>NW_024519206.1:6247877-7621102 GCF_017590135.1 Pyrgilauda ruficollis | reverse complement strand
GCCCCCGCGGAGCCGCCCCCCCGCAGGCCGCGGGCGCCCGGGGCGCGGGCGCGCAGCGCTGCCGCCCGCTGACGGAGCGGCTCGGCGCGGGGACGGCGCTGGCGTTTTGGAGGGAGTTTGCATGTGGTCAGTGCTGTGCTGCTGAGCCAGCCCCCAGCTCACATTACACACTACTGTATTTATAACCTCTCGAAGCTGTTTCCCCCTTCAAGCAGTTCTCTGGGACCACCTTCTATTGGCTTCAACCTCTCCCACTTCTTGACATCTGAGCAGCTCTGAGAACGGCTCATCTAGGTCCGAGTGTTTATGCAGCGGAGACTGGCCACTAGGGCTAAAGACCTGGATTATCTGAGCTCAGCTGCCTGCTGCAGAGTCTGTCGGTGCCGTTTTGGAAAAAAAAATCCCAGCCCCGATCTGTTTACAGTGAAAGTTGACAAAGGGTGGTGAAGTTGGATCTTTCCTAAACTCTCCTGCCTGGAACCTGAGACTTGCATGCCATGGATCACACACTCTTTGGCTGCCTGCGCAGCCCCCATGCCACTGCGCAGAGCTTGCACCCTTTCTCCCAGTCTTCTCTTGCCCTGCATGGAAGATCTGACCACATGTCCTACCCTGATCTGTCTTCTTCTTCTTCCTCTTGCATAATAGCGGGATACCCCAATGAGGAGGGCATGTTTGCCAGCCAACATCATAGGGGGCACCATCACCATCACCATCACCACCACCACCACCACCAGCAACAGCAGCACCAAGCTTTGCAGACGAACTGGCACATTCCTCAGATGTCGTCTCCTCCCGCCGCGGCCAGGCACAGCCTCTGCCTTCAGCCTGACTCAGGAGGACCCCCGGAGCTGGGCAGCAGCCCCCCTGTCCTGTGTTCGAACTCTTCCAGCCTGGGCACCAACACCCCCACGGGGGCAGCGTGCGCGCCAGGGGACTATGGCAGGCAGGCTCTGTCCCCAGTGGAAACAGAGAAGAGGTCCGGCAAAAGGAAAAGCGACAGCTCAGGTAAAGGCTCGCGCGTTCCCCAGCGGGGCGGGATTCCCGGGCGGCGGGTGTCGGGGGAAGCGCCGCGGTCGGGCCCCGCGGACCTGCCGCCGCTCGGCTGGGCTCCTTTAGCACAGCACGTTTGGCCCAGCTCGGTTCGGCTTGGCTCGGCTCGGCTAGCCCGGCCACGGCCGCCGCTGTGCCCTCGCCGCCGGCTGACACCGGGCTGCCGGGTTGCTCTTTCCCAGCAACGCGCTCTCGGGATCTCCATCACTAACGCCAGCTTTATTAAGGCTACGGGGGGAGAAATAGAAAGAAAAAATTCAGCACGTGATAGAGTTTGAAATCAAGGTGGCGGTGGGGGAGAGTTTCCTACAGCCAAGGAGAGAAACGTTTGTAGTTTTGGTGCGGTTTTCAGCATCTGGTCCCGCGGCCCCCTCCCCCCTGCCCGATACGACACCTCTGCTTCAAAATTCAGAATCCAGCGCGCTCCTTCCCCTCCGCCCCTTCGCCGTGGAGCTGACTGCGGCTCCGAGGCGATTGCACAACGCTTGGGAGCTCTGCCTTGGAAGCGGGGATTCGGGAGAGGAGCTGATGCCTTGCTACCCTGTAGGATCTGAGTGAGCCTGCATCAAATCCTCAGCGTGAAGGGGCAAAATTTGGACTCTGTGAAGCAAACGGGTGAATGGGAGTTTCAGAAAGCTGCTTCACTTCAGTTGCTGGTGGCAGGGATAGAGGAAAGGAAGGAGCAGTCTGCCTTTTAAAATCACGGTAATTCTTACTTAAAGGCGAGCATAAAAACATATAGACCCGCAGTCATTCCAGAGCGATGATTTGGCATCAATGAATGGGCAAAAACCTTGACATTATCTCTGCTTTCTAAAATAGCAAAGCCTGTCAAAGTCCTGCTCTGACAAAAGCCACTCGGCGAAGGCAACACAACTGATGGGACTTCCGTTAGGGCACACATGAACCGGGGGGTCACCAAAAATATAGTGAGACAGGCAGGAGGCACTGAAAGAGAGACGGCTCAACAGATTGAAAACTCAAGAGCTGGCGTAGCAAATTATTTGTTATCACAGAAGAGAAAGTGAAAGGCTTTTCCAGATATGTATGAAGTTCGCAACTGAAACCATAACCTCTTTCACTCAAAATACTCTAAGCTTGGTAGAGTGCAAGCAACACAAAGGATTTTAAAATATAACCCTCAAGAATACCATCATTTACTTCACTGTCCATTATATTAGCAAACATTTACAGTTACAGTAATTCAGAAGGTATTTATCTGAATTTCGTCTTACATAGCTGGTACAGTTGCTGAAAACTCTTCTTGCGTTTAAAGCTGTATTTAGTTCAAACACTGCCGGTGAAATCTTTTGTTTTGTCTTCTTTACTTTTAATGAGAAAAAGAATTATCTGATTTTTTGAGGTATATGAACAGTCCCTGTTACAACTGAGAAAATAACTGGATGCCTGCTGGTGTAAGGATTTATTGTATTTGTCGGTCTATTTAAAGCTAAAGGAAAAAAGGAAATTGGTCCCTTTCACTGTCAGGGAAGTATCTGAATCACTTTCTGTTTATTTCATTCTGCAATGCAAACCAAAAAAACACCAGTGAGGAATGTCCTAAACCTTACTCTGAATTGACTGGAGTCTTCCACTGGATTAGTGGACAAGAGTTCGAGCCTTTAGGCATGGTTATGTTTATCTTGCAATGCTCTTCGATCCTCACTTTCTAAGACGTTCTGAAGATCAATGCAGGTAACTATTTCCTCCTCCCTTCCGCTAAGAAAAAAATACAACCGTTCACACAATTGTGAATATCTCTCAAACTGAAAATAGATGTCCTTTGACAACAACTGCATAGCTGCTGTATGTTTGGTTTTTCTTCAGGAAAAGCCTGTGTTTTGGACTAAATATTTAACCCCACCCCTTTATTAGTCCTGAACTCTGGTGCTAGATATTTAATGCTATTCTCATATATGGCAGCAAGAATTATTTTAGTTTGCTGGGTTTCTATATTTGTCATCCATAATTGCCCCTCATTTGATTAAACATCATCGCCTTTATTTCTCATTAATCTTTTTTTTTAAACAAATGACTGTGCTTGAAAGAATTTCTTCCATGCCTTCATCAGACTTGGAACTACTTCAATAGACATTTGTAAAAAATCCTAATAGTAAATAACTATGAGGTGAAGAGAGAGAGAGACTGCTTTAAGTTTCAGTGCCAGCATTCTGAGACAATTATTAATGCTCTTGCTTATTTACACATATATTTCCTCTTCTTAAGCATATCACTTAAAACCACAGAATGCTCAGCGTTTTCTTGAGCACAGAATCTGTTCCACATTTCAGAGCTGAATTAACTTTAGGCTACCCCTTTCTTCTACCCTACTTAGCTTTTGTTTCTGTGTGTTTAAGATCACAAAACTGAGTTTGTCGATAGTTTAGAGAATGTAAAACATGATCATTCCTTGTATCATTTACCTTCCAAACAAGTAACTGTTTCTTAGCTGTATAGCAACTCTGAAAATTTACCAGAAGGGACACCCCATTTTACTTATTTGTTATGGTGAGGGGAGTTCAATGTTTTAAAATTATAAAGAAAAATCCAGAGGACGAACAGAATTTAGTATGATGGACTGTGTGTTTTTCCCCAAAACTCACATACTGCAAGGGAATGGGAGGACATGGAAACATTCTTCTCTAATCTGTTGCAGTTTCATTTGGGATTGAGAAAACAAGGTGAAATGTGCTCTCATGATAGTTATATGAACTGATTTACAGTTTTCTTTAGCCCTAACCCAGATTTTAAGCAGTTTGGGAAGTTCCCTTTGAAGATATTGAAAAGACTGCTACAGAGCAGGGTGAAATTTTCAGCTGTTCTCGTTGCAGAGGACTGGGAAATACTGCTTATGTAGTGATCAACCCCTGCCTGCTGCAGCTGTCAGTGTCTCCACGTTTTGTAGTTGTTCTCTCATAATCTGCAGAACATTCCTTTCAACCTGCATAGGCCCAGAACTGGGTTAGTGAAATTGCCTGTGCATTGAGGAGTGGTGCATACAAATCTTTATATGCTAACATTTTGCAGTGAATAATGGCTTCTGCATCCTCACCTTCGTAACTCAGCTCTTCGGATGTCAAGGCTGTATGAGCAGAGAGACAATACTAAATTTGAGGGTTGGTTGCAAATGAAATCACTTATTTTAAAGTGCCCTAATGGTCAGAATTATCTGTGTGCTAATGAGGTGCGGATGAAAACCATGCTGAGTGTATAGAAAACATATTCTTGGAGTGCTTTGTTGCTTTGTGGTATGAGTTGTTCTATATAGAATATTTTGGATTTTTCTAATGCCTCCCCTTCTCATTACTTGCCTGTGAGTTTCAGGGCCATTTTATTTGTTTATTATATAGGTTTTGATTCTCAGATGATGCAGAACACATAGGATGCAAAGTTACATCTGTGATTTCCTAAGTTACGTTACTTAAGTCCAAGTTTTCTTAACACTTCAGTCAGGAAAAAAGCATATTAATGGCTATATAGGAAGTTCTATCTAGATTTACTGAGAATATGAAAAAAGAGTGACTCTGGTAGCCTTAAGGAAGTCTAAAAGGCTATGGTGAAAAAACCATCTGTACTATGCTGAAAAGACCAGGGGGAGGCTGAGTACAGGACCAGGGGGAGGCTGAGTACGGTTGAAGGAGTTCTTCTAAGCAATACAGCTATTCAAATATTAAATTGAAACAGATAAATATATAAGGATATTGCATTCCTGTTAAAGTCTAATGTAATTAAACACTTGCCCTCAGGCATGAAAAGCCTTTTTAAGAAAAAAAAGAAACCAAATTTTGCCATAGGAAAATGATTTCTGCGTGGCACAGGTTTCCAAGAAAAGGCTAGCAGGTAATAAAAATTATTCATATTTTTGAAGGTATTGACAATAGTAGTATTTAGAAAAGCATTTCAGGAATCCACGGTTTCAACAGTTCGGCCAAGTGTTTCAATACCTGTTCTGGTGGGTTTTGTTCATTGACAAATTACATGAATAAAAACAATACTTCCCCCCCCCCCAAGTTTTAATATTTTATCACCCTATTCTCAATATGCAAACAGCAAAAAGTTGTATCTCCAGGGAATTTATTTTAATCACATCTAAATATCATAAATCATACATACTTGTTTGAAATGGTCTCTAAAAAGCAGGTCATTTTGATAAATGATTATAAATACTGTGAAATCATGAGTTTTGAGGACTTTTGATTGGTTTCTGAAACATGTCAGTAAGAAAAATGAGCTGCACGCTTGTAGTCAAAAAGCACTGTGTAACTGATTAATCAATATGTCTCTGCTTTTCAGTGTGGTTGTAAACGGAAACAAGAAAAAATACATAATAAAGCATAGGTTTTCTGGAAAGAGTTAATTTGTTTGGTATCTTCTATAAAAGCATCCATAAGAAAACTTACCCATAAGAAAACAACATCAACAACAAAAGCTCTGTAGATTTTATAAATGAAACTATTTCAAAATCTGATGAATAACACACACACTTTTAGGAGAAAATTTTCAAGACTGCTTATCAAATGATGGGCTTACTAGTGAGCTACTTGCTGAATTGTTTTAATAGAGGAAAACTTGCAAGAAATTCACTTTTGTTCTCAGCAAATATAATCAGGAACTTTTCTAAGACTAAAATTTTGAAAGACACTTTTGCTGATAAATTTTCAAAATTCTTTGCCCCTAGCCAAAGAAGAACTTTGTGTGGACAAAAAAAAAAAAAAAAAAAAAAAAGAAAAAAGAACTATGTATGGCTCCTAGTTATGCATTTCTGTCTGTTTGTATAAATGATTCAGTAGGATTTACACTTTTCCTTCTCCCCCTCTTCGTCAATCCACCCTTTTAGAAACACTGGAGCGCCAATCCAGACCTTCACGGGATCACAAATGTTTTTGTGAGAAGGTCCATTGACTCCAGTGAAACCACTGAAGTGCTCAAGGCTTTTTAAGCAATCAGAGCTTAATTCTTTTATATGCGCATTAAAGAAAAATGCTTTATATTTCTTGTAGATATTTATTGATAAAATGTTCTGATTGCCTGATTGTTTGAAAATTGCCAATTGAGCATTTTATATGCACATTGAATTTTAACTACATTAGTTTTAACAACTTAGGATAAAATTTGTCCAAACATATCTAGTGTGACTTCTGTAGTATTTTCTAATGTAAGTAATCAGATTGAGTGGGGTTTTTTTTGTGTTTTTGCCATTTTTAGACATGCCAACTGTTTAATAAATGTTTTTTAATTGAGCCTGTTAATCTGCGTATTGTTTGCCGTGTGGAAATACTCGTTCTTTGGTGATGCAATGACTTCATATGCTCTATCTCAGTTCCTCAAGAGTAGGACTGAGCTCTGTGTCTTGAAATTCAAGGGCAAGTAACATTATCTTTGCTTCTGTCTGCTGATGCCCTAATATTCCTCACTGGATTATTGCTTTCAAAGACACTGTTACTTGGCAGTATGAATAGTTGCCGTAGCATGTTTCTCTCAGTAGCAAAATGTACTCTACCAAGCCGTTTTGTAAGTCTCTGGAAAGGAAGCAAAATAAATCTGGTTTCATCTGCTAGACTGAGCAAAGTTTAAACCCATCAGTAAAATGTAGTTATGGTGGGGTAGGATTCAACCCTTACTTTTGCTATGCTACCCTGTGTCCTTGTTCTAATATACTTAAGAATGCAACTTGAAAGGATGCGAAAGGAAAGTCATATTTTTTAAATATAAATACTTGCATATGTCGCTAATAAGGTTTCTAACTGAAATAGTGTGGTGTTAGAGAATTTTGATAAACAGTGCTGGAGGCTACTTCATTACATCAGTGCACAGCTGGGCACTGAACCCAGTCCTATGATCTGTCTCGAGCCTGTGCCCTGTCCTTTTATGACTGTTTGCCCAACTTATATAATGGCCATACCAGTGCTTTCCTTCCATTTGGAAAGTACTGTAAACTTTTATGAAACTAAAAGCTTTGTGTGCGTGTGTGTGCGTACATGCTTTTTATTTTTAGTAGGCTTTAAAGACTTACAGATATGCATCAGAATTTCTCTAGTACTGCTAGTTGCGGGGTACGAGCAAGATGGTGCGCAGCCACCCTGCAGAAAAAGCCTTCCTCCTGCTACTCAGCAGGGCAATTGCATCACCTTTACCAGCATGAGCTGTGTGACTGCACACATGGCCAGAAGTCATTTGACTTCTGCAGTGAGTGTCTGGGGTCTTCCATGAGCACGTAGATGCTTTTCTGTTGTGTTTAACGAAAACCTGAATTCAAAAATAGCCTGATGTAATTGTGCTGGGTACATGCAGTCTAGTTTTTAAATATTTGAATCAGCAAAAAGAAAGATAACTGAAATAAATGGTTCATAAACAGACATGCTAGGGGAAATTTCACCAGGAAGATACTGATGACAAAACTCCTACTGATTTTTGTTAGGACCACCAGATTTTAAGTTGTGAGTTCTTACTCTAAACATAGCTTAGCTTGGGAGAAGGAGATAGACCAGTTAGCCATAGTAGTGCTTTTTTTGTTATATGGTGTCTTGAATTCTTCCAACGGCAAATACGGTGAAGGAATGCTTGCTTAAAAAAACACTGCTGCCATTGGTCTTGGCTTTCTACTATGTGTTGTCCTTTTATTATACATTGTCTTATTTATTAACACATATTACAAAATCTATGTACTTTGATAAGTTTACCTACATCATGTCCATTAAAAATAATATTTAATAGAAAATAGTATAAATCACAATGATGTTATTCATTTTACTCTGCAAATTTTATACATGTATCTGTAACTTCACTAGTACAGAGTTGTATCACTGCATCCTAACATTCAATGAATGATGCAAAGTGATAAAAACCCACATTAAAAAAACGGGATATAGTAGTAGACAGTGCACTGTAATACATGAAAGTTTTCTACCGAAGTCTTCTATTAAACACTATAAATAGACTACTTAGGTTGTCAAAATTCTACTTGCTAACATCAGAATATTAAAGATGCAATGTTCACTGTAGATTAGAAAGGATTTTTTTTTTTAAGAGCTTGGACCTACGGAAGATACTAAGGCACCCCTATTCATAATGTGAGTTGATTTTCTATGTGGAACTGTAAATTTGTATAAATAGTTTTGGGGATAGGTCACTTGATTGGAAGTTGTACATATGAATAAATACACATATGGTTATATGCCAAAAGAGAAATCTGGAATAATATTTGCAAATTTGCTACTGAATATTTTATTGTTTAATGATGGATGTAATCACTGAATCCTGTGCATTCTGAAATCCCTGGAGCTTCTTACTCAATGCAATGGAAAAAAGTAGTCTGAACTGTATATTGAAAATTACCTGTGCTGAACAAGCCTCACAAGAAAACATCTATGAGAAGTTAATGGTCATGCGAAACAAAGTCATATTGTACTAGATTCTATGTTTTCTTTTGTTTTTCTTTAATAAATGAAACAAAATAATTGACAAAACCAAAAGAAGCAAGTCGCAAAGCAATGAGTCAAATCTTTAATTTATGATAGAAGAGAATAGTTTTACTAAACCAATAAAATCCAGTGGATTATGAAAATCCGGTGGATTTTTCTTTTCTTTCTTTCTTTCTCTCTTTTTCTTTCTCTCTCTTTTTTCTCTCTTTCTCTCTCTATTGTGCTCTTTCTCTTGTTCTTTCACTCCTCCTCTCCTCTCCTCTCCTCTCCTCTTTTTCTTTCCTTCTCTTCTGTTTTCATCTCCTTTGCTGCTTCTTGGACTAAAGAACAACTAGTTGATTGAACATTATTTTATAGCAAATAGGATATGAAAAACTAAAACTGAAACAGATTACTGCAATCTTTTAAAAGTCCTTCTTCCTTCTACATTCTCTCAGATGTCTAATAGCTATTTCTTATTTTTAGCGAGTAAGTCTGGACAAATGCTGCCTTACATAAACTGTTAGATGCACTTCAGTATCCTCTGCCACTATTGTGAGTTTTAATTCTTAGACTGTGATCTTACGATGATTGTAGTATGCATTTAATTTTGTATGTTGGGAGATGAATGAAATCTCGGGAAGCTGAAGTCAAAACTAGCTATTGAGTGGAGCCAGGACTTCACAGCTGAAGTAGTCATGAAGTAGTACTTTGATATGAACACTGCCGAAGTTAAGTGTATGTTTACACATTTTGGTGAATTGAGGGCATTAGTCACTTAAATTTACCAAGCGGAAAAAACTGTTTCCCACTTTGGTCCTCCTAAAAATAGATACTAAAAAAATCTGTTGGACATATGTGGGCTGACAATATAGCTCTGAAGAGAGTTGAATGAACTGTGGGGTTTTCTACCTGCCAAGCAAAAAATGGCATATTCTAGATGCATGCAATATATCCTGAGTGTGCATGGGGGCCTCTTTGGCAGGGGGTATTTTGAGTGAGGCTCCTCAGGCACATCGGTCTCAATAGCTTTTCAAGCCTTTCAGTTTCTTTCTTCTGGTGGAGAATACCAGAATGCTGTAGGCTTCATAGAATATGTGGGCAAGTAAAAACTACTCATTAAAATGTGCTTATTACTGTAGAAAGAATGGTAGGAACAGTGACTAGATGTCTCCCAAATTTGTGAAAGTATCGGTTTGGTTTACAGAAGAAGAAAGAATTTAAGTCAGATGTGTTGATAAACTAAAAAACAATATATTTTTGTGAGACTTTGGTACACTGATTTGCTAAAAATGGTGTGAATAGAAGACTGGGCAGCTACGTTGATGTTGACCACTCAAAGATTTCTTGTAAAACTGTGCTTAGAATGCCAAATAGTATTTTCTGCCAGAAGAAAGCAGCAGTATAACTGGGGCTTAAGCACATTCATGCCTTTCAAAGCTATATTTTCAGAACTAGACATTAAAACCTGGTAAAAGTCTGCAATTCATACCCGCCTTATGTAGGGCTTAGGAAGAGCTGAGAATGTTACAAGTTCTTTGCAGTTTGGTTTGATTGACTCAGAACTGACATAGTAATATTAAGCTCTTTTTATCCCCCCCGTTTCTATAATCTTATTTTGGGAGTACCACAATGACCTCAAGCTGCAGCTGTGTCTTAAGTCTTTGCGTTCCTGAGGACATTAGAACAATACACACTAATGGTCTCACTCCTGGCTCCCTCTCCCTCCCTCCCTCCCTCTCTCTCTCTCCCTATTTCTTTTTTTACACAAGCCTATTTCTGAAGGGCTGTGTGACTATATAGCCATTCAATTTCCATTCACCCATGCAAAATGAACGGTCACTTAATTTCAAAACAAAAAATACGACCTTCTACCTTAATCAGATTTCCATTAGATGTAACCTACAATAACTTAAGAACTGCACTGATCTGCTAAATAAGGTAACATAATGTGAGTTCTATTAGGCAATGCAAGATGAAACAGTTATGAGTCAGATAAAAATAGAGGGCTTCATTAGCAGTTGTTCATGGGCCATCTTGAATCTGCAGAATTATCTCTTTTTTTGGTATTATTAGCACTTTAATTTATATGATTTTTAATAGCTTATTGGGTCAATAAAGAGAGCGACAATTCTGTCTGTATCATTTGTTTTTATGAAACAATATATTGGTATTAAAAGAGGCAAATGAAACGTCTTAAATTCTAAATTTAAAAAAATTATGTGAACATGCACAGGAGAAAAACCTGGAGACAAGAGTGCAAACAATTTTGATTGATCCATATTATGAAAAAATATTCTGCTGAACTTGTAGTTTGGCTTAGTTTTGCATTTTAATTTTTACTCCACTCATTCTGACGCCTTTGCTTTTACACTTCAGTACATTGCTGAAACTTTATGAGGCAAACATCTTTATTACTTTAATATGAGGATATGTACAGAAATCTAACAGTATTCAAACCCTATAAACCAATCTTTATTTCACTGGTTCCAAACTGAAATGTAGACAAAGACAGAAGGCGCCAATTGAGTTTGCAGTCTGCTGGCATGAGAAATATCAGAGATTTCAGATTCTTGTATTTGAAAACATACTGAGAATGCTTTGCCAAACATGACACCCAAACAAACAATTTTTTTGGATAGAGGTTGTGTGTTTCAAGTACAGTGGCTAAAAATGTCCAGCCATTTTAAATTACGTTTGGTGAAATATAATTTAGAGAATGACCCAGTCCTTCAAAGTTCTTGGGAAAACCATTTCCTTTCCTCCTGCAGTAGACACAGTTTTGCCAGTCTGTTACTCTTAATTCTGACACAGCTTAGGTTACTGTGTATAATTTTTCTGGAATTAACAGTATAATGTTGACAAAGTTAAGCACAAGCATGTCAGTTACTACCCTCTTGTTGATTCCTTCAGCTTGATGCTGTGCAGCTAAGAAATGTTCGTAGTTCCACCACGTATGGGCAGACACCCTGAAAATATTGTTTATGGAGGCTCTGGCTTATCTTGTGTATTTCAAGCATGTTTCCACAGCTAATTGATAGTCTTAATTCACACGCAAACTGAAAGACACATCCATGTTAACCAGGAAACATTTGGTTTTGTTTCTTATGTAGAGAACTGGAAAGCTTGGTGTTACCCATATAGTGGAGTCTGGCTGCATCTTATTGCTGGCCTGTAATTAAAAGGATTTTGTTAACATAACAGCAGAGTCTTACTATGAAAAGCAGACCTGAAATCTGCAATGAGGTGAAAATGCAAGAAGTATTGCTCCTATCTGACGTGTTAATACAAACCTACATGGAGCCTTTCTAGTTCAGAAGATATTTGGAGAGGAGTACATATTCCCTAAATACCTCTGGAAGAGTATTTCTGTGAGTTTTGGAACTGAAACATGTCTAGGGAATATGTGTATCCTCTTGGACAACAAGCACAAAAAAGGAGGTCTCACTAGTCAGCCTTTGCACCTTCCCTGCCATGTCATTTAATGGCTCATACATCTCTGCTCTCCATAAAGCCGAACTTTATGTGGTAAAGGTCGGTTTCTTTACAAAAGCAGACAGCATTTCCTTTCCTTCCAGGGCAAGAATGTACAGATGTAGGGAAAAAATGCTCACAAAAGAGACCTAGGGTGAGCGCAAAGCATCTTTTACAGGCATAAAAAAACCTTTGTCCTTGGTTTGCCCAGTGCAAGACCATAGGCTACTGCTTTTTCTGACCAGGTTGAGAGCTATGATTTAGAAGAACTTATTTTGCTGTGAGACTTTGCAAGTTTTTTTTTTTCTCTTCTCTTCTCTCTTTCCAACATGTTTTCAGATTGTTTTGCAAATGACTTCTACACTACTTAGCAGAAATTAAATCCTGTTTTTTCTGCCCTAGTCCTCTCCTGGCTTTTACTTTAAGCCTGCCAAAACCAAAGCTGATGAAATGATCATACCTTTCAATCATATCCTTTTGAAATTTCCTTCCTAGAATCATTCTTCTGGTTCCATCTTATATTCTCAGAGTTAAACTAATTTCGCTTCAAGGTGTTGCCCAGTGCCTCAGTCAACATTTTGGATCCTGTTTCTTACCTACCTCAACATTTTCTCCGTGCTGTCTTAACCGTGTTCTTCCTTTTTCCATTCACACTTTTCTCTGTCTTCAGTATGGTTCACATACATGCAAGAAACATCTAAAACCAATATTCTGTTATTACCCTGTTAATTGTCACCAAGTTATCATCTCTTTTTTTACCATGAACTTCTTTTTGGTAACTGTCGGTCTGTTATGGCTCTTTTGTGGACTTATGGTCTGTAAGAAAAGTGCACAAGACAAGAAGTGAGCACAAAACCCCCCTGGAAAAAAAAAAAAAAAAAACCAAACAAAAAAAGTTCCTTCATTTGTCCTCTCTTCTTTAGAGGTTTTTACTCCAGAAGGGTGTGCACCACAGAGAAGATTCTGTAAACAGCTATAGCAAAAATCAAGCATGACCCAGACCTGACAATACTGACATTTAGTATCAAATAACAGTGATGTACCCAGTGTTGAGCAGAGCTGTGTGTAAAAACAAAGTACTTGAAACTAAGCCAAATGTGTGGAAAAAAAAATTAACTTTCTTAAAATGCACTCTTTTAACTTCAAGAATTTAGGTAATCACTTGTGGCAGAAGGAATGTGGTTCAAAGACAGTAAAGTCTCATTTTGAAGGGGCCTGTAAAATCTTTAAATAGCATTGGCAAATTGTTCTTTTATTCCAGTTTTCTGTAAGAAGAATTTTGAAAACAGTAAAATATTTTTATGTGATTCCATTTCACTGATCTGATAGACATGAACATATATCTGGGGGGTGTGTGTGTTTGCATATATATATATATATATATATATATATTTATATAAAATCTAAAATAACAGTAGATAGGGACCTGGATAGTCCATGTGATTTGACTGGTTAAGCATTTGGTTACACTATGTTATTTTATTTCTAAACATGTTTTAAAACCAGTTCGGGAAAGAGGAGGAAGCTTCAGGAAGGGAGAGAAAAGTTCTGATGATACCTTTTGAATGCTTAAGCTTGGCAATTTTTCAGTTATTTTCAGTGTCTAGAGTTTTTCAGCATAATACCAGCAAATAGAAGCAATGGTGAAATTACAGAATATCACATCTAAACTCTCGAGACATAAATTCACATGAGGATCAGCTCACAAGATTGGCTGCTTGAGGGCTAGTCTCCAGTGGGCTTTTTTCCATATCAAAAAAATCAACATACAGTTTGGCACAACCTTCAGGCTCAGTGAAGAGGGTTTTATTCCAGGACCAAAGTAGACAAAACCAGTAGTTGCCAGAATTGAGGTGCATTTGCAGAGTAGGACGGAGACAGTTTTACAGCTTTTGTCTCAACTCTTCTCTTCCCTTGCTAGGAGTAAATCTCTTTGAGTTTTTGGTAAGAGCTCTATCAACTTTTAGAGGAGGAAGGGAGGAGATGCTAACAAACCTATAAGTGTGTTTTGTCAGTATCTCACATTTCTGGAGCACACATAAGAAGAATCTAACTATTTGAGAAGACTTAAAAAAAAAAAGACAAATGATCTTCTGGTCAAAATTTAGGAAAAAAAAAATAGAAAACTTATAGACTTCTGACAGTGATGGAGTCCTTTTCCCTTCCCCCACCTCTCATCAGCAAGCTGATGTTTCCAGCAACTTCAAAAACAGAAGACCTCTCTGTAATCCTAAATGTGCATAAGGAACAGATTAAAGTCCTGATTTGTGAAAAAAATTGAGCATATGCTTAAGAGCCATTGACTTCAATGAGAGTTAAATACGTCCTCACACACGCTTCTTGAACTAGAGACTAATAAGGATATTAAAAAGGATCAAGAGGCTGCTCCTCTTCAGGAAATGCGGCAAAACTTCCATAGCTGAAAAGTATTTTGGTCATCACTCTCATCACCCCTCACCTCACCTCACTTCCAATCTACACAGAAGAGTAAAAACCCTTCTCTCCATCTCTTCCCCTCTCTTTTCTTCTTTTCTCCATGCTGATCTATGCCAGGCTAAGCTTACTCTGGTTCCAAAGAATTACAGACTCTGCAGTGTCCATTAGTGATGACATTATTTCCAGTGTAATGAACGTGGATGATGGTCAGGTAATACAGTGGACGGTGGTTGAACAACCCCCCTGAGAGGATTAATGATAAGATAATTAATTACATTTCTGTATGGCTGATTTATCTAGAGCAATCTTATGTATAGGGAAAAAGGTACCCCCTGCCAAACAGCAATCCGTAGTAATATTCTTTTATTAGACGAATGACAGATAGAGTGAAATAGTGATGACTAAAAAGCTTGAGTGTGGGTTGATTCCTTTCAATTCAGTATGACAAAATGGGTTATATAGATGGTTTTTGAGTGTGGTACTCATTTATTAAATGCTCATTTGGATTTTAAAAAATTACTTGCCTTCATTAGCCATCTTGGGAATCAGACTCCATGGTGTAATAAATCTCAGTTGCAGGAACTTTCGCCTGCTACTCATCTTAAAAAACTCTGAATTTTCTTTTTCTGAGCCTCGTCTCATACTCTACTAGAGTACTCAGTAACTTATCCCTTCTCTTTGTTATCCATATTTAAAAGACAGTTCTCATACATTCTTATAGGCAGGAGTAGCCAGTTTGGGGAGCATTTGTTTTGTTCAAGTCACTCATTCCAAAATTTTTTTGTCTATTTTTCTTAATAAAAACTCTTTCTACAACTGAAGCTCAGAGTTAACTTTGGCATAATGGCCATTTAGCATAGTATCATTTAGAGGACATAATTTTTGTGAGAATTATAGAGCAGTAGAAACTTTGAACCTAGTTTGGAAAAGAAAAACTGATGGGAAGGGCTCTTATTCAGTAGAGGAAAAGCTAAAAATCCACTTTATGGTTTTTTCCACACTTTATGTTTTATTAAATTAGCTCATGTAAATTAGCAAAGAAGCTTTCTGCTAACTCTGTTTATGTGCTTCTTGAGGAAAAGTTGTTCTTGCTTCAAGTCAGAAGAAAGCCCAGATTTCTATTCATACTGTTGTATGTTCGCTAGCTGCTCTGCCCTTTGCTGCTGTATGTGCTGTAAAATTAAAGTGAGATACTCAGGTGTTATTTCCTTTTGTCCAGTTATGAACTTGCTTGAAAGTGTTGAATATTTCAGTATTCTCTGTAACAGGCCTGCAAAATTTCTGGTCTTTAATCAGAGATTTTCTTAATATGTTTGAATTCAGACTTTTCTGCAGACCAGGTTTCCCACAGGGGGAAGAGGACTGGAAATGGAGTATTACTCCCCCAGGGTCAGTATCAGGTAATGCTGTGCATTTCCTGTGAGATCTGTTTGAGTTGCAGACGTGTGGTACTACCATAATGCCTGTCTGTCTTAATAGTTGCCCTCTAACATTTAAATACATTCTTATGATTATTTAGTACATATTTTAACATCTGAGGATGTATCAGGGTCCAGGCACAATGATGTATCCTGTACTCTTGCAGAGCATTGCAGCTCCTCTATCAGGATCCATGCCACTGTAGGCTGGACGTAGTTGTCTTGAGCAGCAGGAATTCTGTACATTTAAAACTTCCCTTAGCAGGATGTGCTGATGCACACATAGACTTATATTCTATTTCCACACCATGATGTGATCTCCTTTTTGTTTTCTTGTATAATTAACTTGGTATTTTTTTATTGTTTCTGCTGCTATGTTTTGTGTTATGCTGATTTTCAGTCTGTTGCATCTTCAAATCCATGAGTTAATGTTTGACCACCTTTGGATAGCCAAGTAAGATGTATAAATACATTAAACATTAAATGTATTAAGTAAAAAAAATTTGTTCTAAAATATATTGTTTTGAAAGATACAGTTTTACAATGACTCTATACAAAATTTAAGCCAGCTACAAATAAAAATAAAATACGGTAAATAGTCCCTAACTGGGTATTCTGCAAAGTTAGTGTTTTATTCATCTAACTGTACTAAGGAATTTAAAAGCTGGAAAAGCTGGCATTAAACTTAAAGGGCAATGGAAAGTTAGTAGCCTAAACATTTGTTTTGATTCATATGGAGGGAAAGAATTTGGACCAGATGCTTGAAAGAGCTCAGAACCCAGAAGCCCCCATTGTTCTTCATTTAGGTGCCTAAATGGTAACAGTTGGGTGTGCAGTTTTCTTGAAAGCTGATCCTTTTGTGTTGAGGCAGCTTTTAGGTTTTAGCCTATCTCTTCTTGGCTATAGAACCTAACTGTAACCATTATATTCCAGAATTGTCCCACATCTATATCCTTTAAGCATTTGCTTATTATTAGGAGGTCTATTGATAATATTGAAAGGCTGCAACCCCTTCAACGTGTCCTGAATTTTAAAAATACACGTCCCCCATGTTGCTTTCATCCTGAAGACATTAATTCTCTGCATCTAACTGCTTTGGTAATACCTTTGCAAGGAGTTCAAGCAGAATGTGGACTCTTAAAATGGTGTACATTCATATGCTTTCTTTTGCTTTAGGCTGGCTATCCTGTAAAATACAAAATATTTTAGAAGAAGGAGGGCTTTGCACTTTCTGTTCTAGAAAACTTCTCAACTGATCCTAGTGTGTAGATGGTTGCATATCAGTGTGCTTATAGATTAGGGTTGATAAGATATAGATGATCATGAAATACATAATAGCAGGATTGGGTTAAATCAAGATCAAGCAAAATATCTACTGTGCCTTCTTACAGTTAAGAAAACGATAGTAAAGATTAGCTCTTATTTTCACCTAAGTTCTGTGCACACACACACACACACACACACACACACACACACATACCACACACATACAATAAAAGTACCACTTGAAATGTTTCTGTGCTGAGGGGTGTTTAACATGTTGTCTATGATTCAAAAGCACCTTTGGGCTTCATTCTTGGGTTATAAATTATAAAAATTTAGAAATAGTTACTAAAAGGGTGAGGCTATTAGTAGGCTTATATACGAAGATTAAATTTTAATAAAAAAAGCCCTCATGATACCCTGCAACCCAAAAGTAGAGCAAATGGGTTGCTTTGAACTAAGACAGTGTCAGAAAATCAAGGAGAAAAAGTTTAATTTCCAAAAACTTGCATTATGATTTTGCCAGGCAAACTGCCCCTGCAGAGAAGCAAGTACATTACTTTGGGCAGACCTCCATGGCTATGCCCCCTACAGGAATCCCTGTGTAGATCTTCTAGTTTAATTTCCTTCAATAATCTTGACACAGTGCTGTAGTTACTCCATACTTCAGATCTTCAGTCTATACAGAGGACAAAACCAGCTTCCATTTCCTTATGCATAAACATAAATAAAACCTTCAGGATGTCAAACTAGACTGGGAAATAGGAGGACTCAAAATGCAATGACAATGCCTGTTACTAAAAGCTGCCTAATTTACCTATCAAGGTATTTTTGAGCAGGTATGTGTCTCCAAAGAATAAATAGCACTCTTTATTTTACCATCTCAAATAGAGGCATTTTTAACATTTTGATGATTTTTGAGCCAATTATTGGCAGATGTGCTTTAGCCAACCATATGTCCTGAGGTGATGTACAGATATATTTCTCTGCCTTAACAAACATTCCAGCTTCTTTCCAAATGGTATATTTGTTTGGCTGATGCACGACCTCAGCCAGCTATTTTTCTGAAATTGAATCCAGATCAAGTGGAATGCCATGCTGGTTGTGTCCCAGTGCTTGCTTTGACCAGTGTTCTTCACCCTAACAGAGAACCAGCAGTTTACTGGTTATCTAGGATTTTCAAAACAGGCTCCTGTATGTTATTCATAAATCTGTTTTACCTTCTTTGACAGATGCAATTATCACAACCAGCTATCATTGGAAGACTATAGCAACATAAGTCTGGTAATATCTTTCTCTATAATATTTTAATTAATTTTTTTCCCACATTGAAATTATGCAATCCTCGGAATAATCCTTCATGCATTGCAAACCTATCAACTGCTGAAACTCCTTTTTCTCTTGTACTGTGTTTGATCAGCTATAATGTACAACTATATTGTACAACTTAATACTGAGTGTCAATAACTCTGATATCAAGTTTCATGTTTAATTGCTCCAATGTAAATTTCTCACCCACTAGGAGCTATTATGAATTGCCAAATTGTAAATTTTCTCCCCAGAAATAAGAAATTCTCTTCTATCTTGAGATGCAATAGGAAGAACTTGGGCACCCAATTTTTTCTTGCCTGTCACTGTTTGACTCATTGCCAGGAGATATTCAACAGTCTGGTTCCTTTTGCTGCATTTTCAAGCCTAAATGTAGGCCATCAACATACCTGGATATGTTTCACTACAGTGGTTATTACATTTCTGTACAGAGCTCTCGGAAATTGTGTGAAAGGTGTAATATAAATGTACAGATTAGAGTGGAGTGGATTAAATAGGACTGGACTCCTGGAATGCACATCACCCCTTACTATGAGTTCTCACAGTGTGCTTAGAGCCAGCCTGTGCTTCATGAAATCTTTTTTGTGATGTCCATTTAACCAATAAATCTGTCATCACTGACTGGTCTCCATTTCCTCTGAAATAAACAAATCACTATAAGGTTCTTTGAAGCAGCAGACTGCCAGGAAACACAAAAGTCACTTTTGCTTCATCCACGGAGATAAAGTAGTTAGAAAGTGGAAATGAGCTGCAACTGAAGGAGCCTCAGTGTTCTCACACCTGCTAGAAAGTACAGTAGATTTCCACAGAGCAGGAATTCAAACAAACCTCAGATCACTGTGTTCAGTGAAAGTAAGCTTGCCTAGCCAAGAAATGAATTGCTGGCCCTTGGAAACTACTTAAAGCAAGCCAGTTTCACAGGGACAGAGGAAATTTGAAAGAGTCCAGGAAACTCTTCTAGGTCTGTGATATCCATTGCATTAGCTGTTGTTTTCCTGGTCCATATTTCTGACTTCCACACTTCTCAGGCTCCATTTTTCAACTAGATGGTCCTCTGCTTGCTGTACTTTGTGTTTCATCCCACAGGTCACCCCTCTGGGCCTTGACTGCCTTTAGTGCCAAGTGTTCTCATGTGTAAGTTTGCATCTGCTTTTTCTTTACTCTTGAGCTGATATTTATTTCATTGCAGTCTCTGTTCCAAACAACCTATGGCTTAAGTGTTATCTTCTACCTATTTTCAATTTGAAAAATTAGTCTTGAAAAGCTAGTAAAATCTTTAAATCAATCTAGTTGTTTGCTGGTGGTCTATTTCTGCTGAAAAAGACTGTGGAAGTTAGGCTTCTGATAGGCAAGTATGGTCATTGTGAAGCGAAAAAAAGTATTGATTTTTGCTTCTGTAACTCATTTTTAGGTTAACTTAACTTATTACTTCTTTATAAAATTGAAGAAAAAAGCTGTTGTTAAAAATTTGCAGTTACTTTCAGCAAAGTAATTTTAAGCTTTCTTGCCAATAAAAAAACTGACTCTACTTGTACAAATATCTGTGATTATAAAAACTACAAGAAGCTTCTAATTGAAGGTGAAATCATGGAAGGAAAAATCACTAATAGAAGAAAGCCAACATTTTCAGGAAAATCTAATGAATCTTTGTTAGGAGTGGACCCCTGGCGTAGCAGAAGCTGAGAAATTTTAAATGGGACAGTTTTACAATGTAGCTTGTAAATAGCATTGAAAAACCTTTCACATTGCTTTATCCATTCCATTTTTCTAAATAATTTAAATCTTGTTAAGAGTTTTGACATCAGTATTTCCAGTGATTTTTTTTCTTTGTTGGAATACTGTTATTGTTGGAAAGCAGTGTTATTATATGCTCAGTAAAAGTTCTATCTTGGATTTGGATTCACAGCCAGTATTTTTTTTTTTTTTTTTTTTTTTTTTTTTTTTTTTTTGCTGCTAGTCCCATAAATAAAATATTAAATTTGCTCTTATAGGAACAAATCCATTTAAACTAATTATTTTCCTTTTAAACTACTTGTTTTTCCACTCTACTTTTTATTGCTAGCAAACTTAATACCTCACATTTTGAACTCACAGTACAGTAGAAACTGTTATTGTAATTACTTCAGATGTAACCACAGGCTTCAGTTCTACCCTGTCCAAAGCTTATTCTAAGCCCTGTATTCAGACTGCCTTCTGATGCTCTTAGCATATAGTGATTTTTGTAAGTTAATATGGATTTTGAAAAGTTACAAAAAAGTGACTTAAGGAGCCATTCTGGTATCTGTCCCTTTCCTGCCATGGACCAAGTGTTTGCATGCTCCCAGCACAGTGCTGAAGTGTCTCTATTTTCCCTTGTGTTAATATACGGAAGTATTGAAAGGAATTGAAGATAAAATGCTGTGTGGAACCAGTGAGATGTGTAGTATCACACCCTGTCCTGACTCAGGATCTTACCCCATCAGAAAACCTCATGTGATAGTGGGATGGGGCTTTGCTTTCTCTATTATTTCTTTTTGTCTGTGTTAATAATGGATTGCACTAATGATGGGGAGATATAAACCAGATCCATAGTAAAATGGTGTAAACCTACACTAAAAGGAGTATGGCACTTGCTATAGTGGGAGATACTAAATCTGATTTTGGAAAAAAATTGGGCCTCCAGTTGATCATATATATTTTCTAGATCATTTTTAATCCTGTGTGGGTCTTTTTGTCAGTAACAAAACAAAAGCAAGGAAAATAAAGGCATGTATATGTCTGCCATTTATATGACAGTTTAATTCCTACAAAATATACTACTCATTAAAAAAAAATGGAATTGTTTTCCAAATTGCAACATTGCCAAAATATTCTGAAATGAATCCATGTGCAAACTGAAAATGTGCTTACAGATGATTTTTCCGAAGTGATTTTGGTAGCTTTAAGTCTTGGAAAGGCCCTTTTGTTGAAACTACACAACTGTTCAGGTCTTGATATATCACAGACAAAATGTGATGGGAAAACCCCCATGAGATTAAACAAACTCAGGTATAGCAAAAGGAGGTGTGAATAAAATTGCATACGGATTATTTGATTATGTCCTTAGATTATTTATTTGTGTTAGTGCTAAAGCACCTTGTTACAGGATGAAAGAAAATTTGAGGGCCACTAAACAGTTAGCTCTATGTTACAGGCACTTCAAGGAATATTAGTTATACAACAACTGTAAAGAATGTTTCTGCATTTTACTGAGCAAGGAAGAGATCATTTTTTCTATTGATTCATTTAAAGCCTCTGAAGTTGTAATGTATGCAGTGAAGAAGTAGATTTTTTTTTTCCAGATCAAAAATAGTTGAAGTAGCGCTAAAATTGGATCTTCAAGCCATTTTAAGTAATACTGAGCTCATAACTTTGAAACTTCTGTTTTTATTTTGATAGTTAGTTTTGTAACAGTTAAATATTGTGAATTTCCTGTTTACTTTGTCTTCCAGAAAAAACTGACCTGAAAAAAACTATTGTGCAGACAGCATAAATCCAGTCAAAAAGACACATCCATAGTTGGACCTTGTGTGTCCCTTCCATCTCAGATTATTCTGTGATTCTGTGATTATTTTCTAAGAATTACTCCAGACATACAAGTCTGGAATGATTGAATGACTTCCATGTAAACATCAAAAATGTTCAGGCTTTCAGAAGAAAAACTGCAGTTGGTTTTTCAAGGCTGGTTCACTGTTTATATTTTTGCTGGTTGAGTACTTTTAGAATGAGAACGAAACGGTTTTTAAGATGCTTTGTGAGAACTGAAAGGTGTCATGTTCATGAATTCTGTATACTAATATGGCAGAAAAGAATTAGCTTCTTCCTGTGTGTAATACATAGACTTTTTTTTTGTGCTGTGTATATGTGCATAACTTATTAAATCAGAGTTAAGAGAGCTTTTGGTCTGCTGCTATAAACTATGAATACTGAAGCCTCACTTTTATGAGAATGGAGATTCAGTGTTGGCAGGAAAAAAGACCTGGCTCTGCATTTATAAACCTCTCACACTCCTAAGTTTTAGAATTGTTTCAGTGGAGAACAGTTGTCTTGGAAAAGTCTTATCTTGGAGAGAAAAAGCTGCCAGGTTGCTTATTCTGTTTCTGCTGGGGTCTTTAAACAGCTGGAGAGAGACCTTGAGGCAGACTCCTTACTTCAAAGGGGAGCTGGTGTGCAGAGCAGGAAAGGAAAGTGGTCATGTGAATCTTCACGCTAAGCAGACTACTTGAGTGTTTATGTAACAACTCAAATTTTTTTTGAGGATGCGTGACTTAATACCTGCATATGCATTACATCAGTTAGCAAATTCTGCTCATTGGTGCCTGCTTTGTTTCGGGTAGGACAAGGCATAATCTTCATCATCTGGTGAGAGAGTTAAGCACGGTGAGCATCAATCCAAGCAAATACACAGGGGCTAGACAGTGACAAGGGTATCTGCCCGCACGTCTTAACATCAGGAGGAGGGG
Source organism: Pyrgilauda ruficollis (assembly GCF_017590135.1). Lineage (NCBI taxonomy): Eukaryota > Metazoa > Chordata > Aves > Passeriformes > Passeridae > Pyrgilauda > Pyrgilauda ruficollis. The sequence goes on along the minus strand of NW_024519206.1, from coordinate 7,598,248 downwards.
GAGTGAGGCGGAAGGCATTCGGAGAGAAGGATGCATTTCAGACAAGTACTTTGGTCCTGTCTAGAGTCAGCTATGCTTTGTCCAAGTGATGACCTGCACAAAGTCAAGATAGAACATTGCCATTTCCTACATTTCTCTTAATATCGATTTAGAGAAAACGAGGAGCTGAACATATTTTTTGACACTTCAACATTATTGTCTTGCTGCTTCTTAACTGCTTTTTTAGAAATATTGAATACTGAATGAGAAAGGAATGGTATAGATAGTCCAGGACATTGTACTCAATGATTCACAAGGTTCTGTATCTGAGAGAAAATTCTGTAATAACCAGTAAAAATGGGATAGGTACATTTTATGATCAATAGCAGCAGATGTAGAGAAATTGCTAAAATGGAACAGCATTTTGTTTTGTCAAAAGTAATTTTCCTTAGAAAAATGGGTACAAAAGGCAATGTACTTTTCTGAGCACTTCATACTACTTTCCTTTCTTACACAGTGGGAGTTGTGGAACAACTTATTGTTCATATCCTGCATTTGTGTTCTGTGGGATTGTGACTTGTAAACAGGTTTTCAGAACTGGTTTTGAGGTAATGAATTTCGTACACTATGTGTGTTCTTTTGTCAAGTTTAAAAATTATTTTGATTCCCTTAAACATCTCCTGTGTGAAAAGGGAATTTCAAAATACCTGTCGTCTCAATATACTTAGGAAGATGAAAATCTAAAAATTGATCAGTGATCTTACTCCTTGGCAACTTGACATATGAATTGCCTAGAAATAAATGTCTGATTTTCCTAGTTATCTTATTGACAAATGATTATCTTGCATTTGCAATGACACCTTTATAATTTCAGAAATTGCTGCCACCCTGGAACCATCTTTGGATAGTTGTTATTTCTGCTTCCTAAATATATTTCTGGTACACTGTCAGATTTTAAGCTATAATGATCTCTTCACCTGTTTAAATTCTTAGAGTTCATGAAATGAATAGATCATACCCACATTGCATAGTAGCAATTTGTCATGTAGAAGATACTCTGATTATGCCTACAAAAACTGATGCTTTCAGCTGTTAAATTACTGTGTAGCTCAGCAGATCTGGGAATCTATTGGCATAGCACACACAAAAGGTTTGCTCACCTTCTCAGAGATGTCTACAAAGTTTTGCTAAGGGCTATATGTTGTATTAATGTTGCTTTTGCCTACTTTTATTCTTGGTTTAGACCCTAGCATGTTTCCTTTCCTTAGGCTTTTGCTGAGCCTAACTCTGAGGATATTGCATATTTTGACCTTTTCCTATGATTCTTTAATTTCTTTCAACTTTAGAGAAAAATAAATGCTTTTTTTTTGGTCATAAGCATACTATAGGAAATTTCAGAAACTTAAGAAAACCTTGATGACTTGGAGAAACAGACTGTGGTGCTGTTGCTTCTGTAGCTGTGCCTCAGTGGCACGGGACATGAACATGATTTTACACCCAGTCGGTATATCTTTGAGTACATCATGCACAATCTGAATCTTTGCTCTTTTTTTCCCCCCTGAATTTTTATTTAAAATGTGATTTTTTTCCAATACTATTTATATGCAAAACAGTCTGTAGTCATAAAAAAATTGGTCAGTATTGCCACACCTTTCTTGAACAAGGATCAAAGTCTTTTCCAAGATGGGAGCTGTCGTTGATGAATTGTGAGACCAAGCTGAAGGAGGTTGTGAGATTTTCCATCTCTCCCTAAAACCTTCTCTGGTATAATGCCCAGGAGGATAACAGCTAGGTTACACTGATTAGAATTTTCACATGTTTGTTACCACCATGAGGAAGTGGGGTGCAGCATATGATAAATGCACTATGAGCTCTTGGGAGCATGGACTTTCCTTTGATAGCATGCAGTGTCCAGTACAATGAGGAAGCCCTTTAAGCACCACTGCTGCACTAATGCAAAAGAATAACATATTTGGAACTCTCTTTGTCTCATACATGGGCATACATGTCTTTACTCAAAAAAAAAAAAAAAGAGTTTCAGAGTTCTTTCTACAGTTTTTGAAACAAAAAATGTCCTCCTACCTAGGGAACTAGCATTACTACCTTCACTCTTTGATTGACTTGCTGTCTTTTCCAAGTCATAGTATAAAAAATATTTTTTAATTAGCTTCCCTTTAAGTCTCAGTAGGGTCATGCATGAGGGTCCTGATAATGCCCCTTCTCTGAGAATTAATGATGAATATTTTCAAGTAGTAACAAACTGTCTAAAATGAGCTCTACTACCTGTAGTGTGGATCTATTTGGTAGTTTGCGAGGGTCAGGTTCCATTTACAAACAGGACACCGTCCACACAAATTATCACATTTGGCCTGCATGTTAAATAATGGGTGAAATAATGTCCTGTTGAAGGATATTTAATTTGAGCTTCTTATCTGGTCATTATTGGTGCAATCCAAGCTGGAATGACTGGTGGTTTTTTGATGTTCTCAGCCTTGTCTATATAGATGTATTCTCATTTTGTCCATGAAACCGAAGATTAGCTTGCATGGCAGTTGACTCAAGACAACTTTTATTATGCCAAGGGTTTACTGGGCTGATATCATGAAAATGAGTGAAGGAAGAAAGGAGTTTATACTGAAATTTTTAATAAGGACTAGATCAGTTTTAAAGAAGTGAACTAGGAATGGAAGCCATCATTGAAAAACGGGTTCATTTGTGCATTTTTGAATAACACCAAATAAGTAAGCAGTCCAAACTCCAAAGCAGTGTAACTAAATGATGTAGCCAATGAGGTCTTTTAGGGTGACAGTAGACCCAAGTCTCCCTTGGAAATAAAGGAAAAAAAAAAAAGAAAAACAAATAAAAAACCAAAAACCAAACTAAACAAACAAAAAACACAACCCAAACCAAACCAAAAGAACAAAAAAATAGAGAAAAGTCAGACTTTAAAAAAAAAAATCTACAATTCTAGAATCAATGTACATGGTTTTTCTGGTGGGTTAGTTGACACAAAATGATACATAATACAAAAGTAATTGATTTTTTTTTTGTTTGTCTATATTTCAAGGCATGAGAAGACACAGATTTCCTGCTTTCAAAAAGAAAGTGAAAATATATGAGAGTAGGAAGGCACCAAATTGTGTTTAGAAAAAGCTTAATGTTCAACTAAATGCACAGATGCATAAACTAAACACTTTTTATGCTTATACCACTGTTTATATAGTAATAAGGATTTTTCCATCAGTTTTCATCAGTTAAACAGTAGCTGTCTTTTTGCTGTTTAATGGAAACAAGGCAGTCTTGCATAAAAACATCAGATGTATCAGCACGTTATGGTATTTGATTTTTCATATGAGTTCAGCATAGTTATAAGCATAACAGACCAACATTTTAACTTCCTTTTCATTTTTGACTCAGATTTGTGAACTGAACTGGATCCAATTTTGCTTAAGGAGAAGGCTGGATTTTTGGATCATAGAAAAAGTCAATATCCAATTTTTCTTTCTGTTTTGAAAGATGGAGAATTTTTGTTTATGACTAGGAATATCTGCCAAATGCTCTAACACCAGCAAAAATTAACTATTTACTCAAATCAATGTTTATATCTGTGAGAGTAGACATTGCTCCATGTTTTCAGTGCCCTAGAGGCATATAAATCCTCTGGAAAACATCACAACAATGTGAAACAACCAGTGCAGTTATTCAACAGAAAACATTTTCGTAGGGCTGTGCTGTACCAGAGTCCAGCCTCTATGATAACTCCAAGCCTTAGTGACATTTGTTCTACTGACTGGAGTCACTAGGGAATGCTGAAAGAAGGGAGATGTAAGTCATGCTAGCTGAACAATTTAAATAGCCAAACAGCAAGCAGATGAATCCTAAATGTGCTGTGGTGCTAAGGAGCTCTAAGCAGAACAGTGGGTAAGAGAGGGAATGAAGTTCAGCACTTTACAGCTGCCTTTTGACACTTTGTCATGCAACAGACAGTTGAGATCTGATGGTTCAGGTTTTGTTTTGCATCAGTAGAAACTACCAGTCAGTACATTGCAGGGGTGGTTATGAGAAGCAAACACTCCCTTCTCCATAGGTGTCCCCTTTGCCTCCAGATCCTGAGCAGCAAAAGCAAGAGGCCCATATTCAGGCTGGTAATCAACGTGCAAAAAAAGATTGGAAATGGTCTTTCAAAGATGTGCAATTTTAAAATAAGATATGCTTGATAAAAATGGTGTAATAGCTAATAATTTTATTCAGTTGGGTGGAATTTCCATGACTGAATAGTTTAGAAGTAGATGAAATAAAGTTTTATGTTGAAAGGAGTAATGCCCCAGGGCTTTTGCCTCACTGCTATAAGTCTTTTTTTTTTTTTTTTTAAAGCTTCAGACCTTTGTTCTACTTCTATAGATTCTTCTTGAATTTGAAAGCTGCTACATACTCTTTTTTTGAAGCTGCCAGACCAAAGTTCAGGAGGTATTTTTTGAGGTTTAGAGGCAGATTTTCTTACCACCCCTCCTCACCCTGTTAGCACGGGCAAATGCAGAATGCATTACTGTTGCATGAAGTCCAGCCCTGGAACTGCTGGTTACCAGTATAAATATTGGGATTTCATTGTTGCTTCGAGCCTCTGCTTTTTAGTGTGTACTCCTTCATCCTTCAAGTAGGTATGCTAATAAATTTATTGACATTTTTTCTCCTGTTTCTGGGATCTGATAATCTCAAGTGTTGTGTCTACTCTTATTGCAGAGATCCAACCCTAGCTGGGGTTGGAAGAAGAGCAGAGAAATGTAACACCAATTTTAATTTCCTAGAAAGATGTAGTTCAGTACTTATCAAAGTCAAAAGGCAGGACAATGTGTTACCTCCAGCTGCCAATTGTTACTGGAGGTGACAACTGACCACATTAAAGAATATGGGTACTGGTTTGAAATGTTTTAATTGTACAATTAAATAACCTCTTAATTTGTTTTTGGTGTTATAGCTTCTAGGATGAAGAAAAAACATTATACCTATCCAACTTTTATGTTCAATATTTATTAATATTTCTAAATTTTCTTATCTCCGTAGAGGTAGGTATTTAAAATGAGCTTTTATAAGAAGAGTAAAACATATACTGTATAGGATTGTAGAAAATTTATAGGATTTACTCTGCTTTGACATGCAATGCCAGAATATTTCATTAGCACAGTACTTTACCAGGAGAGCCTTTATTCTCCAGCTTGTAGGCAGCAAGCTGTGGGAGGTGAGTGATGGAAGAGACAGGCCCTATTATTTAACATTTGTTTGCCAAATGGTCTCCCTGATTGGAGAAAACAAAAGTTTTAAAAAAGTTTTTACTTTTGTATGAGTTTAGTGATCACAGAAAGATTTTGCATTACTGACAAGGAGTTAGAAATAAAGCTGGAGAAAAAAATTACTTTTTAATTTGACTAAAATACTGTGGACATGGGATTTGATTATTGGGTGCTTTTGGGTTGTGAGGGCTTCTTTTCTTTTTCTTTTTTTTTGGGTGTTTTTGGGGTGTGGGGGGTTTTTTTTTTTTTTTTTTTTTTTTTTTTTTTTTTAGCGTATTTCTTCTCAGTGAGCTCACTTGAGACCAGAACTTTATGTACACACTGACTTGTTTGCACAATCAGTCCCTTATTAGTGTGTTTTCTAAATAAAGAATTGAGACTTTGTAGGGAATATACTTTGGAAGTAGCAGTCCATTTTTAAAATTAAAAGAAGGTTTACAATTTTCAGTTACTGTAACTACAGTCTAACCATATAATATAAAAAGGAACAGTACAAGTACGGCATTAAAATTTTCCCATTTCAAAAGCTGTACTTGAACCCATACTTGAAGTAACGTCCCCTTTTGGATATATAGTATTTTCTTGCACACTAATCTTAAAATACGGGCAGGCCTCCAAAAATTATACTACATCTTTTTGCTCACATGGAAGTTGAAGGACTTTTTTAATTGTACTCTGCCAAAGCTTTCATTTATGAACTACAGGCTTTAACTATGTAAGTTGATTGTTAGCAATCAAGAAAAATTAGTCATTAAAAAGACCAGACTGTAAAATATTTAGTAAAATACACCTAGAAGAAAATTTAAACCTGAATTATTAGCTAGACTTTATTTCTTTTACAGATTTATTTCCTTCACCCAATATACTATCTAGAAAAGTATTTTGCGTTTTCAGTTTAATTATGTGAGCATTTTTCCATCCTTAACTATAACTAACCTGTACTATAGGTTGAAAATGAAATTGTGTTAGCATCAAACATGACAAATCCTTTGGGTGCTTTTAATGGATTCTGCCATTTATGATAATTATTCAAGAAAACAAAAAGAAAGGAAAATGCGGCATGGTGCTAAATAGGGGAACTATTAGTGTAAGCCAAAACCAGCTGATATTCAGAACTTCCAAAGCAGTCATTAGGAGGGTTTCTATCTCATATTAACAGACAGTAATAGTTTTAAGTGAAAAATGAAACTTTCATGGTTGGCCTGAAAGCCAATGGTACAAATAGGTAAAACATCTGAAAAATTTTATTTTACAATGCTTTTTATTTTGGCTTTCCCTGTAAGACAGGTAATTCCATTTAATTGTATGTGGGAAAGTACTTTTCACTGTTTTTCCAGTTTTATAGTTAGTGTTATACTTCAGCACAGTGCTGTAAAGTAAACTGTGAATGAAATAATAGAAGACACCCAGAAAAGCAACCCTATTGGGTATGAGGGAGTGTGTGTGTGTGTGTGTGTGTGTGTGTGTGTGTGTGTGTGTGTGTATTTTTCTGTTTTGAAGAAAGTCTGGATATCTGCTCAGGTAGGTTATGAGCACAGCTGGGCCTATTGGTTTCATTTTAATGCTTTCTGAGGGATAATAAGATTTACAAAACATGTCACTAAAACATATGCAGGCAAATACATTTGCACAGAAATCCATATTTCTTAGAGACCCAGACAGAGATTATATTTGTGCCTCATGCTGAAAGCTGTAGTGCCACACTCGCTGAGCCATGTCCACTAGGGACAGCCACTAAGGCAGAGAATGACCACATGGAATTGTGTGTGGGGGTTGTGACACTCATCAAGACTGTGAAATGGAAGGTGATTTGTGGTCCTGCAGCTCTGCAAGGTGCTACACACACTTTAGAGGCCAGTTATGGGTGTTTAAAAAAGAGAGGTTTTAGAAAGAGTAAAAACATTTCAAGCAGACTGAATTAAAAAAAAAAAAATGGAGAAAGGGCACACTAACATAGGATTAAACAGAAGTATTGGATGTTAGATTTGCTCCAGACACTGCTCTTTTTCTGTCATATGTTCAACATATATAAAATTTTCACTACATCACTAAGGGGTCCCAAATAAATCTGTTTCGTGATGAATGGGAAAAAAAAAATTAGCTAGTGTAACACACGTGGAAGAATTACATTAAAAATACCACTGTGGAATGGCTTCCTGTTTCCTGTAGCAGCAAAATAATTCTTAGAAAGCGTTAAAGTGGAATGGTTGGTACCCATTTATATTTTCCTTTGTGTAACAGTATCCTGAAGCTTTGAAAAGATGAGTGAGTTAGGCAATATGGAGCCCTCAAGAAACTGTATTAAGCTGCTGTAAAGTGTTTCAACTTTTATTGCTAAGTATGGAAAACTAAAATCCTTGATTTTTTGGCTTATGTGCAAAGTCCTTATTTTTTTGTTCAGACAGGAGGTTATGCAATTGCAATAAACTTTTTTAAAAAAGCAAACTTAGAAGTCAGCATAATTTTGAGTGTAGGTTCTGCCTGTATATTTTGAAAAAATATATATGAAGGAGCCTAAGAAAATACCCTTCCTTATTCAACTCAAGATTTCTCATGATCCTACACAAAGTTAACTGGTACTTTCAATGGGAGCAAAACCAGCTCTGGCACCCTCGTGGTTGAGAAGAGATTCCACTGAAATTCTTGAGCTTCTCCACTTTGCTCACTGTGATCTGGGGAAGAACTTGGCCTATCCTAAGAAACTGGCCCAGATGGCACACTCTTTTCTAGGGCATTTGCACTAGTAAAGGTACATACCGTGGCACAATGATGAGGTCTGTTGCAAGACCTACAAGTATTACTATAAATTCAGGGTTTTATTTTTTCTGATGTAAGGTCTTGTGTGTGAGGCAGGAGTGGAGGCAATGGCACCGCCTATCTTGAGCGCACCAACTTTGGAAAAAAGAGCTCTAGGCTATGCACTTAGTGAAGTTTGTAATCAAATTACACCTTGATTTCTGCAAACTACGGATAATGTGAATAATGTGTAAAAAAAAATTGAAGCCTACTTGCCGAAAGGTAAAACACAATTGTTTATTAGAAGTATATTTGGAATTTCACAATGCAGATGTATTATAGTGGTAGCAGAAAATTAAATAATTGACAGCTTTCCATGGAGTAGCTAAGCAGCCACATTAAAAATGTTTTACTCTCTGATTCAAAGAATAGTATCCACAAGGTCTGCACTTTCCAAGCAACAGAATTATTATCAAGTGCTGGCTGCCATTTGGGAAGCAAACATGGCTAGTTTTGCATTGGAATGTACTGCTGCTTAAATATAAGGGACTTTTAATGCCAATATGAAAGTACATAAAACTAATGGCCATTTATATAAAGAAGTTACTGTATGAAAAAAGGTTTGTAAAAAGCATTACTTCCCATCCCACTGTGATTTGGATTCTAATACACCAACAGTGGCAGTCTGGCTTTGCAGAGAAAAAAAGTAATATATCTGTTTTCATTACGTTCAAATGCTATGTAGTACGTGCAGGAAGCATACTGATATATTTTGGTATATTACTGGTGACTAATTAAGCAGCAAGTCACTGCAACATTGCAACATTTTTTTGGATTCCTTACCCACATCTCAGTTTTTGCTGGCAATATCTTAAGCTAGATGTATAGCATTTTACGTCATAGAAAGTGGAGCAACCTCAACTATGTTTTGCCTAAAGAGGCAAATCTACATGTACTTGAGAGAAAGCATTTTCTCAAAAAGTTTACTGGTCAAAGGATTAAATGATCCATAGGTCATTTTTTATCACTTATGTATTTTTCCTTTAAAAAGGTTTCCTTTGTGTTGTTTTTTTTTGTTTGTTTGTTTGTTTGTTTGTTTGTTTGTTTTTTGTTGTTGTTGGGTTTTTTTGGGTTTTTTTTTTTTTTAGATGTGAGTTATATATGGCTTTCTGTTTAACCTGAGTCCCAGGACACTGCTTAGTATTTTTGGCAGGACAAGGGTCTCTGATTTGCAAAGTTAAAGTAAAAACTACAACCTATGATTTTGGGGTGATAAGACTTATTGAGAGGGGATTATCTAAGTAAATTCTGTGTGTCTTACAGTAATTTCTCTTCTCCAGCAACCACTTCCCTACAGTTTGTAGTGCTTTAGATCTTTCAAATACCATCTTGGCAGAGAAGACCTATCTTCCCAAGTACATATTTCCCAAGTATCATTTTTATACAATAATGTAGCACCAAAAGGAATCTTTTAATGCCTCCTTGGAGTTCTGATACAGCTCCTCTCCAGGGAAGAACTTTCATCAGAATGATGAGAATGATGATGACTGAGGTATGCACAGCTCTTGGGCTGGGTTTGGTTGCTCTTCATTTTTATTCTTTTCCTCTTGGTTGGAAAGAGAAATTATATAAACTTCTATCTCAACTAGTGTTTTCATCACTTGTTGTCTTTGTTTTAAGAAGCTCCTATATGGAAAATCTTTTAGTTTAATTTTATAGGTTAGCTTTTACTCTGGAAGATTCACTCCTAATTATTGGGAAGATGGTCCTGAGAGATGTCAAGATCCTTTTATGAAGCTCCTCTGCATGAAAGCAAGTTATAAAACTCGTTTGGTAAAAAGGCAAAAAAACCAGCAGGTGTTATTTGTTGCTGCATGTAAGAGATGTATCTGCAGAATGTACCTGCGAATGGGAATTGTCAATCCCAGTGGATAAAATGTCGTATTAAAATGGAGCCTGTAAAGTTATTTTCAGAGAAATCCTGTGTCTCTTTTCCTATGATAAACTGTGATAATACACAGGCTTTGGGCAGAGATTAGTGTCTCTCACATGAAGATCTACTCACTAGATCACTACTATTCTCAGTCATATGAGAGAATACATATGTTGTCCTCCATATCTGCACGGTTTGAAGAAGCAGTGACCTGTACGTGCTATATAGTTAGAAGGTAGATGAATATCTTTTCAAGCAGAGGTGTCTTCAAGAACCTGCAGCACTAGCTGCTACAGTGTTATGAATCAATGTTTCCAATAGTGCAGTATAATTCCTAGACTTTTACTTTCAGAAGGCAATAATAACAAAATGTTGGCAGCAACAGCCAGTAGGTAATGGATTAGGACAGTATATAGTGTGTTTCAGAATACCCACAGGTTTTGCTGTGCCAGGTCAGTGTTTTTTTTGGGTGCAGATATGAGGCTGTTTTAAATTGTTAATTGTCACAGACTGTTAGAAAGTATTAACTCAATAAGCAAACAAAAGTTTGCTTTCATTAGACTGAAAAGAAGGATTCATGTCATTTTGACATCGCACTTGTGCTACTGTACAGTTTTGCTCACTTGCATGCACAGAATTGTGAATTATGGAAATGATGGTGTTGTCTGTTCCAATATTTAGTGAATTGCAGCTCCAGAAAATACTTTTAATGACATTCTCAAAAGAGGCACTCAGACTGAAGGTGTTCAGTGATTTGGAAGTATACTTTTTCACTTGGCAAAGCCTTTTAAGAATATTATTTAAATGACTGTGAAGAGAAGGAAAATTATGAGACAAAAATAGATTAATAAAGTCTGCAACATCTGTTGCAAATAAGAGAAGGTGCGTCAAAGTAAACATAGATACGTAGACTTTTCTTTTATACAAAGATTATACACAAAAGTAGGGAGTAAGGGTTTAACTTATGAACCTGCAAAGCAAAGAGCAGTGTTTTGGATACAGGGTAAGTTTTCATATTAATTCTGAGCAACTTTGAATTGAAAATTTAGAAAAAAAAATCATATAAAAACTTCATAATATTCTGTATTAAATGTCAAAAATGTCTGAAGGTGACTGTTTTGGGGTAAGTCTTGCTCTCACACGTAGTTTCTGGCAAAAAAATAGGAACCATATGGAGACCTTTGCACCATCTCCTTGCTACTTTTCCCTTAGTTCATATTGCTCGTATCTCAAAAGAAAAAAGAAAAGTAAGCAAGCATTTTGAATTGAATCACGTATCACTATTTTGTTCTTTTGATTTTTAGAAGGTTTTGTTACATATTATTTAAACAAATACCAAAGATTTATGTTTGAAAGAAATATTCTTTCATAAAACATTAAAATACTCAGAAGTAGCAAGATGTTTTGCTTTTAATACTTTGCATAGATTGCTTCATTTCAAAGTAGATACCTATGTAGTAGTTGTTTTCTGCAAACACTTGATCATCATTTATAGGAAGATATGTAATTAATGACATACAATTACCCAACTTCACTATAAATTAATAGTGAAATAAATTTAGAAATTGTTTGCTAGTGCTGGGGTGTTTTCAAGGGTAAGTGTTGGAAACTGTTAATGAAAGTTGAAAACATGAGTATTGAGCAATAAAGGTGAAATTCTTATGGCCTTTTTGTCAAAAATCATTAGTGGTTATTGTCACTACTCACTCTCAGGGTGGATATCAGGATCTAAAAACCTTCATAACTACCAATAAAACACTAGAAATCTGATTTATTTTTGAAAATTTTTGTCTGGGGATTTACATAACTGAATTTTCATTTCTGTCTAAGAAATGAAAGTATATCAGCTTTTGAACTAATCCAAGAAGAAAATTGGTGCTCCTTACACATTTTACCTTTGATTCTGACCCTGCCTGGTTACCAGAAGATCTTTGTACCATAGATATCCCCACCAGTCTCTTTCCATGTTCTGTGATCAGTCTTTTTGTTTTCCCTTGGGCATGTATCAGAAGTAAAAGCATCAAAATTGTCACTGTTCATATTCTACACATAGGAGTTTGATCCTGTGTTTTCTTGGCATGCTTCAGCTCTTGATGTAGAGAGAAGGGAATAGAAACTCTGGTGGGATAATACAAATGTGGGGATTAAGAACAAACCAAAAGTAAAGCAGAAGCAACTTTTGAGGGTGGGGAATAGCATGATTAGGAATGACTTTTTAAAAATACATCTTGAGCTGTTATTGGCAAAAACAACAGTCTTCAAAGATTTGTGGAACAGCCATTTATAACTCTGAATGTCTTTCCAAGCAGTACCTTCTTACATCAGTTACCAACAAGTATTTTTGTCTAACAGGAGATATTAAAGATGCTGCCTGGAGTTTTTGAAAAGTGATAAAATCAGTTCTAAGAAAAGGCATGACCTGCATCCCTCAAAGCAGTGTTTAACTGCCTACATTACTTGACATCTAAAGAACAAAGGTTTCCAAAAGAGAGACTGATAAGGTACAAATACCTGCATGTAGGCTACATCTTCTGAAAGTGTGCCAGAATTTGTCTGGCAGAAGGCGGAAGACAGACAATATAGATTACTGTATTTTTCATCAAGTGGTTAGTACCATCTGTATGTATTTTATGTGTGCCTTTTGAGAGGCAAGTAGTCTAACTGAGTTCCCCCTAGGCTTTGTTCTCTGTCTCTACACCTACCACTTGGCATAAGATGTAGCCAGTAGAAGAAAACTAAGGTTCTTGGGACCTTTTTCTTGCCTTAGTTGCAACAGCTGCAAAACAGATGTAGGCTGACGTGAGTTCTGCCAAGAATCTCTTCCAAGTCTCCCACCCATTTTCCACCAAAGAGAAGCTAGTCAGGTGATATGAACAGAGTCCTGAAGGTCAGAAAGAGATGGGAGTTCCCAATCTTAGCTTTATAGAGACTGTTAAAAAAACAACAACCTATTAGTAAACCTAGATTCTTTCTCCTTGGAAATTAAAACAACCCCAAATTTTAAAAGTGAAATTCCAAGCAGTATGACATCAATAGGACATAAAAGGCAACCTGTACATGAACCATGGCAACACTGCAGCAAGCAGGTCAGATGACAGCAAGAGACTCAGGATCCCCTAACTAGTATCCATTTAAGTCTCTTTTTAGATATATTTTCAATATCTCAGATGCATTAGGCAAAATACCATTGTCTTGCTGGCCATATTTTTGTTGAAATAGATTTCCTGGGATTCCAGTTGCCCTGTTGCATTTACCTCAGTACTGAGAGGGAGTCAGCTCTCTATACCTGTCCCAGGTTTCTGTGTATCTCTCCAACTTCTGCTTTCAGCAGTGTTTGAATATACCACGTGGTTTTTAGTGTATTTCAACTACTACAAATCAAATAAATTATAATCTCAAAAACAAATAAAACCCTGCAACTTTCCCACTGTGTCAGTCTGCTGGTGGAATCTTACTGCTGACAAAACTATGGCTGTCAGGCATTTAAATCCAGCATTGAATTAAGGGTAGTATCCAGCAATGGAAGAAATGTCTAAATAAACAATAGTCCATGAATGCTTATATTTGCACAGGATCTGTCTGGGCTAACACTGATAGCAGTTTTGAATCCTCTCTGTTGGCAAAGATGGTGGACATAGGCTACTCATGCAGTTCCATTTTCTTATCCCAGTATTCCTCCCCTTGCCTTTTCAGTATCCGAAGAACCATTGGCTCTGAATGTTATGAAAAACCATTTGCTGCTGCACAGCAAAGCTGTTTTCCTCATGGAACCATCTGCTTGCAAAATTTGCTCATGTTACAAGTCTCAGTCACTCAGAGAGATCAGTATCTTCCTGGGAGACGTTTGGATGGGTGCTCCTTAAGTTTTCCCCTTCAAATATTCACGATAGAAGTAGCTGACAAGGTTTTATAGCCTTGACTCCTCTTTCTGTTGTGTATCCAGTCTTCATTTCTAGTATTTTATTTTTTATATAGTATCAGTGTCATATGTAGGTACATTACTTTTATTTAGGACACAACCTCTATTCTGGAAAGCAGTGAGCCATGGATCTTTCCTACAGCAAGTACTGACATGGGAAAACTTCTTGTTTCATGACCTCACACAAGCAGAGGATGACCAGGACAGTTATAAGAGGACTTCAGAAATTACTTGCATAAAATTAATTTTTGTGTCATGCAGCACATAATGACTGTGCACACACTTCTGCTTTCAAACCTGTATGAAACACATCTGGCAGTATAAAAATGGTAAGCCAAAATGGCAAGAATAATGATTTAGTTATGCCTCTTCAGTGATTCAAAGGAATGGGGATATAGGTGTTTAAGTATTTAAATTCAGGTGATCTACTGGTATTTGGGCCTTATAATGGGATGGCAGACAGAGAAATTTAAAGGAAAAAATCCAAAGTGAATGTTCCTGAAACAGAAAAATGTGGAGAGAAGTTACAGTGACTCTAGTTTGCCTACTAGTATAAAGGAAGAAATGTGAATTTCTAGGGGTAAAGTGGCTTTGAAATATCAAGTTTTCTATGTTGAGTTTGGAAATAGACCTTGGCCCCACACTATTGTCAATGGGCCTGCCATCTAACGTCCTACCCTAGGAAAGCCCTACTCTGCTTGTGGCTGAACAACTCCCAGCTACACTCAACAACTTGGGTGGATACCCTCAGTCATATAGCCAGCACTACACTTCACATTTGAAGCAAAGTTCTGTGTGTTATGTCAGCAAAAGTAGAGGTTTGGTGATATGCAGCTATTAGCTTTAAAATATTTTAAATTATTGACTATAACACTGAGTCAAGAATCAACAGTTCTCATTAAAAAAAAAAACAAAAAACCCCAAAGTTCCCTTCCAAGTAACAGAGTGACTGACAAAAAGTGAAAACATTCTTATACCTTTATAAAATGTAGATTTGAAACCAGACTCACTGGCCAGTTGGACAGGCTCAGGCATGCCGATGATTCATCCAACACAGAGTCCCAGGGAGTGATTTTTTTGTGAGCCAGTTCATTTGGATGTTGATGCACGTTTCTATTTAAATCAGCAGCTGAAGTGTGAATTAATCTGTGACATTTTTAAGATGGTTCGTGAGGCCAGAATTTGACTAATGATACTTGTACTGATCTCCTGCTAATTTTGGATTTATAGGTGTTGTATCATACCCAAACTTACAAATGTCTGGTCTTCTTTTTTTTTTTTTTTTTTTTTTTGTTTTTTTTTTTTTTTTTTTTTTTTTTTTTTTCCCCCCTTTTTTTTTTTTTTTTTCCTTTATGGTTTGAACATTCATTTATTTAAGCTGACTTCACTGACAGCAATAGAATGACTGTGACTGATTTACTGAGTTCAGTAGTTTGGGTCAGGACCAAATATACCTGTTTCTGAGAGCAAAAGGAATTATGAGGGTGATAATGAAACTTTCAGCAAAGCTCCTCTGATTGTAGTCAAAGTATTCCTCAGGTAATGGTGGTAGCAAATTTCCTATACTGATACCAGCTGTGCCAAAAAGCTCCTACCTGCACCATAGCATGAGAAGAAGATCCCATGGGACATGGGATAGGACCAACTTCCTTTTGACATGTGTTCAGTTTCTTAGCTGTGTTCTGTTAGCTTTCCCTGAAAGTGCAACTGCACTAAACCTCAAAGTGTCTGCTGTAAAACAGCTTTGGCTTAAGGTATTAGTGAAATGATAGGGGAGAGAGATTCTTGAAGTATTACTCATTACACAGTAATCAAATGATACATATCCTGTACTGGTTGGATGCACTGAGAGTTGCCAACAGTGGGAGGGAATTGAAGCTTTGCAGAAATTCTTCAGAGAATTGTTAGAAAACAAAACACTGCAAGGTTTTAAGCTAAAGTTTGATGTGTGTCAATGGAAGCAGCAGCTCAAGTCTGCCAGAATTACTTCTGCTTTCCTGATTTACAGCGCAGGATCCATAGGAATGAAAGCAAGGGTGTGTTTCAGAGAGAAGAAAGTTTGAAAAATGTAACTTTAGCTTGTAGTTGTCTTTGGGCTTGTTTTCTATTTAGCTGTACACTTGTCGTTACATTTTTCACTTTGTTTTTTTTTTTTTTTTTTCCTTTTTTTTTTTTTTTTTTTTTTTTTTTCAGATTCCCAAGAAGGAAACTACAAGACTGAGGTCAACAGTAAACCCAGGAAGGAAAGGACAGCTTTCACCAAAGAGCAAATCAGAGAGCTAGAAGCAGAATTTGCTCATCATAACTATTTGACCAGGCTGAGACGATATGAGATAGCAGTAAATCTTGACCTCACTGAAAGACAGGTACCGATGAAAAATAATGGACTTTAAATGTCTGCCCAATATGTACCAGTGATTAGTAGCTCCTCACAGTAAAGCTCCTGTTTATAATGCTAATATCTATGTTCTGTTTATAATACTAATATCTATGTTGATACATCAGATTGAATATTTTTAGCAAAATTATATACATTTATTATCTCTCTGCTATGAAAGTAATTTATACTTTTATATATACCACTTACAGATTAATTTAATCTATTAGGCAGAGATGGAAGATCAAAGCATGAGTAATAGATGTGTTTGATGGGTGCATGTCTTTTCTAATCTGCCCACACTGATATCATTGAAGAGGGGGTAGGTCCCAAACACTGTATGCACAAGTAGTTGCTTTGCCTGCATGCAACAAATACGAGCAACTTGGTTCAGTCTATTAAGCATATGCAGTGGCCACTAATGCAGAGTTTCTGAACATTCTGTTTCCAGATGGCAGCAAAAATGGGAACACCAGCAAAACTGGGATACAGGCATTTTAAACCCCTTTATCTTACCCTGCTCTGTGAAAACAGAGGAGATGATGGAATTTCTTATCACTGTTATTGGTTTCCTACTCACCAAACCCTGGTCCAGGAAACACTTCTGCATGTGCTTAAGTTTCATCATGCATGTTGTCACATTGATTTCTAATGGAAATGTCCATGTTACACATGTATTAAAGTGTTTTAGGATCTCATCTCTATACACTAAATAGGTAGCGAAGTCACATTTCAAATAATAATTACATCAATGTACACATTTTGAAAATGTGTTTTAGCAAAGAAGTTTAGAATACTGGCCTCAAGTACATAAAATCTGATTAAATATTTCCTACAGTTTTAATATTAAAATGGAAAGACTTTTACCCACTGGTAGACAGTCATTCTTTTTTCAGGAATCAATATGAGATTGAGGGATTGCTTTAGATGCAGTCAGTAAGATGATGATATAGTCAAAAGTAGGTATCAAAATAGCATAATGATTTGTGAAATCTACATATAAGAAGATTTGCAATTTTCTTGAGTTTCATTGACACCTGCCATAGGTACATATATCAAATCCAGCAAAAATCCAGCCTTTTCTAAAAAAATGAACACATTTTTTCTCACAAAAGGAAATGCAACTGCTTTTTGCTTCGAAAGCTTCTAGAGAATGGCTGTGCCTTTTTGCTTTTCAAGCAAAACAGCAATTTTTTGTTTGATTTGACCATAGTGCCAGGTTCCATTGGGGTAATTTTCAGTTACTTAAGTACGGTAGTTGCGTTTTTGAAGCACATTATTTTGTATCAAACAATGGATAAAATTTTGCCTTTTTTCATTTTCATTGCCTGTGCTATTTAGACTCTCATCTGATTTTGACAGCTAAGGGGAGAAGGAATGAATTCTTGTCTTGGTGACAAAGGTAGAGTTGGCATGAAACTGAACAATGATAAATAAATTTTAAAAAATATCTGATGGCCAATTCAACAGGAATCAGTCAGCTGGATATATCCCTATATTTAATAATGGTGAATTTGGCCTAGAATTTAAGTGTTGTCCCTAATAAATTCTATATTCTTTTCTTCAAACATCATGTTGAGTAGTACAACTAAATGAAGAGAGTTCACTATCCTGAAGGGAATAGTTAATCTAAAAGCATTTAGCATACTGAAAAGGGACAGATAAATATTGAATATTGTTTCTGGAGGAGAAAACACAGTCCAGCTACATAAGTACAGAGATATATTTAAATCATGGCAGTACTTTCTGTTCTCCAGCAGTCACAAAGCATCAGTTTTAAACATTCTGCAGATTATTGTGATAATTTATATAGCATTGTCATTAGTCTATTTAATTGTGTAATCTAATCCTTCTCTGCTTCCCCAGATTACCACAGAGTGACAACTGAGCTCCTAGAGATAACTCCCTTCCTTCCTTCCTTCCTTCCTTCCTTCCTGTTTAACACCACCTTAGAAAAGGAAACCATTAAGATTTTTAGTTTGATAGAATCCAGTTCTCTATCTTCCCACAGTAAAATGGTCTGAAAAAAGGAGAAGAAACAACAAAAAAAAAACCCATAAAAACTGTATTGTTAATCAACAAGTGAACACTGAGGCGAAATTCTGGACATATTTTTCAGTTTCTGAATCATACTAAGCCAAGTAATGTTGTAAAGTAAAAATATCTCTTTTAAACCAAATATATTGCTTTGATAGAAAAATAGTGTAAATAGCATGGATCTGGGTATGGGTTTCCATGGTATATGGTAGACTTCAGAAGCTGAATGCCATAAATCAAAAGACTTGGCTCTTCTTGCATACTTGGTTTATATCAGTATTCCTCTAGTGACAAAAAATGTACTTCAGGGTGAGCGTGGTGTGACATTAATACTTCTTTTCTCTCCAGTTAAGAGAGGCAACTCTCCTCAGGACCTGTCTTTCCATCATTACCAAAATGAATCATTACCCTTGAGCAAGATAACAGCACTTATTTTCATTCTTACTAGCTTTATTACTTTTTTTTTAGACTAGCTGTCCCTGCAGAGGAGATCATATTTGATACTTACAGGTACCAAATTAAACAGACGCAAAAAAATTATCTAAAATATACTGATGGAATTATCTGCCATGCCCCCCCCCACCCCGCCCCTTTCCCATGAGGTAGCATTTTTAGAAAATTGCTGCTTGCAGAACCATTTTTCTTTAGTATTTTTCCCCAAAGCTGCATTGCAGAAAATGCAATAGCTGATAGTTCCTTTGTTTGAAAGTAGTAGTAGTTCCTTTGTTTGAAATAGGTGAACACACAAGTGATAGCCTTGATCTCATCACATGCTGTTGATCTCTTGGTGATGGGAGATTTCTTGGTCTCTCATGAAACACTGAATTTGCATGCAGAGAATTGAAACTTCCTTGAGAAAGTACAATGGCAAAATAGTAGCATTGGCTATTGGGTGAAATAATGTATCTGCTTGGAAAATAGTTTTGAGAGCAGATCTAACCCCTGATGGAATTTTTTTAGCATTATTTTTTCACTAGGATTTTTTTAAAAAGACAAGTATATTTTCAAAGAAGAACAACAAAATAATCTGGGGAAAGTATTGTTGGGTCATCTTAAAGCTACAACTTTCAGTTGTTCCTGAAGATGTGAGAAAAATAATGTAGCCTATTATCTTAAAAAATCTCTATCTTCCTCTTGACTATAGTGATAATTTCTACCATACGCCACAGATTAAAAGAGGCACTGACCAACTAACACTTCATAATTACCTGTCTGGCATTTAAACAAGCTGTAGAAAAAACCATATGTCTAGCCATATTTAAAAAGCTATATAAGAGTATTAAAGTTTTCTGCAGTCATCAAAGTAAGGCTTCATTTGACTTTTGAAATAACTTACAAGATCAATTCAAACATAAATGACTCATGGAATGCTATTTCACCAAAAAAAAAAAAAAAAACCAAAAAAGAAAAACACCCCTAGCAACATATGGCTCAAGAGAAGGAGGTAATCCCATCACTCCCTAAAAAGGCAACCTGAGTTACAAGACAGGAGGATGACATTAAATAAGTGCCTCAATTGCCTAGATATTAAGAGTGCACTTTGAGAGCATTATAAGCACATCTGGTGGTAGGATGGCTCTATTATGTTATTGTAAGAACTCCAGAAGTATAGGTACATATAATGCTTGCTCCCTCTCCTATAGAGTGCACTCACAATCCCAGATCAGGCAGCAGTTAATAATTTTCATCTGGCAGGCCTCTCTTATATTTTGAAGAGCTAGTTAGACTAAAAACTATCTGAGTTCCCTAGATATTTGTAACCTTGACAGACGCATTCTTGGCTTTTTTGTACCTCCAGATAAACTTGGAGAAGGTTCCATGCAGACTTTTTAATATCTCACCGTGGGATGAGGGGAGGAAGCAGCTGCAGCAGGGTATCAGAGGAGTGGCAAAATGGACATTTTTATGGAGTTGATCCTGCCAAATATAGAAAGAGTAGGAGATCTTTCCATCTCACAAGATCTTTTTGCATGGAGCTAATCAAAAGAGTAACGTTGCAGTTCTTCAGGCTAGCTAAGGTTACCGGAATAAACAGTCCAAATATGTAATGCTTCAGTTTGCCAACATAAACGGAAAATCCCACCTAGTCAGATTAAATTCTGCTGATGGCAACGAGAGGCTTATTTCTTCTTAACTTTAATTTCCAATATCTGCCTGGAAGCTTCCAATCATTTATAAAAGGCCAAAAGCCATTGATTTTGCATAGGCAAAGGACAAAATTTTGTTCAAGTGAAGAATGCTTTTGTATCAAGTGTTTGACTTCCATGCATGTGGTACCAACATGGAATGAGTCACAAAGAAAGAAGCTTTGTGATGCCTTTTTTCTGCCAGAAATGGAAACAAGAAGCCCTATTATTTAAATTATACTTAGGTATAGTACCATAACCAACGTTGTAGCACTGCACTGTTAAGACCATGAAAATACTACATGAACTCTACCATTAGAGAATTTTTCTCTAGACCTGGTTACCTGAAAATTTCATCACAAGTGACTTGACTAAAATACTTTTCAGCATTACAAAGGTCAAGGGACACAAATCACTGCACTTTTTAAACTTCACTGGTAAGGTAAGAGTAGCTTCACTTGGTCACCCAGGCAAGAAAACGGGGAGTTCAATATTCCTCCATCATGTGTTTGTTCTGCACAGCCTCTGGACGTATAAATGTCTCTTCATGCATTACATGGCGTAACTAGTTTTCTACCTTAGGAAGCTAGTTTGCTGATGTTAGGTGGTGAATATTTTCAAACAAAAATCAAACAAAATCCAACTGCATTGATAGGACAGGCTTAGACTATATTTGTCTGTCACGCTGTCACATCTTTGAAAGGCAGCTGCTCATTCCACACTTCCATGTGTTAAGCACACTCTATCCACACTATAATAATGAATCTGTGTGGCTTGAAATCCTTTAGATTTTTTGTTTATTTAAAGTAACACTCTTAATAAAATAAAACTTTGATAATTGTCTTGAGCACTATAAATACCAGCAGTAAGAGTTACTGTGCTAGCTCTGTTTTCTCAGGAAAGAATGCAGCTACAATACTTAGTTATAATTAATGCATAATTTTGATTTGTACCATAATTCATGGAGGTAAATGTCTACACAAAGAGGAGGAAAGTTTAGCTAAAGGTCTTCTTCCCCACAAATTAGTTTTTCACCGTTTGTTTATTTTGTAGATTTGGAATCACACAATAATAGAATCATGGAATTGTTTGGGTTAGAGTACCTTAAAGATCATTTAGTTCCAAATGCCCATGGGCAGGGAATATTTCACTGGACAAAGTTGCTTAGATCCTCATCCATTCCAGTCTTAAACACTTGCAGGGATGGAGAGTTCACAACCTCTCTGGGCAACCTCAGCTTCACAGTAGAGAACTTCTTCCTAATATCTAATCTAAACCTACCCTCTTTCATCTTAAAACAATTCCCCCTTGTCCTGTCACTATATGCCCTTATCAAAGTCCCTCTCCATCCTTGTAAGCCCCCTTTAGGTACTTTACATATGTAAAGAAATTGATGAAAGTAGGCTCTAAAAATAATTGAGTAGAGGGAGGTAAACTGAGTACTCACAAAGATTTTTGAAACTGGAATGAAGTATTGCTATCACTGCTGTCCTCTGAAATATGTCTATTCCATCCCTGTTTAAACGTGGGAGGTAGAAAGGAGAATCTATCACCTAAGCAGTACCAAAATCTCAACTGACTTTTATGTAACCATAAACCAGAACCCACTCCTACACCTTCCTGGGTGCCAAAAGCTCCAGCTGTCCTTTGTGCACCTGCCAAAACCTCCCTTTTTACTCAACAGCTGCTGCAAAGTACTTGTACACATTCAGTGCAAAGTTCTGTAATGTAACACGGAGCAGATAATTTTAAATAAGTGAGCAGGTGACTTAAGTAATTTTAATCACAAGGTTCTGGTACCACTCCTTAATTTCCAAAGATAAGTCAATTTTCTTCAAGTGATGGATTTTGGAAATATTTTATAATAACTAAGAAGACATTTAATGCTAAGATTTATTTAAATTAGTTTTAATCTCTAAAATATATTTGAGATCTTTATGAGAATTTCTTTGGAAGAGAAAATGGAATTCCTTCAAGTTATGTTCTACAAGCATTTACATTTATTTGTAAATGTTGTACACTTCTATTTACTGCTATAAGTTTCTGAATAAACTGTCATGAAATTATTATCTGTATGCATGCAAAAAAGGCAAGCTTCAGCTAACCTAACACTAGGGATTTCTGTAAATCAGAACTTTGACTTTCCTTAGAAAGGACTTTTCAGGACTTTGACTTTCCTTAGAGCTTGGCAGCATAAATGTACTATCTAAAAATAACAGGAATGTTTTCAAGGCCATAGAAAGTTTAGAAGTAAACTTAATTTTTTTTTCTAATTTTGAAAACTCAGGGTTATTTTTGTTATTCATATGTTTTGTCTGTACCAGAGGAAAGTAAATTGAAAGATTTAAAAATAATAAAAGCAAAAGTAAATGGACAGTGGCTGATTGAGGCAGAATGCTTTAAAGGCTTGATGCTTTGGTCTTCATGACATATCATTTAGGTATATTGAAACATGGAATTTAGGATACTGACTGCAAAGATTCTTGCTTAGAAATATGGATCCTTTAAAACAAAAGAATAGTTACAACTGGCACAGCACTCTTGTTTCTAATTTTTAAGGCTCTCTAGATATCAGGCCTCAAATTTTAATCTTCTTTGGGACTCATGCCACTAAAACCTGGAACAGAAAACCGGATTTTAGGAAAGAATTTTTCATTTCCAGAAAATAGCTTTTATAAAGAGAAAGTATTTTTTTCTAAAAGATGAAAGGGACCTGATAGTAGAACTAATACAGTTTGAATTCAGTCATTACTTTTTCATTCAATTATTCTTAAAGGTAACATGAGAGAAAGGCTCTGCTGAAGAAGGAGCATTAAATCGGAAGTTTAGGAAATATTTACATTTTTAATCAAAAGGATTTGTTGATGTCCACATAAGGAAGTTATATTAAAGATACACATCCAACACAGCCCATCATGTGGCCCTTAAGACTACTAAGGACTTATATATCTTAAGTATGTAATAAGTATTTTGGCAGTGTAGACACAAACAATGTCAACCTCACTGTTTTGACTCCCCTCCTATGATTCCTACAGAGCAGACCTTAAAATAAATTGGTCACAGCAAAAACATTTATCGTGTAGATCAGAAGATACGCGATGAGAAATAATTTACTCATATCTAAAATAACAGTCTAATCATCAGATGTGGAGATGCAGATGCTAAACAACTTGTTGACTAAGGGAAAAGAAATGGGGCTTTCGTGCCAGTAAGCAGATGTGCTCAATAGACTGGCTCGTAAGCGCTGATTTAGAAACAGCTGTTAATGCTACCATCATCTTTAATACAGCTCATTTCCTGCCACTTCCTTTGTTTTCTGTGCATACACATGCTTGCTCTATACAGTTAAGTTGTGCTAGTCAAAGGGTGAAGACGAGGGAGTGCATTTCAATAAACAGTAGACAATCAGGACTTGATTCTGGGAGGTGGTGAGCACGCTCAGATCCTGCTGGAGCTAACTTAGCCTTGAAAAATAGCATTAACAGCTTTCTAAATCTTACTAAATTTGTCACAGTAGACCTTTAAACTTCTCTAATGGATATAATTTTTTGAAAAAGTTGAGAATATCACTACTAGTTGTTTCACTGGGGGAAATTTCAAAAATTTTTAAAGTTCACTTCAGTAAGGATTTTTTCTCTCTATTTTTATTTCAATTTTTCTTTATTTTTCTTTCAGTCATCCAGTCATTCAGTCACTCTCTGTCATTTTTGATCTATTCTATTCTATTCTATTCTACTTCTTTTATTTTCTATCTTCTTTCTTTGTCCTCTCTCCTTTATGTTTCTCAGGGTGTTTTGTTTTGATTCATATTTTATGCAAGACCTGAAAGATTTAAATGAGTTGTGTGTTTAAAAAGCATGTTTTTCCATAAACCAAGATACACTAATGCTCTGAATTACTTAACGCAGTTTGCTTCACTTCCTTTCCATTACTAAAATATCGATGGATCACATATCGGTAACAATTATACCCTCTATAACTGACCTTCAGCTCCAAAGGAAGTTCAGAATTCCAATATCTAAACTTGATCTCTAGAGGAAATAACAAGTGAAGTACCTGTCTCATATTATTAGCACATGAGCATTATTAGCACATGAGCATTTAAAGTCTATTGAGCTGCATGGAAAAAACTGACGTTGACATTAGTGTACTTTGGATCAGATCAAAAGTACAGATCAGATCAAAGACTTCAGTACTTCATAATGGACTCATAATGTCATATGTCCTCATAATGGAGGACATAACTAAATATATAGTAAAAAATATTTTGTATATGTATAATGCATTCCCTTATATAAGAACACTGCTGTACATTAACACAGCAAATGGCATCAAAACAAACTCACAATATTTTCAATTATAAACTTGACTATAAATGATTTTGAGCTCTTGAGAATAATCTTTGACATACCAAAAAAGCAATTGCTTATTTTATATTCTGTAAGTAAATCAAATGCAGTTTATTTAAAGTAATGAACAAAAAACCCTTTTCCCCCGCTTTTTAACATTGTTATAACTTTCTCTTTATGGGAAGGCTATATGTTCATCAGTAGTATATTTCCTCCCAAGAGATTGTCAGGGTTACTTTCTTCCTTCTACACTCAAGAGAGTGCATGCAAAGGCAGCTGGAGTAATTTCCTCCCAACTTTCCCCAAATACCATGTTACCCATACAATGGGTCGGTCACATGCAGACATAGCGTTTCATGCTGGATCCTTGGAGGAATATGCAAATGTATCTCGTACTCATTCTTCAAAAGGGAAGTCATCCTCCTTTAACTGATTTACATTAACTAATATGCAGATGGTGACCTCTACTAACTGGAGGCACTTTAAGGCATGATCTTATGAGCTGATCTGAAGGTTGGTGATCTGAGTGAAGAAGTACTCCCCAGCCTGGATTCAGTTACTCATTACCTGGAAGCTGGGGTCAATCTTTTGGATTTAATGCTCAAGGACACAGACTCCACTCTGCTGTTGTCAAAGTGACCTGAATTATAACAAGCAGAACCAAAATGTATTGTCATAAAAAAATGGAAAACCAGAATAATTTATTAAATTACAGTAGAAAACAGTCAAAAAATGTCAGCTTAGCAGATGTGAGAATTAGTTTTGTCTGTGAGAGAACAGAAATGAGCACCTGTAACAGAAGCCAGGCATAATCATCCTGTTCACTCCTGTCCCATGCAGAACAGTGTCTGACTGGTCATAGGAGTATTAGCTTCAGTTTCTCAAGTATCCTCAAATGAACTGACCACATGCAGAAGGCCTGGATATCTCTTATTCCAGTAGTTGCATCCAGGCTGTGCACTGAAACTTTTACTTAAATTCACCATTGTCTTTTTCTTGAAACTCTGTTTTCTGTACATTATTACTCTGTTCTAGGCTTTGAGTCATGTGATATATTCTGTGAATATTCAAGGACATAAAAATATCCAGAGAATTGCTTAGACCTTTTAACAATTACTCCAATCCTGTATTTTCTTCTTACCAAAGAAAGTTATCTTGGCCCTTATTTCATAAGAAGTGTGATAATATCCAGTGATAATGGGTCCAATCCAAAGTGCATTATTTTTGATGTTCAGATAATGATTGCAGTTGCATCTACTGCAGTATCTGGCACAAGTAGAGCAGTGCCTTTTGCAAGGGAAACTTCACTGTTCAAAAAAACCCCAAAAATTAAACAAAATAGCATTATCACTTCTCCCAGAAAGCTGCCAATTCTGTACCCTTTTGAAGATGTTTCCATGGACACTTCTGATACCAGTTCTGAGTATGATAATTTCCAATATCACAGCAGCCAGTAATAAATACCTCCCTTTTACACTTTTTTCACTTGGCAAGCTAGATTTTTTTGACTCTGATGAGTTGACTAAAGGAAAAGATGTGCTTTGCTTTAAGGCTCTTAACTAATCTGGAATAATTTTATTCTGTTCCCAAGTGATTTGCTTTAACAGCTCACTTTGAATTTAGCAGGAATACACAGTATTAAAAAAATAAATAACCTCTCTTCCTTCCTATACACATATACAAAGATAGTGACGCTATCTATCAGTTCAATTGTAGTAAAATTTTAGTGTAAAATTCAAAGCAATAGTAAAGGTTAAAAACTTTGAGGTTTCCTGGATGTGTAAGACAGATTCAGCAAAACAGCATTTTTGTGGCTCTATTACTCATGTTGTACAATGTGTCCTGCTGTGCCTGTTGCTTGCTGATTCTTTTAAAACTCTGAAACACATTCTGCTAAACACAGGAGAGGATATACCAGCATTGCAAGCTTTCTTGCTTTTTTTCCAAGTTAAATGTTGCAGGCATTGTTTATTTTTCTGTGGAACCTTCATCTGAAGAGCTGCACACACACACACAGAAGATTTTTCAGCCACATTAACTCTAAATGAATCAAACTGAACAATATTCTATTCATACTATTCTCAGTGACAGTACTTGAAGCTGATCTTAAATCAGCCTTTAATCTGGTCTAATATATTTGACAGCTGCTACGCACATCTTTTTTTTTTTCTTTACTTTTCTTTTGGCTATTGAAAAATATTGTGGTTTGCAGTGCAAATAATTTAGGTTCACTTTTCCCTCATATATTTCCATACAGAGATGGGGAGGAGCGTAAATGAGTTTCAGCTGGCGTAAAATCTTGGGGTTTAATATGACTTAAACACAGATATATTTTTAGTCTTCCATGTTACGAATTTCTTTTTCATTCTTATCTGAAATTATTTGCTAATTTTGACTCAATTTATAAATGTCTTGCCTTCTGACTTTGGGGGTATTTATTTGTCTAAAAAATTTGATCAGGGTCTATGGTTAAATGCAGCAGAATAAAGGACCAGTTGACTAGAATAATTTGAAAACATTTGTGAAATGGACAGGGAAGTCTTAAGCTCTTATAGTAAGAAATGGTCTTTCAGATACTTCAGCAAGTTTAAAAAAAAAAGGCACCTTTAAAGTGCTGCACCTGAAACTCATCACCAGCTTACAGAAACAAAGAAGAAAGCAATGCCAAATTTCAGGCAAGTTGTTTTGCAGAGTAAATACCCTCTGATGAAGGGTTCTCTGTTACTCAAAATGTATGTTCTTTTGCACAGTCCCTTGATGGGAAACATTTTGACTTTGTTTCTCTCTCTGACAAATGGCATTAATATGTTTTTCAAGGGTATGTGATTTTTTTAATGTTTTCTAAAGGGCTCGGAGATGTTCCTACAGAACTGTCTGTAGCAGATAACCCTGCTGTCTTCTTAAGAGTAACCCCTTTTCCTCCTTTGCAGTCATTATCCCCAGTGTCCACATCCTATCCAAAACTGAATCACCTGGTCTTCAAGGAAAGCTTGCTAAGCTCTTTACCATCCAGACAGAAAGGCACATCAGGAAAATACAATCCCCAAGTGCTGCGCTACAGGTAGAAAGTTCATTTTTACCTTCAGTGACCTCATCTTTATTTTCTTGTTTTGTCTTTGTTCTGTGAAGGTAAAAGTTTGGTTCCAGAACAGACGGATGAAGTGGAAGCGTGTAAAAGGGGGCCAGCAAGGGGCAGCAGCCCGGGAGAAGGAACTGGTGAATGTGAAAAAGGGCACACTGCTCCCCTCCGAGCTCTCCGGCATCGGCGCCGCCGGGCTCCAGCACACGGGGGACTCACTAGCCAACGACGACAGCCACGACAGCGACCACAGCTCTGAGCACGCACACTTATGATACACAGAGAGTGTCCCAGCTCCGTTCTCAGGAAAGATGCTTTGCTGGCAAGCCTTACACAGGCATCGTTTACTTATGCAAGTGACTCTGGCAGTGATCTTTAAAGTTGTTATGGAAAATTCAGGCATATTGTGTCTGCTTTTCTCGATTCTTAGATGGTTTACAGTAAGTGCCATGTCTTAAAGGTGCCTCAAGAGTGGAGAAGTGGAAGACAAACTTACTTTGAACATTCCAGATTTGTTTGTCGTTTTTATGACAGCGGGCAGGTATTGTTGCTTAAGCTTGCACTGAAAATTACATTGCTCTCAAAGACGTTATATTCTGAAAACCACAGTGCCACAAAATCACTATCTAGTGGATAAGAAATGTATTTTAACTCTGTATATATTTACCTTACAGCATTTTCCTGTCTTCACTAATTTTTAGCAATGCATTCATATTAGCTGATGGCAATAGTCACTCATGACAATAAATGGCTTTTTGTCTCTATATCTTTGTTTTGTTTTACCAAAGACATACAATACATGCAGATACTTTTGTTCAAATAGAGAACAATACAATAGTGTCTGCTAGGACACATCCTTGTATGACAGACAAAACAAACCTTATGTTGCATTTACTATCAACTGCTGCTAATAGGGTATTATTAAATTTACCTAGCTCCTCAATTCTTCCTATCTTATAACTGCAAAAAGTGATTTTTACAATCATAAGGATAGACCAGTAACCTGCCAAAAATGTCATGTTCCACTCATGCTCAGTGGAAACTGTCCAAAGGATTATTCATCTCTACTTTGTCATAATTGAGTACATTGATAAATGCTGAAACTCTGCAGAAATGTTGTTGCTTCATGTTCAGTTTGAAAAAACAGCAGATAAACTGAAAGCTATTATCAAGTGCTTATGTTGGTAGGAATCAAAATATGAAGGTAACTCTATATTGTGTCCCATGTGTAAAATCAAGACATATTTTCTGTTATAAGCTTTTGTGTACATACAGGCAAATACCAAACCCCAAAATTTAATGCAAACTATTGATTGTACTTTGTAAAGAAATATGTTTAATAAATAATCCTTTTTAAATAACTCTGGTCTCTCCACAGTGATTTCATGGGACTCTAAAAGTGATTTTTGCCTAAGCAGCTCTGTCTCTTTTTGTGTCTTTTGGAACTTCGTCTGGGGACAACACAAAGCTGTTTTCAAATTTAGGCTTTTAATCTTGGACAAACCTTCTACCTTGATCCATTTGGGAAACTCTTTCCTTTAGCAGGAAAAATTTAACTAGCAGCTAATGATGTCTTCAGCCAAAACCAACAAGAGTCTGTTCCACCATTTTTCCAGATTTAGAGCAAATATAAAGGTTATTTTGTAGAACTTGTTGAAGTGGATGAGAAAGAATAAATATGAGGAAGGAATGCATACTTACATTAATCATGCCTTTGTTCAATAAAGTTGTTCAATAGAAAAACCTCAAAGCATCTCCCCAGAAATTCAGAGATTAATTGGACTGGGTAGGAAGTGGGTGAAAAAAAGGAGGAAGAAATGTGCACATCCTAGCAGCTACTGGTGAGCATTCACTGAAACCCTGCTATGTGAAGCAGTAGGGCACCATGCAAATTAAATGCAATCAAGAAATCTCTGTTTATTTTCCCAATCCTTTCCACCATAAGCTTTATCTTTCTTGTACATCAATTGTTGTCTTGACCATTTTAGTTTAAAATATCCAAGCAATGTGTAATTAATTTCTTAAAAGACTTCACAGCATTTTATTGATTCCAGCACTTAAGGGGCTTTGCATTTTTTTCTCAGTTCTTTTTCAAATGCCTTTGTCATACAAAAGTGGTGAGAAGAGGAATGGGATAAGAGAAGTAAGCTAACTATTGTGGACACTTATATTTTTAATTTTATGTCTGGATGGGAAAGGTTTTTGGGTCTGCAGGGATTATCAGAACAGAAAAAACTTGCAGTGATAAAAGCTTGACTAAAGCTTTTCACTCTTGGCTATTTTTTCCTTCCCCTTATATGAAATATAACTACATTTCAAAATGACAAATTACAATGGAAAGCTGAAAATAAGTATCTTTAATTTTCAAATAACACTTCTTAACCACAGAGATTTAGTCAAATATAATGTGACTTGTTTTGCGAGTAAAGGAAAGAGAAGATGTCTTCTGTTGGCCAAAAATACCTTTCAAGGTTTGCAGAATTGTTTATTGCAGTCATTCATGAAAAAATTACAACTGCATCTGAAAACAGATCAACCAAGTTTGAGCTGACACTTTACAAAACAAATGGAAGTGCTTTATTTACATTACCTGAAATGCACCAAAGTGTTCCTAGCTCAAGGCATTTTGCAAAGTGTGTTACTCTGTTAGTGGCACACGGATTGGACTGGGTTACTTGCCGTGGGGAAGCAGCCAGCTTTTTCTACTGAGAAAGATAGTATTTTTCCATTTTCCTAATTTTAACTGAATCTGCTGAGATTTAGAGCACAAAGAAGAGAGAGAAAGGTGCAAATAGATTTACAATGCTAGGAGGTGGGGTTTTTTCTTTCGGTAAGTGAATGCACTTGAAACAAAAGCCCAAATAATGTAATTTTATATTTCAGAAAAAAAAAAAGACAACTAAAAAAAATTGTAGTATTTCCTATGCTTTAAAAGCAGTTCAGACTTTGAAAATGGCTGTAAGTGCTAACTCTAATTTCTCAGATTACTTAAAGACCTCTGTTGGCTTTTAACAACTGTTGGTGCACCACTGGTGCGCATTCTGTGGTGCAGAGATCCTACACTGGCAGCAGTTGAACCTATGAAGGCACAGTGATCATCCTGCTAGGTTCTTGAAGGAACTTCCTTGCATGCTCAGATCCACAGAAATACAAACATGTTTTTTCCAGATCTCAGCTAGCTTGTATTCAAGCCACGTAGAGCAGAAACAAATGCCCCATGCTTTAGTACCTCTTTGCGGGTCAGCAGGTCTGCTCAGGACTCATCAATGCAGATGGTGTCTCATCTTCTTCTGAATACTCCAGTTACCCAAAAACTCTCTTATGGAAGCTCCTGGGATCAACCATGTGTGGTAAGATGCCATGGATTTGTATCAAAGTTGTAGCACAATTTTGTTACTGAAAACAGATAGGTTAAAGGCTTTTGAACTATAACTTGACAGTTTGTTTTATCTTTGTTGTTTTATATCTGTCTGTAGACTGTTAAGTCTTCTACCGGTCTAACCATGTGGTAGAGCTAAGACTTTATTATTTAACACATGGACAAAATCAACCCCTAAGATTGTGACTTGCCCGAAGTTGTGAAAGCACTTGGTTATATAGTGAAATGTAAATGTGATGAAACCTAGTCAGGTTGGTTTATCTTTATTATTTACTGTTATTAAATAGTGGATACTTACTTTTCAGGAGTTGTTGTCAATGAATCTGGCTTCTGATGAATAATGAGGATTTTGAGGTACCATAGTTTTGATGTCGTATTTTTCCAGCGTCAACCTCTCCTTGATTTTCGGTTGGTGTGTCTCTGAGCCAGACATAAAAATGTACTCAGGAAATATACACAGAAAATACAATTGACTGTAAAAAGACAGTGATGTTTAACAGTTTAATTTTCAACATAATGGATGATAAGAATTCTTTTCTCTCAGGTACAAAGCTATACATTAATTGCAGGGTTTCTTTCTCTTCCTTTATGACTTGGGTTTTTATTTCATTATCTTGTTTATTTTAGCTTCATTATTTTAGATATTGAGATATTGCTAAAATAATACCATTGCAGGGTGGCTGAACTTATTTAACCACATGCTGAAAGTAGTATCTTTTCTTGACTTTTCATTGGATCCAAAAGTAGTCAGGAAAAAGAAGCACAAGAAGAGACTCTATACCTATATCTTTCTACCATAGGCCAAGTTTTAGTTTATGTTTCCTGCTTTCTTAAGTGGAGGTTCTGACTGCTGCAATAATATTATTTATACAAATAAAGAAAGAAGCACTATTAGGACATGCACTCTTAGTAGCTATGAGGAGACATATAAGTTAGGAACAAAATGTCAGTTTAAGCCTTCATTTAGAATTTCCTGGCTTCAGTCATTTGGTGTATCTTGGGTGAGCTTGTATTTAAGAAAGTACATGCAGTCTTTAAGATCAACTACAAGATTAAAGAAATTTTAGAGAATAACACTTAACTATTTACGAACTGTAATTTAATATCATTATGTAATGTGTGTGGATTGAAAAGGAGAATTTGGTACACAACCTGATGTCTACATTCATTTAAAAAAGGCAGCGTAACAGGTAACTGGCAGTAACTGGCATAGGGCTTTAGTAGCGATGGACACGACAACCTCAGATTAATAATGACTCACTGGAGCTCATTTGCTTTTATATATTTCTTTCCATTTTAATTTTAAGCCCATGGTCTTTTGGCATCATTTACAGCTGAGAACTGTGGTGGAGGAATCAGTTTCAATGTAATTTAAGACTCCTGGCTGTTAGTCAGGGTCTCCTTATGGCATAATAAGAGGTTATCACATTCATCTGTAAAAACTGCAAATGTTTTATCAGTTTCTTAGTCCTTTATTACCTCTGTCCAAGTTGTGCATGCCAGACTATCACCTGAACAGTAAACTTGGTTGAGATCGATAAACAGAGAAGACCCTATAAAGCATTGTAAATGAAGAGTTTGTTGAATAGATGCTGTAGTATGCTGTAGTAGGAAATAACCATAGTTCCTTTTTTTTTTTTTTTTTTTTTTTTTTTTTTTTTCTTCCTAGCATTTTTCTTTAGGGAAACTCCAAAGGCTTTAAAAGGGCAATCAAGAAATTTGTACTGGCCACCTTGTATGACAGGCCAAGTAAGTCTTGTAGGATTACATTCAGGACTCTAGCAAATGTCCTGCGATGGTTCTTTCTTTTAAAGTATTATTTGTCCTTTGAATGCCTTCTATGATAACCTCTTCCAACTCTTGCAACCCTCACTCCTTCACTTAACTGGATTCATAAAAAAAGAGCAAATATGTGGTTCTTCAAAGGAGAATTGAATATAGTTAAGGTAAGGTGTAAGAATGTGATTCAGGATATTAAATAATTATTAAAATGTTACTAGTTCTGCTCAGAGTACTAATTAGCAGGAATAAAGTGTGGTGCCACATTCCTGTTCATTCCGTAAATGATTTTTTAAATTCCTGTTTGGAATTTGTGAACTAAAAACTTTAAAAATCTTTCTGCATAATGTTTTTTAAGGTTATATACTGAAACTCAATTATTGAATTCTGTTGTCTAACAGAATAAGATTACTAGCTCACAGATTGACATCTCTCAAGAAAGGAAAAATTTGTACACAAGTACTTTTCTGCTAATGTTTTGATAATTTTTTGGCAAATTTTGAAAATTTAGTATCCATTAAGAGAAATTTTGTGAAATTTCATTTACATTGGTGACCAACAAACTCATGAGATTCACTCATCCTTTAAGCAGACATCACAAGAATTGTTTTCTGTAGGAATTTATCGTCTCATAACTACATGATAATATAATGTAATTTCTATTATAAAACCATGCTCCAAAGCAATATGAAGCAATTAATATGGCAGATATTTGTAGGAATAGTTTAGTGTTTAGGGATGGATTCTCATCCCTAGTGTCACCATGAACATATGGACACTGTATATGTAACTTATGGTTGCTTATGGACTTCAGGGTTTTTAGAAATATGTCTATTCTGAATACTTACCACATTGTTTGCCAAAAAAGTCACATGCACAGCTGAGAAAATACTGAAATGGGCATTTTCCCAAATTAAAAATGTATCTTGAAAAGTGTGCTTAGAAAAAATTTATGAAATCACCACAGAAATGCATTTAAGGGAGCAAAACCTACCAGGGAGAAAAAAAGACCCAAAATTTGGAATTGCAACACATTGTAAATAATTCTGTATACACATTTCTATAATTCTTGTGTAGATATCTATTTGCTGGAACTGTGGAACTAAAATACACAACTTTTCTTCCATAAGTGATACTAAATACAACATAGAGCTGTCACTTTTCTAATTTCAGCATATTTGTGTAAGACATTTGATCCTGATGACAATATAATTATGAGATCTCAGGATTCCTTTTATACGGATTATTTTTGCAAGAGAGAAGTAAAGGTTCTTCTAAGGCAGCAAAGGACCTCATCTGAAGCCTATAGATGGCAATGGAAAGATTACGATTGATTTCACAAGGATTTGGACTTAGTCCAAAGTACACACAAAAGTTCATACAAATCAGTGAACAGTCCAGGATTAAGACATTAGCCAATAATTTCCAAAGTGACTGCTGACTTTGTGCCTCCATTATGACACACAGTATCCTGATTTCAACAAAGTTTTGAGTACATAGTGAAAATTAGGACCACTTTATTGAAATGTGAGTTGAGAACCCCATATTATGGGGTTATGAAAATTCTGGTTTTGGTTCTAACAGGAGTCATAATGCAGGATTTGTATAGTTGGCAAATCATCACATTATGTTATTACATTGTAGGTTTCATAAGCAATATGAAAGAATCTTGCTATGCTGCTTTCATTCTGCAATTTGTGGTATTAGTAGATAAGAAAAATAAAGTGTATTATATAGAAAGGTAGGTTCGAACAGATGTTCCCAAATGGTGTGGGGGGTAGGGGTGGTGAGGAAGGTAAAACTTTCCTTCCATTCAGATGTCTGTCTTGAATTTCTCACAGTTTTTGCAGACAGTTTGGCTCACTTCCAACATACATCGTTGCCTGTCTGGTATGAAAAATGCCATCTGTGGTGTATGGAAGTTCTTTCTTTAAAAGTGGCCTGCTAATTATTCTTCAGGCAGGTGTTACTAAAGTGAAGTCAGGTGTCAAGCATAGCATAAACTTTAAATTGACTAAAATTGTTCTGTTCTTCTGTACTGTTCTTTCCCAAAAGAATAGAATGGAATATAAGGGGGAATTGAAATGTTGGTTGATACAGCATTGAGATGACTCATGCAGCAGTATATTTTGTGGTGACACTCAAAAACTGAAAGTTAAAGGATGTGGGTTGAATGAAGTGTATAAATTTTCCAAAACAAATGGCCTTCTGATTCTTACTGGTCCTTTACATTTGCATTGCCACGTTGCAAAATGTTAAAAATCCCAATGTTCTCAGAAATTTTAGATGGGGTAAAAGGTGGAGGAAAGAATTTCCTTCTGTGCTCTGGAAGACTGAGAAAGCTGTTTGATGAAAAGAGTGTGGAAGATGGCTGTTTTGTGTGAATGACACCTGCAAATTCTCACCTACGTTCACTCTCCAAACCACTCATGCCTTAAAGCTTTTTGAAGATTAATAGGATGGTTAATGGGCCAGAATCAACACATGAGGGCTGCAGGCAGCCATTCAGCTGATCCATAAGCCCCAGCTCCCAGGATAAGCACTGCTGCTGCCTCTCATTTGCAGCAGTTAGTGTGCTGCTCTGTTCCATACATGACATCAGCCCTCCCAAATGAAGATGAAAACTCACCACACTGAGCCAGATGTTACAACACTTCTCTCTCCCTAACAGATGAGTGTTGTTAGGAGGTAAGGGATTACTAGTATAAATGCAAGACTTCCCATTTTCTATGTCGTTTCCAGAAGATTTTTTTAATAAACAGTCCTTTCACTATTTGTAATCTTGGTGTTCAGAATGACTGACATTGTTAGTGTTATGAAAAATGAGGATGAGGAAAGCACAGGCACATTTACTCTTTTTGACAGTGAGACTTTGCATTGTTTGCTTTATCAGTGATGAAAGTAATCCACTTTCTCTCCTGCCTTAAGCAGACCCTTGACAAAATATTTACAATAGACTGATATGATGCTGAGATAAAGAACAGTCCTGTAAGTAACTGAGAATGTAGTGCTGTTACATTTTTGATCAGTCCTGAGACATCTGGATGATTTTGAACTACTGGTCTTCTACTATGAAGAAAAGTTTTACTTCCATAAGGACTTCCTCTCGTGTTTTCAATATCAGGCTTAGCCTCTAACGGCCTTAGCATATTGTGATAATGAGATGTACACAAAGCACTGGCATGCAGCATTATTGAGATGATTTCCTTTTTGGCTCAGCCAGATTCCTGTTAAAAGTTATACGGACTCTTAAGAGACTAACAAAAGAAGAATTAAAGATGCAGCAATGGCACGAAGATAAGCTGATGAAGCTGGAGTTAGGCACTCATGAAATTAAAAGCAGACTGTATGAATACATTTATGAAATATACCATTGCAATTTCATTACACAACAAAGCCACAAAGCCCTAAACCCCTTTTTTGGCCCATGTGGAATACCTATCAAAATCCCAGTATTACTTTGTAGAGTGGGTTCTTCATTAGCATTCTTCATTGCGGAAAAGAGGCTTGGATAAACACATTCCAATTAGAAAAAAAAGGAAAACAAAGCTGAAATTTGCACTGAAATTGTTTCTGTGCAGTACCGCATTAATGGCTAAATCCCATCCCATACTTGTTCACAGTAAATTAAAAGAGGATGAAGCTATAAGTTTGTGATCAAACCCATCTTACAACAGCATTTTAAGTGATTTTGAGAATAGACCATTTGACAGTTCAATACAGAGATTTCTTTTCAATCTAGAAGCAGACTATGATCTCCGCACATATTTGCAAATATGTGCAAACACCTTCCACTGCCTCACAGTAACAAAAAATCACAATGGTTTAAAAAAAGGCTTCTTCACTGCACTCTTTAAGGAGTTGACTTTGATGAGTCTGATAAAACTCTGAGGACAAAGGCAGATATAATTTTCTTAAAAATTTTGCCACCAAAAGATTATATTATCATAGTGATATTTAAATTGGCATCTAAGGAATCATGTTGAAAGGTATATGCAGCTTTAAGCAAGCCATATGCACCTCTTATCTATGCTTTTGCCTATCATTGCTGGGCAGCTCTTTCTGAGGAGAAACTTCACAACTGTAGAACAATTCAGAGAATGGCAATGGAAAAAATGAACATGAATGATGATATATCCACCTGCACCTGCACTTTGCTAGAATGCTATTTGCATATTTCATTTTTTTTTTCCAATTAGGAAATCGATAAGATTTTGCTCTGTCTCCGCACTATTGCAGTGGCTTAGGCATCCTGCATAGGTATGATTCAGAAAAACAAACTCAGATAAAGTACTTACAGGGGAAAGGAGCAATTCAGAGAATTTCAGTTGCCCAAAATGGCCAAGAAAAATATTGTAGAGCTCGTTGTCCTTATATTTTGAAAAAATAAAATGAAAGCTCAGCTTCTGACATGCCAGTTGGCATAAGCTCAAAGACATTATTAATATGATACTGTCAGTAAAATAAGATGCCTGTGGAAAAAAATATGGAAAAAAGGGAAAGATTCCTTTAAGAAGCCTTTAGACTGGCAGTTTAATTTTCTCCCTACTTCGGAGCAAAATTTGCAGTTTGTTAAGTTAAAAAAGCTTAAAAGTTATATAAGAAAAAAAGTGTTGTGAACTAAATTGGGGATGTAGATTTACATGTTTCAAATTCCTTTAGCTTTGTGACAACACCTGAACTCAAAAGGCACACCCATATTCAGTGGAACTTTCAAAATGCATCAGATGTTAATATTAACTTTCTCCTCTAAATTCTGAAGAGTTGATAAAGATAAGCCTGTGTTTATTCTCAGTTTCCTCTTCCCATTTCTTACACTCACTGCATGCCAAATTCAAAGATATACCTATCCATGGCCCAAAGAAAAGCACTAAGGAGGTTACGAAAGTAGCTAAAATGTCAACATCAGTTTTACTGACTGAGAACCATGGCCTAAAATCTTCATACATTCACAGGTTGAGAGGTCAATGTACATTTTTTTAAATTGAAATGTACTATTTTTAAACTGAAAAATGTATTTTAAATATAATTTACTTAAAGAATTGTATTAATTGATTCAGTTCAACTATTCAGATTATGGTAGATTGTGTAGTCTTTTAACTATGAACACATTCCCCAGGTACCTCATGAATCCCTTAAAATCTAGAGAGCTGATTCATGTCAAAATTCTGGAACTGACTCATTGCAAACTTACTCTAAGTAGACAGAACTGACCTTGATAGTTGCATCTGGACTCTTGAAGATCTTTTTCTAATTTTCCACTGTTTTGTCTTCCACTATCTTGAAAAACTGCCACAAAATCCCCAAAAACCCCTACACATCCCACAAAACACTATGCATACAAACCTTACCATTCTGATTAGGCTTTGGCTCAGATGTTACAACAGTAAGTGTTTGAGAACAGGTAAACAACACAGCAAGGAAAACCATACAAACATCTTGATCACAGCTGCTGTATAAGTTACTCTGCAACAGGAAGGATTCCCCACAACTAAATATCAGGGAATACATTCCATACTTATGACATATGAATTTGAAGCCTATTTCATTCCCCAAACATAAAAAGAGATTAGAAACATTCATGAATATATGGGAACCTAGAATGAAGGAGGAAAAATTAGCCATTCTCTAAGTGAATTTTTTAGCAGGTAGTCCTTCTTCTCTCAAAATGATGTGCGTCCA
This sequence comes from Pyrgilauda ruficollis, assembly GCF_017590135.1. NCBI lineage: Eukaryota > Metazoa > Chordata > Aves > Passeriformes > Passeridae > Pyrgilauda > Pyrgilauda ruficollis. The sequence continues at coordinate 7,559,585 of NW_024519206.1, read as the reverse complement.
TAAATGAAATTTCATATTGCTTTTCACTTGCAGTCATCATATAAAAGAGAGGACCAATAAAAGCAAGAAGAAAGCTTTTGCTATGGTAAAATGTGACATATATATTACCTGTAATTTGATTGATCACACTAATTTCAATAATTTGTTTTTATAAATAACTTTTATGGTTATTTTTGCTTTTGGTATATTAAAGTGTGCAGCATGAAATAAACTTCAGGCTTGCAAAATGAAGTTCACTCAAAGACTGAATACATTTATCTTTAAGTTTAACAGCCATTTCCAGCAATTATATATTACAGTAGTCTTTAATTAAGTCATCATATGCTATCTTGCACTGGGACCTCTAACTAGATTACTGGTCTCAATTTCAAACAGTGCAAAAGCTTTGGGGTATTAATGAATTTTCACTTGCTTGCTTTCCTTTAAGTATTTTTTTTTCCTTCTTTCCCCGCTAACAGTTACTTGCAGGTTTTGGTGTATTTATTAATGCACTTGTTTTAATTCTTCTCCGGTCCACATTTCAGCATTTAGTTCTTTCTGTAAGCTTCCAGGACCTTCTGGAGCCACAGCTTCAGCCAGTTACTTTCTGAAAGGAATCCTGTTGATTAAAAAAGACCTCTAAAAAAGGAGCCTCTGTCTTTATCTAATGGTTGATTAAGAAAGAATGTATTTAAGTCAGTAGGACTTAGTTAGCGGAGAACAGATATTTAGTAAGCAGCTATTTGGGCAATTAAAGAGCCAGCTAAGCTGTGGAGAGCGTGCTGGAAATGTCTCCAGGTAGGATGCAATTGTACAATATTGCAAGGTGTGCAACATGTGACATATAAATAACCTGGAGTATCAAAAGAACTGGAGCAGTGAAGCATGTTCCTATTCAGGTTTAGGCAGGGAGCACCTGGTACTTCTTCCTGGGGTGGTCTCACAGTGGGAGGTGGGCTTTGGCACTGGGTCAAAGGAGTAGTAGGAGGATGTGTATGAACATGTGGCTTCAAGGATGGCAGGCAGGTGATGGGGAATGTTTTCACAGTGTCCCTGGAGCAGCATGAAAGAAATAAAGGGGAGCAAGGGGCTACTTGTGGATGAGCGGTGGATGGAAACCTTCTGAGATGGAAACCTTCAGCTTATGTCTCTGGGAAGCAGGAGAAAGGCACTTTCTTTGCCCTCAGACCAGAATTCGTGGAATTGATGCACTAACTTAAAGGCGGGGAGGGAGAACAGACAAAAGTGCAAAAGTGAGCGTTTGCGCTGGAGTGGTAGGGGACAGGGGCTGGGGACTCGCTGAGGGGTGGGGAGGTGGCAGTGTCCATACAGCCTCCCATACAGGCCTACTGGCACAGGAGGATTGTTGCCTGCCAGAGGCCCTGGTAAATTATTCCTTGGAAGTAAAGGGGATTTCTACATTTCCATAAGTGTTCTACTGCCTTTGGTAGCTAAGCTTTGTAGTTTTATTTTATTTTAACACATTAATTGCACTCAGCATTTATAAATCACTGTAATTTATTTAAAGGAGTCATCCTTTAAATAAATCAACATCAACAGAAAACAATCTGTTTCTCAAGGACTAGGGATTTGCAGGCTAGAAAGAAGCAGAAACTATGTGGTTTTCCTAGGAAAGAAAAATTATTCTCTGTTCCTTATAATAAAGAAAAAGAGCTGATTTAAAGCCAAATGATTCTTGAAGATCTCAAGCTTTAAAATATTATCCAATGACATTTATAAAGTACATCTGCTGCTGATACTAGAGTAGATCTTCAAAAAATGTCCAGTGTTAACAAACAAAGTCTTTCTGTTGAAGTTCATGTATATGGGTGTACTCTTCATAATTCTCTATGACAGTTCTTCATAAAAAGAAAACAAAACAAAAACCCAGCATTTTGGTTAGCCTTGCTTGAAAAGTTGTACTTTCTCTGCTTCATCTTAGAAATTATTCAAATGATTCCTACTTGTGCACAGGGAGTAAAGCAGTAGCATGTGCTATAAACCCATGTGTGCCTCTCATGTCATAAGAAGTTTTATAATTTTGGATCTACCCAGTGTTGATATTCATCAATTCCTAAGTCAAAAACAGGAGACTGTTCTGGTGATAACAAATAGTAACAATCACTGTCCACGTGACACAAGGAGCTATTAAATAGGTTATAACATGTTTAATTAAATGATCTTGGTGTATAAGATATCTATCCTGTAAGCTACATAATGCTGACTTAACATGTAGTTTGCAGCACACAGCAGCTGAACCCTGGTGTTCCTAAAAAAAAAGAAACTAATCAGGTTTTCAGAAATGAAAGTGCAAGGAATTGCACAGCAGAGCATGCCAGATAAAATTTGGAAATATTCACAACAGGTGGGCAGGCTGTTCTTCTAAAGTTACTTACTTGATAAGCCTGCCTTGAAGATGGAATTTATTTTTCCAGTAACTCCCATCCCATTCCCTCTCACACACACAAAAAAAACAAAACACATTTTTCCTCAGTTAGAACAAAAGGTTAAATTATTTCAAGTACATACAATGATGGAAAATATTACAAAAATACCCCAAAATAGTGTCTGCCTTATTCTTCAGCCTGCTTGAGTATCCTGATGACTGCTCCCTGTTCTATGGCTACTAGTTCTGTGTAGAAGAAATGGAAAGTTAGCAGTAAATTGCCAAGTGCATGGCATAACATTGATTAATATCCAAGAACACCCCTATCTTTGGGTCTCTGGAGTCATTAGCTCTTATTAAGACTTGTGTATTAATATATATATATATATAGATTATAATAGAAACAAATGAACATTTGACTTTTTTTTAATGGTAGGGTTTTTAAAATGTGATGTAGCATTTATCAATGGAAAGGCAGCACTGAAAATATTTTATAATACCAGTTTTATAATAACATGGATACATTTAGTGCTCCTGTGATGACATCTACTGCAAAGCATGAATGTAGGTGCTGTATACTTGCAGTGGTGATACAAAAAATTCTGACATCTACTTGTGTACTCTTTTGAAGTGTACTCCTTTAAAGTTCTTCTATTCACAGATACTACTACATAAACAGAGCATACTAAGCCCAGCTAGGTTCTGGATATTATTTAGTTTACTGTGAATGACTGCCAAGGCAGACTATATGGCCCATCCCAATTTCAACCTGCCCTAATTCCCTTTATGACTTTATTATTTAGTGCCGTGTTACTGCTTAGAGAGACCTAAACAGGAAGACTCTGGGCGTTCTCTGTTCAAGAAGTGGGTGGGATGAAGTTCTTTAGAGAAAACAAAATATGATCCACCTACAGATCATGTTAGGCCAGCTCTCCAATTTCCTCTAAGCAGAACAGAGGCCTTTGTTGCCTTAGTTACTGGAACTATCTACTAGTCAACAGCAGGATCCCAGTCTCCATACAGAACATCCTCCTGCATTTTTGATGGCAGTGTAGGATGGGAAATATTAACTTTTCTGTTTGTTGATTTTATTGTAAAAAAAAGAAGTAGATCATGCAAGTCTTTGCAGAAAATAAAGTAATAAAAAAGAAATCAACTCTCACAAAATTCTGCAAGGTGACTGAATGGAGAGAGCATGGTGTGGGAGAGGCTTAGTACCTCTAATGAAGCAGCATTCCTTTATTTTCCATTACTTTCTTACCATCAGAAAGAAGGAGCACTGAAAACTGCATGCTAAGTTTCAAGGCACAAGTAGACAACAGCAGCTACATTGGCAGAGCCAGACCACTGAAGCTTGTGAAACACTCATAAATGCTCCAGATAAGATTTCAAACTGTTTCCTTCACCAGAAATGCAGGTATTGTAGTCCTATCTCCTATTTCTTCTTGGACACAAAGCTGGAAAACACAACCTATTATTTTCCCCTGTGAAGCTTGAACAAGCCCAGTCCTTCCTGTTTGAAAGCAAGAGCTTTAGTACACTCCTACTGGGGTGACAATTTACAATGACATGGAGGTCCAAAATAATCTTTAAGAAAGTAGAAAGTCCTAAAAATTTCATGAAGTGTCTTTTTTCCCAGAATGGTGTGATATGATGTAGTGGTTCCATGGTACTTAAAATGTATCTCACCTTGTGTGGCCATGGGCTGGCTCCCTTGCCCTGCTAATCATTCTCACCCCAGAATGGTCCCCAGTTCACTGATACAATTTTTGTGGAATTAATTGTAGGCCATTTTAACCCTGAAAGCTGATGGTGGAGCAAGATGAACACCAGCACAAGACCAAGGAAAGGGTCTGGGTGAGATGGTATGGCTGAGGTGAGGCTGAGTTAAAGGAGCTTGAACATGAGAGCAATGTCATAGAAATACTGAGGCTAATCTAAATGAAAATGCAAATGTTTTGTCATTGCCTGCGATAAAGATCTCGTCAGAATGCTGTTGATTTGTGTGATTTTGAGTAAATTTTGAATTTTTATTTAGATTAACTCAGATTTTAGAATTTAACAACTAGAGTTTTATAAGGATTTCAGGTTATCATAAATTGCCAATGAAATTGAGAACACTAGGATACAATTTAAAAGCACTTAAATAAATTAAATAATTTTTTCCTTATAGTATTAGTATAAACTATACATTTTAAGAGAGTGTCCAACTCTATTTCATCATCAATGCCCTTTTACAATACTTCTGCTTTGTTCAGCTAAAAGTAGAATATTTATTGGTATTTCCAGTAATTTCCTGACAACCATTCTCTGCAGTAGTGCAAGACTATTCAAACTGCAAAATATTGTTTAAGTCGACCTTCCATGTTGTTGCTTAAATGGAAACTTATGTAATACAAACATCACAAATGTGTAATACTTCAGTTTTTTTTAATGTCAATTTCTTTGCATTGCACTTTTCCTAAACAAAAACTTCAGCTGAAATTACCCAGCATAGCTCTTTTCCAAAACTGAAGGCTCATGCAAAGTAAAATTATTTTTTTTAATGACTGTCAGAATTTACATTGTAGTAAAATCTTTTATAGCAGGATTTACAGTCCATTTCTTGTGCAAAGACTGTTAGTGGAACTGTACATTTAAGACGAAGGGATCGTTGAGACATTGTGTAAATTTTTTTTCCTAACCTATTTCATCAGAAATCTTATTATTTGTGCTAACACCAAATATCAAGAGTGATTGACAAACATTTGACATGCTCCTGAGCTTCAGACCGAAGATCTTGAATGCACAAAGCCTGTCCTTACTTGCATTTCTAAAAGTAATTTTCTACAAGGATCTAGCATATATCTCTTTTCACCACTTTTATTTCCTTAGTTTTCATTCCTTCATAAATGTAAGCATAATAGATGGCTTCCAGAGGCTACCTTCAATGCAGTGATGTTAATTGAAACTATATAAAATGGAGCCATGATAAACCCTATTAAAAATTAAAAGCTTTTAATGGGAAGAATGCTGGACTAACCCATACAGCTGAACAGGAGTCAACGAGCACACCTTGGCTTGTTTCTCAAAACCCTCAACACTTTCTTTTTATGGAACTCCAAACCTGAGCAATAACTTCTATTTTTGAGTGGAAATCTGTCTAAAATTGAGAAAAGGTGACTTGAGCTCTGCGGATTTTCGAGGTTCTGGGGGTTTTGAGGGTGAGAAGGGAGTTGTGGTGTGCCAGAGGTTTCTCCCAGCTTCCAGAAGTGGGCCAGACAGAGATGACACATACAAAAAAAAGAGCCTCCAAATCCAAGCAAACCTCCAAACCAGCACGATGCCGGGGAACCAGAAATTGGAAGCTTTCTCCAAGGAAGCCCTTCAGCCCTCGGGCCCGCGGGGTAACGAGGCGAGGCCGCGGCGGGGCGGCGCGGGGGGCGGGCGGTGCGCGCCGTCCCGGGGAGCGGAGCGGGCGCGGCGCGGCGCGGCCTGGCCATGGGCGCTGAGGCGGGCGGCCCGCGGGACACCGCGCCGGGCCAGCAGCTCCGCGCCCTCTTCTACGCGCTGGCGCCCGGAGAGAGCTCCTTCCGCACGGTGGAGGAGGTGCCCGACTACGTAGAGAAGGTGAGAGTCCCCTCCTTTCCCATCCTGGCTGCATCCCTCGCCCTTCCCTTCGCTCACCTGCGCCTGTTTTCAAAAGCCACGGGCGCCTCACTGAAACCATGTCCGCGAAAGGGGACCTAAATTAGGATAAAACCGTCTTTCTCTCATGGGCTTTCTGCCTGTAAGCTGCCAGTGTAACTGTACCCTCTATTTTCATATTCATTCATATTTAAATGATGATTTCTCCTGGTACCAAGAGCGGGAGTTTTCCGAGAAGCGCCCAGATATCTGAGGCTTGGTGCTAACATTATATCCAGCAGCACGGATAAGATGAACAGTGACAGCAAACTGAACTGAGGAAACAAGAAAATATGATATTGTGTTTGGCTGTTATGGTTCTTAAAGCAAGCAAAATGTCAGGTCTCGCTGTGCCCTTAAGTCAAGCTCAGTCAAAGACAGAAAAATAAAAGGTTTCTAATTAAAATAAAAAATAAAGATTGTTTAAGAGAATTTAGAACAAATATTTGTGTTGGGACAGTGCTGTGTCCTAAATATCCAAAGCAAGAGTACAGAGGTCGTGAGTGAGAACTCCCTTGTCAGCAGGCAGCAGCATATCCTTCCCTCCCGTCCCGCCCTGCCAGCTTATTCACTTCCAAGAAGATACCTTTGCTCCCTTCTGTCCTACCTATTGCACTTATCTTGATTGTCAGCTCCTTCTGAACCCAGATCCATGTCAGCTGTTCACAGAGACAGCACACAAACACTATTTTGCCCTTGTCAAAGTAAATTCAGCCCAATTCCGGTAAAGAGCTGCACTTTTTACATGGGTTTTGATAGTTCGGACTAGCTCCTCTGCCAGGTATACCTTGGACTGCTGTGCAGCAGCTGCTGTGGGGGTGTCATGGGCTGTGCAGAGCAGTGCAGCACTGTCAGCAGCTTTCTGGGAATTGTAGTGTGCAGCAGTCCCTCACTGAGGGATGTTATCTGCAAAGGTAAACCCTTTTATGTAAGGTAAGCGGAAAGCTGCTGCAAGCCCAGCCTGTGTGTGCAGTGTCTGGTCAATGGACTGCTGTCCTCAGAGGTGTTTTGCAACTAAGCTATAGCGTCCTGATTAAGAAGATCGATGGTTTTGCCTAGTCAGCTGATCTCTCCTTCCAGCTCTCTCTACTATTTCAGTCCCTTTTACTATTCCCACATTTCCAGCAGGATATCATTCACTTTCTTGTCTGCAGCATACCTTAACATCCTTGGGCTTTCTTCTCCCATGTGCAATATTCAGGTCAGACATTAGCCAAACATGGAATTTCTTTTACTAGGCAGTTGTAAGTCTGTGAAAGGATTCTTAATACTTTGAATTATGAAAGTACCTGTAGGCTTCTGCTGTTGTAGAGCAGTGTTGTGATAAGCTTGTAAAGAAATATTCCTCACAAAAAAAACCAGCATTAAAAAAGTTTCCCATTACTGCTATACTTTGCTTAAATTCCGATCTTAGGTTAGCTGTGCTGGATTTCCCTTTTGACAGTGCATTTTTTGCTAGAACAGATCTTTTGATGCTTGTCTCAGTGGGCATATAAAAGTATTTTAGCGGCATAACTGTATTAAGTCTTTGGCTTTGGCCTGAGCTTAGGCAGAGTTCATCCATCCTCTTCTGGCCTTGTTTATGGGCAGATGGCAGCTATTTAGTCCCTCTCCAGCTGCTATTCTGGACTGTTTAGGGAGCAATTACATGAGCAGTATATCCATTGGATTCATCAGCAGTGGATTTAATAGTGCACTGATGAGCCTTTCAAGGAGGTCTTGGGAGTCCTATCTCCTTTAATTGGTACAGACACAGAAGTGGGTATCTGAACTCAATTCAACACAGAACAAAAAAAAATTCTAGTGTAGAATGGTAACAAATGAGGGCCTCAGCTCAAATAATTCACTCTAAAAGACAATAATGTTGATGTATGTGTGAAACAAACTACTGATTACATTAGTGTCTCCTAAATGGTGTGGGATTTTTTTCTTTTTTTTTTTTTTTTTCTGAGACACTGTAGTGGAATTTGCATCTCAGGTCTGTGATCTCTTGAGTATCAGATGGATTAAAGTATTTCTAGGACATTAGATGACAAGGCTACAGCTGTGGGGATAGGCACCTTCCAACATCAGACAGGTGGCAGAACGTCCAAATTCATCCAAATATTCATGGGCTTAGCAATCTGCGACATTGAGCTGGTTGGCTTACAAAACACAGGCACTTCAGAGGAGTGGCACCTTTGAGCTAGAGTCACCTGTGCTGTTACATCTGGGTAGGAAATGGCAGCAGAGGGTGAAGCAGCTCTGATTCTGAGAACAGAATAGTTAGCTTAACTTGTGCAGTGTACTTTCTGTCTCTGGTTACATTGCTTCTGTTTTCAGCAGCAATGGTCCTTGCACTGTTGCTCTGTATGTTGGCTGAGCTGTATGTAGAGGCCTCAAGTCCTGTTTAAAACATAAACTGATCAGCTGCTACCAGTGACAAGCAGCAAAGCCCTGCAGCAGCGCCCAGGGAAAAGTCACCCTTTCAACAAATCTCCAGAATTCTGGGAAAAGGGGTGTGAGTCTTCAGTAATCATCATATAATTAATTTTTATAAGACTTTTTGTCATGTAGAATTCAAACCCCTTAATTTTTTCCGTATTTCTGGGAAGTATGTACATTTTCTTTCTCCAGGACAGGACGTACTGACGCCCATTAATTTTAAGAGCATTCTCTTTTCTGTGGGTGTAAGACTAGGCTCTGCATGCTCTGTTGGTTGGTTTTTTTCTTTTTTTTTAATTCTCTCGCAATCTACAGATGTGTTATAATGTGGTTCACAGATGGGCAGGTGGACTGATTCTTTTTGTTTGCCAAACATAGTTTTCATGAACCATAAATTTACTTTGTACCTTGCTATAGTCTGAAATTATCACTTGTGCTCTGTAAAGACATCCATGAGTCAGACTTCTGAAGAGACAGTCCTTCTGCTGAGCACTCCAAAATGAAAGCTTTAATAATCACTGTTTTCCTTTTCAATTTACTCTCTTGACAACCTAAAGAATAAGTTCACATTTAAACTCAATTTACATTTTAGGGTTTGCTTCTAAATAATGAGGCACAGAACTTTCATATTTAGTTTTACTTGAAAGTTGGGATTCTTATGTTATAAGGATCTGGGACTTTAAGAAAACAAAAACTGTTTCAAGAATTGCAGTAAAACTATGAGTATACGCTGAATTTCAATGTAGAATATTATTCTTTGCAACAGTATAAAGTGGAAACTGATTTTAAATGGTCCTTTGCATTCTCTAGAGTTGGTTACTTGAAATGCAGCCCTCTTACACAGTACTCAGAATAAGGCTTTCATGTTATGGATCAGTTCTTCAGCTAAACCACAAGGTAATGCAAATCTCCATTGAGTATTTCTGCTCTTGGGTGAAGGGAAAAAAACTGGAAATAGAGAGAGAATAAAACATTTATGGACCAGGAGAAATCAAAAGGATCTGTCATATGTCTCTGAATTGTGATGTCAACAGTGGCTATTTCTTAACTTTTTGCCATTTTGTTTGTAGAGACAACCCTTGAAAACAGTTATAGGGATAGCCATCCTCAATGGGTTCCTTAAATATCTTCCTTGTCCTTTTAACTTAAACAAACAAACAAAACAAAACAAAACAAAAAACCAAAAAAAAAAAAAACAAAAAAAAAAAAAAAAAAAAAAAAAAACCACCAAAAAACCCAAAACCAAACCAGGTTTTTTTTTTTTGAGTGGTTAGGCTAGTGGGACTATTTTCTCTCTTACTGTCTCCTTTTTTCCTGAACTATTTGCATTCTTCTTCTGTTGCATTACATCTCATCCTTACACTGTGGGCAGTTTGGGTCAGGGAATGCCTTTTCATCCTCCATGACAATAGCTGTCATAGTAACATAAATAATCCATCCTAGCCTAAATGCAGTTGATCCCATTGATCTGCTTTGGACCAAGCTTGATGTTGATCTGAGAGAGATGTAGTAATTTCTTAGCTAGTAAGGGGTATGCCATAAATCTTTACTTTTATAATCTCCCTGATGAGCAGGAGGTTAAGGATGTCTGAATATTTCTTTATCCTCCTTGCTATGACACTCCCCATTTGTGAGTCAAAAAGTGGCGCCAGCTGCTTGGCTGTTTCACAGCTTCACAGTGGGAGGAAAATACTTAATGAAGTCAATAAGAAGTTGTAACAGTGTACATTAATATAAAGTCAAGTATTTCAACTGTTTCAGAGGTTGCTAGGTAAAATGAATCATCACATGGAATGCAGACATTGTACATTTCCTATTAACTGTTTTTATTTCATGAATAAAACACCTCAATTTCTCTGTTCTGAGCCCATTCAATTTGCTCTGCAGCTTCTGCTGTTCCATACCACTCCTTGTAGTCTGTGCTAGAACTGTCTCTTAATATTGTCATTAAGTGTTTTGTAGTTTTTTGTATTAAACCTCTTTTTTCTCTGCTGGGAGTGTACATTTCTGATCATCAGCCTTTGTTTGCTAAGTTAGGAATCTGTTATTTGATTATATCAATTAGGAATAGTACATTAAAATGAAGCAGATATAGGGAGCAAAACAAGGACTATTTATATTTTTCTAGAATATTTCATTGATTTCAAATGGAAGGTTTCAGGGTTTCCTTACTCTTTTATAATATATTTTATTATTATATTTTTTCTTATTCTAAATATTGAAAGATTTGCCACATTAGTTTTCTTGGGTGCTGTTTAGGCTTTATGACCTTTACAGGTCTTCCCTTTCTTTCTAGATTTTTATATCATCACTTGGTGGCTAGTGGAAACAGGCTTTTAGATGTCTAAAGTGCTGTTACAGAGTAAGCTGGGCACCTAAATTAAAAAGTGTCATGTTGATATTAATCTCTGTTCATCTGTTATTGTAACCTAACCCTGTGCTGCTGAAGTTTGTGAACTTTCACATTTTCTAGACACTATAAATCTTTTGCTGTTTGCATGGTTTGAATCATCCAATTCTTCTTGGACTGAGCAATCTGGTCTGTATCCATCTTAGTCTCTTTAGTGTCCCAGCCTAGTAGGAATTCCCAGATCATATCTCACTTGGCAACAAAAATGAGCACCCTCCAAAATGCAATGATATTTGCAGAGACAACCTGCTTCTATTAAAATGTTGTATGGGCAGGAGCAGCCTCTCTTCAACAGCAGTGCAGTTTGGAGGGCTCCAGGCAGTGAAGCTGTAGGTGTTTGCAGACCATTTGAAGGGAGCAGAAGCAGCAGAAAACCTAAAGGGCAAGTATTGCAGTGTGGTGCCTCCCAGAGTGGTGCAAAACTGGGCTTGCATTTCTCTTGCCCTGCAAAACATTATGGGAATTTTATGCCTTAATATAAGCAAAAAGCAGTTGTCTAAATGTCTCAAAGGTCACCTAAAAGTTTTCTTCAGGGCGAATGATGCTGGTGAAGGAACATTCGTTTGCACAGAGATCTTATAATGCATTCCCATTTTCCTTGCCACAGGCCTTCTAGATTTCGGTGGTGATGGCTAAAAGACTGCCACTGCCTAATTCCTTCCACGTGTGAAGTGCAGGGACTGTTAGGACTCCAGTGTTAGTAAAAAAGAAAAATATGCTCTCTGACTTACTGTTACTCAAGCCTTTTTCTTGTTGCCTGAGATGATAAAAAATTGAGAACAGGCCTGGCAGTCCTCATGAGTTACACCTTTCACTAATGGGTGCTGTTGCTGTGCATTTTCAGCTTTTCTTGGGATAGAAGATGGACAGTGAGAATTGAATCCCAGACTAAAGCAATGTTGTGAGTGAGAAATGTTTCAGTCTTGTTCATCATTACACTTTTCTGCAGAAAGGCAGAAAACTATTTTGCAGTCAGTATAATTGCAAAGAAAGAGGGGAACATTGTATCATTGTCACTTGGTCTGGGAAAGGAACATGGTGTATGGCCCAAGTTGGAAAGGGCTGCATAGTTATTTGGTTCACTGATGAAAGCACATACAGAAGAGCTGTTGTTGTCTGCACTGAAAAGAATGGCAACAGAAATGCCAAGTAGAAAGAAACTCACTTTACTATATCTTTCAGATAACAATGTTGGATACCAAATTCAGTGGCTGAAACACTCGAAAAACTTCATACAACATCAAATCCAAACCAGATTCAGTTCTACTTTATGGTTGAAGGAGTCCACAAATATTGGTGCTCTCACTGATTTACTTAAATATGAGAAATATTAGTTTGGAAAGACTTTTACATTTTGTTCTGATAATGTTTATGTACAAAATATACAAAAGAAAACACTGTGGGAGGAAGTTACTGCAATAGATTTATGCTGGTGTTGTGGATTAAATAATAGCCTTGGTTGTTCTGATTTGTAAGGTCCATGTGGAACTTTATTACAGGAGTAGCTACTAAAGTGCCAGCCAATCTGACAAGCATCTCAACAACAGCATAAAATACTGTTTGGAAAAGTGTATCTAATTTTATTTTGTTGTGACTTTTTTTTTTTTTTTTTTTTTTTTTTAGAGTATTCCATTCTTCATTACTTTTATTGGTCTGGAGTTTGCTGTCAGCTGGATTCAGAAGCGTAAGCTGCCGGGTCGGATCAATGATGGGATAAGTTCTCTTTCCTTGGGTATCCTGTCCCGACTTCCAGAGTGAGTATACGAGTACAGCCTTGAGATTGTTTGGATTTTAATCACTAAGAAGGAAGAAAATATAATTATTATTGAAGTTGTTATTGCTAATCCAAAATGATTAAACGAGGCATCTGGACCTTTCTTTATGCAATTAAATTTTAGTGACGTGTATAAAATCTTTCTAATCTGTACGGCTAAATATGATTCTTACAGGGTGTTCTCCAGCTCCACATTACCAATTTATCATCAATTATATTAATCTGTACTGGACCTTGGTGTCACCTTTTGCTGTTTCTGGAACTTCACCTGACTTTACTATATCTTATGTTAGACTAGATTTTAGAATCTGGTATTTTTTTCATTAAAATATGGAAAGATAACAAAATAAAACCAACCACGTCTATTGTTTTTGTTAGCCTTTAAAAATAAAACTGGATGCATTATAACTAGATCAATAGAATTGTGAATATGCATGTGATCCAAAGTGCTTTGAAGGCAGTCATAATCTTACCTTTGACTTCAATGGATTTTAATTCCCGAGAGAATTGCTGCAAACATGATCATATAATTCACTTTTCAATGTAAAGGCCATAAGATTTACCTGAGTTAGTTTGGTGAGTAGAGTTGTGTTTTAAAGAAATAGCCACCCTGGATTAACTATGGTTCCCAGTGAAAAAAATCCAGCAAATTCTTTATGTAAATTGCTCTAAGCGTTTTCCAGAAGTTTTAGTTACTTGTAAGTAATATCATGTTTTAGATACGCCTTTGCATGATATGAGCTTCCAGATGATAGATTTTATTGCATCTTTTCTTTTCAAATGGGGTTACATTTTTATTCCCCATATACGAATTTGCAGGTGACCATCAAATTATATATAATCTCTTCATTGTAAGAAGAAAAGCTTGTTTTACTATGTGGTATTTGCAAGCCTTTCTGTTATTCCCCCAGCTTTTTTTCAGAATCCTCTGCAGTTTTTCAGCCTTCTTAGTGTTGATGTCTCAAGTGCACTCCATATTTCAGAAATTACTACATCAGTGCCAAATAATGAAGTCATTTGTTCTCTATTTCTACTTGTTGTTCCTCCCTTTATATATCCCAGATCCTTTGAGCTGTCTTTCATCCCTGAATACTTTCTTGGATTCTGTGGCTTACATTCCTCATTCATAGGCAATATGTTCTTATATTTGGCCACATAGAAATACATGGATTATACATTTGGTCCTCCTGAAGTAGCCTGAATCCATGAAAAGTTGTCTTTGTTACCTAGACGTCCCTGGTTTATGTCACTGCAAATTTTACTAAAAATCTTTTTTTTCAATCCAGATTCTTGATCAAATACATTAAAAGAGCATAGCAACAACAACAACAAATTATCCCTTCTGGCTAGTAGAACTCATTTTGTGAAATGTGTAAATCACCCTCTTTGCAGTCTATTGATAATTTGTCATTTGGTTGATTTTTAAAGCTTTCTAACTGTACAATCTTTGGCAAGATCCATTTGGTACAAAACCAATTTCTGATAGATTATGTTAATTATCAGTAGTAAATATTCCTGTTGAAACCTTTTAAGCTCACAGTCCAAAACTCTTCAAATATCTGAAAATGAGAAGCATGAGATTTCAATATGAGAAATACTCAACCATAAAGTTATGTCTTCAAACAAAGTTATGTCTAAGTTACTTGAGAATTTTGTAAGTTATTTTTACAGCTAGTGTACCGATATTCAAATAATTTTTAATGAATTGTGAGCATGACCTTGAAGGAGCAACATTAAACTTTTCAATATGTTTTATGAATTAATTAAATATTTATCAACAAATAAGATTTGTGTGCAGCAACACACAACCCTGATAATGAGTTATTGTAGTCTGCATGAAGCTAACATTAAAATAGATCAAATGTGACTTCTTCAACTTAACCCAAATTCATTAAACTTGACAGGCTTACCATGCTGAATATTTACCTTTATTTGTCTCAAATATTCAGAACTGATTAAGTTAAACAAGGGCCTGAGATGCACATAAAGTAAGTTTGAGTGGTTTTGCAAGTCCTTTTGACTTTATTTTAAGAATACTGAAACGATTGAGATACACTCATTCCTGGAAGAAATGCTTGCTAAGAAAACTGGTGTTGTGTGTGTGGAATGCAGCTTTGCAAGGTGCTGAGTACTTTTATTATTTTGGCACTAAGTCCTTTGCTGAAGAATTTGGCTTGCGGGCTATGCAGTTTTCTTTTTGCAAGATTGTTTCAACTGAGTGAACCAAATGATCCTTAAGGACTCAAAAGTTTGCAGGGTCAGGCAAACCTCCAAGATAGGCACACCTATTTATTGTTACACCAGCACAAGAAGTCTCTTCCAGGTTGCTTGCACAGCTCTCATGACTGGAAATACCAGACCTTCCTCAGCAGTTCTTTCCAAAGAAGAGTCCTGTAACACTTTTGGCTTTTTGGGTGAATGTGAAAGAAGCAGGCAAAATACAGACTTTCTAAATTATTTAATCTCATGTTAATAGTGCAATTCTAATGGTGACTGCTTAGTGTAACACCTCTTTTATAAGTAAGAGGAGCTGTGAATAACAGACTAGCTAAAAAGGCCCTAACTGAAAAAAACAGAACACTTTACCCTTCTGTCTTGTGCTTCCATGGTGTGAAAGAACTGGGTCAGACAAAAAAAAGGGGGGAAAATAGCACAGAAAAAATCTGTTGCTAAGATTTTCACTTCAGTCTGTCCCTTTCAGGAAGAAAAAAGGTAGGGAAAGTTGACAGAAACTGCTAAAACAATATTTCAGCAGAACCCACAGCATCAGGGGAAATAGTAGTGCAAATCATTAACAGCTGAAGGTTAGATTAACACACCATTGATTGTATCCTCTCCCAGGGACTAATTTTCATTTTCTCAACTAGCAGCAATGGTTTGCCACTTCCTTAAAAAAATCTGTGGTTGGGTCTAAAATGGTGGCATCAGTCTATTAGTTAAAATGAAGCTTCAAATGTGTTATTGCAGAGAGGTCTTTACATTTAATGAAAAAATTAGGAGTCACTAACCATAGTCAGCCTCTAAGTATTTTTTCCATTTTGCAGTCTGTATAACAGAACTATTGCATGTCTTGAGGGCAAACAGTATTTATTTAGTGTTTCATACTTCAACTTTCTGTTGAGAAAGCACAAATCATAAATTGTTGATACTTGTGTGCCAAATGTTAAAAATGTAGGTGCAGGAGGAAAAGTCTAATCAGACAAGGTAATGTTTTTGTTTTTAGGCTTATTAAACTCAACAGCATGCAGTAAGTTGAATGGTTTGTGCATATCATCTCTTGTAAAGTAGCCCATACATTTCTTAAATATAATTTTCTCTGCATTAATTCATACTATGCATTCCTCTGCATGTAAAAGTACTAAGTGTTGTATAGAATGAAAATTAATTTGGGATAAACTTGTATTACTAAGTTTACTTCCAGGATTCTAAATGTTAGTAAAAAAAATTCTGAGAACTTTTATTCTAAATAAATAAATAAATAACTTTTCTAGCTAACCATTGCCAAGAGACTTTTAATGGTGCTTTAAAAATATTCTCCCAAGAGAAAGTTTATTTTGGGAATGAATATCCATTTTACAAGTATGTGCATTATTTCATATTGACCTATTTCTTCTTTTAAAGCAGCAGAACATAAATCAAGTCAAAAAGTGTTTGGGGGATAACTGAGGTAGGTATGTTTTCAAACTAGTTGGGAAAGTATTTGTTCTTTATGGTCATGCTCAATTGCCAATTTTTAGTGTTCTGCTCTGCAACACAGTCGTACAGTGTATGAGTGTATGTGTATATGTCTGACACAGTTTGGTCAGTCAAGTGTGCAATGAACTTCTCCATTTCTATAGAGAATATTATAGTCTGTATACATTATTTACCTTGATTTTTGAATCAGGGGAAGTTGGAGTTATCTGAATTGTGGAACATGAGAATGGAATGAGTAAATGCTTTTTGATTAGTTCATGCTAGTATGTTAAGATACCTACACATCAGCAATAATTAAATCAAAGGAATACAAATCCCATTTCTGCTGTAGACCAATGTACACAGTTTTGTACATCAAAAAAAGATTTTAAATAATCTTTTTTCAGAAGCTGGATTGAGGAGGCAGTTTCATGTACATTTTAGACCAGCAATGCTCCCAAATGAAGCACCTTTGATTGACTGATACTTCTGGTTGCTCATTCCTCCCTCTACCTTCACCCCTCTTTGGCCAGCAGCAGCGTTTGTGTTGCCCTGTGGTAAAGTGGCTTGGGAAGCAGGTCCAGCAACTCCCCATCACATTAACCTGCATCAGTTCTTACTGTGTCTGTGCATAATCTTGTGCTAGAAAAAGAAATGGGATTGGAGAAGAGCAGCCAGGGTTACAGGACAAGAAAACACTCAGTGCTTTTGTAGCGTTACTGAGTTACCTGCTCTATAACATATATATATAAAATTGTGATTTGAAACCAAAGATTTTCGGTTTTTAAGAGTAACAAAATGCAGAGCTGATTAGAATACACGTGCTTCAAGTTGATGCAAGTTATTCACAGTCTTGTGGAGCTAGGAGTGTCTTGACAGAAGAGAAGAAAGTTGCCTGCATGGATTTAACCATTTGAAGTATGTGCTGGTTTCCTGATGTATCTATTAGATACATGGTGTGTGACTATAGAAACGTATAATCTCATAAATTACTGCTTGAATTTCTTAGAAGAAAATTTGATACATGCAGTTTCTCGTAAATTATATTTTCACTTCAAGACTTACTAGGTACATTTTTTCTCCACATCTGTTTGACTAAGACTTTGGACAGATGTTTGTTTAGAGCATGGTCAGATGTGCTGCTTCTGGTCCAGCTGCCCCCTTAGATCTGCCAACATAACTGCACATTTAATTGCTCCCTAACCTGGTCCTGACGAAGTGATCTCGCTAAAAGCAGAAACAAAAGCCCCCCAAGAACTATAAAAGAGGTGTTTAAGCTCAGCTGCATTCACTTTGACAGAGCCAGGTCAGGGAGCAGCTATGCATGCAATTATGGTGGCAGGTCTGAGGGCTGGTAACCACCACACTTAGGACAGTGATGAGCAGATGGGGCCAAACTGGAAAGGTAGTCACTTAACCTGGTTAAATGGGAAGTGGAGCTGCTGTGCCATGCCATGCCCTTAAACCAGATGAACTTCTGGCTACTGCACTTCTGTCTTTCTTGTACTCACTTACGTAGTCCTCTGTTTCTCTTGTGTTGGTTCAGGTGCTCATCTGATCGCGAGTGGAATTATTTTAGTTCACTCTCTGAGCAAAATGGTATTTGCTTTAGGCAGAGAGACAAGCAAATTGTCTGGGAATGGAAAAGGGGCAGCCAAGAGCTGTCAGGCTTTAGATTCAGTTTCTACAGAACCTGCAGTCACAATCATCCCTGCATCAGCTAGTTATGGCAGTTTAAGGCACTGTCAATAGATGTGTCCAAAAAATATAATTTTTAATAAGTAACAGGCCTGAAAAGACAGAATCTACTCACCTACCTATTCCTCCCACTCTGCAAGTAGCACTAGGTAGTTACATATTTCACAAGAGCACCCTCCTGGCTTCACTCTCCCATATACACTGTTGATTGTTCCCACATTTTACCAAAGGTCACAGCCCTCACAGCTCTGTCAAAGGAACAGGTTTTGAATTAACTCACTAATCTTCTGTAGGTAAAGCAGTCAGAGTAAGATAAACAATTTCAGTAAGGGAGTAGTGCTGTGCAGCAGCATCTAATAAGATTTTCAGGACATAAGCCTGATTCTGGGAGGGGATTTTCAAAATCGCTTCAATGGCAGTGACTGTTTTACCTGAAGGGTTTTTGTTTAATCTAATTAGATTGTTGTTTTTAGGTTTTTCTTTTCATCTGGTTTGCATTGATGAACCAGTTGGGACTAAGTTAGTAAATTAGTTACTCCTGTGTGGATTGATTATCCTGTGTTCTTACTGTATCACTTTAACACAATTTATAATTTTGATGTAAATCATGCCATGTCTTCCAGTAAATCCAAATCCAGCTGTGCCTGGAAAAGATGCTAGTGTTTTCTGCCTGCTCTCTCATGCTCATCACTACCTCCCTAATCCCTTTTTACCACTGCACCCTTCCCAGGCGTATCAGCAGCCTTATCTTCAGAGGTTTAAACTGTAGAATTTTGGTACTCTGGTTCCATTTGTCTGAGGTTGGCTGGAGAGCACATGTGGGCATAGCTGCTGGCAGAACACAGGAATACCAGTGAGACAGTGCTACTTTTTAGTGATGACTAAGGAAAGATCTGAGCCTGAATTTTATCTCTGGAGTTTCTAATGAAATTATATATAAGCTACCTTGCATTACAAGGAAGGATTTGGAAGAGCTTGGATATTCTCAAAGTAATTGACTGAAGCAACTGATGGTCTCTATGTTTTATAATGTTCTGCAGATTGCTGTATTTCACACAAACCTGTTAGGGATCCAATTACTCTTTTAGGTTGTAACCTCTTACTCAGAATGCATATTTTTATGCATCCTTAGTATTGTATCATGGTCTTTTTCTGTACAGTGGGGCCAGTAAATGGCTTGGTGATTGCCCATTCCTAATGTCAGAGCCCAGCTTTACATCTGCCTTGTCTTTAGAAGCAAAGAGAAGCTGTCAGGGTACATGTTCAAATATATTTGTGGTCTTCTGTGAAGGTACTGTGAACTGAATTTACCCATATTGAAAATATGGTATTAAGCTCAGTAGTCTCTGTAGCTCACAAAATATACTAGTTTCTCAACTTTGTTAAATGTGCAGATTTTTATGCCATGCTTTTGTATTTTCATTGATCTACATTGTGTAATTTTCACACATTTTGAAAAAAACCCGAAGAAATTGCTTGTGTATAGAGTACCCTTCTGACTGAAGGACATCTCTGCTAAACAATGAATTAATCTTAAATCAGGACTCCACTAGATGGAGCACAGGGGTAGCATTTTTAGAGCTGGCCAATCTAGTTTCTTGGGTCAACACTTAAAAGTTAGGAAGATTGGGGAAAGTGTCTCTTAATGATTCTGTAAACCAGTGTTACAGATCTGAAAAGAATAGACTTTCACTACTGTGTATCATGGACAAAAACAAACTGTCTTTTAAAACATTCAGAAGTATGACCAAAGGAGTTCAACATAAATTCTCATGTAAATATTTTTCCTTATTTCACCACTTGATATGCTATGATGTTTCACTGAAGCTATTTCACTGCATTTTTGTAGACCATAGGAACTCTTACCAGTTCCTTTGGTTTTTCTGAATCTATCTAGAGCAATCAGAATTGAATAGAATAGTCTTTTCTCATTACTTGTTTATGTGTGACCTTTGAGAATATTATAGGCTTGTTCCCAACTCAAACTATAATGCAGATTTGCTCATTTCAGTGCAACAACAAAGTAGGACAGATCAAAATCAGACCCTCATTTGGAAAAAGGTTCTATTCAAGCATTTGTATTAAACTCATGTGGTGATACTTGTACAAATATTGAAAAATCAGGAGCATTGCCTTGTAGGAGATGACATTGTAGAATATTCCAGTCTGGCGTGTCCTGAAGATACTGGAATATAATTTACTGCCCCCAGTGCTGGGCAGGTATAAATAGGTATAAAAAAATAAATCCAGCTTCCATTCTCATAAAAGAAGAGGAATAAGCTAGAACAGTGCCAGAAGCTCAGTTGTACTGAAGGTTTTAAACTAGGCTTTTTAGTCTTTCAAAGATACCATGTAATTAAAAGTATCTGAAGACCTTTCATAAACTTATGGCCTAATGAGTTACTACTGCGGATTATATCACTGAAGGCGGTGGAACTTCTCAAGAAAATATCTCTGTTGTATTTTTAACTGATACAATTAAAAATTTACTTATTTATGAGCAAAAATGACTTGAATTATGTAGCAAGACTATGACTTTATTATAAAAAAGTGTAACACTGTTGCTATTTTTCTTCCAACACCTGTTTTTTCACCTTTTATGCCACCCACTACTGTAAATTAATATTAGTGTCATAAATTAGACGATAAAAAGTGAAGTGCAATAGGAATAGGTTTGGTGAATAAAAGGGCAGCTCTGTCAGGCCAAATATTGTGCAGTACTGGGTAAAATACAACTAGTAGGGATACCTGAGTCACCTCCCTTTTACTTCAATTTGAATTTGATATTTTCCTTTGTCCTTGAGGAAAACTGGAGGTTTGTATTGTTTAGGTTAAAATGCTGGAGAAGAAAGCCATACTGAGGAAGAGGAGAAGCTTTGATTCAGCTTTTGTGTCTGGTGGGAACATTTTCTCAAAATGTAGGTGCTATTTCCTGTAATCAAGGGTTTTCCAGGGCCTGATAATAATTTCCCAGCTGTATCATTTTGGTGAATTATTCTTTAGCCTTGGGTTTTGCATATTAAGAATGGGAGAGGAGATCATATTCATCTTGATGATAGAAAACAGGGAATAGAACTCCCACAGCTCCCTCTCCCTTTCCCTCCACCTTGTGGAAAGTTTGGCTTTGTGCTAAAGCGTGAAAAAAGCCTTGACTGCATTGTGTCAGGCATATTTCAGCTCGATTTGTGTCAACCCTAATAAGTCAGCTGACAAGGTAATAAATTGGGTGTCTGTTCAAGACCTGGCACCTGTACAGGAAATAAAAGGGGATTTCAGTTGCAGCAGATTTGCTTTGTTTTACAAATGGGTCTTTTCTCAAGGCTCCTCTACCTCTTTCCCCCTTCTTCTCTTTACTGAAATCATGTTATCAAAATGTTTATTTCAGTTGTGGCTGGAGCCAGTGTTTCATCTGGAAAAGAAAGCTCTATGAGTATCCTTGGAAATGGAAATCCTTATGATTTCCATTCTGAAATAAAACCTTACAGAGCATTTAATTATTCATGTATCCTGCTGTTACATAAATGGTCTGAATAACTTCGAATTATTGAGAAACTGCCTTTGTTCAGCATTTTGAAACTTTACATTTATATAGTTTGAATCAGGCTAGGAAAACAGAATTTATTTAACCCAGGGAAACTGTAGTAGTAAGATCTCACTATTTTTAATGATAATATAACCTTGTGACCAGGGTGTCTTAACATGCTTCCCTCTGTGCCTGACCTCCAAGGATGCAAGTCTGTTACAGCCCTTGAGAGCACAGCTTTTGTAGGTCCAGCTGTAGGGTTGTGTTTTTAGCTCAGGGGCACCAGGTCAGTTCCCAGTGTGATGTGAGGTGGTGACTGCGATAGTGGTGAGAGCTGAGGCAGTTTCCTTGGACTATTGACTTTTGGTACACGGATCTTCCTCCATGCTTGGAAAAGAAACAACAGCTCCTGTCTCTGACCGTTTTCATTTTCGGTGAATGTCCTGGGCACCATGGAAGAAGTTTCCTAAAGATGTGGTTTCGGGCTCTGTGGCTGGAGGAAGCAAAACAGGACCTTGTATTGTTTGAAATGGGCAGCTGCCTTTTCTTCCAACTGAATTTCTTCCACCTTTTCCCTCCTTCATTATCCCATAGGGATCTAGAATAAGTAGATCTTCATTTCCACATGGAGAGTTCATCTCCCAGAATTTCCTTCTTGGACTTTTTTAATTAGAGGAAGTGATAATCTGACTCAGTGGAAGGTGAAGGGGGAAATGGTTTATTAAAAACAAATATTATTGCCATTAATTAAAGTTTGTATGATCTTTAGAAACAAGGAGACAAGGACTCTCAAGGTCATAACAGTTGCCTAAGTGTGCTTTGCACATAAAAAGAAAATTTTCAGCAGTAATGTATATAATAAGGTTTTCTATGCAGTCTGTCGATTTTAGGATTTATTACTCTTTATGCAGAGAATTGCACTAGATGACAAAAGTCTTGCCTATCCACTTCTATCACATTTATGGTTACAACATTTAAATGAGGAAAAAGTTTTCTTAAGTTCTCCTAGTATTTTCAAGAAGTGAAAAAGGACCTTGAGGGGAAAAAAAGGGGGAATATAAACCTTTAAAACTCCAAGTGAACTTTAGGAATTGTAATTGAATGCAAGCTCTGGTCTTTCCTATCACACTGTAAATTTAAAAAAAAAAATACTTAGTTAAGCAACTCTTCTTTCTGCAGCACTGCCTAGTAATATGATGGATTACTCTAAATTAATTACAGTAATCAGCTAGCGTTATGTGCTGTAGGTTGTGATTCAAGCATGAAGGAAAGAATGTAGAGAAAATTGCATATATGAAAAATGTGTAGCAGGGTTAGCTCAAGGTTTACACCTTGGCCTCAGCCTGTGGAAAAAAAAAAAGGACTCAAGGGTGAAATACTGAAACCTGATCAAAAATGGAGGAAGTGTTCCAGGTCACATGTCTTTGGATGTACTGCAAAGGCATTATATGTTAATAAAAGCAGAAGAATAAAGTAAGAAAACAGTACCTAATAATAACTGATACACTATGTTGCAAGAGGTGTTTTAAATTTCCTGGTCATTGAAAAGATGTTAAGAAATGCCCATTTCTTTGTGTTTGAATAATATCAGCTCCCTTCTGACCTGTTGTGAAATGGATTGAGAATTTATACTGAACTTCACAGATTTCTCATGAGGTGAATTGCAAAAATCTGCTTGGACATATAATCTTCTTTAAAAAATATTTATAGAACACAGCTCTTATGAAAATTAAACATGTTCCAGGTGTGTATGGTCCATGTTCTGGGCATAGCCAAGTTGTTTTTGAAGTGGCAGATGCACCTGTCCTTGCTAGTAAAGAGAAATTCTTCACGGTCAAGCTGCTAAAATGAAATGAAATTTCATGGGGTTTGTTGTGTCTTGGTTTTATTCAAGAGAAAAACTTGTATAATTATAGCAAAGCTGGGAGTGAGTTGTAGATAAGATGTGCACCTGGCTGTGGAAAAAATATTAGTTCTTTTCTTCTGAGCAACAACTACTTGCAGTGCTTCAGCTCTCAGGATAAAATGGTGGATGTGATACTATTATGCTTGCAGGCTCTTATTGGGAGGTTGGGATTTTTAAAAGATGACTTTTTTCTTAATTAATAGTGAAACTAGCACCACAGAAAATCAAGGTGTTTTCTTCTAGCTTTATTCACAACACTTATGGGAAGAGGTGCTAATGCCAGGAGTATAAAAGCTCCGAGTAAAAGGTATAAAGCAAAAAGATAGGTATCAGCTATTGCACAGGGGGATGGCTTGCAAGCTGAAACAACCATGTTTGCTGGGCTTCCCTTCTGTTTCACTGTAGCTGCCCAAAAGGACAGGGCATGGCCAGACTGTTTTCAGGGATGTTTTCCAGATGTGTGAAAAAAGTCTTTAAAGGGGAAGGAGTATATATCCTTTTTTAGCTTTACAGATTCTAGTATTTTTCTGGCCATGCTGTCAAGAATATCAAAAATACTCTAGCTGAAAAAAAAAATAGGCAGAAAAGGGAGGGTATTGAAAGAAGTATCTGTGAGAAGTGCTACTGAGGCAAAAATGAGCAAATGTGACAGAGATGCACAGGGAATCTTTCAGCTGATTTCAATGTAAGCTGAAGTTCTAGATGAGACTAAGGTGAAATAGAGATGTTGGTCTTTCCTTTGGGTAGGGCTTTTCATGGCTGAAACTCATATGGTAGTTTGTTGCCACTTCTATTGAAGTAGTGTCTACAGGTGTGCTATCTGCACAGTGTTCTTTGGAAGCTCCCTGAATTTGTATCCCAGAGTCTTTCTTCAACTCTGAATATGTTTTATAGGTTTTTAAAGTCTTGCACGACTTTGTACAAAGGTGTGGCTGATAATTCTTCTACCTCCCCCCCACACAATAGCAGCAGTATAACATCTGAGAACCACATTTTGTGTGTGTGTGTTATTATCTTATTTCTTACTCTTAGGCCCTAAACTAAGATGAATGTCACCCGTTGATATATAAAAAAGGATATTTGTGACTTTTCTATGATTAGTATCTTTCCCCTACTTCTCTTTTTTTCTGTTTTCTGCTTTTCAAAGGCTGATTTAATTCAGTTCACCACTGTTTCAGTTCACATTTTCAGCAACACAACAAAGGAGAGTAATAGGAGACAGTGTGAGGAATCTGCTACAAATCCTGCTGTGGACTGGTTTGTTCTGCAAAATTGCCAGTTTAAACATGTATCCATCTGCATCTGCAGCACCATTTCGCAGCTACCTAAGCCAGTTGTCGCCTGGGCCATCCCAGTGCCTACAGCCTCTCACCGTTCAAATCTGGGTTTAATGCTTCCTGATTCACCCAAAATCTCACCCAGCAAAATCAAAGTAATTTGTTTGGAGGTAGCTTAGGGCCCCAGTTGGTGAAATTAGATAGTAGGGTGCTGAGAGAAGGGTGCAACCATGGCAACCCAAATTTCGATTAATTTGAGCAGCTGTGGAGAGTTACTACCAGATTTGGCCTGCCCATTCCAGAGCTACTTTCTTTCTCCTTCTCCTGGTCTCAGTGAGGAGCTTGTGTTAAGCCAGGGACAGCTACCCTCTTCCTGTAGTCCAGGAACTCAGCATCAGTGAGAGTTGCTGTCTGGGGGCTTTCCTTGCCTTTGAAAGTTCATTATTTTTTTCTTTCCCTTTCTCAGAATCCAATTGCCCTTCCCCTTCTTTTTAAAGGCACTGGTCTTTGTCTCCTCCTGCTGCATTTATCCTCTTTTGAAGTGAAGCAATATGATAAGCAGATCAAACATTTCACTTCTCCCAGAAGTCCTGCCCCCTTCCATGTTCTTTCTTGTAATGGAAGCAGTCAAGGTATTTTAATGCAATACGTTAGTGTTTCAGCATAATTGCTGCTACACTTCAGTCACTTCTGACTTAGTAATTAGCATTATTCTTCCAGTTCTGGAAAAACAGGAACACCATAATGCCTGCAGAACACAAGAGTGCTTCAGCCTTTGAGTGTACCTAATTCCACAACATAGGTGGTGTGTGGGTGGGAGTTGGTTTTAGAAACCTTGTAGACACTAAGCAAAGGTTCCACTGAAGTCAATAGTAGTCTGCTTGACAGAGGTTGGAGAACTTGGAGAGTGGTTTTATGTGTTGTAAAAAGATTTCCAGCTGGTAAACTGTAAATATATAAAAGATTCTGAAATTAAAACTGACAGAATTACTGATAAAAGTTTCTGGATCTCTATTTCAGTGTTTTATTCAGAAGTATTGAGTTAATTAGTTACATATACGTATGGAATAACTACAGACTGTTTGAACTGCCCTGGGACTCACCATGGACATGGTATTTGACACTTCTGGGAGTGGACTTCGCATACTACTGCTTTCATCGCATGAGCCATGGTAAGACTTAACAAGTTTTTCATGTTTGAACATACAAAATACATTAATATATATTAATAAAGTGAGGTATTCATTTTTGTTTCTATACTTGATCTACTCCAAGCATATATAGCTGCTGTTCTTCCCAAGGGTTAGTGAAGATAAACTTTTAGCATGGAAAACAGTTAATGCATCACACTCTATACAGTAAACATGATGTTGTGAAAGGAAGGAGTATCATTTTGAAAGCAGTTCAACAGAGTAAGTGAAGTATCATGGAAAAAGGTAAGGAAAAAAATAGTGAGTACATAAAAAATTGGGTTCAATATCCCTATATACCTGTATGAAAAATCCAGCAAAGTACAGAGAACTAAAAAGATTCAAAAGAATCTGGTGGATGTACAAACTAGAGAGCAGGAAAAAGCAAGATGGCCAAAATAATGGAGCCTGTTTAAATCATGTCAGCTATTTCTGTACATATATGTCTGTCTCTTTACATATTTCAGTTCCCTAGTGAAAACAAATATCAGCTGTAGCCTTTTATACCATATCTGAAAATGCAGTAATGCTTTCTATCAATCCTAGCTCTGGGGCTGACCTAAAGTCTGTAGCAATGAAATAAAAATCTTTTTGTTCTTTAGGAGGCTTTGGACTGGGCTTCTCAAAGCCGGGTGCCCACAGCTTGCAGAAGCTGTGGGATGTGGTAATGATACTTTGTGTAATGTGCTTTCAGAAAGGGAAAATGCTCTGCTGGCAGTAGGTCAGTGGAATATATGGAAGTAGGTAAGAAAGGAGCCTGAGCTGCTGCGAGGAGTG
Source organism: Pyrgilauda ruficollis (assembly GCF_017590135.1). Classification (NCBI taxonomy): domain Eukaryota; kingdom Metazoa; phylum Chordata; class Aves; order Passeriformes; family Passeridae; genus Pyrgilauda; species Pyrgilauda ruficollis. Next base: position 7,532,900 of record NW_024519206.1, on the reverse strand, counting down.
GGAGAGAGGAAGGGTCCCTCCCAGGTGGGGATGGCAGGCGGGTGTGAGAACAATGAAGGGTGGGTGTCAAGGGATAACAATGGTGGGGGACGGGGCGGGAGGCGAGGAAGCAGGGGGAGCTGGAACAATGTGTCGAGGGGGACATCACGGCCGGGAGCTGGGAGCCCTGCGTGGGTGTATGGAGACTGGGAATACGCTCCACTAACAATGACATTAACAGTGCTGGCAGGGCTACAGCCTCACGCTAAGAACTGCATAAGAGCAGGAGGCTATTCCTGTGTTTTAAAATAAAAATAATTGCCTTCAAGTGTTAGAAAATCACTAGCTTGGCTGTGCTTTCTCTGGAGTCAGTGGTAAAATTCCCACTGGCAGAGAAGGGAACAGGGCCATCTCTACACTCTAAAGCAATGGATACATTTCTGTTTCTGCAGCAACTTTGCCTTTGCTCTTCTCTGTTTTTGTTTTTGATGGAATATTTTGGAATTAATCTCAATAGGTGTTTTAGAAATAAAACCAAGCCAATTCTATATGTAATGGAGTTGAAGAAGCTGTAAGAAAATGCTGCTCTTCTCTTAAGAAGGTCAGTGCTGAGCTATTCAATAAATGTTAATTTACTCTTCAGGTTACAGAAATATTGTTCGATGGCTGTTAGATCTGTCCTGCTTAGCAGGGAACTGATGAAAAATGGTAGAAAATCACTCTAAGTGGAGATTTTAGTTTAACCAACACTCTTCTCTAGTCAAACAATGATGAAATCTGTATCATGGCAACACAGCTGTGAAAGTCAGCTGCATTGGAAGTTGCTGAGGAAATTCAAGGAGATAGTTTTTAAAAGTCAGGAAAAATATCTTTGCAAATTGAGAAGAAAAGGCACTGGAAAAGTTGCTGGTACAAGCAGACAAAATACACCTTTGCACTAGAAAGTGACAGGGCCTGGTGATTCAGGCTTGGATTCTACAGCAAAGTTAAAAATTAATAGCACATGTATATCCCAGGAAGTTCAAGCTGTGTGGGCTAGCTCTAATTGTTTCAAACTGAAAAACTAAAATTCAGATACATTTTTCAGTTGTTTCTTAGAACTTGGTATAATTTTGATACTAAGAATTATCATCATCATGTAGCTTTTCCTGGCTGCAAGCAATAATTTAGTAACTCAGTCCCCTGGCATTTTTACTACCTTATTTCATGTTGTCCATGAATAACTAGATTTTCATTCTACTATTTCATAAATTGTCTTGAATCACTACAGATTTTAAAGTTTCTTCTGTAGGAGAAACCCTACTTTGCGGAGATATTTTTTCCTTTTCACTATATGCATGTAATAACTATTATCCTAAACTGAAGTTATACAGCAACAAAAGGAAGTATTTTTAGGTGTGATCTCATTTGCAAAGGATAGAGTTATTCTAAGTATGTACTTGTATTTTCCATTGTTTGCAGTAGCCACTGAAAGGTTAGAAAATAAAATGCTTCACCACTTATTCCAGCATTCTTCTGGGTCTGATCCAAAAGCCATGGAAGTCAACGGGTCTACTTAGACCCTGCTCTTTCTCATGGCATTTTAATGAATTTATAAATCAATGTAACTTTTCCCTTTGTTTCAGTAAAAACACCCATCATGGCTGTACTATTAAAAAAAGTATGCTGCAAAATCACAGGTTTTACTTTAAAACTTTTTTTTAGGGAAGGATATGTGTGGGTTTGAAGGATTTTTACCAGGTATTTTAATCTAGCATATGTGGATTACACCTCAAGTTTCCTCTCCAGGTGCAGAGATCTTGTAGAGTTAGTCCTGCTAGTCAGGGGGATTTGGTGGTCCCAGAGCAGTGCTGAGCCCCAGCACGCCCTCCCCGCTCCCTGGCCTCACAGATACTCCTGTTGCAGACAAATAACAACGGCAGTAAGGAATTTGGAAGCTCTGTAAACTGATTTCTTCAGCAGCCACACCTTTTAATCACAAGGGGAAATCTAGAGAATTCCAGTTCCATGCAAAACACTGGTGCTGGTGCAGAGCCCAGGTCCTGGCTGTGGTTGTCTGATGCCCAGCTCTGGTGTGGGGGCACTGCTGGATCCAGGGCCACCCCTGGCCTGAGCAGGTCCCTTGGCAACAGCTTTGTGCTCAACCCTGTGCTCCAGTAGGGAATAGTGGGGAGTTGCAAGGCTCTGGTGCTCTGTAAGGGAGTAGTTTCTAATCTACACTTCCCGGAGGATCGCATTCTGCAGAACAGAATGTGTTTCTGTCAGCTGGGGGAATTTCCTCTGCTCTGTCAGGCCCGGGAAGAAGCCGTCTCTTCTTAACAGCAGCTTCCAACACCTCTTCTTTTGTTCTCCTTTACTGCTGGGGAATTTCCACTGCTTCAGAGTCCCTCCCCTCAGACAACCTGGGAGAAGCGAGTTTCCTTCAGCAGGGCCAACCTCCGCAGCAGCTGCATTGTTCTGCCTGGGCCCCGCTGGCTGGTGTCAGCCACTCGCCCCATTGTCCGCTGGTGGCTTCCAGCCGCCCTGCGGGATACGTGACATGGTCCCTGTCAGCGAAGGGCCGAGCCAATATGAGCTGATGGTTTGAGTTACATCTGAGGTCATAAAATAGACCTCAGCTGATGAGTATATCCTCAGCAGACTCCCCAGCTGCTACATAAAATTTTGAGTTAATGGTGTGTCTCTTAATAATTCTGAATTTATTTATAGTGGATGAGAAATGAGGCTTCTACACCAGGTGTATTGTAGAGCAATAGACTCCAAGTTTCTCAGAGTCTCCCACCCCACAAGACTGACCTTTTGGCCTAGTCCAGCTTCCGAAGGGTCACAGGACAAAGAAAGAAACCCTGGAAACTAATGTCGGCACTATCCTTCAAAAGCCCATGCCTCAGACTGTGGCAAAATGTCTCAGCTAAGGATGTTGATAAATTTTTCTTTCTAAGACTTCAAATAATTGGAAGTTCTGTGCATTTTTCAGCTCCTGTTTTAAAGAACTTCTTTTAGAAGGGTGTTTTTCTTAGCCATGACTTACATTGCTTCTGCCTCTTCTCCCAGTGAGTGTCTTTTGTTACAGCTCCTTCAGCAGCAGGACTGACTTCAGAAGTTTCTGGCTGCTCTTTCCTACACCATGCTGTAGTTCACAACCCACTCAGTCCTGAAAAAAATATGTATGGAGACTGTGTGCATAAGATCACTGAAATAAACCATGTTAAAAAACAAGGTTTTGTTGCATTTCTTTCTTAACAATTCAACTCAGTAGTCATAGGGGTCAGCTTAGCCATGGAACAGAACATAAGCCAGATGTGCTAGCTGAGAATCTATGGGATTAAGTGGAGACTTGAGAGAGAACAGACAATTTTCTGAGTCAGTAGTGCACAGGCAGGTAATTCATTGTTTTAAAAGGAGCCAGAGTGGATAAATAGGCATAGGCAGTGTCTCAAGATTGATGCCATTAAAATAACTGGAATGTGCAACAGTAAAGCCCAGTCCTGTTCTTTCTGGTAAATATATATATATATTGTGTAGTAATAATAATCCTAATGTGTTACTGGACACTAGTGCAATACTGTGTTTGTTGTTGCATGAGGAGATGAGTTTAACCTTGTTAGAGGACAACACAGCTCAGAGGCTCAAAGTCTCTTCACCATCTATATTTACTGATAATTTTCGGAGGGTGTATTGAAATCATATGATTGTACTGTCTGTATTTATCTGACCCATTCCTGCCTTTGAAGTGCCTCATTCATCCGCATTTTATAATGAACGCAGTATATTAGCATGGACTTGTTATGTAGATGTTATATTAACAATTGATACTACATTGAAGTAATTTTTTATTTACAGGGTTTTGGATTTATGGGAAATTCATTATAATAACATGATGTCTGACTTTTCTTACAAGGTTTGCTTTTCAGGAAAATCTGTATTCCCCTAGAAACACAGCAAATTGCAATGCTCTCTTACATGCCAAGAGGGTAAAGGGTAGGGTTTGTGGTGGTATTTTTAGGCTTATTTTTGCATGTGGGAAAATATTGTTGTTTACCTGACTAGAAATTCAGTGCCATATTGATTATCCAAAATGAAACTGACTTAATTTCACCCCAGTGAAAGATATGTTGGGAGCTGTCAAGTGACTGGAGGAGGCTCTGTTCTTTTTCTTGTCACAGTTTGTGTTGATTGCAAAGGGAATTGATACGCAATCATTAAGATACAAATATTCTCTTCTTGTGAATTGTACAGAAAACTTTTTTTTTTGCTGTTCTGTCAGTTGTTTTTTTCTTATTTTTTAAATGAGTTTGTGAGAGCAGGATACTAAAATGCTGTCCTTACTAGCCTCAAAAAAATAGCAGAAGCTATTGTCATAGCTGGTTGTCTTATTTTCTGTTCCATCTTCTGATTGATTCTAGTCTAATATCTGCAGACAATAAAACATGAATTGAAAATAAGTACATGGGTCAGGTGATTATGACTCATTCATTGCCATTCAAGTTGAAAATAAACTGTAAATTGCATATTTTTTTATTTCTATATTCTTGTTTTTTAACTTGTTTTTTAACTTGTCTTTTACCATTCTCTTACGTTTTCACAAGAAGAGGTGTTCCTTTACTATGTGTGTTTTAATTTTTTTGAGTGGACACTGAATTTGTAGAAGACCAAAGTCAATCTTAGCAAATCAAGATGTTGCCATTCCTTTTCATATTAAAACATACAATTTCTTGAGAAAGTTCACCTGAAAACTACATCAGCTGCAATGAGGCTTCCTGGTATGGAATGTCTAGGGTCCCATAAAATTATAGGAGCCTGCTTGTATTGTTTTCAGGTTGTTATTGTTCATAACAAGTTCCTGTTGTTTGAAAGACTGATTTCTTGTATAGTGGCAAGAATAATGTCCTGATATGAGATGAGGTTGACTCATTTAGTCTGTTAATTTCATTGTGGCATATGCAGATAGCTAAAGCCTCTTCCTATTTTACTTTACACATGGTGAGATAATAATTGACTTTCTGAAAATTCTTTGTAACCTGAACAGCTTGGAAGATGGAAATAAGAGGGAGTCCAGGGAAATAGAGAGTTTTTGCTTAGTTTTAATTTCTGAATATCCTAAAGACATTTATGGGTGAATGGATTTTCTAAGTATTTTAAATGTCAGAGATAATTAAGAATAATGGTAGTAACAAATCTGCCAATCAGTTGGATGTCAGACAAAAGTGATTGGCTGTGGATTTTTACTCTTTCTAGCTGCTGTAGGATGTGGTCTGGAGTGGGAATACAGTGTAGTGAAGGGTAGGACATAGCTAGTTGCTGTAGATGAGGAGTTCAACTCCATGGTCTGGGTTCAACAGTACACTTGCCGTTTTCTTGTAGATTTTCTGTAAATATCTGGTAATTGGGTTTTTTTTTCCCTCAGGATGTTGGGAGAGAAAGGCCTGACTGTTATGAATTAGACCTTGATAAAGTACAAAGCAATCTTTTAAATTTTTTTTTTCTGATTCCAGACACAATGTATCTTAAATATCATTAAATATATGGTAATGAAAGCATGAACTGACAATATTATGACACCATTTTTGTGCCAAAATTCAGGTGCTAATTCCATCTCCTCTCAGCACTATTCATCTTCTCTCAAGCTCCCACTATGAAAAGACCTGGCAAGCTCCCCAGTAACAAATTAAAAAGAAACTATTCGTGTATTTTCCTTGTTTGTCATTTTATGGTTGGGAAAGTGGCCAGCACAAGGTTAATAATCTTTTTAAGTATTATGTATTTTCCTGCTTTGAGGATTTACATAACACATTGGCATTCTAGAGGCTCTCTCTGTAGATATGCATTAGTTAGATGTATGGGTGTCCAGAGTGTAGAATTTAATCTTTTTTCCTACCTGCAGTGCCTGGGTTTTTCCTGAGTGCACAGATTAAGGAAAAAGTTCTGGATCTGCTTGTACTGGATCTGCAAGTTTGCAGCATGCTTTTTCAGTAAAACATTAGACAATGTGGTGAAGTGGGAGAAGAAAGTTTGTTATAAATCAGCATGGGTTGGCCATTCAAAAAATCAGCTGTCTTCATACATTCGTATCCTTGGCTATTGCTGCCCTCTAGGCTGTGTTCAAATTCTAAACACAGAAAAAAATACTCCTTTTCATCTGAGTGGAGATGTGAGTATGAAATCGTCCAATTCACTGTGCAGGGAAACAGTTCATTTGACATACTTTTTCAAGTGTGCTGCTGAAAACCAATGAAATGGTGCGTAACACTTCTATTTTTTAAGTTGTTACAGAACATAAAGTAAAATGTGAATTATCCAAGTTTCAAAGTGAATCTTTTTGTAGTTAGTTAGTTAGTGTGGAAGAGAAGAAGCTAGTTCTTCTGAATAGTTTGAAGATCTTACTGAAGTTTTGCTTGAAAAAAGGTTTGAAATAGTTCTCTTGTACGGTGTTTGGCTTCCTAAATGTTACAGTACCACCTTCAATCAGGTGACTTCATAAGTTGGAGAGAGAGCTGTGTGTTTGGTAGTTCAACTGCTCATTCAAGGAGAGAAGTCCAGCTATGTCTATCTTCTCTTCCTTCTTATTTCTTTTTTTTTGTCATAAACTTTGAATGTTTATCTTATGCTAGAAACTTGTATTTCACATGTTAAGTGAAAGCCCACCTGAGAATATTTATTTCTGTTTCCCTTGATTTAATTTGAAGTCAAGTTACGTACTTCAGCTAAAGGTTAATATCTGTTTCCTGAAGAAGTTGCAAAAAATCACTTAATCTAGGCTCATTTCAAACCAGAACCAACTGCAGTGATTTTGGAAATGCCACTTTAGTTTATGATACAGCAGCTCTGCACACTATCTTGCTAGAGGGCTATGTCACCTCCATGTTACACCAATCTGTTGAAATCAGCAGATCAGTAGTAAAAGGTACCAAATACAACTCTTTTTAATCTGTGATGTGAAGCTCTGATTGTAAGGAATTAGATTTTGAGTAAAAGCAGACTCCATATAATTCATCAAACAGCCAGCAGTGGTAACTATTTTTTTGTCACAGTTTTAAAGTAGAAGCAGAGGCCTAGAGGAATGAAAGGCATTGTTAAAACAGATAGCCCACTGAGATGCTTGTGCTTTCTCTGTTACAAAAAGAAGTCTTTTTCTCCTTCTGTGCTAGTAAAAACTGCCTGGTCATTATTGCTCTGTCTATCAGTCTGTGTAGTTTTAGGCATGGAGAAGGAAATGAACAGAACGCTGTGTCTGCACTTCCACTCTGAAGCAGCGCTTTAGCTAATATGCACTGTGAAGATGCAACTTCAGACAGCTCTTTTAATATTTCTTTTCAAACTGTGCAGAATTTAGCTTTGGATCCTCTTGGCAGTTTACCTGCAGGGAAAGGTGAGGTGGTTCCTGTGGCACATGTGTGATTGTGTGGCTGGGACATGTGAGTTGGTGACACAGACCCAGTGTTCCTCCTGAGCAGGTGTACTGCTCTGAAGGGTTTGGAATCACATTTCTGTTCCCCAGCAGGACATGGCTAAAATATCCCATTTCTACAGTATTAGGACCAAGAACAATAAGAAATGTAGAATGGCTTTTTAACCCAGAATAAAAGTGCATTCCATCCCAAGCCCCAAAAGGCAAGCTGTTCCTTTCAGGATATTACTCAGGTTTCCAGAAGCTCGATGTCTGTAATAGTTTTTCTTGCTTGCTAAAAATCTAGTGAGGCCATTACCATTTTAAATACTGTACTTTATGTTTCAAGATCGGCAATTAGCATTTAAAGTGTGTCTGGAGCAGAAAAAACATTATTGTATCTGGGCAATGCTCTTTGCATGTGTGTTTCCTTTAATGCATCTTTATTGCCTTAATAAAGTATTTAACTGCCAAAACTGCTTTTTGAGTGTAGGAAAGGCAATGTTTCCTGCATCACACTCTATCTAAATTGATAGCATGCTTGTGGAAGATGTAACTTAATAAAAATTATTAACCAGATTTTTTTCCCTTTTTTTTTTTAGTAGCTAAAATTATCAGTAAATTCTTTTCTGGTATAACTTTTTTTTTATAACCGACACTATTTCTCAATTAATTTTTCTCAAGGATCAGTAAATGTCAAACCTGAATAAATTCATCAATGCTAACTATTTTAAAAGTAAAATTACTTTTTTATTATAAATGAAGATGTGCAAAATAGAATGTAAACATCCTGTTGCAAGAAGATACCTACAATGTTCCCATGTATGTTCCCTTTCATACATATGCTGTATGAAAGGCAGGTATCCTAAATAGGAGTCACTCAGCTGTTTTATGGTCTTTATAGTTGGATTTTATAAAGTACTTGCATTTAAGCACTAGATGATGGCCTCTGGGCTACTTATTTTGAGGGCTGCATGGGAACAGGAAATTTCATTTTGCTGCTGGGAAACAAAAATTGTGACTAATCAAATCATATTGGTATGTGTGCGTGAGGAAGTGCAAGATTTTGTGGGGTCCAGGAGGAGAATTCTTGATTCTGTCTAGTTACTAATTTTCCAGAAACCCTTAAAAATTTTCCTTCTGAAAAAACTGTGGCCATTCTCAGCCTTTCTGATGAGGACATTACACACACTGACAGTAAAATGGTGTGGCTATTGCTTCGGACTGTGTAGTGCAACCTGGACATGTGACCTTGTAAAACACAGGAGAGATTTGCATGCGCTACTTTTAACTTCTATAAAATTAGAAGAATTCCTTTCAATTTAATGAGCAAATATCGTAAATATCACTGTCATTATAAGCATACCTTGCCATTTTATTTTTGTAAGTTCAGGAGGGTCAAAGCTATTGCTAAGTGTGGAAAGAGAAATGCAAACTCTCAGCCTGTAGTAACACTATGGCATGTGACATATTTTCACAAGGAATCATTTCAGACATCAATGATGTCATGTTCATGGCTTCCATCACCTGGAAACTGGCCTGTTAAATTGAGGCAAAAAGGTAGGATTTTATTGATTTTACATCACAGTGGTGTTAGGAAAATATATGCTTTATATGTTCATCACGTATTTTACATGCTTTTATGCTTTTATTTTATTTTATTTTAAATTTTGGTCACTATTAACACATACAGATACTAAGATCTAAAATTCTGTAGTTATAAAAATAAAATCTTATATTTTTCAAAATTGGTAACCTGTACTGTGTTACAGAGCTAAAAATAAAAGTTTTCCACCCCAAGCTGTCTTTTAACTTAATGTACTTCTGACTGGAGATTAAGATATTTTAAAAAATCCCCAAACAGTATAAAAAAGGAATTCTTCCTGAGTTGTTCGTTGTCTAGAATGGATGTGAAGCAGGAATGAGCGAACATATCAAAGCCAACACTCAGTTCTTTCCTGCTATTTCCAGATTTGCTCTTCTTCTGATGTTACCCACTCACACTAACATGACTTTTTTTTATTATAAATGTTGTTTTGTTACTTAAACATGGGGCTTTTGTTTTGGTTGATTTAAAGTTGAAAAATATATCTGAAAATATTATGGAAAAATGCAGAATTTAGTATGTAAGCTTGTTATATCAGCAGCAGATTGCCTTGGACCATATGGTTAAAATGAATCTGAGTCATGAACACTTTGCAACATTCCCATGGGACAAATGACAACATGCAAAGTGTTCGCAGTACACATATACAATAAATTCATATTAAATGATCGAATTTTAAGAAGCCATAATATTAATTGTTGCTCTTTTGCCTTTAAATATGGATATGAATATTATGTTTGCCTTTCTTATAAAAGCACTTCACCATGCAGAGTTAAGTTGGAAAGCATGACGCTAGTTCAGAGAAAGTATTGGGAAGAAGTGCATGCAACCTCAGCTAAACAAAAAACTTAGAAAAAACTCTGTACATTGTTTGAATTTTTCATTTATTGTCCGAAAATTTTTGCAAAGCAATTTCAGATTGGATATCAGAACAGAGATATGGAAACTTAAATACATCAGTGTCTAAATTACTGAACAGTAAGAAAAAAAACCCTGATTTGGAAATTATTCATATTTTTCTTTGCTCAGTATCTTTGGTGAGAATAATTGAGTTCCTTAGTGTGCTTTTTTTCCCATACTTAAACTGCACATGTTTTGCAATGGAGATGATTTTTATTGTTCCCTTCTGTAAAAGAGGGGAAGGGTAGCACAAACAGATAGGACTCTCCTAGCACAGTGGCAGAGCAAGTGACTAACTCAGGGATGAGTTCTTCAGGCTTGTACCTTCAGACCAAAGGCAGTGCTTCCATTACAATAATTCTGCAAGTGAAGTTGTGGGGTTTTTTTTTACTTAATCATATATTTCCTGGTTTTTGTCTATCTGAAATTTAATTGGCATAAATTTTGCTATATAGTCTATTCACAAATCATTCTGTATTCTTGTGATTTGAATATGTACTGGAAGTATGTAATATATATTTGTGTGTGTATGTATATATATACGTAAGCTTGTTTAAAGATATAGGATGTTATGCATGCATTGCAGATGTGACTGTATTATTGCTTCAATTGAATATGTATGCACCCTGTGACTACAGAAGTTCATAGTCACAGAATGAAAACCACAGTCAGAGGAATCCAGACTGCTTATTTTTATACTTAGTGATATCCCAGGGAAAAAGGTAAAAAGCAGTTTATAAAACCTGGACAAAAGAAGGATGTAACTTTTTTTTGTACTCCCTTGGGCTGAATCTCAGCTGAAACAACTGACAGTTTTTGGACTTACTGAAGGAAATGATGAGTGAAGATAAATATCCAGATGTTTGCTGGCCAGATGTGTAAGGTTACATTTTGGAAAGCATGAATTCTCTACCTGTGTCTCCTGAGAAGGAAGTTGTAAATAGTAAACATGCTGTATTTTTATTTCTACAGTTTGGGGTGAAAAACGAGGTTCAAGGTAAAACTTTGTTTTGCCTTCAGTGTAGTGTCTTAATGGATTAAATTTGAACATGCAGATTGGCACAGCATGCAAGTGGCATTTTTTTAATAGCTATTATGTCTGCATGGCTAACTTAGCACCCTTTGTGCATTGTTTTTAGTTCAGGGGAGATGCAGCTTATGGAACTGTCTTAATTTTCCAGCAGTAGGATAGAGGTGTGTCAAGTCACTGAAAATTTCCTATTTTCTATTCCCATGTTTCGAACTTATTATTTATGACAATGAAAAATGCAAAGCTTGACCTTTTCCCCTCTTTCCCCAGCCTACACTAAGTCTCTCCCTTCCCACCTAACTACAGATCTCCTTCTTTTCAAATAAATAGTTGGAAGTGGCTGCCTGCTAATACAGCAGCATGGCTCATCTCAGCCTGTGCTTGCTCTCAAACTTGGGAAGAGGAAAGAAACGTCTTGTTAAAGTCAAGTAAATAACTTAGCTGCTAGGCAGTAGGAAAAATATTGGATTTGATTGTGTATTATTCCCATATGGGTGAGATATATTTAAAATTGAAACGGAAACTACGTCCCTTCAAACTTAAAGTGACAGATTTTCAAAAATTGGCAGCCAATTTTCGCCTATAATTGTACTTAATGTGGAAGGGATTTTCCTCTGCTGATGAGGGATAAGAGGGTCTTGCCACCATACTAGCTGTGAGGCAGAGGAGGCCCCTTTCAGCATGTAAAATTTGCTGGCCAGATATTTCTCCACTTCCTTGGGCTAAAGATCTCCTGAGGGCTGAAGACTGCTTCAGTGCATGGGAGATGTTTAACTCGTTCATGTGAACTCCCCACTCCTTAGGAGCTCCAAAACAAGCATGTCAAGAGTGAAACTTCAAAAAACAAAACCAAAATCAACAACAACAGAAAACCAGACCAGACCAACAAAAAACAAAAAACCAAAAACAAACAAAAAAACCCAAAAAAAAAAAAAAACCCAAACAAGAAACCCCCCAAAACTCCCACCAAAACAAACAGCAAACAAAAACACAAAGAAACCCTCACCAACTTTTAAACAGGGTTATTCTTCTCCTGGGCAGGCGGTGTTGCAGCATGTTCCAGCACTGCAAATTCCCTTAACTGGCATTGCCTACAATTTTAAATTCAAGCACCTGAAAGGGTTTTTATTCTTGTGCTTATATAGACTTATTTTTGTGCTCTCATTCTGCCATTTTATAAACATTAGAAAATAGAACAGCCATATAATTACAGGAGCCCAGCCTTTTCCTCCTTAGAAAACACAAAGAGCTTTTCCAAATATTTGTTTCGAAGGCACAGATTTTGCAACACCTAATTTCTTCAATGACTTACTAATTTCTTCTTAGTCATGTATGAGAACAAATAGGCTCTGGAGCATGACCTGAAGATTGGCAATTGCAAGGATGTAGAAATAACTTGTCTCAGTTTCTGTGTAATGCTCAAAACATTGCTGGAAAGTGTTATGTGCTCAGGACAAGGAAAGATGTTAAAAAGTGCTGTGTGGAAGTATCACCAGATGCAATTCTTGCTGACTCTTTGCATACAAAGAGGGAAGGGGAGCTGTTCAGAAGAGTAAGAGAGATGGAGAGTGACCATGAAGAAAAAGTGACTATAGAAGTGGCTTAATTCTGTTCCTGGGAATTCAGCCCTGTTCCTAGGATCGGTGCTGCTCCCCATGAAGAGAGACCAAATTGCTAGCCTTGGGAAAAAACCATTCAGCTAAAGGTTGAGTAACCAGGTGGCACTTGGAAGCTACCCCAGCCCATCACTGCAGCTATGGCAGCACAACTCCCAGGGGAAGCAGGGGCTCTGGACCCTGCCACCACTTGCAGCTGTGGTTTCCTTTTACAGGTGGGAGAATAGGAGAACAGACTGACAATGTTGTTCAGATTTGCTACTCAAACTAGTAGTTTCTAAATGTGTCATGGTGGTTTATGTTCATGAGTTACCAGGTCTTGGAATATCATCCTCTCTCTCAAAAACTTTTTTTTGGTGGTGTTGGCTTCGAAGTAATTCTGAGAATATTTTTCCTTGGCTTTGATTTTTGTCCCTATAGGATACACTTGCTTTGGGATTTTTTTGCTTCTTGGAATGAAATAATTTTTGTAGTAGTTGTAAGGTTTTTTTTTTTACAACTCACAAAACTTTAAAAAATATTGGGTTTTTTTTTTTTAAGTTGTAACAGTTGAAGCGCTAAGAAATTTTGGATATCACAACAGTTAGAAGGAGAAGCCTGGGACAGGCAAAGTGGGGTACTTTCGGATAGGAAAATATTTTATGTGCAAGTGGAATAGGAAAGCTTTGCTGGGTGGAGCAGAAGTATGTGAAAGAAAACAGTAGGCATTGAGGCAGCAGTACAGAGGAATAGGCACATAGTCAGGATGAGTTTAGGAGGAGTGGGGAAATGGTCTGATTTATGGATACTGCATGGCATAGTTCAGGGATAAAACCCTGTGCTGTAGAAGCTGTTAGAACGCTTGCTGTTAATTACAAAATTAGAGTTTGCACCAAAAGTGAATGAAAGTTTTCTTTTTACAGTAGACACTAAGAATAGCATCTAACACCTGTAATAGCTAAGATATACTTTTGCCATAAAGTTGGGCAGCCCTGTTTGGTCTGCTGAAAATACTCTTGTTGCTTCCCAAATAGTTATGCTTCTAAAGTTTATGATTGCCAAGAAAATATAATGACTTTCCAATGTTCAGAGCTAGCAATAGTAGTTTTTACTGGATGAGTTGGGCAAAATTGCTCTCTGCACTGTTAACTCTACACTGTTATAAAGGAAGAGGCAATGGCAAGTAATAAAAGACTATACTTTTATGTATACTATGTATATTATTCTTGTATACTTTTTACCTCTATGTAGAGGTCTAAGATTTTTTAATTTTTTTATGTTCAATAAAAGGCTGAACTAATATTTTTTAGTTACTTACAGATGTATATCTATTAGTCAAGTAACACAAGCACCCCTTGAGAGGCTACTGAGCATTAATGTAATTGCTGAAAAGTTTCACACTTATTTTTTAGTTGGAAATAATATCCACTATGTAGTGGGATTTTGTGTGAGATGATAGCACAACATTTTACATATTAATCAAAATAATTCGCAGAGCTTACTTCATCTTCCACTCTAGTAGGATATGGTTACTACACAAATAATTTTAGGACAGGAAGTAAGAATAATGCTGTAATTAACTGAAATTGCAGGGGAACTTAGGTAGTCAGAATGTAATTATGCAATACAGAACTCAGTCAGGAAACAGGATTAACTTTTCTGTTCTTTTGAAAAATGCCAGATGATTGCTAATATTTAGAAATGGTTTTTACACATCAACTGAGTGATGATGCCTGTGACAGAGGAGCTGCCTTTAAAATTATGCTAAGCAGTTGGTTCCTTTCTGACTCAGTGATAAAGATGCTTCCTCCAGAAGCAGCTGTTAAATTTCCTTCTTGCAGCACAGATTTCCTTAGCAGTGTCACATCCAAACATCAGCCCAACTCTATTACTTTGTCAGAATTAATTTGATTGCAGTATATCCAAAGTAAAGTAAAATTGAAAATGACTGAGTAAAACTGTTTTATTTTAGAAAAAAAACCTGAAAGTGCTTGTTGTGTCTATGTTATATCAGACACTGACATAGGAAAGTTCAGTTGGCAGGTACTGGTTTAATAGTGAAATGCATGGTTATCTCTAACTTTCAAAGGGTTACTAGACCCCTGTTAACTTTGGTAGAGAATGTTTATATAACCTGTATCATTGCTGAAAGTGTTTGCCATGTGGTTCAGAAGTAGCACAACAGAAGTAAAGTCAGAAATAAATTGTGCCAGAAGAAATAGAAAACAGGATTAGCTACTGAGTAATGACAACTAAAATACAAATGCAGGGAATTATGCCTAGTTCAGGAAGAAATGCACTGTATGTGTGATTTCTTCCAAAGAGAGCTTTGGAATGCTAATTGAAGCCAAAGTGTTGCAGGCCCTAAGTTTGACTCAGGTAAATGTTGTATTGGCAGCATAAATACTAGCACAGTCAAATGGGCAAGAGTGTAGTCGAGAGCATAGCTATTCATTCCCATACTTGAACCACAGCAGCTTAAATTGTAGGCCTGATGTTATTCTCAAGGCAATTAACCTTTGATTATTTTGTTATCTATTATTTATACAATTTTGTTTGCAGTACTTCTAAGGATTTGAAATTTAAACCATAGACTACTGTGTTAAACTTTGAAAGACTTTACAGTTGTAAGCTATTTTGAGATTGGTATTTATTTTAAAGTAAAAATTTTTTTTTCTTCTAAATTACAATTCTATCCATAACTGAGAGTAACTCCATGAATTCTTTATAATCCACAAGGGTGATGCACTGAATTTACATGTTGCTCATTAAATATTATTTTGTTAAAGAGGGCATGATGTAATGCTGATTACAATCTAGTAAAAAATACTTATAATACTGCAATCTGATACTTGATATATACATATATATATTCATATAAACAAGAATATTATTTGCAATGCAAATTAATATTGTTAATTCTACACCTAATTTTACAGTATTGGCTAAGTTAGTCTACACGGTAAAATCCCAGTAAATCCTCTGTCCTCTTAATGATCTTGAGGGATTTGTTCTGCTTTTGGCATGTGTATTTGGATGGAAATAAGATTTCAGCGAGCAGAGTTATTTGCATTACATGCCTAAGGGCCAGTCTTTCTGATCAGTCAGCATCCTGAACTGTGGGTTTGAGTTATGATGATTCTGTACCTTGCTTTAAGGAAAGGTTAAAGTAACCAAGAGGTTACTTCTGTCTTGGGTTCCCATAGTGGTGGGCAGATCAGCAGAGAGATACAAAATATTAATCCTTCATACTCACTGAAGTATGTCTGACATCATGAGCTTCTTAATTCTTCAGTATTTCTTAAGGAAATACTTGCCAAGACTGTAAAGAAAATGTTTTTACATGGAGCCTTACTTTGTTCTGACATTTATGCAAGAACACAATTCGCCATGAGCCTTTTAGTCTTCCCCTTCCTTCAGAGCATAATGAAAGGAGCCTATTCATCCCAGTCTCTTGGCATTTTTGTGGAAAAATAATAGTTCAACTGCACAGGCCCACTCCTCACCTGAAATATGAGTAAGCCCCGGAGCTGAAGCAATCTTTGCCCACTGCATATTTCTACCAGGTCATTGGACCATTGCCACTGTTAATAAGGTTGAACCTAAACCCACAAATTAAAGAAATAGATAAAAATACTTACAAAGTATCAATGCTTATAGTATAAATATACAAAAGATCACATTAGAAAATGTATGTTGTATAACTGTTTATTATTATATTAGGTTTTAAAATATTTACATTTACAGAAATGGCCCTCACTCATTTTGTAGTTGGGGAATATTCCTTTGGGAGCAATGGCAGGATGTTTTCTGTTAACCTCATTTATTTTATTTTAACTAGAAAAGGAAAAACTTTTTTAGCCAACTTTTTTTTTCCTCCCTGTAACTAGGTAATAAACTTGTATCTAAAAAAACACTTGCTAGAAAGTGCTGTTATCTGTTTAAAATTTACGGAAACATTGCATTTTAATGGTACAATAACTAATGCTCAATTATAGAGGAATTCCTCCGGAAGAACAAGTCATGACTGCAAGTGCCAAATAAATCTAGTGGTGTGACATGGATAGTAAAATTTCATAACAATAGTAATGTGAGGGCTATGTTTTCAAAGAAGATTGTGTTGATAGTGCTACAGCTGACCTAGCTATGTTTGATTTTATGTGTATGTGAGGTATAATATTACTAAATCATTGAGGATAGAACATGGTGACTTACTGTATATTAAGAGAAGGCTCATGAAATTATATCTAGATTAAGAACTTAAAAGAAAAAATTATGTCATGGCTGTAGGATTGTACAAAAAATAAGAAAAGTCTCATATTTCTTTTAAAAATCTGTCTTTCCTCTAATTGGTACTCCTGCCTGCAATGCTGTAACCTGAATGCATGACTGTTGAAATAAAGCAAAACACTTCTGGAGTACCCTGTAAGAAGAAAGAATAGTTAAAAATTGAAGGTGAGAGATCAGTGAGGAGAAACCTTTTCAAAATAGGAATATTATCATATATCATTATTTTAAAACCCAAGTTGTTACGGTAAGTCTCCAGGTGTAATGTGCAGGACAGGAGTTACAGCTTCACTGCTACTGTAAGTTGCAAGACTGCTACTGTGATTAGAATTGAAATTAGCAGGGAAATGGGGAAATTTTTTTTTATTCAAAATGCCCTCCATGTTCTTGTATTTTTTCCCCTGAAGATTCTTAAATCTTAAAAAGTGAAATCTGATGTTTTCAGAGAAGGTTTCTATGTTTAAATGCTTATATTTTTACTAGATATTACAGAACTAAATATTAGTTTATGTTTTTAGATAACATAAAAAGGATTTATGTTGCTGAGAAGTTTTGAATACAAACCTGCAAGAAAATTTAATGCTATTGTTTTATTACATGTTAATATATTGCTTTAAAGTTCTGAGAAAACAATCCATACTTTTTTTACTGTTATGATTTAATTTTTTTCCAGAATATCTGGTAAAAATGCAAAGCTGACTTCTAAAGGAAGTCTGTTCCTCATTTACATTATGGAAATATGATGGATTAAAGAACCAAAGTTTTCTTACAATTTCAGATTTCCAATTAGATGGCACGGTCCTGGCAATAGAAAACATGTTTTTTTATTAAATAAGATTTATTTGTTTTAGGAGTATAGGGGTTTTAGATGAGAGCTTTTTCATTGTTTTCATTTAAAAAGTGAATCTTTAATTTTCTAGTTGACTGAAGCGATAGTTTCTTGTAGGAGCATGATTTCCAATGGTGTAAATTCCATAAAGGATGCACAAAATAAGATAGCTTTTCATCTTTAAGAAGATGAAGAAATGAAGGACTGGGAAATTCACTTTACACTTCCTTATTGAATATAGGTAACATAAGAAGCATAAATAAAAGTACTATCTCAGAAGTAACTTGTAATTTGACTACTGGAAGTATAATTCCTTAGCGCAGTGCAGGGAGTAATTGCTGCAGTGAACGGTTGTTTTTCAGTGTCTTGGATGTGATGATGGCATTGACATTTTAAAAGAACATGTGTAGAATTCAAAATTGGTTTAACATAATGTATTTAATGTTCAATCATAATGCTAATTTTAAAATAGTAAGTAATCTTTCTATAATTCAAGTACCAAATCCTAGATTCTAAAGTTTAAGCTACCAAAATTAATTATCAAGGTATGTGAGTCTATGGAAATAGCACCATTTTGAGAGGAGATGTTACACAAAGCTGGTATTTAGCCATATCAATTTTGGCTGTGTAGCTATGTTTGTGAGTGTGTTGGCAAGGATTGCAATTAATGTCTGAGAGTTGGTGACATTAGTGCCACAGTACATTAACTCTCCTAGTTCTATGGGTCAAGTGAAATACCTTTCCATTGTTCAGAGTTCCAAGTACTTTGGAATTTGAAAATTAAGTGACCTGAGGAAATAGTACAAACATAGCTGACCTGGTGGTGGAGAAAATAAAAGGATGGCAAAGAAAGGCTGCATTTCTTAGGAAGGTGTTTCTAGTTTACCTAACATCTTTAGGCAAGGGACTGTGAACTGTTGCAAAGTAAGGACTGAGGAGGGTTGCGGCTGTTGCTTGGGAGATTAGGGTGTCCTTTGAGTTGGAGCCTCGTTTACATGGAAAAGGTCAACGGAAATGTTGTTGGGGATGTGCTGAGACTCCAGCACTTCCCTGCTGGCTTGGGAGGGAGGGCCTTTCCCTCACTGCCCTGTGACTTGTAATGTACTTTACATCCAACCATAGTGGAGGAAGTATGGAAAAGTAATCTTTGCAGGAAAAAACGTTCTTGAACCTGTACACATTTAATAGATGGCTATTTTTATATGCTTGTGACATTATAAATATATGGAATAATTTCTATTATAAAATGTTTACTTGAGACAAATGAAAACCTTTAGACACTATGACTGGTGAGGCCACTAGGGTAACAAAATGTATTGTTTCTTGAAAATGCAGCTTAAAAATTGAGTCATACAATTGTTGAACGGCAAACAACTTCTGATAGTCAATATCCTGACACTTTGAGAGCATACATGTGATTTTCTGTGTGTATATTAGCTTCAACTGCTACTAAATATTACAACTGTTGAGTTGCACATATGAAAATTTAGCTATAGAAAATGCCTAAAGATTTTTATAGGTAAAATTCATGGTATAGTTTTTTTAATGCCACTTTCAATATATTTTTAATTGTGTTTAATTTTTAAACAAGATTTTTTAAAAATTATGTTGGTGATATCCTCAGAACCAGAACCAGAACTTTCCAATTGCCAACTCAAAATGAATTGTCAGTCACATATTCAGGACCCATCTTGGAAGATATGAACTTGTGAATCACTTGGCTCTACTTTTTGGTGGCATAACTTGTAAGGTGAGATAAATCAGTACACTGAGATAAGCCAGATTATGATGAAATTTTCTAATTCACTGGATTGACCCCAAGCTGTGGTCCTGAGTCAGTGTGAGGATTAAAAGAATATTTATAGACCCAGATTTGACCTGAGTATCAGTATCTGCTGTTTTTAAAAAAAGTTTGCATTTAAGGGAGAACAATATTACTTTCTCATGTCCTCAGGGAAAAATTTAAAGAGTACTTCTTTCCATGAGGGACTGAAGAATGTTCTCTCTTACAGAATCACTATGTTCTGTTGTAATTGCTCATGTGGAACTAACTGCTGCTCATAGATACATCCTTTACTAGCTGGTTTGTTTCTGATAGCTGTGGAAAAACATCTTATTGCAAGCTCTAAGCCTCTGACAGAACAGGATTAGTTTGTGTTAAATTTTGCTGTCTTGGTTTCCAATATGCAAAAGAGCTAAGTGCAAATTAGCTGGGGTAATTCTACACAACCTGTGGTTACCTAGGAAAGTCTTCACACTTGGTGACTTATATTGCTTTAAGCAGGAATGTATGCCCCCTCTGAAAGCATCCTGTGCTGGCTGCTATTTCACTGCCTGTGGAGAAGTTTGACTATGGGTTAGGAGATCACACCTTGAAGCAACCTCCAAAATTTATGTTGCACACAATCATGAGTAAGTTTTTGGAAGTGGTTTTAATTAATGAAGGCAGATACATAATTGCTAATATTCTTTTTGTAAAGGCAAGCTGATTCAGAAATCTGTGGTTTTATAAAAGCATTTTTGTATGTGCAAAATGGGTCAAAGAGAGAAAAATACTGTTTTGTATAGCATGAAGATTCTTTTACAACTGCCAGGTTCTTGCTTGATAGCAACATGTGCTTATATTTCTGAATGACTTTTCCAACTGCTCAGTGTTCAGGATGAGTTTATTATGAAATATTAAAGTACTATTAATGTCCTCTGAACAAAATAACAGCTTTTGTGTGGGGTCAATGTTAATTTGACCTCTTTCCTTACTGTTAAAATTGTCCATCATGTGAAGGATTTGCTTCAATGACCTATTCTCCCACTAGACAGAAAAAAAATAATAAAATAAAAAAGCAGCACATTTTAATTTAAGACAGGTTAACCCCCATTTCTGTACACAGTAAATGGACATGGCAGGGACAGAATCTTCATTCCTTCTGTCTTATTAAGCTTTGGAAGCAGTAGTCTTTAGTTTAATAAAGTCCCTGTCCTCCAGCTGGATTTGTGAAAGGAAATGCTCCCACACAGAGCTGATTTGAAACTAATGCTTCTTTTATGTGAACATGTTATACTTAGATCTTATGGCACTTGATACAGTGAATACAATCTACTAGTCATCAGTATTTTATAAAAGTGAAGAGTTTAGTCTGTTATGTCTCAATACTCTGTCATATTACAGACTTCTATTTATCATTTAAATAATTTGCACTGTATAGTGCTCAGGGTTTCTTTATGTTGTTTGCTTTCTTTATTCACTTCGAAACTTAATTTAAATTCCTTATGCCTTTTGCAGTAAATTACCAATAAATGCTTCTTGCACATTGTTCAGTTTATAGTAGAGAATATTCCTTTCTTACTGGTAATTGCACAGCAGATTATTATGTGGTGAAAAAAAAATCCATTCTTTTTCTAAGGCAGAAACCCAAGTTCCTGTCTGTTTTGCGGATGTTAAAAATCCCTTGACACTCAAAGAAGAAGAGTGGGAGTATTAACTCTCAGGAACCCTTGGCTGAGTATTCATGAAAAGAGTCTTTCTCCTCCCAGCACAGGGGACTAAACTTGTTAGGAATGCTTACTGTGAAAGAAACACTTTATGTAATCTTAATAAATGAAATAAATTTAAGAACATTTTCTTAAGCAGGAGGGGAGGATTGGGAAAAATTTCAACTTTGTATTTTATTAAGAAATATACAGAGATGGACAGATTATCTGAGGATTTGTCCAAACTTCTAAGCATGAACTCCTTTGGAGAAAATGACTGTAAAAATAATTTTCCCTACCTATTTATATTTGATAGCAGCAGTGGAAAAAAAAATACTGTCTTTCAAATGATATATGCAATGAATAGCCAAACCACTTGCACTGTAAAGTGCATAAGAGCCTTGGAAGTAGCTTTTAACATGGTAGCAAAAAACTCTCATAATTATTAGGACTGACAGGAGTTTTTCAGTCAGGGTGACTACTCTACATAATGATATAGTAGTGACTGGCACATAAGAATAAATGATCTTGCACTGTAATTGAGTAGAATCAGAGTCTCTAAAATAATTTTATTAGTCCACCTTGCAAACTTTTTACGGAGTTTGCAGATTTGCAAACTTTTCCTAGTATGTAAAGGTGTAACCCCACCAGCTACAGGAGTCAAGACTTCATAAACCTGAAGTAGGTTTTGGAGGGGTGGGTTATCTCAGCTGACACAGGCCTGGCAGGCAGCAGGAAACAGGGCTACCGTGCCTAAGGGAGTCGCTGGCCATCCTCGCTAGAGTCGGGCCTTTGTGTGTGCCGGTTGTTAAGACAAACAGGGAAAGCGAGTGCCAAGAGAGACCGCCCTGCCAAGCTGTGGATAGATGTTATTATTTTTAAGAAGAAGCCCTCTGGTGATATAACAGGGCTGACCCTGTTAGCGGAGGCTTCATAAATCTTTCTCAAGTGAAAGTTCCTGGCTGCGCAGGTTGGAGGGCAGACAAAAGAATCAAAAGATCCAGGATGTGAAGTCTCTGTACTGTACATGTGAGCGCTGCCTATGGGACTCTGCAATAATACAACAATAGCCAAGATTGCAAGGCACAGCTTCAGTTCACTGCTTGCTTTCAACTGCTTCTAATAACAGTTTTAATTTTAGATTCCTCATGGCCTTCTACATAAAATCTTAAAACTGTAATGATTCTTTAGCAAGAAAAAAAAGAATGAAATATCATTGAAATACCAGCTTAGAAAATTCTCTCCTTTCTCTGTTAGTACTATAGTAATAATTAAATATAGTGATTAGATTAGAAAATGCAGAAAGATAGACTGGCTACAATATAAATATATTTGATTCACTTTGACTTTCCACACATTTGCTGTGCTGTGATGAAAAGATCTTTATATAATGTATTACCTGTCAACCTACAGGGGACCTTTTTAATCTTGTTATCATCTGTTAATCATTTGAGTTAGGTGCTTTCCAGTACAGGACCTTCTCAAAGCTGACTGAAGAAGCCTCCTTGGAGCATACCGATGACATGCCAATCTCACAGTCTTGAATGAAATTGAGAAACTTTCTTTGTGGTTTATACTTGCACCTGTTCAAACAATAGATGTGTCTATGGAATATACATATCCTCTCTTACTCAATCAGTACTGAAGCCATAGACCTTGGTGTTTGCCAGCTATGTACTGGTGACCCTGAAAATGGAATAGATGCTTCTAGGTCCAAAAATCACAAGACTTCAGCTGTTTGAGCTAACTGAACTTACAGTACCATTTAGGTGGGATTGCATTGCAGCAGGTATTAGAGATGACATAATCCTTAATTCTGGATTGTACCTGAAGCTTGTCTTTTATCCCTCCGTGCCGTTGTACATAAGCAGAAATTACTTGTGTTACCCTGAAATTCATATTTCTTGTGCAAGAAGAAAGGGAGGACACGGGACTCTTACATTTTTGCACTTGGAGCTGGGACAGGAGTAAAATGTATGTTGGAGGAGTGTATAAGCTGTAGTATTTCTAGGGCAAGTTCTCCTTTCTTTATTTGCTATTTTAACATTTCAGCATTTCCCAAGTGGAAACTTTACATGCCATGAAACATAATGAAAGCAAATGAGGAAGTCTTGATTGGCTTTGCAATTTACTTAAAATGTTGGCAAGAGCTTTGATTAAGAGTTTAAATTCACACAGGCTTAATCAAAAAGAAATTAAAATTCCGTAAAGAGGCTGCTAAGGATTCCCTTACAGAAACCAGAATTGTCAGCAAGAGCTAATTTGCTGTGTTTATATCAAGACTGGGAGAAAGGAGTGAAAAATAGAGCATAATTGGGCAGTTGAAGTGCAACTAATACATGTCTATAATGTACTCACAGAAAATAGAAAATCCACTGACATGTTGTAGATTTATGAGCTTAAGCTATCCAGTGGAAGATCCAACCTGATCAGCTTGACAGAAAGATGTACCATGCTGGCAAGTGAGCTGGGAATGAATGAGGACAACCCTGGCAATTGGTGGTGGATGGACTTAATGTTCCTCCACTGTAAAGCTGCCCAGACTTTATCTCCTTATGTTACAACCTATGCTCTTCTGTTCATTATTTCAGAAAATTTTTACTGTACGTGTAGAAAATTTTCTAGCGACATGTTAGACCTAACCAAAATCACACTATATTTTTCTCCTTAGACCTGAGTTGTCATTATCAGGAATGGAAGTTCTACATTGCTGTGCACAGTGATTACGTACCAGACAACAAATAGAAAAGCAATCTAATAAGTTCAGATTGGAAGGAAAAAGTGGGAAAAATAAGAAAAAATTTGGCAGAAAGATTCTCTGCATTAAAGAGAAGCCAGTCACATTCTTCTATGCTATCTTTTACAGCCTAGCCCACAGGGGAAATGTGATTTTTAAAGTGAAAGAGAGTATTTCAGGAAAATAACTTCATTGTTTCACAAGAAAAGATGGAATTTTTTATGCTGTTCATTGTTGGTATTTTATTATTGGGGCCTGAGCCTCCTATGTTATAGCAAAATTCACAGAAATCTGCAAATAATATAGCCCTATAAGTCTCAGTGTAGATTCCCTGACACCCCTGTGCTTTCAAGTCTATATCAAATGAAAAATATTTATTTTCTAGTGTTTGAACTTAATTATGGAAAATTTAGATGGAAAATAACCCCAGTTCTTTCACTAGGATAATGTTAATACTGGGATAGCTAATCATTTAAGAGTTTCAGCTTTACTGTATCTGAAGCTATTTTGTATTTTTGGCAGGTATTTCAAAATTGTGATTGAATTTGAAGTATGCCTAATGTCGTGATCTTAATGAACTCTATGCAGACAATAGCTTATAGTAAATAGGAGAAAATCTATGTCCTCCACATTGGCATGTATGTTGTTGCCATACTAGTAGATCTATATTTTATCCAGCTACAGACCTCTTCTGTTATGGGGAGAGTAATCGATAAATTGTGTGCTAGTAACAGCTGTTCCATGTATCACATCATATTTCTGTATTTCAGTTTCCAACAAGGGTAGAAGGTCCTCGTGTTTTATTATACTGAAGTGTACCTGTTCAGTTCCCAAAGCCAGGTTAGAGGTAGTTGTGTTCCAATTCACAGTAATTGCAATGACAAAAAAAAAAAAAAAAAAAAAATTAAAAAAAATCACTTCCTTCTGCCAAAGGAGAACAAAGCAAGGCATTGAACAGAAAAATCCATTTACCCAGTGTTCTTACTTCCTCAGTGTCTGTGATCCTACTATGGAATTGCAAATTGTGCACAATAAACTGCAATCTTTTTAAGAAATCTTCAGGACTAAACCACTCGAATAATTGTCACCATCCCTTAAAAAAGTCAAAGGTGCTTTTGACAATAACAGTCTAGATGCTTTGACATTGGGGTGTGAAATATATAGACTCATTTATATACAGTTGCTCCAAGTTTTTGTTGCAGACTGTAGATACCACATATGAGGGCATATACTGTGTGTGATTCTGCAAAATACATTGACTCTTTAAATCCTGTGAAAAATGGGCATGGCCCATTAACAGCTTTCAAGTATATGTTCATTTAGTAGGTATTCAGAAAACACCAGGTATGTCAAGTCTTGCTTTGGCAACAAGTTTCTTGGAGTTGTTGTTGTTTGTTTGTGACTAAAGTGGTGAGGTTAGAATGAGGAACCAAAACAAGATGCAGAATAAAATGGCTTTTGATATGCTTGTTATCCAACTTTTTAGGTAGCCAGTCTTAAGGGTTGAATGAAGAAAGAGACCATCTTGAGTTAATCAATGTAATTGCTAGAGATTTAAATACTGTTGCACACAAGTAATTTTTTATTAAAACTGATTTGTGAGAGTCTGCATTTAATATAAAAAGCAGGCTTTTCTGCTGGCATGGGAGTGAGAACAGCAGCATGATCTATGATGACAGCACGTGACATGTCCAGTGTTCTAGGATCCAGTGGTTGTTTTGCTTGGCCAGTGTCACACAGCAAATTCCATAGGATTTTGTACCCCATTGACTGTTCTGGTGACAAGATCTGAAGTCACTCAGCAGACAGAAAATCAACAGCTATTCAGCATATTGCTTGCATGTGCTTGAATCTACTGTTTTCTCTAAGGTTTATTAGCTGCTTTCATTATTTTTTGTAATAACCATTGCATTTTCTGTTCCAGAACAAGTTTAGACAGCTATAAAAGGTGATTTTGTGCTACTTTGTGTGGTTTTAACTGTGTTTAAAAGTAGAAGCACATGACTCTTTATTGACCTGCGTTGATTTTAATGAGTTTTTTTTTAATTGCAATTCCAGTGTGAAATCTCCTCCCTAAAGCATCTCAGTGAGTTGTTCATATTACACCGTAAAATGAGAGATTTCCTTTTTCTTCTTTACTTGCAAAGGTTGGCCTATTCTTTGTTTCTCAGTATTTGAAAAAATTGCCCAAATACCCATGTTTGTTTAAAATAATTTACAGTTGTATGTACTGGATCTTCTATGTCTGCACCTGTGAAAAAGAGACAAAGAACTGGAGTTGAATTCTCAGCCATTAGCAACCAAAATTCCATTTTGATCTGTACAGTGATTCATATGTAATGTTTTTGTATGGCACTTACAACTAGAATATCTCATTACTTCACAAATTATATAAAATATTTCCTCCCAAGGGGACATTTTCTTTTCACAGTACCTTTTGCAAACATCAGTGTAAAAACAAAATAATGTACACTTAAATACATCTTTCATTTCAGTATTTGTTGAAAGGCAATGCACTTCTAACAGACAAAACCAATTTCATTATATATCCTTTATTAGCAAATAATGTGCTCCTAGGAAAGGGAGAAGCATTTTGAAATACCATTTAATGGATGACGTTTTTGCTGTTATACTCATTCTTACGTGTAAAAAGCTACGGTCAAGCGAGGGCACATATATACTGGTTAGATCAAAGTGGCTTTTTCATTAAGCAGTTAAAATGAGGATTTTAGCTCTGGCATGACAAAGAATGTCAAGTGGTATTTTTTTACTGTGAAAGGCCCAGGCATTGTTTTTATGTTGCATGTTTTGGTGCCACATGTGTATCGGTAGTGAAAGGAAGATGCCTTTTCTCTTAACATCTTTACTTTCCATGGTGGGAAGCATCAAATGGGTGCTGGGAGTTATTCTGCTCCTCCTGCTCATCCCTTCCCCAACAAAAAGAACCCCACATCCATGTAAAACCATTCATTGGCCAGCAGGTTGAAGGAGGTGATTCTCTTCCCTCTGGCGAGACCCCACCTGGAACAGTGCATCCAGCTCTGGAGCCCTCAGTAAAAGAAACACACGGACCTGTTGGAGTGAGTCTGGAGGAGGGACATGAAGTTCATCAGGAGGCTGTTGTACCTCTCCTGTAAGGAAAAGCTGAAAGAATTGGGGTTGTCCAGCCTAGAGAGGAGGAGGCTCTGGGGTTGCTTGTTGCACCCTTTCAGTACCTAAAAGGAGTCTACGAGAAATCTGGAACTGTTTCCAAGTTCCTCTAGTAGTGATAGGAGAACGTGGGGAATGGCTACAAACTGGGAGTTGAGATTAGATATTAGTAAAAATTCCTTACTGTGAGGGTTGTGAGGGGCTGAAACAGGTTGCCCAGAGAAGCTGTGGATGCCCCATCCCTGGAAGTGTCCAAGGCCAGGTTGGGGGGGGGGCTGTGAGTAACTTGGTCTAGTGGAAGGTGTCCCTGCCCTGGTCTAGTGGAAGGAGTCCAGGGGGGTTGGAACTTCAGTGGTATTTAAGATCCCTTCCAAGGCAAAACATTTTATGATTATATGATTTTTTTATCCCCTCTTGCACTGACTCAACATATGAATATTTTGTAGGAACACCTGTATTACTCATATTTGATTTCTTTGTAAGGAACACTTGGCTATGAGTAAGCCCAATATGAGTAATACCAATATTCATAGGAAGAAGTATAGGTGCCTAGGTTGATTTTTAACAGTCTGAAACTTTGTACAGATGCTAAATGAGTTGAGAATGGTCACTCAAAGATGACCATAAACAGATATGTGTTCAAGAAATTAAAAAAAAAAAATCAAACCATGCTAGAGAGCAGGATGCCTTTAATGTGAATATATATATATATATATATATATATACACACACATCTCTGAAACTTTTTTGTAATTTTCAAACAATCTCTCTTCCTTTGTACAAGGTCTTTGGCTGCAGTTCTGTGATGAGTTTCAAGAGATGGTTCTGTGATTTTTTGGTTGGTCTTTAAGTGTGCAAAATGGTTGAAATTATTAGATCTTCTACAATGACATTAAAATCTTAAGTTGCATTTTGGAGGCAGTCTGGATTCACAGTCTTATCTAGGACTGGATAAGATTTACAATCCGGAGGTCTCTGCACCTACTCAAATGTTACTGTTTGTGCTGTGACCAGCACCTCTTGCCATCACACCAGGGAACAGCCGGTCAGTCATCTGTATTCCCCAGCATGGCTTAAGTCCTTTAAGTAGCAGCATTTCATATGAGGGGTCCTGCTTTCCCATCTAAGGTAGAGATCTTGGGACTGCAGAGAAATGTTATAGCATAAAATAGGGTTTCAAAACTGCTTGTTTGATGTTTACTTTCAGTTGTCTTAAGTTCAGAACACTGCCTCTGTTCTGGGCGCCCACACCTTTCTCTGTGGATGTGCTGAGGGATAAAAACACTCTCTGAACTTCATGCCTGACTTTTAGGTGTTTCTGTGCTCACTGCTTTTAGGACTGTATTTTTATAACTGGGTCCAAATGCTGTCCATGCTGGGAAGAGCAGGGGTTAAAAGGAAAGCTAAACAGATCACGGAGCCAAGGATGACAGTCTACTTCTCTTGTTTTACATTCCCAGCCAGAAACTAACCCAGTGAGCTGAGTTACCCTGCTGAGAATTGTTGCGAGTGCCAGAGTGAGCAAGCGCGTGCGTGTGGGTGTACAGGAGGACAGAAGGGAAGGGCAGCCAAAGAGGGACTTGTGATCATCACTCTGGTTAGAGCAAATGACCAGATGGGTTTTGCCATGTGGTCTGACTTTTCCCTGGAGCTCTGCTCCCCATCCCACAGAAAACTTTCCTTTCTGTGCCTCCAGATGCAAACTGAAGCAGGACTTCCCACTTGGGGAGTATCCAGCACAGCAAGGGTAGCACAACGGGAATCCCTATGGAGCTGGAATTGTTTCCATTGTCCCTCTGTAGGTCCTCATATTTCCATTATTTTTGATGGATGCACACTACTGAGCACTGCCAGGGGAATCACCAGGTATATGCAGAGAGAGCTCCTAGCTTTCCATTGCTGCAACCAGCAAGTACTAGCCCCAAGTACCACTGGCAGAGATGTAGCATCACCACTTGCAGGGCTTTGGAGGAGACAAACTGGGAAGGAAATCTGTCTCAAGCTTTTCAGAGGGATAAGTTTGTATCTGCACCAAAGCTGCTGATTAAAGAGAAGCAGCTCCCAATAGGGCTGGTAGGAAGAGGGAAAGTAAGTAGGGACTGGCAGGAGCTGTGGGAGAGGTGGGAGTTTTCCACATACCCAAATGTCTGTTTTTCTACTGTTTCCCGTTTCTTGTGAGATACAGTTTCAGTGGTTGCTAAGCATTTTCCAGAATTTTATCTGGATTTTTTTTATCTTATTTGGCCTTTTTGCATGAGAAATTAAAAGGTGAGTTGGGTGATTTGTTAGTTTTTTCTTTGTTGTTTGTTTTCTGTCAAAAAAAAAGTTTCAGTGACTGTTCTGTTACTCTATTAAAAATGTGCCAATGGTGCTTTAATTCTGTGGTATTTTACCAGAGGGGAAGAGAGAGGAATTCAGAATAAAAGATCCAATGATAAGCGACAACTCTGACAGTATGTTTCCATTTTCACTTATACTTGGTATGCTGCTTCAGAGTCAGCAGTTTTAGTGATGTTTGACTTTTTACATTCATTAAAACTTTTGGACAAACTGATTTCTAATACATCAGCTACATAGAATGACTTAAAGTTGTTTATCTGTGCTGGCTTAAAAACACTTTTAGCTTAAAACCACTCTGCACTAGACTGGTTCAGTGCTTTTTAGGAGTCTATGTGAATCTGAAATAAAGTAGCAGAGAATGATACCACAGGAAGACAGCTTGAGCTAGATAACAAGGGAGGGATATGGGGTGTGACTACAGGGGTGTTGTCTGTAGGAACCTGCCAGAAGCTTCTCCCATGTCTAGCAGAGCCAATGCCAGCTGGCTCCAAGATGAACCCACTGCTGGCCAAGGCTAAGCCAGTCAGTGACACTGGTAGTGCCTCTGGGATAACAGATTTAAGAAGGGGAAAAAATAGGTGTGGGAGAAGTTGTTTCAAGAGTTAGTTTTTATTTCACATTATCCTACTCATTTTGATTAGTAATAAAATTAAACTAATTTGCCCAAGCTGAGTCTGGTTTGCCAATGACACTAACCAGTGAGTGATCTCTCCCTGTCCTTGTCTCAACCCACAAGCCTTTTGTTTTAGTTTCCATATCCAGCGAAGGATGGAAGTTAGAGTGGCTTTGGGGGGCACCTGGGATTCAGCCAGGGTCAACACAACCACAAATAAATAACTTTAATTCTGTAGGGGGCAGAATGTTGACTTCTTGTTCTGAAATTTTTAAGATTGTAAGGAATGGCCTCTGGCCTGCTTCAGAAAACATGAGCAGATGCTGGTACCCTAATGCTCTGTTACTGTTCATTTTCTAAAACTATTTTCTTCTTTACCTCAATGAAGCAGATGTGCTTAGTTTGTTTTCTGGATGATTTTATTTTAAATGCAAGGTTAACCTTAGTGGAATGCAGAAAATAAACTCAGAAGATGTGTAAGTCGCCATAATTATCTCACATTTAAAATGTATAAGTGAAGTATTAAAGAAGTCTCTAATAATCATTGGAGTTGGAAAGACTCAGTCATTCAAGCACAATAAGCATTTAGCTTTAGATTTTTCTATGTTTCTTTATGTTCATTTTTGTAACAGATGGGAAAAGCCTACACATAAACTTACAAAATGTACTTCTAGTGGCCCAGCAGGATAGACGAATAATATCTGTTTTCTGTTAGCAATGTATCTACTAGCTGTTTGAAAAAATTCATAATATAAAGACACTGAGAAAGGAAATAAATATTTTATTTTATCTCTTTGTTTCTAATTTAAAGTTGAAAAGGAAAGTGAAGGTTTTTCTCTCTGTAATAAATTCAGATTTCCTTGAAAGACACATGGATTCTTTTGCACTTATCTTTCAATTTTGTTCTCAATAACTCTTCCAAACCACAATACATCATAAAATATTATTTACATGAAACATAATAAAAACCTTTCCTTTACAACCAGGTATTTGTTATTTCTGAGTAGTCCAAAGGCAGAGACATAAAAAGGATAGGATCTCTAGTATAGCCATTTGTAGGAATGGAAAGGTCTTCTGTTTCAAGCCTCTACTTGCTTTTATGTCTCCTATGATAAAGTCTAAAAGTAATGAAGGTTGTTTGGTGCTGAGTGGTGGATTTTGGAGACAGATAGAATGTTGTGATGCCCTAGAAGACATAATGAGGGTCAGTCTAGAGAAAATCTTGCAAAAAGCTCTTTGAAACATTTGGATTTGAGAAGAAAGCTGGCACTGTTTCCTTACGTCAGTCAGCAGAGCTGGCCTGTGCCATCTCAGATGCTACAGGTGCTCGTGCAGACGATACACAAAGGAAGGGTCCTCTCTTCAAAGCAACATGAAGTTTCAGTTTGTCCTGTTTGTACTTCCACCAAAATTACCAAGTGTTTAATTGTTAATCCAGACTGGTTTTAATCTTCCACAACTGAGATCCTGGATATTTTTGCTAGTCATCTAAACACCTTTAGTGTTTTGGCAGAGGGAGTTTGTACTGCGCAATCTGCTGAGCAAGGAAGCTAAAAAGAACAGCTCCCTTCTTTTTCCTGGGGGCTTCTGGGATAGCATGTGTCCTCACAGCAGGGCTGGAGGACTTGGCCAAAAATCCCACCACTGTGGAAAGAACAGTCTATGAGGATAGGGAAGGTCTCCTGGGAATGGCAGCATGGGCTCAGAGTGCTTTTCCCACTGCCTAAGGTAGTCGTTTGGAAAAGCCCGTCTTCCAAAGTGTCTTCCCGCTGAACTGGGGTGTGAACTGTTTATCTGTTTCCTGATTAGGGGAAAGGCTGCAGCAGGAGAAAAAAAAAAAGAGATTCAGATTTTGTTCCATATGCAGAGGATTATCTGTGACTTTGGGGAGGACAGTGCCTGCCCAGCCCTTGTTTCCAGGGTGTTTCAGCCACACCAAGTACTTTCTGGAGAAGCCCCAGGAGCACAGTATTTTGCAGGAACAGGATGTATTTATTTGCCAATGAGTGGATTTAGAGACTGATCACACTGGAAAATCTTGGTCTTAACCTTAGGTTACATAGATGTAATTTCTGTGTGTATCCACACTGTCTCTATATATATTTATACACACATATTCATGTTACCTGTGTACATATAACATGCACAGTTCTTGTGAGCTGCAAGCATCTGATTCAGGATAAGAAAGACAACACCAGGACAATATAACTATTTTTCTCCTACACAAAACTTAAAATTTTGATAATACTGCTTGATTAATTCCAGCTATAGCCAATTTTGCAAGTAAAAAGTAAATTTTTCCAGTTTTTTAGGCAAGCCCATAGAATGCTGAGAAAGGAAATTGTATCTGGCAAGTTAAAGTAGCCTGGATTGCTGTTCTTTACTTCCCAACAACATACACCCACACAAACTTTGAACTCCATTGCATCCTAAATTCCTACTGGCTGCATTTCCAAAGATTCAAATTATTTCTAATAAAAGAAGTCATCAGCCAGCATTTCCCTCTAAATTTTGAAATAGATGGTGTGACCTGCAGTTGCCAGTTTCCAAAATTAATGGATGAATCATAAGAAGACGCACTTTATTCTTGTTTATAATTTGAAAA
This sequence comes from Pyrgilauda ruficollis, assembly GCF_017590135.1. Classification (NCBI taxonomy): domain Eukaryota; kingdom Metazoa; phylum Chordata; class Aves; order Passeriformes; family Passeridae; genus Pyrgilauda; species Pyrgilauda ruficollis. Next base: position 7,500,374 of record NW_024519206.1, on the reverse strand, counting down.
TGTTGGCCCTTATGTTTAGGAACTTCTTTTTTTAAAACTTACTTTTCATTATTCACAATTTCATTATTACAAATGTGGGAAAAGTTCCTAGTGGGAAAAGAATGCTTCAGACACACAGATCCCAAAGCCAACCCCCGCACTGCAATTTTCCTATTGCCTCACATCTGGAATGTGTAACTAGCAAACTCACCCTTAAAAAGAATTATGGTTGAGCGAGTTAAAAAGTTAGTATTTGATGAAGAGAGGCATTAAGTTGACCCTGATAAGGACCTTTTTTTTTTCTTTACATGAAGCCACATTTTTTTTTTCTTTTTTTTTTTTTTTTTTTTTTAAGAAGAGGAAAAAGAAAAGACATGCTAGGTTTTAGCCTAACCCAGGAAGTTAACCCTGTTAAGATGAGCTCAAGCTCACACAGCTGGCTTGTAATCAGGACTGACTGTATTGCACATTGTCTTGCACATGTATCCAGTTTTTCTTCCTTTAAAAAATAATCTGTATGTTGCAGCTGGGATATGATTATTTTTTCAGTTTATAGTTCATAGCTCATATCTAGTGAACACTGTAGTGAAGGGGTATTACATTGGGGATTTTGATTTTATCTTCCATTAAACATAATTATGAATTTCTTTCCTAATACTTGTAAGGAGTAAAATAAGACCAAAATCAAAACAATAAAATTCACCTAAAATTATTACATGTTTCAAAGCATGGTAAAATCAGCAGCATAAGAAGTAGCAGGTTTAATGTATTGTTGACATAACTAAATTCAGTAAATGTATTTCATAGTTTCATAATTTCTGGTTGGACAGTGGAGAGTTATTATAATTATGGAAACATTTGCAAACCTGATATGTCTGAAATCCTGTTTATAGATTTTGTGTGAATTGACATAATGTGGTTCATTACAAGTGTCTAAATGTGAGTTCATGTTCACATCATCTATGCAAGAGTGTATCAAAAGGTGACTCTAGAGTTGAACATTCACTTTTTGTCATCTCTAACTTATTTTAATAGATAATTGTCAGAGTTTATAGACATCTGATAATGGATGACCTGAGCCTGATTCAACAATCTGACAGTCTTTGAAAAAAAATAATTAAAAAGAACAAATTGATTAAATTTCCACTTACCATGGTCAAAAGTTATGGATGGAAAAATTACACAAAAATTCCGTGAATTAATAACCACCAAGTTTCATTTTTTCAAGGCTGATACTGCCAAATATATACTTGGTTCTTGCTAAAGGTAAACTCCATCCTGCAGGAGCAAAGAAATGGAAGAACTGCAGGCTGACAGATTAAGTAAAATGCTTGCTGAAGAACTGTAGAACAGTAGGAAATTTTCACTGTGAACCCTTAAGAAAAATTTCTCAGGAAGTGATGAGTCAATAAACCCACAAAGACCTACTGCATTTTGGAATAGTAGGAACTGAGGAGGCATTAATTGAAAGGTTTGCTTATATAAATATAACAGTGTTGATTATAAGAAAGAAATATAATCAAGCAAAAGAAGACATGGATCGATATCAAGCCATTTTGAGCACTGAGAGATACAGAGGCAAAACTTCATGACCTTATTAATTCTGAAGATGAATACATTTTTACAAATAAGTAAATTTTTACAGATGAGATCGCCACAGCTACAAAATAATCAGATGTGTGCAATGAAAGCATCATGCATGGAATAACCCTCAAGCAGGAGTATGCTATCCTGAGAGCTTAAATCCTCCCTCTCCAGGTGATCATATCATTATGAAGACTGATTGGACCATTCTGCCTTTGTGTTTGCATTGCCAATCTGTAAGAGAACACTGTAAAATATGGGTGCACATATGATTAATATATCAAATGGACACTGAAATTTGCTCATCATCTAAAGTTCAAACCATCAGTAGTTCAGTATAAAGATGTTCACATCAAATGACTCCATTTGGGGAGTCATTATTTCAAAATAACTTGAATTGCCTAGCAGCCTCTGAAAGAAATGCAGTGTATTGCATTGTATAACCTCTCTGCAACTTCCTTTCAATAGCTCAGTTTCTGGATTTGTTTCATTTCATACAAATTCACTGATTTTTGTACTTGATGTGGTTTTGGTGGTGGGTTTTTTTTCCCAGTTAAACTGCATAGAGGCAGCTAAACGATTTAACAAGGACAGTAGTGGCTATACAACAAACTTGGCCAAAAGAGATGCCATTGCACCTATGGGGGTCTAAAATGATTGGATGTGAACAGGAATCTGTGAATGATACAAATGTCAAGTAATTTGAGTTCCAGGTACTGAGTTTGACACTAAATGTGTCTGTGATAGCTATGAGCAAGATGGTAAAATAAAGGCATTTCATTTTCATCAGCTTTTCTCTTCACTACTTTCAGTCAGGTTGTTGTCTTTTGGAAATCTGAAACTGGTTTGTGCTGACAAAGAGTTTGAAAGCCATTAATATTATGGGCTTTGCTTACCTTCCCACTGTACTGCAGAAAAGGGGTCAAACTTCTGAATCCTACAGAGGCTTGGCTTTCGCAGGTCAGTATGAACATGTGGTGTGGGGGCTGAAACATCAGCTTCACCACTTCATTATGCTTCTGCAGTATGCCCCAATAAACAGGAAGTAAAAAACCCAAAGGAATGTAAATCCTAAAATATTTGGTACTGTCTATATATTTGACAGCCCTTTCCTGGCTGGTAAAAATCAGCTGGGAAATTAGGGACTGGTCTCCAAGGATGGATTAAAATGTCTAAAGAACTACCATGTGATGCTGGATAAAAATCAAAGCTTGAAAAATTCGATCTATTTATTTTTAATTATATTTTTTGAATTTAATTTTGGTGGGATTTTTAGTCTTTTATTATCTGCTATGGTGCAACTTGGCATGTTTCTACGAATAAGGTAATGCTGCCTAATTTTCATGATTTAAAGGTGTGTAAAATTTTGAAAGGAAAGTTTTGCCTTACTTAGGAAAAATCCCTTTGAAGATATTTTTGGAAAAAGCTCTCTGCATGGAAAAAAATGCTTATCTTTTCTGCAGCAGCAACAGCTTTGCTGTATTTTAAAATTACAAAAACACCCATAAACCACAGCCCAACACCTGCTACTGGATTTTATTTGGAAATATTGCCATATGTTCACCATCCTTTGCTGTTATTAAAAAATTATTATTGTAGCAACAACCATGTTTCCTCAGTTTTGGTTGATCTTGATTTTGAGTTCTGGGTACACAATGGCATTTCAATCTTTTGGGGGTAATTTCTGTGGTGATGAAGGCACTGGAAATGTTTAACATAAATTTGGGTTTTTTTACAGCAAATTTTGCTTTTACAAAGCTCTGGTATGTACTGAACTTAAGCCAGTAGCACTTTGATGCCATGAGTTGTTTTAATTTTTGGATTATTAAAAAGTTATTAAAAATAAAGATACCTATGCTTTATTTTCTGATGTGTGAGAGTAGTATGAAACTCAGAAGTAAGATTTGATGCAAATCTGCTATTGACTCATAACGATTATTTCTCTGGTTAACAAAGAATCAGACTTCTTGGATGTAGGCAAAATTTGAAATATGGAGCTATATGCTTGTTGTTTCCTTTGTCTGTGAATTTAGTCAATGCCTGTGCTTTGTCGAAAAATGTATTCAGAATTTTAACTTTAAACAATAAGAGTATTTTGATGTTGATTTTAGAGGAAAATGTTTCCTTCCAATTTTTCTTATAATAAAAAAATAAACTCTAGTCCTATCAACAGAAGAATTTAATAGTGACTGATTTAAGACCTTTAAACCTTAGAGGTTTTTCTACATATGCATTCCATCTAAAGAATTTTTACACAAAACCCCCAGTGTTTTAAGTGAAGGTTGGGTGGGTTTTTTTCAAATTTAAATATCAGAATTACTAATTGTGAAAATGAAACTGATTAAATCAGACAGTGTTTTGAAAACTGTGAAAATTGGCTGTCAGTCTCTAGGAGAAAGATTGCAACTGTGTGAAGATTCATTTGTTGTCATGGTCTCTGAGAAAGAAATCTAAGGGGAAGGCAGAAAACAAAGTCCCATTTATTTTTTCCATCCATCTTTAAATACATCAGTAGAATCTGGACATCAGTTTGATCTCTAAAAATCTAAACTGGGTTCAGTAGAGTGCCATGAAGTGGCACTTTCCAAGCAGCAATGAAAGCAGCTGTTGAATCGCCTGTGTAAGTGTAGCAAAGTGATGTCTCTAATCACGTTAAGGCTGATTGAAGAACAGACCAGAATGTTACTTAACAGAAGGTTGTATTCAGGTTAGAGGAGATTCAATTATTTAAGGATAAATATTGAAACTCTTCTTGCTCTATGTCAGGAGCATCTGCAAAGTGAATCAGTTTTCCATTAGAATGCTATGTGTGCTGTTGTCTTTGTCATTAGCCTAATTAAAGGATCCTTCTGAGCCTACTATGATCCTTTTCTTGCCTGTGCAAACTTTGGTGCTGCCTTGGCTTAAATACACATTTACCTTTCAGTCTTAAAGGTATTTTACAACCTGAATGTTTCTATGATTCTATGTCATCATTATTGACCTGGTGTGAAGTCAGGTGATTGCATTCAGTTTCTGGAACAGAGGGACTGTCTCTTGTTCTTACTTCACTTTTCTAACCACTTAAAGCCCCACTTACAGCTCTCTGCCACGCCATGGTTCTCCTCCATTCACACCCTCCCCCCTGGCATTTACTTCCCTTTTAAGTCCAGCTGCCATCTCACCCTGCCTGCTTTGTTTCTTAGGTGTGCATCAGCCCTTTCTTTGAGCTGGTCCAATTTACTAATCCACTATCCTGTCAAGGAGAGAGATTTTTTAAATTTTTTCCTATGGATGAGATCCAGAGGTATTGGAAATCTTGACCTACAGGTAATGTTACAGCTACCTTTATGAACATCTCTGAATCATCTCATCTAGCTAACCTTCAAGAATTTTGTAGGAAATAAATGAGAGATTTTTTTTACTTTGATATACATTGCATTATATTGTCTTTCATTTGAAATTAACAGAAGGCAAGTTTCAATTAAAAATCACTAACTCGAGCAGAGTCACAACATGTCTGTGATGAAATTTAATTTTTATTGAAGAAGCATTAATGCTTTTTGAAAGTGATAAATGAGCATTTATTCTGTCAATTTATACATATAGTATTAAAAATATGGGGCACTTATGTATGCTTTAGTACTTGTAGTAAATCTGAATAATCCTAATACTGTTATTGGAGTGATTCATGTTAGCAAGATAATATATACTTTTTACTTACTGCTGGTTGATCAGCTTGTCACCAGTATAGCTTGTTTATACATATATGTATATATATATATGGTTAATCAGTTTATAAGTGCTCTCTACTATTAATAATTTATTTGTTCTTAAGTTACATTCCCTAACATCTTTCCTTCATGTCTCCTTCAGCAGTACTGAGGACAGACATAGCAAATACATATCTGATGCTTCTTTATAAAGAATTTGCTCTATCCCTTCTGCTTGCCCCTTGAAACTTCTCTCTTATGACCTCAACATTTCACTCAGTCAAGTCCTATAAAATTCTCTTTGTGGGAAGTACTTTTTGTGAGAGAATATAGTATCATTTTCCTTGGTTTTTTGGCCATTGTCTTCACAATTGCTGTGGTAGATTTGGTTGCACAGATGTTGAATTTTGAGCTGAAAATTTTTCATGGCAGTTATGTAAGGCTGCCTTAATCACAACAGTCTTCCTCAGCTGTCCCTTGGCTGTGACCTATGACATCTTCACTCCCTTACTTCTAAACTCATTTCCTAATAGAACCCAGCAGATCTTGTCCATGATAAATTGTTATTCTGGGATGCAGCTGGAGAGCTCATCATACGTGCAGTATATTCTGGGGCTTATTCATTAATCCAGAATAGTGGCCACAGGCAAATCCCTACATGCACCCTTTAAGTTTAAGAGTTCAGTTGTGATGAAAACTGACCTAGTAAAATTGGCTATGAGTTGGATCTGTCTTCACTCCTCTGCCTGTAAGCAGCATGTGACTGTTCTGCGGGGGATCTCAATAGGTAATATATAGCTACATACTTAGACAGAAGTACACAGAGTATGGGATGATCATGAATGAAAAATCCTAAGAGCATGTTGCTCGTATTTCTTGATTTTAACATTTGTGTAATTTTACCTTCAAATAAGCCATTGTGTTAAGAGCTCAAAATTGCAATCTCCTTGTGTGTTGTACCTAGCCATCTCTCTGTACTCTTCTGTATTTTTAAGTGATTGTGTACTGATCTTCTGGGCTGAAGAAGCATCAAATCCATCTTGATGTGCAAAGTGATAGATTGAATACTTATGGCACAGAGGAGGATTCTTGTTCTTTGTCAGGGCTTTATTAGTCAGTAAAGATGGTCATGAATAGGTGATGGTGCTTTTTGACCATGCTTTGACTGCCATAACCATCACCTGGGATGAATTCTAAACCAGAGTTTCCCATGAGGATGTTGTTGAGGTAGGGCAAAGCCACATCTAGGAAAATCAGCAGCAATGTATAAGCTGGAGCTGGTGAGTTGCTTCCACAGGCCCTGGAACTGTAATTTGGCTAGTCCAAAAGCGTGGTTGACACCCAGAGATCAAAATATTAGACATCATACAGAAAGGATTAACTTATACAGATTTTGGATAAAGGTTTTAGAGGAAATAAAAGCCAGAAATTTCAGGACAGAGCAGATATATTTCTCAATAATACTCTTACTAATCTTTTCAAGTACAAACAAAGATTAGTCACTAGGTTAATCTTTCTTGTCAAGACTTCCTCCAACATTTTGACTTACTATGAAAAGTTCTGAGGAAAACTACTTTTTTAGTACTCTGCCATCAGCAAAATCTTTTCTATCCAGAAATACAAAATTAAGGTAGCATGTTTCTGAAAGTGACAAGGAACAATCTTCTGGGTATTTATAGTTGGTGATAATATTGATTTACCTGAGAATGTAGTGCAAATGTTTGTCATTTGTGGTTCACTCTTCAAGATGCAAGAAAACCTCCACACCTGTGGATTTAGTGGTGCATGAGGTCATAAACTGCATACTTATTGGGTCATGAAGTTGGCAATTTATAGATAAACTCCTAATATGCATAAAACACCAATGGTGTGAAATTTTTCTGGCGTTATAGTCCAAGCAAGTTTTCTTTGTTTCGCAGGTTTTATTATCTCTTGTTGCTCAGGTCTAGGACTGCAGCTCAAGAGAAGACAGCCTGTATACAGTATGTACACACTGCTGAGTCCTCAGCACCTTGCAGGATTAAGCCCTCATTGAAAAGCTGTTTGTCTGCTCTAGTTTGGTAGGACAAATTATGGTAAGAGTACTTAAATTGTCTCCAAACTGCTGAAGTAAAATAAGGCAAAATACAGAAATATTAAATATAATAGTAAATCGGATCGCTTTCTGATTTTGTGGTTTTTAGTAAAAAATAATTACAGAAACAATAATTACTTTTCATTATTAAGCTGGATTGAAATGAAAGTTTCTAAGTTATTTTAATAAAAAGAGACTGCTCAAAAATATTTAAACTTTTAAAAAATGCCAATGCTCACAGCAAAATCACTCACAGATTTTTTTTTTTTAAATGTGTCTTTGTCCCTGGTGAGGCTCCTGAAAATGTGAGGTCTGATTTAATCTTTCACTTGGTTTCTCTACTGGAAGCAAAGAGAGTTGAATTAAATGTGAGCATGAGGTTGTAACCATTTATTTAGTGGTTTTGAGAATTCTTGAGGAAATGTGCTTTCTATGCTTCCAATTTTGTTGATGTTCATTTCTTGGTCTGAGTCAATTAGGATATTAATACATTTGAAAATATGATAGAAGAAGTCATAGACTGTGGTGGCTGGCATAGAGTATGATGGTTTTATCTTTGCTTTTATGATTCAGTTTTTAAGTGTCCATTCAGACTGATGTACAAACATTCTGCTCTTCTCTACTGCATTGAACCAGGGGAGAGCAAGTAATCTACAATAAACATTTTCATTAAATTATGCAAAGGCAGAACAGAATCTGTATAACTAAACATCTGTATATACAGTACACTAACACAATATTTAGCTGGATGATCACACAGGATTATGGCTGTGGCCTTCAGGAGAAACCCTCAACTATCTACCTCTCTATTTGGCTGCACAGTAAGTTCTTCTAGCTCAAATTTTTTTGCATTAATGCTTTTTTTTTTTTTTTTTTTTTTTTTTTTTTTTTTTTGTTCTGAGTGAATGAGACTAGCATAAAGTACTGGAATATATAGCATAAACACTGAGTTGTTTCAGTTTTTCAGATACTTATCCAAAGGCTATCAGTACTGTACATGATGCAAAACAAAGACAGACATTTTAAATCTCTCTGAGTCTGATTGAACAAAACACTTGAACACACAAAAAATCACATTTCCATGTGAGGAAGTCCCAAAGTAAGGACACCCTTAAGATACAACTGCTCATCTGACTTCTCTTGAAATGAGAGAATGCTGGAATATGGTGAAGACTTCCAATCTCTGAAGTTCTGCCTTACCACAACAGTGGATACATTTATAAGCTAGAACAAGAAAATTCTTTGAATTCACATACTTAAAAACTTTGAAATGTGACAAAAACCATGTATTGCCTGCCTGTTGTGACATTCCAGGGAGACATGCAACTCTGAGAAACTTATAGACACATCCTGATTCTAATAATACCACTCAAGGGGTTTCTTCCTGTGCTACTGGGAAAGTCTCCTTATTTCCACTGATTTAGCTGTGCTCACTTCACCTGTCATTCCACTGACAGGCCAGCCTAGTATATCTAGAAGAAATGTGCTGTGTGCTGTTCACTATAAATGGTAAACAAACCAGCCAAAACCCCATAACATGTGTAAATGAAAATGTTTGCATGTCTGCAGAGCCAGGATCAAGAAAATTCGTGAAGTAAGTTGTTAAAGCTGTATGATGTATTCTGGGAGCCACAGCATATTTTGAGTTTCAAATTCTTCCTCCAGCATTCCTCTGAAATAATTACAAAGAAATGAAGCAACAATTGATAACTATGAATATCAGTGGCTGTGGGATGTACCACATTCTATGCATGCTTTAATAAAAACATATGAAGAATAGGTATAGATAGTTTATACATTTTTTGTGGTTTCTTCTAAGACTCCTGATTGATGTAAACTGGAATTTACCAGTTCTTCATGTGGCCACAACACGCCTGCACCTGGAGTGCTTGAAGAGCTTAGACTTTAATTTACCAATATGATATTTAAAATGTAAATAGACATAAATGCAGAATGATTTCTAAAATTTTATAAAGTGTGTGATAGGCACAGATTGCTTTGTCTCAGTATTGTTATGTGTGATACCAAATTACAGTGGAGAGTGCTATTTTGGAAAATAAGTATAGATAGGTGTTGAGTGAATTGCTCTGAAGGCTGGTTATAATTCTGTAGGTCTTTTCTCTCAGTTAACTTTTTCACTAGATTATTAGGATCTTTACAGCATCAGAGTATACCCCACAACTGGTAAAGTTTGCTTTGCTAACAGTAATCAAGTTCTGCTGTCACAGAAATGCCATACTCATATTAGTCCAAAGTTCAAAATAAGCTGTAGCCCACATGTAAAAATTGCTGGTATAGTTTTGAAATAAATTAATGCAAATTGGAATCTTAGAGATGTTGCTTTTTTCTGTGCACCTGTGAAATACCATTCTGATTTTAAATTTATTGCCTCTGAACTATGTCACATATTAGATGAAGGAGAGATTTAGACATGGTTGGTGCAGTTGTAAATTAATGGGTCAGGCAATCTCTGTGACTACAGGTTAGTCACGCCCATTAATTTTCCTTCCAAATTCCATCTTTTAATGCAGGAAATATGGTTTGACTTCAGATTTTGTTTGTATCTAGTAGCACTTAATCCTCTGGATTAAGTTTTTGGGGATTTTCTTGGGGTTTTTTTCTTTCCTTTTTTATATGGTTTGCTTTGTAATTGGTGTTGTTAAAGGCAAAACTTCTTCATTACACCTACCGGGTTCTCCTCTGGGTTGGCAGCAGTGTAAATTATTAAATAGAATTACAGACAGTGTCATGATAAGTTTTAATGTGACAATGAAGTGAGAGCATTGATCTTATGTAATTTGAGTCAGAAAAATCTGAACAGGTAAACTATTTGTAATTTCTTACAGCTGAATAGGAACATAAGTAATATTAGTAACAGAAAAAAGGCCATCTGGTCCAGCTTGCCTGAGTTTGTTTGCCTGGTTGATCATAATCTCAACCACCTGCTTTTCCACTGAGCTCTACTTCACCAGCCCTATCTAATTCCAGAAACAAATGTATCTGTCTCTTGTACACCTTTATAAATCTTTCCTATAACTTTGAATATTCAGACCTTATGTGGTCTTACAGCACAGAAGACTCACAAAGTCTCTCTCAGAAGAGATCAGAGCTGGTAGGTTCTATATGCTTAATAAATGCACAGAAATAAGTGCTCCTGATCTAAGGGTTTGAATCTAATTTCAGAGGAAGTATGTAGATGATTAGAAGTCCATTGTAATAGAACTAGATTAACATCTGTGTGGCGATAGGATTGCCCTAGCCAGTTGCAAAATGCAGATGTTTGTTTTGCTTTTAGATTTGGAAACAGACACCTGTACTATTTATAATCTGTACTGACGTTATGCCAAAACATTTATTATTATTATAGCCAAATTTTATCAAGGCAATACTGTCTTTCTTGCAATGTAGGAATAAGAACAGTATTTAGTACTCTTAAACTACAGATCTTTTTTCGCTAGTAGCAGAGGAAGTAAACAAAAGGACTGTGAAGTAAAACTTTCTTTGTATAAACTGAAGAACAAAAAGGTGTTCTCTTCTGACCATGTCTTTCAATTCCCTCTTGCTTTATCAGGCATGCTTCTTCTCTATGGCAGTGGTTAAATAATTGGGAATGTTATTGAAGTGGGATTAAAATTATTTAAACAATCACTTAAAGTTTTGATCTGTTTCTGAAAGATCATGTCTATTTTTATATCCTTCAAACTCTTTATAAACATTTGAATTTACTGTTTTGATGTATTTCAGCAGCTGTCTCTAAGTTAGGTTTGCTTGTGTTTCTACAATGTCCCCCCACTTCCTTTTTTCTTAAATTCTTGTTTTCTCTGCCTGGAGGTGAAATAAAGAAGGTTCCTGTGCAATAGTCACTGTCTTAGATGTTGTGATATTGGAACCTGCCAGTTACTACTGATTTGATTGTCTATATCCTGATTCCCTAGCGTAAGCTCCTAGCAATACCTCTGGAGTTTTGGCTAAAGAATATTCGTAGCCTGGACTGGCACAGCTGTGCTCTGCTTCCCTTTGGCCAGTGTTGTGCTGCCACGGAGTGTCTCTTGGCTGGGAAGTTGAAAAAAAAATTACCTGTTGCGGGGATCTTTAGTCAAAGACTAATTTAGTGGTGAGATGAATACAGGGTAGTCCTTTAACTTACAAGGTTTGAAAACTTCCTGCTGGGTATAGAGATAATGGGTACTGGAGTGCATATAAAATACCCTATGAAATGATACTTAAATATGTACTGTTCTGTATGTCTTAACACACTGTAAAACTTTGTACTTACAAGTATGTTTTCAATAAAAAAATCAACACTTTTCAGATAAAGAGAAAGATTCTCTGTTTCCCTTGCCTCCCCTGCTAATAGTAGGTGGAGATTGGCTGTGGAGTAATAGGACTTTTTTTTTGGTAGACTAGAGTTGAGTTTGGCTCAACAGCACACTTGTTTTGGGTCAGTTCTTTTGTCTAGCAAAGGATTTTAACCAGAGATCTCAAAGCAGCAAAAAACCCTTCTGTTTTTATATTGAAAATGAAATACACTACCCTTGCCAGATAATAATCACACTATATAGAGTAGAGGAGCCTATTTTTCTTAGGCAGATCTGTTTCCTATATACAACTTCAGTGGTTGAGGTAAGCCTGCAGTCTAATATCCTGCACTTCATAGCTTCAGTGCTGACTTTTGTGTGATTGGAAAGTAAAAAGTACAACAGTTGCATCCTACATTGAGCTTTCAGTCTTAGCTTGTTTTGTAGCTTAGAGCAAACAGATAAAAGATAAAAAATGAATGAATTTACAGTGGGATGTGTACAAATGTCATAATCAGCTAAAAATATTTTCTTTTTTTTTCCATACTTGCTATTGTCTGTCTTTGAAATCCTTTTCTTTCTGTTAGCTCTGGTAGTAATTATCCAGCCACTAGCTATTGGCCTTCAAAGTCAGAAAATGCAACATCATTCAGGAGACATGTGGCTGCCAAACCCAGTGAGTATGTAGGAGTAGTGCCTTTACAGGTCAAGTGCTAGAGCTGCTCTTTGACGAATCAGTCTGAATTAGCATCATAGCAGTCTGTTGGTATTCCTGCTCCCCCGCACCTCCGGCCTCATCTATTAGTGGTTCTTGCAATCTGTTTCAGTGCTTGCTGGTAGTGCAGGAGCACCTTCAGCTCTCCCAACTTATTACCAGAATTTACAGCAGACATTGAAATTAACTCCATACCTGAAACTCTACTGCATGTGGCTTCACCTGTCTTCAGCTAGTAGTCATTTATCAATATTTTGGGGAAAGAGGAAATGTAATATGAAGTTACTCCTCTGACTGATATTTGGATATTGATACTGATACTCCTTATATCTGGAGTTCAAGAGTTAGCACAAGTGGCAAGGGGCACCCAGTAAAAGGCTTTCTTAAAGGTTGTTTCATGCCTTCTGGCTAAATGTCAGCATGCTGCCAGTACCTGCGTCCCTGTGGATGGCTCCAATGTTACAACCTATTTGTGTAGTCCTAATTTAGGCTCATGTCTGTTCCCTGCTGAAGAGACAGGACAGGGAGTGCAGGGAGACAAAACGTTGAAAATAACATTCTGGTGCTACAGGCATCCTCTAGATAATCCCAGTTGACACACTCAGGGGTGCGCTCTACCATGCAGATTCCAGCTTGGTGGAGTATAGAGGCAATATCTTACCTTTCTTCTTCACATTTAAATTGAGGCTGCCTGCTTTGACAATTGACTCTGTTCTGCTCTCTTTATCTAGTCTGTCTAAATGGATTCCATGTCCTACTTGTTAGAATGATAAAAGAAAAAGGCTGTTTAAGTTTTAGCATGCTTAATAGTGTCCAGAGCAGCCATTACAGATGCAGCCATAGGTAATTTCTTGATGGATTTAGAGGATCTGTGGTCAACTATATGTTCTTAGGAAAGGGAGCATAAAATAAGTACTGACAACACTGGTCCAAATGTAGTTTGTAGAAGGACACGTCTCTTTTAGCATCACATATGCTATAAATGAACTGGATGGCTACCAAATACAGTGAAACTACCACTGTTTAATAAGCACGAGGCTTTCCCAATATCTCCATAAATTTTTGTAGATTTTTTTGCAAATCTATTCTGCATTTCCACATATCTATAATTCAGGAACTTAGCTGAAGAGGTAGTTTAAAACACTTTGGAAGAGATTGGAAGAGAAAAGTGGAGAGCCAATTCCTCTTTTATACCAGAATAAATTGACTTACCAGTGTTAATTCTTATTGTATCTAGTTTGAAAAAAATGACCAACCAAATAAATGAATGCAGGAATTCAACCTAAAAGGTAGAAGATACATGAAGGGTCTATGGATATTTCCTTTGAAAAAGTATGTTTATGTTTATGCTTTTCGGTTGGAAGACTTGAAATCCAGTTCATCCTTTTCATTTCTTTTTCTTTTTTCACCCTTGTGTGTGTATTTCCCTAGCATGTATTGTTCTGAGGGGCAAAAAAAAGTAAGATTAATGTGTCTGAGCTACTATCAGCTATTGTTTTCTTCCTAATATCCTCCAGCTTTACGTTGCTTTAACGTATGCACATTCAGAGTTTTGAACATTGTGGGAAAAGGTTTCACTGGTATCCATTCTTGCCATTAAAGTTCTTCCCTTCTGAATATTGCCTGCCAAAGTATGTGGTATCCTGCAGAGCAAGAGGATGAGGACATAGATTGCAATGAAGCTGAACAGTTTGCACTTCCTAACAGTGACACCAGACATAAATCTTTTGTAAAGACAGCCCAGAATACAGGAGGAGAACTCTCAACCCCACTCCCCCACACAAAAAAACAAAAGGAGAATTATCTCTTTTTTTCCCCATTTCATTTCAGCAATTTCCTTCTAAGATCCTCCAAGATGAATATGTTCTCAAATTGCATAAGCTGACATTTCAGTGGCTGAGACTCTTTCGGGGAAAGAAAAAAAAAAATAAATGGAAAGAATTGAAGTAAAACTTGGTTTTTAGGTTTTTTAAAGTAACTTTTTTTTCCTTTTAAGATTTTATTTAATTTAGTCTCAGTTCTCTTTTTATCATCAGGCTAATGAATACAGTGCTAATTTTGTCACAGTTAATGCATTTCACACATTCATACCACAGTTTGACTTCAGTATTCAGTAACACCATGTTGCACAGGTTGGCAAGTGCTCAGAACTAAAGACTGCCAGTGCTGTAATTGGCCATACTGGGAGAAGCTAAAGTCAAGTCTGCAGCTTGTATAAAGTGGCACAGACCTATAGAAGTCATTTTGAAACAGCTGCTGGGGATCTTCTTTACACAGAAATTTGTTACAGGTTTTATTTTAATACATACATATAATTTCACCAACACGATGATTTAGGGTTTAGGAGCCATATTCTCCTCTTGTAGTAAAAAAGGTGCAAAAAGAGCAAAGTGCTACAAAAAGTTTCTACATCAATTAATTTCAGAAGTTAAAATATGGTGTGTCAGTCAGGAGTCTGTGAGGTGTAAGGTGGATAAACCTTGCTATAACCAGGAGGAACCCTCACTGAATAAAGGGTATTTGAAAAAAACTTGAGGCCAGTATTTGTGGGAAATTCTTGATAGGGCTTGGGACTGGGTTCTCAAAGAGGAATTTATGCTTTAGTCTGGTTATCCTTGAAACTGCCATGGCACCATTTTATTCTTTTTTTTAAACAAATCAGAGCTGTTTTAACACTTTTACACATAAAGAATCTGTTATGAAATCCTTAACAACTGGAAAACAGACTACCTGCATCAAGGTTTATACACATGTGAAAGAGACAAGTGAAAGTGCAACAGCTGCTGCCATCATGGTTCCTGTTGGTCTAGAGACTCCTATCTTTGTTACAGAGATTGTCCAGAGCTCAGGCAAACAAAGCTTTGACCAGCTGCAGAACTGCTCCAGACAACTAGAGCACTTGAAAATTGGCTTCAGGAAGGTGTAAGAAACAGGCTGGTCAGGCAAGTTGTTGTAGCAGAATTTTTGTGAGACCTACTGTGGACTGAAAGACTTGGCAAATGTTCCACTATTTTCAGAGTAAACTTATGTACACAGTACAAAAACTTTATCCCTATTGTATTTTTCTTAATTTTTAAAAAAATTTTCCTGTTTGTCTTTGTGGAAATGTTCCAACCCAACAACTGCGTGCTAAAACTGCTTTGGATCATTTATCTTCTCAGTATCTTTTCACACAAAGGAATGAATGTTCATTTTTCTGTTAGAATTATGAGTGAAGTCAGAGATTGAGTCACTGTTACTTATTTCTGAATCTTACCTGATAACCTTTATTCCTTTGAGGCTTTCCATTGTGTAGAAACAGACTGTTCAGTTCCTGGAAACTGTAGCAAAATCTCACAGACCATGGGTTAACACTGTCCTAATGTAATAACTGAGATTCCTACTCTGGTTTACATGGATATAACAATGCTGCAAGAAGTTTGACTCATGCCGCTTAGTTTCCAAGAGAACTGCTCCTACCAGTTCCAAGAGACTGAATCTTTGGGTATGCTTTGGCTTTTCCTAGCCTTTCCATTGATGTCCCATGCTTATGAGGATGCCAGGAAATAACATAAGGCACGTATGGGTTGAGAGGACCATTATTTTTGACCTGGCCAGCTTCTGCTTTCCTAACCACATGATCTCTTAAATATTTTACAGATTCAGAAGTGTATCTGAGTATAATTCACAGTCCCCTTGATTCTTGCTAGAAGGGGATAGGATCTGGCCTGTTGTTTATTCTGGGTAGCATGTGTAATACTTTGGCTTATCTTGATTCTTCCCACGTTTCCCCAGACCATTCTGCATCTTAAGTTTTGCAGATCTTATTGTGGACTTTTTTGTGTGGGAGCAGATTTGTGTTTTCAACTGGTATGGCAGCAGATCAAGCAGGAGGTTTTGGCTTGTGCACACATTCTGGAGGCAGGTTTTGTGGAAGGTTGCTCGAATTTTTGGCTTACAAACCATGGGAGTGTATACCATGTATTACTTGATTACAAGTTAGCCCACTCACTAAATACTTTGCTGACCACATAGAGTAACATAAGAAGAAGGCTGAAAAACAGAGATAATAGTGACTAAAGCTCAGAAAGAGCAAATCTCACATCCCAGAAGGATCAGATGCTGAACACCAAGTGAAATTTAGTGATTAAACTGCTGGATGACCACAGGGTGTCTCTTGGTAGCATAATTTTCTTTTGATACTGGCTTTGTGACAGGCTGTATGATTGCCTATCCTGGCATTAACTGAGTAGCACAATGTGTATTTCATTGCAAAATGACCAAGGAGGACTAGGTAATACTGAGGCTGAAAAAATGCTTTTGAGTTTTTTCCCCTTGTCCTGACACAGCAACTTCATGTGCAATGGCTGATATTTTAAACAGTGGTGGAACTCCTACTTTCTAAAGGCTGAGAACTGATCTGGGTCAGGAACATGCACAGATAGGTGCTTCTCAAGAAAAAGGAGAAGAAGAGAAAGGTTAAGAAAATAATTTGAAGGTCTATAGTAAATCAAGTCTAGTTCACCGCTTGAACTCAGATCTTCTTACAGCCAGTCTTTTGATTTACAAATGTGATTATCTTGAGAATGCAAACTGCTGAAAATCACTGTAGCCAAAGCCACAATTTAAGAAAAATATTTCTTATTAAAAAAAAAAAAAAAACACAAAAAAACCCCCAAAAAAATCAAAACAAAAAAAACCCCAAAACCAACCAACCAAAAAAAAAGTGTACATTTCCCTGTACACATGCTTCCTAGTGTGTGGTATATAACAGAGCCTTCCAGATAAATTCCTTGGATCTAGTTCTGTTCTCATTAAACCCGCACAGCTCTGTGCTAACACTAACGTAACCGAGGAAAGAATTTTTCCTATAAGAATTATATTTCTAATAAGCAGGAAGCAGAGCTTTTTGGCAAAATCAGCTATCCTGCAACTCTGCCTGAAGAACACTAAAACAAAAAACATAAAGCAAAATTGGCTCAGAAGAGTCACGAAATAGGGGCTACACCATAACAGACTAAACAGAAGAGTTCCACAGAGTTCATATCTACTTCTGTTGTGGAGATGATCGCTAATCTGTTAGATTCTAGTTTTGTGTGAGATGGATCCCAAATAGGTCCCAAAATACAGTTTTTTAGCCAACTTTAATTAGAAAAAATCCAGTAATTGTCCTTTCCAGTAACAAAATGTAAGTGTTACTGTATCGCAGGGGTCGCTCGTCCAATGCAAGTGTAGAATCAAAGAGGGAATGGATTCTGTGAAAAAGCTCTGCGTGAGAAGGGATTTATTCAAATTCTTAAAAAGCAGCAATAGTACACTAAATTGTGAAGAGTTGTTGACTCCCTTCAAGGCAGAGGCCCTGTAGAGAGATCTTGTCAAATTAAAGGTCTGGGTGATCACCAGCTACAGGAAGTTTAACAAAGTGCTGGATCCTATACCTGGACCAGAACAACCCTGGGTATTCAGAATGAGCTGCTGGAGAGCAGGGCCAAGGAAAGGGACCTGGGGTCCTGGTCGCTGTTAGGTTGAACATGAGTCAGCAGTGCCCTGGCAGCCAGGAGAGCCAGTCCTGTCCTGGGGTGCATCAGGCACAGCATCACAGCCAGGCAAGGGAGGGGATTGTCCCGCTCTGCTCTGAGCTGGGGCAGCCTCATCTCAAGTGCTGGGGGCAGTTTTGGGTACTGCAGTATAAAAAAAGACATTGAACTGTTAGAGAGTGTCCAAAGGAGGGCAACAAAGATGGTGAAGGGCCTTCAGGGGAAGCCATATTAGGAGCAGCTGAGGGCACTTGGTCAGTTCAGCCTGGGGAAGAGGTGACTGAGGGGAGACCTCAGTGCAGTTACAACTTCCTGTGAGGGGAAGTGGAGAAGCAGACACCTATCTCTTCTTTTTGGTGACCAATCATGAAGCATCAGGGAAGGTTTAGGTTAGATATCAGGAAAAGGTTCTTCTCCCAGAGGGTGGCCAGGCAGTGGAACAGGGTCCCCAGGAAAGTGGTCACAGCACCAAGCCTGACAGAGTTCAAGAAGTGTTTAAGCAATACTCTCTGACTCATGGAGTGATTCTTGGCACTGTCCTGTGCTGGGCCAGGAGTTGGACTTGATAATCCTTGTGGGTCCCTACCAACTCAGCAGATTCTATGATTCTATGAACACATGAGTTAGAAGAAGTCAGTAAGGTAGTAAGTAATCAAACAGTTGTTTGGTTTTTTGTGAATCAGAAAAGGTATTAGTTTAGCAGACAAATTATTTAAATTCTATGTTTTATCTTTTTAGGTGGGATTGAAATGCATAGAAAAGGGTGACTGACATTTCTACTTTCCAGGCCATTTTTCTTTCCTCAGTCATCCTGGGGTTTCTACTAATTCTGACTAGAGAGAAGTAGACCCAGGAGATGATCCCTTTTTGATTGCTTGTAGGTGAGTGCAGCGCAGAGTGCCTGCCTCTGAAGCCCTGTGGGTTACACCTGCTTTAGGAACAACGGATTCCATACTGGGATCGGTTGGCACCATGTCATCTTCTAAAAGGTGGCTAGCATTGCATAAGTAGGTGCTGAAGGGAAACTTTCACCTGTTCTCCTAGCTACAGTCAGTGTTGACTGTGAGAGAATGGAAACTTTACATGACTCATCATCTGTATTTTTTTCCATATTACTTAAGATCCAGGTCTTATAAAGCTTGTATGCATATTTTAATTAAAAGTTCATTTCTAATCTTTTTGACTTACTCATGAGTCATCAAATCTTTACCATTTCACTGATTCTGAGGATTTCATAAAATGGCTTTTTTCATTGAAATCAGTCCTTAAAATGAATATAGGTTTCCTGTTGTTAACCAAAATGTGTTGGGCTATGGAAATCACTTAAAATTACTGAAATGAACAACAACAAAAAAATCTCATTTTGGCACCTCAGTATTATGTATTCTGCAAGAGGAAACTTACATGCACAATGAACATTTCCTACTACTAAAAAAGAAATACTTCAGAAGCAGTGAAATATGGCCCAGGCATTGGTTCTGTCTTAGGAATTCATAGAAAGAAACTTGATTAGTAATGAAAAATTATTTTTAAATTTAAAAAAAATTAAGCCTAAGTGAAATCATTGGTTCCTGTACCAGTATGATTTTGATAGTGTGTGAAACATTACATTTTATGAATTAATTAGGAGGAGGAAGGAAGAAGTACAAAAGAAGGACAACATCAATAATCTTTCTTCATTTTGGAAAATCCAGAAAAGATAAATGGGACTGCTGAAAAAAGCTTGGCTCCAGCTTCTTGTTAGCCAGTGCTTCATTGCTGTTACAAGACTACTAGTAAGTTCCCTTATGACAGTAATAATAATAATAATAATAATAATAATAATAATTCAACAATTATTAACTCCAGTACCAAGATGCAGTCGCTCTTTTGTTACCCAGATGAGAACAGCTCATCATGTCTCCATCCATTAACAGGAAGTTGGGGAAAGCCACAACAGGAAAGGAGACCCTTGCTGTGCTGGGTTACAACTTGTCTAACTTTCCTCACAGCTACATGAAAAGGAAATGCTACCTTTATCTTCAGTGACAGGTAGTTCTTCATAATAGCAGCAGATGCAGAAGATTTCCAAGACCAAAGTGAGTCTGAGGAACTTAAAGCTGGTCCTGCTGTGAGCAGGAGGTTGGATTAGAGACCTTTGGTGGTTGTCTCCCACCTGAATTACCCTGTGATTCCATGAGGTTCATTCTCCTTAGTCAAAAATAGGGGTTTTGTTTATAGTGTATTGAAGTTGTCTATTTTTTAAATCGTATTTAACAATCACATTTGAATTATGAAACATCAAAAATTCCATTAGAACACTGTCTCAGTGGCTTCTCCAATTCCATCGCCTACTTTTTTCCTGTGGCTTCACAGTAGGATTTGATAATTTTATAAAATGCAGTAATACTTCCTGTTTTCTGCATAATTGGTTTTTTTTTAAATCTGTGCTGGAATTGGCTCAACCTTGCTTTCTTTATTGGTCATTATGTAATAATACATATGAGAAAGTCTGTGTGAGACAGCCTTTTATAATTTTATCCTCATTCAAATAATTTTTTCATTTTCTTTCAAGTTATCATCATTAGAAATGAAAAAGTGAAACCACAAGTGTTCTGTAGACACATACAATTTCATTTCTCTTGTGGGCAGTTGGTGAGCAGTCAGCTTTATTCCATGAAGAATGCTTGGTCTGTTTCTTAGATTTGAGAGATGTCTTTTTGGCATTATGGTTGTAATATTTTTAATATACTCAGGATTACAAACTGAGTTTTGGTGTGATCTATTTAACCTATTCATGTTATTCTTCTGCTTCAGATAAAAAGTTCTTATTTATCAGTTTCTTCAGGTTAATTTAAATACACATTTTTTTCTGATTGAGTCTGCCTATTTCTCAAAGGAATTTAACATAGTCTGTGCCATTGGTGTCATCAACAATAGGACTAAGGAGCAGGATTTAATTTACTTACCTATAACAGAAGTCAGAAATAGCTGTAGCAGTTAAATTACTTGTGGAAGAATTGTTTGTTTATCTCCCCAGTATTCCTGTGGTGCATTTTTGAATGATAGATCATTTAAGCTGGCTCGCACATCTGAATAACTAACATTTTACCAACATTTGGTTACCTTATTCTATATACTTGTTAGTGTAAGAGGCAGTTTAACTGAAAAATGAATCCTAATAAAACGCCTTTTTAGTAATTCGTTTTGAAAACCATTTGACCTTAACTACAATGAAAGTAGACTGTAAAAATCATCATAGATTCCCTTCCTTGAACTTTTCATAATGCTGAAAAATGACTGAGGGAAAGAAGAAAGATCCAGTTACTGTACCCTGTTTGCACAGCTGTACTTCATTGAGTGGAGGCTTGTGTTACACACAGTTTGTGATAGGAAGTAAATGCTTTTAAAACAACTAAGGAGACAGGTCTTTAACCTCCACCTTTTCAGATGCTTTTTTCACTCATTTAGCTTCTGTCGAGGTCTTGAGAAACATTTCAAACACAAATTATTATTGAATACTGAAGCTCACCTGAATAATTCATTTCCTGGTGTGTTTATTCAGCAGAGATGCATTGAGATGAGTTTGTTTGGTTGGGTTTTCTTGGGGTTTTTTTGAGAGACATTAGTAATTATTGATATAGTGAACACTTGTTCCTTCAGGAACAAATGCATTTAAAGAAGAAAGAATTCTTAGACTCACTGTTAAGTGTTTTTGATAGTTGAAATTACATATTTATTTTAGAAATTTTAAGTATTTTTAAGGTCCTAGAGGTAATTAAAAAATTATTTTGTGATGTTAATTACCAAATTGTCAAAATTAATTAGATTTAAAGTCCCAGTTGCTAGCATACCGGACTGTTACCTCCTCTTGCAAGACTATCTAGTCCCCTAAATGGTAAAGGTACCTTCAGATTTATTAAAAGGATTTTTTTTTTCCTTACTTTACGTTGGAAGTGCATGTTAATCACCAGACCTAAACTGTTTGATGTAAACTTGGGTGCAAATAATTACAGGACTTCAGGCAGCCATTATAAAATAATTTCTGAATGTGATTCTAATGTCTGCCAGAGGCACTTCTCTAATGGCTCCGGTGAAACAAGGTCAGTGGCAATGGCAGTGTGCAGCTGGCGGACAGCCAGTCAACTTTTAATTTCTGTAATCAGCTGAGCCTTTGTGTATACTTCATCCCTTGAAATACATGAGACCTTAAATTAAGAATTATGATAAATAGACATTATTTGGGCTACATTGACTGCATGCTTTTTCTTTTTTTTTTTTCTGTAATTAAGGTAATCCTTACAGCTGATGACCATGAAGATTTCCATTTTAGCATCCCACTTCACACTGGCCAGATACAGTGCAGACAGGCTACCCAGATCTGCATTTGAGTGAGAAAATGTCTTGAAATATAATCAGGATTTTGAAGTATTCTTCATTTCAGTGTATTAGAGTTGTCATGCATTTGGAGGACGTGGCTGACACTGGTTTTGCCCTTATTCTAGCAATTGTTAATTTTTTTTTTTTTTTATGAACTGTAACAATAGAGCTACTGCTCTCCTTTGGCTGGGTCAAGGCTTCCCAGCAAGCATTGGTTTGTTTTTGCATGTGTCACTAGTGGGCAGGCAGTGGCTGTGTTTTGTGGTCTGTGGCACAAGTGGGTTGAAGATTCACACATTCCAGAAAAATGTAAGCATAAAAGCTGACCCCAGTTAATTTGTTCAAATTCGATGCATTGGATTATTGGAACATTTTGTGTCCCCTTCTGGTCTTTAAATATATCAAGTGCAAGCATGAGAGCATCCTCAGTCTTTGTCCCTCTGAATGCCATACAGAGCTCTAACTGACTCATGGTACCAGAACTCAGATGCAGCTTTCTGGCTGTTTAATTCTCATCTCACACATCCCTCTGCTCTTCCAGCAATGATTTTAGCTCCTGATACAGCCTCTCCTTACTTCAGCATGAAATTTACACTGACTTGTGTGCACTGACAGATATGTAACCCTGCCTACACAAACTCAGCTTTGAGCATTAGTGTTATTACTTTATGTTAATGTAAAATAGCAAAGTGTAAATTGGAGGATTAGTTGCTTCTGGCTTAAGAAAAAAAGGCCTTGGGAAACAAGTGTTGCTTCTCTAGCACGAACCTCATTAGAAATTTTGTGTTTTGCAGAGGTTAATATACTGTGGGCTGCACACCAAGTACACCATAGTTCAGAAGATTACAACTTATTCACAGCCTTGAGACAATCTGTACTGCAGAAATACACCTCCTGGGTAAGTTGCACAAGATCTGACAAACAAGTTAATATCAAGAAGTTTCCGTAAAACATAGTGTTTATTTCCCTTCAATGAAAACCCTTTTTTTTTAAGATTTTTGACACTGCAGGCACAGAAGATGAAACTGAAGAATCTGATAATCATAAGTTTTAAAATATATTCACTAATGTTGTACAGCAAACATTAAAGCTACAAAAGTTAAAGAAGGCTAACTATATAACACTTCATTTATATTTCATAACTTTTTGAGTAGAATGGAGAATTTTCATTCAGTTATTCATACATGAGTACAGAAAAAAAAGGAGATTTTAATTTGGCTATTTCACAAAATGTCTGTCTGGCTAAAAGGACCAGGGAGAGAAATCATCATTAAAATTTGCTTTGGGCATTCAAATGGATTCATTTGTCTCTGCTCATTCATGTCATATCAGTACCCTTGTAGGTAAGAGCAGTATGTTGCGTAGCGTTATTTCAGATAAAAATAATTTGAAACAGTGATCTGTGTATATATTCAGTATTTATATACAGGTTTTTAAAAGTATATTTCAAAATGCAATCCTAAATCTAACATAATATTTAGGGTTCAGTTCTGCACTCAGGGTAACTACTGATTTCCTAAGTTTTCAGTCAGATTGTAGTTTGTCTGGTTATGTGTTATTCAAAAGGAATAACTTCAAAATTTAATTTTCAGAATTAGAGTTCAAAAGGGATATTAAATGTATTTACATATATAAATACATACATATAATTATATAATTATATATTCTCCAGTGAGGTATAATGTGGGTGGTGAAGGAAACCCACAGTCCTTTGGCAATCTCTATATCCAGCCTGTGAGCGAATAACTCAAAGTCAAGAGTGTGCTCACCCATGGAAATACAGTATAACTCCATTAACTTCAGTAAAGTGGATTTATGCTTATGTAACTGAACATGGACTTAGTCTCCAGTTTGTTACTGTCTTAAGTGCATGACATTAAGTTAGTTTAAGTGCTATGTTCCAGGGAAATTTTCTTCTGAAAATCATGAAGCAGTACTATTTCTTAGATCTTTTTCTTGATGTCTTCAATATAAATTCTTATTGCTTATTTATTAAGAAAATAATCATCTGATGTTAGGAAGATTACCTAGAATTTAAATTACTGTAATGAACAATAGCAAAAGGGATGTCTGTGACAACCCTGCTTCCTCTGTAAATACTGCTATGTTAAAGATTTAACCTTTGCCCATTTACCCATTGGGACCATATGGTGCAAATTCTTAACAAAAACAATAATTCAAAAAAGACAAAAAGCCTGTGTGTACATATGGGTGTGCATATGAGAACTTTGTCTGATGGCATGATTTTGAGGATGATACCTCAAACAACACAAAATACTCGGAAGACCCAGATGTCTGGCCACCTTGGATTCCAAAGACCATCCTCAGGACCACACTGGTATCACTTGGCAAATAATATATGTATATTTAAAATTCATATGCTTTATGCAAAGGGAAATGAATCTAGGAATACATGGTACTTTTGTGTGCCAGATTTTTTTCACCAAGTATTTGATATTAGCCAAAACATATGGTTAATGTAAATATTGTTTTGCCTCCTCCCTGAACTTTTCAGACATACACCAGTTTTATTTCTGCAACGCCTTATTGTGCATGATCATAATTCTTGTTAATTCTTACAGCACTGCTGTTTTTTTGGACAGACAGTTCTGTCCAGAACCGTGGATGGATCTGCCTTGAAGCTGAAGCTCAGTGAAATCCTTATTTAATCTCAGAGTGATCTGGTCTTGCTGAATGTGTACTATACTGTTCAATGAGTTTGACATCCAATTTTGTGGAGAGTGTGAGAAACTTATGGTGGATGGCGTGGGATTATGTGACTGTTCTGCTGCCAGCTCTGTTGTGTTTTAAGTTAAACATTGTAAGATAAATAAATCAGCATGTTAATCTATGACTGAAAAGATATGAAATGAAAGAGAATAGAAAAGCATGCTTGACAATCAATGGTGTGAGATGTATTCCTGATTTTGGAACTGAATGTATAGTGCTTCATGTTGTTTGCATACACTGTGTTTCTATTTCTCCACTGGAGGGGCCACAGAGAAGGAAATCTGTGAAGACTGAGAGATACTGTTGAGGCCCATTTAGTTGGGAAAAGATGTAAAAAAAAAAAGTATATTAATTTTTAAGAAGAAGACAGCAAGCTAAAGCAAGATAATATTATATAAATGACTGCATAAGTGATGAAACAGTCAGAGTGCAGTTGCGAGAGATTTGCATGTGCACTTTGAAAAGCTATGATTTAATGCTTTGAGTACCATTCTCAACTTTAGGGTAAGATTTAATTACAAATATTAAATCCATAATAATTTGATCGCTTTAGATAGTACATTTAGATAAAGTGTTGAACTATGCCTTGGTATAAAAGCAGTGGAAACATCTACGTACAAGTCTGGAAACGGAATAGGGAGCGCAGTTTTCAGTGCAGTCAGTCACTTCTTGTCTACTGAGGAGTCTGCCAGGTCTGGGATCTGGAAAAAATGGTTGGCTTTTTTGATTTTTTTTGTTTTATCCTTGCCTTTAACTGCTGCAGAGTCCTCACAGGAGTTCCTGCCCACACGAACTTGTTGTCAGCAGCTGTCCTGCAGCCCCCCATGCCCCGCAGATCCTCTGCCGCCGCATCGGCAGGTGGCCCCAGAGACCCAGCACGGACACAGCGCTCCTGCTGAACCTCAGGAGTCTCAATGCACTCCCTTTCTGTAGTGGAAGTGGTTATAACCTTTTACAAATGGGAGGGAGAAAGGAAGAGATGCCCACATGGGAGAGAGGGCAATGGACCTTTCAAAGGGGCAGTGCCTTTGGTGTGAGGGCCAGCAGCTGCAGTGCATCAGCCCCAGATGCAAATATCTCTGCACCTCCGCTCTGGGTGCTTTTCCCATCAGCTACTGTAGCACTTCCCCAATCTCTGTTGCTGAATTCCCAAGTGAGAAAAAAATCTGTCAGTGTGAAAAAGTTTTCTTGTAGTTTTGACCAGAAATTCCATTCTGGGGCCAGGAAAGCTTTTCCCTTACAAATTTGTTAAAGCTGGTGCGTTGCCATGAAATCTTTTGATTTGGTGAATTAGCATTTCCAGTAAAGAACGGTTTAATGTTTTTGGTTTTTTTTCCTGAGATTGCTCTTCTTGTTTCAGTGGAACCACAAATAGGAAAAGTCAGATCTTGGTATGGGAGAAGTTTTCATTTCTCCCTATGAGTTCCACTTCTGTAAGTGATCTTTAAAATCCTTTCTGTGCAAAATAAAGCTTACACTGCAAGAAAATGTGAGGCAGTTAGTAAAGCATTCTCCTTTGACAGTTTCAAATTTACCTATAGATTTATATAAAATTTCCTTCATCCCACCACTTAGTGGGGAAATCCTAGTACTCTTGTGTAAAGTAAGTTAGGAAATAAATAAGAAGATGATCCTTCTTTCCCCTTTGAGTCATCTGTAAATACCACCAAATTGCTTCTGATACTTCTAGGGAAAAAGCATATAATTTTTTAACCCTGCTTTCAATCCTGTAACCACTTCCATGAATAATCTGAAAACCATCTGGTTTGGTTTTTTGGGCTTTTTTAAATCAATTTCCTCTCCATTCCTTTTTTTAAAAAACCTGCTGTTATCATGCCATTAGACAGAAACTTAGTCCCTCTCTACTACCTTTTAATTCCTTTACTTCTTGGAAAGCAGCTTCCAAGACAGAAACAGAAACACCCCGTAGGTAATTTGTGGGGCAGCTGAGATCCATGAAGCCTTTAAATGGAGATTTTGAAATCCCAGCTGTCGCAGCTCTGCCAGGTGATACTGCAATGGCTTCAGGGTTTTGTCCGAGTGTTTTAGACATTGTCTGGTGTTGAAGCCAGCAGACTAAGCTGATATTGCAAGGTCCTAGTCCTCCACTGGTTTGTCACAGTGAGATGTGTCTGTGGTGACTTTCTTGAGAGCATCAGTCACATCACTAGGGTGGAAGTGCAGCTGTTTCACAGCCTCAGTGTGACTTCTAATCTGTTGGGCAGCCCTGTTGACTAAAACTGAGAGAATACTGGTTTTACATGCTATGTCCAGACTTACACTAAAGGAATTCCTGGTCCAGGAGGCCTGTCATGGCAATTGGACTGCCTTCTTGGATGTTAAAAGATGTGATTTTTTGTGAAAAGGACAGTAGTAATTCAGAAATATATTTTTCTAATTTTCCTGTGCTTCACAGAGAGCTCTTGTCGGCCAAACAGATATTCCCTGAGTGCTAAAGTTTTGAAGAGACCTCTGCTACTGTTTAGTTTAGGAAAAATCTCTGTATTTTAGAGAAGTATTAACTTTTCAGTGCAGGTGATATAACACAATGTCAGGTAAAAGGGAAAATAGAAATATAAGATCTTTCAAGATCTTCCTTTTTCTGAAGAAAGCAGACTGACTTTTAACATATGAAGGTCTTAGAAGTTTTATTCTATTGCTAAGCCAGTTAAGCAATTAATTTTGAATTTCCCAAGTATTTTTTACATGCTAGCATGTTTTCAGGACTCAGCAATATGTTGGGACTTGATGGGAGATGCGATGGGAAAGTTAAGGTGAGAATTATAATTAACTTGGAAAGCCAAGTAAGCTGTCTTACCTTCATGGTGCTTATGTGGGGAATTTGGATGGAAAAGCTGTAGTGTTAAAAATTTGCACCTTGCTTAATCTGTGATAATGCTTCCCTACATAGCAACCCTTAATGTCAAGGCTATGTTGCTGTCTGCTCCATATAGTACACAGCATAAACATCTAATACCAGAATTTATGAATTCTTATGTTGGATTTTCTACTTGCTCAGTTTGGCTTGTGGGAAATGACTTTTGTATCAATTTATGTCTCATTTGCAGTAGCACATCAAGTAGTAACATAATAATCACTATCTATGTACACTATGTAATGTCTGCATTACGGATGTATTAGAAGAAGCAAGTATATTGTGCAGTGCTTTGAGCTCCTGATAGGACTTCATTATATTATCATGAGTTTAGAATTGTATATCTAATGTATGTTCTCTTTCTATTTTTTCAGATGTTCAACTTGCCCATGGCTCTTTTCATTCCCCCTTCGGTGTTTGCTGTTCATTTACAGTTTAATCTGCTTTACCAGTTTTGGATACATACAGAGGTAAACCAGGTTTTTAAGCCATACCTAAACAGTTAGCCTGGAGCAGTGTCTTGGAAATCCACTAGCAGCTGATTTATTGTGTAAGAAAAATCTTTGTCTGACTTCTTTAAGGAGAAACATCTGTTCATTTTTATTCCTTTTTCTGAATATATATTGCTAAGTTTATAAGAAGCAATGAGGCCAGTTGGTCCCAATTAGATTTAGAAAAAAAATAGTAACTGTAAGGAATCAAAACTTTTTGCTATTTTAATACTGTATTTTCCTATCTTGCAGCTTATTAAACATTTTTGGCAGGTACTGAAACTGATTTCATTTCTAGGATAATTATTTTAGGGAAAAATACCCAAAATCTGATGCTTCTTAAAGATCATTTAGAGTTGCAACTAAATTCAGATATTGTTTCTTTCTTAATGCATGTAATTCTCAGATGAAAAATGCTCTGTTAATATCTGATGGCTATTTTATATGACTACACCACTTCATATCTGTTTTGTGAGTGCATAGACCATATCTAGTTTACATACATACATGGTTAATAAAACACTGTAATTAGCAAGATGTTTCCCACACTTCTCAGGTAGTTCAATGGCCTTTGCCTTCTTCCTTGCATTACAATAGAGGTATTTAAAGGTACTTTATGTTATAAGTCAGTAGCATATTTCTCAGTAGCTCCAGGTGGACTGCAGGCTAATTATTTCTATGACACTTACTCCTTTGTTTATTCCACCCAGACAAACGCCTTTCCCTCTCTAATTTCATAATGCAATATATAGGACAATTCTTTGAGAAAGGAATTTTATTTTCTTTATCTGATATTTTAGGTGATTATGTTGTTTAAATTGAAGATCTTTCTTTTTTTTTTCTGCGTGTTTTGTTAAAAAAATAATTTTAAAAATTAAAAATAAGATAGTTATGGTGGACCAATAGCAACATTTGATTACTGACATTTTGTTTCTGTTGGACACATTTCTAAAATCATTAACATATGTCTGATCTAAAACACCACGTGAATAGGAAAGGCTTAGATAAAATGTCACATACATCACCAGAAGTGCCATAAACTGAAGCAATACACATTTAAGCTTTTTAAAATATTTTGCAAAAATTCAAGCACTCTTTGAAACTATACCTGAATACTAGGCCTCATATGGTACCAAAGTTTCTTTGACCATGCTTTAGGTTCTGCAGATTAGTTTAAGTGTGCTTTGCCACTAAAAAAATTATTATATCCCTCATCTATGTCTTCTCTGGTGTTTGAGGCCCTCTCTTCCTTGGCTGAGAGGTTTCTGACATTCTGCTGTGTAGCAGTAATTCAGTGAATCTCAGCACTGGTGCCACAGTGCACGTCTAGAGTTTCTAAAGTGAATTTCAGAGGCTTATGAATTGTCTGCATCCCTCTAAAGTGCTAAATCCTTCATAGGGCTTAGAAGGAATTTCCATAGCATATGTGCAATGTGCCAAGTTTAGGCACTAGTCTAAACAAGAATGAATTTCAGTCTCAATGAAAAGATAAGCACTCCTTACTATTAAATTATTGTGCTGGTAGAAAAACAATGGATCTTTTGTATTAATCCAGTTGATCCACTCATAGAACTTTGCTTACAAGGGAAGTTATTCTTAATGTTGATATTGTTGATTTTATAGCACAGCTGAAATCGGTTGAAATATGTTGGAGTCATGCTCTAAGGTCAAAAATTATGTTGAAATAGAAATAGGGTTACACAATGTATTAGCAGATTTCCTGCTCTCAGGGGCAAGGCACTGACAGAAAAAAGTAAGGAAAGGAAGGGAAATGGTATCAGCCATTCAGGCTTGTGTTACCCTATATTTTTGGTGAAATTAATATGATGCTTCACTGTTATGTTGGGTTTTCTTTGCAACAGCTATCACAATTTAACTGTTTAAAGCTATTGCTGCTCTTTTTTTTTCCTAACAGTCCTTTTCTGGATTTTAATGATCCTAATTTTCTTACACAGATTGTATTAATATGAAAATCCTTTCTTCCAGTCTCTATTTCTGTCAATTTATTAACATACAGAGTTTGTTCAGGGCTGTAGCCTGGGGTTCTATAGCAAACAGCATCCTGCCTCATGCTCTTGCTCTGAGAGCAGGCATTTATCATCTCCCAGCAGCTCTGGTGTCCCCTGGGAGCCCATGGATGGTGCTGTTATATGTCATTAGGAGTCTAGGGGAGATACACTTCATTATTTCCATTCTGCCAATGTAAAGTTATAGTAATGTAATAGTTTGCTTGTAAAATGAAGAAGCAATTGATAATTTTTTTTCCCCCAGATTTCTATTGCTTTTCATCAGTATCAATTTCCTGATACAGTGTGGGCCCACATTGACTAGTCAAAGATGTTTGGAAATTGTCACTTCACGACTTTTGATTGCTTGTCTTTCTCTTTAAGAAAAATAAAATCTAGTGAGTAAGAAGGGGAAAAATCTCTCTTCCTTAATAGATGGTGGTTTGTTTTTTTATACAGGACTGAAAAGAAAAATACATGCAGAATTATTTTACAGAAGAAAAAAAATGTGTATCTAAGTAATAGGAAAGAATTTAAGTACATGAAAAAGTTTCTGAGGGAAGATGTTTTGAGAGTAGTTTAAATTGAATTCAGTAATTACAAAAGAATGATCCTGCTCTTCTGAAGCTTTCTATGCCATGTTTCAGCCTAGAGCAAAAGCTTATAGCCAAATACAATCCTTGGTATTTTCCTATACTTAAATTTTACATGTGTCCAGTGTTGCTTTAAAAAATATTAGGAGATGTTTCCTGTGTTATAACTTTGACCTGTGTCATTATTTGTTATGTCAGTTCTTTTCCAGCTTTACTACCAGCAGATCAGACATAGTCTATTTTATTTTAACTCAAGTGTCTCGTATATCCTTGTGACTACAGTGTCATAAAGATCAAAAGTACACATTTGTTCTACCTCATTTAGACTTCTGTATTTCCTACATGCTTGATATACATTAGTTTTTGTCATTTTATATAGAATAATACAGCATTTTAAGCTCTATAAATCTTATATAAAAATTATGCTATTTTTCTGGTGCTGGGTTCTTTTACTGTTGTTTATTATTAGAATGTACTATTGATACAGGAAAGGCATGCCTGAAATTAATAAAGTTGTGTATGCTAGAGTGAAAATACAACTTTGAGACTTACATCATGCATTTGTGTTCAACTATTTTTTTTTCACTGCATCCTGGATCAGTGGGCCAAGATCAGAGATGAGATTTGAAGCCGAGTGCCAGGTCTTGCATTTTGATCACAACCGCCCCATGCAGGGCTAGAGGTGGGGGGAAGAGTGGTTAGAAAGCAGCCAAGCAGAGAAGAATATGGAGGTGCTGGTTGACACGCAGCTGAACATGAGCAAATGTGTGTGCCCAGGTGGCCAAGAAGGCCAATGGCATCCTGGCCTGGATTAGCAGTAGTGTGGACAGGAGGAGCAGGGCAGGGATTGCCCCACTGTACTCAGCGTGGTGAGGCCACATCTTGAATCCTGTGTCCAGTTCTGGGACCCACACCACAAGACACTGAGGTGCTGGAGCCTGTCCAGAGAAGGACAATGGAGCTGGTGAAGGGTATGGTGCACAAGCCTTATGAGAGTGACTGAGGGATCTGGGGGTGTTGAACCTGGAGAAGAGGAGGCTCAGGGGTGGCTTATCCTCTCTACAACTGCCTGAAAGGAAGCTGCTGCCAGGTGGGAGCCATTTTTTTTTTCACCAGGGCAGCCAGTGGCAGAACCAGGGGAAATGGGCTCAAGCTGTGCTAGAGGAGGTTCAGGTTGGACATCATGAAAAATATATTATTTGAAAGTGTGGTTAAGCATTGGAACAGGCTTCCAGGGAAGTGGTGGAGTCACTATCCCTGGAAGTGTTCAAGAAATGATTGGACATGACACTTAGTGCTATTGTTAAGTGATGTGGTGGTGTTTAGTCAAAGGTCGAGTTGATGGTCTAGTAGGGCTTTTCCAACCTTAATGATTCTGTGAATATTGTATCATGTACACGACAATCTGAAATTATCACAGGATTTTGTCAAGGATCCAAAATAAATCTCTTTAGTAGCACCAAAGCATTGAAATAAACTCCTAGTAATTTATTTAAATGGAAAAAAAAAAAAAAAAGATAACCCAAGAAGACCCCTGAGGAAAACATTTGACAGTGATGGGTTAACTATTGTACTTGATGATCTTAAAGCTCTTTTCCAATCTAAATGATTCTATGGTTCTGTGATCTTCATAAATCAAGAACAAAAAATATTTTTTTGTTCTATCCAGTACTGTTCAGGTTAATTGTATGGCTCAGATCTACTCTTAAATAGTCTGGGAGAAATGCTTCTGTGACCAGACAGACCATTCTCATCTAGATCATAAGGGAGGTAAAAAAAAAAAAATACTTTAGTCAAAGGACACTAAAAAACTAATTTTTCAAAAGCCACAGAATATTTCAGGACTGTTACTGACAGACAGAAATACTCCATTTCAGTTTATTTTCGCAGGTGATTCAGAAGGTCTATGGCTTATATTAAACTATATCCTTCCATTATGCATTTATTACAACCAATAAGTTAGGTGTGTTTATAACCTGATAGACACCTGTGAAAAACAGAAATTAGTTTCTGTTGGTTTAGCTGTAATTTTTATGAGATGTCAAACTGTATTTAGAAAGTATCAACTGATCCAGTCCCTGATGGTGGTAATTGCAGCAGCAGATTATTCCTTGCCTATTTGATCTTTGACATGTACCAGTTTCTGTTTAATTTTCTAATTTAAGGAAAGAATATGATCTGCCCTTTAGCATGCTCACAGAAGTCAGGTTTTTTAAGGCATCTCATTTCACCTTGTTTAAGTCTTTCTACCTCATCCAGCTCTGGGAGCAGAAAAAGGTGAGCCACAACTGTTAACCAGAAGTAACATGGGTGAAAACAGGTGAGGAATGGGAATAATTTTAGCAACACCTCATGCAGACTGGAAAGAGAGGCATAAAATTGCTACAGATACAGGAGAAATACAGTTGGTTTTATCAGAAAACACCCATTAGTAAAACTGAAACTTGCTGAGGAAGTGTATGGTATTTGTCAAAAGGATATTTTTCACTTATGCAGGCACATTGTGTATCAGTCTAATTTTTGTCTAAGTCTTGTTTAACCTTTGGCTTCTGCTCAATTTTCTTTAATGAAAAGCTTTGAAAGGGAGAAATTGGGAATTATTCCTACTTTCATGCCCTGGACAGCCCATCTGGGGTCCCTGAGTTCAGGTGAGCTCTTGTGGCCCAGTCCTTAAATTCTTGCATCAATCAGATCATACCTAGGAATATAGTCAGATTCAGAAAAAAAAAACTGTTTTGTTTTGACTTTATTTTACAATAAGGAAATTAAACAAGCAGATTGAGGAACCAGGTAAAAGAAAGGAAAATAGATAAAAAGCATACATTAAAAAAGTATGCATAAGTTTTTCTAAGTACAGTACGCCTGTGATTACCATCATATCAATAGCAAAAGCTATTCTTGAAACTCTAGAGGACTTATTTGTCTTTTCAAGCAGAAGCTGTTTGAGACAAAAGTCTGTTGGATGGGGAAAGAATTAGGTGAAAGAATCGCAATCAAGACACTGTGATAAATAAGTGACAGGATGAAACAATAGACAAAATATTCAGTTATTAGTTTCCAGGTCCTAACAATTGAGATTGGTCTATTTCTTTGCAAATTTTATTTTTCAGTTTTCTTGGACCTATTTTCTCTGCATTGTGTGCTGTAGTCTCATTTAAATAAGCAATAAGGGATTCCAGGATTTAAAAATAAAATGTTACAAAATCTATTTCATCTATTTCAAGTACTTGCAGTAGTTTTTAAATCTGTTTCTCAAAACGGAAAAGTAAATTTTATCAAGAAATAAGACTTTGAATTTAAAAAGCATTTTAACAAAACTTATTTGACTATTACGAAACTTATTTGACTGTTACATGTTTTAACGTTTGTATTGGAAAGAAGATAGTTTTATTCTTGTGGTTGATTTGTGGAGTTGAAGGAAGGTTTTGGTAAAGAGTGAAAGTGTTAAATAGTTTGCAGATAAAAAAGGAGACACTTTGTTGGGAGGGAAACTGTCTCTGGCCCTGGTTTACAAAGTCATATATTTATTCTTTACAATTAATATATTTATTATTTATATAGTCATATATTTACAAAGTATGTATATTTATTAATTATTAGTTTAATGGACTGTGAATATTTCCTATAATGTCAGTAAGATATAGGTCAAATTTAATGCATGAAAGTGTTTGCAAAATCATGGCATACAGGTGGTATTGAATGGATCACATTGGAAATAGAGTATGGTAGACTGATCTATTTTGTGGCCAGGATAAGAAATGTCATTTTGCTTTTGTTTTGGTTTGTGTTTGTTGGAGGGGGGGGGAGCGGGGGGGTTGTTGATTTTTTTTAAATCTAAAAAGTATCACCTGTAAAAGGTAAAATCAGTTATAATCCAATGTATTGAGTAGGATTGTGAAACTGCAGTATCTCTTGAATTCGATTCTAGAAGGTCACTTTGAATTCAAATACCATATGCCAAGAAAACCTTTATTTTTTTCATTCTAGTATATTGCTTCATTTAATGACATAATGAATTTCTTTCCTTTAATTTGGCCATGTTAGCCAAAAATAGACACAGCTCTGTCTGATGTTCCCTTTCATTTAAATTAGAAACACGCACATCTGTCCCTGTCAGGTTACAAGGAATCAAAGACTTACCATTCAGAAGACTTTTACTAAAAGTGATCAAAGGGATTAAGGTAATTAGAGGTGATTACAGCCATTCTCCTACTCTGATGTTCAAGATTATGTCAGTGAACATTCAGTGATATGATGGTTTAAATGGAATTCCTATAAACAGGTGACATCATCCACAGCCTATTGCATACTTTCTTACTGTAACAGAGATCCTAGAAATTATTTAAAAACAATAGGAAAAGAATTGTTTGTTGATTTGCGTAAAGAGCCAAACTCTGGTTTACAAAAGAAAGTTCTTGCCCCATTCCTGATAGCTGATGCTTTTATCACTCATAAATTCATTATTTTTCTGCTGCAAACTCTCAAATCACATGCTTACTCTGGAGAGAAAGAGAACAAATTCAAAAAACACGAGGAAGATGAACATACTTTCTTTAATGCAAGGCAGTGACTTTGTAGGTCCAGATAGGCTATATATTCAATACAGACATTAAAACTTAAGCATGATTCCAAGAAACAAAGAGATCTCACTGCTTCAATCCAGCCTGTCTGCCAAAATGGTTTATTAGATTTTCTGACCAACCTGTAGGATCAAAGTCTTGTCATCCTTGCACTTGCCAGAACACAGAAAAGGGCAAAGCTGACAACACTATCATTAAACACAAATACTTGCAGTAACTGTAAAATAAGTTCCAGTTTTCCATGTTTCACTTGCCCCATGAGGGGAGAAAAGTATTGTCTTTCTAGATATATATGGCATATAACTCTGCTTTTTGTTTTAAATAAAAAAACAAAAGAGAGAGAAAATAAAACATTCATAAGAGAGCACACTGTTCCTGTCCTGCTAAGTGTAAGTTGTGCTTGAACACAGTATAATCAAGAAAAACACAACCGGATGAAGTTTGTAGTTCCTTCCTTGGCACCTAAAAGCTCAGTGATGATTCAGAATGCCAATGCTCCACTTTAGTAGTGTCAGGATGAGCCTCCTATTTTAACTCTGTGTGAACTCCTGTTTTAATAACACCGTGCACCCAATAGCTCTGAATTCAACCTGTAGCACAGGAGCCATTATCTTTTTCGCTCAAAAGTGGCTGTTCCATAATTAGGGTTATGTTGGTGGTTTACATTTGATGGGCAGCAATCCAGACAGAAGAACCCTCCCCTGTCTCTGTTGAAGCTGAGTCACTAGTGAGGCCAGAAATAAAAAGTTTATGGAACAAGAACATAATCAGAAACTGCAATTTGGATCCTAATAGTAAAGTCCTGGAGTTTAAGTGTTGGCTTCTGTTCCTTGCACCAAAGACTTCTTGCAGGCAACAGCTGGGAAGTGTTCACTTCAGCAACAGTGAGCTTGACTATTGCTAATCTGCCTGCAGAAACCCTAAAACTAAAGATTGTACTTAAAGAATTTTATTTAGGTCTCTTCTCTCTATTAGGTCCCTGGAGAATTATCAAGATAAAAGTTAAGTGAACTACTTAGAGATGTAACACAGTTCAGTACATTCTGGGTCCTGGAAAAAGAGTCTAAACAATGCATTTACCAAATAAATTTAATGTAATAATGAAAGGATACCACATTAATAATGTTAGAGATTCTGTTCTTTGTTTAAAAAAAAAAAAAAACCTCTTTTTCCATCTTAACATATTATTCATAATACATTTGAGGTTTTCTCATGGCTTATACTCATTGAGAATCTATTTTGTTATAGCTTCAAAGCCAACAGAAAATTTGAAAGACCCTTTTTTGTTAAAATCACAAAGTGTAGGCTGCTGACGATTTTTTGATCTGTTTAGAAAGGAAGATGAAGAGCCTCACTTGGCTATATTTTAGTTTATTTCAGGGCTGGCATACTGATTTATGACTTTTGGGTTTTTTTCCTGCAATTGCCAGAATGTATTCGTCAGGCTGCTGAAAAATACTGAAATTGTATAGTGATTTTTCTCCTGGAGTTTGTTTAAAATGCTTAACTTGATGTATGACTGAAAGTGTGACTTGCTCCATGCTCTGCTATTTGTAATGCTGCAATTAAACCAATCAGTTACTGTAAGTTTTTTCATTTTTAGTGGAAAAATTGATTTAAATCTCCTATATGTGCTCACCTTTCCCACAAGGCTTAATTGGACCTTAAAGAAAACCAAAAGTTTGCATCCACTTGTTGAAACAGTTAACTTAAATATTCATGTAAGATGCCAATTTGATTCAAACCTTACCTCCTAGTTGAGGTGTAAAACAATGGAAAGTGACAACAGCCTGCCTTCAAGATAATTTATTATAGACACATTTCTTAAGTCTGCGTGTTTATTATATAAATATGCCCTAAACCAGACTGTCTGTTAAAACTAGGCTTTCACCTCCCATTCCTACAATCCAGATTCATCAGAAATTCACCCTCTATGAAACTGTTTATGATCCCAACTTGCCTGATTCCTCTCACTTGTTTTATTTCTAAACTATAAATATTGTTTTTTCACTCCTCAGTGTGGAAATTCAGCTATATTCATTTTACATGCTTACTGGAGTAGAAAACTGCCTAATCAGATATGAAAACAG
The DNA here is from genome assembly GCF_017590135.1 of Pyrgilauda ruficollis. Classification (NCBI taxonomy): domain Eukaryota; kingdom Metazoa; phylum Chordata; class Aves; order Passeriformes; family Passeridae; genus Pyrgilauda; species Pyrgilauda ruficollis. Next base: position 7,462,792 of record NW_024519206.1, on the reverse strand, counting down.
TTGGCGGTGTATAAATCAGAGTTTGCCAAGGATTTCAAAGTGTGAAACTGGCAGACGAGCACATATCCTAGGAGTTCTGCCTTTCCTCAGCTTCCCTGTAGAGATTTTACATGGCAAATCTGGTCACCAGAGCCATCTGTATAAATACATGGGTGTGTTGTCCTGAATTAACACAGCAGCTCTACTGGGGAATGTAATTAAGGTCATATTTTAAAATTTCCCCACCAGGCTGTCTGAAATATAGATTTATGTACCAGGAATAAGAATCTTACCTTGATTTTGATGAGGAAATCACTGGTAATATGTGTTTTACTATCAACTAGTCTAACAGAAAGCCCCAAGTAAAGTTCAGAGTGCTCTGTAGTGATGCTCAGGGATGAATTTACCCTCTTCTGTCCTGCAGAGCAGTAACACCATGATATTGAAAGTAATGCTGTGCTACAAGCAGCTTTCCTTATGCTCAAAGGAAAAAAAAAACCAACCCTGAATTTTTATATGCGAATAGTTTAGTGTAAGGTTGTCTGCTTTACTCAGTTGACATTCCTTCCTAACATTGACGTTGAAACAGAGCTAAGTAAAGATTCATGTGGTAGTGGTGACAGGAGGAGTTGTTACACAAGATGTAACGTTTCCCTTGGATTTCATGTCACGATTTTTTCTCATTACTTAAACAAGAACTACATTGAAGTGGTGCAGGTACCAGGCAATAAAGATTTCCCTTGGTGCTGACAAACTCTGAGACCGCAAACGGAGGTGCTTACATGCCACAAGAGATATTGCATAATATTCTTTCCCTTTAGGCGAGGGATTGCTGTCACAATGGAAACATCTTTATATAAGAACCACTATTGTAGAAAAAAAAATCCATTTAGTTTCTATCATTTATATTTGAAGATTTCAATTCCAGGAGATTTTATTCAGTAATGTATGAAAAGTATTTCTACGTATGCCTGATTTAGTACATTGCTTTTGGAGTTGCTTCAATTATTGTCAGTAATTCTCCTTTATTGTTTACTGATACCCAAGTATAACAGAGGAAATGCATTGGTTTTAAAGAAAAGAAAGAAAGAAGAATACATGTTTTGTGGAAAAAACTTCCATAACATATATATATGAGATGCCTACATATTTGATTTGCAGGTAGTTTATTGAGTCCATTTGTAAGGATTTTGACAAGTGAAAAATAATTTTTGTGGCAATGGGATGTTAAAAAATAAAGGAAACAGGAAAAGAGTTTTGTTGGAATGTTGCAGTTCATCTCTGGGTCACTGGCATGGGAGTTGAGGTGCACATGATGTGTTAATTGAGAAGGGAAAAATTTCAGACAGGAGTTGATTTAGAACAGTAGGTGTTTGTATCAGGGAAACAAAAACAAATGTAAACCCTCAGTGTCATAGTCGCCAAAATACAGATAAGGTTATCACTGGACAACAGTTGGGGTATTTCAACTTTTAGGGGATCAGTAGCTATTTTGCTGTATTCCCCAAATCACTTTACGTTGATGATGTATAGAATAAGAATATTTCATATCCACAAGCAGACTTTTTTCTTTTGAGTAATATGAAGTAAGTTTTGAAGTACTGGTGGTAGGGTTATTGAACAATGGCATTTCAACTATTTTTTTTCCAATAAAAAGGTCAGATACAAAAATTAAAGTAGCAGATCTTTTAAAATGAAAATCCCCATTACAAGCATCAAAAACTAAGCTGATCCTCTTAACACATTTGTTTGGTGTTCTTTAAAAAGTTTATTTTTTTTCCTGATATGTGAACATCATGAAAGCTCTTACTCTCAGAAACCAACTTGAATGCAATGATATTGTAAGCTGAAAAGGTTTTTCTGTCTGAATGCCTGAAACTTAGTGGTCTGTGTGCTTTGGTGACTGATTGTGACTGCAGTGTAAACCAGGTTGCTGCTACAAAGAATGCTTATGAGCTCCTTTAAAATTGCCATTCTCCAAGGGAAATGTCTGGACATAATAAAGACAAAGAAATGAGGGTAGACTGACAGATGAAAGGTAGATGGGTAAGCAGGATACCTGCCACTGCCTTTCTTCTCTCTGGATATTCTTTTGAACTAGGGCTGTTGCTACACCACATTAAATTTTGTTATGAGTCAGTTCTTACTAAGTTAATTTCTTTCAATATGACTGCAGTAAGTTCCTGTCAGCTTGACATGACCATGTCAGAATCATGTCTGGTAAAAATTGTCTTGCTATCCTATCCAATTTACTTAGGTGAAAAATCTTCTTGTAGGAGTTTTGCCCCAAGTAAGATGGCAGAATATAGAAAAATTCAACAAATTTAAACAAAAGAGCTATGTTGTTTGGCATGTAGGTGCTGCAAGAGCTTTCAAAATTCAGCTTTTCAGCGGTGATATATTTCTGTGTCTTGGAAAGATATGTGGTTGTATTTATAGCATTTATGCATTCATAAATTTTTTGGCACCAAAGTTTTTCCTCTGACAACAGTTTTTAATGGTTTTTTTAAGGAATTACCTAAATATCTACAAGTAAACTTACTGATGGTGAAGGAAGTTTCTAGAAATAGCACCATGTACTGTTTTGACTATCTGGTGAAAAAATATTTTTGATGTATTTCAGACAAAGCATTGATTTATGGATTGCTAATGTCAACATACTAGATTTTTGCTTCATCAGGTAGAGAGTTTTGCATCCCCTCTGAGCTTTAAAGTCTTGTGGTTATGATTGTTGTCTCAGATGATATTTTCCTCACAGTGGGGCTAAAATGTCTTTCCAATGGAGGTGACCTTGAGTGAATAATTAATCAAAGTAGGCTTGGATATTAATCACTAATTATGACATGGAGAAGATATTTCAATAGATTTTTAAATTTCATCACTCAAAGAAAGTCTCTTTTAAAGAATGAGAGCGGTTTTGTTATCCAAAGAAAATACTTCCACTCTTATTAGTCAGAAAAATTTATTTAAAGTTCTGCATATACATTTACATAAAGTTTTACCCTGAGGTTCCTTAGAGAGTCCCAAGACAAAAAGTTCTACTTTAGCATAAGGATATACTATGTAGACTTTCAAAAGGATGAATTCTAGTTTTAAAATTTTAATGCAACCAGCTGGATATTGAGACCTGAAGGCATTCATTCTGAGGACATTTTGTTATAATCCACCTTTAGGATAAAGGTGAAGACTTCTAATCCTGAATGATTCCTTGCTCTCCTAGTGCACACTTGGTTTATTTTTACAAAAGCTGTTAAAATATTGAGCTCAAAATATATTAAAACCAACTGGATCAAAGTTAGTTGTGGTCTGTTAGATAAATCAGTGCTCTCTCAGGTGCTGGGCTGCAGTTCAGTTCAAAACATTTGTCTCAGATTAAATTAATTTAATGGTCACATCTCACATATCTTGAAACAGTGGGATGTTCTGCTTGAGAAAGGCAGAAAATGGAACTAGCACGAATGATGGATTGTTTCTTACCTTTAGGTGGTCTTTTCAGACTTGAACTTATTTTGAGGATGAGCTGATCCTGCTTATGTTGTCCTTGGCTTCTGAGTTAAATGAAACAAAACAAACTCGTCTCAGGATTCTGTTTTTCCAGTCAAGTGTGAGCAGGATTTTGAGAAAGATGGTCCAAATATTACAGTTCTATGTATGTGAAGAATTTTTGTATTTCTATACTCCATTAATTACAAAAATTCTCTATTAACCAATTAAGTAGATGTTCTTTTTGCAGTTATTGAGGAGAAAAAATGAAAAAATGTTACTTTTTCCTTTTATTATCTTTACCTGATTCATAACAATTTAAATGCGTCTGAAGAATATCCTAAGTCTGTTTTTTGAATCTAAATCTACTTGCACTTGCAGAACTGTAAATGAAAGAAAAGTGGAAGTGCTGTATTTCAGGACTTTGTTCTGTAAACCTTAAAGGAATGAAAATCCTTTTTTGATTAATGGACCTGCTCTCATGAGTAATTACTGTTCCTCTAAATGTTGGTTGGGATTTTTTTTTGCCATTATTATCTTATCTCTGTTATTACATTACAGGTCACCCCTTTTGGCAGTATGAGTATTAAATTTACTAATTAAATTCTCTAAAAGGAAAAGAATTCTAGATTCTTGGATTTGTTTCTTAAGGTCTAAGCATTTTTATTCAGCTGCTTTAATGCTCCCTGGTTCCTTTTAATTGCAAGACATTATGGCCATAATCAGACATGGTGAATAGATAGCATTTCAGAATCTATTGTGAATAGATGTACGTTTTGGTCATCCAGTGATTGCACCAATTTTTGACAGATGGATTTGTGTTTGGGATTGAAGAATGATTGCTGTATTCGAAGAAAATACTTACACTTATTAGCCAGAATTAGTTTTATTTATTTATTTATTTATTTGTCCACACACTTCTGTTGAGCTAACCAAAGCACCAAATTTGAAGTCAGTCCTGGATTTCCTCTAATTCCATAGTAGCTGAGAGTACCTAATTTAGCAGAAAACCCCTCGACACAAACTTAATTCGTCAGCATTTTCTGACAAAGCTTGAAACACTAGAGATGGCTTTTGGCAATGGATACTTTCTGTCATTTTTGGATTGGTACTAAAATGATCAAGGCTATCTTTCTGTACTGTTGAGTCATTGCCTTAGATTGTAGCTCCGTGGTGAATTTATGCTGATCTACTGTCTCTTCATGCCTCCAACTCATGACAGTGTATTTGTGACCATATATTGGACCAAAATCAGGAACTGATCCGGTTAAACTTAGAAAAACAAAACAAAAGCAGTTTTGATTTGCATCAGTTTCCCAGTCAGGTTTCTTGTGTTAATGCATTTGTGCCAGGGTAAAAGAAGGCTACTGATAGAAGAAGCAAGCAATCAAATGTACTGCAGGGGGAAGGAGTACTTGTTTCTGGATCAATGCCAGCTATTTACAGACATAAAGTGTTTGCAAAACTGGTATCATAGAGTTGCACTGAATCCCAAGCAGTGTCACTGGATATGAATAAGAAAAATTAGTGAAACAATTTTTATGGAATCACAGAGTCATCAAGGTTGTAAGTGACCTTCAAGACCGGAGAGTCCAACCATCAACCCAACACCACCAGAATGACCCCTAAGCCATATCCCCCAAGTGCCACATCCAGATGCCTCTGGAACTTTTCCAGAGACAGTGACTCCACCACCTCCCTGGGCAAATTATTCAAATGCCTAAACACTCTTCCAGTGAATTTTCTGATATCCAATGTGAACCTCCTCTGACACAAAGCCATCTCCTCTTGTCCTTTCATCTGGGACATGGCAGAAGAAACTGACCCACACCTCACTACAACCTCCTTTCATGGAGATAGAGAGCAGTGAAGTCCTTCCAAACCGCCTTTTCTCCAGGCTAAACAATCCCAGTTCCCTCAGTCTCTTCTCACATGACATGTTTTCTAGACCCTTCAGCAGCTCCATTGCCCTTCTCTGGACATGCTCAAGCACCTCAGTGTCCTTTCTGGGAGTGAGAGGCCCAAAACTGAACACAGTACTCAAGGTGCAGCCTCACCAGTACACTGGGACAATCAATTCTCTGTGATTCCATCCTATTATCAGTTCATGATTGCCAATTGTCTCAAAGATTCTCATGGAATGATGATAAAAACAATTCACTTCTGGATCAAAATAAATTAGCTTCTGGATCAAAAATAAATTTAATTTATAACTTGTATTTTAATATTTTTAAATAATTTTTTTTTAACTGTAATGCGGTGAAATGGTTCAGAAAAAATAATGCATTTCTGTCTTTTTATGCAGTTCTCCAGGTGAATATCTTCTCTTTAGCTTTCCCTTCTTTTCATTTCCCTACTTCTTCTTGGTCTGATATAGTATTTTCAAGTTCATTAAAACATTACATTTTTTAAGGTTATCACCAAACTTGGGCCTCTGGAATGGATACTTAATACTCCCAGTCATCACAGAGTTCATCATGGTAAGATAAAAGTGAAACCTCTTATTCCTTTTTTTTCCTCAGGGTCACTATTTGTGTAGTAATAGTAATATAGTAAAATTGTACTGTAAAATCAGTTTTACAGAAAGACTTTAATTTTCACCTCTACTTCTGAAGTGGTCCCTGTTCAGTTAGAAATTTCACAGTTTTTAAAATAATATAATCAGAACTTACATTTAATTTAAACATTTTTGTGTTTAACTATTGATCAAAAATTAAGTCTGGATAACATGAAATAATTTGAAGACTTTAAGAAAAAAATTCAATGCTTCTAAGTATGAAGAGTGATAGAAAAATATCTCATCCTTTCCTGACTACTGAATTATCAACAAACACACTTTTGCATTCAAATTCAAGCACTGCATATGTGAAAAACATGGCTAGGTTTTAGAAGAACTTTTAAATATTTTAGTGGAATTTGATTTCACCTGTTTGAAATATTGGTAAATCTCACTTCACAGAAGTGTATGATGTTTGATTTTTATGAGTATTCAGAGACCTTCAAGACTGTACTGCATGTGTAAATTGTACTAATAACTCCACTGCATACTGAAAAATGTCATGAACGTATCTGAGTGACAGAAGTGGATTTCACAGATGTCCTTAGTTCATTCAGTGTGCAGAGACAGTAAGTGTAAAAAGAATTGGGGGAATGGAAGGGCAGTTTGAAATAGACTCAAATGGAGTTACGTGTGCAGAGGTTGTTACTAGTGTTTGCTGTATCCACAGTGGTGGTGCTCTAAGTGTCTAGTCCTTAAAATTTGCACAACTACTGGTAATCCTCAGGGAGACACTCTGCTCTTATTTGCTCAGCTATAAATCTGAACTAATATTCTCATCCTGATTGGAGTTAAGCTGAATCTTTATATAACTGATCAGGGGCTGTACAGTTGCTCCAGACTATCTCCACAAACTTAGGGATGTGTAAACAATGTTTCTTCATTCATAACTTTGAGAGAACTGCTTATAAATACATTCCCTAGAAAACACAGAAGGATCAGTTTTCCTCACACTGAAATTATTAGTGCAGGATCAGACATATGACATAGAGGATAGAGACACCTGACAGATATTAATCTAATAACTACACATATATGTATTTAGCGTATATTTTCTTAGGTATAAACTATTGGAATAATTTTTGTTTGCTTTTTAGTTTGTCTTTTATAAATATATTTTGACCTGTTTTTAGTCTCAGAATTTCACAGAAATTTTGGGCATGGCACATTGGATTTGTATGCTTGAATCTGAACAAAAGAGAACAATAAGGCTATTAAAGAAAAAAGAAATATATATAGAATTATGAGGAGTGGTGGGCTAGCTATCTTTTAAAGTTATTTTTAGATTATAAGGTGATTCAAATGGTGATTTTCCTTCATAATTCAGTTACTAGTATTCTTATTTATCCTATTACTTGTCTCATAATTGATTTTTATTATAGGTAGAAATCCTTACTGCATTGACAAAAATTATGGTGGCACGCTCATTATCTGGGACAGGATATTTGGTGAGTAAAACAAGGTGTTCTCTGTCATGTTAAATCAGTGTGGAGAAAATATGTATGCTTTTGAATTTGATTGATTGTTATTCTTTTGTTCTCTTCTTCCATCAGGAACATTTGAGGCCGAAGATGCAAAAGTTGTATATGGCTTAACACATCCAATAAATTCATTTGATCCCATCATGGTCCAGGTGCTGCAGTTTTCATCACTGATTCTGATATCTCCAGCATTTAGTCATATTCAAAAGAAATTCCTCTCTTATGCACAATTGAGGCCATCTTTGCATTGCTGACCAGTCAATTACATTATCTACAATTTCTTCAGTATTCCGTTATGTGACAGCCATTCCTACTCACTGCATTGAGTATATGCAGAGCTTGTAGTAATCATGAGCATATATAACAGTAAAATTAACAAATTATTAGGACTATGATATATAAGTTGTTGGACTGAATAAGATGTTTTGAGTGCAATAATATATAGAGAAGCACAGACAAAAGCATATAATAAAAGAAAACTAATTAGTGTGGTGCTTCTCAGATTTATTGGTTCAGGTTTCACTGAAGCAAGGTAAAAATTCTCTGCAAAAACATGAGAAGCAGTGAAGTCCATATTTGCTTTTCATAACTGTTCATCCAAGGAGGAATCTCAAAGAAAGAGAAATTTTACTGTCAGGGCTGGAAAGTGGGAGGATGTGCAATTATATCCATTTCAGTCAGATACTAAGTAATTTCATTACTGAGAGTGTGTCATTTCAAGGTCCCAGTAGCCAAATCATACTGCATAAATATAGCTATACAATATACCACTAAATACTCAGGAGTGATTACAGGAGACACAGATGGAAAAACAGATTTTCCTCTGAGCAGAAGTCATTGTAATCCTCACCAAATTAGCCAAGGGCTTCATATTGCTTTTGCCTATTTCAGCCAGGTTTTGTGAACTGTCTTCATCTATTTCTAATTTATTCTCTTTATAGAGTCTGAAAAATAATTTATTTGAAAACTAAAAATTAATAAAATACAATGTTTTATTAATCTTTATTTTGTGAACAATGAAAAGTAACTTACTTTTTTTTTTTTTTTTTATAAAAAAAAAAAAAAAAATTTTTTTTTTTTTTTTTATAAAAAAAAAAAAAAAAAGAAGTTTTTTTTTTTTTTTTCAGTTACGTCCCTTGGCTCATATTTGGAACACGTTTTGGGCCACACCTGGATTCTGCAATAAGCTTTCTGTCATATTCAAAGGGCCAGGCTGGGGACCAGGCAAACCTAGACTTGGCCTTCCTGAGGAAATCCCAGTGGTAAATAGAACATGCACAGGCTTTCAGTTGTGTGTAATTTACTTGGGCCTCTTAATGCTACTGGATCAATGTTAAAAACTCTACACATGCTATTTTAAATTAGCAAATTAGCAGTCATAAAGCATGGGGGAAGATGAATTGGGAAAAGAAACTGAAGGAAATGAATGTTTTAACTGTGGGGGTTTTTTTCCTTTTATTTGATGGAAAAAGTGTGTTTTTTAAGTTATTTTTTCATTATTCATTTCCTGAAGAGGTTTTAAAAAAAATTTTCTATGGAGTACAGTAATTTCCCTTTTTTTTCAGCTGTGGGCATGCACAAACACACAAAGTTAAACTGTCTCAAACAAGGCAGTACATAAGTTTGACAATAGATTATTTTTCTTCAGTTAGCTGTCACCCCTTTTGTGTTTGTAAGTGTAAAGAATATTAAGGAGCAACAGGCCAGAGCAGGTCACTCTTGAAGGCAAGTAACTGTTTTGCTTTATACAGATCACTGGAAAAGAAGTTCCCTTCAATCCACGTGTACCAGCTTATCTTAATTGCTATGCACTTGTACATTTTGCTGTAATAGTGGACTTGTACATCGAACTTCTTGCTTCTATGACTGTGAGTAATTCCTTCCTTTATGAAATAACATCTCCTGCTAACAGCAATGACACACAACATGTTTAAATATTAAAGGATTGTGCAGCGGCTCTACAGCCAACTCATATCTTATTTGAGCTACTAAAATAATAACTGGATTCTGTAAAAGAATTAACATAAATGGCTAAATATTTAATTCTATGCTATTAAATATACATTTTATATTGTTTAGTAAACAGTTTTTAATAACCATATCAGTTATTTACTTAATATAATTTGCCTAGAAGACTTATTTGTCTGCTTCAGGTTTTAGTACCTCATGAGGCTTGAAACTATGGAGTTTTAAGATGTTAAGGTTGGTCATACCATTAGATGCCCAGGCTTTAGAAGGAAGTTTGCAATGATCTTGCAGTGCTTGCAGATGGCTAGGTTGGTGTCAGCATGAGTTCAGAGTTGGAGGAGCACAAAGTTAGGGCAAATTTTTCTTCCAATCTCCAACACACAACAGCATTGATAGAAGCACTGCAAGAAGAGGTATGTATTTATCACCAGCGACTTGCATGGTGGAATCTCCATGGTGACTGGTTCCTCTATGGATACCTAGCAGCCTGTGAAGGTGAACTATAAGGCCATGTCCACCTAAAAGAAATGAGATGTTAACTGCTTTCAAGATTTCACATCCTTCCAAGCTCCTTTTTTTTCTTTCCGTCTTTATAACTCTCCCTCGTGTACTAAAGCTAAAATTTCATAGTTATGAAGCAGGATTTAATGGATATAATATTCCCACAAATAAGTCAAATACCTCTCAAGATGTACAAAGACACCACAAAACTCTCTTAGTTTGATAAAATGCCCTTCAGTCTTCTTAAACCCTTTCTAAGACCCCCTTAGTTAAAGAGCAGTGTTCTTGCTGTGTTTGTGTCACCCACATTGCCACAGGCAGGCTGTAAACACCCAAAGGGCCCCCCGGCTTCTTCAGCCTTGTCCGGCCCTGCTCACCTGGCAATCTCCAGCCTGTGGCCAGCAGTGGTCACTTTCCCCTGCCCACCTCCTTGGACACTGCTGTACATAGCATTCTTGGTATAATATAAAAGCTACCTCAGGCATGTTCTTTGGATTAGTATGAAGTTATTCTATGTACCATGTTTACTTCTGCAAAGGGTCACACTGCAGTTGCAGGGAATTAGGAGATTACTAAATCATCTGAACCTTAGTCTGTTATAAGGACAAGAAATTAAGCCAAAGGTATGAATAAATACCTCCAAAATACATACGTCAAACACTATACATGATTGCCAATGTTCCTATATTGAGAAAAACCTCTGGAAGATTTTCCAGAATACTTCTAGATTCCTACATTTGCACAGAAATCAAACTCCGTGTTTGAACTTTTCCATTTGTTTCATTTTGCTGTTGGGTTGGTTTTTCTTTTTTTTTTACTCTATCCTGTTGCTTTTAGCAGCCAGAATTAAGGAATCTGATTTTTTTTCTATTTTATTCTTTCTTCTTTTTACCTTTTTCTGGTCCTGGAAGGAAAAATGGATGGTCCACATTATTTTATCTGTGGTAACTGCAGCTGTTTAAGAATAAGTAATAAAAAAGTTGAAAAATGCACCCAAGCCCCAGATAATCACTAAATTCTTTCAGTCATAGAGGAAACATCCTGAAGATCCTCCATTTATGAACTTATTGTAGAAAAGCAACTAGAAAATTCTCTGCACAAAACTGCAGGGTAATAAGGTAGTAAAGACAAGGAGGAGAGCCCAGGGGCCTGGAAGCACCTCATCTCAGGACATAAACCTTCAGCGTGGGTGTAGAAAGTGCTGGTCCCAAGGCAGAGTTCCAGCATCGCTCTGCAGTACAGTGGGGAAGCTGTCATGAGAAGGAAGCTTGTGTATGAATAACTTTACTTGGCAAAAACCTTTCTTCAATATCAGTTTTCCACTGCACTGAGTTATGAAATGTCTATGGATACAACTGGAACGTTCTGTCTGGCTATGAATTATGTCATAACTGTGGCATAGCTCCATAAATGGAGAAAACTAACTGTTTTCCTCATCTTTAGGTATAAGTTCCATTTCATAACAGCCATAAGACACAGCACACAGCTATTACATTTCTCAAGTGATTACAGTTGCTCAGTGTTTGGTCTCACGCCCTGTAGAAGTGTTAAATTTCTCTATCCATAAAGAGCAACCATATACCTTCTGTCTGAATGACCTACATTTAACTTATGAAAAGAGCAAAACAGGAAAGAACAAATATATATTTTCCACAGGAGAGAGCATACAGTGTTTGTTTTCTGTATAGTGATCTGCACTACATCCAGTGAATAAAAATTGCTTTCTGAGCTCTGCACATCTAGATCTGATCCAAAGCTCCTTGAAGAAATGGGATTTGGATCAGTCCCAGAGAGAGTGCTAGGAGGGTAAAACTGCAGTACATTCAAAGCAGAAGTCTCATAGTTCCAGAACTTCAGGTATCATATAAATCAAAGTGAAGTGCACCTTAAACACGTTTTGCAGTGTCTTTTTTTTATTGTTAATAGACACTGTAACATTTACTGTGCTTATAATTATATGAATATGTGAGCAGTTTCCATTGGATGGAAATTAGTAAGATAGATCTCTTGAAAGTTAAGAACACAATTAATTTATCCATTCAGTAGGGCATCACCAAGTACAGTGTATGTAATATTGCTGAGAATTAACTTTTTTTTTCCTACAAATTTTAAGTTAAAATAAATTCATACAGCTAAAGACACCTAACAATATAAAATTCATAGCATCATGTTAGCATTCCTGATTTGAGTGTGTCTGATCATCTGATGTATGAGAGCAGAGCAACTGTTCACTTATGTAATGTTCTGACATCATTCCTAGAAGTTCTTTTTTACCACTGGACAAATCGGAATGAGAAAGTGCATCCATGTTATTCTTCCAAAGGAATAAAAAAACTGGTTCTTTGAAGCATAAAAAGTCAATTTTGAATATTTCAATGCTTATCTAAATACAGATTTGGAATAACATTTCCTTTGTTTAAATGAATTATTTTTTCCATTACTAAAAAATCATAAAATAATAATGCTATGGCATTATGTTGATTACAAAGCAGTGTAAACCTCTTACTAAGTTCTATAATCCTCTTGCCCCCCCGCCCCCCATATTTTAAGGCTCAAAGATATTTTTAAAGCTTTAAATGAAATGAAAATCCAACAGAAATATTTTTTTCTGCTTGGTTGCAGCCAATAACCACATTGCAAAGTTGTGGCTGACTTGTAATTGGGGAACCTGCTGTGGTTCCACATGCTTCTCTGTTTATACAAATACTCCAGTATATAAATACTCATTTATTTTATATATACATCCATGCATACTAGGTTTAGGTGAAACAAGGATGCTAACACTAATGAAGGTGTAAAAGGCACATTCTTTTTGCACTGCTGCTTGCAGTGCATAGATTTAATATATGATGTTAGTTTAGTGATATAACCCACTGACTATTTTGTTGATTTTGGTAGAGTAAGGGCTAGAAAATGGATGCCTCAGCTGCCAGCATCCACTTCATAGGGTGATACATGTTTGAAAGCAAATAAAAGAATCAAGGCAGCATATTACTATACCACTGGAACTGTAAGAGAAAGTTAGGGAAGCAAACTAACAGTGGTAAAAATTACGCTATGTGGCTGGTTTTCTAAAAGATGTTATTCCCAATAGCATCATGGTGTATTTCACTGAAAATTTCTTGGTAATCCTTGACTAGCAGTGCAGATGAGGAAATTATTTTGTTGTATGTGAAGGTGGTGCATGTACCTGCAGTGAAGGGTAACTTTCACCTTCTACCTCCATGATTCCCAGTAAGGCTTTCTACCTCACCCTTCCTCACTCAGAAAGCTGATGTTTTGGGAAGTGGAAAGCTGCCACACTGTGCTCAGGCATTACAGTGCCGTGCTTTTGCATGAATCTGGTGATAGTGCCAATTTGAAGTTAACCAGGATCTGCAGGTTGTGCTTCAGAGTACTCCAGTCCTTCACATTCTGGGCCAGAGTGCATACTCACCATGTGGAGTTTTACAAATAGCAAGTATTCAAAATAGTATAGTTCAAGTAGGAGTGTGTCTGAAGAGAAATGGAAATTGGCCTGAAAAAACAAGTCTGTAAAATATGATCACACCTGGTTCAGGTAGTTATTATGCCAAATAACCTCATATAGCATTTTAACCATTTAAAGATAAAGGCTTGTTTACATTTGAGTTTGATTTTCAAAAAAGTTATAAGGTTTCTTCAGTTCTTCTGATTTACGATCAGACATTAAAATGTATTTCTATTCCCATTTTTTTTTCTGGAACTCCATCTTTAAAACTGATCTGAAATTTATTAATTTCCTGTCAAGTTCTTAGTCTGTGCTTTATTCTTCTGTGTTCGATAAATGCAGGGGATAATTTTTTCTCCTGTTCTAGTAATGTAAATTAAAATATATCTTTAAACTAAAAGTCCTTGATAGAAGTTATGGGTAAAACCACCACTAAAATATGACCCAGAATTGTCTGCTTTTGGGAAGCATTTCCATCATCACTCAAATCCAACTCTTAATGCAGTACCAATGTAGACTTAATGCAGTAGTCTTTAGGCCTACAGTCTAGCTAATGGCAAGAAATGGAATTCTCAAAGTGCTTAGCTTATTCCCACATTCCCAGTATGCTCTCTCTCCACAAGTTTCAGCAAAAGCTTAAGTTAATAACAGGTTTTTGGGTCACTTCAGTGTCCGTAAAGGCAAGTAGAATGAATCAGCGTTATCTGCTGCTATCAGTTTTCTGCAGCTGGACTGACAAGGAAACCCAGATGCCTGGGACAAGCTAGCCAGCTTAGGATCACTGGAAAAGCAGAAAGGTTTGAAATCATGCAGCTCTTTGAAACTGGAAACTAGGGACACCCTTGCTCATTCATAGCATGTACTATTGAATCCTTCCTGAAGACGGGCATTAGCACTTGTATGAAAACCATTGCAGTTGCATTCATTTTCCACAGTGTGATTTTAGCCATATATTGTAATGCAGCTACTCCATGACTTGATGGAAATCTGGATTTGATGTTTAGTTCTCTTTCCTGCCTAAGAAGATACAAAACCTTACTTCTCAGAATCATGCTCTACCACTGTGGGAGCGTTTTTCAGGCAGTCTGCAGGACCTGGTACATCACAGTGGAAACAAAGAAAAATCAGACCCACCTGGCAAGAATGAGTAGATTTTTTAAAAAGGTGTAATTTTTCAACTTAAAAGTGAGGACAGTCTTTAAGGAGAAAAATCTTGAATTTCAGTCTTTGTTCCCTGGAAAACTTTTTATTAGACAAGTAACAATCATTGAAAAGCCTATCAAAGCATTTCTAAGAAATTTATGGGTGAGTTCCCTTATGCCTGTGCCAAATCATATTTTTCTTTGCTCACTTCTTGAATTTTTGTATGACCCAGATTGTACAGGAAGCTGAAGTGGAAGTTGAACTCAGTATGGCTAGAGGCACAGTTAAAGTACTCCTCATTTAATTAAATTCAAATAGAGTCTGCATCTGATTTTTATAAAAAAGCTCTGTCCAAATATTTTGTCACTTCAAAACAAATTTGTCCTATTGCTAACAATGAAAAGTTTATCCTAAGGAGGAATGGAACAGATTGGTAATGTGGAAATGCAGTAATAAGTTTGATTCTCACCTGGTACAAATTTGTGCAACAGAGTGGCTTGACAGGTGTCATTTGTGAGAACTGTGTTCTGGCTTGTAAACTGGTGAGGCTGCTGTTTAGCTTGCTCATTGCTGGGATTGAGTTTTCTTTGTTCAATAACTGTTGAGGATATCTAAGTAGGTGTTTGTGATGCTTCAGTAAAACAACAGAAACCCGCCCAGAATGACTGTGTGGTTTGATGTGTTTTGCAAACATGGGCACTCTAAGTTCACACAGCTGTAAAACTTGAGAGTATCCTCTTGTGGCCTCCCGTGCTCACAGATGCTTCCCTTAGATCTCTTTGAGGGGTTGGGGCCATGACTGAAGGAAGCTGGTCGTGTCACTGAATGGGATTTATGGAAATCAGGGCAGATATTTGTGGAGTTTTATTTTTCCAATGCCTGCAAATGAAGCGCAAGATGCTGTTCATAAACTCTTTTGCTGCTGAAAACAAGAAAGGAATTGTATAACTCAGTCAGATCCAATAATTTTGTTTTGTTTTGTTTTGTTTTGTTTTGTTTTAATTTAAAAAAGCAAAACCAAAAGCTTTTCAAAACTAATATTTGAAACAAAATCAGGGAGGGAAAAAAGGAAACAGATTAAATATTTGATTTTCAAAGGCAGCTGTATAGAATACAAAATAAATATTTAAAAAAATTTAAAAATTCAAACTTTACAATCAAAATAATTTCTGTTTTTCTGAATTTTATGTCATTTTGATGTAAATTTTAAGGACAGAAGTTCTCATGCTGTGATTCATCTAAATACTCACGCACGTGTTAATGTTTAAAAGTGTTTTGAGTCTGATTGAAATTAATGCTATGAGCTAAAAAGTTTTGCTGACTTGGGAACCAAGTGTCGAGTTGTCATGAAGGGAAAACATTAATTTTGTTTCATCTTAAATATGATCATGTTGTGTGAGTTCTTATTCTCACCAGTACATTGGCATTTGTATCCAGTGGGATTCAAAGATGGCTATTGTAAAGACCTGGTAACATAATATGAAATTTAAAGAACAGGGCTGCTAGGATTTTTTATCTAGAACTAAGTTTCTTCCCTCTTGAGTAGAGTCAAAAGGAAATCAAATAACTTTGGAAAAAAACCACATAGGACAGAAGGGGATAACATTAAACATTAATGCAGTATTCAGGAACCAACTGTGAAGGTGGTTACTCCAGGTATGTGTGCTATCCATAGCAGATTTTTTTTTTCTCTAAAATTTAAAGTAGCAAATTACTTTTAAAGGGGATGCTTGCTTCACTCAGTGAGTAAGTTCAAGCTACTGTTCTGTAAAAGCTCCATTTCTTTCCAGAAAATTTTCTAAATGAATTTTTTGTGTGCCTTTTAACAGATGTTATCACAGGGAACAGTTCTCATGAGAATTGGCTTTATCATTCTGTCCCTGGCATCTTTTGGACTACTTATGGAGAACAAGTAAGATACAAAATATGTGGGGTTTTTTATTCTTTCATTATGGGTTATTTATAGCTATATGTAAATCTCAGAAATCATATAGATAAAAAGATATAATCACCCAGACCCACACATGGCTGTCTGTTGACTAGAAAATAACACATGACTAGCCAGCACCTAAATCCAGAATTGTTCCCATAGCAAGAAGTGACTACATCTGTATTGTCCCTCACAGAAAAGTTTTGGATGGGCTTTTCATGTCTTCCTCTGTGCTTGCATTTACTGGGTCCATGGGTTTGGGACAGTGGCAGGTGAGGTGGACCTGTTCAAGGTCAGATTGTGTGAGCCCTGTGTAGCATGCCGCAGGTGCCAGATACATGATGGTATGTGAAGAGCACACAGTGTAGCTCAGAGTGAGCTCAAAATCATGTGAAAGATGGTGTAGACTTGAAACTAAACTTAATCAGTATAGCTTCAAATGAAATTGGATCTTGAATACACCAGGCCAGTGAGATACATTATGAAGTAGTCCATATGGGCACTGTGTCCCTAAAGAACATTAAGTAGCATTCACACTTTCTTACAAAGAAGTTATTTGCCCTGACAGAGAAGAAATGTGGAATAAAAGTTTTCTTTGAGACTGAGGTGCCAGTACTGCTTTGCACCTGCTGTTCATTATGTTTTCAGAAATGAATACCTTTCACTTTTAAGGACTGAACAGTTTAATTCAGGATAGGTAAAAAATATGTCAACATGCCAGACATGTGAATAACCTAGGGAGTTAATAAAGAGGCATTAGTAAAAAGTGACATAAGTATACCATTGGAAAGATTCTGAACTACTTAGGTAGCAGTTCTCAGAATTTTGTTGTGGTAATTTTTGAGATCAAAGGACAGTAACTAAAGATACAGTTCCATTCATGTTAGTTCAAATATATTTTGCAAGTATGGGTATTCTCACCACCAGCTAATTCATGGTTGTAAGTCAATGTAAGATATATACCATAAAAACTTAACTTTAAGAAAGATGACTAGATGTAAGTGGAGGACATCACAAACTAATTCTATTTTCTCTTTTTCACTGAGCTTAGCAAAGAGGAAAAGATTGGATGTTAATCTGAATTGATTCCATTTTCTAGGTCCAAAGCAGGAATTTTGGAAATTATACGCTGTTTAGTCTTCATAGGTGTTTACAAACTTGGCTACTTTAGGAGTCATTTTTCCTTCTTGGACTATGCATATGAGGTAAGACATTTATTTAAAAATGTCTATGCTGAGTATTCTAGATTTTTTATCTTTTCACAAGAAAGAAACACTAAACATTTACATTTTGTTGTCTTATTTTTCATTATGCTACTTGAATAGAGTATTATTTTTTCTTATTATTTTTCACTTTTTATGATTATTTTATAAGAAAATTATTCTAGTTCACTACTGAGATGCCAGTTATCCTTGGAAAAAAGGTCATGAAGGACTGCATTTACCACTTCTTGCAAAAATAATTTACTTATCCATTACTATTATTCACATATTTTGAAGTGAATAATAGTAATGCATTGCTGAATTTCGATTGTTTAATACTCCTTTTATGGGAGAAATATGAAAATTCTTGGAGGCTGGAAGATTTAAATATAAAGGATATTGCTCTGCATTAATCCTGTGCCTCAGAAACAGACTTTTAGCCATGGACAAGGAGTGGGTACAGGACTAAATGGACCTATGGTCTGATACTTGTGGTAACTTCTGTGTTCTGGGCATTTACTTTTATCCTGTTCTTGCCTTTTGCTTTTTATTATTTTCCTTTCCAGTAGAGTTGGTATTTCATATCTCTTTTAATATTATCACAATGAAATAACAATAGTCACTGTTAGTATTCCTATCTGAGCAATATTACCAAGCTACGTGCTATTGGTTACCAGAAAATAATGGTTATTCATAACCAACAAGGTTATGAATGGGTGGCTGGATTAGTAGAACCTCATCAGAAAGTTACTCTTTGGCTTAAAGTCAGAAAAAAATCAAATAAAACAGTAGGAACTGTTTGTTCAAAATGGTTCCTGTGACTTCAAACATATGCAAAATTTATTGCATCTTTCCCAGTTGGAAATGGTCTTGCTTCTCCTGCTTTTCTAAAGGAAATGGAATTAGAAAAATGAAAAAAGAAAAAAAAAAAAAGCTACTGCTGCTGTGGGTCTGGGAGGATTTTCTGGTTTTTTTTTTTTTGTTTGTTTGTTTTTTTTTCTGCCTGGGTTGGAAAACAATAGCTGTTGGACAATATTTAAAGCTAGATAAATGCCACTAACTGAGAATTGTTTAGTTTCCCCCCTGCCCCCTTGTTACATTTTCAAAGCTTTGGTGTATAAAGCAAATGGTTCTGTAATTCCTTTGATAAGAGTCTGAAAGAATTTAGCAGATATTTTAAGAGGTTTACTTAAATATAAGTTGGAAATTATTTGTAAAATTTCCATAGTAGGCTAATACAGTAGAAAGGCTTGAAGTAACAAATTCTAAAATTTTGGAACAATTTACCTTGCCCTTGAGACATAGCTTTCAGACTTGAATTATTTGGATATTCTGACTGAAGTCTGTGAGAATTATGTCATTATATACACCCTCAATACCTGCCCTACTGAGTTCTTTATTCATATATAAAAGTGTCTCGTATTAAGAAATGAGTAGGAGAAGAAAAAAATAAAATGAAGTGGTTCTTGCTCTGTTCTTTACATGTTTCTGTCATTAAAAGAAATTCTTTATTGTTATCTTGAGTTCTTCTCTACTGTCCTGTAGTTTCTTCCTTTTGTTTATTCTTTTATCCTTCATATTGCAGTTCTTTGTTGTTCTTTTTTTAGTCCTTTGTTTGACACTCACTATATAGTCCACTTTTTACAAGAGACAGGACTACTTGCACACAATTTTTCTTTGAAAATACTGGAAAAATAGATGTCTTTCAAATAATTTGCTCTTGGAATTGCTCTATTCAGACAGGAATAGATAATGTTTCTGAGTGATGCCAATATTTCCACACTGGACATTTTATCACAAATCAACAATTTCATTATATTAATAACTTTTGTAATCATAGAATAATAGAATTGGGTGGGTGTGAAGTATAAAGATCCTCTAGTCCTATCCCCTGCAATTAGCAGAGACATCTTCAATTACACCAGGTTGCTCTCAGCCCCAATGAACATGATCTTGAAAGTTTCCAAGGATGAGGCACCTATCACCTCATTGGACAATTTTTTCCAGTGCTTCACCATCTTCACAATAAAAAATGTTTTCCTTTTTGTAGTCTGGATATTTGTGAACTTCAAAATGTCGCCCATTTTAAAATGAATTACCCATTTTAAAATAAATTATACACTTTTGCTCCCAATGTATTGTATGCATGGTAGGCATGTTCTTATGGGTCTAGTGGAATTTGTGTCAAAATGAAAAAAAAATCTGAGAGATTTCTGGATATTTTTCAGTTCATGTTGAAAAGTCTTCAAAAGTAATGTTTTACCTCAATATTGGCGTGATCATTTTGAAACAGCAGTGCCAGAAAGTATAAGAAATACATAAGCAGAAGGTTTCCCCAGACATTAGATCTAAACATCCTAAAAATGTTTCTGTTCATCATTCCATGTTGTTTATCCTTCATAATATAATAATACAGGTAATCTGCTTGATTTTAAATGTCCTTTACTCTGTTTCACTTTTACATTCTCTTACAAATTTTAAGAGGTGTAAATGGAAACATTTATTTAATCATTTTGTTTTCCTCATCTAAATATCATGTCTTTAACATACACCTAGATTTAGCTGACTTTGGTCTTTTTAATCTAATATTTCTAGTAATCATAACCTATAATGTGCTCAAAAATGTTGTCTTTACATCTTCATCCTTATGTGTTACCAAATAAACAATTCTTTAGTAATCCAGAGTTAAATAATGAAAGCACAACATCATGTAAAAGAGTTTGTGTTGACTTTTTCTATAAATTAACCCTTCAAGGGCGGGATTACTTCAGGATAAAAAAGTGTTTTAAGAATCTAACAAACAATTCTTTCTCAGAACTCTTAATGGGGCACATTGCAGCAGATAAGCGCAAGACTGATTTTACCAACAACATGTTCAATAATTAGTGATAAAGTAAGTTATTGTTTTCCATATATGTGGGGGATTTTCTGCTACTATGTTTCATATGTTCCTATTTCTCAAGACTATTAGGACCAGTAAAGATTTCTAAAGAACATATCCTTGCATTACTATTTGAATGGTATTCTAACTGCCAGAAATAGGCACTTTAAACTGAAAATGATTGTGTTTGGCTCATAAGAAGACTTGACAATTATCAGGAGGAGCACCTTCTGGGGGAAACTAAATGGGAAATGAAGAAATGAGAGAAAACTAGGGGGTCAGTGAGAGAAGGGAGGTGAGCAGAGGAAACAAGGAGCAAGCCTTTCCCACTTTGCAATTAGATTAGCTCAGGTGGGCATGAAAAAAGCAGCTGAAGATGGCAATCTGAGTAGAACAAGCAGTCCTGCTCTCTGGCTCTTACCCTCCTTGCTGCCCTGCTGACTGGCTTTGTGAGCTGGGCTGACTTAACCAGACAAAGATTTTTTTCAGGTAAGTGATGCAAATTTTGTGGAGCAAGAAAGTTTCTTAATGCTAAGGTTCAGGAAAGGAGGAAGCAAAATGATGTTATAGGTGTGTAAGAAAAAAAAAAAAGGCTTTTGCTGAAGCTGCAGTCTTAATATGTTAATTTCTGTGTCTGCAGTCAAGTAAAAACAATATTGACTCCATTGATTCTTTGAAGTTGTGTGTTACCAGATTTGGTTCCTTATGAAAATTATGTTATTTTTCTGATCATTTGAATATATTTTCCTCCCTGCTATTGTATTTGAATTCATTCTGTGATATACTCCTGGGGGTCTCTCCAAGTGTCTTCTTGTCCAAGAAAATAATTTAAAGCTATCTTCACTACGAAAGTGACCACAGGAGGTGGAACCGTGTACATTCCTCAGCATGCATTTTCTGTTCCTTTTCCTGTATATATTTCATATGGATGATTAGGTGAATGTGGAAGGGGGAGGGAGTGAATTTTTTTTGTAGTTGTTTCTTTGTTTGAGGTTTTATGTGTTATTTGTTTATTTAAGAAAAAAGTGGTGATAAATGAGGAAATTTTTATATCTTAAAAAAATTGTTTCTTGGATGGAGGTCAATAAAAACCTCAGTGACAGGAAATATATTTGACTGGTTTGAAGAACTGGTGTGTTTCTTTTGAGAATCTGTGCTGCCACATCCTATACTAGTTAGCTTTCTTTAGGCTGATTACTTCATGCCTGCGTAATGTGATGATTGTGTGTATTACTAAAGCCAAATCATTTTCTGTCAGACTGGGCCTGGAGCCTCCTAACCACCTGGAGGTAGCAGAAAACATTGCTTGTGTGTTCAGTTATGTGACGGTTCAGCAGGCACGATATGTAAAAATAAATCTGTGATGATGGTCCACCTCTTTAAAGTGTTTCCATCCAACTGCTCTGGTTTGGCATCAGCCAGCATATTCCATGAGCTGAATTTGGTCAAACACTGGCTGTTATTTGACAGTAGTACTAATGAGGAGCAAGTAGAAATGAGAGCCATTGACATGTTGTTGGAACTCTTATTTTAAATATTTTCACCAACTCTCATAGTAGCTGCAACTCAGACTCTTAAACTAAGAGGCTAGGAGTGAGGAAGAGGCAGGAGGAAATAGATGTCTGTCTTGATGTGTTTATATTTTACCCCTGTTGTAGCTAAGGCATTGTATCTAAGAGTTAATCTTTTCATCCTGACTTGTGCATTGCAACTTAATGAGCTGCCTGGCTATGCCACGTTGGCTGGCATGTATTAATTTACAGGTAGGAAGGACAAAAAATCTAGGGCAACTTCCATGGTGGAAAAGCGAGGTTTTATACATGTGTGATGTTTTAAATTAATAACTTGTTTTCTTTTCTATGTGGGCATGTGGTACATTAGAAATATAACCAGCTTTGGAAGATATACAGAATCTTGTGCTGCAGGGTGTAATTCAACCCTTAACTAATGAAGGTAGAAATGAGCTTTATTGTGGTCAAATAGCTTATTTACTCCTCCAGAGTGTCTAAACTTGGTAGAGGCAGCTGTTCCAAAAACTTTTGGAGACAGTATTCTATACCAAATGGACTGCTGTTCTGATCTTTGATGCAATTCTGGTATTTCTTCTGACATAGAATTTAATTGGCCTGGATAAAATATAAAATATTTCTTTATTAAAGAACTGATTTACACTGTATCGTGTGTTCCACAGAAGTCCCTCTTAATGTGATATATTATCACACTACTTATTTTTCCTTTCATCATGCGAAGAGTTGCTGTTACCTCACTTGTTTCTTAGTATAATTTGCCAGTGTTGGAATACTGACTTATGAGTACAGACATAAAACAAACATTTACTCATAAGAACTTATTTCCACATCAACGATAGTTTTCTGCTCTGTAGCATTTTTTCTTGGTCCCTCGTTAAGATCATCTGTGCCACATCTCAAAGAGCCATATCCCGTATTTGGTTTCCATTAAGGTGAAAGCTCCATGCCCTGTGCTATGATTTATGACCTCAGCATTTATGCAGTCTCTATGCCATAACTAGATTGGCTGGTGTATTTCAAATATATTTTAGAAATGAAACTGGGGATGGAAGGAAACTCTGCTGCCTATGATAAAAAGCCTTGTCAACACACATGGAATTAAACAAACACGCGTTGTAATAGTTTTTTTCTGTGTTAGCGTCATTCAGAAAAGTTTGCTATGCCATGCAGTGTATCCCAGGGACTGGACTTTTAATATTCTTGACAACTGCCCTAAGGGGAATAATGTCCCTTAGAAAAAGTCACTGTAAAATCTGGCAGTAGATTAAGTTAGTTTCCACTTAGGTGTGACAGCAGAGTCATTACTGATTTTAGACTTAGCCAGTTTGAGAGTCGCCTTCACCACCATCAACTAAGGACTATGATGTATAGTTCCAGATGCTCTGGCCAATTGACCGTAAAATTGCTCTGCATTTCTGGCAGAGCAGTTGAGCTGGAGCCTTTAAAATCTCCACTCCCTGAGCTCAACACCCTTCCCCCTCAGTTTAAAAGCTGCTCATTATTCTTCTTCTGCCCGCTGATCTTAGCAAAAGAAAAACTTCTGGAATCAATTAGAAGTGTCTGCGCTTGATGAGATTTGCACGTGAGTTCGGAATTGCGAGGCTTTGATAGTGTCAGCCAACAGCTGCAGTTTCAGGTGGTAAATCTGGGAAGGAATTTTCCAGGGTTTATTTACAATCATAAAATAAAACAAAAATCAAGACATGTTGGAAACCATCTAATGTGTTGTTAAAATGAAGCCTGAATTGGGTTATATATTTATTTTGTCTGAAAAAAAAAAAGTGAACCGGCAGTTTATTATCAGGATCTTTTCAATTACCTTGCAATTACTAGGCTGTATAGAGGAGCTGTAAAAAAATGCAAGCTATGGTCTGCTTGCTGTAGTTTTACCTATGAAAGAAGCATCTGCTATTACTTTTGTCACTTTAATTGTTTGACAAGACAAGGAGGTAGTCATACTTAATAGAAATCAGAAGCGTGCAAAGATAAAGCAAAGGTAGTACTCTGAACATGGAAAATACATGTTCACATATACTGACTGAAATGTTGTCCTTTTTTTTGTCAACACTTGCACTCATAGGTATAAAGTTTATTTTGTAACCCTTCTTACCCCAAAGCAGTCAGTGATTGGCATGTAGCTGTATGCAGTGTTTGCATTTTAAAGGTGACAGCCATGCCAATGAGATTATTAATGTTCAGTTGTATATCTGAGGGTGTCTGCAAAAATGAAGCTCTAGTATTTCACACATCTTGTTACTGATGTGATTTGGTTTGTAAGCCAAAGCAAAATTTTTCTATAAGACAGTAATGGTACAAACGCTGTCAAACAGCATTCTTTTCTACATCATAATAACACATGGATAATGATAGAGATCTCCATACTAGTGAATCGCTTCACTGATATTAGTCCCTAGTGACTACTGACATATTCCACATGGGTAGATGTTTGTCTGTGTAACTGTAGTTGCAGTACTAGAGTATTTTGTTTGGTTTTTTTTTTGTTTTGTTTTTTTGTTAATGCACAAATGCATTAATTTGTTTCATACCCCATATTTCCACAGATGTGGAAGACTCATGTTTCCTACTCTTGACAGAGCTGTTGCTTACTGATCACTTTATACTTTCATAAATTTACGTTCAAAGTTGATTTCAAGATGTCACGTAAAGTACATTGCAATGTCTAAGAGTCAAAGGCAGGGTAAGATGGGCAATTTGTGTGTCCTGGATGAAAGACATTGGCTTACTTGTGGAGATTCCCCTTCCACACAGGTCATGTGGGGAGAAGCAGAAGATGCAATTTGAGGAGTGCAGAAGGGATCTCCCAGCCATGAAGGACACCCCTGAGTGGGAAGCCTTTCAGCATCACTGTGCATGGCCAGTGTGTGTGTGTGTGTGTGTTCTCTAGGCTGTCTTTAGTCCATCAAACTCACCCACATGTATGTGCTTGTCAGCACAGCCTGATACTCAAAATTAGTAGACTATTTTCCAAAACTAGATCACTTACATCCTAAGCTATTGTAACAGGCAAGTTGCAGGAATTGTCCTAAAGAGAGAAGAGTGGTATCTGTGTTCCCAAGACCACAAATACAAATGACTTAGTTTGAATTTTATCTTCAAACATGATAGGCAGAGGGATTGAATTAACTTTTAAGAGATAAAAGCTGTAGTGAAACAAGCTGTTTCTGATGTGGAAAAGATCTGGGTTTGGCACACACAAGGTGACCACAAAGAACCAACCTAGTATTTAAAATATTTTGGATATTTCTATCTTGTACAGTTTAAATAGAGAAACCCCAAATATTAAAAATACATGCAGTCCAGGGTTACCCAATATTTGCATCTTGCAATGATAATGGTAGCAGACTTCTTCCC
This sequence comes from Pyrgilauda ruficollis, assembly GCF_017590135.1. Lineage (NCBI taxonomy): Eukaryota > Metazoa > Chordata > Aves > Passeriformes > Passeridae > Pyrgilauda > Pyrgilauda ruficollis. Next base: position 7,437,297 of record NW_024519206.1, on the reverse strand, counting down.
ATAAATGTCTCTCCCCACTTCTGTAACAGTGAGCAGCTATGAAAACTTAACATTTCTGTAACAGAATGTCTTTGTAGGACTCACAGATTTGGACTTTAATTTAGCCCACTGGAAATCTTAATCAATACATTTGTGTAGGAAAGCAGAAATTAATTCAAAATGCTTTATAATATGTTCTATTACTTTTTAAAAATTGTAAATGCTATCTTCTGCTCAGTCTATTTTTTTTTCAGAAGTTTCTTGTGAACAACAAAGGAAGAAAAGCACAGTAAAAGTTTTTTTCCTATTAGTAGCACCTGAAATAACTAGAGACTGAAAACTGGTTCTTGACATCTGGGCAATTGCATGCTAAATTCTAACCAGCCAGTGCCTTTTGTCTAAAGTGGGCAATAGATCAGTAAGATAAAATCAAGCCATTATATGTGCTGTGATTTATTTCCTTTATTACTTTCTTGTTATATCATTCCCCTATACAAGTTCTGTTTTCTATGATGTTTAGGGTTGGGGAATAAGAATATAGAGAAAGCAACAATGCTATATTTGATTTTATATTTGGGTATTGCGCAGCACAAAGAATGTTTCAAAATTTCCTTCTCCTGCCAATGCCAAATAAAAATTGCCTGATGAAAGAAGATTAGCAAATGCTGTGTTTAACAACTGATTACCAAATGCAGAACACACAAAACACTTTGTATGTTTAAAAGTTAGAAATAGGCGTTATGAGAAAAAAGTAAATATAAAGCTCTAGCTATCACTTGAAAACAAGGTAAAATAATACAGCAACCCTCTATAGAGTCTGGGAGTGATCACATCTGTCCTGACAGAATTTGTTTGGTTTATCTTCATGTGGAAACCATGAAATATTTGACTGGGTTGTTTATTTTGCTGATTTGAAGCTAATACCATTGAAGATGCCTGGTTTTAGTTTGAACATTCTAGATTTTGTTTTATGGAGAAAGGGAGGCTATATTTTGTCCTTAGGTATTACTTGAATTCATTGCACATCTGCATATGGCTATAATGCTCTAGATCTATTAATTTCTCCTCTTTTTTGCTTCATGTAGTTTGCCTACAAAGAGTGGTCAGATGCTAGGAACCACCTCAAAGTGGTAGTGAAGCAGGTTGCTAAGAGGCAGAGTCTGGCGATTAACTGCATTGTTTTATACCTACTTCATAGCATTCCACTTGCTTTTGAGACCAACCTAGTGAGTTTATAACATTTTAGGGAAGATATCTATCATTGCACATACATAAAAGGGCCTGTCCTGCTTCTGCTGGCTATGTAAGCAGTGCGTAGAGTTGCCATCATCATGGCTGAATTTCTGGTCAATTTTTTTTCCAGGCTTAGAAGTGAAACCTATTAGTGAAACATTTGCCTTATTTACAGAAGTCAGGGTGGGTTTTATGTCTTTTAAAGTTCTTTGTTATTGTCAGCTGAGAACATTCTAGAACAGGATGGGAAGTGTTCTGGAGTATAATTCTAATATCTTTTTGGGCTATCTTTGCTTCTAACGAAAGTGTTGCCCTAAAGTGAATCCATTCCAAATGTATCTTTCCAAACTATGTGCAGGGATGGTGAATAGCTCCTGGGGTTATCTGAGTCTTGTTAAACTGCATCCTCAGACCATAAAACATGTAAAAAACGAATTCATCTGTCAGTCTTGTGAATTGGACCTAAAAATGTGTTACCAATATACCAACAACTGAGTAGAGCCTCTTGCTAGAAGCAACTTGCTAGAATTTGCCTTGCCTTCTGGATAGCAGTCTAAAATGTACAATACAATAAAAAACCATGGCATATGCTTTGATATGTTTCAACAAAAAAATTGAGACTATTCTGTGTAAAGGGATACAGAACTCCTTACTCCTTCTTTTTCTTTTTATTACTTTTTTTTTTTCTTTGTGTGAAAAATGAAAAGATAATAAAGGAAAATGGAGAGGATAAGAGAAACTTTTTCTAGTTCTCTAACCAAATCAAAATAAAATCCATCATATTTTCAGGTCCATGAAAATTAGAAATCACTTTTTTTACAAAATGTTAAGACAAACATGAACAGGTGGAAGATTCAAGGTGAGTAGCTAGAATGCTTCCTCCTACTTGGGTTGATACACTTTTATTTCACTTTGGGTTTTTTTTGTTTTTTTTCACCCCAATATTAAAAAATAACAGTAATCAAATAGCAGAACAAATTATTGCCTGAAACAAAAGCATCTCAGTCAAACTTCTTGGTTTAAAATAAAGTCAAAAATCTTCAACTTGCCTTGGGTTCATTTGTCTTGAAAGAATACATTAGAAGAAAAAAAACCTCTTTGTTTCAGTTGTCCAATCTCTACATTTAAGGGCAGAGAGAGATAAGTGAGTGTTTCGTCTAAGGGACTATCTGAGGATCTTGCTATTGAAAGTAAGAAGCTTTTCACTGACAGAGGGAAACTGGATATTTGAAAAAGCAAACACTGTCTCGTTTTAACACAGTCCTGGGTATTGGTAGAACATTAGCACCTTGGATTCAGGTCAGCTTTATCACACTCTGATTTTTTTCATTACATTACTCAAGGGTAGCTCACTTGAAACAGATAAAGAATTCTAGAGTACTCTGATTAAGAATAGTGATAAAACCAATATTATTATATAGCTATAATTTTATTATAAATTGATGCAATCATAATTTGATGTTTTCAGGACTCTTATTGGACTATTTATCACCTTCTAAGTAATCAATAATTTCTGCCAAGTTCTTATAAAAAGTCTCAATCCACTAAACGAATCAAATCTGCTCATTCCAGTGAACTCCTGACTAGTGGAGAGTTAAGAAGGAGGAAACAGGTTCTTTAGTGGATCCAGGTTTATTTTTTTGGCTTTGCAAGCTCTCTGGCTTTCACAACTTATTAGCATCAAATAAAAATCAAAAGCATCAGCTTGCAAAAGTAACTAAAATAATAGCTGCAAAAGCAGTGTGCAGACAAAACTGGTCCAGTTTTCTTAGATAGTCCAAATAAAATCTGTCTAACTACTTTGAATCCTCTACTGTTATTTTGATCTTTTTGGGACTAAATTGCATGATCTTCATTAATTTATTTTGCTTTGTGCAGTAATTCATACTAATAAACTCTACACAGAAGCATATTTGGGCATATATGCCAGTAATTTCAGAGAACCCATAATAGATTTGGCAGGAGAGATTCTGCTTTACAGAACTGTACATGTGTGGACAAATGTTTTCCTCTTGGCTTAGACAGAGTCTTTGGAATGTAAATTGGAAATGTAAATTATTCTGTGGAAAACTGTTGTTGAAATGGAACCGTGTTGTTAGCTTAATTGCTAAGAAACAAGCTAGGGTTGATACGCTTCAAAATTCTGCTGAATGACTCCCTGTTTGAAGGAAAACTCAGAAAAACAGAGGAGTTGTGCCTTTAGTCCAAAGTGTGGTCCTTTGGGAAAAGGACGTGAAAATGTGTGCCTATCAAGTATGTAATCAAATTGACAGATTAAAGGTGTAATGGAAAGGAAATGGCATGAGGGATGGCAGGCACAGACTGTCCCCAGACCATGCAGGGCACATCTGGTCCAAAGGGTACCTGTAATGGTCTAGGAAAGAGGGTAGAGGTGAAGCAGAGAGGATCTGTACATTCTCCCAAACTCTGTTATTACTTAATTTGTTAAGGATCTGAATGATTAGAAGTTGCTCATGTGAACCCGCTCCTACAATGCTATAGAATTCATATTTTGCAGAGTGGGAAATGAGAGAAGAACCTTGGGTTTGTATGGCATTATCTGCAATTATAAATTATTTTATTTTACATCTTTCCAGCCCACATGCCCCGACTTCTAAAGTCTTTAGACACATCCTTGCTGGCAGATTATCTCTTTGTAATTTGGTGACAAGATCATGGTCAGATACACAGGCACACGCTATCCTTATTTCCTCAGTGGTCATGAGTTGCTGAATCAGTGATTTAAGCCTAAATGTGGTGTTGGATTTTCTATCCTAAATTACAGAGGAGACATTGCTATTGTTAATATTCGTTAGCATAAGTTTTTTTCCTTGAAATTTTTATGAAGTTGTCAAAATTGCAGGTTCAGCTAATGTTGTATTAATGCCAGGCAGGAATGCTGTATGACTGTTCTCCAGCATCATTTCCCTATTACAGCTAATGCAGTCCATCTCACTGAAACCAAAAAGCTATTGCCAGTACACCTCTTAAATTATTCTCAAGCTGCCAGCTGTGCCATTTGCCTTTGATCCTTTCTTTCATGGTAATTGTCATACTGAAAGGTAAAACTAAAATATATTCTGTACCAAAAGCCACCTTTTCATACTTCTGGAGGATATTTGTCCTCACAAGATTGCTGCAGATTTTACATACTATTAATCGTATTCTCTATGTGCTATTGCTGCCATCAAGTGCAATTATATAATTATGCATGTGCAAATATTCATGTACAGTATTTTTTAAGTAATGCCAGCTCTCTGGAGCTCCAGCATTTTCTTACTGCTTAATTTAAAAATAACACTTAGCATTACATGAAACACCTCATTGTTATATTTTAATGGGAGCTAAAAAAAGAAAAATTCTGGTTCAATATGCACTTTGAAGTATGTTGCTGAGCAGAAGAATAGATTGCCTTGTTAATAGATGAAATTTGGTAGTTTAGAGACTTGCTTTAATGGTTTTATTTACTATCTGATAACATAATTGAAAAAAACTGTGGTCATCGGTGTAAACAAATCTTTCCAGCAGGGAAAACAATTATATTTACCTTCCTTGCATGTGTTATTACATGCAAAGAGAAATATTCCAAGATGTTCTTCTGACCAATGTGGTTTAAAAATTACTTTCCAAATATGAATTTTTTTTTATTACTTCTGATTCATGATATTTAGAGAGGAAAATACTTTTCAATTGCTTATTTAGTGCTTTAGGAATCTCATTTAAAACATTTGTGTGGTTTTGATCTTTCCTGTATTAAGGAGGTCCTGAAGCATCATGCTGTCCATTGGCTCTACAGCAGTAAATCAGGATTTTAATGTACTAATGAGATGCTGGTCTACAAGTAGCAAAGCACTTCATCACTACATTCACTTCTTGCAATGTGATACTTAAGAATAAATATTTCTTTATTAACCCTGAAGTCAAACTAGTTGACATCCAGGCATTCTAACAGTTGTACAAGTTACTGTCAAGTCTCACAACAAAGCAGTAGTCCTGTTTCTAGGTATGTACAATGTAAACATGAAATGAAAGACAGCAGATGAAAATAGACACATTTTAGACCAATAGACAAATATTACAACCAATCAGAAAGCATTTGTCTAAAAATTGAGCATATTCGTAATGAAAGATAACAGAAGCAGCTCAGGGAAGAGAGAGATATGCTGAAAAGATCCTTCAAATGTTGAAAATTATCTTACTTTTAAAAAGGGAGCTAATGGAAACATAGATAGACTGTCCCTTTGGATAAGTGATTACTTTCTAAGACCCATTTGTTTCAGTAGCACTGTGGGTGGACATGGATGAGGTGTGAAGGTTTTGGCAGAGAGGATTGCTGCATTGGAGAGGTGAGAAAACAGGGTACCAGATGACAATTCTAGATCCATGAATGAATAAGACTAATTATCTCTGGTGTGTTGGAAAAGAATCTGTGGATGTGGATATGGGGAGTCTAAAGACAGGTGGGATTTAAGATGACATATAAACAGTGATAATATCTAGAATTATGGGAGAGAAGATCTATTTGAAAATAGAGGAGATAAAGAATTCAAACTATATTTAACCTAAGCTAAAATTCAAACACACAACAATATTGGGACAGATAAAATTTTTATGGTGGGCTGAAGGGGATGAGACTTGAAGAAAAGAGTGGGGTCTCCATAGACATGATAGAATTTGTGCTGGGATTAATACTGTATAGAGACGCACAGAAAAGGGGAAAAGCTTGCACAAGAATGGTGTATCTGAGCTATACAAGATAGCATAAAACCTTGATGTTACTGAGCCCTTCATAATGGCTTAAACTTTATAAAAGATCTACTAGTAGATATTTTTGAATAAAAGCAAAACTTATAGAAATATAAGTAATTAAAGAAAACTGTTCAGCTACACAAAAGAAGAATAGATTTATCCTTTTATTCATGGTGGTGAAATTATTTTTTGGTTTTTTTTTTTTGAATGCATGAAAGTTAAATTTCTGGAAACTGGGGCCAAATGTGTTCCCTGGTATGTAGCACTAGCGTGCTCTAGCACTACAGACTTTACTAGTGTCAGAGGAGATTCATCTGTGACATAGTGGTTGGTCAGCCACCAGTGCTTTCCGCAAGAGCAGAAACAGATTGTAGTGTTGAGAAATCAGTAAATAATATTTGATATATCAATAGCTAGTAGAATTAAAGAGGAGGGTGTTAAATAGGATTTAAATATTTGTCATTAACTGTCCTGTCTGGTGCATGAAACAACATCAGTTCTTCTCTTTAATCTGTGCAAAACTTTATTTGCTGTCTTCATCTGGAAAAGGGCCCTCTGAAATAAACCTTAGTATTTAAAAACATTTCCAGAAAGAAAGAAGTAATTAATTCCATAGAAAATCTGAAGTAATATATGAACAACAATAAAGAAACATTTCAGGAGAGAACTTCAAATAACTGAAGTGCTAGTGAAACATAAGGACACTGGAATACTCTAGGATGGGAGGAGATGAAGAAAACTAGTGATGAAGTTGTGTAAAAGGATGTGATGCAATGAAAGGAAGGATAAGAGAAAGCAATATGGTTTATCAGGTAAATAAAAATGTGGGGAAAATATGATTATGATGATTATTATTATAAATTGCATTGCTGTCACTTCTTTCTAGGAATCAGAAGTTAATATCTGTCCACTGAAAGGTTCTCATATAGTTGTAATAGGTGAAAACAGGGGTAAAATGAGTTAAAATCATATCAGCACAAATGCTTGAGAAGTATCATAAAAGAAAGTTTGCTGCCATTTTGAAAAAGTAAATAGCATCCTGAAGTGAGATAATCTGAGTTGTTGAGTTTTTCTAAAAGAGAGAAAATGAAGATGTATAGTCAAGTATTTATGGTGAAAGTGGTACACACTCCCTTTGAAAATGTTTTCATTTAGTAACAACTTAAACACTCTGCATGATTTGGGACTATTTTGGATGATCTACCGCACCTGAGGGAATGGCTCTAAAGTTTCACTTTGATTTTCTTCACTATGATTGCTACTATTTTTTTTTTTGCTTTAGTTTGTTTGATTTAGTGTATGCATGCCTTTTTACGAGTAGAAGACATGACACATTGTCGTACATTTAAGTAGATTGTAGAACCCAGAAGAAATTATTAGGTTCTTGAAAACAGTGCAGTGGGAAAGTCTTAGATAATTATAACATCTACTGTGAAGTTTTGCATTTCATATTGCTATTTAAAATAGATATAGTACATACTTTGTGTGTGAGTGAAAAACATAATTTGGAAATGTTTACATCTGACTGATCTATTTTAAGTAAAAGACATATATTGTTTAGGTGCTAGTGAGAAGTGTGAATATTGTGATTGGCTACTGCACAGAAACTTTCAGACAGGTAGTATGTGGAGAGCAAATGAATTGCTACTGTGTGAGTTTAAAACTGTAGATTCAAAAGCTAAAATAATATTTAACTATACGTGGTATAATGAATCTTTATTGGCAACTGGCATTCACAGACTATTTGAAGGGCAGTATTGGCCAGACACAAGTTATTTGGCAGAGATCTTGCCTAGTATATATTTGCAGAGCCTGTCTGCATAAGGATGCTGGCAGGTTTATCCTGATTTCTATTCCAGGTGACAAATTTCTATCCAAGCATATGAGTGATCACATATTTTCCACTGGAATCTGGGCACAGTAAAATTTCTGAAGCTGAGTAGAAAAATTGAAGGATTTGCTTCAACTATAATAGTCTCTGCATACCAAGGTGACAGCAAAATATTTCCATTTGGACAACATCAGGGTGAACAGTGCAGAATTGAGCTAAACATTTTTCTGGAATACTGATTGTATTTTGTTGCCACTTCTCAGTGGCATCTTCTCTTAACCTAGAAGCTGTGATCACTGTACTCTTCAATTAATTTCTGCATGAAAATTAAGCATTGGAAAGTACTAGTGCAGAAGCTGTTTACCAAAGCAAAAAGCACTGTTCAAACCAGATGAAAGCTATACCATAATCCCATTAGCTTTTTTTTCCTTTTTTCTGATGCAAAGCCAATTAAAAAATAGAATAGTTTCCATTAGTTTATTTGTCTTTCCTGGAGCAATTACAATTGCTAAACTTTCCTAAACTATATAAATGTGGAGTCTCCCCTTGTGACAGGTTGTTTAAATTTATAGCTAAAGCTAGCATTTCCATCTCCAGTAAAAACCAAACAGACATTTAATTATGGTGCCTGACATTTCTGACTAAAATAGAGCCAACAGATCCTGTCAGACAGCCCTCATTGTTCATGGATTTTGAACAAATTTGGGATCTGTGAATTTATAGCTAGGTTTTTCTCTACTATTGTTTAAAATAGCACACATGGAAAACACGCCATGGGTGTGTTGTAATTCAGCTTTAATGATGTAACACTTGGTTTCAGTCAATCGTTGGAGGACTGCAGTAACACTGGTTTAGTGCTTCAGACGTTGCATGTTCCGTAGCAATTATAGTCCAGCTTTCAATAATGGCTGTTGGCGGGGTATCCACAAGTGAAGTCATAGCAATTTTGAGAAAGAGCTAATAAAAATACACCTGCCTTGTAGTGGAAAACGAGCCTTTAATATCTTTGCTTTGAAGTTGAATGAAGCCCACAGCATTAACTAAAAGATATCAGTATTATGATGCAGTAATCCGCTTCCCCAGGGAAAGTCAGGGGATTGAAGTATGAAAGGCTACGATTTTCTAGTCACATATTTTTTAGTCACCATAACATCGTGAAGGAAAAATGGAAATAACAAGGCGATAATAAAAACGGGAAGGGTTGTTAGTTCTAAAATTAGGAAAATGCAAAGCAATCCCAAACCATAATTGAGGGATGCTACATCTTGAGGGATGCTACATCTTAAGTGATGCATTATGATTCAGTTGTTAGTTTCAATGGAATTTCTTACTAAAATATATAGAAATCTACTTTTTGTTGAAATGATATAGGGAAAAATTAAATCAGTATTTATGGAAATGATTTTTTTTTTTTTTCAGACAAATTCTCAGCTTTGTATTCTGGATCAGTTTAGCTTTTGACAAGCTTTTTACTCGGCCACTGACTGTTTACAGCCATTAATAATCCTCAGTTTGTTTTCTTTACCAAAAGATCTAGGGTGAATTCCTTGTGTCTTTTTGTTATGTTTTCTTTTATTTTCTATCCTGATATAATTCATATGTTTTGAATTCTCCTTCATTTTAGGAAGCATTAGTGGCTGCCTCTTTGTGGCATATACAGTCAAGCTGTGTGTCTTTCTAGGGCAGTCCATAATGCAGTAGTTATATGCAGTTATAAACTGCTTGGAAGAAGTGTAACAAAATATATTTTCAATAAATGATGGGGGAAAATGCAACCTCCTTAACTGCTCCCAAAATGAGAATTGGAACTTGGAGGGTCTGTTCCTGCCTATTGCTAAATTAGTGACTGCTTGGGCAAATGACAGAATCTTTCTTTGTATTGGTTTAACTGAGTAGAAAATGAATCCAAGAATCAGAATGCCACATTCTAATACATTTATTAGGTATGATTATTCTGGTACCAAAGACACTCTAGAATTATCCTATCAAAGGCCCTTAAACAACTGAAGTTACACTGTCAAAGGAAACCGGGTTGCGTCCTTGGTTTGCTTTTTTCTGCTCAAAACTCTGTTGCCTATTGTGACACACTCCTCTTGTCATGCAGATGGCTGTACTAGTCTTACTGTGGTGAATATGCCTAAAGAAACTTCAGGTCAGACATGTATAATTAGACCTTGCCTTAGGCTCACAGTTGTTCAGTGTGATATATTATGCAGTAATTTTGCAATCACTGTTGTTGGCATCAAAATCCAAAGTGCAAAAAAATTGTGTGAGTATATAAACAAATGGACCTCCTATTGAAGTAAGAGTGGCTAAGAAATTAAAATAATTGGTATATTCTTAGCACAACAAGGTTAATCAGGAGATCAGCAGAACTACTTTCATATTAATCAGTAATTGTAATTTATGAAAAAAAATCTAGAACATTTTGTCAGGAATTTTTCTGCAACCTGGAGCAGCTCAGAAACTCACAGGATACAAATCCTACACTCAGACCTCCAGTGTCAGCTGTGTTAGAGGTTCCTCTTAAAACAACCAGAATCTGTATACCTCCAGGGCTGGATGTTGCCTCTCATCCTCATCCTCACACTCACCAACATAGTAGGGTCCTCTAAATGGAGAACAGGAAGATAAAGGGCGCTTAACCCCATGCTGGTCTGATCAAACACCATTCCCTGCTAACACAGGAAGAAACATTCATCAAAGGGATATCACTTGAGAATGACCCTACAAAAACATGCACACATGCTTAACTTCACGTTAATGGGTCTATTTAGGTGCATGAAGTTAAGCATGTGTTTTAAATCTTTGCTGGATTGTAGTCTGTATTTCCCTTTCCACTAACCTGAGCCTTTAGGCAGGGTAGTTACCTTACTGGTCTGAAATGCCAGAAATTCTCTCTGCCTATGAAGAAGATTTTATATGTCTGAATTTAGTTTTAGATCATCCCTAGTTGCCATAGGATTTCAATCTTGCTATGTCTGTCATTTCTTTTTTTTTTTTGTTTAGGGTTAGCAGTACATTTTTACAAATTTCAAATAGTTTGTATAAACTTGCTACTTTTTCATAGCAAGCATATATATAATTTCATTTCCAATAAAATCCCCAATTATTATTTTTTGTTAAAAATACTATTAATAATGATACAGGCTTCTAGATTTTATACTAGTTTTTACTCTTAAATGAGACTTCAACTTTCTCTCATCTCAGCAGTGATATAAAAATAACTAAGGGAATTATCTGTTTTAATGACTTCTGTTTTATCATTTTGGGAGTGAGTGAACCTGTGTGTGACTGGAAGATTTCTTATTAAGTTAGTAAAAGGAATGTGGAGAAATGCTGAACCAGAGTGAAATACTTAGGCTCTGGAACACAGTGAACTTTTAGGCAAATATAATGTTGAATCCTGGAGCTAAATTTAAATACACTCTGCAATCAGTGATAGTCAAAAAAGTTTTTGTTTTGCTGGGTAAACCACATATGTCAGGAAGCTGTGCTGTTACACTTCCTACAAACTTCATACTACTGTCACAACATATTTTGCTGCTGTTCTTTTCTTTGTAAAACTCAAGTGTGCAATTTGCATCGCTACTCTGAAAGTAAGTTGCTATTGAGTCTTGACACCTGCCAGCACTGGTATTCATTTCAAGCTATAAAACACTGCTTTGAAATAAATATTGAGAAGCTCATTAAATGTTGTCAGCTGTGTCATCTGTGTTAGCATAAAATAATATAACTAAATATTTCTGGATTCTGTTTTCTACTAAAAAAAAAAAGAGCAAAACTCTTTGTGGATGCTTTTCTGTATTTTTTCTAGAGTTAAATCTGCTGATTTTTATCAATTCTACACACACAGTCTTTTCCATGTGTTTCTTTGGGAAGCATGCACGGTTTCTGGTTTTATACTTAGATAATTCAATATCCAATTAAGGGATTAAGTGGGCCAAGTCAGACAAGAATGCTGAAAGTGAATTTCCCCTAGCTTCCATTATTTCCAAGCTGAGACAAAAACTGAATTTAAATGAACTTAAAGGCTGCACAGTGCTTAAACACAGTAGAACCTAGGTTCTGACTCTGAGTAGTTCTGGATAACTCCCATTTCCTTCAGATGAATGAAGTGTAATATCCAGGGAAATAATTTTTTGTGTTAGGAATTGAATTCGTTTGTATGGTAATTTCTCCTTTATTCTTTGCTATCTGGAAACCTCCCGGCCTCACGAAGCATATTTATCAGTTCCATGTTTATTTACACTGTGTATAATCAACTTTAGTGGATCTGGACTGAGAAGTGTCAAATAACCCCTACAAAAATAATGTATTAAGACAAATATGGTTGTATTCACGCATATTAAGCAGATATTTTCAGCTAGAAACTGTACACAATTTAGTATTAATATTTTGCTGTGTTGATAGGCTTATTTTTCAGAAGATGAAGGGGAGAATGTGAGAGGGGAAAAAACTGCTCTTGTCATTAACTTGATGAGCCCTTCATGCTTGTGGTCCTACAAACTCAAGTCCCCAGTCCAGCTCAAAACAGATTCCCGCATTCTTTTATTTTTCCTCAAAGAGAAGAAAATGCTTCATAACAGATAACTTCTGATCATCCTACATTTTTATTCAACTTTCACCAACTACAATCCTAGTGAGTTCAAATTTCTTGTCTTAATCTTCAGCTCTTTCATGCAAATTCCCACTCTTCTCCATGCTCCTGACTGCATGGAGTTGCCTCCCATCATCTCCCATTTCACTGGGAAAGTCAGTCTTGAGCCTATGCCTGATGGTTTACATGTCTATCTTGTTGCTCCTCTCATTTGTTGAGATGATTTCTTAACTTACTATTTACTAATGTCTCCCTCAAATCCTCTCTCAGGATCTGCTTATTTGAGGGCTTCTGAAAGACAGGAACCTGTGTGTTGGTGTTGGCCAAAAAAAACCCTTTAGATGGCTGCTGGCTCAAGGTGGCATGTGGTACAAGCAGCTCTCACAATTGTCTCTTTTATCTGTGAGCTCTTGTTTATCATTATGGGTTATAAGCTCATAAGAAAAAAGGCAGGTTAAGGCTTGCTTGTAACCCTTCACTTACTGAAACTGTGATCCTGATGTCAGCTGCAGAAGTTGACTTTGTTGAAATAGTAAAATTACTAGGCAACCCTGAATGAATTGCTGAATTGCAGGTTAATAAGCGCTGTTAGTGCTGTTAGTAGGCAGTTTTCAGCCAAAGATACATTATTAATGTGACCTCTCTGAGGGCCCTGTCCTGGGCCATGCAGCAGATGTGTTGTGGTGACTGACAGGGAGAAACCCTGGAAGCAATTAGAGAGTGTAGTTTGTCCTGGAAATCTTTGGGGAATCCTTCAAATAGTATTAGAGAGCATTGTTATAATGAAACCTGTGAATCTCTGTACAAGACTAGAAATGTAAACTAGCAGCACAGAGAGAAGCATATAGCTGAATTTATGTTGGGAGGACAGAAAAGAGTTGTAGATAACAGCCATGGGGCACAGACCTTTCATGCTCAGAATCATGGCCTCAAGAAGAGGTGTTAAATCAGTGTTTCCAGACTAAAAATTTTACATCACCACTGAGACAAATTCAAGCTTCCTGATGGAGCCATCTGATGCAAGATTTGAGCAGGGAATTGGATTATGATCATATAAATTAGACAAGATTTTCTGCAGAGGAAATAATGCAGCCATATACACTTACTGAGTTGGTTTTTTTATGTGAAATGTCATGATGAAGTATATAGACACTCTGCAAGTTCCTTTAAGGTATAATTATAGCTACTGACTCACTGAGGAAGGTAACTTGTATATTTAAAGTGGTGAAATTGATAGCCAATGACTAAGCATGAACCAGTTAGCCAAATAAGAATTTTGCTGCTTTTGGTAAAGAAACATGCTTGCAATTTTATGTGTACAGCTAACTTTTAGCACAGAATGGTAGCCACTGAACTTGAGCCTCTTGAATAATTGCATTTTCTTGGATCTGCCTAATGGAACCACTGCCATTTATGTGTCCAAATCAGTTTAATCTAGGCATAAGTCCATGGGAAAAAACCCCACCCTCTATTTTTTGCATTTTTGGTCATAAATCAAATAGATTTTCAGTTATTTACTTTAATGTTTTACATATAAAGTGGTATGAATCTCAGTGTTGTAACTTTTCTGTGTATTTTGCACATTACACCTGGCAGTTTGACAGAAAGCTGTCAAGGTAAATGACCAGAATTAATTACCATTCAGTAAAAATTAGAGTAAAAATTAGACAGGAATGTGGAACTCATAGGAAGTCCACAGAGTAATATACTACTTTATATTTCTCTAAGTTATGGTTCATTAGGTGTATAAATAAATCTTTTCAATACACTTTGGCAGTATGGAAGTAAATTGTCATTTTAAATTAAAATCTCATTAGTGAGATAGTATACACCTCAATATCAGAAACGCATTTATTCTTATATTGATGCCATGTTATTGTTATTGAACTGTCAGTGTTCTCTAGTCACCTGAACTAGATAACAATCAAAAATATGTGAAATTCCTCTATTCGTTTTGAATTTGAACTTTCTTATACCTCTTCCCACTGCTGCATACCCAAGGGAAAAAATTTCCTTTATTAAGACTGAAGCCTAAAATTCCACTGCCTCAGCTCCTGAGAGAATTGGAGAAAATTAAGAACCCTGACTACAAGAGAGGCTGAAAAAGGGAAAAATAGCTGGTTTACAGGCCTTGGGGGATTAATAAGTCTTTCCATATTCCTTGGAATCTCATTGAACTAAAGTTACAGTGAGGCTATGGAGACAAAGGTCCGGTGTCTCTTTCTCTCCTGATCAAAGTGGAAAATATATTTTTCCCTACTTATTTTATCTCTCAATCCCTATGCCACCATTTGTTTTTTAGATTCGAAATTCAAAACTTTGGGTTAGTTAATTAATTTACCAAATAAAAATTAATTATAAAGGTTTTTACGCTGTTATGGTTAGGACATCCATTATTGGAAGTAAAAATCTCTGTGTTAATGTGGTAGTGTTTGCAAAATATTTCTGTAATCTGAAAGTACACTGTGTTTGTGTCCATATTGGAAAAATCAAAACAGATTGTCAATCTGAAAAAGGTAGAATAAGAGAATTAAATAATTTGCTTATTCTCAGCTGAGAATGCCATGATAGTACTCCTGCAGTGTGTTTATTTGAAAAGAATGCATCCACTAAATGCAACAGAAGGGTTTGCCAAACTTTTTTTAGCCTAGCTGTAAGGACAGAAAAGAGGGGAAGGTTGGTGGAGAGTGTTTATTCAGGGGAAAAAAACCCCACACACTTGTGGATAAAAGGAGCTACTTTCAAAAATATTTTTAAGGCTAGTCACAATTAGGAGACATATGAAAGGGTGGGGAGCTGTGGAACAGGCCAGCTTTTCTTCAAGAAAAGAAAATTGTCAAAAAGTTCCAAAATACAATATTTATAGTTCAACAGGAAATTAGCAATCAAGTCACAGTGCTTGTGAGTTGAAAGGAGAAAGTGGACAGCACTGCAGGGCAAGCTAAAGTAACCCTTTCACTTTGCACAAGCAGCAGAATGCAAAGGTTGGTACAGAAGGTCTGAATGTAAACCTGTGATGATGTGTAGCTGTGTGCCTATCTTTGGCAGTGTAACAGGGAAAATGGGTAAGTTGGGGTATTTTATTTACTAATGTCTCCCTCAAATCCTCTCTCAGGATCTGCTTATTTGAGGGGTTCTGAAAGACTGGTTCTGAATGGAACCAGTATTGGTGTTGGCCAAAAAAAATCCCTTCGATGGCTGCTGGCTCAAGGTGGAACTTCTTTGTAATGAGCCTTCTTTGAAAATGCCCATCTTTATGTTAGAATGGCTTAATTTGGAATGTGTTGCAGCCTTGCATTAGGTCCTACGAACTGAGAGCAGAATGCAAATGTGAAAGAACATCACCAGAGTTACGTTCATAGAAGTTCCATGTAATAGTACCTCATACTCTGTCAGCTGTATGTCACTAATGGTCACCATGGTGGTTTGCCAGCACTCTTATCTGCCTGTGCTTGGCTTGCAGAGATAGAACTGACTAAACAAGGGACAAAATGGCAGAATGAACTTGTGTGAAGATGTTTGGTAAGAAAAGTAGGGAAGGGAGCAGAAAATATATCACTTCTTCTGCAGCAAAGAAACATGGATCACCTTTTCACTTGTGAATTTGCTGAGGCCTCTTTGTGTTCTTTGCAGGCTAATACTGGTTTGACAATATTGGAAGGCCTAATATTTTATTCCAGTAAAATATCCCTTTCAGAGAAGTCCTGTATTTATTTTATTTGTGAAAATTAATTAGCTACCTTATAGAAAGATGAGAAATTTCAAATGCATCCATGCCGAAAGACATAGTGGCGGATGTGGTTTCAGGTCAAAAAGGAAAAAAAAAAATACATAGACATCTCTGAGGGATTGTTGGGTATGGTTTGTTGCAGTGGCATCTAATTTAAGGCATCAAAGTTTATTTTGGAGTTGTCCCCAAGTGACTTATATAAGTCTTTCTGTCATCTTCCATTAGCATGTGCTAGTTGCAAAAGGATGTGGGAAAAAACAGTGGATTAAATATTAAATGAGGCTTGGATCTAAAATAAAGGAAAGCTTCCAACTACCAGAGGATTCTTCCACAAAAAAAAACAAACCCCTCTTTCCCACTCCCAAAATATGTCTTTTAACCATTAGCTTATGCCATTATTATAAACTTAATTTTTTAAAAATATTATTTAGTGCATTCAAGCTTAATGACACTTCTTTATACATAGCCCCTTCTGTCAATAACTGTTTCATGTTGTCATCACTATGAAGTTCTTTGAATGTTGCAACCTAACATTATCAGGAAACTGACACATTTTTGTATCCAAGCCTAAGAGGAAATTCCAATACAGATTTAGGAACAAAATCTTGTCAGATTTGCTTCATTATAAACTTTTCAAGGAAAATGTTATATGTCTTTTCAGAACCTTTTTAACCTTACTGTTAACTATTTCTGTTTAAAATCTGTATTCTTAGCAATATATTCAGCCTATTCAATATTCAGGAGTAGTATTAAAAAAATAAGGAGACTACATGGTGCTAAATGTAGTATTTCTACTCACAACTGTAGTAAAAAGCATCCATCAAGTCACTGACATCTTCTTCCCTTTCAGTTGAAGTGTGGTGAACCATTTGTTAAAGTGCCAAGAAAAATTTAAAAAATCAAAGGTAAAGACAAGAAGGTCATTCATGGCTATTTACTCCCCACTGAAATGATTATGAAAGAATGTTATTTGTCATGAAATTCCACTTTTGTCCATTTTTTAAATGAGATAAATGGAGAAAACAAGAGGACTCAGACATTAACTTAGAAATGGGATTAATATCTATGTGTTCATGTATATATAAACAAAAATAAAATGCACATATATATTTTATTGAACACATTAAGTAATACACATGCACAAGCAATCTATATATTATTATAGTATGCAATATAATATACAATATATAGAAGGAAGTTCATTAAAAAATTAATTAGTATTTGTCTTCATAAAGATAAGCCAAATCATCATTCATCCTTTTTCTTGCCTCTAGACTTTCTTCTGAAAGATTTTGAGTTTGGTTTTACTTATCAAAAATACAGCAACAGAAATGCAGTCACAACTTGCTAGCACTTACACGTGCATTGATTTTTTTTTTGTTTTTTGATATCCTGTTTGGCACTAAAGTGGGGGTTTTTTTCACCAATATGATTGAGAAAGCAAAATCCTTGAAAACAGTCACTAGGCTTTAAATATTTGTTCGGGGTTTTTCAAAGGAAACATCTTGATCCCTTTTGTTAAAAAATGAAAAAAAAAAAGAAAAAAATTGCTCGAAGTGAGTCTGAAATCACCAGCTGTTCTGTCCTGTTTTTATCCTCCAGGTAAACTAATATTAGTTAATTTATGTGCAAATTTGGCTGTTCTATTTTGACTCATGTTCAGGGTTTTTCTTGTTACTGCTCCTGTCTAGTCCATAATTTACTAGACATCACTCCTTTCTTAATAAATTCCCACCAAGGCCTTACTCCACCATCCAACACAATTATTTCTATTGTTGTGGATATATTGTTCTTGTATTGAACTGTTCAAAAGGGAATATTCTTAAATTGCAAAATTTCATTACATTTTTGATTTGGCCTTTTTGATTCATACTTCTAGATGCTAAATTCACCTGTCAGTCCTGCAGCGTTGCTGTGTGCTGTAGCCATCAGCTGCAGTATATTCAGCAAACACAGGATAATGAATAAATTTAGACAGGAATTAAGTTCAACCTTTAGATATTAGTCTGGCTTCTTAAAAACACCCTAGTAAACAGAGTATTGAAATGCTGAGAATCTCTGAATACAGTTGAGTTGTTTTTAACCAGTCTGGTGACAGGTGTGTAGAAGTTCAGACTGAACCATGTGCTTGGGTTTAGTGATGGAACATAAAATCTAACAGAACTGAGAATGTTTCAGCCAGGAATGATAACACAAAATAGCATACTTTTCTACTGGGGAATGCCTTTTAGACTTCACAGATGCAAAATCTGAATAGTATTCCAGTTTAAAAAAAAAAGGAAAAAGAAAAAAAAGAGGAAGCCCTGAAATGATACTTGGTGTATTGTAATTGATAGTATTTTAAAAATAATTGATTGCTCCCTCCTACTCTGCAGTCAAATTTGCAAACTGTTCATTTTATAAAGTCCCCTTACAAACATATTGAGTTAGAGAGAAGCTACAGCTGAGGAACATGTGTTAGCTCCATGTAGCAGTGAGAAATATTTAGTTATGCAGTTTGTGCATGTTTTCATTACCAGGTTTCAGAATGGACCTGTGCTTCATTGATGCAGTTTGTAGTGCACTGTTTTCATGGGAACACAAAGGAAATAGTGCTTGAATGCTTGCCATCAGCTGAAGGTAATATGGCATGCAAAACAAAACAATAAAAAATGTAGTTGATGACAAAATTTGGTTTTGGCCATGAACTTC
Source organism: Pyrgilauda ruficollis (assembly GCF_017590135.1). Taxonomy (NCBI): domain Eukaryota; kingdom Metazoa; phylum Chordata; class Aves; order Passeriformes; family Passeridae; genus Pyrgilauda; species Pyrgilauda ruficollis. The sequence goes on along the minus strand of NW_024519206.1, from coordinate 7,418,484 downwards.
TCACGAGAATCATGTTGTAAAAACAGAAAGTTCACAAATGTTTAAGCAGGTTTTTGTATAGGAGTCAAGACTTTGAGAGTTTAAGATGTGATGTTAAATTTCATTTGAATTCCTCTGCGTAATACCTGATGATTATTTTTATACCAGCACACAACTATGAAAGCTGTCAGCCTGGGTTTAGAGGACTGCAGTGCTCTTCTTGTTTGAATTCTAAATATCAGCTTTCCCTGGCTGTTTTGATTTTATAGCTTTGTGATTGAGAATGGCATGGTTAATTCCTAGTAGTATCTGCTGGCAATACACTAATTTGTATTCTATGAAAAGTTCTGGTTTTCAGTCAGTGATCAGGGTTCACACTTAAAAAGAAACTGGAAATTATTCACTGATACAGAAAAATAAAACTAAAGAAAAAAGTCTGATTTCTTTAGGAATTTATTGTCTAATTGTCATAATAGAACCCAACTTGCAAGTATGGACAGATTTAGCTATTGTACATTAGCACAAAATGCATCACTGATTTTGCGTAAGGACTGTACAAGGTTTGTACATGAATGACTTTTCAAAAAATAGTGAGAAATAGTGAATAACTGAAACATAAAAACTTACTACTGTCTTTTCCTTTTGTATCCAAACAGCCTACTTTTCAGACAGAAATATGAATTTTCACATACTAGAATGTTTATAGTAAATTTTATGGTAGGTACACAGGTGAATATAGATGAAGTACTTCAGCTTTCAAATGCATATGTAACATATAAGGAGCTTTCATTATGGAGTAAGAAGCTGTGATGTTGGGTCACAGTAAAGGGTCTTTTAGATTATTACGGTGTTTTCCTGAAGTCAGCAATGACAGCCATGTAAAAGAAACTTTTATGAGTTTCCACATACTTAACTGTAGTTATAGATACTATAAGAGTGTTGTCAAGCTGCAAATGGTTTAGGAAATAATGACAGTAATGATTCTGTGACTGTGTTCCAAAATCTTTATGTGGTTGATTGTCTTGAGATATTTTCCATAACTCTCAGAGAGCTCAGAGTAAGGAAAGGTGAGGCAAGACAAGATATTCTGCTGGTTTCCAGGGCCCTGCTGCTCCAGGACTAGACAGTTTAGGCTGTTTAGTGGTTTTATCACAGGGGGACTTGGCAGTGCCTGCCTTGGTTCTCTTCCTTGGCTAAAATGCGCTACTGTGCACAGCAGATGAAAGGTAGGATAAGGGAAATGTAAGGAACTTTGGGATTACCCTCTGACCTTGCATTGTTACCTGCATTAATCAAGAAGTGTGTTGCTGTTTTAGCCAGCTGCACTCTTAAGGATTCAAGGACATCTGAACTTCATTACAAACAGTAAGCAAAACAAGAAACATTATAAAAATAAGAGGGATATTTTGTCTCTTCATTACTCACTTGCCTTTTAGTAAGAGCTCCCACAGACCAAAAACCATCAGCTAAATATTGCTGCTGTTTAAAATTCTTTTGCAGTCAACTCTTCCTTTTTAACTTTTTTTTTTCTGAAAAGGATTAAAAACTAAGAAAAACCTTCAGGTAAATGAAGTTGCAGGGCTTGTTATTGTGGTGGAATGTTATGATAAGTAGCATAGTCAGTGCTACGTCACTTCAGTGCCTTAAGCTAATATGCTTGAGTTTTCTCAGGCTGCACATGGCCTTTGTCCTTGTGGGCAAGCTCTCTATTTAGACAACTTTTTAAAAACTGCAAGAAGTATTTATTTCAGGAAAGTAGTAATTTTATAAGCCTTCACATATTTCATAGTTATTCTAGAAAAAAATCCAACTTCTAATAAAGTCTTTGATTAGATATTTGAAAAGGAAATCACTGCTCAGTGGACAAGGTGCAGAATCCTTTTGTGAGTAGTGATATTACACCAATGAATGCCTTTCCCAAGAATTTGTGTCTTCTTTACCCTTATAGAAAACACAGAAACTCAACTCCCTACTAGTTTCCCTCCCACTTGAAATTCTCTCCCGACCCTGACTGTAGTAAACCATGCCATTCTCTCATCCTCTGCCCAGTTCTTTCCCTGACATACCAACAATGCTATCAGATACTGAGGAGGTGGTCCAATTTTACCCTTGATATAAATAATACTGAGACAAATATGATGGAGAGCCCACAGGTTCATAGAAACAGGATAAGTGAGATGATGGGTTGTGCTCTGAAGGGCACAGAATACCACACAAAACAGATAGAGTTAGTGACAATGGACACTGAACTGTATGGCTGAAAGAATCACACATAAAAAGCCTCTAATCCTTCTCCCTTCCCCAGACAGGGTCAATAACACTTCCTAACAGCCCTTCTGGCAGATGGATTTCTAATCTATTACAGACACTTTGAACAGTGGTCGTTTCCCAGGCAATAGATTTCAGTATTTAAGTGTTTTTGCAATTAAAGAAAAATTACTAAGCCTGAATCATGCTTGCTATCTCTTTTCCTGTCTAATGTGGATATATTTGTATTCAGTTTGTTTTTCATACAATTATGTTCATTTTTATGCTTTACACATGTATTTGAGAAGATATTTTTGTACATATATCTCTGTTTATAAATAGTTTATTTGATCTTTTTTCCAGGATGTTTCAGGTATTTACTGTGCATTCTATATTGTCTTTAGAATCAGGAAAAATTCAAAATTTGGGGCAACTTATTACTTTTCTTCCTAATGATGGTTTGTTGTTTTGATGTGTTGGTGTGGAGGGGTTCTTTTTAGGATTTACCTCTTTTATACTGGTTTTTTTTTTTTTTTTAAGGTATTATGAACACTCCTTAATTCCTTTTCACCTTAGATAAGTTTTCCTAAAAACATACAAACAGTTATGTAAGTTCATTGAAAATTTCATTGCTGAAGTGAAATTCATTGGTTTCATTTCTTTCTTAGTCCTTCTTCCTATCCTAACCCTTCCAATATCTAAAGATATTCTTTAATGATCACTGGACCTCAGTTGTCAAATTATGTTTTGATATTCTTGTTGAGTTATTCCTGAAAGTAAGAATCAAATACAGGGGGTCATTCCTTTTTACTCTTTTTATACTTTCTGTCTCAAGAAATCATATAGTAGTTAAAAAGTTTAAAGGACAAGCTAGGTAGTGCTTTATATTTTTTTTTCTGAACAAAATGTCATCATAGTTACATTTTTGCATTATTACCATGATTCATACTATGGATTTTGCCAGTTGCTCACAGAAAATCTCATACTCAATAAAATAAATGATTAAGCAGCCGAGATGTTGGATATGATCTTCAATAATATTAGCTTGGACTTGTCACATCTTGTCAAGTAAAATTGACTCAAAATGGAAATGCAGACTTTTATGAAGATTTGGTATCACAGTGAATATTTTTCTAGTCTCCTTGAGAAGAGGTAGTAGATTTTCATATGTTCCAAACATTGGTGGATATTTTTTTGTTATGATTTTTAGCATTATCTGTAAGTTAAATACATAGAGTAGACTAAACCAAATATTATTCAAAGCAGCTCTATTAGCATGTGATTTGGAACTTAATTATAAATGACATGCTGTAAGCAGTAAGAACTATTTCACATGAGAATCAATTAATTGGCATTATCAAGAAGTCTGTAAAAATAGTTACTAAAGCAAAAATCTTTAAGATTCTGAAGCGTTGCACTACCTGGAAGACAAGCAGCAGGCAGCAGAAATGCTATAAACCAGGAATTTTGCCAAACCTTCTCAGGCTGAAGTCCAAATGAAACTCTTTTAACCCAGCCATATTTTCCATACTGAACCAAGGAAATTGCAGCCCTGCAGAGTCCTAGGAGCCTTTGCCTACACTTCATTGCAAGTGGATGTCTGTCTTTTTTCTTTTAATACTGTCTGTATTAGATACCAACAAAAGTGTATGTTAACAGGCTGACAGAAGATAAGATGTACAAATACTGGAAATGTTGCTTGCATAACACAATTTATGATGTGATGTGCATAATGTACAAAATGAGGTTCTGGTGCTGCAAAAGTTTACATACGTTATTAACATTATGTACATGAGTAATTCCTTGAGGATTAGATTCTGTAAGTCTCACTCAAGTCACTGTTACTTGAACATGTTTATGACTGCAAGTCTCAGCTTGCTTATCAGAAGGAATGAAAGCACAATCAATTTCAAAGATCTGTAGCAACCACGTTGCTGTTTATTATAATGCTCTTGTAGTCATTTGTTTTCATAATGCCACAACGTTTTCCTTCATTTGACAGTCTCATCTCAGCACACTTACACATTTGAATCTATGATTTAGACTTACTTGTCACTGGTATGGTTTAACCATTAGGCTGAAGATCCAGCATAGTTCCTAACCCAAAATTTAATCATTCTTTCAGTTAGCAGATCTGAAGTTGTCTCATAAAGTCATCAAAATAAGGTAATTGCACCTAGTAATTTGCCATTGGGTAATGGCAAATTTCCCATTTGTCACCTAGGTCTAGGTGACAAATGGGAAATTATGCAAGAGCAGAAAGAGAAAAAAGAAAATGGAAAACCTGTATGCAGCATCACCTTAGTAAGTGGATCACAATGGCTGAAAGGTGTTGAGATGATAAATGGGCAAAGACTAACTTGTGCCATGACTGCTGGGGCAGAGGTCATTCACACCCTAATGACTTGGAGAGTGCTATCCAACTGTAATGGGGGAAAACAAAAGAGTGAAAACCATTGCTAATGTGGTTGAAAAAGGAACCTGTAAGAAAGGGGAACCTAAATAACCACAGCTTTGATCACTTACTGCAACTGTTCTGGCTTTTTTTAAGCTTTTAATGTTTATTTGTGTAACATTACGGACTAAAAAAGAAATTCTTTAAATGAAAACCAAATCTGGTCCACCAAACATGAGCCAGGTTGCTCAGATCCATAGCTGCTCCCTGTTGCAGATACTTCTGAATTAACTACTCTGAGAAGCAACAGAGATAGAGTTTTACTATGATGTGTAACTGATGAGTGATGACTTACTTAAGTGTAGGAGATGATTTGCAGTTTTGACTATAAAAAAGGGTGCACTGGAAGCATTCATATTCCCAAGATAATCACCAATAAGCGTTATTTAAATGAAAATTTTCTTATGTCTGGGAGGAGGTGGGTGTATGAATCTGTATACATGTTCTTTTGAGGGCTTGACCTGTACCAAATGATGAATAGCACAGAAAAATATTTTTGTCAGAATAGTGTAATTTGCTGTCCACATGTTCTTGGAAAAAACTGATTTCAAATACCTAAATTATGGAGACTTCTTACCCAGAATTACATTCCAATGGGTGTTGTGAAAAAGGTAAAATAATTTAATTGCTATTCTTTGAAGTAGGGGCAGTCATAGAGCATAGCAGAGCATCAGGAAGCAGGGGGTCTGTAAGATTCCTGATGGGGATGCCTGTGATGGGAGGAAGTCCTTCTGAGGGTGGAACCCTGATCTTGTGTCTCCTGCCTATAACTACTGAAACAAATCTCAAGAGAAATTTTAAAGCAACTGTCTTTCAAGGTGAGGGAGTACTGCTGTCTGCTGCCAGATTGTGAACACAAAGCCAGTAGTCCTGCCCTGGTTTGATGCTGATGTGCATGGCCAAAGGTTAAACTTCATTTGGGTCTTTGTAGTAACTCTTGAGTATTAGATAGAGAGATTTGTGCATGAAGAAGTTGCTTAGATCCACTGATCTAAGCCTGGTTCAAATCATGGTATGATTTTTATACAGTTTGAAATATGTATCTTTACAGCATGATATCAAGACAGGGTAGCTTTTGCAAATACAGCTTATGCATGGATGAGACAGCAGTCTCTTGCGCTCTTTTTCTTTTTTTTTTTTTAATTGTAAGATTTGGTTGGTTGGTTTTTGGGTTTTATTTCCATTCTCTCAATTACTGTATTACATTGTAGTGACTCGTTAATAAGTAAATTCTTGGGCACACTGACACAATCTGCCTAACCCTCTTCAACTTGTGAACATTTGAGTGCTAAGTCACAGGCACTCCTTTAGAAGGAAGGAGTAATTGGGTCAATATACTTGTTGCCTAACCACAACCACTCATTGCCTAAACAAATATATGGATTTAACTTCTTTCACCAAAAAAGGCAGTTTGTCCATTTTCTCTTTCCTGGAGATCTTTTGGTGATCCTCTGTTAATTGCTGGAGGGTCAGAAGCAGTGCCCAGCAGCACAGGCTGTACTCTTCCCTTGCACCAGCTGTGACAGGTTAATGTGAACAGTGCCTTTCCAGCAGCTCTGCCATGTCTCATTCAGGGCAAAAACTGTTAGTTTGTGGGATTGTATTTCTAGCTTAATTCCTTGGAAACACTTAAAACACATCTTTTCAAGACATTGGGAAATAGAGTCTGAAGAGCTTGTTAATCTTATTACCAACAGTTTCATAATGTTTAGGATAACTCCACAGATTGGAGGAATAAGGGCTCAGAAGTATCTGTACCTGTGAAGAGCAAGAGGGGCAGATGCTCTGCTAGACCTTCCAGTTCTGCTGCTGACTTGGTGGCAGGCTGCAGCAAACCTGTGTGTGTGCACAGTCTCACCCCTAGCACTCAGATATGGATGTTTTGATGAGGCTTGAGTGCCTTTTAACAGGTTCTTCGTCTGTGTTACAGGCAAGTCCATCCTGTGTGAAAAGCATCTTCAGAGTCACTTTTGGTCGTCCCTGTGAGCCTGGCAAGAACTGCATCTGTGCTGTCTGTGGGCAGCTCTGAGGCTCCTTGTCAGACTCACCTATTTGTAGGCAGTGAGCCTTTCAGGAGGCTGTAAGTGAAGATGTAAAACATGTCCTGTGGTTGGGGTATGCACCACAGACATGTTAGGCTTTAAGCAGTGCAAGCACTGAAATAATAGTTTTATTAACATATTCATTTTTACTGAATGAATATAATTTAGCTCATGTATTCAGTAAGAGCTGTTGCCTCTACAATAGGTATTGTGCATAATCTTCTTTCAGATAAATCTTTCCCTTAATTCTGTGAATTGGAAATCTCTGGAGACTGGGAGAGTGTTCTGGAAAGATATCACTGCTTCGTTGCCCTGTACTAGCATTTTTTCTTAGGTATTTGCTTTTGGCCGCTGTTGTGAATTGGATACTGAGATAAACAACCTTTTTGATTTTACTAATATTTCCTTCATAATAATTTCAAGAAATGAACAGAACAAAAAAAAACCTGGTTGATTTTTTTTTTCAGGTAAATTAATTCCAAAGATGCAAATATTTTTATATCATTTTGCATACTACATTGTGTGTTCAGTGTGGTCTTTCATTCAGTCTACACAAATGCATCAGGAGGTGCTACTACATAAGGATAATCCCCCAAAGAAAATCACATTGAAGTGCCTTTTTTTTTTTCCAAGCTCTATATTACATTTCTCAAAGACTCTCAGATTTATACTGAACTTGTCTCCCTTCTGAAAAGAAATTCTAAATTCCTTCATTCCTGGTGTCTAAAGGTGTCCTTGAACAAAATAAAAATTAATAAGTAGAGTCATCCATTTAGAACTTTATTAGACAGGCACATGTTACTGTTTTGAGATTTTAGTTTTATTGCAAATTAATTATTATAACAGTCTGCTTTGCGTTATCCATGGCAGCTTATCTAAGCTGTAGATGCACATCCTAGATAAATACAGAGATGCTGAGCTTGATGACTGCAACTGTATTTATTAGCCCAGTCTTGCCATTTGACAAACATGATTATATTTTTTCTATAGTTTTTGTCCAAGAGCAGGCCACCAGTTTTTGCTCAGAAAAGAGCATAAACTAGTGAACTAGAGCATAAACTGTGCATGGATTGCACAGTGAATCACTGACATGACCATCTGAGGTCTCCCTGCCCATGTCCTCAGTCGGTGGAGCTGTGTGTCCCATGGCTGCCTGTAAGATTCTGTAGTGCTACTAATTGCAGGAACACTTGTTATTTGAACTGTTAGCCCACTGGTTCACAAAGAGACAGCTCGCATCTCAATTTGTGCCTATGTTGCCAAACCTGTCTCTTCCCTAAATGGTGTTTTTGGTGAATCACAGTCTCAAAGTACCTGTCTCAAGTCTCTGCAGAGAGCTGATCAAACAAAGAGAATTTTTCTTTTTCTGGCTAAGGACAGGCCAGGTTTCACCTGGACTGAGCTTGCCTCTGTCTTCTACTCCTCTGCATTTCTCTGTTCCAGATGGTGCTCCAGATGGCCAGCATGATCACATATACCAGATAGGTAACACAGTGTTTGTTTGTCTTCAGTTAGACAATTGGAGTGCTCTCTCATAGATGTGAAGAATTTGTAATGTAAGGAAGAGACATAAATACGTAAACAGAGGGATCAGGGCAGAATGAAACAGTAATATGTGCTTAAGCATATTATTCAAAGTCACTTATGGTACAGAATTGAAGCTGTAAAAATAATTGCCCTTCAGAACTTTTTTAAAAAAGGATCATTATTGCAGAGTAGAACACAGGATGTACAAGCTTTTTCTGGGTCAGAACTAGAGGAGAAACCATAGAGACACTGAAAGACACTTTTTGATCTACAGTCTTTTTTCTCAAATACAGGAGGTTTGTGGTTCCAGACATCAAATGGAGGACATAAACATGAAAGAGTTTTTCCTTACACTTTAACGGAGGAAGGGTTTTTCTCATGGCATGCTTTTCTGATGTTTTGATATGGTAGGGAATTGTGCTGGTTGCTCTGTGTGATTTCTGTGCATGTGTCATTTCCTCAAGCTTAATGGCTTTGTTTAATGGCATTCATAATTCCTTCACTTTTTTATAAGTGTCCTCGTGTTAAGAAGACGTTTTGAGTTTGGCCTATGTAAGAAACCATCATACTGGAGTACAAACTGAATTTTATGCTGAAGGTCTGTTCTGGAACCTGAGGTTTTCTGTACACTTTCGTTGTACAGTTGAGTGCATAAAATTCCAGGTTTTAGATTTTTCAATTTACTGTTAAAAGTTTCTAGTTTTCAAGTTCCTATTGTAGTATTCAAGTTATTATTTTTCATACTGATGGCAGTAGAAAATTTTATGATATGTATAATTGTGAATGAAGATCACACTTTATTCAGATCCTAAACTGTATAGGACAGCACTTATTACCATTGCTTGTACATAAAATATAAAATTACTATTAATTGGCTTAATAGTAGCCTGCCTTACATTGTTTTGTTAATAAATAAGCCGTGAAAGTGATATATTTTGTTTAAATGGTGCAGGGTAATGTCAGACACACAGACATTGCAACGGATTTATTATTTATTTATGCCTACGTTAACTAATAAATGAAACAACATCTTCATATAAGTAGTTTTCCAGAAAGCCAGTTCTAAAGTAAAAAAGACACATGATATTTATCATTCTGAATGATAACAAATGGAACATTCACTTTATTTTAAGAAGTTAATGCTGTCATATGCAAACCTCCTTAGATACCTTGGATAATAAAATAGCTGTCACTTTTGCTTGCGGAATTAGATATGTGGTGATTGTGTAAAAACGAATATTCTTCTGCTTCAAAATGTGAAAAGCTGACCTTTTAAAAACACTTTAACAACTTTTAGTGTTATCATAAATCCTACCAGTTCTTTAATGTTGCAGTTTTTTGGTTGCATATATTACACTAGTTCTGTGAGTCAGCTTTTGTTACAGTGAAATTTGGGCCTGGGGCCAGGTAGAGCTTTGGAGAGCTTTTAAGTTTGAGAGCCTGTTTCACAGCTGGAAAGCTCCCCAAAGTGAAGTGATCCCAGAAGAATATGTTTCCCATTACCCAAATCTCTACCAAATCATGCCTTGTAGCTCTAAAATAATTAAGACTTTGGAAGCCCCAAGAGGTCTTTTTTGATCCATGAATGAAGCTACCCTAGGTTCAAATAACTAAAACCTGACTCCTTCTTAACCAATGAAACACAAAACCCCTCCATTTGTCAATGTAACATAAAGAGAATGCTCAAAAATGTCAGAGCCTTTACACTTTAATGGATTCAACCTCAGGACATGTCAAGAGTTTTGATTGCAGTTGTTGGAGATGAGGCTGAGGTGTCTGTGCAAGTCCCTAGGGCAGAAAAATTAATGTTCTATAAAATATGATGTAAAAAGACATGTTGCTTTATATTGAAGTTTGAATAATGATGAAATTCATAAAATCAGGAGAAAACCGTCCAGTCTCTGGCACTGCTATTAGTAATACACTTAGCAGAGTAAGAACCCTGATTAATTGTAACAAGTGGGGCTGCTGCTATTACTGTAAGAATGAGGAAGTATCTATTTGTTGGAAAAGGTAGCGTACCAAGGTCTTATGAAGCCTTTTCTTTATTTTAGATTCAGTTAAAATGATACAATGCTTTATTAGGACCTGCTTTGGGATTATGAAAAACAATGCGGTCGCCAGTCTCCTCTGATATCTGTGACTTCAAAAAGGAGAAAATATTGCCTCATGCTAACTTCTGAAAATTTACTCCTGTACTCTTGTGCTTACTTAGTGATTTGTGGATAGAAAAAGAAAGTGGGATATGTGAAAGAAAATGGGATATAAAATAAAGTGTTTTGAGGGAAGAACTGATGTCACTTGGAAATCTGAGAGTTCAAATGTGCTCATGAATCAGCCATCCATTTAAATTTAATAATACTCATTTGTAATTGCTGATGAAATATTAATCTCTCAATTATGGGTACCTAGAAAATCTGAGGACTTAAAAGTATATTCCTTAAATTGAATTTTTCTTTTCTGAAACCAGTCTACTGACTAGAATTTCTGATGGCTAACAGGTGGCATTAATATATTATAATCTGTGTTTTTATACAGCATAAACCCATAGTAGTTAAAGAATTCATTTAGTCAGCAAAGCTGTATGGAAATTCAGCAAATACAATAGAAGTATTTACATACCTTCCCTTTAGTGTGTGCATATTTATGGTGGGACTACCTACTAGATGATGACACTGAAATAAATGAGGTTTAATAAACACTGTTAAGTTGGCCAGTGTGCCTCATTTTTGGCCAGATGAAAGTATTCCTTTATTGCACTGTTCACTGCTCAGACCCTGTTTTGGAAGAAGAGGTGCCAGCTGATGAAGGTGTTCTGCAAATACAAGTATGTTCATGTCATGCATTGCCAATGTTTCATCAACTGGCAGTAACTCCGGACACGCTGATTTATAGCTAGACTAATCTGGTAGCTGAAGGATTTACTGCCTCAGGAGAGACTATTTGAAGCACTTAAGAATTTTTAATGACAATCTTCCTTACAATAAAAGTACCCAGACTTCAGCTGCTTTGCTCTCACAGCTATAACTAAGCAGCTGCTGCATCTTGAAGGGAGCTTGAACCTGCAAGTGCCATGACATTTTATACCTTCCTGAGCAGTACCTAAATCAGCAGACTTTCCCATCTCTTGGAAGGGTTCAAAGTCAGGTTGGATGGCACTTGGAGCAACCTGATCTAGTGGAAGATGTCCCTGTCCCCTGGCAGTGGGGTTAGAACTAGGAGAGCTCTAAGGTCTCTTCCAAACCAAACCATTCCAGATTCTATGCTTTTATCCTTTTTATGCAAAGTTTCAAATTGAAATTGCATAAAAAGCAATAAAAGCATGGAGTAGAATTTAGAGTTCTCATGTCAGTGGTCTGTAGAATCATGCTTGCCTTTTTTTTTTTTTTTTGACATTTCTCTCAGTTCTTAAGTCTTTAATTGTATTCTTGGGTTTAATTTCAACAGAAGTGGAACGGTGTTTTCCCTTTTTCAGTATAGATTTTTAGTACGGCAGTTGAAGCATGCAAAACAATGGATGAGGGTGTAAACTCCCTTGACTACGGAGAAAATTGATGTAATCATCCTAAACAACTTATCAAATTACTTTATAATAAATAAATTTTGGAAGGGGATGCAATGTTGTAAAAGGCTGGTGCAAATATCAGTGTCTGCCTCTGCCTACATTTTTAAAAAAGGGAATCTTGTTCAGGTCTTTGAGGCACCCATTATTTTTGGTGTCTCAGTTTAGACTTGGAAACCTGACTCTGAAGATAAACTTGTACTGTAAATGATAAGTTAGATCCAGGACTCTTCAATTGCACTCTAAATTGAAATGCTTATTCTTTGTGGAGAAAAGGTATTTTTCTGTGAGGATTGATTGGGGTTCTTCTCTGTTTGGTGTCCTAATCCTCTTGGACATAATTTTAAAAATGTTTATTTTCCATGTACATTTTTAAGGCATCTAAGCATCTGTGTAGATCAGCTGGAATTTGGATTACAATTTTGTAGCAGGTGCTTAAAGTTTAGGCATTGTACTGTGGGTTCTGCCCTTGAGCTTGAGACCTAGAGATGAAAAATTCCATGTTACATTTCCTGTCTTTTGAGTCATCTATCTCCATCAAACATATTCTTACTGTTGCTAAAAATGTATTGCTCGTTGACTGCTGACATATTAGGCTCTCTTTGTCCAATTGTTTAACATATTACCAAGATTTGTACATCAGACCTGGCAGTGTTATTCTTTTGTGCTTATATATCAGGATTAAATTAAAGTCTTCCAGAAGAAAGAGCTGCAATAGAATGAGATTTATTGTTGCATTTTCTAATTTTTCTATTATTCACTTTTATAATTGAAGGCCAAATTTTCAGCTGGAGTGAATTCCTTTAATAAATTCCTTTCCTTCAAGAGTTCTCTTAATAAATTATCCTTTTTCTTGAATGTGAAAAAGAAATGCCTTGACTTGTGCTTTGAGATTGCATGGATTAACTTTGACTTCAGCTTTTCATCTGTTGCATTGATCATATGTAACAAAAGACCAACAGAGACAATATGGTTATGAGGACTGGATGTTAAGTGGGCTGTTTCCTGATCTGTAGATAGCACACATTGTCAGTAAACAGCCAGTTGTATTTTATTGTACTTTAGTGTTGCCACATGGGAAATCTGACAGTTAACATCTCTCATGTGCTCATTTTTCAAGAACAGTGTGTTATATTTATACCGATATTAGAAATATTTACACATCCAGCTATTGGAAAATAAGAGTGTTTGCTTTTTTAAAGAAAAAGATGATGGGGTGGGTGGTTTCTGGATGAGAACAATTAATCATGCTCTCCATGTGATGAGTTAAGAGTCCTAAATTTCTAATTTGAAGCTTTACATAAATTATATAGAATACTGATAAATAATATTCCCAAACAGAGTTGGATTAACATTTTGGTACTTTTTTAATCATATGGGACAATACTAGAGTTATTTATTGCTTTAAAGTTTATAACTAGAAATTCTAATATGTTTTTAAGCTCAGTATTGGTCTGTGGAGAGTCAGGGAAATGGAAAATTCTTTGATTTGTTTCTAGAATAGAAATGGCTTGGTTATGAGTAAGTTTATTTAATTTTCTTCTTGCATTTCTTCCGCTTCCTCCTCCATTTAGCCTTTCATACCTACCTGAACAAACACACTTTCACTTCCACAATCAATAATTCATTCTGACTTTCAGCATCATACATACTCCTTGCATTCCTTTTTAGCAATGCACACTTGCTCACTCTTATAACAAAAAACATGCACTGTGGTTAGGCACAGAGGTCAGCACTAGTGTTGTGTCACAGGTCAAACAAGATCACTTACATTCTTTATCAGGATCATTTCTTCTCCCTGGGTGGGATGTGAACTTTTCTTTTTCTCAGAGAGGAAACACCACAGATGTTCACCACTCCTTGTTCAGGATTTCTGCTGCATGGTTTGTCATCATTTTTCATGTAAACTTCCAAAACAACAAGGCATGAATCACCCATAACTTATCCTCCTTGTTATATTTGTTATTCAAACAGCAAAGTAACTGCACACTGTATTTAAATACACTTGGGATGTGTATTTAAAAGTTAATTTCATATTTTTTGAGTTGCATTTTGAGATACCTCCACTACTTACAGGAAATATTTATAAAATACTGAAAGTGGTTATATTTGGATTTTCATAGAGACATGAACATTTTTTGTTGCATATGATTTCGTATTTCTTAATGTAACTTGATTTAATATTATAAATTCTCTTTTTATTTCTTTCTTTTTCACGTCTTCAGCAAGATCATAATTTAAATTAAATTATTCTGCTTAAAATAGTTTGCAGCTTTTTTTGATAATTTTTCTCCAGATAAACAAAGCTATTTTGCTATTTTTTCAGCTGTAGAAATGCAGTGTTATCAGTATTTCTTATTCTTCTTCTGTTTTATTGAGTCTGATAGAAAATAGGATATTAATTATGCTTTCACCACCACGTATTTATCTTTCTTGGAAGAATGAGGTAACACAGAAGAAATTCTCCTGGTAATCTTGCCATTCATGACTGAATTTTTTGCCAATACATGTCAGCAATATCCCACTTCTAGGTACTTTTACATCATGAGCATTTCCTAGAACATAAGTCATTCTTTATTCTTTTTACTCCACAGTTTCTTTTTTTAAAAAAAGTTAGGATGAGAAACTAAAAAAAACCCAACCTGCCAACCAAATCCACAATTCTTTTCTGATCAGTTTCATCATTTCAGATGTTTTCTTCCACTTTTTAAAAAGTGTTTGTTTTTGTTGCATTTCAAAAACAATAGGTGTTCCTAGCTCCTGTGTACCCCTGCTTCAGAAAGCAATATTTGTTATTTGTTTTGAGGCATTAGTACAGCTACTGGGCCTTTCTGGTTTCTTGAGTGCCTGTGTGATACAGCTCTGGCTCCAGCAAAAAGTTGCACAGCGCAACAAAAGCTGATCCCTAGAGAGAAATGGTTGGTGCCAAGGACCTCAGTCTACACTGACATGTTTTATTTGGGCCTCTTCTTCAGACTGAATGCCCAGCAGCAGCTGGAGAGCATCAGGAGAGCTGCCAAATGAATCCAGTTCTAACACTTCAGAGCTGCAATGTGAACCAAAGCTCAGGAAGCAGGGATGACTAAATCAGGAGTTTAGTTTTGAATTATGATCTCAAATAAAACACTGTGGTAAACATCCCTGCACCTTAGAATCTTCCCAGTGAAAATTTGGAATATATACTAAGAACAGAGTTCGTTTATTTTTCCCCTGTCAACATCCACCTCATATTCTCATATGTCCTGTCTCCAGGTTGGTTTGTCCCTTCTTGCACTCAGGCAATGAGGAACTCAGTTTCTTATACTCTTTTAAGGGCTATGTCAGACAAGTTGAGGGGTTTAGTTTACATTTTGGGTGAGCCAGGATTTTATGCTTTTAACTGTGTATTCTCAGAGAAAGCAAGTGAAAAATGAGAAAGATAAGGATTATGTGAGGCTGATGTTCCTTTTTGGAAAAAAACCTCAGAAGAACAGTACAGCTGCGCCCACGTCTAAAAATTACTGACTCATATAATGAGAATAATTAGGTAAAGTCAGTTCACTGACTTAACAGCACCACCTTATGTTATTATTGTTTGTCTTGCAGTAATACTTAGGTTTCTGTTAAGTTTCACCATTCCATCATGCTAGAAAGAGTCTGTTTTCCCAGTCCAGAGTTAGCACAGAACTTCATGAGTAGGTAAGACAGAATGAAAAAAGATCAACCAAAAAAAATCCCAATTAATTTTAGAAACTACACGGTAGTTCTGTTACAATGTATCGGCAAGGCGTTGGAACAGGTTAGGTGTTAGGGCAGTTGAAATGAATAGCATCAGGCAAACAGTAGTGCATGGATACTGAAAGTTACTCTTTTTGTTCAAACCAAGTAATTTCATGTGTTTCAGGGGTGTTCCATAGCAGAGCAGCTGTCTTGCTGGAATTGGAGTTATCAGCTTAGACATAGGTAATGGATATTATCATTTAAGCAAAGTATCAGTTGTTATATAACCAGTCACCTCATAAGACAGTGCAGATACACCCTGTATGAACTAACTGTGATGTTCACACCACTACTATATACCATATTGACTTCACATATATGCTTCCTCAGCAAATACCTGTGTATGACTTTCTTTATTGCTTTGCGCTTCTCTAACTTGACCCAAAAAGATAAAAAGTGGTCAAACTTGCCCAGTAATGCCATTTTGCTTCAGCTCAGGTTTTGCACCTGAATGCTGCATTCAAATGTAAGCCAATTTGTATTTCAACTCCAAATCTTCTAATTTTTTTTTTAATCACAAGGTTTAGGGTGTATATGCATATAATTTTTCTCTAGATTTGAAGAGATAATGGTTCATAATATTTTTAATACTTTTTTTTCATATAAGTCAAAATTTATTGAGGAGATTTGTTAAATTATTAATTCTGGTGTAGATTGACAAATCATTTTGTTTGGTGAAAATCTAAGAATTTGTTGATTTCTTTAGATAGATTAACTTAGTGCAACCATTGAGCACAAATTATGAAATACGCATATCTATAGGAGCAGAAGACTTGTCATCACTCTGCCCAACACTTGCATCACATTATAATACTGAAAAAGCTTACTGACTTTTTTCCATTAATTTTGGTAACTTATTTTGGCTGTTGTGTAGTCCAATCCTTGCAGAGTTCCAGTACTTAATTTTAAAATTTATGTGCTTTGAAAAATTGTATAAGGCAAGAAATATTCTTTCACTTTTTATGCTGTAGCTCAGATTTACGTTTTTAGAGCTTCCATCAACTTTGGCAAAATGAAGATTAGCTTGATCCAACTTCTGAAGCTGGGAGCTAAGCCAAAACTCTGGTACTCAGAGATCTGCAAAAGCATGTTGCTGCTCCATTACCTGACATTTCTGGCCCTATTTTCCAGATTTTTACACACTCTTTTTATTTTCTTGTGTGTATAGGGCTCATATTTTCTCTTTTTCTGAGGCTGTAATCAGATTCTATTTTCACTTAGCATCTTTTGCGCATCACTCAAGGCATTATGAAGCAGTTCCCTAAGCCTAGCTCTACTACTCTATTTCATCCTAATTAATAAAACAAGCCTAAAATTTTCCAAAAAGCTGATGCTGACCAGAAGTAGCTTTTGTTAGTAGTTTTCTCAGCACCTGAGCATTTATTCTGAATGGAAAAAAGTTTCATAAAGTATGCAGATGTACAGTTGAGCATTAATGACCCAGTTATAATCAGTCAGGAAAGGAATGGTCCAATTATTCCACAGATATTATTTACTGAATCAAAGTGTGTGGATTAAGTTTGTCACAGTGTAACTAACTCTGCTGAAAATATAAATGTGTTGTGAAAATAGATATATCATTAAGGGAATCCTCATCTACCTGTTTCTATACTTACTCTGCAACCAATATTGACATTAATTTATGAAGATAACATTTCAAATCCAAAATTTGCAGAGCTCTTATTTATATATATTTTTTGAGAATAACTTCTTCATGTTATATGTTATGAAGCATTTCAGAAATGGCTTTGAAGGCCATAGAAAGGCAGTCTGTTAATGAAGATATCTTAGCCACAGAAAAATCTGTATTGCTATTTCAGGTAGAGCTGTCCGCAGAGATATAATGATACAGTGGACGATATTGATTGAATAGGTTGATTTTTAATCTTTTAGCTATGTAGGGTTTTGTTTTTGTTTGTAACTGAGTGCCACAAAACTTGTCACATGGTGAAATTTCATCTGCAAGGTAATATGTAACCTTTGCAAATTGGAGGTTATCAAGATATTTTAGGGACCCTTTTGTAACACATTTTAAAAATAAAAATAGGGGAAGAGAATGGAAAAGTTGGCAAATGGTCTTGTGATAGTAATTGAATAAATATCCAGGAAAAAAATTAAAGCTCATTAAAAAACACACTGAATTAAAAAATCATTTATGCTACTCTAATTCTCCTCTTTCAAATTAAATAGCATAAAAGGCAATGTTGCTAACTGTAGAGTATCACATTGTTCATTAATTAAAAAAAAAACATGACATAATTATTGGAAAAGTAGAACGCGATCAATTTGCTTTCTGATATAAGTTAATTAAACATCAGATACTTTAGAAGTAAATTTTTTACCAGTGGAGTGTTTGGAAAATTTTTGAGGTTTAGCATTGTACTAATAGAGTGTTTTTTGTTTGGAGTGGGGGAGGTTTTTCCCTTGGTCTCTAAATATATTTTTCTGCCTCTGGAAAAAAAAACTCTTCCCTCACATCGCTATCAATGCTCATTTTCAGGGGAAGAAAAAGGAAATTAAAGATGTGGGGTGTAGGAAACTTTTGTCACACTTTGCAACACAACAAGACATAAATTGAACTCAAATGACTTCAGCAATTTGTTTCAAATGTTTTCAGCTAATCCTCCAAGGCTTTTCTCTTGACACCAGAAGAATTTTCCACCTTTTTTAGATTCATTCTGTTGTCAGTGGCCTACACATGCATGTGCTTCAGCTTGACAGGTCACAGAAAGTATAGATCAGCCATTCACCTCCAGCTGCCCCTCCACTCAACTTCCTCTGAGCAATATTGGCTTCTGCAACTAAAAACTGCTTTTTACATATAATGAAATTCACAAGTGCATTAGAGGAAATGTGATTTTTTTTTTCCTGCCCCCACAATTTCAATAGCAGTTTATTCCTTTAAAAGGCAAATTGAAGAAGGGAATAACTTTGAAAGCAAACTGGAAATATAAAGACAGGAAATGAGTCTGTGACTGTATAACTGAGTTCATAAATGGGTCCTTTTTTGGTATGAAACTGGGCTTTTAAAGTAGAAAAATCACCTACTTAACAAAACCATTCGCTGTTTCAGCACTGCAGGAGCATGAAATAAATCCATGTTTCTTTCTAATATATCATTCAGTCTATCAAACTACTTCCAAATGACCCAAGTTCTAGCAGTGCAGCAGAAGGTCCCATACCTCTGCTGGGACAGTGAGTTTTTAAATATAATTCTCTGAATTTCCTTCTTCATTCAGGTTTACAAAGATGCCTATAAATCGTCCCTTAATCTGAAGGTGGGGCAAGCATACTCTTTCTCAAATTACGAGCTACAGACACTCTTAACTTCCTTCAGAAACCCCTTGCTTCTGTAGGGAGAATTTTTGCATTTTAATGCATTCAAGCCTAGTCTCCTGTGTAAGTCTCTAGAGCATCTGTGCATGCTCATTGTGCATCAACAGCTATTCAGAATCAACAAGATTGTCCCTAGTCACTGAATTACTGAAGTGCTGTCAAGTCAAACAGCATTGATAGAACACCTAAATCACTTTATTAGCATGGCATTAAAAAACCCCAACCCTTGCCAACACTGTTTAGAGCAGCATGCAACCATCATAGATTTCAAATTTCCCTCTAGCTCGACTCCATTTCCCAGGTGAAAAACAGAAGTAATCAGCTGATTTGTGTCCATCCCCCCTCCCCCAACTCCCCCAAGCTCATAAGTAAAAGGCATGTATACACAAGGCATGCATGTTTTCAAAAAGTTTTGTAAGATTTAGACTTAATTGACTAAAAAGAGCATTTCCTTCAAGATTTCCTAGTTTTTCTGCTTCTTGAGAAATATTTTTGTTTTCCTTTTCTGAACTTTAAGATGTGCTGAAGTATCTTTTCCTGTGGGAGCAACTTTTCTTCAGAGCTTTGAGGAGAAAGAAATATTACAAATTCTCTTTTTGCCAAATGTAAAAAAATCATGGGAACTTCTGCAGATTTGGGTTATCTCAGATTGTGTTGTGCATCAGAAGGTGAAAGTGCTGCATAGCAAATGTACTTTGCAAGCAAATGGAGAATAAGGGACAAAATCATTGTGCACGTTAGATGATTGGGGACGATTTGTGGATATACAAAGTGTTTAAAAAAATTGATGGTGCTGAATGAGCTGGAGATTATTTCAGTGTCCTGTTGAGTCCATGTGGCTGGGGCTAGCAGCTATGATGGATGACTGGGTTCTCTGCAGGTTCAGATATTCGGCTTTCAGTGGAACCAGACGTAACCAGGGAACTTTAGAAATCTTCTCCTTTTCTTTTTTTTTTTTTTTTTCCTGTCTCCGTGAAAGCACCCCTGTGCTCTAAAAGACTACTGCTGTAGTCTAAATGTATCATGAAATTACCTTAAGTTATGTGACCTGTAGGTATCAAACTTGAGATGACTGACAAAACAGAAGGAACATCCTGTGTGTCAGAAATTTTCATCTTGGTCTTATTTAGCCTAATCAGTTTTGTGTTTGTTTGGAGTTTTTTGTTTGTTTGGTTTGGGTTTTTTGTGTGTTTTTTTTTTTTTTAATTTTGCAAGGAGATATAAAAGAGGGAATGATAATTACATTTTCACTCCAGGCAGAGTAACAAAACATGCTATCTCAAATCATGATTATATATTATAGAAGAAGCTATAGAAAAATATTGTGTGGGCAAGAGAGTGCAGGAGGGTGCTAATGGCAGGTGTTCTTTTTGTAAATATTAAAGGTGTTACTCTGCTGAGTCATTCTGCTCTATATCTCAAAATAGCTGATTTGAAAACTGTATTTCATTTTACGGTTATTGATGGTCAGCAAAACCTGTGAAGCTGTCATATTGCTTCCTCCTTTTAATTTTATTTTTAAAGGCAATTTTGTCTGCCTGTCATGTTAGAATGTGGGGGTTTTTCCTTTCTTTTGATAGGTTATATAGGAATGGTATTTTCATTATAGTTGTGGAAGGGAACTTTGAGAAACAATTTAATTGTCTTCATTGACAGATGAATTATATTTTTTTTAAGGAAAAAAGGAATGGACTGGATAACATCTTAAACTTATTTAAATATAATCCTTTTTATGCTGTTTTAGAGAAGAAAACGTCATCTTGAGTAAAACAGAATAGACTGAAAACATCTTAAACTTATTTAAATATGATATTCTTTACTGTGTCTTATGGAAAGAGTTTCTCTTTTAAATTCTGAGCCAAATTCCACCATGCTGCAGTCATACAGTTTATATTATTTTTAATATTAGTGTTTTTAATGCAAACTATACCATTCTACAATATATTTTGCATTTAAAAATAAGATATGCTACCTACCTCATAATTACCCAAGGGCAATTAATAGTCTTTAAAATTTAATAGTTACTCTTCATCTGGTCAGGCTTGTTAAAACATACAGCTTTTGATTCATATGCAAAAATAAGAGTTGATTTAAATATTTTCTTTCTATTAGATGTTCGTTTATTATTTTCGTGAAATTTATTTTCAGTATGTTCTTATGCTTAAGCATGCAATTCGCTGAGTTTATTTCCTGGACAATTTTCACTTAAGTGTGTTTGAAATAAATCAGTGTAGCTTGTGTCCAGTGTAGCATGCAGGTAAGTTTTGGATGGTGGAGTAATCCTTTATAAGCAGTACTACTTTCTAAATTACTGTTTTTCACTTAGAAGAAAGATCACTTAATGTACTGTCTTTCCACAAGATGCTTTTTTCGTATGTCTAAGGGTATTCAAATTCATTCATGTGCAAACTATCACTAACTATAATTTCAAAGTTCAATAGGAGTAGATACCTACTTGACTACCTTTCATGCAACTACATCCAATTTCTTCATCATACCAAAATTCTCCCTTTTTCCCCTCTGCTGTCCACTACACTTGATACTGCAGAAAAATTTGTCCCTAAAATTCTGAGGTAGCCAGCTGGGGAGGTGGCCTAAGCCACCAGCCTTTCAGCATCAAAGTACAGACCAGACAAGTTCAGATACAGCTCTGCTGATCAGGCTGCACACAGAGTCTCAGACATGTTATTTCTCATTTGTTCTGCTGGGATAACTAATTTGGCAAAGTTCAGAGCACATTTACCTAAATACTGCATCAAGGATCATCATAAGTGAATTGATTTACAGATCTTCTAATTTGGTCAGCATCAGCTCTTCCCATTTCTTAGGTGCATCAGTGAAGTGAGCCTAGCTACTACTGCTGTCACTGGTTTAACCCATGAAACTTAGCAAAAGGGTAGCAGCTGCCATGTCCTTCTCAAATCTGTCTGGGACCAGTTCACCATGCTTTTCTGCTGTTTGATTTTGCCCATGCTTTTAAAATTAAGGCCTCCAGTGGTAAGGAGAGGGCTAAGGAACTTTTTGGGGATGTTTGCATTCTAGAACTTTCGGTTAACACTCTCAATTTTGTACCAACATTTTTAACATTGTATGAAGAAATTGAACTCAGTTGTGAAGGCTAAACTGAGTGATCAAGCCACAAATCTGTGCTCCTTGTCTCTCTGTTTCAGTGGTCATACTGAACATACAGAAGGTGCAAGACTCCACCAGTCTGTGGAGTCTGTTTCCATTAATGAATAACATTTCCAGGCACTCAGATCCAAAGAAGAGGTGAAAATATTGAAGGGTAGGAAAAAATTTCCTTCACTCCTACATCTTTGAGACACAGGCCTAAGCCTCCTGTTGTCTTAAGTGGATCACTTCTCCATTTGCCTGTATTTACAAACTGGGATTTTTGTAAATTTTAAAACTCTGTGTGTTCTTTATGGAGCCTGCACATCTCAGGCAAAGTTTTTGTCTTCAGGAGTTTGCCTGCTAAGGTTAGAACTGACTACCTAAAAAGTCAAAATAAGCTTTACAGGTTTTTTTACTAGTTTGTATACCTTATAATTTTTTAAGTTCTTTCAGACATCAGAGAGGCCCCATGATTTTATGTATTCTTAAAGTTCACTTTTTATCATCATATTCTTGGCAGTGCTATGCTTCTAACTTGATAAATAAAATTCCCCAAGTTAGCCCAGTTCAAACCCAGATCTCTGACATGTCTTCTTCAAGAATGCTATTCCACACCTATTTGCCAACTGTTTCTTCCTGACCTTCCTGTTGAAGCCTTTGTCTACCCTCAAGAAAGCTTGCAGGTCCCTTGACATGCATTATCTCCCACATTCCAGGCTTTGTTCTCTCCTGTAAATATCCTGGTCCCCCACCCAGCAATGTTATGAACTCTTGGGCTTCAGGACACATTCTCGTTCCATGTATCATTAACTTGAATTCTGGGTACATAGTTTAGTCTTATTATTCAGTGTTATTCTGTGATCATTTTTGTTGTTATTATTTTCTTCAGAGTAAGAATTGTGATTATTATTAAGCCTGGTAAGGAAAAAAAAAAGTCATTCATGTATTCTGGGTCTTGCTTACGATAATATGTGCTGAATGAGTCCTGGAAAAAAATATCTATGTAGAGAGAAAAGGAAGATTATGAAATTCAATAAATTCAATAACCTATTCTATAATTAGGCTTTCATGATGGAATTAATGTAACAGATTACTGAACTTTAGCCTGATTTTTTCAGAAGACTTTCAAATGTTTTGTGTGTCACCAAAAAAGTAAACATAAGTGAACGTTTCCTTGAATCATAGGCTAATGATGAATGACTCAAGCCCATCTTCAAAACCTCCACACTGTTTGAAGAGAAGGGAATATGACCAGCATGTCTTGAACTGTAGTGTTTTTTAACTGACTGCACATATAACTGAGAGCAGTATATAGCAGAATGATATTGCCATGGCCCTGGACATTTCAGGAATTGCTTTTCAGGGCTGGGTGGAAAGTCCAAAGGTTAATAGTGAGTTATGGGTCTTTCTGAAATTCTTCAGTGGTGAAAAATACCTATATTCAGTCTGAGAACTTTGTTAGGGACAAGAAAAATACCCTAGGTAGCTCTTTGTCCTAAAAATAAAATTACTCATTTATTTTCATCTCAAGAAATAGAAATGAGGGGATGTGACCTGGGAATATGCTGATAATCAGTTCAGGCAGGAATTGAATGTTTTATATTAGATAACTCTTCCTGCTGAAATCTCTTGCACCAGAGTGTCTGTTAAGCAGATGAAAAAAATTGCTGGAACTCATTTTCCTAGAAGAATTTCTTTACATTTTTTGACTTTAATTGGTTACCTCAGTACCCAATAACAAGATATTGAGAATACTGTTCAGAAGCTGCAGCTTCCTGTGTTACCTCATTGAGCTGTCTCATTAAGGAGAGGTTTGGAGTACGGACACGAGTCAGCTCGGGATTTCACCCATCGGAACATACTATTTTTCACATGAGAGAAATGGAATTTTCTCTAGTTTTCTGGTCCTTCTGGTTACTCTCCTACACTCTAAATCTGTCATCTGCTTACAGTTTTGTGAGTGCTTGTGTGCATCTAGCAGAATCTTAAAGAATTGCAGATGTATGTGTATTTTTGAGAAAGACATGCCTATCATTCCTCTTTGAGTTAAATGGTCTTTCAAATATCCTTCAAATACATATTTTTCTTCGTGGAAAGGCTTTCTGCTGCATGAGAGTATTTCTTCAGTCAAGCTAGGTCATGGTTATAGTATTGATAATTCTTAGTTAAAAAGTCTTAGAAATTTTAAGAAAAGTTCTGTAGATATGATGTGTTGGATCATATCTACTGTGTGAAAGAAAATAGATCACCTTGATATACTTTTTCTTTCACACACATTCAGTTCCCTAAATGCATGCTGTTGTGGTCTACACGCAATGCTACTGGCTTGACTTTCTAGTGGAAAGCATTCTTAGATAAATTCATGATTCTGCTTTTGTTGTTTATGTTTGCATCTTCTGCATTCTGTTTTGTTTTCTGAGCTTCTGTCGTGGCTGAGTCTTAAGAATGACACCATCAAAAATATTCATGGGGGAAGATGAAATGAGAGAGTGAAACAGTCATGAGAAAGGAAAACTAAAACCTGAGTATATTACCTGTGTAGAATTAACCCCATTTTAACGTGTTATAGACTTAAGTGAAACTTGATGATACATTCTTTTTTCCTATTTAGAGTCGAATGCAGTCTCTAATCCTTTTATGGCTTTATGGCAGCGAAAATGCCATGCCAATATCTGTAGGTATCAATCTCTGAATTCAGAACTTATTGAAACATGAGGTTTGTATTATTTTACTCAGATTCATAAAGTACAAGTGAGATGGAATTGAAAGAGCCTAACCATTGAGCCCTTCAGTCATTGAGGCAGGTTTAAAGAAGCTAAGAATTTGGCAACAAATATTTTGTGGTTTAGTGTAGCTTCAGTATTCAGCAGGTATCTGGTATTTTGCACACATTGTCTTCATCTGTTGTCTTTGTCCTCCACACCTTTTCAAAGTCTCTCAGATCTAATTATGAGTAAGAAAAAAAAAAGAAATCAAAACAAGGAAGATGTACTATTTCTGAGATCTTGTTTTCTTCTCAACCAAAACCTCTTTGCCTCAGTTCAGCCATCTTCTTTCTATGGAATTTTATACTATTTGCAGTTCTAAGCCTCAGCAGCAAAGGAATGAGCATGTGTGCCATATCCAAGGATATTTTCACGTGCACTGAGAATAGCACTCCGCATAAATCTTTTCTGTTGTAGATTATGCATATTTTGACATTGTACCAGTGCTAAAATTTGATAATGAACACTCAAATTAAGCTTTGTATTATTTTTAATTTTTTTCTACAGTGTTGCATTTTATTAAGAGAAATACATCCAAAATGAGTAAATATTAATATCACATAGAGGAAAAGTGATTCAAATTACATTTTGTCTCCACTAGTAAATGACCTGTTTGAGAAAACATGAAATACTTTCCTACAAAACTGAAAAATTAAAGATTTCCATGAATTCTGCTATTTACAGCAGTCTATATAATGTGGAAAATTCTATTGCTCTTCAGGTTGATTCTGAAAAGCATTCCTGTCATTTCTGTGTGAGTTAAATGCTCTAATATGTCTCAGGGAATCAGAGAAATGTTTAGGTTGGAAAGGGACCTAGAGATCCTCTAGTTCCAACCGCCCTGCCATGGGCAGGGATACCTTCCTCTAGATTGGATTACTCAGAGCCCCATCCAGCCTGGTCTTGAACATCGCCAGGGATGGGGCATTTCACTTCTTGGTGAAACCCTTAACTGAAAACCTGTTCCAGTGCCTCACCACTCTCATAGGAAAGGATTTCTTCCTTATATCTAATCTAAATGTACTCTCTTTCGGTTTAATGCCATTACCCCTTGTTCAATCTCTGTGTGGCTTTATAAAAGCTTTGTGGCCTCTCCAGCTTTCTTGTACCCTTTTAGGTACTGGAATTGTTCCCAGAGCCTTCTGTTCTCCAGGCAGAACAGTTCCCAGCTTAGCCTGTCAATGACTTTTGATATCAGTTTGTTGAGCTGCTGAGTGTAAGCTATTGAGTTTTTGTTTCCCAGCAAATCAACAGAACACTGTTTCAGTTGACAGAAAAATCATGACTCAATGGGAGAAAAATTACTCAAGCAAGTTAGTAGTAAACCCAGCACATTTCTATCTAGCCTTGTGTCTGTTCTTTTATGGATTTTTTCAGTCATTCAAGAACATGCTGTTGTGTCAGACAGATTTTATAGCAGAGGTAATCACAATTTTAGCTTTTCAGCAATTTCTAAGTGTCATTAAAACAAAAGCCCCAGCAGATCTTTGCACAAAAATATAGACAGAATTTCTGAAACAAAGGTGACTCTTGATTTTTTTTCTTTCAGTAAATCCTGGTAACACACTGAGTGAGAATGTGTGCTGTCTGTGATGTGAGCACATCACAGAACTGGCCCCTGGAAGTAGGGCAGCTGTAAGTCTCTCATAGCACTGACTCTGGTCTGCTCTGGGACCCACACTGACAAGCCTGGCATGATTTAGAAAGTCTTGAAAGTCAGATTCATTCTGCCCTAGAGTAGCCTACCTCTGTCTCCTTGTGGGCAGGGTCATGACCCAGTGTATCTGTGGTGTGAGCAGATTGTCTTGATGTACATGGTGGTGGCCCAGCACTACCCTGCATGATTCTTGGAAAAATAGTTTAGGAGTGCATTAGTATGCATCTGTCCCTGGGAGACTATTGCTGCTTTTTATACTTTATCTTATTTTATACTTGGGATGTAAAGAAGACAAGAATCTGATCTTTTTTCTAACATTTTAAATTTTATGTTTGCACATAGCAATGTGTATATGTGCTGAAGAGAAAAGTACAGAGTCATTTTGACAAGTTCTTAATATGATATTAATTTGGTATCCTTATATTGTTTTGACTTATCTGAATTAATGGAGTTAAGCTTTAATATGAAATTATAGTAGAGATGCATTTTCAAACTACTATATTATTATTTAATGATGGTTAACTGATTAAATTCTGTCCCTAATCCACTTTCTGTCATTCACTAAAATTGTGAGGGAAGAAAAAATAGAATTTTGAAAAACTGAGTAGATATAAAGTGGTATAGATCACTTGTTTTTTTAATACTAATGGGGTAGTGCATCACACCGAAGCAAGTAATGGTGATTTTAAAGTGTGTTGGAAAAGATGATTGAAAGACATTCACACAAAGCCACCGATTGCTCTGGGCAACCAACTGTGCAAATCAGTGAATTGCTGCATAAATTCTGGCATTGTCAGTCCTTCTTGTTCAAAAGCATGACCACAAAAACTGAAGTAATGGAACAGCAAAGGCCTACTGAATTAATATTTGAGGGATCTGGGGTAAAGAAGTGACTGGCTGATATTTGTTAACTTTGTCTTTCCTTAGCAGAGGCCCAAGCAGCCAGCCTGTGTCACTCACCACATGAGCTCCAGGACAGATTGTCCATTTCCTCTTTATTCCGTTATATTTTTTAAACATGAAAAAATTTACTTGAAGCAGATCCTAATCTCTTATCAATAGAAGAAATAATTGGCTTTGATTTCAGCTTCTAGAAATAAGTATAATGTTATGATTTTCCTGTCAGCAAACACATTTTTAAAGGGGGAAATACTCTAAAACTAGGCGAGAGAGAAGATGAAATCAAGCGGAAATGCATTCCTCCCAGGAGATAGGCTGGTTTTTTCTTCTTTTATTTTTTATCTAAGCAGTCATTAAAATCTGTTTCTGAAATCTTAACTTTATCAACTGCAGATAGGAGGGAAATATGTGTGGAGAAATTCTTGTTTGAATTAGTTCCATTTTCCCATAACTCCAGTTGGGATGCATGATAAAATTATCAATGAAATGTCCTAATTTGATCCTTAACCAAAAGGATGTTGTCCTATGAATCATCTGTGTTTGTGGGAGGCAACACTGAAGCTAACAGAGCAGGAATGGGACCCAGATGTGTTCTGAGAAGCTGGTTGCACTGCAGGCTGTGTGTATTACCTAACGTAGGCGACCATATGGAAGAAAAGGTTGGAAACATCCCATTACAAGTCATATATCATTGAGCTGACAGCAAGGATTTCAGCTTATTTTTATTTAAATCATGAAAGCAGCTGCTCAGCTGTCCAGCTGTATTAAATTTAACCCTTTTTCTGTCAAATGAATTTTGCTTTATGAAATGGCAGCCAAACAGTTTGGTGCTGTTGCAGAAATACCCAGGTTAGAGGGTGTTGTGATGACCCTTGTCCTCTCCAGCAGAACAGCACTAATGATGGCAGAGTCTGCCACTGGGTGACAGTGTCTCCATACACCTGGACTTCATGAAATACCAGCAAGCCTTTTTGCCTGCAAAGATTGCAAAGGAAAGGCATATGCACTGTGTAAAGGGAGAACCTGGAGATATTTTTCACTTTTTTTTGCACACCTTTAGAATGAGTAATTGCAATTTTTTTTTCATACTTGTTCCCTTGCTTTTTTGATTTTTGTTTTCTATTATTATTGGGGTTTTTTTCTTCCCTTAATTTTCCTCCTTATTTTCATTTTTGTTTGTATATGGTGTTCATCAAACTCCATCTCGTGTAGCCTCTCTTCTTAACTCTCTGCTTTTTCTTTTCCTGGCTCTACTATTTTTCTTTTCTGCTTACTCCCCTATTATTTTCTTTTTGACTCTAGTGCATAAGTTGCTCTGAGGGATTGTCCCTTAACTGCTTCTCTGTCCCATTATATACACTGTATATTCTTTATTGTGGGTTTTTTTAAAGAATTTCCTTTTTCCATAGATTTGGCATTTATTTAAAAGAAACACTTAATTTACAGAAAGACTGTTCCCATCAGTAGGAAACAATCTTTGGTTTCCAAACAATCCTTCATGACGTGTTTCAAGCAGCTTATTGATTTGTTATTTTTTAGCACGCTTTTGCTAAAGAAAGAGACTTTAAGTGAAGCCTAACTCTTACAGTAACAGCCATACAGTAAGTACAGACTTTAATTTCCTGTGTAGAAATCTGTAGAAGAAATAAATAAAAGCAGTATCCAGCATAATACTAAACTAAATTAGTAGTTTTGGCATGCTAAAGTAAGCTCTTACTGTTTTGGAGACTATATGCTTTATTGTGTGCTGTATCTACCCTGCCCACCTCCATGTCAGAGTCCTCTGTTTTTCTGTCAGACCACAGGGGTTTTCTTATTTTTCATCCTTTGTGTTTTATATTCTAGTCATAGGCCTTTAAGTCTACAGAATATTTTATAAGGATTTCATTCACATTTTTCAGTGTGAGGCTTTGGGGTAATGAAATTGTATGCTTACATTAGCATTTCTATTTGATACAAATATTTACATCCAGATTAATTATCTCTTCCTTAAACACAGTGGAAACACAAGGAGCTTAGCAGCAATTGCTTCCAACTGATCTTCCACTCTGAATAAGAGCAATAGAAGGTGTTGTACCTGGCCACAGGAAGGTTCTTCGTGCCCAGGTGCAATGAAAGGCAGCCAAAACACTGCCCTCTTGCAGAAGTAACTTCTGTAATAATGCTCTCAGTAATTCCATGTGGTTTCGCTAGTTCCTGAAAGTTTAGCTTTATTTTTATTAGAATTACTTTTTTTCTCTCTTTTTCTGTTTCCACTTCCATTTCTATCTCCTTAGGCTATTCTTGTGAGACACACAGCTGTACCTAGGGTATAATTTTCATACCCTTAACAGATGGTGTTTTCTGCTAAAACCTACTGTTGTAAATTTTCAAGATTTTTCTCCTTGTTTTATCTGGTTCTCAGTCACCCATTATGTATAGGGTAAAGTTTGAATCTCTCCTTTTCATTACAATTCATTTTATTGGAAGTAATAATCCAACCACTACCTGTAGTTATCTTTTGGAGTCATGCTGATCCCACTGCTGCTGAGGCATCCTTTCTTTCCTGGTGCAGTGGTGTCATCTCTGTGTGTCAGGTAGCATCTGCTCTTTTCATGAATATACCATGACTTGGATTTTTGGGAAGACTCCGATCTGCTCTGACTAGCAGGTATCTGCTTGAACAGCTAGACTTGCAACCAAAATTAGCCTGGAATATTATGTTTCTTTAGGGGACATATGGAAAAGGTTTACTTTTTTTTCTGAAAAGTTTTGCTTCTTGAAAACATGTCATTTTGGAGAAAACGAGTTTTTTTTCTTGCTATCACATATTATTCTAACTTTCTACAAAGTTACTGTGTTTGCATTATTTTAAAACCAGTTTTCTGTCTCTGGTTGTTATAAAGGACTTGTCTTTACAGTCATTCAAAGCAGCATAATCTTATTATCCTTCCCAAATATGATGTCCTGTGGGTACCATTTGCTTTGTATTTAATCAGTAGGGGTTTGTTTTTCTTTGTCTTTTTTTAAATGGCCCAAGTTCATGACTGAATTTTCCTAGTTATTTGCCACAATTTTAGGTAGTGCAACTGAACTGGAGAATTTAAATTCTTCATTTTGTCTTTGTCTATCAAGGAGCTGTAGTCTCA
Source organism: Pyrgilauda ruficollis (assembly GCF_017590135.1). Taxonomy (NCBI): domain Eukaryota; kingdom Metazoa; phylum Chordata; class Aves; order Passeriformes; family Passeridae; genus Pyrgilauda; species Pyrgilauda ruficollis. The sequence goes on along the minus strand of NW_024519206.1, from coordinate 7,388,013 downwards.
TTTCCTCAGCTTCTCATATGTGGTTTCTAACTGAGCCAGTGTCAGACCGTCACAATTAAGACAACTAATTTAATCATCAGTGTGTTCGCTAGTGTACAAGGCAGCATGGAGGGAAGGGGAAGTTAGGGAAGTCTGTCTGCTGTTTGCATTAATTACCAAACACCTGCTTAGGATTCTAGACATTTTCCAGGCTATCTCAGCACTTTCCAGGGCCTGTGGGGGGTAGTGGGAACCAAGGTGGGGTCTCCCCCTGCGGCACAAGAGACTGCTTTAAGTCCTGGGGTGTTATCCTCGAATCTCACTGGAGGAATTCAGTCAGGAACCTGACTTTGCTGAGAGGCCCTCCAGGTGGCAATGCAGACAAACTAACAGGTCACAGGGACAGCTTGGAAATACTGAGCTAAGAGGATCTAAAGTTTAGATTACCAAAGTGGTAATTTTATTTGTGTTTAACGTAAATTATCCATCATTTGGACAGGACTGATAAGTTTACGAGGCCACACAATCATTTACAGAAACCACACAAATGCTCCAAGGGGTAATTAATTTATGCAAATTAAAAAAAAAAAAAAAAAGACAAAGCTATAATGCTGTGTAGTTTAGAATATATTCCTTCTAGAAAGTTCCACTGCACACTCTAGGCTACATTAATCACTTCAGAAACTCTGATATGGAAAATCTAGTTCTATTTAGCAGTGTGTTATTAGATTATAGAAAGAATATAAAGAGAAAAGCTGATTTATGCACCCATGAATTTTAGGAGCTGTAATCCCACTGTATGTGTACTTCTTTGAGTGTCACCATGACTTCCCTGATCTTTCTGTTGTATATAAGTGTTGTAGATTTTCTGATTTTATTGCAGACTAAAGCTTAGTACAGTACTTGAGGAAATATTTTAGCTTCTGTTGTGTTCTGTAGGCTTTTCTGGACAAAATATTTGTGTGTTTTCTTATCACTGTAAAAACCAAACTTGTTTCCAAAAGTTCTTCCTGTCATGTTTCTAATATCCTAATCTCATAAAACTCCTGTGCATTTGTGTTTCTTATTGTGGAATTGATATAGGTAGTGGATTTCTAGAGTGTGTGTGTATATAATGTTCTCATCACTACAATAACTGAGAAGGATAACAATCCAAGTTCCAAACTGATCCATCATGTTCCCTTCACATACAGGGGACTTTTTATACTCGTATTTGTCTTTTAGTGCCCTAGTTAGAGAAAATTACATCCTATCTGTAAAGCTCCTCATTTGCAATTCATTCTGTCTGTTCAGGGTTTTATTTTGGTTTGGTTTTTGGTCTTTTAACACAACCTGAGTTTTTAGTCACCGTTTTCTGCTAGACTTTCAATGGCATACCAATATAAAGTAAAGGTATTTTTTTTTCCCTATGTAAAGAAAACATATCACTTATAAGACAGTTTAAAGATGTGAGTATATAAATCCTTAATATGTTTTCATTGGCTGAAAATTCTTTCTGAACTTTTTGCCCCATAATTAATTTGGGTGTGTTACCACTATCCACATATTCATAGATTTGGTCCAATGTCAGCTGTCCAAGACAGGAACTGGGCATTTGAGGGGTAAGAGTCTCATACAGGATACATGCATACATGTAGTTCCTACAACAGGTGGAATGCCAGGCCAGGCTGAGTGACAAGATAAAGTGATTGAAAAGGGAAGGATTAAACCAGCAGGGGGTTATTGTTTATTTTAAGGCTATTGCTGGTGCAATTTTTGGTGCAAGAGCAAGATGTCAAGTGTAACAATGGAAAGAAAAACAGTAAAAAGAGACAACTATGAAGGGAGTCATAACCATCAGTGTTTGAGGAGCTTTTTCCTTAGGAGAGCAGCAAAAACGAAGTTATGAGAGTTCTACTGCTGTTCTGGGGAAGACACAAGTGGGCTTTATATATTTATTTGTCATGTGTCCCAAGAGCCTATTTTTTTAACTTCTCTAAGCTTAACAGGGATTTTATACCAACATGCAGATGTTGCTGACCTGTTAGCTTTTTGTTATCTCTTTAACATTAAGAAGATATTACTGACTCAGTACAAGTAAATAATCTTCCTTGTGCTGCACTTCATCTGTGAGACAAGAGTTGATTCTTTCTGAGTGGTGCTTCTTCCACCATACGTTGGCCCTGGCGATGGCACATTTGCACATCTTCTCTTTCCTCTGTATGGCAACCTAACATTCCTTGAATTCAGAGCTTTACTTGAGTGAGCACTGGTAGAGTGGTTTGCCTGCTTGCTGTTTCTTGAGAAATAGGAATTTAGTCTCAGTCCATAAAATCATAGAATCAGTTAGGTTGGAAAAAATGTCCAGGGTCATGGAGGCCAACTGTTGATGCAGCACTGCTAAGTCCAACACTAAACCCCATCTGTAGAGCATCACATACACATATCTTCAAATACTTCCATGGATGGTGACACCACTGCTTTCCTGGGTAGGCTGTTCCAGTGCTTGACAACCCTTTTGGGGAAGACATTTTTCCTAATGTCCAATCTAACCTCCTCTGGTACAACTTGAGGCCATTTCCTCTTGTCTTACTGCTTTTTTCTTGGGAGAAGAGGCTGATCTCATGCCTTACTACATCCTCCTTTCAGCTGTAAAGAGCAGTAAGGTTCCCCCGAGCCTCTTCTTCCTCCAGACCAACAATGCCAACTCCTTCAGCTGCTTCTCTGAGGACTTGGGCTCCAGACCCTTCACCAGCTCTCTTGCCCTTCTCTGGACTCGCTCCCGCACTTCAATGTGTTTCATGTAGAGAGGAGCCCAAAACTGGACACACAATTCAAGTTGTGGCCTCACCAGAGTGTACAGAGGGACAATCACTGCCCTGGTCCTGCTGGCCTCATTATTGCTGGTACATACCAGGATGCCATTGGCCTTCTTGGCTACCTGGACACACTGACAGTTCGTATTCAGCCAGCTGTTGGGCAACACTCCCAGGTCCTTTTGCACTGGGCAGCTTTTCAGGCACTCTTTTTCTTGGGAGAAGAGGCTGATCTCATGCCTTACTACATCCTCCTTTCAGCTGTGAAGAGCAGTAAGGTTCCCCCGAGCCTCTTCTTCCTTCAGACCAACAATGCCAACTCCTTCAGCTGCTTCTCTGAGGACTTGGGCTCCAGACCCTTCACCAGCTCTCTTGCCCTTCTCTGGACTCGCTCCCGCACTTCAATGTGTTTCATGTAGAGAGGAGCCCAAAACTGGACACACAATTCAAGTTGTGGCCTCACCAGAGTGTACAGAGGGACAATCACTGCCCTGGTCCTGCTGGCCTCATTATTGCTGGTACATACCAGGATGCCATTGGCCTTCTTGGCTACCTGGACACACTGACAGTTCGTATTCAGCCAGCTGTTGGGCAACACTCCCAGGTCCTTTTGCACTGGGCAGCTTTTCAGGCACTCTGCTGTCAGCCTGTAGCACTTCCTGGAGTTGTTGTGACTCAGGTGCAGGCTCTGGCACTTGGCTTTCTTGAAGATTCACCTCATACAGTTGGTCTCATCCCATCAATCAGGCATGTCCAGATCCTTCTGCAGAGCCTTCCTGCCTTCAAACAGATCAAACACTGCCTGTGATCTTGCTGTCATCTGCAAAGAGATGGAGGGTACACTTGGTCCCCTTACCCAGATAAAGATAAAAATATGGAATGAAATTGACCCTAAGACTGAGACCTGAGGAACACCACTTGTAACTGTCTACCAGCTGGATATATCTCCACCATTCTTTCTGTGACCAGACATTTATACAGGTGTTTTTGCCAAGAAAAGAGTGTGTCTGTCAAAGCCATGAGCAGCCGGTTTTTCCAAGAGAATTAAATATTTATGCCAAAAAATGTTCCCACTCAACAACAAAGCTGTAAGTTTCCATCTGATATCAGCTGGAGAAATCAGCATTGTTGGGTACTGTCAAACCTGTGTGTTGTTCTGACTAGCTGCCACTGTATAAAAAGGATTGTATTGGACTTGGTGGACCAGATGAGCTCAACTGGACTCAAGAGAGTCAACTGCTTTTTTTTTTTTTTTTTTTTTTTTTTTTTTTTTTTTTTTTTTAATGCTAAAACACCCAAGAAAGCATACTCAAATCCAGAGTTAGGTCTTTTAGGTTGCTAAATTCTTCCTCTCCTCATCTCAGTAATAGGCTTCAGTTGTATCAGTCCCACATGAGTCTCAGTGCATTTTGACACAATAATGATACATATATGTCTTTACCATTATTTCCTAATTCCAGATTGTGTGTGTAATACTACAAATTTTGTTTCATTTCTAGTGAAGCACACATTTTTTACCATTTCCTGGTTAAGGTTTTACACTATCAGAATGGAACTCTTATTTGATTTGGTTTTTAAATTATGTTTCAGCACAGTACTTCATAAAGAGAATATGGAGTTATGGAGATAAAATCATTAATATAGGTCTAATTGGTTTTGCATATGTCTTTTTACTTGAAAATTGGTCGAGTAAAAAGAGTATAGTAATAGCTATATTAAAGATATATAAATAAATGCTACTTTTTTCTATCTCAAATTTTCCAGACAATTATATTTCAGTACAGAGTATAAATTCGCATAGGAATCAACACATTTGGAATTCATAAAACTGACAAACCACTGGGCAAAATTACAAAAACTATGAAGAATAAATTTTTCACTTTTCAGTTATTACATGTTCTGGTTATGAATGTGTGTGGGAGAACAACTTAACAAGAAGACCATTCAAGGCCTGTTTTGGAAACCAAATACTATCAGAAAGTGGCCTTTACCACTTGTTGCAGTCTTTTGGAAGATACTAGATCCAGCTCACCCTGTGTGGATGAAGAGAACGTCTAGGAGTCACTCATCATGTTCCACTTGCTCAGGATTTTAGCATGGCTCATACCCCTGTGAGCACAGTAAAGCAAATTAATCCAGTTCCTCATCTGTGGATTAGAAGCAGCCCTGCGAGGGAGTCCCACAGAAAGCTGCTAGTTACAGATAGAACGAACCTATGCATTTAAATTGCATAATTGTGTGGGTTTATTAATGAAAAACTCATGGTTGTCTATGTAGAAACACAGTGTCTGTGTTCAGACTTGTTTGGTTCTTCTTCACTTTTGTCTCTGTTCCTAAATGCATTTACATAAAACTGTTGACTGCAATAATTTTTTTTTTAATCTATAGGTAGCTTGCTCGTTTCTTTTTCTCTGATTGGCAGCAGGTGGAGGTGCTTTTAAGTAACTTTTTCTGTTAGTTTCTCCTTTATTCACAAATAAAGGAGCTGTTCTCTGATGGCGTCATTATGAAATCAGTAGTAAATTCCTAAGATAGACTAATCTTGTGGTATCTGACAATATTGTCTTTAACAATCATAAGACTCAAAGCTATATTCCAAGTTGTCTGTACTAGTCTCTCCTCAGATTCCATTATCTATCATCACTACAGAGGTACCTGTGATTATTCTATGAGATTATCTTATTGCCGAGCTATTTTACTCATTTGGACATAATTTTTTAAGGTGTAATATTTATTCTCATTGCTGAAAAAGAATGGATTTCTTTGAGATTTTCAGGCTTAATGCTGTATTTTTAATGTGTGTCCTCCTATAGACTTCTGTAAGATTATTTTGTAAGGGTTGTAAGATTAGTTCTTATATCACATATGTATATATATATATGTGTATGAATTTGTCAGAACTGTGTCTACACTTCTGTAATCCTGTTTCCTTTCATTCTATTGCTCTAGTGATTACAATGATAACACATTTGTTTTTCATATTTCTGTATGATTCAGTATTTAAGTATGCAGGCTTATACAAAAAACCAGTGTGTTTGTATAGTACTGCTGAAAAAATGATATGGCTGATATGTAACTGCAAAAAGCTTCTATTCTGAGAAAGCTTGAAGGATGTAGAAAAGGAGGATAATTTCAGTAAATATGAAAGGATTCATTATGAATGAGTTTAGGAGTAGAAAATTTTGTAAAAAATTAAAAGGCCTAGCAGAGCAAAATATTTCAAATAGTTAAACTAAAACTAGAGATAAACATACAACCTAGATCAATTAGTCCTTGGAAAAGCTGTTTTGATTCTTAATGAGCAATTGAAAATCGTTTAATTCTTACTTTTAAATAGGTAGCTAGGGATTTATTTTTATTGTTGCGAAGGGATACTTTATCTTGGGCAGACACCTGACTTTTAAGCAACCTCTGTCAATTAGTTTGGAATAAAAAAATGGATGATTGCTCACTTTCTAACTACTATGGAGTATTAGTTTCTATTTTAAAAATTATGGGACAAGAAAGCAGAAAGGTCAGGCACTGATGCTTTTGGAAGTGCAATACATGAGTTGCAAAGGAATAAGACATGGTAGAATCAAACTTTAGTGCATAATACAGGGAGCAAAATTCCCATAACAATTTCCCTGTTTGAAGAGTTTTAGGCAAGGTGTAGCTTAGATACAGTAGTTCTTTTTCCGAATGCATGACTTTCTTAAGAGCTCACTTGCTGACTTCTCATGGCTTGGTCAAGTAAAACCACTTTCTTCCTCTCATTCTTTCCTAGAAGGATTCATACATGGTCCATCTTGCTGATGGTTTCTGTCAAGCCTATATGGCTAAGCTATGAGATCACCACCTAGAGAAGATCTCTCCCTTATCCTTGTGCTTTAGAAATACTTTGTCTTCCATGTTGGACTTGGCTTCACCAGCTTTAAAGCTTCTGTTTGAAGGAGCACTCAGACACTCAACAACAATACCTTTGTGGAAACTGTCAAGCCAAAGCTATTGCTCTGTACTGGCTAGGAGAGCAGCTTGTCTTTTAGAGCGAGAATATTGCAATACACTTTGATCCCTGAGCTGATGTAGAAAAAGGTGTCTGGTGCCTAGGTAGCAATCAAGACATAAAACCCAAAAAATGTGGAAGATTGAATGTAAGTGAAAGGTCTTGAAGGTCTTGATGAGCAATTGGGTGGAGAGGGTTCGCTCTGAGGAAGAGTGGTCAGTGGCTGTTCAAGCAGCCTGATGTGTGAACATCATTCAGATGGAGAGAATTCATTCTTCTGGAGAGAATGCCCTTTTGATTGTCTGTTGGGAAAACTAGCACTTTTATAGAGCTACCCTTTCCCCAAGTACTTTCACAAAGATTTTGCAGACATCAGTATTCATCTGCTTACTTCCCATGTTGATAGACAGATGTTTTTCCACTTCATGGGAAAAAAGGCTGTAACAGGAGAGGCAGGCACTGACTGCAGGTAGCAAACAGGTGTGAAACCATTAATGAGATGGATAGAGCGGTCCTTATAATAAGCAAATAAACTGGTGAGCTCTAAGCTTAACTCAGAGTGCTTCTGCTGATTAATTAAGCAATGAATAACCATTAAATCCAGGTTTGTAATCTTATATATGTGCTGTTCTGCTGTTTACTTATCATCTATAGCTATCTGCTATACAGTTTCTACTCAGTAGTTCCATTTATTTACTGTGTTTTAACTGGACTAATTAATCCCCTTTAAGAAATACTTATGTAATATTTCAAAAGGTAGAACTGGAGGAAAGTGTTGAACAGTAGCAGTATAAAAGTTTCAAACCAGCTATGTATCCTGTTCAGAACAGAAACAAAGACTTTTGATCAAGTGTATCCATGAAAGAATCTTTGGACGTCAATATGTATAGGCAAAAAAAATAGCAGGTATGAATAGCTACTAAACAGTTACTAAACAGTATGATAAGCCTCATCCTAATGTGATTTAACTTTAATCAAATTTGTGAGGTAGCTGATGTAAATACAATTTTGGGTCAAATCAGTTATATTATAACTTTGCATAAGTGTTTTCTTTGACTTCACAGTTACACTGGGGATAACTGTGGCCCCACAATGCAAAATCAAATCCATATTGTGACAATCAGCCTACTGTCTGATGGAAGAAACAAATCTTTCTAGTAAATGCATGGGATATACGTATTTTATATATCCTTTTGAATGTCTATGTATGTGTATATTTATATTCATACAGACATCCCCTTCTATGAGTGATATCTTTTCAACAGTTAAAAATTCTCTCCTTTCATATCTAGGGTGATTATCCTGTTCACTAAATTTCTGCTCAGAATGGGAAGATGAGGAGCACTAGCTCCTCACATGCTTTCACATTTTCATAGCTTGAGATCCAGAAAAAAAAAATCAGTTTTGAACACTTTTAGTGTTTAGGCATTCAGTACCTGTGCTGCCAAGGTTTATTGAAAGCATCTGGATGCCTGCCTCTGTCTTCCCCAGTTCTTGGAACTACTGCCAGCACAGGTAGTCAGAAGTGGAAAGTAGAGAAATATTTGAGCATCTGTGCGCGCTCTCTCTCTCTTTCTCTCTCTCAGGAAAACATCTGTGGCTTCCATAGGAAGCACTCATTTTTTTCCATCAGCAAAGACTCTGGATACCCTTGGGTCCAGTTTTGGCACAGCAAGCCAAGTAGGATGCAGTTTATGGCTTAAAACTTATGAGAGAAATCATTCAGGCAGTCCCATCCCTGGCAGAACACTGAGAGAAATTCCCCAGGCTGCAAGCCACATGTGGGTCTCTGACCTTTTATTAGCTCACCCTGGGAGAGGTTAACAATTGTTGAGACTTCAGTCCTCTCTTTGACATACAAATACAACAATACCAAATAGCCTTTCCAAGACGAGCATATTCAGAGCACAACATGGTTTTTAATGCAGGGTTCAATGTAGGGGGTGGAGAAATCCCAAAACAAAAACCCAACCCAAAAACTTAGAACTAGAAAAGGCTGTGTTGCTATAAAACTGAAGCCTGGACTGGTATTTTTTCCAACACTCTGCCATTTTTCATATTGCTGTGATTTGTGACTTTTAAAAACCAATATAATCATGAGACAGAAATTCTCACACCATTTTTAGCTCTTCATGTGGTCAGCACCATGATTTATGGAACTAAGATTGCTCAATAGTTGGAGCGACATAAGAAATGCATGCAATTATCTGATTCTTAAGGACGTCTGTTGCATTTATCCAAGAACATTGTTGTTGAGATTAAAAAAAAAACCAAAAACATGATTCATGATTATTGATATGAGGGTTGTCAGAATAAAAACACAGAAGGCCAAATCCATGTCTTTTTGAAATGTCTATCTTGTCAGAAATTGCTGTAGTAAATGAAACTATCATGGATTTTAGTAAAACAGAGATTGGAAAGTAGCTCTTTTTTGGGGGAAACAGTCACCAGCTTTTTGCAGCTAAGAAACTACAGAGACTAATTGTCTTGCTCTATGCTGCATAATCTATGGCAAAGTATGCAGATTGAATAGCCCAGCATTCCAGGCTTTTACCATAATTACTTGATTACTCTTTCAGTCTTAAAGGCAAATTATTATTACTATGCAATCCTGTGGCTCTAGTGTAAAGTATGCTGAGTGTAAAATAGGAGGGAATTAGCTCATGCTTCTGCCATCAGCCTTTGCAGCTATTGTCTGAAGAGGCAATGCAAGCTGATCTCTGAATGTAATAGTCCTGTGACTTCTCTGATGGGAAGCAGGTTCAGCCACATTCAATGCCAGAAACTGAGCAGGGAAGGAGGTGGTGGAAAGAAACATCGGATTCTGCTTTTCATACTTTTACTAAGGTGACAACTACATCTGAGATTGAAATTGGTGAAGTGTTGCACAAGGTTGGTTATTGCAAAAAAATAGTTGCTAAGTCATGCATGGTTGCTCCCCATGTTAAGCAGACATATCTTTATTAACCACTGTTGGTAAAGTAGATCTGAGAAAAAGTTACTTAGAGCTGGAGAGTGCTTTTGTATTCATTGTGAATAAACAGAAATACCAAACTGGCAGAGATCCTCCACTGGAGAAAGATCAAGCACACCTACACATTGACACTGCCTGTCTAACCATTTACAGACCAGCTTCCATATATAGCTGATTCCAATGCTATACCATCCTTAAACCAGCCATTACCTAATCAAAAATTTAGTTAGAAAAGGCTTGTTTTTTGTTTCCGTTACCCTAAGCACTAGCTTATTATAATTTCTTTTTCTGTCAGTCTTTTACATGTCAAAAGATTGATCTTACTTCCCTCCTGAATATTTTTGTTTGTTTTCTTAAGAATACTCAGCATGAAGAATGCATGCTTCAAGCTTTCCTACAGGTCATTTTTCTAAACCTTTCTATAACTCTTGTAGTCTACTTCATAACTATATCCGGCTTATCTGTCTCCCTAAAGACTTCACCACCTTTAAGTCACTGAATCAATACATTAAATGCTTCTTTTATATAATTACTATATAAAAACATAATATAACATAGTAACATATATATGTTATATAATAATTATATATAAATGCTTCTGTTAATATCTTTCACATTGATACTGACATCTTTTTGTATCAGCATTTTAGTTTAAGACATGTTTTGTTTGTGAACTACTCTAACTCAATTTTTTTTCTTATATGCTTCTCCTTAATGATTATTCCTCACAGAATATTTGTGTATTTGGTTTCTCTCTAGTACCTCCCATCTCTACTCACTTACATGTTTTCTTCAGCATCTCCAGTTTTTAAAAAAACTATTATGAATCTCACATTTTCCAAGAAAAGAGATATATTTAAATTTTTGGTTTTTTGGGTTTTTTTATGTTTTAGAAAAGTTATATTATAAGTGCCTGCTTTTTCATGAAAATTCTGTTTTTTCTTTCATTTTGTGATGCAGTCATTAATTCTTCATTTCTGGGTGTTTCTTCTCCAACTCAGTTCTGCACCTTCCATACAGAAGTTTCATTTGGACCATAGTCCCCTAGTTTTCCTGTTAAAAAGTCACATAGATTACTTCCATGAGGCTTTTTTTTTTTTTTTTTTTTTTTTTGCTCTAACCTAATTAAACAGTACAACTATATTGGCTTGACATAATAAGTGGGAATATGAATGATTTAGCTCATTTGAATGCATCTGTGGTTAATGTCAATAACAATTTCTTTTAAATAATTGAAAGATGATGAGTTTTTGGAATAAATGGGAGTTTCCCCAGGCAAGAATAGAAACAACAAACCACACCCCAGGAAGAGTCTTGAGAGCAGAGGAGAGCCAACAGCCAGGACATCTACTTTTCCATGTAAAGGAATGGATAGAGGGCTGGATCAACCTCAGCGTATTTTTCTTCTCTGTGAACTTAAAAACAGTAACAGTAAGTAGTTTATTGCCTTTAGCCTCAAAAGAGGGCTGGCCAGCAGGATCGCTGTGTTCCACCTTTAATGTGGACATGTGCCTTCCATGGCAAGCTTTTTCCTTTATGGTATCAATGAATATTGACCCATTTCCTTCATTCAGAAATTGGTTGATTTGGTTTGATTTTTTTAATGCTGAGAACAGCCTTCTTTGTTCTCCATTTTTCAATTAAAGGATTAATTTCTCCTTATGACATGTTGGCTTTAAGAGCAATCTTCATCTAGAATGACTTTTAGCCTTGATCTTCCCCTGTCTGTCTTGAATACTTTTCTGGTGTTTGTTCACTGTACTGGAAATCCTTTCTGCTTGTCACTCAATTGTTTTATCCCTCTCTGCACATTCTTAATCCTTTCTTTCACATTTGCCATTAGTCACAGAAGCCAGCTTTTCCCCATCACGTCTTTTCAACATCTGCAGCAAAGTTTTTCCCATCAGTGATCTAATGTCTGTGGGTTATACTTAAAGGCTGGGATTACTTTTTTAATATTTTTCCCCACATACAATGGAAAAATTTCCATTTTTGAGCTCACAGCTAGTCAGCCTTCTCTCAAGAGGATATTTAGTATACCAGTGAGTGGAGATCACTTTGCAGCACCTTTGTCAGAGCTCTTTAAGCTGACAGAGCGTTCTCGGTTCTCTTCACCACCTGCCAGGGTGGCTATGCACTACAGGTACAGTCTGAAATGCAGGCATCCATATAGAAACAGAATATTTTATGCCTGCTGGTGGTGGAGAGGTTGGACACTGCATTGCGTCAGTATGGTATTGTAGTAAACTGAAATAAAAATGAAAGGATTGAAGAGGTTGGAATATGTCTGTAGATACCTCTTTGGAAAATATTATACAGACACATACTATCTTGTCCAAATTCTGGAATGTTATGTTTAGCAGTTTTTCTTCCATGTTCAAACTACCTTTTTTCTTCCCTGTAGCTGTAATTTTCCTGTATTTTCAAACCAGGATAAAAGCATAAAGGAGAGCTCCCTTCAGCATTGCTCCTTTAAATGAATTTGTCCCATCTTTTAAGTAAAACTTTCTTCAAAGCAGGATTAAGCAATATGGTACCTAAACATTGCTTACAGCCATTTTTACATAGGAAAAATGTACCCTTACTGTTATATATATGTACAGCCTTTCTCACTTAGAATACTGAATTTAAAAGCATTCAATTATTTAAGCCTAAGAGAACAATATAAATTTGATGAAATGTAAGATCTGTGCAGTAATTTATCAGTTAAAGTAAAATGAACTTTATTTTTTTCAATAAAGAAGATTAAACTGTTCTTTACATATAAATTAAATAATATCTTGTGAAGAGAAATGCTTCTTTGCAGATGTCTGTTTAACCCTACAAGTAGTGTTTGAGGTAGAAGTGATGCAGTGGGGTGTATGCAATTATGTTACAGCTGCTGGCAGGTGTGAAAGTAAATGAGATGTTTTATCTCAATGGATACAACTCCTGTTTAAATGTTTAAAATTATAAATTCAACGACTTTAGCCAAACTGAGACAAGACTATCTCACATGTTTAATTTCTGCAATGAATGGCTCAATAACTCTTTCAATCTCATCTGGCCTGTTAGCCTGCAACAGTTTAAACAGGTATGTTTACTGGTTGGCTAAGTTTTTAATTTTGTTTTATCATCAGTTTTGTTAACTTCTCTGAAAACCTTACTTTTAATTGTTGATTTAATGTTAATTTAATTGTTGATCTCCTAAAATAATTGAGAAAATTTCTATGGCTATAGTTTCTCAAATTTGGGGCTAAATTGAGGCTGGAAAAATTCGCAACATTTAAAATACAAAAATGATATTCAGAATTAAGGTCTTCTGAAATGATTGATCTTTGAACTTGTTTTTCAGAGCTGCTTTGTCAGAAATAAAACTAAAGCAATGTGAAAGAAACTCTAAAATATTGTTGTGGTCTAGAATTGCAAATTGTAAATTGTAAATTTTGTTCACAGGTTTTATGAAATTTTTAAGCTCAGATGCTGATAGATATATCATTTATTTTTGTAACAATACATTTATTTAGTTATTTATTTAAATTAATTGCAAAACTATGAAACAGGCGTGGTTCAGAAGTTATTTTTAAATGTTTTTCAATTATAAAAAGGATTTTTCTCTTTAACATGGTTTTACTTTGAGGTCAACTTGAAATAGATAAACATTTTAGGATGATTAAGAAATTTATAGATGGAATTAGGTAACACTGTGGAAAGTATTCTCAGATGTTTCAACAAAATACTATAAGACAAATTTTATACTAAAGAAATACAGAGTTTATATTCATGTTAATGAGTATGATGTTGATACTGTCTCCAGGCTGCATTAGCTCATCACAAGGTGAAGATTTAATAATTATTAACATATTTTGGAATTCCTCTTAGTATGACTGACAGGAAAGCTTCCCACTTCAGTAACTAATTTTGTCTTTTGGGGAATGAGGTAAAATCTTCCTAATCCTGGTGCTTAGGTTGTGGATTATTCTGTGACTCAAGAGAGAAAGTAAATCGTAGGTAACAGTTCAACAGGATACATTTATCTACACAAGTGATTTGAGAGGCAGTGGACTGGCTTCTCCTGAGTGAAGGACATGATGCCAGATAACATGCTGCTTGCACATAAGCCATTTTAGGTCTAAATATAACTGCAATAGCACTGCCTGTGTAAAAATCCCCACGTATTTAACTGAGGAATGTGACTTACTAGCTTGTGTGCAATGCCAGGAAAGACAAAGTCAAGCTGGTGCTGTGCTGAGATTTAGCAGCTTATGTGCTTGCTAGCTCAGGCATCTCTGCAGTGCACTTGATTTCATACTGGGGATGTGTCCAGCTGTGAAAGCAACTGAGAAATAGATATTCTTTCTCCAGATCTTTCTTTGTTTTTCCTGGGTAGGTAATATAAACCTTTTAAGGTATTTGGGCTTTTGCAGCCTATGTTTTCATGCATTACCTAGCTTTAGAGTCTCAGACCATATTTTAATAAAAGAAGGAATGTTTAAAACATTTAACAGAATGAAAAGAAGGTGATTATATCTCTTCCCTATTGTTTTCTTATTATTTTTAATAGTGAAGTATAAAACCAATGATATATGTCATAAAAGAAGAAGCCACTCTGAGTGAACTATCAACATGCTTTGAGGGTGTTGAAAATACTTGGCTAAATCCTGTGTGTGCCAACAGAGTTTTAAGCATAGAGTTATAGAATAGTTAGGCTGAGAAGGGACTTCTAGAGATAGTCTGGTTCCACCTTCCCTGCAGTGAGCAGGGATATCAGATATGCACCTTGTTCTAGGTCAGGGGCATGCTGGATCTGTGAAGCCTGCTGCACCAGTAGCCTGAAGGTGTATCATGAGTACTTACGGAGAATTTCCAAACATCTGCTGCTTTTACAGAAATCTTGAACAAAAGCTGTGAAGCCACTATTATTGTAGCTGTCCCTGTTCCCTTGTATCCACAGTTCTTACACCAAAAAAATAGAAAAATTGGCTTCCCACTTTCTTCTGCATATATTTCCAAGTATGAGGGAGTCATTACACAGAGGAGGTACCTTTCTGTTCCCTAGCTTCTCTTTCCATCTATTATTATTGCAACTTTTTTTAAAGTGCAATCTTCTTGGTCTGTGCACTGTACAAGATTAGTGATTTCTGGATTTGCTGCTAATGTTACGGCATTTCTCTACTAGCCTCAGACTGCTCGTCTCCAAACATTGTACTGAGAATGAAGATACATGCATTTGTTATCCAAATCCTGACTTCCAGAAATAGTAAACATCTTCCCCTACTTATGAAACATAAATTTTCTATGTATTTCAGCACCTGTAACAGTCATCTGCAGAGAAATGGGGAAAAAATATGGTACTGATGAAAAATGCATCATTTGGGCACTTGTGAAAACTGGAGTAGTTTGCTCAATCATTTTGTTATTAATATTAGAAAATTTTCAGCCTTTGTATCAGTTTATGATCTCCATCTTTAGTTTGAAAGGACAGCGACATTACCCAGACACAGCCCAGACAGAGTCTCAGACAAAGTCTAAAAATTACATTATCATTACTATTGATAGTATGAAGTTATGTATTGTACCTGTGAAGAAGCCATGTCCAAATTTGTATATAAAGACCATAAAAAGAGCCTTAATCATGTTTAGTATCAGTTAAACTACTCTAGCATCACACTGACAATGCTCAGCATCACGTTGAGAGGACTAAGTGTTTATCATATTTACCAGTATCAGGTCCACTTTATTATGTGAACAGCAAACTTAAATATATGGATGTGCAGATCTTCCTAAGCCCTCTCCAGAGCTTAGAATATGTTATCCAGCACAGAGGTGTTCAGAGAATTCAATATAATAAGCCCATTCATAAGATGTTGTACCCCAGAAGTTGTGAATAACAGTTGCAGATTGTCTCTGCAGCAAAATTTGGAGCAAATATGTCTGGGCAGAATCTGAGAAATGTCAGAGAATCATTGAATGATTTAGGTTGGAAGGATCTGAGGTGGTGTGGTTTGAGACTCTTCCCCCTCCTTAAAGCAGAACTATCTTTGGATATTTGTCTACATTTTTAGACCAAATGTCTAAAGTGTTCTAATTCTATCCAGATGAAATCTGCAGGAGAAGAGAAAGACATCATGTCTAGGCATCTCAGATATACAAAGACATTATGAAAGAGAAGAATGGCAGAAAACAACATTAGTGTTCAGCAACAAAGCTAATCATGCAGAAGTGGGTGCCTGAATTCAGCTAATGATTTTAAAGTACTTTACAGCCTAATAAACTTCGATTGCTCCAGTGGGAATTTCCTGTGAAGAGCAGACTCAGTCCTGCAGTCAATCCATTAGTTAAGCCATCTTTGTTCTTGTGAATAATGTTATTTGCATTTCTACAATTCAGGGAGAGAATATGGGCTGTATGGAAATAGACTATATGAAAGGAGGTAATGTAAATATTTGTGCTCTTCCAGCAGTCGAAAGGACAGTCTGTAATTAATCTGTAGTTACTTGAACAGGTAAATGTAACACGTATTTATATTAAAGTGGCAAGAAGTTTGCATTTCACTTGGCTAAATATAGGGTTGTGAGAAATCCTGCTTTTAGACTTCTTCCATATATGAATACTGTCCACAGTAATTTTTCATTTTAAGACAGAAGTGAAACTATTGTTCGTATATCATATTGTTGGTGGTGGAGCTTTGTTCAGTGTAAAAAAGAAAAAGGTATAATACTAAAATCTCTCTTTTTATTTCAAAACCAGATGAATTATGAAACCAGTATGTGAATATTTTTATCAAAGGACAAATATCAGTGGTTTTGGACAACATAAGAAGGAATGAGTATTTCTGTGAAAATAATTTAGAAAGTGAAATAACCCAAAGGCAAACAATGAAAAAAAAAAAAAACCTCTAACCCATTCACATGTGAGAGTGTGGAGTACAAAATACAAAATATCTGCACATAGGATTCAGGAAATATGTTTTCCCAAGGGCATTAGAAAAATACTGGTCAACTATAGTTCAGCTTGCCTGGTGGAATGCTCTTTTGCTGCTTCCTGCTGCCCACACTATTGTCTGCTCGGAGTTCTGGCACGTATCGTCTCAGCTTTCCATTCCTGACATCACCTGATTGCACGATTCATTCAAGTGGGTCAGGCCTTGTAACTCCAAAATATGTAGCAGCAATCAAAAGAAACTGAACTCCTACCTACACAGCAAGTTTCTGCTTGGTAGCCCCGTACAGCTGGCTCTGTTCAGGGCAGGTCAGCATAACAGCAGTACAGACAGCCAGAATTGCTGTCATGCAAGCAAGGATGTGGCCCCTTAATTTTTTATCCTGATGTTTGGGTTTTTCTTAGCCCCTCCACCTCCCAGAACCTTGCAGCATTATTGTTTCCTGAATGCATTATTTCCATCAAGTACTGGCAGTCCTGACATTGATAGGCAGTGAATCAATACTTTTGTAGAATTGATATATTTTATAAAATTGAGGCCAAACTAGTTTTGCAGATCCACAGTGTGTGCAGTATGTGATTTTCCATTCTGGATATAATAACTGGAATTCTAAATACTCCCCCACAAGCACTGATTGCATGCTTTAGGAAATTCACAGTGAAGAATTTAATTAAGAATGAAGAAACTGCATCACTTCATTTAAAAAAGAGAAATTCACGCAAGATATTTTGTTCATTTTCAGGCTATAATAGCAATAACCTTCTTTAGCTGAGGACATTTCCTGGGGCTTAATGGCCCATGGCTGTGCTTCTTCAGGTGATCATCATCATCTCCCAACAGTCATTAATCCCCTACAAATGCCCTGCACCTCAGTCATTAAATGTGCTTAAGTGTGCTTCTTCTGAAAATGAAATAGTTCTATATTTAATGCATCTTCCAGGAATAGGAGTGATCTTTCTGAGGTGAGGAATGAAAGAAGTTTATTACTCTGTCAAAGAAGTACTAATTATGACAAGTGGATAAGTTCTGTTTCTGGAGATAGCATGACAAAGAATTTTTCCACAATAAGAGCATGTTATATGTAAGTCATTGTTTTAAGTGCATCATGATTTACACTCATCTCAATTGCATAACAGCCAGATCAGAAATACAGGTAGTTATTTGTAGCTAGATTTCTTCTGCAGAGCATCTCAGCCTAGAAAAATCTCACCAAACATGCAGTGTGTGACTGCAGTGCTGCTTAAAAAGACTTTCCATAGCTGTAAAAACAGAGCTATACAGCTTTACAAGGTGTTTGTGATAATGCAAGAAAATAAAAAGGAGATAAATCTTTCATACCTAAGGTCTGAAATTCTTACCAAAAAATCTTTTGGTGAGCACTTTGAATCTTTCCTACAAATATGACTACAAGTACAGTGCCAACAGCATCATAAGAGGTTTTAAACACAGTATACGGCCTACCCCTGCTGAAGTAGAATTAAAGCACTCAATGAAAATAATTTAAATTGAGAAAAAAATGGAATGAGAGTTGGGGGAATTTTAATTGTATTTTATTTGAATTTTACTTACTCCTACATTGTGCTCTTTTCATCTTGTGCTACTAAACTTGCACAGTGTACACCTAAAGTACACATTGCATGAAGCCTGTACCTGTCCCAAAAAGATTCTGAGAGGGATCAGAGCAGACACTGCCTTCACTGAGTGAAAAATTAGTACCTTTTGGGTATTATGATAATTTATTATTTATGTTGGACATTCTGATTCCATGTACTTCAGTGAGTGACTGTCTAGATAAAGACAGAAGTAGACCTTTGGGCCATGCATTATTAAATGTTGAATGTTAAATTATGTTAATGTTAAAATTAGAGCTCTCCAAATCAGCACCTTTAGATTGCAGATTGACCTGAAAAAAAGAATTATTACAACCTGACTCAAAAGTTTCTTGCCAAAATTTTCTGTTTCTTTTAACAAGCAAAAAATGACATTATTAAAATACCTTTCAGTATACACAAAGTGTTTTGATTTACTCGCAGAAAAAAAATTCAGTTATTTCAGTAACCAATAACAACTGCCTTAATTTTGCAATTTTCCAAGTTAGAGAAATTTTTCTATGTGAAAGACAAAGGTTTCTTTCAGAAAATGTTAGATACAAAATATTACATGCACCCATGTGCATACACATTTTATCTTGCTCCATTGTGGGTTCTGGACAGAACTATGACCTAATTTAGACTTTATTCTGAAATCTTTCCTACTCATCCTAATGCAGTTTTCAGCAAATAGATTTTGAAAAAAATTTATTAGATCTCTCAATAAATTTGCCAAATAAAAAAAAAAAAAAAGTTGCAAAGAGCTAAGGACAAGACAAAGAGTATTGCACTTTTAAGTTGTTTTCAATCTACCTTATATCTCACCCAAAACAGCAGGTTGGGGTATAAATACTTATGTATTGTATTGCAATTAGAACACTTCTTTTGCTATAGATCCTGGTTAAGGTTATTCATACCTTAGCATGCAATTTACAGTGTCAACATTCTTCAGATCATTTGCCAA
Organism: Pyrgilauda ruficollis; assembly: GCF_017590135.1. Taxonomy (NCBI): domain Eukaryota; kingdom Metazoa; phylum Chordata; class Aves; order Passeriformes; family Passeridae; genus Pyrgilauda; species Pyrgilauda ruficollis. The sequence goes on along the minus strand of NW_024519206.1, from coordinate 7,368,805 downwards.
AATTCAACAGGAGTGTCCACAATAAAGAGTAGTTGAAAAAAGAAAGCATATTTTTCTAAAGTGAATTTATCAGTATACCTGGAATTCTTGGGGTTTTTTTCTCAAATTCTCTGTTTTCACCTACTCATTATGTTTACAGATCAATAGAACTTAAAAAACCCAAAAAAACCCCAAACCAACCTCATATAATGTTTCTCATTCTCATTGTAAATTCTGTGTTGTAGGTCTTGTTTTCCCTCTGTGCTGCATTCTGGGGAATCCAAATTATGAAGCGGATCACTTCACTCAAAGATAAACAGCAATGAATGAGCAGATCTAACATCACCTTAAATGCGGAAACAGCACTTCAGGACAACCTTCTAAGTTCCTTGGAATTAATCAACCATGAATCATGCTGAATTGCAATCAGTTCACTTATGATACAAGAGATTTGTGATTTTTGAATGAAGGTTTGAAAGATTCCTAAGGGAGTATATTAATTTTTATTTGATTTTTAAAATAAATATTTAATTTCTTCCCAATTTAAATAAAATACTTATTCACAGCATAGATTTTTACATTCATAGGATTACAAACTCTTCAAAACCATGTAGAACTAATTTAATTTTTGCAGTGATTTTGTTAGTAATAGTGTGTGAAAAGTATTTTTCACAAGAGAAATAATTAAAATAATATCTGATGTAACCTGGTATAAAGTGATTGACTGTCTTCTTATTGAGGCTAAACATTAACATATGTGAATGTCATTTTTTTCTGTAATGATTGAATTACACTAGAATCTCCATGTCATGCCCAATTCAGTGTTCATAACATACAGCTACACGAGGATGAGTAGTTGAGGCAAGAAAATGATTAAAAACAGCACGATAAAATAACTTGACCTAGTATGAGTTGAAACATCTTCAATAAAATTGGCTGATGCATGCGTTGTATAATACAGACATGCAGTTATTTACGGAATACACCTGCATTGCCAACTTTACATAGTGATCAAACCAGGATTCACACGTGGGTTTCCCGCTGACACTCACCTGACAATATATTTGCAAGGCTGGGCCCTTAATTTCTGGTAGTTTCCTGCTGGGTGATGTCAGGGGAGATGCACGTCTTGTCTTTCAGAAGCTGTTGGAAACATGGTGTATACTAAGATAGGAAAATTAAATACAAATGGTAGAGGGAGTCTCCAAACAGCAGGACTGGCAAAAATACTGGCTCTAGGTTGTTTTTCTTTCCTCACAGTCGTCCAATTTTTTTTTTGGCTGCAAGCCTCTTAGAAGTGCTTAAAGTCAAGTAGCTAAAAAATGGATCCTGTCTTAGATGCTTCAAACTAGTAATAATACCTGGATTTAAAAATGAGTTTAAGTTTGTGTTCTGGTTTTTTACCCATTCCATTTTCCTTGACGAATGTTAATGGCAGTCTGATATCTCAGATTTAGACAGCCTACTTTGAATTAACTCATTTTCAGTCTCTAGCTGTAACAAATGCCACTGTCCGTGGAGTGGGATGTTTCTAATAAATTTTCAGAAACACAGTAATGTTATTTATGTAAAATTGTTGCACTGTCTATTGATAGTATCATCTAAATTGTAAAATAGAATCATCAAAATACTCAGATTGCAAGGAACCTTAATGATAGGTTATTTAATGTATAATTTAAAAAAACAACAGAATCTGATTTCAGAAGTAAAAGAAAATTACCAGCTTCTTATATGGCCCTGTAACTTAGTGCACCTATATTTTCCAAATTTGTAATGGTGATAAGGTCAGTTTAATATAACAAAGAATCGTGTTGAAAGTCAGTTTCCTTATTGAAATAAATCCTTCAAAGAAACAGGAACAGGACAAAAATTTAACATTTTATGCTTTGAAAACTGGCAGTTTTGGAGGGGCAACAATGAAGAATTAAGTAAAATTAAATTAATTTTAAAGCTGTCCTAATGAATGTCATGTATTTTCAAGAAGAAAGGAGTGTGATTTTAAGGGCAAGTATAATATATGTCTGATGAGGACAACCTAGTCATTAAAGCAGAGGCCAAAACAATTTCCACTTTTCTAAGGGTTTTTAAATCCCAATTTCCTGCTTCCAGGGACTTGGCATTGTATATAGGTTGTTTGAAAGCAAGGTGCAGGAGAGGAGCAGCATTCTTCCACTGCGTACTGATCAGTAGGGTCTGAGAACAGCTCCTTTGACTGAAGGCTTAAACAGACTCATGGTGGGTGAGCAGGACTCCTGTGCTTTACAATAACATCACCCAGGTATGTATAAGCAATCCTTTGGCTACAGACTGGAAGCTAGGATTTGGCATTTTTGGAGAAGAGAGTTTCAGGGACAAGCTCTTAGAAACACCTTTGCACCATCCTTTCAGTGGCTATGTGGTGGGTAACTATATCCCTGTCAACTTGCTTGTCACAAATTTTTTTAAATATAAATTATATCATACTTTAGGTGCCTAACACCACTACTGGATCTAGTTTGTGCTGTCTTTATATCCACTGCAAAGAGTGAAATAATCATCCCAAAGATGTCTGTGGGGGAGTCAGGAGACTTTGGAGACCAGTTGGCCACTGAATTGAATTATGTGCAGTTAATATATATAATGCAATTAATTCAATTAATTTAATACAAACTGCAAATAATGCTCATTGCTACCATGATATTTTGATAAGGCAGCCTTCTCCCCTCAGTTTTTTAATATTCCATAACTTATTTCTTTATAATTTGACCACGTTGTGTGGTTGAACAATCGTATGGGATAAAGTGAAATGAGGTGAATTATGTGAGGGCAGTAGTGTGAGGACAAAATATTGATGTAGAACTAATAGATATTGTGTAAGTAACTGTCTTTCTTTTGGTAAACCAGTCTTTCAGGTCTCTAGAAAGAAAAATATTCTGGACTAACAGCCTAGCCTCACATGTCCAAGCATGAAACTTCATAAATGATGTTTGTAATTTGCACTATTGCATAAGACTTCTTTTGGTCTTGTTTGTTATTAAACTCCCCAGTGATACACCTTAGGAGAAGAATGTGGATAAACAGAACTTTTTTTCATCAAGACTGTTAAAAAGTGATTCCCACCACTCCTACTAGCTGTTGTAAAGTCACATCCCTGCACATGGCCTTTCCTGGACTGTGTGCACAGCAATATCAAGTTACTGAAAACCCAGAAGTAAGCAGCTGAATCCTGTGTCACTTGAGACCTGACCCTGCACCATTCAAGTCACCAAAACACTTGCTGCTGACCTCAGGATCAGGGCAGAGCATTCCCTGTATGAAAACAAGAACGATGTAATATTTGCTGCAATTCAAGCTTTGGTGAGGTGCATTGATTAAAAGTAACAGAGTTGCACAATTGCTTATTCCTGAGTGGCTAACATCGTATCCTTTCTGGTATACTAAACCAGAGCACTTTGTTAGATAAATGCTGATAGTTAAAGCTGTAACCTGTACTTACCAGATAAAAAGGACTTAGGGCACTTTCTCTTGTCTTTGTTGTCTTCAGTTTTCTCTCAGATTTGCAGGATAAAGGGCATCATTGCTCAAACCATTACCTAAAGGGAGTAGTTGATCAGATATTTTAAAGCTTTTTACAGCCAAATGTCTGTGAGCTTTCAGGAATTTAAGCGGTGTGATAAGAAACTACTAAACTGCATGGCACTAAAGGTAAGAGTTGTTTAGATTTTTCTTATTTGCTCTTTAATTTGTGACCAAAAAAGCAAAGTCTTAGCAATGTAGTTCATCAGTAACAATTGTAACTCTCAGAGAATACTCAAAGCATTGCTTATTGTGTAAACTATGTTGCCCTTACCTGAAATTTTTCTTAAAACTCTGGTACCTGAAATTGTGTAAATAAAGAAACATTTTTGCCTGCTGAAAAGAAGACCTATAGAAAGTTCAAAATCTAAAAAGGCAAACAAGATTTTAATCAGTAATATTTTAAAACATTTCCCTTTTAAAAAACCCCAGTGATTACATGAGGCTTGACTCATGGTTTTTAAGCATGGGATTGCTAATGCTGAATGGGAAAAAACTATTCTTGGTCTACCTTTTTTCCATAAAACCTCTGTTTCCAGCACAGGCATATACAGTGCCTATGAGGCAGAGTTCTGCTGGGTTTCCTGGTTCCCTGCTGGTGTGTGACCAGCAATTCAGTTTGGAATTCAAACAAAGCAGACCACAAGCCAGCTCTCTGAGGGGCCCTGACCCTCAATAACTCTCAGCACACGCAGACCTCACCACTGTATGCCCTGCTGCCTTCCAGCCCCAGCAGATGGGGCAAAGCAAACAAGAGAGGTACTGTGGACTTCCAGGATTTTCTCTTTCTATAGGGAAAACAAGTGTTAAAATGCCACATTTGAAAGTGAGGTACAAACCACAACATAAAGCAAAAATAAGGTATCTCACATGCTGGAGAAGCACTTCCATATTAATATCAAGGCCAATGGAAAGCTTGGCTCCATTCTTTGTCTTTTTTGCCCCACCTATGGAAAACAGCAGAAAAATGTGGAAACATTGAGTAAGAATGAACTGCTGAGTGTCCTTGTGTTTATGGTTTGGCACAGAAAAGCGATACAAAATGAATTCTCTCCACCCCACCCCTTGATATATTTTTACTGCTTCCTCCTTTATTCTTTCTCACCATTTTTCTCTTTCTCGCTCTAGTGTTTATTCATCTTTGTAAAATATCCTCTCCTTTCTTGCCTTAGGTTTGTTATGTGTGGAGGTGCATAGTGATACATTATATTATATATCCATAAATATTTTACTTTTTTTTTTATTATTTTCTATTTGATGAGAGCCAATACTTACCTAAAGGTGCCTACTTTCTTTACTGGTCCTGTCAGTCAACGGACTGATGTCTTCTAATATTAAAAAAAACCCTGCTCATACATTGTTGTATTTATTTCACTTGTTTATATTTACCTAATTTCCTCTAATGATTCATTTTCTATTTACATTCCAGTAACATGGCTCTGTCCTTTTCCTAGTTTTTACTTGCTCTCCTGCTTCCTTGTTATTAATTCCTTGTAGTTACTTTTTGTCCCTTCAGCACCATGCTTTAGCTGTCACTGTCTCTTTGCTCCAGGATGTACCTCTACAGTTCTTGTGGATCATTTTCTAGCCTGCTGATTTTAATGTGGCAGATACAGTCCAGTAATAACAGTGTTTGATTAAAAAGAGATTAAATTAATAAAGACAATAATGGAACATTTTAAACACTATGGAATTTGTGGTGTTTTCTGCTACTTATGTTTTTTCCACAAACCTTGAATGCAAGTACTTATCAGCACATAAATTACAATTATAGATGTTTGCCAGGAAAGAAAAATACAGTAAGACAACTGGACTACAATTTTTTAGATCAAAGAATAGGTTATTAACGTACTGAGTGTGGTCATGTCTTTTGCTGCTGTCTGTCTGCTTTGAGGTCATGAGCCTGTTATTTGAAGATAATGACATTACTCTTTTGCCTCACGTAGCAGCATTTGTGATTTCAGATCTAACAGTGCTTTACCTTCGCTCATGACTCATGGCTGACTCACTACCTTTAATCATTCTGAAAGCAAAGATTTTATTTTTGCTCTTCTTTTAATCACAGTGCAAAAAAAAATACTCTGAGGGAAGGTAAAGTGTTATATATTGCAGCAGTGTAGGTATGTAGCAATGTACTGATTTTTGTAGAACCTCAAGTATTCCCAGTTTTCTATCCATGACCATAAACTAGATTTCACAGTGATGTCTAACAGAGGAAAGCCTGATGATCAGGGATTGGTGGAAGAAATTAAAGGCAATTAAAGGCAAGTTTCTGTGAACAAAGTCTGTCATTGAAGGTCAGATCACCTTTGGTTTTATTTAATATTAATTATTTTGTCTGAAATATAGCTGTAAGAGAAAAGTAATGTCTTCATGATTTCATGGCCAATAATAAGATATATACTTGAATAAATTTTCTTCTTTGCTAACAATATTCCTATTATTCATGAGAAAATCTATAAGTGTCTCATGCCTATAGTTTATTATGGTTAATCATGCCTGATAACTGGACTATAGTATGTGTATAAATGGCCTTATTAATGAAGTGCAATTATCAATGATTTGTGCTACAGGAGAAGAATTATTCTTCAGTATTATTTTCCCCAGGTTTTCTCCTTGCCAGAGAGCCCAGTGGTAGAGTTAGAATTTAGCTAACATAGTCCTAAGTATTATAGGATCATGAAAACTTGCTGTATTCTACTAATGGCTTCCTCCTTGCACCTCTTTATAGAGACCTGTGGTATTTTTCCCAAGGAATTAACCAGCTCTTATGATGCTACATGCAAAATAGCTCATCTCTGAGAGAGATACTGACTGAGAGAGAGATATGGCTGAGATATATTTGAGCATTGGCAGAGATGGGCATTGTACCCTGTCAAGCAGCCTAATCAAGGTGAGGTGACCAGTCTCCTTTCCTCAGCATTTCCAGGCAGGGAAGCACAGATGGACTTGAGCAGCAAAACTTGCAGAGCAAGAAAGGAGCACAGGTTATTGCAGTCTCTGTTGGGGTGGCCAGTGGGGGTGTGCCCTGGCACAGGGACAGTTTGATTAAAAGCCTATTGCAGTTACAAGCCCATCAGGCACAGAAGTGAACAGCTCCAAGTCACTGTCATTCAAGACAGAAATTTAATAAGAACAGATATGACAGAGAAGGTGGTCCGCAAAGAACTCCTGTGGCCTGTTTTTGGTGGTGGTTGTTATTATTATGCTTTCTTTGGGCTTTTCCTGTTTAGGAATTTCTCTGTTTCACTGTGTCTTGGATAAGTGCAAAGCAAATGGGTCTTCTTCTACATATCAGGGATTTTTCTAACAATATTTGAATAAAGACGATGAAATGGTATGCTGGTGCATTTGAAGACTTGATGTATTTTCACAATACAAGTCTTTATGGTCCTATCAGATTCTATTGCACTTACTTGCAAGATAATGAAATTAAGCAAGATAAACCATTAGACCTTGTAGCTGTGATAAATACATCCACTAAAAAGGGTAATTTGTCACATTTCATATTGTAATTTTCTTTTCTATAATGATGAATATACAGGGTTGTATACCATGATTATGAATAACCATCAGAAACCACTTTTGCTTAGTGGATGCTGAAGTCCCATTATTTTTAAAAAAATCTTCCTTTTGACTTCTCAGAATAAACAAAAGTTCAAGTAATATTTCCTCTAGATAGTGTTTCACAAACAATAAAGTTATAGGCAGTATGACACAGAGTAGTAGCTATGAAGGTAATTTTTGTAGGTATGTTGAAGAAATCAGAGACGTCTTCTAGTAAGATTTTAGAAGGGAACAGTAGTGATGACTGATAAGTGTTAAAAAGGGTTATGAAATATTAATCAATATGCTATTAGTATATGTAAAAGCAATTCAGCTTTTTAGTTCACTTGCGCAGTTTGAGCTCAGTCAAATTTGCCAAAAATGTGCACTGGGATGTTTTTGTTTTTTCTGGAAGGTTTTCTGGAACTTATGGAAAATGTAGTTATGTAGTCTAAATATACTCTGTGGAAAATATTCAACTATAAGGTCCATTTTCCTGTTGAGATCTCAGGGAAACAGAATTAATAGTGCCCGAGTCCTTGAGCTTGTCTGGTTAGCAGATATGCATTTGGTTTCTAAGATGTAGAGATTTATGTCTGAATTCTGACAGAATGAGATATGTAGATGAAGATTTGTGTTTTCCAGAAGATAACTGATCTCTAGTAACTTCAGTAATTTCTGGGTACCTGCAGTCATAGCCTCCATGTTTTTACTGACTACATATTCAGCAGACAGTAAGGTTTAAAAGGTGCAAAATACTAGCACTACATGGCTTTGTTTTCACGTTTGGTTCACCTAGGAAACAGCTTCTTAGGAGAAGTGAGCTAAAATTGCGTTGAAAAATATTTTCCTTTCGTGGTTTCTGCTTCTTATTGTCGTGTCTGGAGAAGATAAGTTAATTTTTTTAACTATGCATTAAAAGTCCTGTTAAAATTTTCAGCCTTTCATGGCCGTGATCATTGTGAACTTGACATTATTATCTTTATCTCTATAGCAAGTATGGAATCACAGACTCACACAATATGCTCAATTGGAAAGGATCCAGAGGGATCATCAGAGCCAGCTCCTGACCCTGCAAACTCACACCATTTGCCCAAGGGTATTGTCCAAATGCTTCTGGAACTCTGTCAGGCTGGTGCTGGGACCACTTCCCTGGGGAGCCTGTTCCAGTGCCCAGGCACCCTCTGGGTGAAGAAAGTTTTTCTTATATTCAAACTAAACTTTCCCTGACAAAGCATTAGGCCATTCCCTTGGGTCCTGTCACTGGTCACCACCTGCCCCTCATCTTCCCCTCACAGGATGCTGTAATTTCAATGAGGTTGCCCCTCAGTCTCCTCTTCTCCAGGCTGAACAAACCAAGTGGCCTCAGCTGGTCCTCATCCAGCTTCCCCTCAAGGCTGTTCACCATTATAGGCTAGGTAAAATCCTGTGTTCCAGGTGTTTGAGAAAATCTGATTATTAAAATCCTGTTAATGACTTTTTGTGCTAAGGCAATTGCTATTGGAGAATGCTGATTTTCGCTTTGCTTCACCTGGATTCTTTGAAAGGTCTCAGTGTGTTTCTTACACCTCCTACAAGGAAGGCACAATGGGGAAAGCCAGCTAGGATGAGGACCCTAGTATCATCTCCTGTGGATGCAATAACTATGCAAGATTGTTTTAAGATTCAAGAGGGATGCTGTAACAGTTTAAACCTGGTTTCTGTCTTCCCATTTTACAGAATCTCTGGAGGTGGTCACTCAGGTAAACTGCTTAGACACCATGTGTGAGTACCTGGAGTCTACTTTTCTCTAATGAACTGAGTCTAAAATGAAGAGAGTATCACAGATAAATTTCCTGCTGTCAGTAGCACACCAGAGAAGCTTAATAAGAGATGAAAGAATAACTCCTCCTCACAAGAAACAGCAGGTAAAAAGCAAATGGAAAAGGCACTTGCTGTGTTGCCTAAAAGCTAATTTAAAATTACATGTATTCAGGTCATGTCATTTCTGGTGGGAAGAAACCTTGCAACCTGTAGTGTGTGCTCATACGTGGTGGTCTCCAGCATGCCCCAATGTTTATACCTTATGGAGGTTCCCATATCCCAAACCAAAGCTGGTCTTGGAATAAAATAATATGAAGATAGGTAGATGAGAGAGAAGCAGTAGCTTGGTCTTATTCCTACAGTGTTTCACTAAGAAGAGCCCAATCTTTGGCTGACATAAATTGAGTAGGTGTGCTGACCTTTGTGTTTAGTTGTTTTTTTCTTTTTGTCTCATTGAATTCCCTCACATCCTCATCTCATTAAACTGTGGCTCAGCCAAATTGTTTTAAAACATGTTTTAAAAGGTAACTGTAGTAGCTTACTGTAAATTCTGTAGCTTCAGGCATAATTTTTTTACAAAGATATTTGCATTTTAACACAAAAGTTCTCCAGACTGTAGCCACAGACTTCTCTTTAGCAGAACTTTTCAGGTGTCTGAGTCTTTGAATTAATGCACAGGTCTGGGGTTCTAGACAAAGGAAGAAGACTTCCTACGTAAACAGTGGGGATCTAGGCTGGACAGGCCATCCTGCAACAAATTATTCAATTCTTCTCTTTCATCCTTAAGCTATTTCCTTGTAAATAGACTAGAAACCTTTTGGTCATATTTGTTGCTCAAAATAATTTCAAACTGGAACAAGGTTCACAAGTAAGTCGTGTGGAGCCACCAATATGGGAATTGTTTGCACTGACATCTTGTGGTACAATTTAGTTTGGGGATGGGTCCTGATGCAAGGACAAACTTGCAGTGAAAATACTTTACTACTTGGTCAAAATGGCATTCACCATACAAGCTTGCAGAGTTTTATAGAAAAAGCCATAAGGTTTTTTGAATATGGAAAGCGTCCCATTCCCAGATGTGTTCCCAAGAATTAGGGGCTACATGTCTTTATTTAAAAATAAAGAAATTATTTGTTTAAATTGTTTAAGCTAGTTTTCCAAGGCAGGAGAGCTAGTAGACCCATCTCAACATCATATTGTAGAGGTACAGAGTTTACCTCCTCTTTCAAGCAGCATAAAAAAGAGGTTGTTCAGAACAATGAAAGATTCCAGTATACATACAGAAAGCATGTGGAGTTTTTTCTCAAGGACTTAAGGGTTAGATAAAAGAACAAAGTATCTTCTTGGTCAGTAAAAAAACTTAGATTTCTGTAGTATGGGCAAATAGCTCTGAAATAATTTTACTTATAAGCTTTACTTGTCCATTTCAAGCAGTGCTGTCATGTTTTGACATGTCATTCCAAAAGCAGTAGTAAAGCTTCACAGCAGACTTACTCCAGATGTGATTCAAACTAACAGGAAAAATGAGCATTTGTAAAACACAGCTTAGTAATGTGCAAAGTGGGCTAAAGAAAAGATAGGTCATTTTTTTGAAGTTGAATGGGCAGAGAGCAAAAAAACCTAACAGGAAACTGCTTATTAGCCCAAACACCCAGTAGGTTCAGTGTTACTTTCATGTTCAGTGAAACTATTAGATATTTTTGATCTAACAGTGAGGGTTTAAAGAATGAAAAGACATGCACTCTATGGCTGGCAGCTGCTCACTTCGATGTCTAGTTAATGAGTTGTGCTCTCATGCTGGGATTTGAGGCAGTCCAGCGAGTGAGGCTTCCCTGCTGTTTCTCTTTGACTGCATTACACAACCAGCTCTCTTTTATATTTTGATAGTGACATCTATTGGAGCTTTGAAGAATAATATTTGGGGGAAAAAATCTTCATGTATATTAGTAAAAGCTAAATTGTTAGACAATAAAATTTTCAGTTCATACAAAAGCAGATATATATGTGTCATCAAAACATACAGAAGAATGAAAATACTGATAAAAAAAAAAAAAGTAGCAACAGTTCAAATCAGAGTCAGGAAGAAAAATGTGCCTTTCTCTTTTTTGATGTTGGGTGAACTAAGAAACTTCCCCAGCTGACTGAAGATTTTTTTAGAATGAACCTATCACTAAAGCTGTAACCTCAAAGTGAAACAAATGCAATATTTGATTGAATTCTCTATAGATATTCCCAAGACTTTGACAAGTATTAACAGAACCCGGTCTAACAAAGTGGGTACAGTAGCAGTCAGCCAGTCAGCAAAGACCTGACAAGCCTTCCTCATGAGCAATGATGTCTGATGTCTCTGCTGTCAAAGGGACACAGCCATCCAGAGTATTTGGAATGAAATTGGCTCTGCTTTGAATAAGCAAGCCATCTTCATGGATTATAGTGAGAATATGGCTTGTGTCTGTTAGAGCTTACAACAAGAGTCCTAGACTTTTCTAGAAGTGTAAGACTGATAAACAATTATCAGTAAGTGTGGCCAGTGGATTTACATTGCACTAAATTACCTAATGTATTTACATTTTTTCAAATATGTATGCACTGTGAAACAGCTCTAGCAGTCAGTCCCTGGTGTAAAGAGTAGGCATTGAGTAATGCTACCTCACAAAATCTCTAGGAGAAATTAGGAGATATGAAATGTGCAAGGAGAGTGTGCTGTGGAAAGTCCTCAGGACTTCTTCAGGACCTTTCCTTTCTGTTTGTTCTTTATTCTCCTGAGAACTCTGAGTTCCTCAATGCACACTGGAGAAATGCAAATTTTCCTCAAGCCACCTCTCTTCATCCGCATGTGGGTCATGATGAATATCTTCATATGACAGTTTCATGTTAATTTGCTAGAAATTGTGAATTTGGGGCTTTTTCCTGGATTCTTCTTTTCTACAAAAATATGATAAAGAATTCCCTGTAAAAGAATCAGAAGGTTTCTTCCTTGCCTCAGATTATAGATTTTGCTAGGGTTTTATTTTGGTTTGGGTTCTTTGCATGTGATTTGATCTCAGTTTATTCTGATTTTTAAAGAAAAAATATTTTCTCAAGAAACCAAAGGTTTAAATGGGATTGTACTTCCTGATACTGTTTCATGTATCTTAAAATTTGGTTTTGCTTTTATTTATTCTGGTTTGTCTTCCCCAGTAGCAACATTGCTATATCCTATTCACTCCATTATGATAATAAACCCACACATCAGTCAGGGAACTAGTCAGACAGGGAACTTACTATGAAATGAAAAGGTGAAGTATGATCTTAGAATAGCAAACATAATTGACTCAAACAATCCTAACACAAAAGTACTTCACAAGCCTCAAATTACTTTACTGTTTTCTGAACTGCTTGTTTTGCAGATTTCTATGCCTAAACCCCAGAATATACCACATAAAATAATTTATAATGCAGTTATTGTTTTCATATAAATCACATCCATTTCTCCTGCTGCTGAATGAGAAATGTTCAATTTGTACAGCCGGTGGTATGTTCTCCATTCTTATTCAGCCTTTACAGAGCCTGCAGGAAAAATGAAATATTAATGATGTTGTAAAGACACTTTTTATAATGAAAATATATCCAAATTAATCACACCTTTCATTTATTCAAGAGGAATTCTGTCATACTCTTTGGTGGTTTTGGATTGTCTGTAAAAGAATAAAGGAGGAAGTAATTAAGTAGTTTAGTTAGCATCTTGTGACTTTTCTATGCAAATATCTCTACCTAAAAATAATCCTGGTTTGGTACTGTGTCCATTTCACTTTTATGGACAGTTTTCATTACATAGTTCAGGTGAGCAAACACTGCAGAGTCACTTCTCTCTGCTGAACAATGCTTTCAGTTGCACAAATGAATATAAGGAGTGAGTACTAGAAGCATAAAGTTTAATTTTTTTAAGCTTGAAGATAGATATTCAGGGAGGAATTTATTTAGTTTAAATTAGTAAAACTCACTAATACCTCTACTGGGTGCTTAGCAGATAAGATCATAAGAAACAGAGGGATAGAGATATCACAAGGGAATTTTACATATGTACCTATGTCTGTTTTCTGGTGTGGTCAGGAGCTTCTAATATACCTGACTATTCTCAGCCAGACTCTGAAAAGGTATTTAGACCTCTGCTCTTCTATCATGCAATTGGGTCCATTAAGCTCAGAAAGGCTCCAGCCTGATTTGCACAGCGCTGTGCTTATAAGCTCCTTGGAACATCGTGCACTGAGCACAGAACAGAGACATCCTGGCTGAGCCTGTCCTGTCTTATTAAAATCCACCTTCATCTCAGCTGTGACAGAGCAGAGCTCTGTGCAGAGCCACCTGGATGCCTGCTCCATCACTTTCCCCACTATTCAGCCTGTAGGGGAAGCATGCTAGTTCAGATACATCACTAGATCCATGGTGATGCAAGCTAGTAGAAAGGAACAGCTTTAAAGAAATTATCCCTCCCAATGGCACCTAAAGAGCTTTTACAAAGATAAAACAAATTATTATTAATATAAACAGAATAAAGAACATAAATACGCAGGGAAAGGTCGAAACCTAACTAAATAAATAGTTGTGTTAAAAATATACTAGGAGTGAATCTGAAAGAATTGAAAAATAGAACTCATCAGCAAAGAAAACTTTACCTAGGAAGCTTTGCACTAGTAAAGATCAATTGAGAGCTCCAAAACATTGAGCTCAGAAGCTGTAAAAGGAATGGAAAAATAAATTCTATAAGTATGTCTATATATCCAAATGGATGCCCTGTTTCAGTTTTAAATTAGAAGGAAGACATAGAACATGAAAGCAAATGAGGACAGTTCATGAGTTTGAATATATAAAAAAGAAATAACTCTTGGGAAAAAAAAAAAAATAGGTGAGTTTAATGAGTTCAGCTTTGGGCACCCATTATTTAGTGTTCCAAAATAATGAAATAATAAGGATGCTCTTATCCCTGGAGAACAACAGAAACTGCACTTCTATTAGATAAAAAGAGAAAACAATTAAAGTAATTTGATGCTCATTAATCTGACCTTAGTAGAATACAAAAGTGTTTAAGAAGTGAGGAGAATTTTAAAGTGCTCAGGTAAATAGGAAAAACAGTAAAATATTTAACAAAAGCAAGGTAAATTTAGATTAAATTGCTGCCATTTCTCCGTGGGGTAAGTGTTTTTTTAGACAAGAGCAGTATATTATATTATTTATCATTACTTTAACAATTACTGCAATGTTTGAGAGAGATTGTGATAAATGCAGTAATAATAAAGTATGTAAGAAACAGAAAAAATGGATGACTAAATACAATAGGTCTTTTCACCCTCATGAAAAGGAATATGATTGTGTTTTATAAAATCAAAAGTAGAAAGGGATGCTCCTTAACTTCCTTTATATTGATGAAGTTATAGGATGTTAGGTTTGAAACACAGTGGAGTCCACCTACCACATAATTAAACTGTGAACTTTACATCTGTAGAATATTATTAATGCAAAAAATGTTTTTGGAGTTCAAAAATACTTGAATTTATGGAATAATTTAAGAAAATCCTTCATGGGCTGTTCAACACAAAAATCATATACTTTCCCTAAGCAATTAGGTGAAAGGGAAATTCTGGTCTCATGCAGTTCACCTGTTCTAATTTTCTTGGATGAAACTGATAAAAAACACCATGGGAGTTAATATTAGACTCTTAGAGACTCAGTCTTGGGGTCATTATTATTTAACTTTTCTCTAATTACCTTGGCACAGAATGTTTGAATGCAGAAATGAAAATTAGCTGATAAAGCTGAAAGACATTGGGGCAGACATACCTGGATATAGTATAATCTTAAATAAATAGAATAACAGAAATTTAATGAACTCCAGTAATGTGAACAGCTATGTCATTCACTGAAAGGCTAATGACAAAAACCTGCTGCTAACTCAAAGGACAAGTGACTAAGTGTAATTGAGAAGGAATAGCTGGGTTTGCTAGTCAGTGCCAGGGATCTCTAAAGGATTGAGAAAGGAGGTGGTGTGGAATAAGAAATTCCTTGTTAGAGGGGAAAGGCTTAATGCTGTTTTTGCAATATGAGATCCTCTTCACATTACCACAATATTAGATACAGTTCCAGTCACCTATGTGCAGAAACAGGTGAAAAAGGCTATTTGAAGACTGTAAAAGGAGTCATCTTTATTAAGAAATAAACCAAAAGCTTAGAGGCATTAATATTGCTTTCCCCAGGCTGTCTGTAGATTGCATGGTAACTGGAATCAACAGGGAATTCCTCTTGTTCAGATGGAGGACACAATACTGCTTTCAAACTGGCATAATCACCTGCCATAGTGAGGGAAGGATGGAAAATTCTTGATAGTCAAAACACAACTGGGGTGCACACCAGAACCTGAGAAAATAAAAGGTCAA
This sequence comes from Pyrgilauda ruficollis, assembly GCF_017590135.1. Classification (NCBI taxonomy): domain Eukaryota; kingdom Metazoa; phylum Chordata; class Aves; order Passeriformes; family Passeridae; genus Pyrgilauda; species Pyrgilauda ruficollis. The sequence continues at coordinate 7,353,512 of NW_024519206.1, read as the reverse complement.
TTTCCATATAACCTTTGAGTCCTCAGGGATTAAACACTGAAAAACAGAAGCCAGTAAACTAATTGGTAAGGAAGCTAAGATACAATGGGAAAAGTAATCATCAATAAATTTACAATAAAAATTTAAATGTAGATGTTTTGAAATTGCTTCCCAGCAGCTGGTAGGAGTATCAGTAGTAGACTGTAGTATCAGAGTTCTTTGCCCTTCCTGCCCTAAACAGAGTAAAACATGCATTCCTATGGAATAAAGTGAAAGAAAGAAGTGAAGTAGACGCTTCCTTTCTTGTCACCTCTTGCCAAAAAAAAGCAGAATTACTCAACTAAGTAAAACTTCACTGAGACTGGGTGTCATTAAGTGCAGACGCCTTGAAGGCCCAACCATGTGGATGGGTGACTTGATGGGGTGAGGGAGACTGCTAGAGGAGACAAAAAAACCAAAAGTAGTGGAGAATAAAGATTTCAGCTTTTGAGTGTCTTCCACCTTCTATAGTAACGAAATCACAGATGAATCGCAGAACATTCTGTTAGAAGTGACCCACAAGAATCATGGAGTCCAGCTCTTGAATATGAATGGCCCGTGCAGGGATTGAAGCCATAATTTTGGCATTTGCTATTAAGTAGTATTTTCATGTATTTGTTATTGTATTTGAGGCATAACAGAGATTTACATAGGAAATATTATTAGTAAATTAGACTTATTAATGTCATCACTTGTAAATTCATATACAATCTTAGACTTGATATTTAACAGTAGATGTGATCAAGATAAAATATTTTGCAGATGTAATTTGGTGCTTGCAGCAAGGAAATGTGACTGACAGATGATGCAGTCATATTTGCAGAGTGTGCTTCCATCATCCTGACACCTAGCATGCTCTTCATTCACAACGGGTTTGGTATCTGTAAGTTTATATTTAAATGAGGTTTTATCCTTACTAATCAGAATTTGTGGTATTTTAACAGGTTTTATTCCACTTATATCACAGAGTGTGCCCTTCATTTGTGTGGAACAATGTTTCCTGATACAGTATATTTTTTATATATCCTTGGACTTGATTGATATTGATACACTTACTGTAATTCTTTCACAAACTTATCAAACTATGTTTTCTAAACTTAAATCAGAAAAACAGAGTGCTTGCTTACCATTATGAGTCACTGGGTTTTTTTTACACTGCAGTGTATCCTAGATGAATTATTTTGTTTTCTGGGAATCTTAAATAGTACTTTGTTATGTCCTGTAACTGTTCTACTTTTTGTTTAAATATTTTAGGATAACATTATTTATAAAAATCAGAGTTCTTGTCCTTTATTTAAGAAAGACACCAACAAAATTTTTGATTGAAGAAGGAATAGAGATTTATTTCAGTTCTTTTTAACTGAGGTAAAGCTAGCATCTTTTCCCCTCCTCTTGTTTATATTGCTGTGAGATGTGGGTCCTTTACAATTCATTCAGTCTTTCATACTGCTAAAAACTGAACACCCTTATTTCATTCTTATCACTGCATTTCATTTTGTTTACTACTTTGATCTCCTTCAAGATGTTGCTTGATGCTGTGTTAATCCATTGACTTATTGCTGTTACAGTATTTCACAGCTCTCCTTTGTTGCTAAGATCCTACATAAATGAATCGTATGACCTTGGCAGTTTCCCTCTGTTAACACTGCTGTTATTTTTCCTTGAAATTTTGCTCTTCAGATTGTAGCAAATAATAGATCAAACCAAATCTCTACATGTTTGTAGATACTTGTAATTAGTTTGGGCTGTTAATAGACCAGACAGAGAAACTAGGCTAAACCAAGTACAGCAGGGGACCCTGCTGCCCTTAATGTAGATGGTTCAATGGGGAAATTGTGAGGAGGAGTTTTTTCAGTCTTCCTCAGACTTTTCACTAGTATTATGGAAAAAAAGGGGTATTCCACTCTGGAGGTATGTGTTATGACAAGCTGTTATAGTGGTATTAATAAAGAACAACTTTGGTTTTTGCATTCTTTTTACTATATACTTAAAAAGTATTTTGGTGCTTCTTGGTATGTTTTGGGGGTTGTTTTTTTTTCTGGTGTGAACTAGAGCAAAGGGTCTTTGTCTTTAGCTCGCCAGGAGGTTTGTTTTGTTATGTTTTTGACTTAGTTTTTTCCGTTTTTTGCCCTTTCCTCTGCATCTTGCTTGCTTTCTGCTTGATTTATTCTCAGACCTTTTTCCTTCAGCAACCTTAAGAGATAGTTAAAAACCTACTTTCAGCAGTTGGGATTCTGGGATTTTTTTTGTTTTCCACCTGGAGTGGTTTTGCCTCCTCTTAGAAATAGGCATTTAATTTTCTTGATTATTATTCAGATAATTTCTCATACCTGAAGACTCTCTTCTTAAAATGTTTTGTGTAGCTTTGAAGTAGCTTCTAGTCAAACATGAATTTGTAGAGAAGAAAATAGCAAAAGTCAAATGTGGCGATGGCCATGAGAGTCACTCTTCTGAGGCATCTTAGTGACTAGCAGGTCCAGAGGGCTCTCCTCTTTTCTAGACTGTGCTGGCAGACACTCTTTCTTACTCTATTAAATGACAGTGTGTTATTTTGTCTGTGCCAGTCTGTTATCTCTTTAGGACAGGGGTCATGTCTTAGAATTTAAAACTATGAATGGCAGTGCAAGAATAGCGCATAACTTTCTCTCTCCTTACATATTAATTACCTTAGTATAAGTTGTAAGTGTCTCAGTATGTGTCCTGAACATTATTTTTACTGAAGTGTGTCAATTTTCATTACATTGAATGAATACTTATTTAATTTCCTATCTCACCTCTGAGCCCATTTTGTTAATGGCAGGATTATTCTTGCATCCCTCTGAGTCTTGAATACTCTGCTTATTTTAGTATCGTCTGCAAATTTAATGGTCTGACTTATTACAGATTTATGTAGACCATTGAATAAAATATGAAAATCTGCTGGTATTAATCTACAATCCTGTGAGACTTCACTTCTCAGCAGCTGCCTTTCCATTTTCCATCCAATCCCCTATTTTTCTGGGTAATAAATGATACCTTGGTACTGCTCAAACCTCAAGGCAGTCAGCTGCATCAGATCTGGAGTCAACTGAACTTATCGCAGTCTTACAGGAAAAACAGATGCCCTAAAAACCCAAACCCATCAAGGATGGGAAAGAGTCAGACTTCAGGATACAGACTTTCAGATGTGAATGCTGGGTCACAAGTGCTTGATATTGGGAGAAAAGTTTTAATAAAGAATTACTCCATCCACAATAAAGCTTTCTTAGTGATAACAATGATCCATCATTTTGACTTTCCTCTGAACCTTTTTAAGACCCCAGCTAAGTCAGGACTCTTGGTTTATCTAGGCTAATAACATTTTTCATTTTTAAAAGTAACCAGATTTCTTTAACATGATTTACTCTTTCCATATCCACAATGACTCATAATTATTAAATTGTGCTTATATAATTATATCCTCTAAAATGGTCTATAAATGTAACATCTCTTTCTTAAAGATCAGATTCTGAGGAATAAAACTTCCTTGATTTATCTCTGGAGATAAAATGCTAAAGGTGTTCACAGCAGGATTAGGCAAGAGACTGACAGCTCAGGAAAAAAGGTTTGTAACTTGGTCCTGGAAGGGACTTCCATTATTATTGGAGTAGTAGGGAATACAACACTTGTAGATTCAAGAGCAGAAGAGCTGAAAGTCAGCTTGGTTTGTGAGTCTACAAACAAACTCTGAGAAGGAACTGTGTGAAATATTTTTATGTGAAGACTAGGGACGTGTAATAATGGGCAAATAAAAAAAGACAACAGGCCTTGGAGCTGGAGGCTGAGGGGACTGTACTGGCCACCAGTTTGGTGAGCAAGAGTTAGGGAAGACTGGATGCTCATGTAAATAAACCGTATTATCACGTCAAGAAAGAGGGAAGCTAAAAGGTTGAAAATTAGTAAATTAATATAAAGGTGTGGGGTTTTTCATTCCCCTCTGAAATGTTCCCTGAAATGTATAAGCCCTAAAGTCAGGGTTTAAAGCTTGCCTTCATTTTTGGAGTCAATAATGAAGTACTGTAAAATATGACCACTGTAGGTTTGATTGCAAATCTGACTAGGTGGTGTAACAAATCATATTGTTCCTAATAGCTAGAAGAGTAGTGCAAAAGCATGAATAATTTCTAAAAATGTCATGCATTCTGGTCTGGATGTGGTGGGGCTTTTGAGGATGCTATATTGTCTATTTTGGGATTTTTTAGTACTGTACTTCTACCTTTGAATTACAAGTGTCTGAGTTATTTTCTGTTACAAATAGTAAAAATCTAGATAACTGAAGTGTTCAATCAAGCAACTGAGAGAAAGAAGACAACTTGGAGAGGAGACTTAACAATGATGCATTTGTAGAACACAGTCTGTGAGCAGAAAATTGCTGCCATATTACTTCATTGTGGGGAGAGGAGGAGCAAAAATTAGCAAGTAGCCACTATGTAGTCAGAGCCAAATTTAAAACAACAGGGATGGTCCATCACATATGTAGCTGGTCTGTAGAACTTCTAGTCAAAGAATACACTATGTGCTAAAAACTCACATTAGGCGCTAACAATGAATGTGTCCTCCATGAGCTTGTTGGAACAGTGTGTCTTGGGAGGGCCTTAAAATGAAGAGATTGGAGGTGTGTGGAAGGCTAAGTTCCCTCTTCTTATATTTCCTCCTTTATCACTGACCTTTTTTCGCCCCTTAGCTGGAGTAGTGGCTTTTGTGTTGTGTTCAGCTGCAAAAAGCCACAGCATACCTGTTTTCTTGGCTGTGGGGAGGACAGAGATCTGATGACTTCATATATTGATCTGATCCACTTTCTTGTTTGACATGATCTGTAAGATGTGCATTAAGGCCATGCAAGTGAATATTTTATAGTGCTGCTGTTGGAAATTGCACATATTAGATGAGGTTTTTTAGTTGTAATCTTCTAAATTCTTCTGCAGTGAGGTTGGTAAGCAGAAACCCTTTAAAGGGAGAAGGAACTCTAACTGCTTATATTTCAAATAGTTGCAGCTGATATCCTAGGTTTTCCTGTAGGCCTTTCCTAGTCTTTCCCTGTACTAGTTTTTAACCTCGAGTACTGGTGTGCAGTTCTAGGCACCACAAAATAAGAAGGCCGTAAAGGTACTAGAGAACATCCAAAGGAGGCCAGCACACATGGCAAAGGGTCTGGAGAGGAAGCTGTATGAGGAGGGGCTGAGGTCACTTGGTTTGTTCAGCCTGGAGAAGAGGAGACTGAGGGGTGACCTCACTGTAGTTACAACTTCCTCGTGAATGGAAGAGGAGGGACAGGCACTGATCTCTCTGGTGACAAGTGGTGGGATCTGAAGTTGTATCATGGGAGGTTTAGGATGGATATTAGGAAAAGGTTCTTCACCCAGAGGGTGTCTGGGCGCTGGAACAGGCTCCCCGGGGAAGTGGTCACAGCACCAAGCCTGACAGAGTTCAAAAAGCATTTGGACAACACATGATGTAATTCTTGGGATTGCCCTGTGCCAGGCCAGGAGTAGGACTTTATGATCACTCAGAGTCCCTTCCAGCTCAGGATATTCTATGATTCTTTCACAAATGCAGCTCAATAGAGTAGACACAGAAAAGGAAAAACACGGGTAATGTTGAGGGTGATGATAACAATGTGATCCAGGCATTTCCCAGCCTTTTTAGGGGGTCAGAAGCTGCAGTATTTGCTTTTCAGGAACCACCACCACACGACCCACCCCTTCTTTTGTATCCTCCATCTTGGAGGATGATGGCATGGGGAGAAAGTGAGCATGAAATCCCTGTTTTTATATCTTGCACCTTGGGAACTTAGAGTTCTGTCCGGATTTATGCCTGTGTGTGGGTGAACTCTAAGGAAAGGTGTGGGAGAGCAATTTTACAAGGCTGGCAAACTACTGTTCAATAGCCTTTAGTCATCTGCAAGACATTTCACCAGCTGATATACCTTATTAACAGCAAAGGCTAGGTATTTATAGAGCCACCGCATCCAGAGATTCTTTCATAGACAAGCTGTTCATACTCTGCAGGAACCACATCACTTGGCGTAGGAGGTTGAGCAATCTTTATTGAGGCAACAGTGTGACCTCATACCCTGCTGCTAACAGAGGCAGAACAGCAATGGAAGATTAATTTTCTAATTCTTTCCCCCAAGGGTGTGAAAGTGTATCTCTTTTAGGTTCAGTCTCAAATCAAAGAATGAGGTGGAAAAGTACAACTCCGCTTTCACTGTTCCCCAATTATTAGGTAGAGAAACAATTCTATTTAGTAAGATGATAGATGAATCTTATATTTTTATCAACACAACATTTTTAAGTCACTATGGAGGGAAAAAAAGGTGTAAATCCTGAAGAAAAGGAGAAAAGTTGTAAGATTTTATTTCTTGTACATTTACACTTGATATTAACACCTCCTGCTTAGAAAATGCTCTATATTTTTTTCATAATGCCCTTTTCCAGTCTTGGGATGGACCATTCATAAAAAACATGAGTTCTGGACACTTTTTGCACTTAATTTAACGTAGACTTACTTACTAGACTGGTTGACTATCTGTAGCTAGTTAAAACAGCAGGAACAGCATAGCACACCCAAATGCAGTATTTTAAAACTTGATTGGTACGATTAAGATCTGGGTTCATAATAGCAGAAAGTAGGAGCTGATATTTGAGAAATGTAACAAGTAACATAGACCAGTGAACCATCTACTGTAGCACTCAAAGATCAGTCCATATGCAGTGCTGTGGAAGCTGATAGCTTAAATTTTTACTTTGAAAAACAATAATGCAATACTACTAATTTGTCTTATTTCACTCATGTTAGTTAATATACAATTGTTTTTGTGCTGGAAAAAGGATAGAAATACAGAAATTTCTAGAAAGACCTTCTTAATGAAGAGGAGAAAAATTGTAAACTTGATTCTGTTTTTCATGGAGGAGATCCAGAGATTCATTGCATTGTTTGTAGACCTCTGAGGCACTACACTCATCAGCCCCAGCATTGTGAGAACAGCCGTGCATCAAAGCCTTCAAGTCAGGAAAGTTCTGACAAACACTGGGAGATACTTCCAAACCTCTTCAAGCCACTAGAAAACAAAGTGCTTAGTCAGAAAACTGATTATTTTGGGCTTTTGGTCTGCTTAGCTCTTGGGAACTCTGAGGCAGAAGCTGATTCTAATTCTCTGCTACTGAAATCCCAATTTAGTATTTTTGGTGTGAAAGAAGTTACAAAAATTTGGAGACTTTTTGCTTATTTGATTCACTCCATGGAAAACAGGTAGAGATTTACAAAATAAGCAATCACAGCTAAGAAGTGCCTTGTTTATATTTTTGGGGAGGTTAATATATGGTGGGTTAGTTCTCTTGTGATGGTTCTGTGAGAAATAGGTCATCATTCAAGATTATGTTCTTGAAGATTCTCATTAAAACTACTTTTCACCATCAAAGAATAATTCTCCAGTTCCTTCCCTACTTTTTCTGGTAAAATTGTCAAGCAATCTTTTTGCTGACTGCTTTTAGAAATGAAGTGATTGAGGTATTGGTGGTACTTTTGTTCTTATTATTATACAAATTCTTTAGGTACTTTTAATAAATATGCAAAAAGAGAATCTTTTTTATTTAGTTGTACCTAGAAGGTGAAAATGCCAACCATCCTGGACTTCAAAATTTCTCCATGCCTCTGACAATAAGAATTTTGTCAGGAAAAAAATATTCTGCTATGAACTGTTTTGGAAGTAGCTATTGTTCTATAATGAGTGGTCATTAAATTGGGCCATCTTTAACCCTCATTCCTCACATCCCCCTTATTTAATGGGAATTGCACCTCTTGGTGTAATTCCATCAGCAAAATCCATTAAGATGATGCAAAGTGTTCTGATGAGGATGACAGGGTAACTTTGTTTTAGTTGGTGGAGCAGCATATTTACAAATGTTCCTTTCCCAAGTGGAGATACTTCTCAGTGAGCAGTTGACATGAACCAATTGAGTCTGGCCTGAGGTTACATGTAATGTAATGTAATAATGATGATTCTTATGATCAGCTCCTCAAACAGCTGGTGCTAAACCTTGGCATTTTGGAACAACAGGATGTTTCAAAAAAAAAAAAAAACCAAAAAACAACACACTTAGTTTAGTTAATCTCTAACATTAAATGCAATACCAGAGCTATATATGCTATGTCTGCTTTCTCCTGTCATGCTGCCTAGAGAGCTCAATGTCTGCAAACAGACCATTTGCTTCAACCTGAGGAAACATTACAAGAAAATAAATTAAAATTTTAACCTGTCTTTTGCTTGAAGGAGCACATTTTCAGGGAGTTTTTGTTCTAGTCTAAGGTTATCGGTCATATCCCTCTTGAAACCATGGTGACAAGTTGAAAATAAATTCCATTGCCTCAGAAATGTCCAAAAGGAGAACTTAATTTGTTACTTTGAAAATTTTTGGTTGAAGTGTGATAATTTATGCTGGCATTGGACTTATGCAAGATATATTTCTGTTTCATATGATAAAAGTAATAATATTGTTATGTCTTAATCTATTTGCCTTTTCTTGTGTGGTTGTCTTAAAATGTGCTTTATTTTCTTTAGTTAGAAAAAGTTTTTCAAGTACTTGGAAAAAGTTCTTTAGAAAGGGTAGATTAAAACACTGTAGTTTGAGAAAGTTGCATAGCTACAACAGATACTCTCTGAAATAATGGTTTAGAGTGGAACTGATAAGAGGTTGGATAATAGGCCAGCAAACAGGATGTCTGTAGTCCATCAAGGACTAAATGAGATCTATATAAAGCAACAGTGTAATTGTAAAACCAAGACAGTTAGACTGGAAAAGATCCAAAAATAACATTTGAAGATATGTCATAAACAGACCATGTGGTTCTGATAAAAGACTAGAATGACACTGTATTTAGCACATAGGTAAAGTGGAGAAGTCAATTCCAAAGTCTTAATAGTTGCCTGATTACATCCAGTAAAAAAACAGTCAGCATGATTCCCTGTGTTATGAAACAGAGCAGTGGCTTTGGTATTTTTTATTCAAGCTGCAGGAGAGGTAGTTCCATGTGGTGTTTGGACTCAGTGCATAGGGCTATTCTTATTCTTTGTCATACTGTCCAAAGAAGGAACCCACCAGCTAAAGGCAGAACCCTAAGGACACCTGAACAAATATGGCCTGTGATTGGTCCAGAAACAGTTTTTCCTCCAATTCAATCACTGTAGTGGATTGGTAGTGGTTGAAGTGTTGGCATGTTTTCAGCAGATATTGGAAAAAGCAGACCCAAGAGGCAAGAAGTAACCAAAATGGAGCATCCTTTCCAAGACCTGCATGTTCCAGGGCACTGTGGCTTCATCACCAGCTTTGGCAGATTAATTACTCCATATTTAGGTATCAAACCCTGCCTCGGGAATCCTTTGGAAGCCACCAGACAAAATTTCAGATGACCTCCATGAACTGATACCTTTTCAGGCTGTGGTGTCTCTGATCCACAGACTTACCTGTCTTACTGTGGTGAGGGGTGTATCTCCAGACACAACAGTTCCTCAACATGTAGTTGTCTTCAAATGTCTTGGATCTGTCATTTTAAGCTTACAGCTCCCAAAGGGCAGCTAGAAGACTGCTATACATGTTAGAAATCCAGAAAGTATGGGTTTAAAATAAATCAAACCTCTAACCCTCAAAATCAAAAAAAAAGAAAGCCAAGCCAAAATATCTAATAATCTGAGCTCCTGTCTGAGGATGAAGAGAGAGGAATAGATGCTGTATTGTGTAAACAGCAGATACAATTAAAATAGAATGGAATATTTTGGATCTATTTGAATATTGTTTGTTCCTCAGACTTTTGAATGGAGGAGTCTGTCCTTTTAGTTAAACTTAGTCATAACTACTGTTCTGAGTGATTCGTTCTTTGATTAAAATATAAATTGGGAAAACTATGCATGAAATTTCTAATCTCAGAAGTTTTTTGCAATTTTAGGGACCATATTTGATCCACATTACAGCTCATTAATGATGTCTCTGAAGGTAGTTTTTGTCTTATGCCAAGCATTCAGGCTGCTACCAAAGAAGCAGCAAGATATTTTGACAGATGGAATTGAGGGTGTACACAAGTCTTAACTGAAGCTTCAGTTCTGACTTAAAGCATGACAAAAGCAATATCCAGTTAATTAGATACAGCAAAGAATTGTAGGATTATCATTCTATCCAGCTACAAGCTTTGTTAGGGATAGCTTCACATCATTCCGAGGAGGGGAGAGGAGAGGCCTCTTGCCTGCTAACAGCCTTGAGAAGGAATCAAAAAGGGATTAAAATTCATAAGTATCCTTTGAATTACTATTTTTAGGGTGTGTAATCTGTATTGTAACTTCTTTAGCAAAGAGCACTTGAGAAGGTCAAGATCTATTCAGGAAGCATCAGAGCTACAGTTCTCATGGGACAAAACACAGCAATTCTTCCAAAAATAAACCTAGTTACAAGAAGCAATTTTTTATTATTATTATTATTAGTAGTAGTAGTATTGTTTTGAACTTTTTGAGCCCATCTGTTAAATTAAAATCAGGTATATTCTCCATCTTCCAAAAGCTCAAAAAATTATCGTGGAATGCATATTCTCTCTAACTCATTATTTAAATTTTGTTTTGTTTTTGAGGTCTATGAAGCACATGACTTCCCATTAACTTCAGAATGTTGATATATCACTTATATCAAGAGCCAAGTATTTTGTGATCCTGTCTTTCCAAATCCCAGTTGGGCACTATGAATAATTGCAAGTATGGAACATAAATACTAGGCAAAAATCCAGATAGTTAATCTTTTGTATATAAAGTCCTTAGGCAATATAGAGGATGCAAATTCCCCAAGTATTCAACTTCAGCTGTTGTGGGATTTTTTTTTTTTTTTTGTGTTTTGGGGTGGGTTTTTTAATGCATGTTTAGAGAGAGAGATGTGCACAGCCTGTTCTGATCCAAAGTTGAACAGAAAGATATTGTTGACATTTAAATTCCTTAGAAAATGTCAGCATTTTAGGGCTTCAGTTGGTCATTGGAAAGAAGACACTGATCTTCCTCCTGCTAATCTAATTTCTTTTATTCTGATGGGATTGCAAAAACTAGATTAGAGGGCACTGTTGGAAACTGGAAGTACTTGTCTTTTGTCTAACTAATGTCAGTGTTTGAAGTGAGCAATTCCATCTGTTCTACCCTCATCTCAGACCAACCACGATGTTGCTGCCTGTTGGAGGAGCCTGAGGGAGTAGTCAGTGAGCCACACAGAGGTACCTGAGCCCCAGAGTGATTTACAGCAAACTGCCTGGCAAGGTTCAATTCTGTGCCCATCAGTGGAGGAAGGACACACCTAATTTACTCATACAGGACTTTGCTTCAAAGGTTTTCAATGACATTTAATCCTCAGTGACTGTGTATAAAACATTGGGTGTACCAGACAGGCCAGTTATCTTGATCCCAGAAAGCACTTTTGCATTTCTCCTCCCTTAATATTCAACTTCCAGGATTTCCAGTGTTGCTGCGTACTGAGAAAGTGTAATCCTTTTGGTAATGCAGTATATGTGGAATATTTTTGTATAATAGTTTAAATGCCAATGGAGAACTAGTGATTTTTTTTTTTTGGTGGCAAAAATTGCTTTATAAAGGAGTACTATACAACAAGAAGCTTATATAATAGTGTCTAAAATATATAAAATTATTATTATATAACTGGAGTATAAGAAATAAGCTGACAGATCACCAGTTAAACTTTAGGATCTGTAGTCACTCTTTGCTAAATTGAATGGAATTGGCCAAGGATTTGTCTAAGAATATGAAGTAAATAATTTAGTACCAATACAGAATGCAAAAATTAGTGGAATCTAGTGTGATGGAAGAAAAAATATTTCAAATAATCTTATTTTAAAATGGCAGTCAGCATACTTTTGATGCAAAAAGTTACTAATAGCTACACACAGAGAGTAGCCCTAAAACCCATTTTCTTTATTCCTAACACCTGGCTCTCTATGGAAAAAAAAATATACTAAAATAAATCATAGAAAGCATGGGGTTTTTTCCCCCTAGTAGTTCACAGATGGATACTTGATCAGCCAGTTCTCAGAATAAAGAGAAAGATTTTCTTACTTTTGATTATAATGTATCTCTCACAGTAGCTCCCATTTAGGACCAGCTTAAAACTTGAAAAGATGCAAGAATAAAACACCCTTTTCTCTGCCCTTTTTCCCATATAATGACAAAGGAAGTGTGTTCTGAAGGAGCTTCTAGAAACTCTTCCAAGAGAAGCAACTGCCAAAAGAATATTAAATGTTTGGAGGAGTTTAAAAAAGTGGAGTGTGTGAACACTAAACTTCGCATTAGGGACAAATCTGACTGTATCAGTCCCTTTATGTAACTTAACAGCATGAGCTTGTCATAGAAAACAGTTACTCATCAATCAAAAGAAGGGGAAAGGAAGGTAGAGACTTGTGTCTTAGAAATCTGTACTGTGTTGTCTACATTTCATCTAGTATTTTCCAGGCAAAAATTGTAGCAGTGGCTCACTAATCAGTGATTTAAAGCAGAAACATTTCACAATCCCAGTGGGTCATAATGGTAAAATATTAATGTGTTCTTCCTTTCTGCCTTCTCTTCTCAGTTGGTTTTTTTTTTTTTTTTTTGGGGGGGGGGGGGTTGTAGAAGTTAGACACAAAAGTTTTTCACATGTAAGAAAACCAAAGGATCCAGTAAGACACCTAACTAAACACAGACGATATGAATTTATTTTTTGTGGTTCACTCCCACCCATGTGAGTTAATTCATCTGTGTTTTGTCTTTGTTGCTCTGTCCTCATTTAACTCTTGGCCCAGTCATGTACCAACAGCCAATTTTGTATTCAAAAGCAGGCATCAATCTGACTTCATAACCCTACTGAAAATACAAAAGCCAAACGTGCCTAAATCAAGAGAGACAGTGATAGAGTCTTGTAACAACTCAAGCACAAAACCAACTAGGTGAGAAGCTGTCCAATACTTTACTGTAGATTTTAGGAGGGAGGAGGGAGGAAGGAAAAAGCAGAGCCATGTGAAACTGGCGCAGCAACCAGGGCCTGCAGCTGTGTCAACATCATGTTGTAACTACCAAATGTCTCTGTGACTGCAGAGAGCAGCTCTTATTCCATCTGGGAATAAGGAGCTATTTTTCACAAACATTGCTGCCCTTTTAATAAATGAGTTACACTATGATCTATTTTAATGGTCTAATGGACTTATAATTTGGCTGCAAAGAGTATTTTTGATCCAGTTTTGAAGTCCACTGGGGCCAGTGCAGACACATTGCACACATGAGTGAAATGGCACTTCAGAGCAATGAAGCATCTGGAGAAGACACCGCTATCACTGTATTTGTTTTATGCCTTCTCCACATACCTCATGGGTATAGATAGTTAACTAAGTTAAATAACATGCAGGAAATAAACTTCCATCAAATTTTGTACGAGATCCCTTGCTAACGCAAATATAGCATCATTGAACAGCCCTGATTGGAAGGGACCTTGAAAGATCACTTGGTCCAACCTGTCATAGGAAAGAGACTCTACATGAGATGATGTAGCACCCTGTCCAATTGCACCTTGAAAATTTCCAGTGACAGGAATTCAGTCACAACCCTGAGTAGCTTCTTCTAGTTATGAATTGTTCTCACTGTAAAAAAAAAATCTTATTTATGTCAAGATGAATTATGTGTACTTCATCCAAATTCATATAGCTGCTGTAACAGATGAATCAGGAAGAAACTAGGCTCAATGGTCACTACTATTATTGAATCAGTAGAATCAAGAATAACCTAATCATCTAGACCTCTGTCCCTGTAATGTCCACTCTCACAAAGTTTAGCAATGGCTATCAGATAATTAGAGATACAAGGCACATAATTCATTAAAGTATAATTTTAGACAAGTCTTTATTGAAACCACTTTACTTTCTAAGAGAAGTAACACTTCCCTTAAATCATCTTTCGTATCAGAAAGAGCCATAGTAATGTGTATTCATTTCTTGAGCTGTCAGTGAAACTTTTGTTTATGAGATTCACATTCCCTGAATGGAAGATCAAGCCATTATGATATTAAGCCAATATTTAGTTAACTGTCATTAGACAATTTCTAATAGAAAGCTTCAATCCACTTATTTTTATTAAATGCTTCATTAGAAGCATTTAATACCTGTCATTCCTAGTAGCTTATTGATTGCTATCAATCTTTAATGGTAGCAGAACATGTGATAGAGAGTCTTGAATTCACCGTGTTTTGAATGATGAGTTTTCTGTCTATAAATATAAAATAATGTAAATGAGACTGCTAATTATGGTTAAGGTGGTTGGAGTTTTGTGTCTTAAAGTTAGGGCAGATCTGTAATGTAGTCTATGCTTCTCTCCAGTCTTCTGTGGCATTTTGTGGACACTGTGTAGCCTTAATCATTTGTCAGAATAAGCTAGCATTTATGTTTATGTGCTTTCCCCAAAAAATAAACAGACAACATTTGGAATAACATTTGTCTTAGTGAGAACCTAGTTTGTTTTCTTTAGTTTGGTTTTGTTAAGTTTTTGGTTTCCCATAGAAAGTAATTTGTACCATAGTGTAATTGGATCATTACAAGAAATTTCTGTCTTTTCATCTACCACATTCATGCAAGGAAAGAGGCACAATCCAGCATGATGTCCTTTTTTAATTCGGGGTGTCAATTCTTTGACTGCTTAACAAGCAGTCCACTCTTTGTCTCCTTCCCCTTGACAGAAGATGGCAGCCCAAATAGAACCACTTTGGCATAGCTTTCATCCCACTGCTGGTGTCTGGTGTTGGAGAGCCCAATATAGCCAATGTTTCCAGGCTTTTTAGTGAGCTACCCAGGGAGAAATGAAAGGAGTTGCACTGCAAGCTGCATGTTTAGCACAAGCCCTCAGAGTAAAAAGGCAAGATTTGAGCAGTGATTTGTACTACAAAGGCAGCTCACTTCTTATTGCTTTAGAAATCTATTAGTCCAGAGAATTCTACCTTGAGAACTACTGATACAGTCCATGGAACTAGTTTTATGTCTTTTTGTGGAACTGTTTGTATGTATTTCTGTGTAAAAGCTTTTTAAAATAATCTTTTAAGAAAAGAAAATTTGAAGTTGGGTTTGCCTTTTTTTTCATGGGTGTTTGATATCAGTTTAGAAAGGATTGATTATCTAGGTATAGAGAATAAGAATAGAAGTTTCTCTTGTGCTGAAGACTTGGTCTTTGAACCGCAAAAGAAGGGTTTTGGAGAAAATACTAAAATGGTTCCAACTTGAAGATCACAATGGAAATATGTTTTAGAGTGATATAAATGTTTTCAAGGGTAAAAACTAGATACATTCAATTAAAGTTCAGATTTTTTCTGTCTTTAAACCAAAACAAACAAGAAGCCATCAAAAAGCAACCTCAGAAATCCTCAACCAACAACCTCTTTCATGGGGTTCTTACTGCTCATAAACAGATATTGATACAACTTTTTCTAAGAAGCACATAGTTTAATTTTTAAAAAACTGCTCTTTTCAATTTAGAAAGCATGCAACTATATTGACTCAGAATACCAAATAACAACGAATTGGCTTTGCAATATGATAACTTTGAAAAACTCTCAGAATTAGTGTTCTTGATTTTATCTTTCACTTGTAATATTCTGAAGTCTATTTATACATTACTGAATATTAAAACACCTAAATCAGCAAGTCAGAAATTTGGCTTTAACAATGGGCTCAATTTCCTGTGTTATATCCAGCAAAGAATTGGTAATGAAGCACAGAATGTTTCACAAATACATACATACTTCATAGGATTTTCTGTCAGTGCATGTGGAAAAGATAAAAGTATTCTGGAAGAAGTTCAAAGGAAATACTCTAGTAACTATGGAAACAAAAGCACTTCTGCCCTATGTTGAGAAGAAAAAAAGATGAAGTTAGACTAGATGAACATCTTCTTTTTAGCGCCAGTTTGGCTGAGACAGATTTGTCCTGCAGAGTTGATGAGGCTTTGAAAGAGATAATGATGAGATATCTCCATAAAACTCCAAATGCTTTTCTTATGACCTGGGGACAGCCTTGAAACAAGCACCTTACCACATCATTCACTCACATATGATTGAAATCAAGCTCCATTTCAGAAAAGCTCTTCCTTACATTTGGCTGGAATTCCAGATTTTTTGCCAAATATGGGAATTGGTCATTTCAGTTTTAGTATGGATCAGGCTCTGGGCTTTTTATTAACAAATAAATAAATGAATTTCATAAGTTCAGTATTGCAGAAATTACAACTCTGAGTCAACAAATGAGAAACATGAACATCTATATTCCAGTCCTTACATAAACCTTTGGATTACATTTTATTATATTAAACATTATCTAATAATAGTTACATAAAGAGGATAATATAAGAAAGCCTTACAAAAGAATTGGAGTCATTTAGTGTGAAATTTATACAAGAATTCTGGTCCATCTTATGTTCTTCAACCATTTTACCACTCTGTTAGCAATGGGCAGCAAAAGTAGTACAATATTAATAGTACAAGTTTGTGTATCCTGTGTTACTCTGAAACATATTTTTTATTAGTATTTGTTAAATCCAAAATTTCAAGTTTTCCTAATAATTTTAATTTGAATACCTCTTCTGTGTTCTTTGATTTATCTATTTCTCTTCTATTCAGAAAAAGTGTGTGTGTGGGAAACCTTGTTCACTTTTGGATGAGTTATGCAGTGTCAGACTTGGGCAACTGGAAAATATTACGTGTGAAAGATGTCCTATAAAATTGTAGGTATATTTTTTAAATTTTGTTGTTAATTCCCTGAAGACAGCTCTTGAAACACAACTGTCCTTTCCTCTGGTTTCTCTCATTTTCTGGAAGTCTCATTTGCCCATGTGTGAATTTTTATAATTTAGCTTAATCTCCCTTAACTTTGTGTTTTCATTAGGTTACCAGCTCCGGTTTTATGTCATGGAGTGGATTAATTGCTTTTGCATCTACTGCATGTAAATAATTTGATGTGCTGAGTAGGAATTTTGCTCTGTATTAACAGTTGTGTAAAAAGTATACTGTACTTAACATGAATTACAAGATATTTCTGTAGACTCATGTACCTTATTTGAAAATTACACTAACTTTTTTAAACTTGAAGATTTACTCCAAATTTTGAGCATTTTCTTCCTATGCTAATGAGCTAGGAAATATTATTAAAAAGTTCTTTACAGGTAACATTTTGCCTGCAAATTTTATAGAGATTTTTCTTTTCTGCTATCTCTAGGATTCTTACAAAATACGTAAGGTTTTAAAGCTCTATGAGGATTGAAATAACTGCAGAGAAGTGATGTTGCTCATTCCAAAAATCTCATCTGAGGTAGTTCAGGACACAGTTTTGCAAGAGATGTCTATGCAAGTCCCATTTGCATTTTTTGATTCTGCATTTTAAGCTTACAACATGCCAGTTGTAATCTCACTCGTAATGAATGGAGTTTACTGTAGGAAATAGGTAACAGTAGGATTTACTTAAATTTATCAGAAAGGCTTTTAATTTAGCTAGCAACAATACCTTGACAGGAAAGTTCCTCAAAGCAATTCACTAAGATTTCAGTAAATATGTAATGAGGCTTGGTTATCATCTTTTCTGTGTGTCAAGAATAGAACTTCAGTTAGCAGTTAAATTGTTAGACGTCTGTGTTCAAAAATACAGTCAAAGGAATTATTGTATTCTGTTTTATTCATGTGTCGTTAATTATAAGTATATGCCCCAATTATAACCAATTATAACCCAGACCCACAAAAAACTAAGCAAAGCAAAAAACCCTCCACAACATACCTTTCTGGTCTTATTCTCTGTCCTTTTGTCTCCCTACATAAAATGAGAATTGTTGCAATTACCAGCCTTCTGCAGAAGACTTGGCAATTGATAACTCAGCAGACATAATGAATTGCTTTTTCCAATTTGGGTCCATGGCCTTAAGCAGAGAAAAAGCTTGAAGATCATCCCGTTCTCCTTTTCTACTACATAATTATTTCTGCTACAGCAGCACCTTGGAGCCATAATCAAGCCTGAGATTCCTTGATGCTACAGAGCATACAATTACGGAATAAAAAGGTCTCTGCCTGACTGCACTGATGCACAGAGTAGTAAAAAGAGAGACATGAGATGGCTAGAGACTGATGGAATGGAATGAAAAGAGAAGTGGTGTTAGACATGACAGTCAGAGATCTCTCTGTGCACATGTTCAGGTTTTTCCACATCAGAGGTTAGGTTTTGCAGGCTGGCTTGCAGAAGAAGAGAGAAGGGACTTTTCAAACCTTTGTGGGGAGTTCTTTTCCAGTGCCTGTATGTGCCAAGGCTGTGATTACACTTTCAGCTCTCCAGCAGAGAAAAGCACTTCTAGCTATTCCAAAATCCTCAGCCATGCTGCTTTGATGGTTGATTTCCTTAGCAAAGGGTGCTTCAAAAGCAGAGTTATTTGTGATGTATTTCCTGCATTGCAGGACTTGAAGAAAGAAATCTCTCAATCTGCAATTTACTTTATGTTTAAAAATCTAATTTATTACGTTTTTGAACTGTCCTGAAACAGCTTAATGTCATAGCAGAATCAGGGTTTGTCAGCTCTGTTACACACAAGATGGTGTCTAAAGACACAAGCAATGCATTTCAAGCTCAGTCAAAATTAATTGCAAAGATGAAATTCTGCTTCCTTGTAAGTATGTCTCTGCATATTTTGAGATCTTGTGAATACTATTCTGTACATTATTATTCTTCCATGCAATTTCTTAATTACAGGAGGTGAACCTCTTAAAAGATTATTAAATTTATAAATTAGCAAAAGAGCCCCTCTGACAAAATTAAATTTATTTGAATATATAACAGGATCACAATACTTCTTGTGAGGTTTTAAAGGCAAATGGACTGAGGAAGATTGTTTTGATATTGCTACTGTGCTTTCAGAGAACCCACAGGGTGTCCCTGTCCCTACTATGTCATGAATATTTGCTTCAGTCTGAGTAATCTCAATTATCCAATAGTGGTGCACTAGGGACGGCAGTGAACTTGTCTTCAGTATCAAAACAGAGGATAAAAATAATCTGTGCTTTTTCCAGAGCTATTTCTTGACCTTTATTTCAGCTGACTGCTTCTATCTTTACTTAAAACCTTAGTGTCAGCTGTGCTATTTCTGTGTGAAGAAATAGCCATTGAAAACTAGACTTGATCTTTACACTTTTTAGAAATATATGTGGTAGACTTTACTATTTCTTTCAAGTTATATTCTAAGCCAGAGTACAGAAAAATTCTATTATATAACCTGGTGACCTAGCTCTAACTTGGAATACTTTTTCTGAACCATGTTCTCTCACTCATGTATTTTCTTTATGCTATTCTGGACTCTGTTATAATGATGATGATATCTGAGTGCTAAGTAGCACAGACTTCTATCCTTTTCAAATTAAGTATCAATTTAGAAAAAGGTTTTATGGTTTTTCAACTTATTTGCCAACTAGTCAGATGCACTATGCTGTTTCAAATTAAACTTAATTTTATGTTCCAGTGAGGGAGTTAGCACTTAGAGTGAATTTAAATGTGATGACGTCAATGAATACATTATTTCAGACAGCGCCTTCCTTTATACCTCTTTTTGTTTAAGGAGCTTCCAAGTAAGTTAGGGAAATGTGCTTTAAGGTGGGTGCAAAGCTGATGAGGTAGCTGTATCAAGAGTAGGAATCAATTGCTATCTGTCCCACTGAAAGGATATGTTCATTGGAGATTTTCATTGATCTTTGATTCTCGTACTCTTCTGTATTTCAACAAGGACAATTAGAATAAATTATATGTTCATTGAACTGTTCAGCAGTTGCAAATGAATTGTAACTATAACTTTTTCAGAAGATAAATTTGTAAATTCAATGTATCTTAGTAAAGTGGGGAAATAATAATAGTTGGTATATTATTAGTAGTAGTCCCAGTATTACTATCACTATTGTTGAAATTCCTGGGGTTTTCTGTCTTTTAAATATATGCAAAGTTCTGTCCTTGGCAGAAATTATCAAATGTGAAAACACAGGTTGGGGAATTAGTCCTAAATAGTGCTAGTTCCTGAAAAGAGGATCCTGCTTACTGTGAATTCTAACTGAATGTGAACCAAAATTTGAGACTGCTGATAAACCAAGCATTTTAGGAACTGGATAAAATAGTACATTTAGTGTAACATGTCTATTCTACCTAGTACTGCAGCATTAGTAACACCTGGAGTATGTTATTCCCTTTTGGGTATCACATTGAAGAAATGCTATTGGAAATTTTATGGATGAGAACAGCAAAATGTGGTGGAAACTTTGAAAACGTGACCTTAGATGAAAAGTTGAAAGAAATGTTTAATCAGTTTAGAGATGAAAAAACTGTGGAGTAACAGAAGTCTTCCAACATTATAGTGTTTTCTACAAATAGGAAAGGACCACAACAATCAAACAATTTCTCTCAATTCTAGTTCTGAGGAGGAATAAACAATAGGCAGCACAATGCTAAATTAAAGCAGATTCAAGCAGTTTAGATAAGCATCAAATATAACTGTAAGGACAGTGAAGAATGGGAAGAACCCAAAAGTTTAACTGATAGTTTAAACCAATTGGTCAAACATACTGTGAAGGATTTACAGATAATTAATTCTGTCATGAAACAGGAGGTTGGACTGGATAAACTTCTAAGGTGCTTTTCATTGGGTTTTTTGTTTGTTTGTTTGTTTCCCTTTTTATTTTTCAAAAATTAATGTCACCCTTTAGCATAAGAAGAGAAAAAAGGGTGAAGTTAGGAGAAGGTAACTTTTTTTTTTCCTTTCAAGCAGCAAGTATTGTTTAAGGAAAATCTTCTTAATCAGAAGTAACTTATGAAATGTGATATAACTGAGAATTTTCAGTGTCATGTATATACATAACTGTTGTAGTGTGGAGCACATTTGTTTGCTCAATGTTTAAAGGCTAATTCTAATTTTTTGCCTTTGACAAAGACACAAAGTCATTTTTTGCACTTTGATATTTCCAGGAACATTATAATTGCAATTAAATCAAACATACAGCACCACCTGCCAAAGTCTTATACATGCTGTAGGTAATTTTAACACTTTGGTTCCAGTCTTTTTCAGCTTGAACATATAGCTCCTAAAGTAATATGAATATAGAGTAGATATACAGCTTCATTTTTTAAGAAATGGAGTAAGATGACATGGTTTCCCTACAAAAAACTGAAGGGTGGGGAATTTACAGTAGCAATATAGGAAGTCAGTATAGAATAGCTGTTGCATGCCAAAAGTAGGTCAGCTAGCTTTCACCACTTGCAAAATGCTTTTGGAGTGTCATTGTACTATATAGGTGTACTGTAAGGCTTGGTCCACTTTGCTGCACAATTCTTTAAGGATGAAGTTAAGAAAAAAGTGCTTAAAATTGGAAACTAACTAGCAGAAGAGAAAAAACACACAGAATTAAGTCAAATATGTCAGTGAAGAATCACAGAAAATTCAGTGAAAAAAATTGTATTGCAATGTCTTTGTCCTAAAAACATATGACACTAAGGCACTGAAAAAATAGCCTGTACATGATTACCAACCAGAAGTAAAATCTGTTTTCTAACCCATGGCTTGCTCATGCAATGCCATATTTCATCCTTTCTTCCCTAGCTGGTGATATATGGGTGTGTCAGTGAGCTAATGATGTTTTCTTAGAAGAGGCAGAAGGTTTTTTCTTTTAATGGGACATATAAATAAAACAAATTCAGCTGCAAAAGTAGCACTAACCTTAAAATTATTGCACAATCAAAAATTATTATTTTGACTGGACTTTAAAACATTTGTAAAAATGACCAATTATCCTCTGAAGCCCAAATGGACGTAGGCAAGCCTGCACACACATGGGCAGAATCCATCCTTGTAAATCCCCAGCTGAGGTTTGTGAATGTTCAGGAGGAAACCATACATCACTTCAGCAATACTCAGTGAGGAAAAAGGGGAAAACATACTAGCTTTAAACCAATTTGTACAAATGATCCTTTGGTTTCTTTGGAGGGCCAAAGAAAGAAAGCGCCTTTTCCAGTTTGTTTATTGACAGTAGAACTCCCCAGTGGCTTTCCATCAACACATTCCCAGTTTGCATCTTCTACAGAAGTTTCACACAAATGTCTACCCCAGATGGTAGCTTTAAAAATGGGGTAGTAAGAAGGGGGGAAAGAAAATAAACTCTTGAGGAATAGTGGACTGCTGTCCAATTTTGTTTCTATAGGGCCTTACTGAGGTTTTTTTATGCTCTTTCAGTTCCTTTGCTGCAGGGATAAAATCACTTGACACTGATTTGCTGATGTATCAAATTAGAAATCTTAGAGGGTTGGTTTTTTTTTAATATTGGGGATTTTATTAGTATTTATTTCATGCTACTCTTTTCCTAGGGAGTTGCAGATAGAAGCTTGCAGTTCCAGTGGTTACCCTGAAGGGGGAAAACCTCTGTGGAAAAATTAGGGAGTCAGAAAATTTTACTCAAACGGAAATAATTGCAGTCAAAGAAGACATACGTGTGCTCTTAGAGAATGAGATGTGCTTTCAGTTTTGAAGCATCAAGTAAATTTGTGAAGGCAAAATATAAGGGAGGGAAAATGTTAAAAGGGAAGAGGGAAGGGAAGGGAAGGGAAGGGCCTATTGCTCCCCACTGTCTTGGGAACCATGTCTTGCCCAGCTCTCTGGATCACAGGCAATATTACCAGTGTATACATCTTCCTGATTATTGTCCTAATCCAGAAATCCCCTGTATTACTCCCTTACTGCACTGTGATATAATGTATAAAAATTATTAAGATGTAGTTCAAATGCAATTAAGTGTGAAACAAAATTACATTAGAGACAGGTAAAAAAATCTTGGTAATAAACTAGTTTCCCTCAGTGTTGTTTGCTAATACATAGATGGGCAAGGAGAAAGACTGTGCAGAGAAAGGATGCATGAAATGGTGGCATTGGCATACTTGGTAGTGGAATTTCTTTCTTCCTGTTTAATAAATATGCCCTGTAGGATCAAAAAAGCTACTGGTTTTACTGAGAAATATAGGGCTGGATTATAAATAACTAGGAGTGATAGATAAAATTATTTATTCAAGAAATGTCTCAAGAAATTTCGATGCCACCACAGATATATGAAGATGGCTGGGAAGGAGAATTAAGAAGTGAATATAGTGCTGTACAAGTATTAAAGTCAGGTTTTATCATTTTTTTTTCTAAGAGTTTCTTGTTTTAAAATGTGTAATTGATAAATTATTATAGGGAGTAGTAACTTTTTGAAAAAGAATTACATGGACCCAGTATTTGGTGTAATAGAGATCTGTACCTACTATTTTTAGAACAAATAGTCAGTTTGACTAGCTGCGTGAGCAGTTTAACTGTTTCAAGCCCTGTATGCTCTAGAAATACAAATCAGTGATGGAGGAGATGGTAATTAGGTGTCCTATTCTATTTAAAGATATGCAAGCCCTAAAGTATTAAGCAATATTTAATATTTGAAAAGCAATTCAAAAGACAAACAGTATCTAAGATTGTCAAATGAAATAGCCCAAATTTAATGGGACTTTTGTAAGTAAAGGACTGAATGCCTAAGGGTGTCCTGTGTTTGCTTTCTTAAACAGCAGAAAACATCTGGACTTTACTTGTCTGGAATATCAGAAGAAAAAATGCTGCATGAAAGAGAAAATCAGAGACCAGAAGTTCCAGGCATGTAGCCAATTTTGTATTACAAAGATTGTGTAGCTGATTCAAGGATTAGTGTGCCTCCAGGATATTTTTCCAAACAGAGACACAGGGGAAATTAGGAAGAATTAGCTGAAGGTGTGAGGTTAGACTGCAGTCTATTACATCTGAATGGACATTCCTTGTCAGAAGCATGGTCTTGAGTTATTTTAGTCAAGTAAACCTTTGTGTGAAATAAACAGCAGTGTAATAATTGGATGATGCAGCTCAGTTCACACCTTCAATTAGTTCAGTTTAATTTTATTAAATGTCCTTTTGCAGATGGGTCCAAATTTTTGGTCAGTGATATCATAGTGTCATGCAGGAGAGCAAAGGAGAAAAGGCAACAAACCCAGTTCAAGCATTCGAGGTTTAGTAGGGAACAAAGTGGAGTCTCTAAAGGTGTCAAAAGTTTGACAATATAAGCGGGTTTCCCCACTTCATGCATGAAAAATAATAATAATATTAAAAAAATCTGCAAAATCCCACATAATTACTAAGTGAATAAGAATTTATTGCCTCTCAAGGCTTTAGTGCCCTTTGCTAAAGAAACTAAAGCACAATATTACAAAACAGGTTCTAAGTCATTGACTGAGGTGTGATGTATTCCTATTGTTTCTTCTCCTGGAGTGCTGGACTCACATCCTTATGTCTTAATGACTACTCCCATTTCATGTATTTGTAGTTGTCAAATTCTCTCATCTGTAGCAGTCAGTTCACAGAGCTCAGTTAATTTAATTCTGAAGAAGTGACTGCAATCACTCTTTCACTGAGCATGAAAATATCAAATATAATATAGTAACTTCTTTTTCAGGAAAATATATATGTTTTCTGCTGCCTAATCTCCTTAAGATCTATCCTTAGGTTTTTTTGTTTGTTTTTTTTTTATATAGTTACTATGGAGCCAGATATTTTTAAGTATATATATATATTTTTATTTTTTTTTTAGGGGTTTTTTTTTTTAATATAGTTACTATTGAGCCAGATATTTTTAAGTATATATATATTTATTTTTTTTTTACACCAGAAAAAAGAAATCATTTGCAAGAGTCGACTTATAACAGTGTTTGAGTTTTGCATTTTCAAGAACATGCTATCACATACTGTGGAAACATAAGCAAATTAGACAAAATCCATGTCTTCTTTATTTGTTTTTTATTGATTTCCTCTGTTGTCAGCTGACCTTAACAACAGGGTTCAGATCAGTTTAAACATCCAGGATTTATAATGATTTCACCTGTTAAGAATGGTAACAGAATGCAAGGAGACTGTCAGATAGATGGATGGGAAATGTCTAGAAATGAGAGTGAATGGAATTAAAGTAGCTTTATGGAAATCTTTTCTGTGTCCCTTTTTTAAGGGAATTTAGAGCTGCTTAACAGCAGTTTCACTCTGAAAACCAGTACAATCAGATGCTGCAGTCAGTCATGTCTCCAGCAAAAAAATATACTCAAGACATTTAAAGTAATCAGTAAAATGCCTATTCTATATGTTAAGATACCTATAAATAACCTGATTTTTTGGTTTTGAGAAGTTTAGGAGGACCCATTTTATTTTCTTGTTTTTAATGTTGGAAGTTAAAATTCTATTTGAAAAAAAGTTATGAAAGCAAGACAAAGATTCTCAATAAATTTACATGACCCATGTTTGTAAAAGCTTGTTAATTACTCTTCTTTTACTGAATTTGCACTCTGGCTGTGGAACATAGAATATTTCCAAGATATCTAAGTACTTCACTCATATGACCAAGGGTTGAGTCAGTGGCTAGTAGCCCAAAACAAGACATTTGATGGAACATGTTTCTCTTCACCAAATTCATTGTTCAGGTGGGAAACAGGACCTTTACAAATCCTGTCCCAGATTATTGAATACATATTATTGCTGAGAAATACTATGGTTCAATGTCTGCTTGGGGATATGTTTTTCAGGTTTCCTAATTCTTGTATGTGAGAGGAGATCCCTTATCTTTCCTGGCTGATTCCAGAAGAGAACTGTTGGTATTCCCATTTTCCAGCTGCAGAAGTTTTCTCTCTTGTTTCCCCTTTTTGTAAGGAGCTTAATATCGCATTGTTTATGTATTAATGCATTTTCTTCAACACAATCTTCACTCTATTATATTTCCCCCTGGAAGTGGTGAGCCACTCATTTTCTTTAGTGAGTCATTTATTCATTTGTTATATACATAAATAATATTTAATAGGATGAATTCAACATTACAAAAAAAAAAAAAAAGAAAAAGAAAAAAAAGAAAAAAGAGAAAAAACTTTCAAAATAATTAAATAGGCAGTAATTTTCTAAATTGCTCTAAAGTGTCAGCGCAGTCATCATCTTGGAAAATTAGTTATTTGTGTCCCTTAGAAACAGGTATTTAAAACTGCTCTGCTCTTTTCTACATGAATTACAGCTTTTCTAAGGGCTTCCAGCTTTTCCTCTAAACATGTCCCTATATTCAAGCTTTATGAACTCACATATAGAGGTTTTTCAGCAGCCTTTTGTTTTTCAGCTGAATATCAGACAGTAATAGAGCATACTTGGTCCTTGATAACCATGCTTCTAGAAATTCTTTGGTTTGGGTATTTTTGTTTCTGTGTGTGTTTTGTTGTTTTTGATATTTTCGTGTTGGTTTTTTTTAATTTTTTCCATCATATTTGAAAGATATTGTGCCTTTCACATTGCAAAGTCAGATTCCAGGTCTCTAGGGAGACAAAACTGAGAGACAATGAGAAGGATGAACACAACAAAGTGAACACACTCTCTGTCTTCACTTGTGCTATTAGAAACACTTCAGAGAAGCATCCAGATATTTTCCTTACCAGACAGACAATTCCTTATTTTATATGTGGCTGTATCCCACCAGTCCCTACCTTGGTGTTTCAGCCTAGTTCAGATAGTGGGGACATGATCATACCACTGCCAGCTGATAGTCCCTAGAGGAACTGAAGGGAAGATCTTTTCAAATAGTAGGTGTTTTGGTTCAGTGGCTGGTCCAGAAATATTGCATGGTGAACAAAGAAAAGATTTTTCAGATAGAGTGGAAATATTTGCATTTATTTGGATAATTTATAATATACTTCAAAAGTTAAAAACATTTTAGAACTAAAAAACATACTTAAGCTGAAATATTTTCTTTTGAAAATGTCAAATGAAAAAAAAAATACTATTTTAAACTCACCTACCTACTTGGCTTATTTTTTTTCCTTTCCCTTCCTCTTTTTTTTTCTTAACTTTGAATTTGCTGAAACTATACCCAAATTCAGGAAATTACTTTTCTTAGAAAAGTTATTAATTCCAACTGGTTTTGCTTGTGGCATTGGAAGCTAGTTGGCTGATTCATCCATAGATGAAATGACGAAAGTGACTCTATTTCCTCCATTATGTTGTCAAAGACATTGTGATTAATTTAGTGACATACATAATATCCTGTACTACTGAAATGCGTATACAGTGATGTACTCCTAAATACCCTAATTCTAACATTATCCCATTTTGCAACATGCACTTTTTCCCCTACATTTGCACTGTAATTTTCTGTAGTCGAGAACAATAAGTCAAACTATTTTTCCCAAGTTCTGACTGATTTTTATCATCCACTCTCTCTTACAGCTATGAAATGCCTATGAGTAAGTGCTAAATGTTCAGCATTTCAGAAGGAAAATATTTTCATTGAAGCAGATGTTTCTCAGATTCTTCAGGAGCCTAAAACATTTCCTGAAAGTGTTGCTACTCTCCACAGGGTAAGTAAAGACTTTACAAAACCAAAAATTTCTTTGAAATGGGTATTACTACCAGTATGATTTCTGTACAACACAGTAAAATAAAACTACCTTCTATATGAAATGAGTAATTAATGTATAGAAGACATTTATTCTTTCAAACTAAATATTGTGTTACAGTCATAAAAATGGCTCAGATGTTCATTAGCTTGTTTATGTGAACATCTGATTAAATGATTTCATCACATGAACCTCCCTACTAGGGCTTTGATATTTACTAATGAGTTGGGACTTTTAAATTTCATAAGTGTCTGAGGAAGTACAAGAATATGAGACCCTATCATTAATATTTGGAACATTTCCTTGAAATGAACCTATGAACTAATCATTCAGCATTAATCATACATAACATTATTGTGACATGTAACTGTGATTGATCTCAGTATGAGTACTAGGTACTTATGAGTTGCAACCCATTGAAACAATGTGTCTTTCCCACAAAGATATGATATCTAATTAACTGAAAAATAAGTGTATTTTTTTGCAGAATTAAACATAAGTGACATAAAACACTACAAAAATAAATAAATGGAAGCTCAAATTATGAAGTAGAGAGCCCAAACATGTTATTATGTAAAAACAAAAAGGCTTAGAATATAAAAGCAATAAGGAAATAGTATAATATGTTTTGTCTGTTCACCTTGTTTGTTTTACTAAAGCTGTTGCCTGCAATATTAGCTAGTGATCCTCTATAAGACACACTGCATTAGTTAACTTTTTCAACCCCTCAAAAATACTTGTATTAAGCATATTAAAATACTAAAATATCAGAAACAACTCTCTTACCAACTGAAATGTTTATTTTACTGTTAACACTGTAATTCCGTCTCTAGATTCACACTCCTCCTTTCTTTTCAGACACCTTAGTTTCAATGAGAAAGGTTTCAGACCCATAAACGCAATAGCCTTGAACTGTGAATGGAAACTACCTTTGTGTCTACTGGCATTGCATTGCTGAATATTATTGTTCTGTTATATTAGAGGTCAACGATTAACAGCTTATACAGAGGCTTGAGTATAAGCTTCTTGTTTATCCTCAAAAACCTGTAGATGTTTTCCTCCTTTCTCTTCTCCTGCCCACCCCCCTCCACCCCCCTGCTTTTTTTTCTTCCCTTTTTAATGTGTGTTTTCTCAAAGTTCCTAGTAAAAGATGCTAAATTCTAACAGCAAAAGACGAATTTTATGCCTGGACTGCTCTAGGGCCAGTGTAGATGCATTAATTACATTAATTGTAAGTTGACAATCCTAGTCCTTAGCCGTCTGGGGCCTTATCCAAGGCTCACTGACGTCAATGGGAATGTTTCCACTGCCTCCATTTTGGCTCAGTTCCTAAATTTCTGTGGCAAAATATAATGCTGTGAACTAAGCTGTCACAAAAAAAAATGTACTGCAACTCTTCGAATCTCAAAATAGCAGAGTGTATACAGAATTCACAGTGAGAATTGTATTGCTGTTTTTCTGAGATGCTTAAGCAGAGAGAATACTGCTGGTTTTACCTCCAAATTACTGGCTTTCTTTTACAAATAATAAAATAACCTATCTCACTCACATATGTTCTGTATAGGGAGAACAAATTCACTTTAAAACTGTTCCATGATGCAGCTTCTTAGGCAATTCTAATGAGATTAAGAACATTGAAAGGATGATGAAATAACTCTTGTGCTACTCAATAGTAAATTCAGTAGAAGAATTAACACAAATACTTCTCTGCTCAGTTGCCATAGAGCCATTTCACAAAAGTGAAGTGCAATTTTTCCCTCGCTGTTTCTGAGTAAAATGATTCATGCAGTCAGTGAATTTAAGGATAACATGGATTATTAGTACTGTAGCTTCCTGAGTACTATACCATTCTGTATCAAAATTCCTGCTTATTGCCTTCTTATTCATTAGAACTTTTTAATGACTCATCTGGATCTGTGCTTAAAGCAACAAGGCTCCTTTCATTGATACTTGCAATCTAACATGGCTTGTCTGTTTCATCAGCAACCATTAATTAACAGTAATTGTTCTGTATTAAAAGATAAAACAGGAATACACTGAAAAGGTCAAAAAAGATAATTACACCTCAGATAATATACATAATGATAGCTTGTTAATGTTTTAACACGAAGCTTACAAAAATGTAACCTGTTCAGCTCAGTCTATGACTAAACTTGTATATTGTACATATCTGGCTTTCAGGAAAGACAGAACAGCTCTTCATTTGGAAATGAAGCATCTCGTGATGAAAAAAAATTTGGTGAGACATTTTTGTCTGACATTATGATAGCTTTGAAAGACATGTACCAAAATTGCCAATAAGTACGGGGTTTGTCACATTTCTTTCCACTTTGGAATTGCAGCCTTTTGGAGTCCGTGAGTAAAACATGATACTTACCATGGAAAGAAACTTGCTATCCTCCATTGTTAAGAAACTTGTTAAGAAACTTGCTATCCATTGTTAAGAAACTTGCTGTCCTCTGGGCTGGTAAAGAATTATTTAAAGAACTTCCAGTGTTGTTTTTACCACAGGAATGTTATTTAACGTAATTTAGCAAACTGGGGAGGATAACACCAAGAATGGGCAACGTTGTGCAATGGATATGGGGGAGAAAAACAAGGTTGGGCTCTCAAATTTCTGAATGATTTGGGAATCTGGCATAAGGCTCACTTTTTTTACAAATGGAGACAAATGGAGTTCAAGAGCTAAACACTGCACATGATGACTTGGCATCATATTACGCACAAGCTGTGACTCATGAGGTATTACATGAACCGTTTTTAATTAGTTAATTATTTTCCACTCACAGTATATGAAACTTTACGGTCTCAGAGCATGATTCACTCACTTTCTCAATTACGGTAAACCAAAAATGCAAGGTTTCATAAAAAGATCAATAGCAAATAAGGAGACACAGTTCTCTGAGAAAAGATAAAAGCAATCCTCAGATATTTTCTGTGAATATTTCTTTTTCTTTTTTCTTTTTTTTTTTTTAATTTTAGGGAGTGGGTTTTTTGCAAGAGTGTTCATTCACAGGCTGTGCAAGCTATATATAGTGATTTTACTGCTGCCCTAACACCTCAGCAAACACTTTTTTTTTTGCACATTTCTTTTCTAAGCCCGTCTGGCCTATTTTAAAATAAAACTTTGCTGCAGCTGTTGCATGTGACCAGTTTGTCTCCCATGCACTCAAGTCTCAAAAGTGCAAACTCCTCTTTTTTCTGCAGAATTTCCCTGAGAAAAAGTCATCAGTACATTTGAAATAGGGATACAGTGTCCCAGAGAGGGATGCCATAGGTAAAGTAGAAAAGTGTTATGGATATGAACCTTTGTTACCATGAAATATCACAAAATAGAATTTCATGTTTCTAGATGCCAATGGGAGCAATGTAAGTGCAGCTTTAAGGCTTTCAGACGTGGTACAGGAACACT
This sequence comes from Pyrgilauda ruficollis, assembly GCF_017590135.1. Taxonomy (NCBI): domain Eukaryota; kingdom Metazoa; phylum Chordata; class Aves; order Passeriformes; family Passeridae; genus Pyrgilauda; species Pyrgilauda ruficollis. Next base: position 7,322,560 of record NW_024519206.1, on the reverse strand, counting down.
TAAGCATCTGGGGATTTGGAGTACATCCTCAGAAGTCTGTTTTCAGAAGTAATATGTGTCAGTGTGTTTTGATTCTGTGAGAAAGAATTTGTAAGGGTCTGATCTGGTGCAGTAAAAAAAGCAAAAACCAGATCTGATACAGAAGTGCTTCTTTACATAAGGATGTTGATCCTTTTGTCAAACAAACAAACAAATACCTCTCAGAAAACAACTTAAAACATGAAAAATAGTGTACGGGGCAGGAATTTGTTTGGGTCAATTAAATCAGAAGACTGTCTGATTATCTGTTTTGGTTGGTTTTTTTCCACTTGTTCTCAATCTATGTTAGAAAACTAAGCTCTAAAACTAAGCTTTAAAACTAAGTCTTTTCAAATTGATATGGAAAAGAGCTTTTTAAATGATGGCTTAATGTTACTGAAAACTCATAGGCATTAAGGATGCCCTTTTCCCCTGGAAGAGGATAAACTTGAATTCATGCTGAATTCACTCTGTTTCTAACCAGCACAAGTGTATTGGCTTCTGGTTTTTTAATCCAGATTTAGGTGGTTATATCTAAGATTATGGTCATATCCTTAACAAATAGAACTGCAGGTAAATCTAAAGCTTTAATTTGACAAGTAAACACTAAAAATTCAAAGCACAGATACAACAATTATAAATTCTGTAGGTGTGGAGTAATGGTCTAAAAATCTATAGACAATTAAACGTGACAGGCCTCAAATTTTAGAGTAAAATATGCAGCATTGAAGATACACTTTACTGATTTGCATTCACAGGCTGTGTAAGTCAAACTGCAGGAAAATCACTGGTGATTGTTTAAAGGCTTTTTGTTTTCAAGCTAGCTGCAAGCATACAAAATCAACTCTTGATTGCTCCTCTTGATGTTCCACTTGTACTTAATCTTTGAATGAACAGCAGTATACAGGCAAAGTAATGTGGGGAAAGCACTTCAGTGACTTATCCTGTATGCTGAAATGCGAGATTAAAAAAGAGTTACAGAAAACATTTGCCTGTTTTGTGGGATGACACAGTGATTTTAAAATCACAAGTCTTTTGGAGAACATAGCAATATTGTGTATGTCAGTGTTGCTTTTATTCCCAAAGAGCTAAATATAAGAATATTATTTTCACTGTGATGAGTTTTTGTATTTATATTAACTCAATTTATAAACAGTAATATAAGTCTTCACTGAACATTCTTCTAGGGTAAGGTAGAAGAACCTTGAACATTTTTTTTATGATGTAGGTTGAACTGATGGAATGAAACTCAGGTGGCTTTATTTTATAATATGAGATTCTGAACTGGCAGCTTTAGAACTGTCTAGTAGTCTGACTGAGTATCAGAGTCAATGCATTGGAGAGGGTCTTTTGCATTTGCCTCCAAAAAAACCAGCACAGATAGAATGGCAGTTTGGATATGTGATTGGAATGTCATTTTGATGTCCTTTTAAGCATTCCACAAAATATCTTTCTGTGGTTTTAAAACAGATTTAATTTTAAATCAAATTTAATTTTCTTCCATCTCTTAAAATTTCTTTTAAAATATGTTCTGAAGTCTTGTTTCACCATTGACTTACTGGTCGAGGTCTGAAAGGATGATGTTTTAAGAAACCTCTTTTACATGATTGAAAACTGTTAGGAAAGCTGAGATTTCTGCAAAATGAAGTAGTTTTCGTTGCAGAACATTTTTCTAGTGAAATCTGAAGTTCACCATGGGATAGGATATTAATGTGAGCTGAAGATAACTAGACAGATTTAAGAGAGGACTTCAAGAGTTAGTGTCAGAAGGCAGAAAAATACTGCATTTTTACAAGCAGAAGGTAAACCTGATTCAAGAATAAATTTTAAGTATTCTTGCGGTGCAAATCAAAAGTTTCATATATTAAATGCTGGAGGATAGGCCATGATGGAAGTGAAAGGCTCAGCATGTCTTGAGTCATCCAGGCTCCTGTCAAGAGCTTGAAGTGATGAACTGTGGCCACAGCTGAACTTTGGCACAGGAACTGGTTTGTCACTGTCCATGGTGCTGTTGGACAGCGCCTGAACACGTTGCTAACCGGGGGGATGGTAATCACTGTTAAGAACTGTCATTCTTGTTTTCATTAATATATTATGACTACAATCTTCAAATAAATAATATATTGCCATCACAATATGTCATTCCCTTCCTTTTAAATCTTTTTGTGTCGAACATACTGCCAGACACTGCTTTGATTTCTCTATATTCAAAAGACTGATTCTTTATGAAACTGTCCAAGTTTTCAGCTCAAAGGCTTTTAAGGGTAACTATTAAACACAAATCTATGAATCTAACTAAATGTCTTTATTGACATTTAATGTCTGCAATTTCCTTTAGAAAAGATATTTTATCTCTTCTGAACAAGGAGAAGGTGAGAAGAGGTGGAACCATGGATGTTTGGAAGGCAGTTAAGTAAACGGAGACTGAAAAAAGGGAGTTATGCACAGGAGAAAGCATAAATATGAAAGGAAAAGGAGACAGAAGCTAAAATCAAGAGATAGCAACAGAGTAATGAAATTCTAGGAAAATAAAGAAAACAAGAAGAGTGCACTCCTCTGCCTAAGTACTAGGTTCTGCTAATTCTATTTTTTTCTATTTTATTTTTTTCAGTTGCACCAATCTCAATATCTCTTCCCTCCTATCACCTGTCAGCACTGTGGCATGTTTTATTTGATCCTTCTGTCCTTTTAAATTTTCTTCCTAGTCCTTTCTGCCATCTATTTCCCTAAGACAGGTTAACTCTTCATCAGAACTTCTTGGTCTGTGGCAAATGTGGAGACATGCAAACAGTGGACTTTCACTGAGTTTGGGCATGTTGGTTATATACACCAGTCATCATGCTCACATTGATGAAAGAGATGAGAGATCATGTTCAGAAAACCCCAGAGTGAAATGGATATGTTGTCCAAAGAGCCTGGTATATAGTGCTCTTGGGAATGATTTCTTGCTGCCCATGTTTCCACATGGCAATTACAGTAAGTTTCTTCTGAATTCCTTCTAACACTCTGAGAAAGAGACCAAACCTTTTAGCTCAGGGACTTTCCCAAATTCATTCAGATAATGAAACTTCAGTACAAGCTTGTGCTGGTTTTTGCAGCCTACAGACAAATTCAGTTATTCACGACTGTTGGAGATTACTCGTGTACATTTTGCTTTTCAATATCTGTCACTATTTCACTTTTCACTTTTTATTTCAATTCTTGAAATAAATCTTACTGATTTGATGGCTGAAAGCCAGTTTTATGCCCTTTGTGATCCTTACTGTCTTATATCAATGAGCACTATCAACAACATTTCTTTTTCCCACTAGCCTAATTTTATGGTTTATGTCTTTTAGATTCAAGTCTTGATGGTATTATGTTCTCTTTTAGGTTTTTAGAAGCAAACAATTCAGAATGTGAAACATTTAGAGGCTTAAGGTTAGGTACATGACACATTTGTAAGATCTACTTTTCCTTTGAAATGGCTCAATTTTTATTAAGCACTTGAAGCCATTTAAGCCCTACATAACACAGCTGGATAGTACCTATAAAATCAGAAGATAAATGGAGCTAGTTCCAAATATTTCAAAATACATTCCGATATAAAATTGTTCTCTTTAAAATTAAATTATTAAAATCTTGTAACCTTTCAAATGTCTACAAGGACATGTAGAACAATAACGTTTGAAAATCGTGTATTATTGAAAAATGTATTTCCACCATTCCTTACTGGAAACCAGAGTTAAAGTCATCCCTGAAATCACACCAGTAATAAATTTAGGGTTCTTTTTGAATGCTTCTGTATATTGCTGATTTAAATACTTATAAAATGCAAGGAAATTTATAGTTTGTATTTTGTGAGAACAGAATATTTCAGAATTTGTGGACACTTTGTGCTCCATTGGACTGTATTTCATTGTACACTGACATGTCACATTGTAATTGTGACATGAATCAAGCCATAAAGTGTGGCAGTAATAAAATTTGTTACTGAAACAAAAGCTCTGTTTTGCCTGCCATTTAGCCTTCCAAAACTCTTAAAAAAAAAAAAAAAAAAAAAAAAAAAGCTGCCAAACAGGATTTTTGGATTTTTTTGGATTTTTGAAGTCAGGTAGCCCAGATGATAACCAGTTCTGAGTTATTTTCCTAAGTATCAAAGTCAAGGCTTGAAGCACAAAAAGCTTTTTGTTAAGCATTTTACAGTCTTGTGAGACATTCAAAAGACAGACATACTTAACACATTTGGCAGCATCAGGGGAAGTAGAAAATGTCATGACAAAAATGTGTCTGAGAAAGCAGAGACATTGTGGAGTTTACCTCAATTTTTCACAAGAAACCATAATTTGGAAGCATTCTGTTTAAATCCTAAAGAAATGCTTTATTTTGCCTTACCACTTTCTTGTCAGAACAGTTACTTATCTACAAAGATATAAAGTTAGCTGCAACTCAGCAAAATAGCTATATTATTAAGGACCAAGTTCTTACACCTTTTTCTTTCCCAAGGTTATTTGTTAATCTAGTGGAAATAACTACATTTTTGCACTATCCCAAATTCAACCTGCGCAGAGGTTATCTGTCACTCTCTCACCCAGTGTTTCCAGAGGACATAACTGCAGTACTATGTTTTGATTCTGTCTCTGACAATAAGGAGGATGGGTTAAGAGGTGACAAGCACAACTGTGAAGAACATCAAAAATGGTAAAAGAATAGTCAAAAAAGCTGTTTGAATCAGAACAAATTAGCCTGCAGTGAGGTTGAAATCATCAGATTCCTAGTTGTCTTGCCTGATTAAGCTGTCCTTGCCAGCACATATAAAGGTGTTTGCAGACTAGCCAGGCATTTCAGTGTAGAGAGGAATATCACAGCAAAAGTGAATTTGTTCAGCCCACATTTGGGTACCATCAGATAAGAAAAGAAGAAAAATCTGGGAAGAAAAGGGAAAGGGGAAATTGCTGCAAAAAAATAAAAATAAACTAGAAATCTGTCTGGGCTGTAATTTATGGCTATTCTAAAGGAACATTAGTTGTAATAATAACTGTCAGAAACCTTTTGTGTACCTATGTAGTTCAAATCTGAAATTATAACTGAAGCTGAAGAAAAACTCAATGTGGCTTATGCATGTTTCAAGAGGAATGTTTTCTCTAGTTGCTGTTGCAGTTAAGGTGCTTCCTGATTTGCCCCACCTTAGTTCTAGCTTCTTCACGTGAAATACATGGATTATTTTTATTCTCAGACACTTGACAGCTCATCTGTGAGGAAAAAGAAAAAAAAAAAAAAAGAAAGACTAAAATACATTTTCAAGTGAAATCTCTTCACACTGAAGGCACCAGTAGTTTTACATTTAATTCAGTGCAGCCAGATGTGAATTGATCCTTTTTCTTAGTTGGTGCAAAGAGAAGCACAACTAGGGTTTTGTGCATGAAAAGAAAAATTCACTGGTTCGTGTAACTTACATTAAGAATTCCAGGTACTTTTGTGAATACTAGGAGATTGCACATAAAAGGAGTTTAAAGTAAAGTTTGAGTGTCATTATCCCATTCCTATATTCCTTTCCATGGGAATTGGTAGTTGCTGACCATCAAAAATTGTTGTGACTTTACATGATCTGATGGTGTGACTGAAGACTCTGTGTCTTCTTTCCTGTGTGTTATCCTCTTTTATCCAGAGTGAAGTTGTGCTCTGCAGTGCTTTAATGTTGCCTCCCATAACAGCACATGGGCAGATAGGCAATTTCTGTCAGGCCTACCTTGCATTTCAATCACAATTTAACGTCATTAAGAAAGTTCTGATTTAAATGTGAATTGCTCCATGTTCAGAATTATAGGATCAGAAAATTTTATTATTCCTCAAATATCAAGTGTTACTGCAAGATTATGAAAGTGCTTACTGCAAAGTGCCTCTTCACTTGAATTATCAATGACCTTTATTATTTATTGATTTATATTTGCATGTGTGTATTGGTTTTAGTATTTCTGGGAAGCAATGAGTGTTTTTATATGTTTTTAGGTGCAAGAGACATCTGAATTCTAGAGAGAAAGTGCACTTAACCCTTTATTCGATTTACCATATTCATACTACAGGCCCAGATGTCTGTGTTTGACAAGAAAAATGTATTCCTGCTTGGCAATAAAACCCAATAGATTAATTTGGATACTTCATGGTATTTTTGTTAGCCTTAAAAAATACAGTCCTTTTTCTAGCTGAGCAGATGTCCTGCGCATGTAGTATGAAACAAAAAAAGACAAATGTATTTTGTCTTGTTTAACTTAATCATTTCTTCTGTGGAGATTAAGTTTGATTCATGCTCAAAACCAAATACATTCTTCATGTATTTTCTTCAATACACCACAAAATCATTAGATCTTCAGTTGCTAGTACAGAAAAATTTTGCAAACATAACTAGATATAAGTGAACAACTGAAGACCTGTAAATTTATTTTAGTCAGGAGCTAATTTCAGCCTTCTGCTATCAAAGTAATAATGTGGGGAGGAGAAAAGTACTTATGAAATAATAATAATAATGATAATAATATATTTATATATAAATAATATGGTTTTATTATCTCTCATTCCCTTGTTAGGAAGCACGGTCATCAGAATGTTATCAAACTGATGATGCTTCATTAACAAAATGGAATTGTAGGAAAAGCTTTAAACACTATCTCTGCCTTATCTTCCCACTGTTAAAGGGCTCAGAAGCTGGCTAATTTCCAAGAGACACTTAAGCAAAGTGTACATGAGTAAGCAATTACTGAGCAAGTAACTTCTCCTGAACTGTGCTGCTTTGAGTGGCAGAAGTGCCCTTGTTACAGCAGGAGACAGAACAGGTCTGTAATGCAGAACTTCTCTGAAAAATCTGTCTGTGGTGTCATACTCATGGCAAACTTTACAGTGCATGAGTAAATGATCAACCTAATTACATTTCCTATATCCATCATAGAAGTCTCATTTTTTCCTTCTCCCATCTGTCTCTGCCCATCTGTTTTCTCTTATGGTTGGCCTGTAAAGTCTTTGGGGCAGGGGTTGTTTTTCATGTCTGTGTACAATATCTAAGGGGATCCTGCTTTACAACTAGGAATTATAAGCAAAATGATAAAATAAATATTTCATAACCAAACTTTCATATGTGAGATACTAAGCTATCAGTAAACTATAAACACTTGAAGACCTGAAAAGGTCAGATTTCAAGCAAATCAAGGGATCCTCTTTAGCATATAGATAACTTCTGATTCTGTTTAACCTGTCCTTATAACCTATGTATTTTTTCTTATGTCAGAAGAGCACAATTCAGCACATAATTGTTCTATCTGTAAGCCTTTCAGAGTCAAGATTGTCGCAGAAGTGTAGGATTATTGTCACCAAGCATTGCTTCAGAAAACGTGGAATGCACAGAAAGCATGGAATGCTCCTTTGGGATTCCTGCCCAGTCTCCTGGCCTCGCCTGTTTGCAGCATTCTGGGCAGGGTGTATTTCCAATGACACGCAGCCTGCTTTGGGTTTTTTGTGAAGACATGTAGATTCTACTCTCTGTCTCAGCAGGTCAGGATTCTGCCTTAAGTCTGGAAGAGTTTCTGTCTCCTAATTTGAGATTATTGAGGTTTCACTGTGACACAAAGGTGTTAGAACAGACCAAGCAACAATCTCCTATTTTCCCGTAGAATATTCTTATTTAAAGAAACAGTGATGTGAAATTCTTAAAAGAGCTCAGATATTATATATTATTTTATATTATATATTAAAAAGATACCTGTGGAAAAGAATTGTGAAAAATGGTAAAAATACCAAATTGCAACTGTGTAGATGAAGAAAACAGAATGCAAGGCTATATTTTTACACATATATCTGTTTTTGATAATTAAATTATTGATATAATAATTGTAAACTGGGTATTTAGGATTAAACCATGCTCTCCTTTAGCTCATCCTTCATTGATTTTTTTGTGTGCATGTGATTTCATAAGGTCAAAAAATTTATCTTGGTGACACATGGAATTCTTCATTTTGGGATTTGCATCATCTGTGCCACCTGCCTCTGTATGTATGCTTATTTGTAAGTACTATAGCAACACTCCTCACTTGTCTGGTTAGAAAGTCATATTTCCCATTGCAGGAGTTTCACACATATTTTCTTTAAAATTTCAGTACTATAAAAGGTGCCAGAGGAAAAGGTTAGGGGTTCATAACAGAAGCAAGAACAATTGGAGCTGTCAGTTTATAACAGTGGCAAACCTGTAGATATCTTTAAAGCCTGACTAATAGAAAACCAGATTATGGACCAGTAAGCAGGAAACCTTAGTCCACAGCAAAGTAATTTTTCTTAGTTTACCCTTTGGTGCAAGATATTTATAACAAGCCAAATTACCTTACTATTAACCTTTTAACTTGGGCATGTCTATAGGAACTCTTTCCATGTCCTTTTCCATAATCCAAATGTGTTGCATGCTCAAGCCCCCGCTCTCTAATGCTATTGACATTTAGTGACTATTAATGGTAATTCTCTGGTTGTAGCAATTGCAAGTATTTTTATAACTTTGTAATTTATCTGAGAACAATATCTATAATTTCTTTATTACACAGCAATGCCATGAAAACTCCATGTCAAAATGTGCTTTGTTGAATCTCTGGAAAGATCTAATATATATTTCCAATCTTAAATGTTTGAGTTGTTTCTACAAGAAGCACAGGAGAGGTTTCTCTTAAATGCTTTCTCAAGTGGAGAGATGCCTTCCATGATGTACATCAGAGTCCTGATCCCCTGGTATTGCAGTACACAGAACGTGACCTGGTGTATTTTCCATTCCACTCTGGCTTTCCTCCCAGTGGAAAGCAGCATGCACCCAGCAGGGCTTCACACCCACCTTTGCTTCAATGAGCCATCAAGAAAAGGCAACAATTCAGACAGCAGGGATTCAACCCACAGGGATTCCTTGACACTTAGTACATGGTGAGATGTTCTGCCTTTCCCACTTCTGCCTTGGAAGCCTTTAAGCGCCTTAAGTTATATAAAATTTAAAAACTACTCTAACCAAGGAAGGACTCTAGCCAGACATTGCTTTAAACAAGCAAAGTAAAATATTTCCAAGTAATGCCAACAAAAGACAACTGCAGCTCCTAAAGGAGAAAAGAAAATATTTTGTTACAATTCTTTAAAATTACAAGGAGCAATAACATAGTATAGTCAGGAAAAAGAAAAAAAAAAAGAAAGAAAGAAACTGTCAGGAAAAAAAATAATAATTTCTAGGAAATTTTAATCTGAAGATATTTAGGGTCATAAAAGAGGATTTTAGCTATTCCCAGTTTGGTATACATGAATAAGGTAAATAAGTGAAAATAGAGATACAACAAAAGGCCATTTTTCCTCTGTGTGTGGAAGGGACAGATCATTGTATTGAAGAGAACCTTGTTAGTAACATAAAACAAGGGAAATAGATTCACAATTTTTGATACGTAAATTTCACCACCGTCCCCAAACTCTTATCACAAAAGATATTTATTATATATTTAAAACAAAAAAGTGACTTTTTTTTTCCTTTAACACTGGTCATACTTTTGCAGGTGGGTCTTTATAATGCATATGGGATTCTATTTCCTTGTATAACCCACCTGCTTTTCTGTAAGTACATAGGAGGTAAATTATAATGGACATATTTTGTGGAAAAAAAACACCAAACAAACACAAAAAAAAAAACCAAAAAAAAACCCGACAAACCATAAAAAACTAAAACCAAAAAACCTCAAAATCTCCAAACCAAACAGTAGAATAGATGAGTTTTAATGTAATCAGAAAAAAATTTATACTTTATTCCATTTATATTTTATTGCATTTTCTCCTTTATATTCCATGTAAATACAAAACATCAGCTGGTGAACTGTACTTTTCAGAGAGAAAAATACAGTTATATTTAGGCATGTGTATTTTTTACTTAGTTGCTTGTAAAGAAAACCCTCAAACATAATTTTATTTCTTCTTTAAGAAAGAGAGGCGGAACTAAAAACTATAATTTCCTACCATATTTTTATGGTCTTTACTTGTTTTAATTTTAGAAAGGGAAATAGTTCCTACCATGCTTATACAGGTGACTTTTCAGCTTATAAATAATGATATATAAATGATTAAGGATAAAATAAGCAATTTAAAGTTATTCTTTCTGCATCTGACTCTCTGGAACTCTGATTTTTGTCACAGTGTATGCCATCCTTGTTAACCACGACAGAGACTAACCAGTGACTCAAAAGGAATCAACACTTTAATAATTAATGCAAGATGCTGAAGACATAAACCAATTGTGAATAATTCATTTCACTTCAGTTCATGATTTGTTGATGAATAATCATGAAATATCTGGAATTAATTAGCTAATGAATGTTTATGAATAACAATTACCTTTGTTTGTTTCATGATTTCATGTCTGTTTAGACTACTTCAGAGGAAATAAAAAACCATGAACATGTGAAGAGGAATTCTGAAGAAAGATGGATGACAAAGATTTGTGATTACTTCCAGAATGTTATATCAGAAGTGACAAAAGATTAGCAGTCTATCAGTTCACTTCTCTGAGGTGATTATGTGAAAAGAAATATAAAAAAATAGGCCATAGTAAAGCAATTTACAGCTACGGAAAACCCCAGCTTAATGCCCTGATTGTTAATGTATTTGTACCATTACAAATTTTAATTGAGTAATCTATCATGAAAACTTTATTGCATGTATGACAGCAACCGTAAAATTAAAGGTAAAGGTTTCAAGGATGTGAAACTGAATTTCTAGAAGACAAACTACTTTGGATGTAAGGTATATCTGTGTGTCATTTCGTTGCTTAGCTCACTGTCATTCATGTCAGGGAAATACTATTTGTTTGAAGCTATACTAAACAATTCACATCTTTTCATGTCATGTACTTGTAAATAATTTTAAATGTCTTTTTAAAAAATTCTGCCATTTTTTCCATTGCATAAATGTTTTCTTTAATTACATAGAATTATGTAAATTCCTTTAACAGCAGTTAAGGTCAGAAAATCTGTTTACATTTCATAGGTTATCTGGCTGCACATCCTCTAAGAAAATGGAAACAAAATCTAATCCTCCAACAATTTAAAGAATTTTTTTGCGGTCTCACAAAGTGTTTATTTAGGAGATGAAACATAAATCACTGATGAAAGCATAAATTAACTTTAAAAAAAGTGCTTTCCATATGAACCTGTGAAAAATTAAGTTTGATACCTCAGGATCTGAAAAAAGCTGTATAGTGTGTTCCTAAGCCATGGACTCTTTCTTTCAGAAGGATAAAATAGCAGGATTAATGAAGAGCTTAATGATCTCCTGCTGTGATGAAGTCCAGGAAGTAGCTGCTGTAGAAGGCGATGTTCTGGTACCAGCTGAGGAGCATTTGTGGAGGAGTCATGGAAGGTATTATTGCAGGGCAGGCAGATGACTTAGGAAGGTCATAGGGAAGAGGAAAGAGTGGTTGCTAATGTCTAATTCAGATTTTGGTCTTCTTTCAGAGAGAGGAGGTGTTTGGACTGATTCAGATTACTCCTGAAGGCAAGCAGTGGCAAGGATGCCAGGACTTAAGGCATCTTAGATTTCTGTATAACTTAGAGTTACCTGTAATTTCCTGCCTCTCTGGGACAGAAGAGTTATTAAAAGCAGTATGCCAATGGCTTCAGATACTGATATTGCCAGATGTTCTTCAAACCAGGGTACAGAGTCTCTTACTGATGGTATAGATTTATACCTCTCTGATGCTTTTGGATGTGACCAGCAGCTGCAGATCTCAAGAAGATATGTGGTGCATCTTTTGAATTATAGACTTATACCTCTCTGATGCTTTTGGATGTGACCAGCAGCTGCAGATCTCAAGAAGATATATGGTGCATCTTTTGCAAAAATCAGGTACTGTTGCTGTAGTTTAACCATGATAAATAAAAAAGATCACTGACATGAACTGAGCAGTGCAGAAGTGCTGTGGGTACTGACTGTCCTTTTCTGCCTGTGTACCAGAGTTGGAAGAACTTTTTTGCAGCTTACTGCTGTCTAAATTGTCTTTTTTTTTTGTTTCATTTGGTGGTGGAGATTATTTATTCTTTTAAAACATAGAGAAAAAGAAAAAAAAATACAACCCGTTTAACTTAAACTTTGGCATGTCAAAATCTATAATGTTGCACTAATAATACTTGAAACTAAATTCCTTGTTATATTGCTTTAATAAGTACTTCAGTATACATAGTATATATTGAGCACTTATTAACTCATCTTTTACTGATGTCTTAAGTTAGTTTCAAAGTTGTCTTGAAGACAGTTGAAGTTTAAAGACTTATATATATATTCTGTATAACCTGTAGAGCACTGCTTTAGGGTTGGGTTTCTTATAGGTAAAATTAGTTCTCATTTTATGGCCAAAATGAATAGAGATAAAGAAAAACTGAGACAAATTTTGAGCTTGGAAAATGAGGGAAGTAGAATCTGTGGGTGAAGGACCATCCAGCCAATTGATATGCTAAATATCACTTTAGGTAATTTAGTCCAGTTCAAGAGTCTCTATTCCTGGGCCAGAATTTAAAGGACTTGAACATTTGAGATTGTTGTTAGAGACTTATCAGTGCTTCAGAATCCTACTAGACTCTTATTTGTGGTTATCTGTAAAAACTCCATCAGGTAAAATAAACTGCACCAAAGTGTTTGCATTGTTTAGCCAAACCCCTGAGGAAAATCCCTTTGAAGAGTGGATGGCTACAGGAGGACTAAAAGAAGGCTTAGGAGGAGACCTTCAAAGGAGCTTTGCTTTTCCACTGTAACAGTAATTTAGAAGTAATTAAGTTATGTACTAGCAGAAAAATAGGCATATGCTGTGAAAATTGCTTATTGCCCTGGTTGTACCTGCCTCTTTTCTATCCTTGGCACCTTTCTTAATAGCTTTTCTTTGTCAAATATATTTGTTTCTCTTATCCTGAGGCTGCAAACTGTGTGTCACAGAATGGTCTCTTTATAGTTGTATGCTGCAAATTTAATATGATTTGAATCATACTCTAGAGGTCAGTTCAAACACATTTTAGATAAAAACTGTCAAAAGTTGTTTTGTTTTTTTCCTAAAACTCAACTTTCTGGAAGATTGATTTCAATGTAGTTATTCTTGAGTACATTTGTCACAGAAGAATTTGCTTTTCTTTATTAATACTTCCTGGTAAATCGTGCATGTGTAACTGATCAGTCACGTCTCATGACTTTCCACTGTGGTTTGTGGTTTCTTCGTTAGCTTTTTTGGTTTGGTTGGGTTTTTTGGTGTTTTTTTTTTTTTTTTTCTAATCAGCGAATTGTTCTGAACTGAGACCAAATGAGTGGAGGTCTCAGGTGAAATGGGTCGGTTGAATCCTTTTCAGTGCACTCAAACCCTTGGCACAAGGTTCAAATAAATATTCATGATAGCAACACTGAAGTGCTGCAAGTATCCCTCCACAGTCACTGGTCAAGGTTTCCATGTTCTTTTTGGTCTGTAGTGTAGGCCATAGCTCCTCCACTGGAGAGAGGCTACAGAGGGAAAATGTACTGTCATGTGGTAAGCAATGTCAGTACTGAGGTAGTTACAACAGCCTGTTGAGGACAAATATTGCATATTTGGCTGAATATGTATAAGTATTTTAGCCCAGGTGTCTGTAATCTCCAGATGCCAACAGGGAAAAAAAAAACCAAAAAACAAAAAACCCCGAGAAAAAAAGAAAAAAAGAGGGAAAAAATATGATGTAGCTTTGGATTGAAGAAACTTCCAGATATGGCTTCAATAGAAGTGTTTTTAATGAGATAAGCATGAAAAATGAAGGAATATACATACAGGGAGCATATGCGAGGAGTACAGGTTGTGTGTCACAAATATAGTTACCACAAAAAGAACAATACTATCTCTGGATATTTTGCCTATTTAAACTATTCAGGGCTGTCAAAAGGCACAAGTCTGTGTTTCTAGTGCAAAAATAGCATTGTAGTAATTTTCTCCTGACCTGACACCACCGCTCTCATGCCCCCCAGGAATCAATAACACGGTGTCCAGCAGAGAGGGAATATTACTGAATATTATCTGTCTGAGGCTCAGACTTGTCTTTATCTCCTTTAGATAAATTAATAACCTGTCTCATATTTCTTTCTGTAACTGCAAAGTGCAGTTGGAACTCAACACAAACTTACTGTGGAGTTGCTGCTGATTGTTACAGGTTACATTTCCAGCCTGGGGGGGAAGGATATGGGAAAGACACTGTCTTACTCAAATTAAGACCTTATCCCTGTCACCTTGTTTGTCAGCAGCTGAACTTTCTTGTGAAGCAGGGAAGTGTATCCTTCTGTTAGTTTAAACTGGTACATATGTCTGCCTGCTTTTTAAAAGGAATTTCACGCTGAGAGTACATGCTGAAAATGCTCATAAAATTCAGTGGCTTGCTGGGCAGGGTGAAGATGTTAAATTTAACTTACTTGAAATTTTTAAGACTTTGGCACTGCAAAATATTAGACAGCAGAGATAATGTAACATTAAGTGCTGTTAGGACAGCTAATATATTGTATTCTGTGGCTTCTTTATATATCTGTATAACTTCAACTTAGCAACACTTCTTGTGAAATTTATGGATAGTTCCTCAGGGTGAGACCTACAGAATGTTAAGCTACCAGTGATCTTCAACATTGTGCATATATGTGGTTAGAAATACATAATGTTGATTGTTGACCTTTTTTAAAGTCTCTTCCTCTGAGGAAGTGTCTTTTGTAGTGCTTAGCAGCCCAAGTTGTGACTGTTGGGGTGCAATGGAGATTTTGATGCAAGACAAATGAAATCAGATGAATGCTATTGAAACACCCTAGAGGCTGGTTAATTTTATAATCTAACAATTTGAGACTCTGTTAGGGATCACCAAGATTCTTAATAATACACTGGAATTCTGTGTGTGAATTTACATTTTACTGGAATTATATAAAATGCTTTAAAAGTCAAGTCTTAAACTTAGAGGTCACTATTTTCTGCGGGATTTCTCAAAGGAGATTAAAGATTGAGTCTATTTTACTCCTTGTTTTACAGGCTACTTATCTGCTGGTAACTGAAACTTCACTTCCTTTGTAAAGGCCTAGAGAAATGCTTGATTTAAGTGTGGTTCAGGTTTGGCTCTTGTTTGGTAGGGGTTTATGGCTGTTTCTCCATTATTGGCAACTCTTTTTCTCTTAAGTACCCAAGGAAATTAGCTAAAAGGAAAATAAAAGAGTATGATGACAAAGGAAGAGATGATGAGCTATAGGGCAAAGCACTGAGTATTTTTCCCTGTTTAAGGACTGTAAATTATCAAATGTTTGGGGTTTTTTTATGCATCAAATACTAGAAACACTGAATTTTTTAAAGTACATCAGTGGAAATGCTGATATCTGAAAAGAAAAGATTCTCTTGTTTTGCTAGGTATATATGATACAGAAATGCAAAAAAAAAGTATGCAAATAAAGCTTAGCAGGGAGCAAAAATTGTTGAGGAAATATAAGAGCCATATTTTACAAAAACAGTGTCTTGCCTGCTAGTTTTGTCATAGGCTCTCCTTCTTAACATCTCACCAAATATACATAGTCTATAGACATTATTAATAAACATGAAGATATCATAGCAGAGAGGCTTCACTGAAGCTATAGAAGAAGTTTCATGGGCCATACTTGCACAACAAAAAAAGAGAATCTTTACGTTTTGTTCACTTCAATGAAAATTTAAACAAATGGGATGTTAGAGTTTTATGGGGAGTTTGGGTTTTTGGGTTCTGTAGTGTGTTTCTGGATTTTTTTCCCCCTGATTTCTCCTCTATCAGGAAACAGGTGATAACAACAAAAGCAGAGTCAGTGTTGGACTTGATGGGAAACAGTGATAGATGTGGCAACGAAGCCTTGAAAGAAATCTGAACATTATTTTAGTGTTTTTAAATAGGAGTAACACCTTGGGAATAAGTTATATACTAAGGGGATTGATGTTCAGGTACACTATCTTGACCCTAGAAATCTTCTTTTCCAGATCTTTTTGTCCTTATAAAAAGCTGCAAGTGAGTGCAAATAGGCTGCCAATAAGAATTCATGATCCTTTGTCTGGTGAAACTGCTATAAGCATAATTTCCTAAAATGCAAACCTCTGTTATCATCCAGGTACAGGAAAATACTTGTAGCTGAAATTCTTACAATTCTTGTGCCCTTTCCCAGCCCTTACTGAGTAATTCTTACTTTTAAAAGGAATAAATTTTTATTCTATAGTATTTCTAAAAGGGTTTTTATGTTTGTGGGTTTTGCTATGGAAACGTAATTATGGTTTTTTTCCTTATGACTCTATTTTGAGGTTAACATAAAGTCATATTTGAGTTGGAAAACGGGGTCAACTTGTCACAAGTGAATCTGGTTTCTTAATTTTTTCTGCCAAAATCTTTCACTAGAAAAGTTTTTTGTTTGTTTTAAAATTATCTTCATGCTACCTCCTCAAACTCCTACATCCTAACCCTTACTTCTGGAGTGTAATGAAATTAACCACTTTCAAGAGGAAAGTAGTGGAAAGCACAGCAAAATGACAACAGTCTTGATGAAGAAAAATCATATGGTGTGCCCAGACAGTGTTTAGCTTGATGCCAGATTACACAATAAACCCTTTGCCCTCTAGTTTTAAACTTGCTGTTTTGATGTCAGTGTAGTGTCTGCTTTCTGGAAAGCATAAAGCAGAGGTTTTTTATTAGTTTGTCTTTACTGCGGTTGCTAGTAGAGGCTATCATTCTGGAGCACATAAATTGCATGTGTGGCTGCAGAATAATGAAATTACTTTAATTCATTAGGTTACAAATCTCTCTGAAAAAAATAGCACTGGTATTTTCCAGCATCTGTAGTTCAAATAACACTTTGCTTTTACTGGTCCAATAGTAAAATTTTAGCTTAAGGCTTGATTTCTGAGCTCAGTGATTGCACAAAATAGGAAAAGTAAGAATTTGTTATCCTTCAATATACATGACCAATGACTCTTCTGAGAGGAAACGTAGTGGGAAGGGAGAATTCTGTGTAGTAGACACTGCATGGTGCAAAGAAGAATGAAAAATAAATACTACTTATGTTTAATTTGGTTTACTCAAATACTTGGTTTGCAAAACTGTGTGAAACATTCAAAGCACTTTGAGTGCCAGGGGGTCCGTGAAGACGAATCTTAAAATAGAGTGTAGGCAAAAGAGTAACCACTTTATTTGTTTAAACTAGAAAAGTTTTTATGCTGTTAAATAGGTCATAATCACCATTAATAAGAGATGCAGCAGGCATTTTTTTGGTATTCCAGAGATTATAAAGACACTCTCTGTCTAATTATGCAGTAAATTACCTAAAAGGAGAAGAGTAGGCTATCCAAATGTGGTTTATTTTTCTTCTCCCTCTACCTGAAGTATCAGCAGGAGTTATACCTAAACTTCCCTTAATGCCTTGGCCTACGGACTGCATGGTACAACTTGTTTCTTGACTGCTGTGGATGCTGGAAATTCTTTAGAAAATTACATTAGAAAACAACGAAAAAATATCCATAAAAGAGAAGTTTTGTTTTAATTCTTTTAATAAGAAAATGTTGCTAAATACGAATGTCTTTTCCTCAGAGTGTTTCTGAATGCCAAATAAGTGCAGACTGACAGAGTTATTTAGGGAGTTTTGCTATATAAGCAATATGCTCATATAAGCTATTGTAATACAGGGCAAATATCTTACTGTGCTGATGCAGAATGTTGAAGTAATTAATGCTGAAAACAGTCTACTTCATCCTAGAAAGAATAGAGGATATGAAAGAATTATGATTCACCAAGTGAAAACACTCATTTCTCCTTTATGAATGCAATAACTCACAGGTTCAGGTAGTTCACTCTACAGTTGTTACAAAGTTCAAATCAATCAGACAAACTGTAACTGGGTAAAATTCAATATATACAAATATATAAACAATATATAACATTTTCCTTCACTGTAAAACTTTGTGGCATCATGTGAAGATAACAAATTAACTTTAGTCTAATTACTTTCTTGATTATTTTCGCAGAATATTGCCATTAGGCTCCCCAGAAAAGAGCTCCATTCCTTGATGGTCGGCCTGGAGAATTAATTGGAAGTATCTTTTTACAGACAAGTTAGTGTGTCATTTTTAATGCTATTTTGAAAATCCTATGGGATCACAGAAACCCAGAATAAAATTCTGGTTGTGATGTGAGAAGTCAGCATTTTTATGTCTTCTTATAATGGGCAATAAAGGCATGAGGAATTCTGGATTGCAGTATGTGGCAGCAGCTACCTTGGCCTTTGCTGGAACCCAAAGAAAGGCCTGTGACTTTCCCACATGTGCATGCACCATGGCTAATCACAGCTGCTTTGCCATGTCAAAATACGGGGCTAAGCCTTTATGAAAAAAGCTCTTACCTTCAATGAGAATTTATGTGGCAGAATCTGGGGGTGGAAAGGAACCCCAAAGATGGAATTGGTATGACATAGCTACAGAGGTTCTCTTAGTTGGTTTGTCTGAGATGGTTGGATGGTTCACTGATCCTGCTTGCCAGGTGTGTGAAGGCACAATCCAAAGGAAACGTGGTTGAATTTCAGGGCTGTGTGCCATTTGAGGTGCCTTCCCAGCACCATGAGCATGACCATTTTTCATCATGCATTGCTACTGATGGATCCCCTGCACACTTCTTGTGAGCTGAAATTTGGGGCTCTGATGTAGAAATACACAGCTTTAAAATTCACAGTAATTTGTTGTATAAGCTAACTGTAGTTGCTATGGAATCTCAATGAAGAGAAACTTTGCTGACGCTTCTTGCTCTCCTCAGCTGCCTGTTCTTTTGTTTAATTCAGGTTTGATGTTTTCCAAGTGCTTTGATGGAAGGAAATGACCATTAAAAAATAATACTCCTTTTGATGTTATCCAGCTTATTAGGCGGCATAATTATAGAAAGTTCTGATGTGAAACAGGAAAAAGAACACATAAAAAGTAAAATGTTTGGGGTATTTTTTTTCCAATGCTAACACAGGCTAAATGTCTTCTTTCATCACTGGTGTAACTATTGTTAAAAAAATGAAAGCAACTGGCATTCTTTTTTGTGAAGAAGGAATAGTATTTATTGGGGGAAATAAATACTACTTAAATATAGTAATTAATTGCTTCGTATTTGGATTTACTAAAATCTTCACTTATACAGTGTGGAGAATGCTATTATTTTGTCCATGCAGGATACATAATTTGATAAGCAGCTTCCACTGACTGTTGTAGGAACTCTGCTTTTTGACTTCTATGATATTTGTCTTAGCCAACAATGATGGATACTATTACATATTCTAGATGTTATATTAGGCCACAACTTCCTGCAAAGTATAACCTTCAAAGGCATTATTTATTCATAAGTGCACATAGTCATGTGTTCTTTAAATTTCCCTGTAATTTAAAAATAATGGTGACTTATATACTAAAGCAATTAAGAATAAAATGGCAAGGATGTTTCCCTGTGATATATCTGTAAGGGAGTCTTGGCTCCCATAAAAATGAAAGCAGACTGTAAGATTATTTTTTTTTCCTACTGTTTCATGACCTTCCAAAGACTCGGGGTAACTCCTTACTAAAAATTCTCTATCATAAGAATTAAAATTATTTCACTTGACTGGAAATCTATGTATCAAGCCCAAACCAAAGTGCAGCCAGAAAAATTCCTTCACTTTTTTTGTCTTTGTTGCCTTTTGTTTCTGATGCAACCAAAATAGAATAATTTTAATGCATTAAAGTTGCTAATTCAACAGATAAATGTTTTTGGGTTTTTTTGCTTACAAGAAGGAGACAAGAGTTATATTTTTAGTCTTTAGTCATGGCAGAATGAAATTTTGTGGGGTTCTTTTTCATTTAAAATTACTTGCTTCTTTGGCAATAAAGCTCACTTTTCTTTTAGAGTGATTACAAAATTGCTCTTCCAAAGGCTTTTATCTCTTAATTCAGTTTCCAAATTTTCTCAATAGGGTCTAAACCACCAACCAAAACAAGCTGTTGCTCCTGCTGCAGCCAGTCCACCTTCATTGTCATTTGATTAAAAATGTTTCAGTGGTAGTACTGTCTAAATATTTCTCTAATTCTGTTTCCAAAAGAGGAGACTCACTCTAGTGCTGCAGGGAACCATTTATTAGTCTTGTTAGTAAACTACAGGTATAGTGTTCTTTTCAGAGAAAGGGAGCTTTTTCTGTCCTGAAAACTTAAATTCAAATTAGTATTTGGGGTTTTTTTTAAAGTGAAGAGTAGGAATCCATGTATTAAAAACCACTAACACATTTTGATTTATCTTTCCAGTTGATCAACAGGTTTGGCTTATCTGTTCCCTAATGTTAATTGGTTAATGTGTTAACAAGTAATTAACTGTTTGCTTAAACATTTTTTGTTGGTTTTGGCTACATATTTTATTCTTCATTGAAATTATCTACCAATTTCAGGATCTATCTACCTATTTGTCAGCACAGATGCATCTCCTGACTAAATAATCATTTCCTTGCAGTTCCCAAATATAAGGTTCTGTTTTCCTCTGGCTTCTTCATTTATGTTATTCCTGGAAGGCAATATGCCTTTGTAGTTAATAGAGCATACATGATCCAAAGAGGTTATAGGTTTTTGTGTGCAATTTTCCTCAGTATTTCTTACTGGCTATTTTGAAATACTACTTGGAATCACTTATTTACAAGCTAGGGCCCAAGCTGGAGGTTCAGGGCTCCAGTTTAGCAACCAGTATAAAAAAAAAAAAAATAGAAACACCTAAAAGCTCAAGTACTGTAGTAACATATTCTTTATACATTTATTACTTCTCATGTCCATTCCCATGAAAAAAGTAGCTTTTCTCTCCATGAATGCCACCATAAAGGTTGTGTGGCAAGTGTTTATCTAGGGTCTTGGGAAGGTGGTAACTGGTCAGAAAAGGTGGTAACTGGTCAGAAATAAAAGTCTGTACATTTACAATTTTTATGGTAATCTTCAATGATTTCTCAGACTGCCTATGTGACTTTCTGTGACCCTGGTTTCCTTCAGCTACTGGGACACCTATGAACTGCAGTGCTAGACATTTCTGGAGAATTCAGTACAAAGATATTAGTCAAGCAGACCGGCAGGTTCTCAACTTTCCAAAACTATTTAGGTGGTTGAAAAAAGGTATGCAGAATTTCCTCTGATATATATAAGTAATTTTTATATATTTATAAAAAATTTATATATATATATATAAATACTGAATATTAAGAAACAGTTCAGACAACTGCATGCTGACTACTTTTTAAAATATATACAAGAAATATTATTTCATTCAAGATAGGACAGTGTAAATGTTTATCATTGAATCTGACATTTTGTGTTGTTGCTTTATGAATTATTCTTTTTATTCATGGGTGGCTAATTGTGTTATAGTCCCATGTGGGGCCATTTTCAGGGCACTAAAAAAATATAAATATTGTCAATTTTTGTTTTGGATCTTTTACTTGGATCGCTGAACTGCAGTATTATGGTTTTGATTTGGGCTGAGCCTATCCCGAAAACTACCTGACCTAACTAAAGCTGTTTTATGTTTAAAAGAAACTTTAAACTTATGCAAGATTTATTCCATAGCAACCACAGAAATGTCATTTTTGAAAGCCAAAAAAAAAATATTTGGTTAATATACAGTGTTCAAAATTAACTTTAGGTTTAATGTTATATTTATAGGCCAGAAGACCATAATCTGGGAAGTGCTAGATATTCTGTTTTCCTTTATTTCAGAGAGAGATCAATGATGCAAGATAACATTAGTATTAATCCGTCTGTTGAGAACTATGAATATTCAGAGTAAGCCTAATGAAAAGGAGAAAATAAAGCAGGTGGCTCAGTGCTTCTAATATGTTTTGGCACTGAAGCCTCAAATTAAAATGCATGAAAGAAAAGACAAGTATTCTTTGGCAAATTCTGTGGGGTTTTTTTTGTTACTTTGTCTTCAATAATTGTTTTAGCTATTAAATTTTTAATCTTGAGTGACTACTGATGCAATTAGTATATTAAAATAGCCATGACTGACAAAAACCTCTGTTTTATTTTTAACCAAAATGAGCAAACGTGCATATCAAACCACCTGAGTGTAGTCAGTTGCCTTAATTCAGTCAGAATTCAGTTAAGGAGGATAATTTTGAGCCCAGAGGGGCAGGTGGGCAGGTGATTGTGCATGAGATTGGAGCATGGAACCTAGAAGACTCAGGACTTTTTTTGTTCATTTGGCTCCCTTACTTGATGATCTCTAGAAGGTGGAAGAAAGTAGTATATGGAATAATTTGAGAACTAAAACATATAAATGAACAGATTTTCCAGAGAGATTGTGGAATCTCCCTCACTAGGGATATTCAAGAACTGTCTGGATGCAATTCTGTGCCATGTGCTCCAGGATGGCCTTTGCTTGAGCAGGAAGGTTGGGCCAGATGGACCAGCTGTGGTCCCTTCCAGCCTTACCCCTTCTGTGATCTGTAATCCATTAATTTCAAAAATCCAAAAATGCCATCCACACAACCAATCTGACTTAAAACTAAGACTGTTCAGGGAACGAACTTCAAAAGAAAGAAAAACAGATCAAATAAATATAATTTAGAAACTGATGGATAGTGCCTTTTGGCCAAAGTGAGGTGTGTTCAATTCACCTAATGGGCTTCCGTGATCATTTGGGCAAAGGAAATGTTGCAGATTTAACAGCAGTCATTCTTACAGCTGAGCAAGGATTAAGTAGATTTAGTAGCTTTGTAGACTGTGAACTGAAATTAAGAAAACACATGCATGGTGGAGTAATGGACAGAGGTGTTCAGATGTCAAAAATAGGTTGCCATGTTCTTGTTACCTAAAAACAACAACAAAAAAAACCTCCCTTCCCTCCTGTCCCCCCAAAAAGAAACACCCCCACCACCCCCCCGAAAAAAAAGAAACAAAACAATCAAAAAGGCAAACAAACAAAAAAAAGAATAAACAAAACAACTGCTGGAAAATTACTGTGGGTCTCCAAGAGGGGAAGCATACATAGCCATCTAGTAGAGAACAGCAGTTGCAAAAGGGCAGGTAATGAATTTTTGCCAATAAATTCTTGCATGTTTGTATAGACATATATATTAAATGTTCTATTTCCCTGACTGTGTTTTTTTTCCTTTTCTGTCCTCTTTTCCATTTTTTTCTTTTCGTTCATTGCTATTGCCTATTTAACATTCTTCTCCTTTTGCTTCCTTTTTTATATAGCTTTTCCTCCTTTTACCTTAACCAGCATGAATTTACAGATCTATTCAGTGTAATACTAGTGACATACTGTTGGAGTCATAATATAGTCAGAGATTTCTTTTGTATTTCAGAAATGAGTATAAATAATTTCTATCAGTTACATAATATCCTAAACAGAAACCTATTAATTTAAAAATTCTGAAGAACCCTGTACCATATTGATATTTGCACTTGTACAGCAATATGTTCAGACATCTGCACAGGCAAATGCTTCATAAACTCTAAAGTACTAAAAACAATATATATATTAAAGTGACTCACACTTAGTCAGATAAATAAGGTGCCAACCACAAAAACATGAGGAAAACAAGATGTGCACAGAAATAGAATTTCAGGGTGAAACTTACAGTATGCATTGGAATCACTTACATGGTGAATTTAATGAGATTAAAATTTAATCCCTATTCTTTTTGGAAATGGAACACATGCAAATCTTCAAGTGCTAACTGTTACAAAAGTAGAATGCTACTTTATTTATTAAATCCCCTCCACTTAACTGAATTGCTGAACTTTCCTGGAAGATCATTTGTTTTGCATATTTTTGGTTAGACTATAAGGTCAGATCCAGCAAGTATGCAAGAATATGTCAGCAAGAAAGAGTAACACTGAAGCTTTTATAACTGATTTAATAAAACAAATAAGGTTTTATTGGTTATACTTATTCATTTTAACAACCTCAAAAAGTTTTCTTCACCTGGTAGTTTTCTGAAGTGAAGCAAATAATTTTGAATTGCAATTGGCTAAATTTTCTTTGCTTATTGCTTGTTTTTATCTTCCTATTTCCATTCACCAAAGTTCTTTCATTCAACTTTCTCTTTCCTCTTGAGTGATTCTTGCCCTGAAATTTGATTTCAAAGAGCTGCATAAGAAAGGATGAAGTATTTCCTTTGTGAGAACAATGTTTGTCAGAAAGCCTGAGATATGCTAAAGTGCCCTTCAGTGTGACAGAAGCATTTTTCAGTGCTGGGTGACACAGCACAGAGACGTCAGCAGGAGTTCTGTTGGCAGCAAAATGAATTAAGCACGGTTTCATAAGAACCTGTCTCGTGGTTGAATTATCTCACACTTAATATAGTGAAAACTATCGTTAAAGGGTGACTGTCTCTGTTCCTAGCCCTGCCCGATGGTTGGAGTTTTCGTATCCTTTCTGTCTTCGGGAAACATTAGGAGTTGAGCTCAGTGGGAGACATAGGGAGTGTTTCCTCTAATTAACCGTGAATTTCACAAACCTTTTATGCATACAATATTATTAGAATTTGTAATTCTTTGGCATAAATCAACCCATATATTCAGTTGCGAGTTAAAGAAAAAACTACGTATAATTATGTCTTACTGCAAAAACCTTAATTTCCTAGGAAGCTGGCCTAAAATTGTTTTCGTCAGGGTATTTTGATGCTAAAATTTGTGCACTAGAGAGGTCAGGCAACAACATGCTGCCAACAGCAAGCTGTGGGCTGAGCTGTAGACAAAATGAATGAAGTGAATAGAGGCCACAGCTTTAATAAAAGATCCTCAGCTACATTCTTCTGCCTGCAGGGAGCTATAGCCTTTCTTCCCCTATTGACAAATCGTCTGATACTTTTCAGATATAAACTGGTTCCGCTTTGAGGTTACTGTCATACTTCTCAGACCTGGTGAGGAGTCCATCTGAGGGCTTTTTCCAGTTCTGTAATATCCCCCTATTTTATCAGTGCTTTTTTGGAATTAACTTACTGAAAGCAAAGATATTTCACTGCTATTGACATCATTGGGGGGGTTGAGGAGGGAAAGAAAAGGATTCAGCATGCAGGCAAGGTTCCACAGATAGAGCACAAAGGAAGGTTTCAATCCCCCCAGCTCTGTTTCTGTAGCTGCTCATGAGGTTTTAACACTTCAATAAGATTAACACCATGGAGCCTTGCTGAGTATATACATACAAGCAGCTCCTGGCCTAAGCTTATTGAAGGCAGAAAGATGAAATAAACTCTTTGCCCTAATTTTTCTTAAGGCTTTGGAGTCTGAGTAACTGCAGTTAAGGAAGGGTTTCTCATCCTTTTCAAAAAATACATGATTTGCCTTCCTTTTTTATAGCCAGAAACAGGGTATTGAAGTTTTTTAGCTAGGAAGCTGAGAAAGTGCCTGGAAAATCTTCAGCGGGTGATCTAGGCTTTAAACAAGTACACTGCCAGTGCTTCAGGAGTGCAGGCAAACAAACATCATAAGTATTTTGGACACGTAGTTAATAGAATGTTGGAGCTGGAGAAATCTAGTTACCACAGTCAGAGAAGGGCAGAGAGACTGATGAAAACAAAGTGCATGATGACAGTGGAAAACAGGCATGAAGAGAAAAAGCTGACAGAAAACATTTGTAAGTTGTGCTGACGTTGAGGAAAATAGGATGGGAAAGCAGCATAAACCAGGCCTGTTTTATTCTGTGTCATTTTAATAAGCTCTAAGATCCTAGCTCTTTTGAATTAAAGGGCTCAAAATGAGATTTGTTATATGCTAGTTTTCAGAATCAAGTTATCCTATAACTGTCTTGAATAATGCTGTTACCTCTTTTGTCTATGTAGATTATCAGTATATTTTGATATGAAAAGAATGATTTCCATACTCTGCGTTTGAATACCTCTGTGCTTCACTTGCTAATGAAAAAGCAGGGAGATCTAGTGGCAGCACCCAGTCCAGTCTTTGAGAAGCAAAGATTTTGTGTCTTGTTCTCTGTGGGTAAGTCATTAACAAGTCCTCAAAGCAACTTAGATGTTTAAAGCCTACACCCTTAACAACTAGTTTGACTCCGAGGGTCTTTATCTAAGCTGAGATACCACTGAATTGTGTGTTTCAGTTGCAATTTCTAATACACATGCATTTCTATATATGCATCACAAATAAAGCAAACAAAAATCACTAGTCATTAACAGCTGCAGATTTTTTTGTACTCAAAATAGAAGCCATTTAAGTTCATACTCTCTGACTTTGAAGCCTTTTTCATGTGGGTAATTTTTGGTCTTCATATGAATTTTTTGAGATTATTCAGATTTTTAATACAGAGTTTTAGCTACTTTGGTACACAGCTAGACCTTAGTATTTCAGTTCTTAGCTGAGAAAAACTTCAGTGTCTCTAGGTTTTATACACTGTTTCTTGCTGTGATTTTTGAGTGATGTATAAAATATTATGACTTACATCAAGTCTTGTGAGCCTTTGTTTTCCATTCATCTCCTCTATATTTCAGCTTTCTACACTTTTAATAGATGTCTTCTATTGTTAACACAATTAAACTGCTTTGAATAGAATATTGGTTCAACAGAACATACAGAAGGCATTGTTTTTGTAAAAATCCTGGTGTATATTTTTGGAGAATGTCAGAGTTGTGCAAATTCCTAATGACTATTAATTTCACCTTTATATTCCAGTATATGACCAAAAATAACTAATACCTTCTGTCAGCCTCTAGGTGATTCAGTTCCCCTAATGAAAAGATTCATTTGACATTGCTCATTTGTTTTCTTACTTGTAGATTTCAGCATCAAATAATATAGTAGAAGTTCAGCTGGACTAAGTGCCTCATTTCATTAGCATATCTGGGCTAAAACTAGTTGGCAAAACTGATTACCTAAAATGATAATTTTGAAATAAACAGGTCTGAAAACCTCACCCTATCCTTGCAGCCTGGGAAAGAAAATTAAAAAAATTTTGAAAGGCAGCAAGCTGTTGTAGTGGTGTTAAAGTAGCAAACCTACAATTATGTTAGGCAGGTTAGATAGCAGCTATTTCTTTTCCCATGCTAGTATGCTCAGCCTACTGGTTCAGTAGTCTAGAGGTGTGGATAGGCTGGAGCTAAGGGCTGCAAGGGGAAGGCAGGGACAAATACTTTCTTTTGGGAGTTTACCAGTTCACATATATTTCTTTTTATTTTTTCCCCCAAAAAAAGAGTTTTGATAATTTCAATTATATTAAGTAAATTAATATATAAGTATATTAATATATTAGAAGAAATTATTTTTTTCAGTTCAGATCCTCTCAGAAGCTGCAACAGAACACAACTATTACTCAAACTCCAAAAGTTCATTCTAGCTTTATTATAAGAGATCTAATATTTATGAATTTGCAGTTTCCTTTAAATACATTTATGAGTTTATTACTGTAACTTAAGCTAGTAAGACATGGACTCCTTTTAATGAATCTGTAGCATTCCTGCAGGGAAAACGGATTTGCCTCAAAGATTTTATCAGGAGGAAGGGAGGAAAAAGCTAACAGTAGTTCAGCAAGCCTAGAAAGAGTTTCTGGAAGAGGAGACTAATAGGATTTAGCTTGTACTGAACATCTTGTAGAGACCTGTGGTATATAGGAACAGAGACATTGTCGCAAGAATATTTGGCATTTCTAGGAAAGATGATAGAAATTTCTGCTAAACTGAAAATGAAAAATGTTGCAACACCTTTTTCTAGTTGGTCTTGAGATTAAAGATCTTGATATTTCCAGTTCCATTAAATGTGCATTCCTGGGCAATTCTGTTACAATATCATGATACCATAGAGACACAAGTCTTTCATGGACAATGCCCACAGACATGCCTTTGACTTTGAATAAGTCAACAATAGTCTTAGGTTATAGATATTGTGGTTGACATCTTTCCTGCATGGCTTCAAGATTAAACTTAGAGATCTACATGAATGAAAATCAGAAATCTTGCAAGAGAGTGAAAAATTATATCTGTGTAATACTAATGTCTCCCATCTCTGCTGCATGCAAATTTTCCAGCCTAGATTTACTTCTTCTATGAGACTGGATAAGACCACAGCCCACCATGGTTTGGTTACAGGCTGAGACATTGCATCCAGAGATACACAAATAAATGTGATAAGTACCAAAAACTTCAAGTAGCACTAACATATAACCACTCTTTCAGTGGGAAAGAAATGCCATAGACACAGCCTTGCCCACTACAGCTTTATAAAGCACAAACAGTAAGAGCAACTGCTGTGGGATATAAATTAGGAAAGCCTCGGGGAAAAAAAAAAAATTGCCTTCACAATGTCTGAGGGTGTTGATACTCTGTAGCAGACCAGCCAAATAATAGTTTTATAAGCTACTTGATTAGAAAGAGTTTTGGTTTGAATGCTCTCTCATTTGCAATTAGAGGTGTTAATTCAATGGCTAAAGGTCAGGAATTACTCACTGCTAGCACTGTGTCTCAGAAGCATATCCGGGAAATGGTCATCAGCTCAAATCAGAGGTGTTAATATGCAATTAAAGGTCACAGTGCCTTGTGCTGAATGAAATTGGCTGTTCTCTAGATTAACTTTTTCTGAAGGGATGGCTGCTTAGTTGAGGCAAGTATGCCTTCACAGGGACATTCCAGTTAAGCATCTGCTTTTCACAGGAGCCAAAGGCTTTGATGAGACAGGTTTTATACTGCTAGGGATAGTTTCAACATTTCTTCCATTGTCTGGGTAGAGATGAATATAAAAAAGAAAAGGTGAATAAATTCATTGTAGTGAATGTTTCTGAGTGTGGTTGAAAGTAGACAAATTTTATATAAACCAAAATTAAGTGCAAACAAAGGTAAGCATACTCACCTGAAGCTGTAGCTTGTAGGTCTAGTGCCTAGAGTGTTTCACATGGATGCTCTGTAAATTACTTTCTGGTACCTCAATGCCCCTGTTTACCTTGTCAGTACCACAGATGTTGAAAATGCACAGAATTACCTTATCAGTTTTTTCTTCTGCCTGGGCATAAATATATGCATGTGGAGTCTTAAGCTGATTATGTCCTTTTAGACAGCTTGTTCAGGTTTCTTTGTGACTCTTTTTTTGTCTTAAAATCGTTCTGCAGCAAGTCTTAGGCTTCTCCTGGTATGGTGCTCTCTGCAGAGAAAAGGAACTTTTCTACTCTGTTGACCAAAACAGTGTGATGCCAAAATTCTTGTCACTATTGAATATTGTCTGTAAAAATGTGGAGCACAATGAGAACATATCTGTATCAGGGCATATCTGTAAGAAATTTGATTCAACGAAGCTTTTCAAATTAAAAATGAGCCTGATAACTACCAAGATTAGTTTCTCAACAAGTTATTATAAATTAAATTCATCCAGATTACATGATATATTCCTAAACACATAGATACATCTTCAAAACAGAGATTATAACCAATTCAAATACTCATTGAGCAATGGAGAGGAACGTTCCCAGGAATCTCAATAATTAAGCACAGTTTATTAAGTAGATCACTAATTGAGCTGTAGTAATTTGTTATGTGTATAGGCTATCAGCCTGTCATCTCCTGCTGTAGATGAGTAGTTTTATTTTCGGTTTGATAAAGGCAGTGTAGCACATGTAGGCAGTCAGAAATTGTGTTTCTGAACTTTCAGTGCTACTACAATTTTTTTTGAATACTGTTATGTTCAGCCCTATTTAATTTTGCTCTTATCTCCTAGTTAACAAGCATGGTTGAAAAACATTTGCAAGTTCACTCATTTTAAAGGGCGCTTGCGTGACAGAAATGTTTGTGTTGGTGTTGCAGCTGCTCACAAACCACATGTCTAACTTACAGGCATATAGTGAAAACTCTATTTTTTCTTCTCAAGTGTGCCAGTGTCACAATCTCTGCATGAACATGCATGCTGTCATCAGAAGTGTTACTTTGATATCAAGAACAGTCTTCAGGGATTACATTTGGTTACATTTTTTCTCCTCAAAATGCTTGTCCTTCCATATAGTAGTTTTGCGCCTAAAAATGTCCCAAATTATTAAGTTGTTCCATACATAAGAGAGCACACAAAGGTGCTTACAGTTGTTGACTTTTATTAAACTTTCCAGGATCTCAGGGTAGCTACCCTCAGCAGAACAGCATTAGACTGTTCTGGCCATCTGCTCCATTCCACCGGCATCTTTCAGCACTCACTAGATGGCTGTGTATCCTTAGGAATGCTGCCTTGTAAAGATTCTAGGAGTAGTAGTAATCCACTCACCATTTGGGGGTTTTCAGGAGTAGTATGCATTCCAGTATATGGCTTGCTTACTTTCCCATCTAGGTCATCCTCCGTTAACTTTGGCTAAAGTGACCCTTGAGTTAAACTAGATTCTTCAGCTATAAAAACCTGTTGATCTCTCTGAACTTTTTAAAATGCTTCCTCAGCCAACCTCAAATATACTCCATCAAACAGAATTGAATATGCTGGCTTCTCAGCAGGAGTATTCTCTTTGCATATTCATTGTTTGGAAAAGAAAAATAGCTAATTATAGCTCTTTATCCTCTAATATCTCTACTGTGGTGGTTTTATCAGCACAGGGAGGAATACAAAATGAGGCAGTCTTCAAACAAACATATAAGCTCTTGAAAGCAAACTGATAACATGAGTTTACAAGCTGCATTCTGAGAGAATCCTTAGTTAAATACCACTGTCTGGATTGTGCTCTCACTGAGCTAGTGCAGCAACCTAATACAATTTGTAACCCTGCTTGTTAACTGAGCAGCTGAAGTACTTGAAACCTTGTCATACTCGAGAAACCCAAAGACAAATGCATTTCATTATTGGCCATACCAGCTACTTAAAAAGCAGCCACAAGATACTCCAAAATAGAATATTGCTTCAAGTAACTAACAATTGAAACATGACACTTCAGTTTCCTTCTAAATTTTTATATCGTCGTTTTCTTATTGTACACATCAACCTCTTTTCTTTCTTTTTTTCTGTCATAAGTTCTTCCCTGAAGTCATATATTGAAGCAATGCATTCCACTTCCAAATTTAGGTGAGAAGGAATGAGCATTTCTTCTTTTTGTTATTTTAAGCACATATTTCTGTTTTATGCAACTTTAATTCCATGTAGATTTTTATGTATCTTCTATTCTGTTTTGCCTTGTCTTTCTACAGTAAAGTCCAAATATACTTAGCACTCTTCTGATGTGAAAATATTTTCCTACTTTTATCAAATAATTTAGTTTAGATGGAATATGGTTTTTCAATATTAGTTAGAAATTAGCCGTATAAACATGTTAAACAGATGGACTGAATATTATACAATTGACTAACATCATATTAATCTCAGTTTTATTTACTATTCCTCATTTTACGTCTTGATATCTAGCTTGTTGTCACATTCTCAGTAGATTACTGAGTTTTGAGTTTAAATAGCTACATCACTCACAGTTGTAGGGTTAAGATAGTTAGCCATGGTCCTGTATTCTTGACTTCAAAGAGAACTGGGCAATCACCAACTGTGTTAAGTTCAACAGGGGAAAATTCCAGATTCTGTGCCTAGCATGGGGCAGCCCTGGATATACAGACAGACTGGGGAATGAGAAGCTGGAGAGCAGTGCCAGGAAAGGGTCCTGGGGGTCCTGGTCGATGTCAGGATGGACATGAGCCAGCAGTGCCCTGGCAGCCAGGAGGGCCAACCCTGTCCTGGGGTGCATCAGGCACAGCATCACAGCCAGGCAAGGGAGGGGATTGTCCCGCTCTGCTCTGAGCTGGGGCAGCCTCATCTCAAGTGCTGGGGGCAGTTTTGGGTGCCACGATACAAGAAAGACATTGAACTGTTAGAGGCAGGCTCCTCAGCCAGAGGCTGCTTGGGCACTGGCACAGGCTCCCCAGAGAAGTGGCTGCAGCACCAAGCCTGGGAGAGTTGAAGAAGCATTTGGACAACACTCTCAGGCTCGTGGTGTGACTGTTGGGGATGGTTCTGTTGCCAGGCCAGGAGGTGGGCTCCGTGATCCTGGAAGGTCCCTTCCAACTCACCTGAGTCTGTGAACATACTGCCCCAAGACCTATTTACTATCATCCTCTCTGATTACCTAGTTAGGCTAAGGGTCTCTAGAGCTCCTTGATTTTATTTGGGTTTTTTAATTGGCTACTTGTTTTTCTGTTGGCTTATAGTGTAACTGTATAGTGATTAGATGAATCTCCTAATGCTCATCTGTTTCTGCATTCTGAATCTTCTAATTAATTAGAAGGGCAAAAAAAGCTGTGTCCTTGAGACAAATAGGACACCTTAGCTCTTCTAATTATATTAATATAGAATATTAGTATATGATGACTCACTGTTATTTTACACAGCCAAAACTTCTGTCTCTGATTGCAGCAGTGGGTAGGATTACTTTTGAGATGAGCCACTTTCACCAGTTCATTTATATTCTACTTCCCCAACTTCCATATTGTCAGAAATATTGCTTTTGTCCCTGCCACTCGTAGGCTAAAAAGAGGATAAAAGCTCTCTTGTTAAATGCATTGGAAGGAAGAGAGAAATCATATGTCTAAATGTCTTTTCATATGAACATGACTAAAACAAACACTGGGAATGAAAGCCTTAGAAGGACAAAAATAATTTAAATCCACATGTTATGTTTGACTTTACTAAAATAAATAAATAAACTTCTACATAACGTAGAAAAGAAAAACATCTCCTGAGATACCCAAAATCATAGAAGGTCATCAGAAAACAATAAAGGACAGGACTTGAAATTTAGCTTTAACTTTTTTTTTGTTATTGTGTGCATCACAATGAGTGTGTTTAAAGCTGGATTTGGAAGTGAAGCTGTTGTGTGTGATGCAATAGAGTATAATTGAAAGGATTGAGTGGTGGGTTAGAATCAGTGCTTACAGCGAGAAAAGCAGTCAGCTGTCTGATGTGTGCATGTGTTCATACTTCAAGCTTTAATAAAACAGTAGGGAAACACCATAGGTGTTCTCAAGTATGCTGCATACAAATTTTCCATAGAAATATATGCCTGATTGTCATTCTGAATGCTAGCAGAGAAGACTGAACAAAAGGATCTTGCTTTCAGTCCTCCATTTAGAAGATGTTTCTTTAGGTTACTATCTTGTCATATGCTGCTTGTCAGTTCTGTCTCTTTCCTGTTTCTCAAGCTTCCCCCACACAGAGTGTTTTGTGAGCATGAGCTGCTGTCAGGCTGATCTTTACAGTGTGAGATACCTGTCCTGAACTCTGGTGTTGCCTTGCATGTGTTCTTGGCATTGATTCATGGAATGAACCATCATCCCAGTTAAAAGAGCTTGTTCCAGACTGGAAAGCAGTGTGTATCCATTGATTCATGGAAGGAACCATCATCCCAGTTAAAAGAGCTTGTTCCAGACTGGAAAGCAGTTTGTCTTTGTGGACTTAGTTACTCAGATCTTGTTTGGTCTAGAAATGGTAAAGATAGTGAGCACTAAAGGCAGTATAGCACAAATAAATCCAGCCTAAATGTACTAGGACTGCAAGGAACCAGTGTTTGTCAGTGTTGTTTTCTTGCATCCCAGCAACAAAACCTGACAACCTTCATCACATTATGTCTGGATTATCATTTGACTTTAATCACAACTGAAAATATGTTAGTTTAGAATAAATTCCTCTCTTCAGATATGGGTACGAAATTAAACATAAAGAGTGGAAAAAAGTCTAGTAATCCTGTTACTAAGCAGCAACATCAGTAATGGAAACACTCTGCTGGATACACAAGAATACTTAGTCATTTTAAGAGACCTGGATAAGTCTGCTTTAAACCTATAGTTACCAGAAGCAGCTGGATCTACCTGAATGTAATGTTCCCATAGATTCATCTTTGCCCTACAGATTTTTAATCTACTATCTATTTTCTCTGTAGTTATCTCTAGTCCAGCATCTGACTAGAGAATTCCCTCTTATCATGTACAAACTCAAATGTATAGGAGAGAGGTTGCATTCAAGTATGAGTTAGCTGGCTGGTGTCAGAGGCCTCTGGAACATAAGGCAGGGATTTGAAGACACCTGCATATTTTCATTGAGCTTGAGGAAGAAATAATGTGTTTTAAAAACTAAATATAAGTCATTCATATATCTATGATACAATGTTGTAAATAGAAATTTTCTGCAAGGAACAGTCTAAATCAGGTTATATACCTAACATATAAAAATAGTAGTGGAGTGCTGTGAATTTTAAAGAAACTACATGGCCCCTTAAGTGTTTGCTATGGTGTGGCATCTTGAGCAATTTCAGGGAGATGCCATTCAGCACCCTTAACAACAGTTGTGCACACTGTCATATGTGAACTGTTTTGGCATGGACCTAGTAAGGAATTTCTCTAAAATAAATTAATTCAGGCCATCCTGTATGTGCCCTGACTGTTGAAATACACCACGGTATGGTAAGCATTTAATTTCTTTATTGAGGTGTTTTGCTGTGAGCAAAATGACAAGTGCAATTTCACCTTTTGAAAACTAAAAATCTGGTCCCTGGTAGCTATTGTAAGCACCAAGCAGATAGATTCTCTTCTTCAGCACACTGACCACAGTGCAGCACAGTGGGTTTAGAACTATTGTGTAAGGTAATAAAAATAAAAAGTATTTAAACTCTATGTATTCATACTGATATGCAGTATCAGTTTCCAGTACCGGGTGACTATAAATTCAGTGGCTTTCTTAGGGATCAGTGATATACAGTGATATGAGATTGCTGGGAAATTTTCATTGGAACAGAACTGACTTTTACTGTAATTTCTTATTTTTTTTTCCTATGCCATTTATTTCTGCCCAATGAGATTTCTTAACTGGACTTGTTTTGATTAATTTATCTTAGACTTACAATGTTTAATAATATCAGGTTTTTTGTAAGATGTTCTTATATGCTATTTTATTATTATGATTTCATAAAAATTACAAGGTCATGAAGGGGTTATGACTCAATGAAAGGCCATGAGGAAAAAGCTTGACGTTCTCTGTCAGTTCTTTAATTATAGTAATAATGAATATCCAGAAGAGATTCTCTGCTCTGATTCATTATTCCATATTACAAACTATTACTTAAGTTCTTATTTTCTTATTAAGCTCTTTTAAAAGAAGTTCTTATACTGCTTAAGAAATATTCGAACTTTATTGTTTGAAAATAGACACTTTTTGTATAACCCAAATATATACCCATTCACAAATGTCTGCTTGCAAAACTGTGCATATAAAGCTTACTTGAGTTTAAAAAGAAAAAAAGAAAATAGATCTTCACATTAAAAAGTGCATTCAACTCTCTTTTGTGTTATAAAAAGATATATATGGTCATCCCACATTTGTTTCTTGCAAAATTGCAGTACATTAATGATCCTCAAGGGTTTTGTTGTTTTGGGTTTTTTTTTCAGATATTGCTAATGGCTTATAATTAGAGTTCTTGAACCTGCATTAAATATCTTTTCTTTTTCCCAAAAGATAATTAAGAGTATCCCAAAACAGGACTGGTAGAAGGACTGCTCTGTGATTAAATTGAGAACAGAACCTCTGTTCCATCACACTTAGTTTTGTATTAAAACTTGATCTTCATTCACAGTAGTGATACCCAAACTAACCATATGGACAGAAAGAGATGAAAAAAAATATCTTAGGGACTTCTGGATTTAATATAATAAAAGATGCCACAACTATTTCTGAGCTGTTGCATTTTGTTACTTTAGCACCTTGCTTAACTAACCTGAATGCTAGGCAAAGTTGTAACAATTCTTTTTAAACTCTTGGGGTTTTTTTCCTACATTGGTCAGCTAGGAGGCTTGCTGTCTGATACTTCTATGCACTTTTGAAATAAAATTGACTTGTGTTTTCACTGATGTGATTTATTCTGAACAAGTCCATTTAGATGTGTTTGTTACATAGAAAGTAAGTGGTTTCAGCAAGGAGGACGTGCTAAAGATTTAACTAATAAAGTATCAGTGAAGACTCAGAGAACTTACGGCTTCACTTGCCCTGTATATTTAGGTTTCCTATTATTTTCAGAGTTGTTCTTACTACTTTGATGAAAAATTGTTTCTAAAATCACCATGGTGTTTAAATGAGATAATTTGACTTTTAAAACAGTCAATCAGAGAATAATTTCAGGTCAGTACTGAGCCTCTGTCTTGTATTGTTTTGTAAAGGAATGGTATGTTATATAATGATAACAATGAAGAACTCTGTGTCAGATGATTAAGAGGAGCAGCTGGTAGATGTTGTCTCTCTGTTGGTCTTCTGGATGAGTAATCAACAAAGAAAGGTATCAGCTTTGAGGAACAACTTTAAAAATAACTACTAAAATATTCCAATATGTATAATGCTATCAACAATATCTTGCAATTTAATAATTTTAAAAAATTTAAACAATATTTTTTCCTCCTAAAAGTTTACTTTATAAGGAAATAAAACATTTTTTTTTGTTTTGAATCCTTAATGCACTACTTAGACTACTTATTCACAATTTGCATGGTTAAATCAGTGCAGCTGGTTTTCTCCTTAAATATATGAACACTATGATAAAAATACACCTGACTTTGTGCCAAGTACCAACTCACAGGACAAGACTCTGATCTATTACTCATCCTTCATAATATAGTTCTGGTCAAATTTTTCAAAGCCTATAATATGATCATTTAGGGATAGTCATAAAATGCCTGAGGCAGTCAGGCCTCCCATTAACTGCTGCTGATAGCAAAGAGCTTCAGTCTTGTTTATCAGGTAGTGCAGTAATTGCATTTCAGAATAAAAGGCAGCCTTTCTGCTGAGTATACTCTTAAAATTAAATATGGCAACATAAGCACTGAAACTCGAATTGTTCTGCTTGTCTTTATTTAGGAACAACCTAAGAAAAAGGCTGTGGTTTGACCACTTGAGAGTAGCTATTGAAGAAAGTATTGAGAGTAGCTACTGTTCCTTTGTGAACACATATATTCTGAGTTTTAAAAGCATTTATTGCTTATGAAGTCTTTGATTACAGCTATTTGGCTAATTATAGATAGTAGTAACTTTTCTCATCTAAATCTACTACCTGAATGTTTGAGTGGGTGTGTATATGAATCCATATATGAATCCATATTTATTGATGACAGGATGAGCTTTTAAAGAGACCCAGGCAATTTATTTGGCTGTTTGAGATAACTATAGGTTATGGTAGAAATAACTAATGTAGATGGTAGCTAATGGGTAGAGAGAGGCACCTTTGGAGGATGACTAATCCCAGTTAACAAAGATGTCCATATGGCAGAGTGAATTGCCTTCTCAGGCTGTGTGAACTACAGTTTATTAACCTGAACTACAGATCTAGTGTGGTTAATATTAAGTGATAGAAAATGTAGCTTGTTTCTAAAAGTTATCCCAGCTTTCTGTATTTCTGTTTTTTTCAATTGTGGCTTTTGTTTCAAATGTTTACAATTACAAATCCATCAAATGTTCAAGATATGGGAACATACTGGATTTATTTAGTATTAGAATATTTTTTCCTTTTCGTTTAGAAACTGGAGAGATGTATTGGATTAATTCCCACTTAACATGTTGAATAAAAAGGAAAAAACAGGTGGTGTGGTTCAGGATTCAAGCTATTTGTGAGTGTTAACATCAGAAAACGTTTCTTTTTTTTACAGTCATGCCACTTGAAGGAAGAAATTGAAATTAACAGCAAAGTTTATCGTTTATTGTCTGAAAATTATTTATATTATCAACAGAGAACACAACAATTAGCATTAATTTGTTGCCTTGGCAGATTAGCTCGGTAAGAGGTGAACTGCAGCTTTTTCTTACTTCTAGTGGAAAAAAAAAAGTGAAATATACACTTTGTCTTGGAAACTTATATAATTATATGTCACGTAGCAATTACTGACAGAAAATGTGGAAAGTTTCAGGAAGGTGACAAATTGTGCATTGAAAATGGATGCTATAATGATGTGAAGAATGGTCATGAAACGTCAGGATTTTAGTGGACATGCAGTATTTTCCCAGAAAAATATACTTGAGACTGAGAATATATCACCTTTTTCTAGGCAATCATTTTCTTCTCCTTTTGTTGCATGTATAGTACTTTATACTATAAAGTATAGTACTGTATATTAAAGTACTGTGTATAAAGTATAGTACTATATGGTACTTTATACTATATCCTTATTTTAAAAAAATATTATGAGTATAGAGTCACAGACTCAGATCTAGGAGGTCTCTCTGTTATACTAACAAATAACAGAGACTTTAATTTGTAGAAAGAAATTTTGTTGTCAAACTTCTTTTTTTTGTATTCTTTCAGTTTTGTAATATTTTAGTTTCGGTATTTTTTGTTTGCTTGCTTTTTTTTTGACCAGGCTGCTAACGACCAAAATAATTAGTGCATTTGAATTAAAGAATAGTGCAAAAATAAATTATGTAGTGAGACTTGAAAAGGAAGTCAATACAAAATACACTCAGGAATCAGCGCTGGTGTTGTCTCCAGAAAAATTGCTGTACTGATTGTCATGAAGTATGTTGATGTCACTGTCACTATGACAACATTGTGACAAGAACTAGACACTC
Organism: Pyrgilauda ruficollis; assembly: GCF_017590135.1. NCBI lineage: Eukaryota > Metazoa > Chordata > Aves > Passeriformes > Passeridae > Pyrgilauda > Pyrgilauda ruficollis. The sequence continues at coordinate 7,284,021 of NW_024519206.1, read as the reverse complement.
TAGGCTACCTTGTAAAAAGGATCTGTCGTCTATTTTTTTTTTTTTAATAAAAAGTAATAGAAATGAGAACCTCTTCCCCAGCACAGGGTTTCATTTAAGGACAGATGAGTTGTTACAGGCATCGGATCAAGGTATTTCTGAACAAGTGACGAGCTAGTTTTCCAAGACAGGTAAGAACAACATATTCAAATATAACAGGCTTTTACTTTTCAACTAGTAAAAAGAAGAAAAAAAAATGTTCTCAAATAGAAACACTTGTATGCAGAAAACTGATGTTTTGATATATTTCTCAAAAGTATGGCACAATTTTATATCCAAAGATGTAAGAAACATTTGGAAAGTGTGTGTGTAATGTAACTTATAAAGAGGATGGTTTTCTTTTTCTGTATGTGATTCTTTCTGCTCTTTTAATTTAAAACAATCTCTCCAACTTTATGTAATTCTGGTTCCCTGTTATTTTAATATAACCACAGAATCTGTGATATACTGCACTTTTTGTTTCCTTTTTTTAAACTATTTTATCACCCACAGATATAGTTTATTTTCTCATTGTGTATCTGTGTGATCTCTACTTTCTCATTGATTTGAATGTTTGTGTTTTCCCACATCAGACGTACTTCTTGGTGTCAGCATAACAGCTTGAGAAAATTGCACTCTCTGGAAATACTACAATATTAACAATATTTCCTGTGTTAATCTATGTGTTACTTTTTTTGCAAATATGTTCATCAACCATAGTGCTTTTTTATATGTGTATTTTATATTAGCTGTTTTAAATCAGAGATTACCAACATGATATCAACATGGAAAAACACCTAGATAAATTTTTCCCAGAGGTATTTGAATTCCTAGTAATTCCTAAGGAGATCATAAATGTGTATTGGAAGTTCTCATGTTTGCTTTGCTATCATTTAACTATGCAAGCCTATGTGAGATTGATTAAGTCTGGCTCTCTTGATCTTGATTTCAGTTACAACAATTAGCTGTTGATGATTTCTAAGCAACATTGATAAGGTACTATTTAAAATGGTATTACTTAAAATGGTTATTACTTCAAAATAAAATTTTAGTAATTTATCAAATACAACATTAATTAATAAGAACAATGGCAAATTTATAAGTTTCCTTTTTACATTAATAATTATTCTGTTCTTCAACAGAGTGAGACTAATTTAATTGGAAAACTGGGTAAAGCAAAAAGTTATAATTTAGCTCATATATATTCCTGGGACATAACTGAAAAATACCATGTTGAGACAAGATTTTATATACCAAGTTTGAGGACAGGCATATGTATTCAGGAGTTAAAAAGCAATCCCATATGAGCGGAAAAGCTATCAGGTTAACAGCAGTAGTCCGTACACCCTCAGTGCTTATTATACTGAGATCAGAAAATTAGAGTTCTATCTCCTCTAAGTACAGACTTGAAAAGTTTCTGCAATGCTTTGGAGCCCAATGCACATTATATTCTGAAAAAAAAACAAACAAAAAAAACCCAAATAAACAAACAGAAACTTTCCCCCTCTACATCCATCAAAGAAGGGAATAGGTCATATGTTTTTAAAATAATTGTCCTGAGGTCTTGAGCAAGTTAGCTTCTCTCTTCCAAGTCATAGAAGTTCATTTAGGTTTTCTCCACTACAATGTGTTAGATTACTTACCTTAAAAGCATTTTAAGATTGGGTGAAATTTCTCTTGAAAAATGCATGTTGAAGAGCTGTAAGTTTTCACACCATAATTTCATTTAACAGTGCAGAGCAATTAAGTTATATGAACATACACCTTTTGCATAAAGGGGTCGAGAAGCAACCAGCAATGGAGATGGTGTGGTCCTTTGGCTCTTTCACTCTGTACCATGTCAGATCACTCCAAAATGCCTTGTGTCTATCTAGAAGTGAGGTATAAAAAAACTTCTCTTCCCAAATGTACTTAAGACTTGGCTTTAGCAGAAGGACCTTATCCTAGTACCTTAAAAGCATAAGATGGGTATTTGCTCTGTGGGTGGATTCTAGGCACAAGTGAGGTAGGAAGGCACCAGGGCATTAGGCTGCAGGAGCTGGCTTTTCCCACAGAACCTGAGTTACGAGCAGCTGGATGGCGGGGCCCAGAGCGTGGTGGTGAATGATGCCACATCCAGTCAGTGATGGTCTCTAGTGGGCTTCCCGAGGCTCAGTACTGGGCCCAGTCCTGTTTAATGTTTATTGATGACCTGGACGAGGGGATTGAGTGCACCCTCAGTAAGATTGGGAATGACACTGTGTTGGGTGGGAGTGTTGATCTGCTGGAGGGCAGGAAGGCTCTGCAGAGGGGTCTGGACAGGCTGGATCATGGGCTGAGGCTGATTAAATGAGGTTCAAGAAGGCCAAGTGCCACGTCCTGCAGCTGGATTGCAAGAACCCTGGGCAGTCCTACAGGCTCAGAGAAGAGTGTCTGCAAATCTTTCCAGACACTAGTAGAAAGTGTCTAATAGAAAGCTGAACATGAGCTCTCCTTGTTCCCAGGTGGCCAAGAAGGCTAATGGCAGCCTGGCTTGTATCAAAAAAAGGGTGGCCAGCAGGACCAGGATACACTGTAATGAGCATTGGTGATGACACACCTCGAATCCTGTATCCAGTTCGGGGCCCATCACTTCAAGAAAAATATTGAGGTGCTGGAGCATGTCTAGAGAAGGGCAGTGGAGCTAGTGAAGGGTCTGGAACACCAGCCCTGTGAGGAACAGCTGAGGGAGCTGGGGGTGTTTAGCCTGGAGAAAAGGAGGCTCAGGGGAGACACAATCACTCTCTACACTGCCTGAAAGGAGACTGTAGCAAGGTGGGGGTTGCTTTCTTCTCCCTGGCAACCATGAACAGGATATGAGGACACAGACTCAAGCTGCACAGAGGAGGTTCAGGTTGAATACCAGGAAGAATTTCTTCATGCAAAGGACTGTTAAACATTGGAATGGGCTTCCCTGGAAGTGTTCAAGAAAGAACTGGATGTGGCCCTTTGTGCCATGGTCTAGCTGACAAGATGGTGATTGGTCACAGGTTGGACTCAATGATCTTAGAGGTCTTTTCCAATATAAATGATTCTGTGTTTCTGTAAAAAACCCTTCTGCAGCCAGCAGAGGCTGGGGGGTACATTGGCAAGGGCAGAGAGACTGTTTCTTCTGCTAGGACAAGTTGCCATCTTCTATTGCTGGCTTCAGAAGTTTCCAGTTCCCTTGGGCTCCATCCTTGGTGAAGCATGTTCCGTTTCATCTGTGTTCAAGCCTTGTGTCCTTTGGAAAAGAAAATTTTGTTTTGACCACATTGTTGAAACCAGAACTGGTTCTATCACCCCATGATTCTACTTTTGAGAGAGGTTAGTTTAACTCTGATGATGTTTTGTGATGTAAACTTTGACAACTCATATCTGGTTGCTACTGACAGGCAGTGGGATTGAGGCCTTATTAAAATTCAAATCCTTTTTAAAACTTGTTTCGTTATCTGACCACTAAAAAGAGAATTTATTAGCTTTGTCATGATCAGTATAAATGAGAAAATAATATATTTCATGTGCAAGTATAAATTTTGATTTTTGAAAAATAATGACATTAGTGGAATGACTGCATTATACAGCTGTGCGATCTCAGATTCTGTTCATGTTTTGAATTCTGTTAGAGCTTATAATATTTTCATGAATTTGATATTGGAACCTTCAGTACTTTAGAAAAGAATAAATATTTGCAAAAAAATATAGAACACCCCAGCATTTTCAGGCCCAGATTTAAGTAACTATACCTATCAATTTATAGTAGTGTAAGCAGTAATCTCATTAGGAAAATATAAAGAACAAGTTGTAGTTAGCACTGACTCTGATGTTTTTATTATTTTATGGTTATATTGTATATTGTATTAATGAAAAGTATTTTGTAAACAATGCAAAAAGGATTAATATTCAGATTAATTAATATTAACTATGTGCTTTTGGAATATAACACAAATGTGAAGCTAATTCCTTCATTAGTGTTTCAAAATAAGCTGATTTTACATTGTTTTGAAAAGTTATACTCAATTTCCTCAATTGCATATTTTCAAGATCATATTAAGAGGTATAAATCTTTAAAACAGCATAATTCTGAACAGCACCACTGTAAGACTGGTGCCTTTTTAGTAGGCATTTTCACCTGCTGAGTGTACTCTAAATGGTAGTTTGTGTTCCTCTCAGAAAAGATGATTTACTGCTTTTAATCATGCAAGCGAACACACGTGAGCGAATGAAGCTGATTCTGTTATTTCTTTAACTCTTCAGGGGAATTAGTGAATCCGTAAATTATTTACGTGAATGGAAACTTATTCTGTGGGCCTTCTCTTTCTATGAGCAGTTAATAAGTGGTGGGTTTTTTTGCATTGTGGTTTTTTGGTGGTTTTTTTTTTTTTATTTTAGATGCTGGTAGTTTTTGTTTATTTTTTCTTATTTTTTGTCAAGGACTTTAGAAGATTTAAACTTACATGTTATATGTCTTGCTGATTATGAATTATGTATTTATGTATTTTGTTATTTTTATACTTTTTGCTGCTGAGGAATTTTTTAGAATAACAGTCTTATTTGGAATTTAATTTTTTTACAGTAGCAACTTCAATTTTAAATTAGTCGCATCTTGGCATTAGCTCAGATCAATCCTCACATAACAATCATCCACAAAGGGTAAATTGCAAGTTCCCTTTCAGATTGCTTTTAATACTCTTCCATGATTGCCTCTTCAGAAACAAATGGGAAGATGATCCTCTATTTCAATTTCCCACTCAGCCCTGGAGTAGTTTCTTTTAACATGGTGGATACTTCACACAAATCTGCACTTTTTCAGAAAAGTAGTTGAGAAAGGCATGTCTCCACATTTGTTTTACAGATGGCAGATTTGCTTCTAGTGTTCTTATCTTCTGAAATAACTGAGTGGCTAAAAGAGAAAGTATTTTTTCCTTGTGTTACTATATTCTTTTTTGATCTGACATCTCCTCCATGATGAGATGGAGGCAGGCAAAACTGAGCATTTGTAAAACATGTGCAATGTGTAATGGAAAATCTGAAAAATCAGAAATAAGGGATAAATTATCTGTTGTTCTGGTTACCAACAAGGGCCTTTGTGACACAAATGTCATATGCTTTGTGTGCTGCAGAAATACTGAGACTGTTGCTGCATGTGAGATCAGATGAAAGATCCCAGTGAACTTTGCACTTAATCAGAATGTGGATACATAGTACTGTTAGGAAATTTCTTCCTAGAAGGGGAGAATAGTTTTTCTAGGAATTGATGGGTTAGTAATTATGGGAAAGTCAGAGCAAAGGGGCCATAGCCATATTGGTGAACCACTGCTTCTCCACTTTGTACAGTCCCTTCTTAATGCTTCTGTCTCAAAGCCTGTGAAGCTTGTGTTGTCTTGAAATGTCATTGCAAGGAGTAGTTGAGGTCTGAGATGATGTTGAACACTTCCACTGTGCATCTGTTCCTCAGCCTTTTGGTGTGGTAGCGTGTGTCTGTATACAGCCCTCATCCAGAATGTGCGTCCCTTGATGTTTTGTCTTGCCAGACTGCTTGTGAAGAGTGTGAGAAGGTTTTTCAGTCAGATTTGAATAATTATTTCTGCAGCAGAGTTATTTTGTGGTATAAATCACATCACACACTCTCCCTTTCCCCAAAGAAAATATCCAGGTAACATCAGTAATACTGACAGTAGATATAAAGGTATCCATAAATAAAACAAGGGGGAAAAAAAAAGTCCTTTTACTTTTTGAATAATTTCCTGATTCCTCTTGTCTCAGTGCATATAAGCAGCAGTTTTCCCAAATATTTATGTCTCCTCCAAATCTGAAAACTAATGATTGATGTAAGCTATATTGCTACTGATGAATCAGTGCAAAACCTCTCACGTAAGACAGATGTCATAAAGAGCCTTCCCATAACTCACTCCTGCCAGCACTGGCCTTTTCATAATATTGCCTTTTGAGAGATATGTACTTATTAGCTTATATGTTAACAGTATATATCCCTCTTTAAAAAAATGTTGGGATTAGTACAATTTTTCAATAATAGCAATGAAAAATGTATTTTGAAGTAGATTGTGTTTTGAAAATCTCTGATAACTTAAAATTCATATGGTACCTTACATGTTTAAAGCACCATGTAAGTACTAATTTGTTTTTCACTTCTAGCTTGTAGCTAAACAATACACCAATTTTATGATATGGAAAAGTGGGAGAGAAAAAATTAACAATGAATAGTGAAACATTTCAGATAAGATGTTAGGAAATGTGTTCCCAAAGCTGTCACCAGCCATACAGGACTGATTCTAAGATCACAATTTTGACTGTATAAGGACTATAAAGGAACTAAAGCAGAAATGGTATAAAATACTTAGCATTCCTACCAGATATTGTTAGTTGTAAGGGAACACTTATAATGCATTCTGTGTTGTGAGCTGTGTGGGTTGTTTATTTGTGTGGTTTGGGGTTTTTGAGTATTTCTTTCTGATTATTGAAATAGTGTCGTTTCATCAGTTTAATCAATGATGTCATTTGATAATAAATAAATAATAAGAATGTCTGTTAGTGTACTATCTTTCAGGATTTCTTTCCAAGTAGATACAAAGGCCTTTGGGTGGTCTAATTGCTGTAAATGGGAGTTAAATTTCTGATTGATTTAATGAATAAACTTTTAGGGATTTCTGTTTAAATATGAGCTTGCTAGTCAGGTAGGCTGCTAGACCTTTTTCCATGTTCAGTCAGCTTTCTCGATTTCTGTGAATTGTTAAGGAGGCTTTTTTATCACTTTAGCTACATGCAAGATTTTCATCTGTGAAAATATATTCACAGAGTTGTTGCAGAAGTAAGCCATAATTTAATTTTTTTTCCAAAGGAAAGCCTCTTTGAATTTAATTTTCTTTTTTTTTTTTTTTTCCTGGGTTTTTTTGTTTGTTTGCTTTTTGCTTTTTGGGGTGGTTGTTTTTTTTGTTGTTTTTTTTTTTTTTTGTTTGCTTGTTTGTGTTGCTTGTTTGTTCTCTAAAATTTTACTACTTAGGATACATTTATACTGCACTATATTTCAGCTTGCTTGTCTAAAATCAAGAATCTGGAAATTACTGAACAGTGTACAAGTAAATTATTAAATTATCTCATTGCTAACAGCAGACTCATTGTGAACACATCTTATTTGCTTTCTGTATTAAAAAAACTATATCAGGAACTAGGGGTATCCAAACTGTGGTCAAGGATGGATGCCCCAGTTTGTGATCCATCAGGTTGCCACGTGCCCTGCCTGTGCTCCATCCTTTCCCTCTCACAGGAGAATGTTACTGCAGTCTTTCCCACCCATATCACAGCTACATGGTGGGAACTGTTGTAAGTCCCTTAATTATTTAAATATATGCATATTTTCTATGCCTTATGCTGTTTATATATACATGTGAGACAATGTTATAATGCATTCAGCTATCTTACACATTCAAGTATGTTAATTTAGAGTTAGTATATTTTAAGTGTCAGGTTAAATAAACACCTTAATTCTTAGTGCAGGTGTCTAGGAATTACATGCTCAATGTTTCCAGTTTTTCCTGTGTTTAGTTACAGTTGGTGAATGAATTACTGAGAAGAGTTAAGCATTGCCATTTTTCCCCACTTGCATTATGTCATGGGCCAGTCTCTGTTAGTTCGTCAATCATCACAGCAACTCGTATGACAGAATGGTTTAATTTTATCCTGTACATAATCTGTGGGCAAAGAAGTTATAAAATGCAGCGAAGCACATTAATCTCTTTATGTGAAACAGGTAAATACTGGTAACATCTGATCTGGTTCTGCATCTCTCCTGCTTCCCACAGGGATTACTGCTGGAAGGTTTCCTGATCCTCTGAGCTGGTATCACACAGAGCAGTCTCCTTGGAGAACTGTACTTTGTTAAGGAAGCATCCAGTCCTTGCAGATGTTAGCTGTGTTGCCCTCATCTGCTGCCTGGCTGAAGAAAGGGCTGTAGCAGCTCCAGTGTGTGCTGCATTGGAGTGCCTTTGTGGCACTTAACGGGGCACAGACAGAGCTTCTTCCAAGCAGACCTTTGCAAAAGTCAGGATCTTGGAAATGACAAGATTATGGGATTACAGTGCTCTCTCTATCTTGCTGTCTTTTGACAGCATTATTTCGTGAAATTTCAGTGAAATCCAGAAATAAACTTGTAGGAAAACTTGTTTTGAGATGGGAGTTTTGATTGGAGTATGCCTTATCTGAATTGACAGGTGTCTTTCAGAGGGTTCTGAGCTTCCCTCTTCTGCTACAAAAGCAGAGAGAATAATAGTGGGTTGAATGTGTATTAATGTGGCATGTAATACATGCTTTGTGACAGAAGAATGACAATATTTAGAGATTAAATAAAATACTAAAAACTGGGTGAAGGGATGTGGCTGGATTAAGTAAACCTCTTAGGAAAGAACCTCTGATCAGCACATAAAGTAGTTTTCACCTTTGAAAAAGACACTGCAAAAGCACCAGATAAATAATCTTGACTTCAAATTGAAAGGCTTTAAAGTATCTCAAAAATATTATATAGTCAATAAAATTTTGATGGGAGTTTTAAAGTAGAAATTATTCTTATATATGCATGACTAAGTATTCTTTCAGTTAGAAAATGGAAAACTAAATCTCATAAAGGTTGGCACTACCATGACATGGTCAATATATCTTCTCTAAAATTGTTTTGAGAGTTCTGCAATATTACACAAAAGTCCCAGCAACAAAGTGCAAATAAAAGTGGAAGGTTTGAACCACAACTCACACAGAAAGAAACTTACTGGCCTTGCAGGTGGTAGGAACCCACAAAGATAAGGTACAGAATAAGATATGGCACACATGATCACTTTGATGTTGCTTTCATTTTTTTCTTCATAAAAAGTAAGACCTAAGGCTTGCCTGATGTTCTGAGATGCAAGCACTTTGTGGTGTTTCTTTTTAATGGCTCAGAAATGCAGGCTAAAGTAAATTGAGACCATTGTATACAATTTTTAGTTGTGCTGTTTGTTTTGGCAATTTCTTGCTCACAAAAAATTAATAAACTTCAAAATGTATTGGTAAGAGAAAAAGGGTAAAAGTAGTAGCAGGTGGAAGAGCATAAAAGAAAAAAGGTAAAAATATCACTCAAAAATAAACTTATTCAGATATTTGAGAATGAGAATGATGAGATTGCCTTCACCATGATATTAAAAAAGAAAAAAAAAAGTGTGGTTTTATTATACTTAAAGAAATCTTTCTTTTTCTACAGAAATGGTAGTGATAAAGCAATGTTAGAAGAATCTTTGAAATTTAAGTAATTAGAAGCATATTATTTAAATATGGACTATAAAATCTGTGAAATGCATAGAGCCTTTAATTTGATGAATTCTGATTGTAAAACATATGCACAAAATTACAATAGCTTGACACAGTATATGGGCTCTTAAATAAACATAGGATCTTAAAGACAATGACAAAACCACAACATTGTCAAAATGTCAGCCATCTACAAAGAAAAGTAAAACAAATCTGATTGATATTCTTTAGATTATATTTTAACAATGCCTAAAGTTTTGAGTGTTCTTTGGTTCATAAAATTTATAAAAGGAAGAGCATGTTTGCTTTATTATTTTTTTTTTTTTTTTTGTTTTAGGAGTTTATATCGATAAAATAGCCACTGAGATGAAAAATAGTAGTAAAAATAAACCTAAAAAAACCCCTTCAATTCACAGAGAAAGAAAAACATACAACATCCTCCTTCACAGCTGGTTTTGGATGTTTACAACATCTTCAGGTGTTGCTTTCTGCCAACATGAAGTTAACATCTTGACAGCTTAAACCATAAAGCACAGAAAAAGTAAAGTAATCAAAACCTGAGCAAACTTGAGAAAACAGTGTTTACCATAGGCACTGTTGTCAGATCCAGTCAGTTGTTTTCCCTCATGTGTTTTGCACTGATATTCATTTCATTATGGTAAAATATGTGGATTGATGTAAACAGCCTGGAATTTGCACTGTGCTCAGTTTGTAAACCTTGCTGATGCTCAAGGCCTGATAGCTACAAGCTCAACCAGTATGCAACCTTGATACAATAGTAAATGTCCAGCAGTACAGCATGTAAGTAAAGAAACACACAACCCCCCTCCAAGTTTTAAGCAAGGATAAGTGTGAATTTATGTGGTGATCCTCAGTGCATCTGATGGTTACAAAGGAATTGAAAATACTTACTTATTTTTGGTGGCACAGTGATCCAGTCCCAAGCAAGGAAAAAGTGGACTTTTGCACAGAATAGGGTGGCATTGTGGGAAGACTGCCTTGAGCCTAGGTGGTTTTTAGAGTTTTCTCTTAGGGAAGATTGTTCTACTAATGCTAAGCTTCTGTGAAAGATTGAAGTTAACCCTCCTTTTGTATTTTCTTAGCTGAGTGTTGTAAAGTAACTTCACCAAGGCCAGAACATGCTGGGTACATCTCTAAGGGGCTTAACTGCATAGTGTTTAGACACTAAACAGCTTTAGGCTGATTCCAATGGAGATAAAAAGCTCAAAGAAAGGCAGTTACATGACTTGAAATACTTAGGGACATAACCCTTCTGCGTCAAGGTGCAAAGGACACAACTGAAATAGCAGAAATTCTGTGTAAGATTCTTTCCTCTGAGGGTTGTCAAACATTGCTATCGCTTGACTAGGGAGTTTGGGGCATCTCCATCTTCAAAGATAGCCAAAATCCCACTGGACACAGACTTCAGTAACCTATCATAGCTTTAGCAATCCTGTTTGAGCAGGATGTTGGGCGAGATGATCTCCAGGAGTGCCTCCCTGTCTCAGCCAGCCTGCTCTTCTGGGTTTTGTGTTGATTGTGCTCCTACAGAAGACAAAATTTAACCGTGTATAAAGGAAAGAGTAAGAAACACTTTCTGGCAAGAATTTCAGATCTCATACAGTGCAATGAAAGGTGGCCATAAATCAATCACATACTTGAGACATTTAAATCAAGATATTTCTTCAGAGAAAAATTGTGTAAATTAGAAAAGAGAAAAAAAGGGTGCAAGAAGAAAGACCGTTGAACCTCCATAATATTTAGAGCTAATTTTAAATGTTTTATTATTTTTCACAAAAAGAATAACATTTAATCAAAAACATTATCCATAGAAGTTTGGTTTAGGATTTCAATTAAAAAAAAAAATCTAGAAACATGCTGAAAATTTATCCTCAAAAACTACAGGATGTAGTATTGCTATTTTAGAAGTGTGTTCATTTCCAGAATGGATATTGTTGAAAAATTGGAACAAGTTCAATATTTTTATAGCACATTTATACCTAGGCCAGGTAAATTTACAAGATTCTTGAATATTCCCTTAGGTTGTAGGACTTTTTTCACAAACAGGGCAAACAAAAGAGATAGATATTCAATAGTGTTTGTGCATCAAACTTTAACAAGTGAATTATTTCATTAAACACAACGAGCTGTGAAAAACAAACTGAAATTAGATTCACTATTTGTCATTGCAAAGAACTGCAATCCACTTTTCTCCAAATATTGATGAGAGAAAATTAAAGGGCTCTAAATCTAAATACTGTGTGTTTGCCACAGTAATATGCAGCTCTGTAGTCCTGTACTCCATGAGCAAGTGAGGGTAAAATGGTATAATAAATGAACAGCATTTTCTGCTCTCTACAAACATGCTTTTATGCTATTCCCAGGCAGCAATTAAAAGTTTGCCCTGAACATGTCTGTGACTTTTTAAAGTTATATGTTTATGTGGATGCATGCATACTACAAATTAACAAAGATGACATCAGTATTTCTGACATGCAGAGGAGCCTGGATGTAGTCAGCACTGAATAGATATTGTAAAGTAAAAAATGGTTCTCTTCTTTTAGATTACAATATGTTATCTAACAGGAAAAATGAAGACTTAGGCTCTAAGTTTATCGAATTTAAGATGTCTGTTGCTGATTGTATTGTGGTAAAACCAGATATTTCTCTAGTTGTGCATTTGGGTATAGTGCATAATTCTCTGAATTAAAGGAAGAACTCCCTGAAAGAAATATTAAACATTCCAAAGAAGTAGCCTTTAAAAGTGAAAAAAATATAAATCAGTCTTGCAGTGCAGAAAATCTTTACATTCATTTTTTTTATTCTAGAAACTGAGTGCTCAAAATAATGTGGCTGTTTATAACAGCTACATGTCATTTTAAGTATAAGAGTCCAGCAAAGAGACTTCCTCAAAAGTTTTGTGTCAAAAAGTCAAAAAATGAAGATGTACATTTCATCCCACTATTTGTACTACATAAATGCTTCAGATGTAGGGTAGAGGATTGTTGCTCACCAAACAGGGCTGCTTTTCAGGTAAGTTTATCATGTTTCTCCACAAAAGATGACCTCTGCATACCAAGGGCCATTTCAGAAGGAGGATTATATTAGCCAGTACTTGGCAGTTCTGACAGCAGGCAGGAGGATAAACTTGCCTTTTCCCAGATCTTGGCACCAGCTGGGGTGATGGACACAGTGAGCACACTCTCTGCAGTGTTGACACTGCTGGTGCTGGTAAATTAGACTCCTGGACAGAACTGCAAGGAGAAAGAGAGGGAAAAGGTGTAAATTTTACTGGTTTTGTGGAGACGAAGAAATGTTCAAAACAAGCGTAGCATTATGTTTTCTTCAGTCAGCCTATTTTTTTCAGCTGGCTCTTGCCTCTGGGTCTCAGAACACAGGAACAGTTATCTCTTGCTTTATGCTTTAAGAGCTTTAATCTTCCTGCTGATACTGTGTATTTCATCCTTGATGTTAACTTCAGTGTGAGAAATAGTAATGGTTAAAATGTGTGGGCCAAAAGCAATTAGAAGACTGGAGAGACAGCAAGAAGAGGAACAAAGCACTGGAGAACAGCTCAAAGGCCAAAAAAAGAGCATCACAGCACCTTGGGTTTAGTGTTGTCAGGTTCTCTGTCTCAGGCTATGCTCTCCCAGTAAGAAATGCATATTTTTATTCAAGAGGTATATCTTGTAAAAGAAAAGACTGAATTGTATGTTCTGAATAGCACAAACAGCAAGTTATATAATGAATTCTGTTTAAGATTTTACAGGTATAAAACCACTTCAGTCAAAGTGAGAAAATAAGGCCCTCATATAATAGAAAAATCAATTCTTGATGATTTCTGTCACTGGAATGGTTTTTCAGGGTTGACAGGTCTGAGAGACATTGTATTCTGTCTGCAACCTTGTCAGACAAAACCACTGAAATGGAGGAAAACACTATCAGTGGAATGCTAATATTTTCTTTGCCTAAATGAAGTTCACATTTCCTTAATAGTTGTGAAATTGTGTGGCAGTTTGCTATTCAGTGTCCAGTAGCATTCATATCACCAACTATGTAGTTCTCTCTTCCTTTCTAACTGAAGGATGTTAGACTTTCTTTTTTTAAATAGATTGATTGTGATTGATAGCATCAAAAACTTCTTCACAGATGCTTTTGAAAACTTCCAAAGCTGCTTCTACATTTGTGTCAAAATGTTATTCCAAAGAGCTAACAAAAACTCATTTGGTAGTATCTCCTAGTTAAAAACTGTTTTAATGCTCTTGTAGAAAAAATGGGTTGAATGTTAGCTAACTGTTTATAAATTTCATCAAGGATGGGTAGACATAAGAAAAGAGTATTTCACTCCTGAAGGACCTTAGTTGAGGTATTCAATTGTGGTATTTAATTGCTTCACCTTTCCAAAGGTGATAGTTTGAGAATTACACATGATTGATGTATTTCTTTATTTATTCTCGGTTTTGAGAAAGATTTTTTTTTTTTTTTTTAGTTATTACACAAGCTATTCTTCCCAGCATTTTTTATAGTATTTTGTAGACTATTTTCCATCAGCACGGTAACTACAGTGTGTGTAGAGAAACACAAAGTTACAGGAGGAAGGAAAATAAATTATGTGTCAATACTACACTGACTTTGGCTCCAATTATTTTGGAAAATTCTGCACATCCATTTTATGAAATATGCTTATATAGCTATGCATATTATTTGTTAAGTACCAGTGAAGGCTAGAAACTCCTACCAGGTGAAAAATGAATGCTAGTTTTGTCCTGTCTGACAAACACTGGAGTCAGAGTGGTTGTTCAGTGCAATTATAGAAGCATTCTTTCTACATGGTTTCTTCCTTTCTGTCAAAATGATAGAGGCTTTTAACAGGAGTTTGACTGAGAGTATTGTGTGAAATATGGATGAGCTGCATCATTCCATGGTATAGATCTAATATGTAAATGAGATTTCAAAAGAGAGCAGTGGAGATGAGTCCAGTGAGTTGTCTCTCAGTAGAAACTTTGGGTTCTCCGACCTTTGACAGTTATTCTTAACCAACATTACAGCAGTGATTGCAAAAAAAATTACTGTGGGTTTGATAGTTGCTGAATTGGTTCTCCGATCTTTGACAGTTATTCTTAACCAACATTACAGCAGTGATTGCAAAAAAAATTACTGTGGGTTTGATAGTTGCTGGAATATATACTTATATATAAGCATTTACTCACACTGAGTATATCTTTAAATTTAATTAAATGACATATTCATATTCAATTTATTTGTATATTTAATTAATGATAATGGGTTATAGAAAGTGATTTCAGCATATTTGCTACAATATCCCTTATAATTACAGAAGCAATTGTCTATAAATAATGGCATAGTATATGGCTCATCAAATTAATCCTGCCATATAGGTACTTTCCACTACTATAAGGAAATTTTTTGATTACATGTAGGAATGGAGGAATGGTAGGAATTCAGAAAAAATAATCTGATAAGCTTGTTTCTCATGTCATATTTTTTGAAATATGAAATATGAAATTACTGAAGATTTCAGGGCACAGACAGACCTAAATAGTACATGAAGTTCAATGCTATGTCTTGTTTTCAAACCTAACCTGCTTACAAATGCAATAAAGAGTTTATTTATTGCTTAAAACCAGAGTAGAATAATTTCCTTTAACTTTGATTTTTTTTTAACTGAAACTATTTTCATATGAAGATGCTAATACTTTTCTTATAAAGTTCAACATCAGGCTTAAACTCTAAATTTCCTGACTTTTGTAAGCATTTGCAGGCTACTGTGTTGTTATAAGTTAAGGTTATATGTCCTGATGAATTCTTGTAATGAATAGTTGTAGGAGTTTTAATGACTGAGATCCTTCCCTTTCCCTTTCCCCTCCCTTTCCTTTCCTTTCCCTTCCCTGCAGGCAAATTCCCATGATTTATATCACATGTTAAAAATGTAGGTGTTTATAACATGCTACCAAAGCCTCCCCTGTACTCAACCAAGACCAAAATGCAACTCGTGAGGACAGCTCATACCAGCCTGGAAAAGGCCAGATGATTGAGCCTCTGCTGTTGTTCATATCTTACCACTGACTGTGGAAGAAGGTTTGCAGACAGATTTTGAAGATTCTTATCAACAACATAAACTTACACATGGTAATGTAGTTTATTTCAGTTGCATTAAATGCTATTCCAGTGCATATGAATCTAAATGACTGAACGATTAGGTTAAATATGCAATTTGGACTGTGAGGAAAATTACAAGTGAATGAGCTTCACATCATACAGACAAGTGATGAAAACAAATTTCTAATAGTTAGAGTGGCATAGTATTTTTTAATTTAATTGGCTGTTTAAAAAATGTTTGAAATGTGATGACCCCATTGTTGTGAGGTTTTCTCATGCCAGTATCAAAGCCTTTTTTCATTGGTTTGTAATAATAAATTCAAGGGTTACGAATTTGCCAAAGCCTACTTTGTGCAAAACTTATTTTTTGGTGAGAACTTTCTCACCTGAGCTGCTTCACTCATGTCACAGGAATTGCTCACACGAACATGTTCCACCCTGTGAAAAATGCTGTTTTCCAGTCTTTGAGTGAGAAACCAGGTTGATTTAGTGAAGTGTATGCATCAATTCTTGGCACTTTGATGATGGTAATATAAATTCCTCTAGACTGTAATTAGCTTCTGATATATTCTTAGTGTAGATAGTGTGGAGATCAAAATCCATATATTTTTCTTTTTGCATAGAGTGTTGACTCATATAAGTAACCCAACACAAGAAATTTCCAAAATAGTTTTGTCATCACACCATGACAGGACAGTATTTGACATCCTAGCTGTTCCACTCCTAATATTTGAAGATTACAAGTTTCTTGAAAAATATTTTACATTTATTATATTGTTGCTTTTCTTAAGAGACCGGGGCTACAATCCCAGTGTCATAACACCTACAGCACGTACTGTTATATCTCACATGTGCTATCTTTCCTGCCAAGCAGGCACTGTTGGAAATCATAATGCTGTCCTGCTATCAGGTGGGAAGATCTTGGTTCAGCAAACCAATAAATGTATTCTTTATTTGGAGATGACACCACTGAATTATGAGAGATGAAGACTAAATTGCTGAAATAGAAAGTAATAGATATATATATATATATACACATTTAGTTCTGAACTGAGAATTGAAGCATGTTTTCCTTGATGCATCACAGTTATAGCTTAGTAAGACTACTGTAAAGAATCTTAAGCCATGATTTGATAATTTCATACAGCTAACCCTTTTCCACCTAAAATTTAGGATTGGTTGGCACTATCCTTAGAGTGGTTTAATTTAATATGGGGTAAGTCTTAGGCACTCATTTAAAGACATATTTTTGCTATCAAAGGGCTATAGTTGTGAGCCCACTGAATATGGTGATAATTTCAATAATATGGTGGATATAGGAGAGACTGAATTTCAAAACCAGTTCTCAGTGTTTGAAATAGTGGTGATTTATTTGCAATCACAGACATGTGGCGATCTGCGCTCAGTTTTGGGCTGGGAGGGAGATATCAAATCTTCCCACTTCTTTATTTTAAGACAGATGTAATGCTAATTTAAAGAACTATGCTGAAGATTAGGAATATAATAGAGAAGAACTATTAAAGGTTATTTTTTCTGTTTGAGGAGATTGTTGTTCTGAGGTGCAGAAGATCTCAGCCATACTTTGGCTGGGCAACTACAAACAGATCCTGTAGTATAATTTATCTTTTGAAGGCTTGGAATGAATCCAGAACCAAAATCAGCTTACTTCTGTTTCAGCTGATGTTAGGTCCAAGTATGGAAAGATTTTCAGAGTTTTTGCTGTCAGTTGCAATTAGGTTATGCAAAAGTTTACACCTCCTGGATTTTTTTATTCTACTGCATAACCTGGTTCCATTTTCATTCATATGGAATTCAGATTGACTGTGTACCTGGACCTACAGCTATTTATCTTACACTTCATGTCTTGTCTATGATTTTTTTAATAGATTATTTGGAAATTAGGGCATGAATTTGCTGTTAAAATTGGTTGATTATGAAATTGCACAATTTACTAATTTTCTCCCCCTTTCCCCCGCCCTGTTATTATCCAAAGTCGAACTTGTTATTTAAACAATTAATTTGAAAAATTATGTTGTTGATGTACAAAGATATAAAAGTACATACAATGCAAAAAACCTTTCAGAATTTTTTTTCACATTTTCTATTTTTTAGGAATATTTAAGTATGGTGGTTGTATTTACCAGCTATGAAAGGTTGCTCATATTAATGGTGACTCACTTAGTGTTTTGCTGAGTCTCTGTGATTAGCAAAATACAATAACAGTACAAAATTACTGTAATTTGGGACTTGGATCTATGACATAACTCCACTTTTCTGTTTGCTTTTCTTTGGGGCTGAAAAGGTTAGATTTCTATAAATAGGACATGATCCAATAATCTCTAGAATTGTCTGTCCTTTGCTTTTGAGAGTCTGTGACATTTTCTCTTGATGACACCAGCTTCAATGGTGCTGGAAGGAAATGGTACCCAGACTTATTTCAGCTTCATTCTTCTTTTCCTGTTAAGACTTGTAAACTTTTTTATATCATCATTTCCAAGAGGCAGTTTGCAGAGGTTCTGTTGTTCCTGGGGTTGGGGGGGAAACATTAAATATGACCGCACCATACTCTACAGTGTGGAAAATGGCATGTTCCATTGTGAAGCCTATACTTGTGGCAGTAAAGATGCTAATAAATTCTCTGAAGTGTGTTTCTAGTTCCCATGTGTACTAGCATATCAAACAGCAATCCATTTTGACCAATACAGACAGTTTGGCAGACAGCAAGATGCTCACACTTGGCAAATTTCTAAATCCATGTTTAGGCGTAGAAGTTCCAGTGAAATAATTTTTAGTGCTTTTGAACCTTGGCAGCTTCTTTTGGCTTGGAGATAATTTTTAGTTATTCACTGTTGCTGGAATCATTAATGAAGGTAAATGGCAGTGAGTGGGTTGTATCAATTGTAACTTTTAAAAAGTTTAAAAAAAGAAATATGAGAATTTGATCGTGACTTGGAATCGTTACAATCTTATTTGCCTATTCTAAGAATAACTGTTGCCGTGAATAAATGAAAGATTTTACCATGTTGACATCTGGGCAGAAAGTCAGGAGCTGCTTTTTCTTGTTCATTTACATACAGAAGAATAATTTTCATTGTAGGCATAGTGATGATGAAGATAAATTTAATTAATTGATAGGTAAAGGTCAGCTATTAGAATATGCTAATCCCTCACATTAGAAATATCTCGTATTCCAGGTAATCCTCTATCCTGGAATGGCTTGAGGGCAAAAGGTCATGGAAGAACAACAAAGCCAAAGTTAGATTATTTCAAAAAGAGTGCGTTTTTAGCTAGAACCCCAAGAAAATGTCAACATTTTATCGCTCTTGGTTTCTCTTTCTCTCTCTTTTATGTAGGAAGACTTCATAATCAATGTCATTCAGAAAGTAACTGAAACAGGTATATCTCTTATCCTGCATCTGAATTCTTTTACAGGACTTGTAAAAGTTCTGAGGTTCTTTTTTTTTTCTTAACCAGTGCCCTTTTCTGTGCGTACTTTGAATAAAATATTCCAGAAGAATATCAAATGCTAGTGGAAAGTGGCACTTTAAAAAATCATCAGTATTAGTTCTTCTGCTTTAGAAAGCAACTTCTTCCACTCTGATGATACATTAAATGTCTAGTATGTGCTGGCTTATGATGCCTTCCCTATATTTATCTACTTTTGAGGCAATTTGGCATAACTCTTATTTGTATCTCACGTATTAATAATGCTTAAAAATTACAGGTGTCTAAAGTCTGGAATTAAAGCTGAAGACAAGTTTTCCATACGTGTCAAAAAGACCCGATTGCTAGCTCATATCTTCTCTTTTAATTTCAGTCTGTATCTCAAGAAAAGGGCAGAAACAAAACTGGTTCTTTGCCATGAGCAGAGCCTGGTGACCTTTTCTGTCATTCTTAGAATATATAATTATTAATTTTAACATCTCCATGCCACATCCTGAAACAAGTTTAGAAGATTAAAGCAGTACATCATACAATGTTCCACTAATTTTCTTTAATTTATTTCATTAAATTATCATGAATAATAGAATTTGCCTCACTGTAGCAGGTGATACGTGTTTACTTTTATAAAAAATGCAAATATACTGAATATATAATATTTGAACCAGCATGGTTAAATAAAGTAATTTAAATAATGAAATTATTTTTCTCTAATTAAAAAATGACAACAGTTAAGTGCTCTGGAAAGATTTCTACCTCTCACTGCATTTTCTACTAGACAAGAAGCCCTTGTTTCTGAACTATTCTCACTTCCCTTTTTTGGGTAGCATCAGAAAGTCATGAAATTTCTGATTAACTATCACCATTAAAATCAACAGGAGCTTTTTAGAATCTAAGTCACTCCCTCACTTCCAATTAATATGATTGTCATTAAAATTGAGTTCAGATATTTCCATACTGAGTTGGGCTTTACTACTAGACTCATTCCATTACATTTGTCTAAACGTGCCTGGCATTATTTATCCTGTATTATGCATGCTTTGCTGTTTGTTGGTTTTGAGAACAGAGTATTTGCTCTGTTTGCTCACTTTTTTCTCACCTTCTGACTGAATCCGTAACTCCATAGGGAGCAAGAAGTTAGGAAAAGACTTCATACTCATACAAACATGGATGGTGTAATTAATTTCAAATTATGACTATAATGGCTCCTAAATCAACTGGAATAAAATAGCAGCTTCATCCAGTGCCAATGGATAACCACTTACTGGAACACGTCTTCCTTTATTCACATGATAATACACATAATTGATGGCCTGAACTCTAGGCTTCCTCACATTCCACAGCAGAGGCTGTACATCAAAAATCACTGATTGTTAAGCATGTATTTATTTTTTCTAATTTCATTCCCCAGGCTGGATGAAGTGGAAATAAATAAATAGCTTAGATAGTGAGAAGTAAAGGATATTTTAATAATCATAATGATAGGGATGCAAGGAATTTTTATTTGTTCTAATTATTTCAACAGCTCTTTAGATGATGCATAAAAATAAAAAATCTTCTAGAAATATTCTGAAAAGTTATTAATTTTGTTGTGCCTAACTATTTTTGCCAGTGAATATAATTTCTGATCAGTCATATCCTATCCTATCTTTCATGAGTGTATTTAATAGACTTGTGAAAATAGGCACAGTGATAACTGTAAAAAACGTTGGTGAACATTGCCTAGGAAAATTACTGCAGGTGTCCTACATAGATTCTGCTTACATATGTTACAACAGTATACTGGTTTTGATTCCTCTTCGAAATTCTTTACCCTCTCTGAATCTTTGAATGCAGCTATTTATTCCCCATCCTGTAGATGACATGCATCTGCTGAAGCTATATTATACAAAGGATAACAGAAAAGGAAAGCTATTGTGACTTTGAATCCATAAATATTAACAATATATGGGGTTTGTGTGAATTAGCTGTATAAACACATAGCATTAAGAATGTGTATTATGGATGCAGATTCTCATTTGGGAAAATACAGAAAAGCCCCCCACCTTCCTAACAAAATTGGAAGGTAACTTCCATTATTCAAATATGTCTTTTGTGTATAGCTTTACGTGGTACAGAATTCCCTGGGGTGCTTCATACTTAATCAAAAACTGTAATCCTTTTGGTCAACAGTTTTGTAGGTATTGTTCAGCACCTTCAATTTTGTTTGAATACTTCTCCTACCTGAAGATATAGCAGTGATGTAACTTTTAAATCAATTGGCACAGAACATTGCAAAGAATGCCATGCTTTGAAATTCTACACACTGTGTGGCAAATACTAGTTCTAATTTTCCCAGCAATCCAAAAGACAAGGTGATGTCCTTTATTTTTTCCCATTAAAATTTCTGGTGTAGCTAAAATTCATGCAGCACCTTGTCTAAACAGGCTGCTTTGTCTAAACAGGCAATTGTTAAGATTGAGATGCACTCGTGTCAAATAAGATTAGTCCACATTTCCTATATCAAATGGCTCTGCATATACAGTACAATGTTCTTGACTCTTAGTGCCTCTATGGTACATTACCCTCTTTAAATCTGATGCGTAGTCAGTTGCTCCTCCTCTTGTATTTTTCCCAGCTGGAGATTATTCGTATGTGTGATACTTTGTACTTTATTGAATTGAATCTTTTTCTCTCTCTTTTTTTTTATTTTTATTTTAGATTACTTTTTCTATTTGTCAAGGTTACTTTCAATTCAAATCCTATTCAGTAAAGTGCTTGCAGATGCTTTCAGCTTAGTATTGTCTGCAAATTTAATAAATGTACTCTCTATTCCATCATCCAGATCCTTAATGAAAATATTGAATAATACTGGATCCAGGACAGGCCCTGTGAAATCCCACTCAGTATTTCCTTCCAGCCTGACAGGCAGTAACTGTTCTAATTGTAGCTTCACATTCATGGTGCACTGCAGTTACAATAGTATAATCCAGATTATTTAATTCTTAGTTTATTTATGAATATGATACATAAAATTGGCAAATGCTTTAAGGCAATTAACATGTATTATATCTACTCCTTCCACCTATCAGGAAGGTCTGGTCTCTGTGAGGAAGTAGATGGTAGATATTTTCTCTTGCCAAGTGCATATCTGTTCTAGATTATCTGTAGTCTTTACCCAAAGACAACTATTCCATAATTTCTGTGAGAATTGGAATTAGACTGATTGTTATTCTTTGGATCCTTCTATTTTTTCAAATTTAAGCACAGCTGTTTACATCTTTTGATCCTGCTGTCCTCCCTATTCTCAGAGGAAAGATAAATGCTAACCTTCATTCCTGAATTGGTTCCAGTAGCCTGTAACTTGGTAATTACTCAGTTGAGCTATCCCTTTTGAATGAAAACTGAAACAGAAATTTCCAATATTAAGTTGGTAGCTTCCCTTTTTTCCTAATCAGGTTTTGACAAAGTCTTATTATACTCTATACTTTCTGCAATGAAGTTCTCTGTATGCATCCTAATATTTAACTGTAAAATCTCTGCTTTTTTGTGTGTGTGTTTTTTCATTTGTTTGTTTTGCTAATTCGTTCATTATTTTTCAGGTACTTTTGTGTCGCCCTGATTTTGTAAGACTTTGTTAAGCTTTCTGATGTTTACATTCTTTCAACAAACTTTCTCACACACAGTTCTGTAAATAACTTATGTTTTGCATTCTTTTATGGAGGTGGAGAGAATTGATGGACCCTTGGTCTGTCCAGTGGCATTGGAGAGGTGGCACTGTCACCCTCCAATCCACTGTCACCTTTGGAAAACTATAAATGTTAGAGTCAGAAAATAAAGGTGCTTCTTTTTTGTTCTCCTCGAGAGCAGCAGTGTCTGTGTCATCATTTCGTGCTTTATCACAACACTTTTGCAATTCCTTTTAATGAGTTTTTCACTTTACAATCATGACTAATTTATCACCAACCACATTATCTTACTACTAAGCCTTTTATGAGACTCAGCAGTATCTCTGTGGACTTCTGCTGGCAACCTCTCCATGACTTTTTAGAATAGTGTCCCATAAATAGTGTCTCCACACATTTGGGATGTTCCCCAATTCTCAGTTTTACTTGTATGAATTAGATCTCACTCTTTGTAAAACTCCTTGAATTTTTAACCATGTTTTATTTACCCAACTCCCCCCCCCATACCCCTTAATTTGATGGTGTTTTTAAATTGTTCCTATTGTTCACATTGTTCTTTCATCTTTAGTGACTGGAGGGGCTGGAGCACCTCTCCTATGATTACAGCCTGAGAGAGTTTGGGTTCTTCAGCCTGGAGAACAGAAGGTTCCAGGAAAAACCTTGGAACAGCCTCACAGTACCTGAAAGAGTCCTCTCTTGATGAGAGGGATTTCAAAAGGGCATGTAGCAACAAAACAAGGGGGAATGGCCTTGAGATGAAAGAAAGTAGGTTTAGATTAGATACTCATAAGATATTAGAAAGAAATTCTTTACTGTGAGGGTGAGGAGGCATTGGAACAGGAGGAGTTTTGCCCAGAGTTGTGGATGCCTCATCCCTGGAAGTGTTCAAGGCCAGGCTGGGTGGGGCTTTAAGCAACCTGGTCTAGTGAAAGGTGTTTGTGCCCATGGCAGAGGATTTGGGATGAAATGACCTTTAAAGTCCCTTCCAACTAA
Source organism: Pyrgilauda ruficollis (assembly GCF_017590135.1). Taxonomy (NCBI): domain Eukaryota; kingdom Metazoa; phylum Chordata; class Aves; order Passeriformes; family Passeridae; genus Pyrgilauda; species Pyrgilauda ruficollis. Next base: position 7,260,493 of record NW_024519206.1, on the reverse strand, counting down.
AACCATCCTATGATTCCATTATATTTTTAAGAAGCTTCTAAGACTTCTGTCCTCTTTTATTAAAATAAAAACAGTATTCTATTCCAGTGATGTACCCACGAGTTCTGAGTAGAGCAGTGGTTGTGTTACACATAAAACACTTCCGGTTCAGAGTTATCTGGCTGTGAAGTATTTGAGGCATTCCTGGCACAGCCTCAGCAGGGCCATGGAGCATGGCTTCATGGTACCCTGTAAAACACAAGGGAAGAATATGCAGTAAGAATTTACCAAAATCTGCTCCTGGTCTAGAATATGGCAAAACCTGCATGAAGTTTAGTGGGAACAAAATTAAATCATTTTTGAGTGCCAAAGTATCTATTAACAAATGCATTTACAAATTATATTTTGTTTTCATCATTCAGAGAACAAGGAATGCAATTTAAATTAAGAGCTCTTATCTTCAGCTACTAAATGACAGTTCTTGATTAAAACAACTTGCAATAATTTTGAAAACTTTAATGTCTCTGCAAAATATATCAAGGGGTGGGGAAAAAATAACAGAACCACCTCATTGAGGCTAAGTTTAGGGCTTGTGAAAGTACACTGGAATGGCATTTTCTTAAACATTAGACACTGTTCTTCAGGCTTAAGAGCAAAAACAGTCCAAGAAAATCTCAAGAGAGATTTTCTTGATAAGCATTCTCAAAAAAGTTTTATGTCACTGCCATATGATACAGCAATTTCTGAACAAAAAGTTCACATTGAAAGAGTATATGATGCAATTAATTATTGGAAGGCTAAGAAATATTTCAGTTTTACAGTAGTTTACCAAATCAAGTTTAATAAGAAGAGGGAAGGACCTGAAATTTTATGTGATATCTAAGTTTTTCATTTTCATTTTGAAAGTTGGCATAAATGGAACCTGATTTTTTTAGGCAAAATCTATGAAACAAGACTTTTGGTTAAATAAAAAGATGGGGTTTTGAACATGCATGATTAGAAGCTTTAAATTCCTCTTCAGTTAGAAGCTGTTTTATCTTAACTTTAGCCTCAGGAGGAGTAAATTATTATACTTGGGTGTTGCTGGAAGCAAAGGCTTCTTCACAGATGGACTGCTGCTACTTTATTTTGCTTTATTTTTCTTTTGATTTAAATTAAAGAAATCTAGCTGCAACCATTGTGAAGGCACAAGATTACTATGCAATAAATGATTATAGATAAAATACTCTACTTTCATCTTAGCTTTTAAATTTATAAGAGTATTCAGAAATGCATCTAAAACAGTTATAAAAAAACATTAGAAAGTTCTTAAATTTTCTAGCTCTGACACATAGTTTTTATGATGTTTGGCATCACACAAAAACTGTCATCCTAAGCCTTTTAGGAAGTCTGAAGTAGCTCAGGAATTGTTAAAATGAGTACACTTTTAACATCTGATTTAACAAGTTAAAATCAATCACAAATGTAGTTGTCAGAACAAATAATTTCAAAGATGCATGAAAAAAATCATCTCTGATATTCTCAGATGAAATTTTGGAAAACATGTTTGCTACCCAAGCTGCTTTCAGCTAAGTAATGAGTCATCCATGAAAATAAAACTCCAATTACTTTGGCAGACTCCTCATTTACAAATGCGTTCTAGTAATGCCAAAATCTGTTCCACTGCTTTCAAGTTCAACTTTAGCTATGGAAATGGTATGAAATGATATCTATCAAAATTATTTTAAGCAGAACATACACTCTGACTAGTAATGCATACAATCTAATTGTTTTTCAATAAATAAGGTTATAAAAAATTGTAGTTCTGTTGATGAATCTGTCTTCACTGAAGATAGTATTTTCTTATTAATTTGACATATTCAAGTTTTAAAAATAACTTTAAGTCTCAAAATATGTCCAAAAAAGTGCTGTGCAGAACAATGTCATGTAGGCTACCATTAGGGATGTGCAAATATGTCAGTCTCACCCTTATTCTTGTAGCAAAATTCTTCACAAACCTACAGGGATTTGTTTTACATTACTTTTTTTAATCTATCATTCTCTGGGGTGGAAGATTGATCTTAAGGGGCTTTTTATACATTTCTTTGGCTATATATTTCATGTTTATATTTTGAAAGCTTTCTTGGGTATGGTAGCATCAGCTGGAAAAGCAAGGGAAAGCAAATCTTTAGTGGCAGGACCCTCATTTAAAATTTTATTACAGTTAGTGCAACCTAGCTTAACAAGTTCATGCAAAATAGTTTCCAACTCTCATTTTTAGAGATAGTTTCCAGGCTACTGTTTGATTATATTCATGGAAAATATGCAAGAACACAGGATCCATGTTTGTATAAAATTAAAATTAAGATTCTCAGCACATCTCTGAATTTATTTATGGTAATTTGTACATTCCAACTATTCACAAGATGGACTTGACTAGTGCAAAAAATGCTCCTATCCCTTCACTTGGGAATGCACCAAATCTCTTGCTCAGCCCTTGACACTGCTGTTTGCACCCCAAAAATGAGCCATACAGAGTCCATTTTCTGATGCCTCTGGATCCGCTTGCTTTGATTCCCAAGAGCTCTGGTTTTATATCTTGGTGTGTGCAGCCTTGGAGCATGAGGCTTTGCTTCTCTACAGAGGGAAACTGAAAACCCCTGAGTTTTCCTTTTGGGGAAAACTTTATTCCAGCTTTTCATCATTTTTCCATTTTCCAGCACTGCACAGTCATTTGAAATAACAATATCAACAAATCTATTGCAATGCCACATTAATAAGTATGTTATTTTTATCAGACGTGATGATTTTATGTTTGCTAAATAGCAGCTGTTGTATTTAGTTCTGGGCCATAAAAAAAATGAAACCTAGCTTCTGAAGCCAATATTTATGTATGGAGAACTGGTATTGTAGCCAGTATTGTGGTGTTTGTCCTCCAAATAGAAATCAAATAACACCATTAAAAAATCTATTTACAGACAAGTGTATATTCTAAGTGTTCTTTTCTTATTTTGTACTGTCAATTTTGTATTCCTTTTTAAGCTGCAAACTAAAGTCCCAGAAGGCTTTTAGCATCTAGGTCTGTCCTTAATTGCATCTAGCTCTGTCCTGAGCTTAAGTGGGTTACACTAAGGAGAGATTTCTACAACATCTATGAATCAAGATTTAGAAGACTTAGGAGCTAAACATAGGACAGCTTCTTTTAGCATCTGAAATATTAGTAATTGGATTTTGAATACATTATTTAAACTTCATCCAGAAATGAAGTTGTTGGCAATCATGCATTTGCAGGTTTTTCCAGTTGTGGGTTTATTGCATTATGTGTGTATAGACATTTAAACAGATTCTCTGCAGCCTCAGCTCTACTTTGTCAGCACTGTTCTTCCAATTGAAATTCTGGGGAGTTGAGGTAAGGTTGAGAGGGAATGTGGGAGGAAGAAAAGGAATAAATTAAAGGGTGGAAGGTAAACCTTGAACTGATGCTACTTTCATTACCCTGAGGCTTATTTATTCTCCAAAGATCAGACCCTATGAATCTTGTTGAAAGTGAATTTTCATAGGAGCTTGTTTTAAGGAACAAAAGTAGAATCCTAACTTTTTTGATGTGTGTGTCCATGTCCCCTTACCCTTTGCAACGCTTTTGTTTTATCAATTTCTAATCTGCCATCAATTTATTAAGCCTATTAGTTTCATTTTAAGAATAAATTAAGAAATAGCTTCTGTGTACCTGTGTGTAAGTAAAACAAAATATATTCTGAAATAACATAGCAGAAAGTGTTTTACTCCGTTATGCAAAGTTTCACATATGAATAACTCTTTCTCATCATACAGACTTCTGCTCAAGAAATTTATCCTGCCACCTACTTCACCATATGGAGCTTTGAGAGTGCTGAGTCACAGTAGATGTATCTGTGAGCATTTGTGACAGTGCTGAGCACGTGCCTAAACCAGTGAAGGTGCAGAACCTGTATATGCATAGCACAGATAATTTGAGCAATAAATTCTTTTGGAATTTATTTGCTGTATTAGGGCTTTAGAAACTTTATACATTCTCCAACACCATGTCCTAATATAATTATTGTTTTGAGATTCAGACTGCCCTTTCTGCAACCCAAGGTTTGATTTTCTTTGTTGTTGAAATATATGTTAACTTTTCTATTTTAAGTAGCTGTGAAGAATATATTTAATGTCCTTTTTTGAGATGCTGTTATCTTTCATCTCATTGATCTTGCAAATTTACAGCTGGGGAGAAATATAATTGTAATGGTAGAAAGGGATATTATTTCACTACTTTAAAATTATTCCTGTTTCTTTTGGGGTTTTTTTTAACTGAATAAAGAACCCTCAACCTGGGAAAAAAAAAAAAAAGAACAATAATTTATCATAGCTGCAACTCCTGTCTGAAATTTTTAAAGGTTGACAACCTTCTCTTCTGCCCTGTAAGCAAATATTCCTCTTTATTCAAAGTACTAGGAGAACCAGACAAAGAGAAATACTGCTATTCCATGTCACATAGAACATCACTTTGCACTCCTTTTATTAAAAAGCTAAGGATCTTTTTCCTGAAAAAAATAGTATTTATTATATACCATTTCAACAGCCATTGTCAAAATTGTAACTGTGGAGCCACAGTTTTAGCCTGGCACACAGGGTATATTTTGCTTGCATTTTTTTCTTTTTTTTTTTTTTACTGTGAAAATAATAAAAGAGTTTGCTAATAAGAGGGTTTTCCATGCACAAGCCTGAATTTTCTCAATGTAAGACATTTTGCTCTTGCCATTTTATTTTTTTATAATCCAGCTGTAGTTCTTACATACTATCAATAGTACAATCCTGAAACTGTTCTACATGGTAGTTTTATAATGGCAATGCTAATACCAAGAGTATGTTTTTGGTTTTTTTTGTCAATGTTATTCATGTTGTGCATGGAAGTCCAATAATTTTCCATTCCACTGACATCCTGAAACATTTTGTAAAAAAACCCCAAACTGTTAAATGCTTATTAGTATCACATAAAATGGTGAAGATCTACAGATTGTCCTTACAAGAGTAACCTTTATTAGTTTCTATGTTAACAAAAACTGGTCTTTATTTCAGCTGGGTGCATTTGAAAAGTCTCTTGACCAAAGAAGTGTAAAGTGGAAGGAAATAAATTGCATGTGAATCATTAGGAAATAAATTTTAGTAACATCAGTAACATAGACTTACCACGACAGAAATACAACTTCTTTCTGATATTGCCATGCTTTTTTTCTGCTTCAGTTAGCTATTTAAACAAAGCTTTGCACGCTTGCAGCAAGTCTCCCTTCAGAGAATAAACTTTCTCACTGGGCAGCAAAAATGTGTACATTTAGTTAAAATGATCTTTCCAGAAACACTTGAATGAATGGGGAGATTCTGAGCCTGCTTCTAGCAAAAGGCTTATCTACTGCCCCATGTGAAAGCTCAGTATTGTTTTGATTAAAGCTTGAATGGAAAACTGCTGATCTGAGGTAGTACACACTATTGAAGATGCAGGCAAAGCTATTTTCAGCTGTGTACGCTACAAAAATGTTATTGGTACAATAACATTAATTTTGTGCCATTCCTTGGGGTACAATATGTGTTCAGACATCAAGCATACATGAATAATGTTTCTACCAAATTTATGTGCAAGTACGCCTGATTTGCAAAGACAGAGTTTAGCAGGAATATCAAGCAATATGTGGGATAGCATTGGAGAAGCTGTCATCTCTGATTTTCTACTGCATGTTTTCACTTCTACACTCTTCCACAATATACTAACTGGTTTAGTTTACTGTAACTTCACATAAGTTCAGTTTGCTGTACTTTACACATTTCTTTTTTATAGTCAGCCTACAGTACTAACTCCATCAATCTTGGTTATGATGATGCAAGGCTGATTTATTTTCTTTCTTATAACTGCCCCCAAAAATGCAGACCTGAAAAGCAAAATTACTTGGTTGATGAAAGCACAGTCATTCAGTGATGCAGACACCTTGATTTCAATGGAATTACAATACTACTAAAAGTGGGATTTTTTAACAAGGTTCAGTTGCTTTACTGTACTCAGTATTATGTATTCAGTGTTATACTTCATGTGTAAATGCATTTCAAATCTTTTAACTTTCCAGTTAATGGAAACTGAACCCAAAAACAAATTTTGGAACTTTTTGCTGCCAGCTCAAACTTGTCAGGTAATCAAATTGTTCTGTTCTTCTCCTGATCCACATTTGTAAATGAATATATCCAGAGCCACAGGTTTTGGAACAAACAGTAGCCCCTGGCAGTATCCTTGCTGCTAAGTGCTCTTGTTCAAACAGCCATGTTAAATCATGTTAAATCAGAACACATGGTGAATGAAGTACTTCATAAAACAATGAAATTGATAATTCTTTTCATAGCACTGTTTATTTTTAGTTTAAATTTTTATGGGAATATACTTTCTTTTTATTTTCTCTTTTCAATATAATAAATTTATACCAACTTATTCCATAACTGATGCTGTTCCAGGAGGAGGCAAGCTGTTGTCTCTATACTGCTGTGTAGGAGCCAGCTCCTGACAAGGCTATAAAGGGTACATTTTCTGCCAACTCAAAATATTTATCTTCTGGAAAATTCTTCGTAGCATCTGTGAAACAAAGCAGTGAGTATTTCTCATGGCCTTATGAGAGTCTCATGGTTCAACCCATGCCATAGGCACGTCAAGCTTGTCCCATCTGACTGTGACACATCATGCCTGCTGCTCTTGGGGTTCACCTAAGAGCAGAGGAGATCAGAAATGATCCTACAAGGGCCCTGTTGCCTGTCCCAAATGCCTCAATAGCTCTTCTGAAGTCAGACTGGACTGCTTGGGTGTAAGAAAAATGTGAACATGAAACAGCAGCTCCATGAGACACCAAAGCGTCAGAACCCAACTGAGATCCCTCAGGTCAGAGAGCTGCAGAGAACTGTGTAGCCATGGCATCTGAAAAACACATCTTGTTTGTCAGAGCTGGTCTGGCAAAAGTACCATTGTCCTGGTACAGGTTTTTAAGCTGGAAGTTTAGCAGTGTTTCCACGGAGACAGAACAACCCCATTGATTTAAAAGGAACTGCTACTGATTTGCAAAAAAGGAAGAGTTAATTACAGGGAGGTCAAGGCTGCATACTTTGTTTTAATTAAGTGAACTCTGAACATTATTTTTAAAATGCAAGCCGAACAGTCCTTTAAAATAAGAAAAAAAAAAAGAGAAATCTTATTTTCCACTATCTTAAGTGTTACTTTAAATAAGTGCTCAGTGACAGCAAAAAAATTCAACTATAGTATTGTGACACTGGACTTGAAATGCCCATGTATGGGTGTCTACATGGAAAAAATGCACACCCTGTGCAGCCGATAAGGATCTGTTTGGTGCAGCCTAGACAGATAACAGCCCTGACAGCTCAGTTCCACATGGACACTCGCACTGGGGCTGCTGAGCATCTCTAGGTTCTATAGACTGCACTGATTGTGTTTTCACTGCCAGCAATGGACAACCGCATCTTAAACTGTGAGCTAACACTTGCTTAAAGAACCCTTAGAGTTTATATTATAAGCTTGTGGGTTTCTAAACCCACTTTCTGTGATATTGTGGGACGTGACCACACTTGTTTTTCAACTTCAGTGCCAGATCCAGAAAATACTATGTATATCCAACAGTTTGAGATAAATTAATATTAGAAAGAAGGAGGTTTTTTTCACTAATTTTTAGTCCAGTGGGCTGATGATGGGTTTTAACTTTTAAATTATCTTTAAAGACCATATTTATTTGGAGAAACATTTCCTACAAAATTCATTATATTTTTAGTTCTGCTTTTGTTACTGTTTTTTTTTTCTTTTTAAAAAGGGTGTCTTTTTGTAATAACTCTATATGTCTATAAATTATTTTGATAGAATAACTTTAATACTGTTTTGTGTTCATGAGCTTTCTCTTAATTTGGTGTGCGATGGTGATGTTCTGTATTTTATTTAATTTTTGGGGGATGAACAGTACACTTTAAAAATGGAAAAGCATCTGCTCAGAGTTTTAGGAGTAAATGAGTATGTTTTGAACAGGAGGTAGTTCTTGAACAGTGCACAATTATCTTAATGCCTCTAAGTAATGTAAGTTCACAGACTACAGCAGTCTAATTGGATATCTTTGTATATACGTAAAATGCAAAATATTTATTGGCAGTCAAGCTCCAGTGAAAATTTACAAAAAGGGAATGATATCTATAAAAGATTGCTAAAGTATCCTTCAATAACTATCTCCCTGTTTAGACACACATTAAAAATAATTAAAAAAAACTATACTGACTGGTATTCAGAAGAATGTTAACTACTGGCAATGCAGGAATTGTCTCTTTGAGATCAGGCTGTACATGTAGTTAAGTAGGAGAACTTTGTATCTCACAGGTGCTTGCCTGTTTCTGCTCATACCATGTGCAGCACTTCTGATGGATGAACCATTTGGCATAAAAGACAATTTATATACTAACAAGCACATTTAAAATCAATGTCTGAAATTACTTTTTAATTTATTTGGTTGTTCTTTCCCATAGCTACAAACTATTTTTTATTTTTAATTCATTAATAATAAAGGTGGACTTTAATTTGTTTTTTCAAGATTGAGGATTGATTTTGCAAGATAAAAATTCTTTTGACACAGCTGTCATGGGGATAGCAAGGTATGAGTGAAGCTGGTTATGGAATGTCCTGTGATGTAATAATCTAATATACAGTACAGTTACTTCATGTTCGCTTCCCCAAAGCAATTTTATTGCTTGAATTCTGAGCAGCCTTACAGTCAGCCCCTTGCAAATGTTTCATTAGAAGTCTCTAATTAAACCTCTGCATTGTGCTTAATGTTCTTCTGTGTTGTTTACAACTAAAAACTTAGTAACAGCTAGGACAACCAAAGAGAGCATTCTTTACACAATCCAAGGAAGACAGGGTCTGTTACTCTATTTAAGTATGCTTCACTTTTTCTCTGTCCTCAGTTCTGAGAGATGATCATCTTAATGCAGAAAATCTACTCATTACTTATGAGCTATACTGAAACAGATATGGTTTCTAATTATAAAAATTGGGGCAAATAGAAATATTTAAGGCAGCCTGCTAAAAAACAAAATTTAAAAAAACCGAACAAACTGTAAGTAGACAAAAATCTTACTCTGTCTTTTGACCAGTTTGTTCAATTAACTCTTTGTAATCATTCTGTGGAAGGAAATTTCACTATCATCTAATGGAGATTTAGTTAATAGGTATAGATGGAAATCTAATTAAGTATTTAATTTTATACTTACCATTTTCAGTGTTTCTGCATTTGTAAAGAGAAAGCCAGAAAAAACTTAGAGACCAATTTCTCTGGCTTCTGTGGAGGTATACACATCAAAAGAGTGATTTTTAGTTTTTTAACTGCTGTTTCCAAAATTTCTCTCCATTGTCTCACTAAAATATCATAGGGACAGCCTATAGGGAATTGTACTGCATCTACACCAGGTGCTATAGAAAAAGAAGGAATTCTGCTTTATTCATATTTAGACATGAGAAATGAGTGGAAATGCAGACTTCAAGTTAAAGAAAGAGGAATCTCGGAGTAATCCTGCTAGTCAGCATCAGGACCAGGAAGAGAAAGGATCTCTTGATTCTCACTGTAATATTGTGGGTTTTAGGTAACAAGATCTTTGTAATTCTTACTAAAAACTAATAACTAGTTTAGTTAAAGAAGCACCCTGAAAGGTTCAATTTCTTTTGCAATTATATCTATTTTTCATTTTAATGCAGCAGCTGATTGTTGCACAGGATCTGAGTATCTACATTCCTTTGATCAGCTTGGACTATCTGGGAAAAGAAACAAATATTCCATAGGTGTCCAGCATGAACCACTGTACATTGTGCTTTTCCAAGGATATCTTTTCTCAACAGAAATCATTTGGTTATCTGCTGTGCAGACCAACTAGTTCCACATGCTAGTTCCATAAAATAAAAGAAAACCCACAAAAACAACAAAAAACAACAAAATCCCCCTTTTTTTTTATTACACAGCACCAAATTTGCAAGTGGAGATAGATCCATAAAATCTGCTATAAATTCAGGGTAGTCTTTGCCGAAATATGATCTCTTTTACAAAGTGTAAATTTCACAAAGGGATGGCGATTACATGAATAAAAATCTCAACATTTCAGTAAGATTATTCATTAAACTTCCTTTCATATGATTTTATCTTAGCTGGGTTGGCAGAATACAATTTCCCTTAGCCATCTGATCTATCTATTGCAAGGGAAAGCTGCTGCTCTTTCTATTCCTATGTTTTCTTTGCTTTTGAAAACACATAAAAGTTATAGGAAGCCTAAATATAAGTAAGCAATGAAGAATTTTTTTTCTACATTAAAATTATTAAGCACATCTACTTATTTTTTGCAACATATTCAGTCCGATTCTTGCTTATGTATTATTTTGCCAAGGCCATAGCTTTGGTTTTGATGCTATGGTTCCAGTCCAAATATCAATTGAAGTGATTGAGACTCTACATTTTATATAGTAGGTACTGGACTATGCTCCAGTAGCCCAGTGGGGAATTAGAAAAGCAATTACTTTTATTAAGAAGCTTAATTCAATGAAAATACCTTTTCAAGGAACTTAATCTCAGTTGACAGCTCGTTGTGCCATTAAAAACTCATGTGGTACTAGGGCATGAGCAAATAAAAGTGTTGCTTTTTTGCAGGGGATTTTGCTAATGAGTGAGTGCTAATGATTTTGTTCCTTTTTTTTGTGAATTATGCAACTTTCTTGAATTTATTCAGTCAGTTCACCTGGGAAAATTGGAAGGTTTCTAATGGTAGCATCACTTGGCTGTTTACTAGGCTTGACAATTATTCTGAATGTCTTTTAGTAAGAAGGTGTATTTCAAATATGTTTTTCTTAGGAATTAATATTAAACACTTCTTATTCAGGCGCATAATTTTTATGCAGATGTAGAATCTATGATTTTGACAAGTTACTATAGTTTACTTTTCAGCACTGTTTATCTCAGGATCACTAAAATCTTGCTGTCTGCTTCCTGAAAACTCTGTATCATCACTTTTTTAGTTGTTTTGCTGCATTTAATGCCAAACATTACAAAAATAGCAAAACTTCTCTATGGGCCTTACAGATATTGAAAGCAAACATCTAAGTCATTGTAATATTTTCTCATAGCTGAGATGTGATTACTAGGAAAAAATTATTAGAGACTTAGAGCATTAGAATGTGGGGAATTTCTCTTTGTTCTTATCTTCCATAGTATATATTCTACTTATAGTTCATTAAACAAACTTTCTATTTCTGTTGTGTTTCCAAGACATTTTCCTCTTTTCTCTTTGTCATTATTTAATTTCTTAAAGATATTGCAAGTTAGTATGAGTTAATATTTGGAAGTGTCCAAGGTCAGGCTGGAGGGGGCTTTGAGCAACCTGGTGTTGTGGAAGATGTCCCTGCCCATGACAGGGGCTTGGAAACAGTTCATCTTTAAGATCCCTTCCACCCCAAGCCATTCTGTAATCTATTATTTTACCTGTATGCATCCATCAGCTTTTTTTTCTGATGTCTTTATTTAAGGTTGTCTTTCTACTCTTTGCATGTAGTTCATTTGTTTAATTTTTTTTTCTTAAAGCAAGAATAAAGTACATTTATGTAATAGTAACTAACAAAGATCTCTTAGTTTTCAGATATCTACGATCCCATCTGTAGCCTCTAATGTTGGAAAAAGAAAATCCCACCACCTTTTCATGAATATTCACTAGTATGGACTAATTCCTCCCAGCATATCCTGAATGGTGTAATTTAGTAACTTCTAATTGACTACAGTTGTGATATCTAATTAAAAAATTTAAAATAATGCGAACGATTTTAAAACTGTACTTGAGGTATTTTCATTTGCTGCGGTTTTCAGTCTAGTTAAAGCTCAGCATTTTGTCCTAAATTCAGGGCACTTTTTCCTTAGAAAGGAGAGAAGCAGCTCTTGTGTACTTTTGCTTCTGATATAATTTGCAAATTTGAGCATTCTGGGAATAGACTGATCCCTCACACTGAGGAAGTAGCTCAGTTATTTAAGAAGTAACTTTGAGCAATTAGTGGCTGTATCTGCATACTAAAAGTGTTTTGCTGAAAACATTTCTAGTTAAAATGGAAATGTGTCATTGCATGGCCAACTTTGCCACACATCCTTAGCGGTATCTTGAAAAACCTGCAAAGATCTGAGTCTCTGGAAGGGGCTGTACCATAACTGTAGAATACCATACTGGATCCTTACAGGGACAGAGTGTACAGCATAAACTGTATTCTTCTCAAATTCTGCTCTCCTGTCTCTTTTCAAGTGCTTCATGCCAAGTATTACCTCTTTTAGTGCTTTCAGTCTCAAAGAGACCTTGCACTGGCTCTTTGTAAATTGCAAGCCTTACTCTTTTGTGGAAGTGACCCAAATTGTCCCTGCTTCCCACTGTGTGCACGTGAGTCAGCTGACAGACCAAGCAGAATAGGTAACTGCTTCACTTATGCTGAAACCTTTTTCCCAGCTAAGCTGCTAAACTTAGTGTCTCTTACCTGCTTGGCCACTGGCTTTCATAAAGTTTACAAGAATTTTTCAAACCGGGAATTTCTCCCCTTCCTAGGAAAATATTACGAAGGAGCATGGATGCATTTGTAACAACACCAGCTATTTTAAGCTCTTCTACTAAAATCAAATGGGGATTATTTAAAATGCTGTTATATCATAAAATTATAGAAAGGTAAGGGATTAGAAGAGACCTTAAAGATTTTCTAGTTCCAAAGCCCTCTGCTTTAAGCAGGGACACTTCTCACTAGGCCAGGTTGCTCAAAGCACCATCCAGCCTGGCCCTGAACACAGCCAGAGTTGGTACACCCATACCTTCCTGGGCAACCCATTCCAATGCCTCATCACCCTCACATTAACAAATTTCTTCCTAATATGTAACCTAAATTTCCCCTCTTTCAATTTTTACCCCTTACTCCTTGTTCCATCACTGCAGTTCCTGACGAGAAGTCCTTCTGTGTCTTCCCTGTAGGCCCCATAAGGATTCTGGAAAGTTGGTATGTGGTATCCATGCAATCTTCTCTTCTCCAGGCTGAACACTCCCAGCTTTCTCAGCCTGAAATATTAGTTTTCTAGAAGTAAAACCAGCTTTGCATTAAATACTCCATCACCTTTGTTAAAAGCTGAAAGTTGTTTTTAAAAGCAGAGTACCATTTGGGTAAGAGCTGAATTTACAGTCATCTCTAAAAACAAATTCAGTTGTAGCTTTATGATGACCATCACAGAATTAAAAACCAAAGCAAAACCAACAAACCATATACAATAAAACAGGAGATTGTTGAACTTTGACAACTGCAAGATGTGTATCTATTTTGTGAGGGTAGTGAGGAGCTGGAGAAGTCCCTTTATATCTTACTCCAGAACCCCATACATCATAGCAATTCTGGTGGTTGCAGCACTATTTGGAATTGTTGAACAAGATGATATCTCCCTTTCCCCTCCACCAGTCCTACTTCCCTCAGTATCTATGTCAGGTGGAGCCTCCTACAAAAGAATCAGGGATCAATCAATAAAGAGTAGAAGTGGTGCATAATGTCTGAAATTCCAACTCACAAGTGCTAAAACACTGCACCAAGAATAACTGTATGCAGGTGGATGACTATTCATGCATATGCAAATGCACAATATCAAGGAGATAGTTTAAAGATAATAAGCCTGAATATATAAGTGATAGAAATTAGCACAATTTTCAGCATCAGGATTGGGTTTTGTTCTGAAAGGGGCTGTGCATGTTTATTCATATCAACAGACAGACTGAAGTAATTCCATTCAAGACAGTTTTGAAAATAAGGGCTAATCAAAGTGTTTGTTATACATTGAAACAGACTCAGCATTGAAAAGTTATTAAAACTAAAATATTATAAAACCTGTTAAAGCAATTAAAGAAAACAGAAGAAGCATTAAATTAGTTGGTATACTCAAAATCTGAGTGCAAAAAAATTATCCTAAGAAGCTTAACTAAAGAAGTAGCAAATGGATGCATTGCATTTATTGTTTGGTTTCCTAATTTTGGTTTCCTTTAGCTTTTAGAAGCAAACATTTTGTATGCCACACAGCTATAACGTTGTAGTTCATAAAAGTCAGGTGAATATACACAGTTCCATAGACTCATTTTGTGTTAGAGATCAAACCAAATTTACTACTCCATTGTGCTTGCACTGTATAAATATTCACATCAGAGAAACTACTTGCTCCAGATAATTTCAGTCTAGAGAAGTAAAACACATATAAGTAGTTAAAAGGCTTGCTGTAAAATAGTATAAATGACTGATTAGATTATCTAGGCAAACACTTAATATCAAGTTTCCACATATGTGGTTCTTGCATCTTGATGTTTAATGCTAAATTCAATATGCCTCTTATTCTTTAAGGCTTAGAAACTGGTCTTGCACATATTCACATGTCCAAAATGGCTCCACTCTTCATGGTTGAGACATCATGGTAATTTATGGAAAAGATGAACTAGAGTCAAAAACAAATTCAATGCATAGTCATTTATCTAATAGACATTTCAGGGCATCTCCAACAGGTATTCACATCATCTTAAAAGTGTCACCATTTCTTTTTTTAAATTTGTCAGGAGAATGAGAAAGTGACAACATCAAAAACAGAAGTTGTTTCAAACATTTTCTAAAAGGGTTCAAAGTCCTCTCCTCCACTCTGCCAGAATTTTAACTTTCAATCTGTTCTTGGTGGAATCTGTCTCTGTCACTTCTTTTGATTTAAAGAAATTTTATTGTATCAAAATTCAGTTCATCACATGGCTTTATAGACCCACTAGGTGGAAAAGTGTCCTGGAATCCAGAAGAAGTAGAAGGTGGAATGAAGTTCTTGGCCCTCAGTAGGAGTATCAGTACAGTACCATTCCTGTGTTTTGCCCAAATCATCTTTTCTGTATTGGTTGGCATTCACAGGTAGTGAGGATGATGAATTATCTTCCTGTGAAGGAAGATTTGCAGATTTGTGAGGCTTCAGGAAGAGAAATCTGAACTAGGCCACTCAGGTCGTGAAGGTCACCCACTTAACCACTGGGGAGCCCTGGGCAATCTGCCCTTGATGGTGCTGACTGAGGCAGGAGGGTACAACCAGATGACCTCCAGAGCTCCCTTCCAACCTCAGCTGTTCTGAGATTCTGCTAAGTTTTTGAAACATTACCACTTTGACTTCTGGCATCATTTCTGAGTAAAAAATTAATTTCCCTGTGGTTTGTACAGACCTTGATTGAGTATTTACAGTGAGAATGATTGAAATGTGTATTATATTTAGTCTCCTGAAGGGGATATGAAAGAAAATGGCCCACTGGTGGCTAGGCATTGATCTATTAAGTATCAACAAAAATAAGAAATTTGTGGACATCTTTGAAAGTAGAAATTTAGTTACATGGGGATTTCTTTTTCTTTCTCACTGAATACATGAGGTTTGTTATGTAAAAGGAAGAGTTTAAAAACTGCAGTCTTAAATCACAGCGCTGATTTTACATGGATAGATCTTGGATGTCAACATCAAATAATGGACCAACAGCAGAACCAGAGCAGACAGCAAAATTATCTAAGCTCACCACTGAGTGCTTTACTCACAGGATCCTGCTGCTCTCAAAAACCCGTTCCCTTGTTTTCGTCCTATTTACAAGGCATATATCTAGAATAATCTATTTTGGTATCTGTACAGCTAGAAGAGAACTTAGTTTTTAACATCTTGTAAAACAAACTAAAAAGGCAAAAACACATTGATAAATTTCTAAAATTTTCCCTGGAAGCCATATGTCAATCTGTTCTCAGAAAAGTGTGTGGAATGAGTTTTTTGTTACATACATGTTCAAAATACTAAAAGACATGATCATTTTCATGGTAGAAAAAAGTATTTAGAAATTTTATTAACTTTTAACTAAACATGTATATAAAACCAAGTTCCTTGAAGTATCTGTAACACTGATTTGTATATTACATTTAAATACTTTAAAATATATCAGTGAGAAAAGACAGCAGCATCAAGTACATAAAGGTGAAATTCTTTAGGGATCGACTTTATTTTAGATGTAACAAAATATCCTTTATTACTTTGTTATAAAATATGTTGTTCAACTTATTAAAATAGATCCCCGACATTTCAGCAAAACAAAAGTCAGATGAAGAAAAAGGAAAACCCTAAATTCCACCACAAACTATATAAGAATCTGAGATTTAAGGCCTATATGTAGAGTAGGTGCTAACTAGCCCTACTTGCCACTATTGTTTTCTCTTCTTTTTCTGATTGCCTTGAATCCAACAAAAGTTTATTTTTGAAGACTACTGGTGGCTTCTTTGTTACTAACTTGAAGAAAAAATACTCTTAATTTTTTTCATTGTTCAGCCCACCTTTTCTGCTTTCCTTACTTAAATTTCACTGATATAAGCCATTTCTGGAGATGCTTTTCCAAATGCATTCCATCAGCCTGCTGGAAAGCCTTTCTTTTAAAGTAATTAAATGCAATTAGTTCTATCTTCTCTATTTTTTTTTCAATTTCCTTTTAGAGATAATTCTTCTTAACTATTTCTGATTTGTTTCAGCTTTTAAGCTCTGTTCATTTTCAGCCATAATGCCTCTTGAATATCTAGAATAATATTACCCAAACCGTAAGTTTTGATGCTAATTGTGTTGTTAATTTTCTCACCAGTCAGGTATACTCATGCTAATATCGTTTGATATATAACTCTAGCTTACTAACATAGTATATCTCTTGTCTGGTTTTTTTCCCAAAAAACTTTTTCTTCTAAATACCTTTAATGAAAATACAAATGAAGTAGGGCTAATTAGTTAGGTTTAACTAGTTAGAAATGCAAGGTTTGAATTATTTTAGTTCACTTGATGGTTTTATGACAAGTTATACTCAAATATTTTGAATGACAGGCATATGTGTACTTTTTAATTTCAACCCTACTTTAAAATAAATTCTTATAATTCTTATTCTTTTTCTGATGCTGAATTTTTGTAGGGTGCTTTTTCAAGCTGAGGAAAATTGTAATACCATTAGTTTGCTATATGTTCCTTTTCCTTTCTGCTCTTTCCTTATGCTGCATCAACCAGGAAAATGTTGCCATTTTCTTTTCTGGTCTACACTAAATGCTTTCCATTTTCATGGAAATTCTTCGATTGAATTAAACCCATTTTTCTCTTCATTACTGATTCATTAGTTCTTTCATCAGCTATGTCTGTGCTGATACTTATTTAATTATAATCCACAAAAGTTCTATACTGCCTCTGTGGCAGACATACATTCTATATTACCTCTGCCAATTCATGAATCTAGGTAACAGTAGCTATGCTAACTTCTGTCTTTCTCATCAGAAATAATGCAGGGAGACGAATATTATAAATTTCTCCTGCATATTTAATTTTTAAGACATGACATCCCACTGTTGGCCTTTCATTAATCTACCTGTGCAAATATGATATTTAACATAACCAACATGAGCAAAGCAAATCTAGAGGAAATTTGTAAAACAGGAAGAAAGGCTCTACACTCAGGAGTCCCTCAATATCTTTCATTCTGTATTTTACTGACAGGAATGACCTCTGCACTAGATGATTACTGTGAAAGAACTAAAAGCATCTAAGTTTAATAATTCTGTCCATCAGTTCTTTTAACAATTACAGGGAATGTATTATATTTCAATTGTACTTGAACTAAGTTTAAACTATAACAAAAAGCCTTCCTGTAACAATTACATTGGTCATTGAATATTACACAGTGATTCTACCATATGTGTTAATATTCAACAAATGTTTAAGGACATGTTCTATCTTTTCACACAGATAAGACAGTTCAGTAAACATACATATGGTAATTAAGCTTAAAACCATAATTTAAAATTAAATGCATATTTGAGATATATAAATAAATATATCTTTTTTTGGTGTCTGCTAGCCATATGCTTCTTTTTTATATCCTGCATATATATATAGAATGAAATGTAGTGAAAAAAATATGCATATTACTCTTATAATGCTACCCCCAGAAACAGACAGTAAGCACATTTTGCCCCTTACCTCCTGCCATGGTTAGGTACTATAATATTTGTATAGAGCTTAGTAGTCTTTGTATTTTAGCATTTCAGAATGAGTGAGGTGTTAGACATCTACATCTTAAGTAATCTTTAACTAAATAATATCTTTTCAGACTGAGCAAACATGTCTCATTTAGTATGGCTAAGGGCTCATTCTTGCATCCAGTTGAAACAAATAGTATCTTTCATGCAGATTTTAGAAGGTTGTCAACCCATTGCCCCGTTATATCTCTGAAAATACTCCCACTGACCTAAGATTGGGCCAAGGTCCCTCTTTGAAGCAGGAACAACAGAGGGGAAAAAACCCCAAAACCTGTACATGGAAGGTAAAGATGAAAGTATGTTGTGAGGAGAAAAAAAGGTTTAAATTCACTGAAAGATACCCTGCTTACTGCCTTTGTCCTTACTTCTTTTGTACTTGTCATTTCTTCCTTTAAAGCACTAGAGATAATATTATGAAACAGAGCTGAGACAAATCCATTAGTAATTTGAGCATTGTTACACCTATATGAAAATCTGTATGACCACTGGCTCATCTAGGATTGTCCAGCCAGTAAAGGAAGGATTTGGGGACACCTAACAGTAGCCCATGAAATTAAATGCATGAGGCATCTCTGCCAGGAAGGCCGAGCTGTGCTTTTCATAGTTAGGCATGGTGGGAAGATTTTGGGGTTACAGGCATAAGTGGATTTGAGAGGTTCAGGCCTGATATATGGAAAGAGAACTTCATCATGAGGATACTCCATCACTAATCAGATTGCCCACAGAAGTTATGCTGTCTCCATCTTTTGAATACAGCCCCTTGGTCTGATCTGATTTGATCCTAGCTAGACATATCCTGAGAGTCTCTTCAGCCAGAATTATCCCACGGTCTATCATTCAGGCTGTGATCTATAAAATACTGGTTGGAGGGGGCTAATAACACCCCTAGTTACTGCCCAGGATGGCACTGGCTTTCTTCTCTGCCAGGACTCAATGCTCATGCTCAGCTTGCTCCCTGACAAAATTCTCAGGGCTTTTTCAACAGTTGCTCCCCAGCCAGGCCCCATCACTGAGGGTTTTTATTTCCCTACTGCAGGGCTCTGCATTTCATAAGGTTCCTGTCAGACCTTTCCTCCAGCATGTCCAGGTCCCTCTGGATGGCAGTCCTACCCTTGGCAGGGGTTAATTAGCCCTCTCACCTGCAGATTTTAGGAACCAGTACTCCTGTGTGTCCTTCAGGTCACTGATAAACATGTAAGGACATATCCTTTATCCTTAAAGATGTAAAGATATATTCCTGGGTAATGACACTTCCTATTGGCACTTAGATTGAGTACAGCCCGTTAACAAATACCCTCTTAGCCCAGCCATCCAACCAATTGCACACACATGTAGTTTTCACCAATCCAGTCTGTTATGTCCCAGCTTGGACAGGAGACTGTTGTAGGAATAAGCATAGAAAGCCTTGCAAAACCCAAGATAAGTACCATCCACTGATGCTTCCATTTTTCTCTCATCCATATATTCAGTCAGTTCATCACAGAGGACAGTCAAATTGATCAGGCTAGATTTACCCCTAGTAAATTCATGTGGATTGCTCCCACGCACCCTGCTGTCCTTCATATGACTCAGAATGTATTCCAAGAGGAGTCAGCCTAGGATTCTCCCAGGGCAGAAGTAAGACTGACTGATCTGTAGCACTTGGATCAAGCAAATAATCTTGTGTGGCAGTGTTAATTCAACAGGTCTGAATTTTCATGCTTTCAGTCTTACATCTTAATTGCATTAATGAAAGAATAGGTAAAGGTTCTGTTACAGTATCTGGTATACTGGATAACAAACCCAGGAAAATAATTCAGCAGATTAATGTAATTTCCTCTAGTTTCTCAACAGTCCTTGATCTTCTCAAGCACAAATGTATGCTCTGTGGCTTATTTTCTTTTAGCTACCCTAGATTTTATACACACACACACACACATATACGTGAATATATATACACGTATAAAATATCAGCAATGTGAGTGATAGTAGAGCTACAAATGCCTCTGGGTATTTTTGGGTATTTCACAAGAATTTTTCCCATCCCAACTGCGTCAATAGGTATATTACTGTGTAAATAAGTATGTGGATCAAGTGGACTGTACATACTAGTCTATGGTATATTGTTATCACTACAATAGTTAATGTAAAGTAATATCAGCACAACCTATGAGAGGTCTTGTTTCTGATGAAATGGTTTGATTCCTTTGGATCCCTATTCCTGATTGCTTGTGAATTTGCTATTTCTGAGAGGGAGCAGTGTAGTCTACTCCATATTGACATTTTCTGATGAAAACACATGAAGTATAGAATTACTGTGAAGAAAGGTTTTTTTTGTTTTTTTTTCACTTAATTCCATTTTCTCCACAAAACTCTTCATATAATGTAAAAATGTTCTAAGGTAGATGAATCAAATTTTGATAAATTAATTTTTTCTTTAACAAATTTGGTGAACTACATTTATTTCTTAAAACCATATATTCTGAAAAATACTTTATGTATAGCTTGCTGTTACCTTAGCTGATTTCACATGGAGTCAGACTACTTTCCAATAGTTTGCACCTGTGATGTAGAGTAATGCCACTACCGAAGTCAGATTTATAAGCCTGAACCCTGTTTCTTTCAAAACTACTAATATACTGTAACTGCAGATGACTGTTGCAATATATGAAAAGCAAATAAAACATATTGGAAACTAAGAATTATTTTTCTGTTAGGATTCTTGAGTTAGGTGCTTTATTCTTTCATGAATCATATAAAAATGTAGGGCTCCAAGTTCATCATAGTTTTATTAAATGAGCAACTTAAAGTCACGCTTAGCAACAAAATTCATTTAAATATCCAAACACAGATCTAAGTATATAGTATAACAAATTTAATATTTAAAATTCTGGCTGTGGCTTCTAGACATCTGTTATTTTCTTTGCTGTGAGGGAGTGAGCTGTTAACAGACAAACTCTTTGCATATTTTAATCTGTTTATGGTAGGAGCTTGATTAAAGGAGGGGAGGACAGGAGCATATACAGTTTGGGCAGCATCCTGCTTCTGGAAGAAGAGGATGGAGCTTTGCATTGAAACCAGAACAAAGATGCTTATGCAAATGTGCTATGCACAAAGGCTGCCACTGAGCTCTGTGCTGAGGAAGCTCTTAGCCATAAGCCATAACCCATCTATCCCCATCCTCTACCTGCTCTCAAAACAGCACATAATGCAGCAATGTTTCTAGAAGTAGGCATGTGGATAGCAATCTCCTAAGTATTTTCCAGTGGAAAAAAGAATCTTAATGTTAGAGTCCTACAGTCTGACATCTTTTACATTGATCTTTCAGAGCTCAGCTGTACTGAGTTGGCTTTCATCTGTGTGAGGGTTGTTGCTTTCCAAGGGCATATGAAATATTTAATGAAGGTGTTAATTTTTCTTCCTGTGTCCTAAGACCTCCAAATTTTTCTTCGGCGTTTTAAAGCTACAAGGGTCAATGGAGTTGTCATTCCAAACTGCAAATGAACTTGTGGGACCTTTTCCATTTCAATAGGAGCTGAGGTTGGATCCTGTTTTAATACACAGCAGAGAGAACAGTAAAGGCCTAAGTTAAGTGAATATACGGAAATGCTGCACAACATAAGAAAATCTATTTTTAATTGTGATCATATTTTTTTGCAGCAATTTTTATTTTTTATATGACCCTGTGTAACTGAGAGTGCTTCAAAGCAACTTTTAAGGCAGTATCATGATTCAAAACCAGCCCTCTGCCCCATACCACCAGATGTAACATTTTATTGCAAGGCCTATAAAAATTTTGTGTTATACTGGAATGATTTATCGCAATTAAGTAACTACTCACTGTATTTCAGTGTTTTGATCCATATTTAGTAACTTGAGGCTCAAATATACTGGGACTGAATTCCTTCCCTGGGAGAAAAATAATCTCTTGAAATCAGTGTTTTACAGGGAAAGCAATAGATTAGACACGGGGAACTAAAGGCAAGTACTTGGCATGTGCTACTGTGAAGCTGGCATTTGGGAAGATATTTATAAGGTTGACTACTGGATGTCAATTTAAAGACTAATAGATATGATGCTATGCATCTGAGAACATATTTTTCCAAAGTTACAAAAAGCTGTTGTTTCTTTTGGTTTTGTGAGAATATGAAGATAATTGAATGGAATATTTAGAATACAATTGGAGTTCATTTAAGACAATCAAATCCACATCAAAATGAAATTTTAGTTATTAATGCATTTGTATCTCTGAGTATAAATATATACTCAGAGAAAGTATAAATATGTACTTGTTGCATTATATAACATAACGTTGCATTTTACTTGTACACAGTGAGCTCATCTAAATTTTCAAACTCTTTTGTTAAACAAAACGCTTATGAATGCATTTGTATCTCTGAGTATATGGTATAAATACGTACTTGTTGCATTATATAACATAATGTTGCATTTTACTTGTACACAGTGAGCTCATCTAAATTTTCAAACTCTTTTGTTAAACAAAACGTTGGAATGTCAAGGAGTTTGGGAAATGTGCTAATTCAAAACACTTAGATATCTTTAATGGTGTTGTGGAGCAGCTAATTTATAGAGAGCAGCTACCATTTACGCTGAGGAAACCATGTTCAGTGCACTAGGTGAATTAAGGAATTCTTTAAGAAACCTCTCTATAAACCAAATCATGCTGGCATGGTGCTGCATGGTTCCTAAAATAAAGATGTTTCCAAGAATTTCTAGCACTTGTGTCTTATGAAAATTAAACCCTTTAAATGCACATTTAGGAAAGGAAGAATGGATATATGTACAAAAGAAACAACAACAACAAAAAAAGCTGATAAATGTTTTTCATTTTCAAACTTCAATGGATTTATTATATAAAATTATTAGCAATATACTAAATCTCATCTACATTGCCAAAACACCTTTCAAAGCTAGTCTTTTAGTGCCATATATCAACAAAGTGAATATAAATAGAAAATAATGCCATTATATTAAACATAAGATCAGGTCCCCAGTTGAAGTTTTGAGGCTTATCTGACCACTCAAGACTTGGTGAAGACGGAAGTTGGTAGTGCATAGAAATCTCTCATTAAACACACCGGGAACCTATCAGTGAAAGTTTGATCAGCTCCCTAGTTCTGTCTCTTGCTAAATGGTAGGCAGTGGCACAAAGACATTAATTTCCATGCCATTGCTACTCTGGTCCCTCATTTTTCCTGAGTAAATCTGCAAATTCTTGCAGGCCCTAGCTGGGTTGTTGCTATCCTCAGAGAGGTTCCGAAACAGGTGCTGGAGGAAAGCGGGGGCCCAGGGCAGCGTTCCGCGGAGCGAGCCTCGCCAAGGTCCCCCGGCCGGATGGAGGCTGCCGAGCCGGGCACGGCGGGCTGCTGCTGAAGCGGCCGCCGGGCGCCGAGCCGGGCACTGGGCCGGCCTTGCCGGGGCACAGCGGCTGCCGAGGACCGGACGGTGCCGTGGCAGGGAGGGCGCAGTCTCTCCCAGCTCCTGGAGCCGCGGGCTCCGGGGGCGCAGTGCCCGCGCACCTGCGTGGGAGCCGCTCCGCGGCCGCCGCCTTTTCGCGGCGCCCCGCGGCAGCGCCCGGCCGGGCAGGTAGGAGCGGGGCGGGCCGCGCTCGGCCCCTCCGTGCCCCCGCGGCTGCGCCCGCTGCCACAGCCCCGCCACCTCGCAGCGGGCAGCAGGGAGGGCGACGGGCAGCCCTGGGCGGTCGCCACCGGCGGGGAGAGCCTATAAACTTTGGGTAAGTGTTGCACGGGCTGAGCGCCTCTCGGCGCGGGGCAGCGGGTGGAGAAGGGCAGCGGAGCTTTGCGGAGCGGTGCGCGGCTCTTGCCGCACCGCTGCTCAGCGCGGAGCGGGCGCGGAGTCGGCGGGCGGCGCCCGGGGGATGCGGACGCTGGACAACAGGTACCGCAGCTGCGCGGGGGCGGGAGGGGGTGTCTCTGTGTGAGTGAGAGCGTGTGTGTGTATGTATGGGTGTGTGAGTGTGTGTCTCGCTTCTCCCCTCCCCCCTGCCGCCCGGCCGGGAAGGGGGTGGGAGATGTGCTGGCGCACCGCCGCTTAAAACCGCGCCGCCCGGAGGCGCCTGCCCGTTCCCGAGAGGAGGACGGCTGCCGGCTCCGCGCTGTGCCCGCGGAGGGCGGCGAGAAGCGGGGCCGAGGGCGGCGGTGACCCCGCGGGGCCGGGCCGGTCGCTGGCGGTGGCCCGGCTGGATGGCCGGTCCCGCGGCTGCCCAGGGCGCCGGGCTCTCTCGCATCCCAGGGCCGAGCGTTCCCTCCGCCCGCATCGCACTGCAGTAAGTTCGCGAGTCGCTGGGCGGCCGGAGTGGTGGGAGCCGCGGAACTGGGGGGCCGTGATGCGCGGCTGTGTGTCTGGGCGTTGTGGAGGGGCTGAGCTGAAAGTTGTAGCTTACCGCGGTGTGTTGAATTTGTCACGACGCGTCGCTTTGATTTCTAGTTACTGCCAATTTGCCCCGTGGACCTGTATCACTTTGCTCAGCCTCAGTCAGTGTCCTGGTGCTGCCCCTGGTAGCCGGGTTCACAGCGGTGAAGTGCTGAGGCATCCAGTGTAGGTGCGAACACAGCGAGGGCAGGAAACAAAAGGTGCGGCTGCAAACTTAGGCTTTAAAGGCTGCTCTTGAACTTTACGTGTTGATGTTACGAGATCATTGTTGTGTTTTGAGTTGTTTTGTTTTGGGTTTTTTTGTTTGTTTGTTTTGTGGCCCAGTGTTCTGATTCTTTTTTAAGAACAGTTTTATTTGTCAGGGGTGAATGTAATTACATTTTTCATTGTGAGTGTCCTGTTTTGGAGATGGATTAAAGGTTTTCTCATCAGATTACTATATCATAGGTATTATTTTTCCATAGCTAAACAAGCAGCTTGTAGTGTCTTCAGTTCTTCATTGTTTGACTGTTTTTCTACAAAGATGGGTAGAGCTGTATTAATTTTCAAAAGCAGTTGTGTCTGGTTGATGTAAGGTTAGAAAAAAATGGAAAACTTATAAAACCCTATCATAAAATAGAAAAGGCCATGCAACAGGATGGGGAAAATCAGTAATTGTAGCAGGAGATGTAGTCTTTTTAAGTTTTTATAAAAGCTACTCAATGTTTCCTACTCACATTTAGGTTAAATGACCTAATGTAGCAAGGTAATAGTTTTTCTTTGCACTTGAATGGTATGATGCACATATTTAGAAAGTCATTATGCAGCCGGAAAAAAAATCCATAGCAAGAACGTAATATGCATTCCCAAATGACTGGACTTGTGCTATGCTTTATGGATAACATGACAGGAAATAAGTCTCTTGTTTCTCCCCAAAGTGGTAATCCAGTATTACTCAGAGCCTGAAGTGTCTATCTAGTACAGAAGGAAAACAAGCATCAAGAAACATGGGGCATCACAAAGCAGCACTTTCCTCCAGGGGCTTCTCTTTTCTCTTTTCTCTTGTTCATTTGTCAGGGTAGAAGGACTTTGTTGTTTATCATAGCAGGGAAGACCTGGAACAATGATTCAACAGTCTGAAATGTTTGTGGAGCCATATTTGTGAATTTGAAATATTTGGGTACAATTGTTAATCTAATTTAGGGGCCTGCAAACATCAGATGTTGCTGTTCTGAGGCAGGTTTAAGAAAAAACCCCTCTCTTATATTTTTTAAGGAAGAAGTATATATTAATTATGTACCTGCTGAAATCATCTTTTCTAAACACCTATAGGTGTCTTGAACAGTATTCAGTAGCAATGCATGAATGAACAGATATTTTTTAAGAGTTCATGCAGTATGAAAGTAATAAAGTTAATTGTTTTAAAGAGCACTAGACATTAGGTTTTTACTTATTAGGAGGTTCTGCAATGTTTCTGCTCTGGAACTGTCATTCAGGTGTCACTATAGGATGGGTCTAAGTACCTCTTGCCTATGGAATGAGATCACTGGAACAGGAATGAAGAGGATGGTAAGAGAGTTGTAAGAAACCTGTTAGAGCAGCATTTTGATAGAGCAGAGTGTAAATAGCACATCTGGGAGTAAAGGTAGTAATAGGTTAATATTGGAAAACTTCAGTCACCTGGCTGGGTAGTTGGACTGGGCTTCTTATGTTTTGTGTGTGCATGTCAGCAGCACTGAGTTCTTGTGAGTGGCACATATAGAATGAATGATAATAGCTTGAAGTCGTGTTTTATATTTGGTGTAATAAAAACTAACAGCATGTAGCATAGAATCATGGAATATCTCAAGTTTTAAGTGATCCATAAAGATCATTGATTCCAACTCCCTGCTCCTCTAGGACTAACTAAAACTAAACTGTGTGACTAAAAGCATTGTCCAGATGTCCTTGAGTATAGATAATACACGATGTTTCATTCTCTTTGAATTGTTATGACCTTTATTAGATTATAAGCTTTCTTCATACAATTTCAACAACTCTTTTTAAGGCCTTGATGAGAATTGGATGATCAAACATTTTCATCTGTATCTGGAATTATGGAAGAGTGGTGACAATTAGAAGGGAGTGGGTTACAGAAACAATTGGTCTTTTTCTGTGGTTTGGTGTGCTGGATCAGGACGATTTCAGCCAGAATTCTACATGTGGAAAGGAGAAGCTACTTGTGAAAGATGTTTATATTTATTTTAAAGTTGTGAAAGATAATTATATTTATTTTAAAGTTATGATAAAGTTCTCCCAGTCAAATCTGGGAGACATCAGTACTGTGAAGTGCTGTGGAAGACAAGGATGCTGGCCTTCTGAAAGCTCCCGACAGCTTGTTGCTATCAAGTTTTCAACCTGCTTCAGGAATTCCCAGCTGAGCTTTGTATTACTTCTTCGAAAGTGAAAAATATATCAATAATATGGACTACAGCGTGCTTTGGATGTAATTCCCAATTTTTTTTACACTTGTGTAGATTAGGTTCCAGATTTTATTCTGAAGGAATTATAGCATGTCACAGCCAGGTTAATCAATAGAAGTTGGTATAAAAGGTTAGAAACAAACATTTATTACAAGAATTCCACGTAAAGAACCTCTTGACCTTCAGCTGTGAGTTTCTTCAGTCAGTTGTTTGTTTCTCGTAGCACTTACAAAATAATTAGTAACAGTAATAGAAGATTAAGATAATTACTTGTCCATAGTTTTAGTTTTTCATAACAGTGCTTTATTAATAATTTTCTCTTTGGAGACTTCTTTTATAGCTAAACCAGCAAATTAACAGTACTGGAAAGCTGACATGCTGGGTCCCACTGAGAAGAGTTTGATGTTTGTAGTTATTTTTAATACCTTGCCTAAAAGAGTGAAAAAAAGTTAAAGATTTGGGCTTTGAAACTGATATCTTGATTTTGTCAACCTGACCTAGTTTTCAGTGCACTACTAATACTCTTGCTATGGATAGAAATGATCTGATGCAGGTCAAGTATTTAAGCTGATTCAGGAAGATGAGAAATAAATATTTATTTAGTTAGTTGGAATTGAGATGAGTAGCTGTCCCCAAACACCCTGTAAAACAGCTTTATGCAATGTAGAACACATTTTCTTTTTTAATTGTTTCTGAAGAAAATAAGACTTTTCTGAATAATGTTTGCAGCAGTTTACCCCTGAAGGGATGTAGTTAGTTTGCCACAAGTTTAAAAGCTTGACAAATGTAAGTATTTGGAGGCTATTATATTATTTCTTGTCTGACCCCTCAAAACAAGTTTAGAATGTAAGTGTACAACTCTGGCACTATTGTTTTGCCCTAAACGATTTTTTAAAAAGTAAATGAAGAGAAGCAGAGTTGTAGACATGTTTGTCAGTTCAGTGTTACTAATTAGACTTCCAGTTCTGGGGACTGATTAGCTTTTTGTTTTTAGATGTTTGTTGTTTACCATAGTAAATCATGACTAAAATGACCTCTAGATACTTGTTTCTCCTTTGTTAAGGATTTTAGGAATGACTTTTCTTATGGTGGCAGAAACATTTAGTTAATACAAATGCAATTAATTATTTAATTATCTTTATGTTGATTTTCAGACACATTTTGATTACTTGGTTTGAAATTGATATGGGTTTTTTTTTTCATTAGACGTTCAATGACATGTCTAGTGCTCAGTAGCTGTAATAAGAAGCTCACTCTCTAGTCCTAGCAGTAGTAACAACGTCAACAAAGATGTGATGAAAATTTTCACAAAAGTTTGTTAGTGCGTCCAAATCTGTGAGCCTTCTGTTGTGATATGGTGCTTTGCTTGCCTTTGGGGTTGCCTTGTGGTTATTATGAAGCATTCCCACGCGGTATCGGTTTAGTCGGGCAGTGGGGAAAACTCACACAGTTAATAGAAATGTCTTTCTTTTCTCCTTTGTCCTTTAACGCATGTTGTGTACAGTAAAAGCAATGAGTCAAATTCATTCTCTTCTGTCTAAATTTTTTCCCAGGTGGACACTTCTGATTTATACACTGGTTTGAGTTTGGAAATTACCTGAAATCAATCCTGGCTGCTCTTGAAGTGTATGTGGCTTTTCCATGCCGTGGCATATTTGCATATTTTGTGGTCTTAGACAACTGAGAAGCTAATATTTTAAGTGAATTAGAGGAGTGGAAAATAGTAAGGCAGCTGTATCAGCCTAGGAGAAAATCTCAGGTAGAGTGAAATAATAAAATTTTGCTGTCTTGTCTTCTGAAAGGAAAAATAGTGTTTTCTTCTAAACCTAGAGACTATGGCCTAGGCATAAGAATATGAACCACTGTGTCCTGAGACTCAAGAGTCTGTTGCTGTTTTTGCCTCTTTAATTGTGGATTTTCTCCTGTTTCCTACATGAATTTATCAATTAATCAAGTGAATGGGAGACAATATTATGCCAGAAATAGGTTTTAAGAAGGGAAGAAAGAAAAATGAGAATAAAGAAAAGAAAGAGATAATATTTATAGCCAAAAAAAATTTATACTGAAGTAGATGAAAACTGAAAGATATGTGATTACAACCAGGAATGAATTAAGCAAGGAGAAGGAAATATAATGCTTACCTTTTTTTTTTAGTTTTTCAATTATTTTTTCTTTTTAGTAATCAATGAAAACCTTTTTCTAAAATTTAAAGGAATTCCATGAAAAGGTTTAGGTTTAGATATGTAAAATCGATTTAATCTCCTTTCTGTAACCAGAATGCTGCTCTTGTACACCCCTAGAATATCTTACTCAATATCTTTGCTTATTTCTTTAGATTTTGATAACTTGGTCATAATTTAGAAATAAAGTTTTTAAAATGTTAAAAATATACATTAAGGTGTCTATTCTGTCTTCTGTTCAATATCTAAATACCATCTGGCTACCTTCTGTCTCTTCTGTTATTACTAAAGGAAAGTCAAAAGCACCTGCTGGGGGAAATTTTAATTTTAAGATGAGCATCCTTTATAGGTCAGTTGAAGCACATTCTGAATGTATCCAGGTCTCTCAATTCATTATAAAGGGTGCCTGGCTGGTGTGACTTGTTCACAGTTTAAAATATAATTTTGAGACATCCGTCTTTGTGTGAGATAAATTATACCCTTGGATGTTTTCTTAGCTAGGAAGGTAAGGAAGAATTGAACTCCTAAGAAAGTGTCAAGTCTTCTCCATGCATTACTGGATATAAACACAAAGTAAAATAGCCTTAAAACAGTAGTTCATCAGAATGGGCCATGTACCAGAAGTTAAATATCAAAGGACCTATTTTTAAACATATCTAAATAAACAAGTAGTCTGGAGCGTTTTTATTTTTCTTCATGTCCCAAAAACATGACAATGGTATGTTTTTACCAAAAAGTCTGTCTTAATTCATTGATATAAAATATTCCAGTAATGTTTTTTAATAAAAAATAAAATTATAGGCCTTTCTAGAAATTCTGGATTTACTTTGAAACTCTGAAGCATTATGCATTTAGGTTTACTTTGTTCTACATGTCATACACATTGAAAAACTACTGGATCTGTGATAAGGTTTGTTTTCATATGCTGTTGTAAATTTTAAGTTGTGTAGTACTGCAGCTACTTCTGCTCAGGAAGTACAGTGGGTCATTTTTTACTTTACTTTTTTTACTTTACTTTGTTATTTGTTTAGGCACCAATGAAGATGTTGGTGTTTAAACAGCCTGACAGCTTCTATGTCAAAGAATTCAAACCTTCTAACAGAGATATATATAACAGAGATACAAAAATTTGCGCTGCCCTTTGTTAGGCTTAGTGCCGTTGACACAACTTGTTTCATAGAAGTAGAAGGACTGGAGGAATCCTGGGAAAACTCCCAGCTTTGAATATCAGATGTTGTTAAAGATAGTATAGTACTGTGATAAGAATGTTCTTTTACTTCCTCTTTAAATTTAAAATGCCAAATGGTTATTTTCTTTTCCTCACATTTTAAAATATCATGTTCGGTTATGAAATGTTTTGCTTTTGTGAATTCAAAATAGTTACTCGTAGAAAAGCTTTATGTTCTGTCTCAGACTTTTTCCTATAAATATTCACCCAGAAACTACAAAACCAGCTTATATGAGTGTTCAATACATTTTTCTACCCTGTATTGCACAGTACACCAGGGTGGTGATTTTTACATATCTCTGTTGGCGTTGAGAAAAAGAGTCTTGACTAAGCTCCAGTACTTATATCTAGTTGTCTGATTAGTGAACAAGAACTTGTTCAAGTCTCTTCTAAGAATTTTTGTGTGTTCTTATTTAGGTTTGATGAGCTGGTGAAGTCAGGGTAGGTCATCTGTCAATGACAGAAGAATTTGTAGACTCTTACAGTTTTCCAGCTAACAGGAACATATTCAGTCATATTTCAGTGGAGTTTAACAAGCAGGTAACTGTAAAGGAACCTAGTAAGAATATGTGGGCTATAGAAAAGATTGTATACTATTAAGAGCACTCCTACAGGGTTTAGGCCATATTCCCTCTGACCTTCTCTCACTTCAGGGCACACGCCTGATAACTGTGGTCACTCCATCAAGCTTTTTCATTTTGGATCTTACATTTGTGTCTCAAAATGCTGTGCGTCTAAAGGAAGAGATGACCCTTCCAGTACCCTAATGTGATGATATATGGGGACAGTGAGTTCTGCATGATTAGTCCAGGACCCTGACTAAAAGGATAACGACTCCTGTGGGGGTGGAGGAATGCTTTCATCATCTAGAAACCTTGAAAGCTTCTGTAATTCATCCATAATTCATGTACCATCATAAAGTAAAATTAAATGAAAGCATTATTTTCTAAATCCAAAATAAGCTACTTTGGAACATGGACTTAATGACAGCAGTTGTAGAACTTAGACATTCCAGCTTTGTTTATTTGTACAAAAATTGAAAATCAGATCAAAAATCTGTGTATCCTGACAAGTTACAACTTTTTGGATTTGCTATTCGGTCAAGCTCCAGTTTGTCTTGCATTATTTACATTCTTTGCTGGTTTTCACTGGAGAGCATCACTAGCAGGAAAGGTTTTCCAATTCTTGTACATATTTCTTGTCACGTTCTGCAGTTTTCATTCAGATTCAAATGCTTCATCCCTTCCCCATATAGAGTTCTTAAATTTATTCAGGAAAAGTTTCATTACTCCTCCCCTGGTCTTGTTTGCTGCTCTCATTCTTTGGAAATGCAAATATGTATTTGACGGAGCAGGTGCCTTCTCTTTTAAGCTGAGAGCAAATTATTAACCCATGGAGGAATGAAATGCTGTTCCTCTCCAGGGATCTTGATGCCCATATTCAAATATGAGATCTTGTTTCTGAGCCTTGTGCTTTCATATCAACATGTAAGTTGGTAACTATGCTTCATAATAACAAATGAGTATGAATCACATGTGTAGATAATTACTGCATGTTAATACCAAAGTTTATTTTCATCCAGCTCTATGTTTGAGGGACATGTGGACAGTGTACAGAGATGCATTTAACCTGTATTTTTACTTTCTGTATATAGCCTGAATGTCTCAAACACTTTAAATCAGTGTCTTCTACAGCCATTTAAATGTTTTAGGAATATGCAAGAAATAGTGTGGCTGTTTAAAGGAAAGTTCCTTGTACAAAGTACAAAGTTTGGGGAGATTTTAAGCTGTTAAAAAATCAAGCACCTGAAGGCAGAACAGCTGTGGTAACGATTTTCAGCCTGTGGGTGTTGAAGAAAAGAAGATAATACTCAGTCTTACCTTGTCTTCAACAATGTTGTCATTGATTCTTCAGATTTAACACATACTCCACTGAATATTTTTTTATTTTCAGATAGCCTAAGAGAATGGAAGAAAAGGAGAGAAGGAAAGTTCATGACTGTATAACCTAACTTAATACTTTAAAAGCCTCATAATACTGTTAAATACTTTAAAATGGTTATAAATAACATGACAAAGACCTTACATATGATCATTAAGTTTATCATGGAGAAGAATCTTATGTATTGTAGATTGATTCTTTTGAAGAGTTGATAATGCAGATTACATTCCTCAGTATAGTTGAAGTTGGATTCTGTAAATGATGGCAAGTACTATTACAACTAAAAGGAATGTTTTCCTTGGTTATTATCTAGATATTTTTTGAAAACTGTATGTTGCCAGTTAAATACTTTGTATTCGCCTTCTCTGTTTTTGTGGGAAGTATGTGTTGTATATGTGGCAAGTGAACACCCACACTACATAGTGTGGTAAACATTGTAGCATTTAGTTATTTTTTCTAGAGAAAAAGAATTATTTTTCATCAGTTTGTATGTTTTTGTCAGTTATTTGTTATGAGGGTTATTTGTTTGGGATTTTTGTTGGGTTTTTTCAGCACATCTTATTGAAAATTCACTGTGGCTTATATATATCCTTATCCAGGTACTATTAGTGGGTGAATAGGATTGTTTTTCATCCTTCTTAAAAGCATAAGGGTATCTTTACTGGATGGAAGTCTGTCTGGACTAGTATGATGTCTCCTAACAGTGATTATGAAGAAAAGAATAGAAGAATAGGCTGAGGATGTTCAGAGTGTTCCTTCGGGTTCCAACACTCGTACGTACACATTTATTATTTTACAGATATCTGAGATAGGCCTGTTTCATTTTGAAGATGGAAGAATTCTAGTGTACTCTTATTTTTATGTTCCATCTTTTTTGTCCTCTTTTTCCAGTTCTGCTGTAATCAATTTGCAAATCCAAAAAAGCTCTGCATGTTATTCAGAATGCAAGTATGCCAGGGACCTATGCAATGGAATAAATTGTTTTATTCTGATTTTTTTTTTCTGAATACTTTTATTTTTGAATGCTGTCAAGCACTGAGCTGATCTTTTCTGATTATAATGCCAATTTTTTATTATGCTTCTGAGTGGTAACTCATCAGTGATGAGCTCACAGGTCATCACTTTAAGTGTATTGCTGTGATTTTTTTTTCTGTGTACATTACTTTAGATTTATCAGTGCTGAGGTATATAAATCTGTTCCAGTGGGAAGTGGAGGACAGCATTAGCAAGTAAGAGAAAGGACAATCAGACTTTTAGAGGATTTAGTACCTATATCATACCTAAATTCAGTGTCAGCTCTAAATTTTTTCCTGTACCTATCCTTAAAAACATTTTGGTGCCTGTGTTAAATATTTCACTGGTGTGGATATAATAACAACTAGAATAGTGACTTATTAATCCATTGGAAAAGGGTTGTTTTTCTTGGTGAATAATACATGGTGAACTTAAAATTTTTTAAAAGATACCCTAGGCAACAATATAATGTGTCACACCTCTTGTGCAAATTTGCTCATTTAAAGAATTATTAAAACCAGAAATATTTTAAAAAATTTTGAAATTTACTTTTTTTTTTTTTTTTTTGCTTTTCTGTGTTTTCTTATCTTAACCAAATACAAAATCTTCTGCTGCCTAGTCCATAAATACTTGGACTTTGTTAATTTAGAATATGGGTGTGTTTATATAAGTATGCATGCCTTCTGTATAAATTTCTGTTGACTACATGCTGAATATGGCAGCAAATACTCATTGCAGTTGTGAACATGATTAATTTAAAGCAGTCAGAATCCATCTGACAGTTTAGTTACTTACAGGAATTGCACTTTGAAGTGGTAGCTGGAGAAACAGTTCTGACCCAAGTGATTAACCCTGGCTGGGGTCACATTAGATGTGAATGAAGTCCAGTACAAGATAAATGTTTTTATTTCCTTCATATGCCCAAAAGAAACCAGCTCTGTAACTGGGGCTATGTGTGTATGCATTACTACTAAATATTTGGCAATATATTGCAATATTTCTGTGATTATTTTTACAAAAATCAGCATCACCATGGTCATCCTCTTTTTATATAGCAGTGGGAACGTGGAGTTGGTGTTGATCACATGGACCATTGTGCCTAGTCATTTACAGCCTGAGGAAACATGTCATTAGATGCCTCATGCAGACTGGGGTTCACTGAGCCTCAGTTTTGCGCATCATTACCAGAAGCCACAGAATGTGGCTATGGAGTCCCTATGGAGTCTAAAACGTATATTTTCTTTTATAATGCAGGACTAGGTCATTAAAAAAAATAATTTTACAAGAAGAGAGGACTAAATCCTCAGATAATTTTAGTTTAGAATAAAATCTAATAGTGAGTCTGTCTGCCTTCTGTGCTCATCTGTGAAGATACTTAAGCAAAGCTGTTACTGTCATAATTTTTTAAGGTCTCATATTTTAAATACTGAAGAAGCTGTAAATAACATTACATCTTAAGTGTGACTATTTACACTGGGAGGCTGTTTCCAAGGATTGTACTTCTGTGAATTTGATGATCACACTTAATTGAAAACAATATATTTCCCATAAATTATTCTGTATGAATTACTCATCAGTATTTATAATGCTTGTAAATAATAATGCTTATAAAGTATGTAGCTTGGAATAACATAATTTTTTTTAATCCTTTTAGTAAAAGTTACAGTTCTATGACATGTTATATAAATCTAAAAGAAATATTGTCTGGTATTTCATAGTCTGGATTAATGAGATAGACCTGTGCCCCTTGTTAGGTGTATAGTAAAAGAATTTACATTACAAAGAAATCTAAGCAATTTTAGCTCAGGAAGCTATGTCTTTAGTAAAAACTACTGAAAAGTTTCAGGACTAGTAAAATTAAGGAATACTGAATGCTGTCAGATGACTGTATTAGTCTGTGGATCCGAATTTAAGCAGGTGAATATGGTAAAGCAAGGCAATGGTAAATGACGAGGGCTGATGCTGTCAGACTCCTGTTCCTATTCCTTTTCAAGTTTACTTATTCTAAATATACTGAGATACGAGCAGTGTTTCTTAAATTTAGAAGTTTTGATGAAAAAATTATGTATAGTTTAAAATCAGTGCACCATAAATCTTACTACTGAGGTGTGACCTCTGGTGTTGTGAGTTTATTTTCTGTGTGCTTTCTCTGAGCTGTATTTTTGTCATTTCCCTTGTAGCAGATGCATTGAAGGCATATGCAGATAGCTTCTAATGTGCTCATCCTTTGAGGGAGTTAGATTACCTGCCTCTGGAGCTAGAACTTTTTAATTATTCCTCTGTTTGTCTTGACCTTGCTATATTGAAACTGTTTACAATTCTGTTTTCTAGAAAATTTTTAAAATATATACATTAATTCTTAGAGAATTGAAATTTCAGTCATCAGTCTCAGATACAGCCCTCTGTGCTGGACCACTGTTGTTTCTGTATACTGCTCTACATTGCTAATTAGCTGTGCATTATATGATAGGTTTTTTTTCTGTTGTATGGATGCTATGGTGATAACAGTCTTAGAAATATGAAAACGTACCAATATACTCTAGAGAATTCTTTAGTAACAATTATATAGTTCTTATGCTACATCAAAATACATATTCAGTCATACATAGAACTAGGTCTTTAAAATAAAAATCTCAATCTCTATGTGTAAGCCTTTTCCTATATACCATGGAATCATAGAGTCAGTGAAATAGGCATCAGATGAGCTCAGCTCAGAGTTGAGCTTATTCATCTTCCCTTATTGTCTATTCTTTTTTTATAATATTTTGTAAGAAATACCTGTTACATTTCCTCAAACAGACCACCAGAAGCGCAGCTGAAGAGAGTTGTAACTATGTCTGTCATATTCCATTTTACATCTTCTGACTGCCCCTGCAGCCTTGGTTTTTACATCTCTGCTGCTGCCTCCTCTATTTCCATGTCCTTGAGCTGTTCCTGCTTTTCTTTTCCACTGGATGTTGATAATGCACTCGGGGGATTAGGAACTGTGAAGGTGGGACCTGCTTGGGCTCACTTCACGTGGTGATAAGGCACTTCTAGTGGTGACTATGGTGGAGGCAGCTACAGCAGAGAGAAACTGAATTCCTACTCTACAAGTCAGCTATTTTGTGGGGTTTTTGGTGGTTTTCGTTTTGTGAGGTTTTGTTTTTTTGTGGTTTTTTTTTTTTTTTTTTTTTTTTTTTTTTTTTTTTTTTTTTTTGGTGTTTTTTTTTTTTTTTTTTCATGTGTGTGTGTTTTTTTGGTTTTGTTTCAGTCATTGTTTTTTTGTTTTGATCAGGTTAGTTTATTTGGCTGTGAGTGTGTGTGTGTCCCAAGACTGGGGGAAGCCGGCGCGTTTAGAAAATGAGCGGGAAAAGAGGAAAGCATTACAATTTTTTTTTTTTCCTGAATAATTATTGCCTCACAGAGTAGGTGAGAGCTCCTCCCCCCCCCGCCTTCACCTCGCTCTTTTGAAGTGGAATTCCAGTAAAACTTGAGAATGCTTTCATGTCTTTGACTTAATTGTGTCGTTTTTCAATTTCTACATCTGCTGTGGTTAGTACAGACCTGATCTAGGGGAATAGTGGATAGTGAATTTGCTGGTGTCCTTTTACTAGTGGGCAGTCACTTCCCAGATTGTCTGGTAAGACACTGCCACACTTGATTTACATTTTCTTTCAGTGTGGATTGGCTGTATTTCCATAACAAAATATTTACTTTTCTACTTGGGATGATTACAGCAGTTAGTGATATGTGGAGAGTCATTCTCCTTTCCTATTTACCGAGTGCTGTGGCTAAAATTTAGCAGTGTGTAAAAGTAAGCAGCACCTAAGCAAAGATGCTTAGAGTTGAATAAGTCTTTGCTTTTCAAATGAAGGAATGGATTGTGTTATTTGTATACATTGCACTCTGAGGATTGCTTCTTGAGACACCCGAAGTGCTACTGCTAAGGATGGTTGTGGGAGAAGATAACAGATGGACTGCAGAGCAAAGCAGAAGTAAAAGTTTGTATGACGTACCAGGCACAATAAAATATATTCTGTCATTTTTTCCCCCCCACTTTTGTGTGTATGTGTGAGAGAGATGTTTAGAACCACTTTCTTGATAGGTTAGAACACAGTGATAAATGGTTGTGTGTTTGAGAGATACTCTGGAAATGCTGTTGGGTTTTTTGAAAACCTGTTGACCTGAGTGGAAATGTAGTGATCACACCTTGCTCAGGCAGAGAAGGTGCACTGCATCTGCTAATGGGTCCTCTTGAATCACAAGAATGCAGGAATGGGAGGCGGAATATTCAAGAAGGTCACACTCCTCCTGAAGGGTGAAAGGAGCCAGGACTGCTGAGCGTGGGGGGAGGTGCTGTGGCTTTGGAATGGGTAGAGCAAGGAATCTTTGAGGGCGTAAACTAAGCCCCTAGTGAATTCCAGAGCCCAAGAGGAAGAAACAAACTCTTGTGGTGAGGGAGCAACATCCAGTTAGAGAAATGTGAAGTGGTGCTCAGAAGAAAGAAGCGCAGTGAGATCAAGGATAAATTAGAGGCTCTCATGTCTGGAAGGTGTCAAGGGCATAAAAAGTTCTTTGTCAAGGGAAAGAAAGATCTGTCTTCATGTTGATGTTGCAGTTACTGTGATTTCATATCAAGTTGTTTGAAATTTTCTATTATGTTTTGCATGTCTTTTTTTTTTTTTTTTGCTAGTATCCCAGTTTGGACCTATTTTGACAGGCATATCATCTGCATGACTAAAGCCATTCTAAATATGAAAAAGAAATGCTGCCTTACATCATTCATATTCAAACAAAACCAAACCAGACCAGTCCCAAACCCAGATCACCCACGTGAAGTGATGTTGCAAAGCCAGTGACGTTCTGTGTGTGCTGTGCGGAGGATGGGAGTTAGATTCAATATATATCTGGGATATTTTATAATTACTACTTATATCTATAAAATTTGACTAACAAATACTAATAATCTAAGAACATTGGCTGTGCTGTGAAAAGATTTGAATTATTAGATAACAGGAATTTAATGAAGTTCATAGGAACTTTTGTTCTATTTGTATATCAGACATGAGACAATATGAAACTGTACTGATGCAGAAGGTTATTGTTCTTTTGAGAGGGGTTTCAGATGACTTCATCAGGGAATTTCTGGGCATGTTCCGCTGTGTATCTGTTACAAAGTGACAGATCTGGTGCAGTGTAAATAAGGATGGTATGCTTCTTTATATAAAGTATTTGTTTATATAATCAGAAATCTGAACTTCATGCATACTTTGGTATTTTACGGAGATCTCATTTTCAAAAGTAACCAAAGAAGGAAGGTCATGGTGTTCTTGCACATTAAAATTTATAATTGCACTTTTGTCAGAGAAATAGTCTGACAGTAAAAGAGTAAACAATAACAAGATGTGACAATATCTTTTCCTTTCTTTATGTTCTATAGAGCAGGTGAAGTGCGCTTAAGGTATTTGGCATGGTGAAATTTGTTCACAGTGTTGACACAGGCTAAAAGAATTGTCCCACTCCTTCCCCCCGTCCATGGGCCTTTGTGTGGCTGTGTCATCTGCCCTGTTTGCTGTGTATCCTCTGTAAGAACTAAGATGGCACTGGTCAAATGTGAGGGTAGTAGACTGTCAGATCCCAAACGTTTTGCTCTTGGCTTTTGGGCCTCTCCAGGACTGTGGCTCCATGGCTGCTTACTTTTTGTGACATGAATGATGCTGTTGGCTGATGTGCTGCTGCCACAGCATCACAGGGTGTTACGGATGGGGGTGTGAGTGGAAGGGAAGGGAGCCAGCAGGACTCATCTCCTGGGAAAGCTGGGGCTCCCCATGCAGCTCCTGCGTGGTGGGGATCCTTACCTGCTCTGCAGCCATGGAGCTCTTTCCCATAGAAATTTCATCATAGATGAATATTAAGGGCATAACTTAGTGGTAATGTTGCAGCTTTCTAAATTTTTCAGATTATTTTTCATGAAAAGTATTTAAGCTAGGTAGGAAACGTACTTTGGGACATGTTGTTCCATTTATTTTTTAAGACTATTCACCATAGAAGTCACTGGAGAGTTTTTAAAACAGATGGCGTGATGTGGGCCATTGTAATGCAATTTTCTTTGGAAAATTCTGTGTCTCAGGGCATATTTACCACAAATGGAGCAATCGTGATGTCCCGTAAAAGAGAAGACGTGTTTTTGCAGCATTGGATAGATCTGAAAAGTATGCATAACTCTGCCAACTCTGCCAAGCAAGTAAGCCTGCTATTTTCAGTAAAATATTTTTGGGCTTTTGGAGTATTTTGAAAATGCTAGTACGGTAACTGCTCTGACTATTCAGGAATATTTAGTACAACCAAAATTTTAAACATCCATAAATACAGTATTATCTGAAATTGAGACTGTCAAGAAGACATGTTTGATCTTTCTCCCCTAGAATTTTTGGTAGAAAAAGAATATACATTTTTTGTTAATATAGTTTGCTGAAACATTTTATTTCATATGTATAGATTTTAAGGCCATAAAACAAAGGAATACTGCATAGATAACAAAATAGCAATACTATAGAATAATCTTTCTGATTCACAAATAATCAGTGGAAGTATTTGTCTCATCTACTATCTGTGCTTGGATTTAGTAATTAATTAAGCAACTGCTACAAAGGAGATCTGCTTTTATTTTTGGTACTTATTAATAAGACTAGATCAATTTTGTGAATAATTAGAGATGAAATATGCAAAAGTACATTAAATTATACTTATTTTCATCAGAATATTCTGATGTGTCTGTATAGAAATACTTTCATAATTTCACCTGTATCATAGGTAGGTTTCTAAAACACTAACAATGATAGGATAACAGTTAGGTTCAATAAACTTGCCTTGAATAAAAATGAAAATAGGAAACTTAAACATATGGCATATATATATTTACAACAGTGTATATTACAGTGAATTTTTTAGGTATACTAAATCAATGTTTTTAATTCTTCTAAGATGCCAGAAGAAATAACTTTCTTATTTTAGTTGTGCCAATTTAAGAAATGTAAGCTA
This sequence comes from Pyrgilauda ruficollis, assembly GCF_017590135.1. Lineage (NCBI taxonomy): Eukaryota > Metazoa > Chordata > Aves > Passeriformes > Passeridae > Pyrgilauda > Pyrgilauda ruficollis. Next base: position 7,220,134 of record NW_024519206.1, on the reverse strand, counting down.
AATTGAGTGATGCAGTTTGTGCCTGGGAACCTTGAGAACTGGAAACAGCTAGCAAACATTAGACATCTATAATAATCTCTTGAATAATCTTTTGTTTTGTGTATCTAAAAAGGCCAAAATCTGAAAAAGGCCAAATACACTGAGTACTCCTTTGCTTCCAAAAGCAGAGGTTTTGGGTTTTGCAGTTTTGTATTCCAAGCATCATCAGCTTTCATAATTTATGTTTACTCTTCTTCAGGTGCATACCTATTCTTCCCTCATGGGGAAGACAGCACAGCAGCTGAGACTCAAAACAAAGCGATCTGTATTGGGTTTTGGCACATTGTTCAGAATCTCCATCTTCCTTTTTTTTTGGGGTGCTTTTACTGGGATGAACAAGTGGGTGCATTAGGAGAGTTTCTGGTCCTTAGGGTGTAGGCTCAGCCCTGGGCATCTCCCCCCAGCACCATTTGGGCTAGAGCGTGGCTTGTGCTCTAAGGGATGGAGCTGCTGGAACTGGACAGGAGCAGTGACATTTTCTAACCAGGTCCCCAGCATGGGTGATTGCAAAACCAGGACCCTGAAGCAAACCACAGTATAAACCCCAAGTAATCTAAAAAGAGCCCCAGGTCTCTGGCGTCGTGCTATTGTTGTGTATATGTGGTTCAATCTGTAAATGACAAGGATTCATCAAAAGTATCTACTTCCTTTGAACTACTTCATGTAGTAATTAATGGTGTATTAACTAAAGCTAGCTGTACATGAGAGACAGGGAATTTTAATTAAAATTCTGAGGCTTGGTTAATGAAATATCCATGATAATTTTATATTCTACAGCTCTATTTTAAATTATTAAATAATTTTTTTAGGTATTTAGACTTAAATTTACCTGTTCCAACTTGATATAATAGACAAAAATAAAGCTGTTAATTGTTCTATTGACTTGCATAAACTAGCACGGTGTATGTGTTTAAATATATTCAGTTACAAATCTCAGTTCAGTTCCTGACTTTTCCATACATGCTTCATTTGTGATAGCAAGCAAATTAAGAACAAATGCTTCAGTGTGTCTAATGAGTTTGAAATTCAATAAGTAATGCCAGCTGAGATCTAGTAATTTGTTATAAATTCACCACTAGGTCTGTGTTAATTTTTAGGAATTTCAGTTCTTAACTTCCTTTCTGGAAAGTGGAGTATTTTTCTTTTTTTTATTTTCTATTCCTTGCTCTTAAAAGAAAGTTGGTCTGTGCCATTGTCCTGTCTGTGATACAGTCACAGAATCACACAGTGGTTTGGATTGGGAAGGATCTTATAGGCCATGTAGTTTCAAACCCCCTACCACCAGTTGCTCCCCCAACCATTGTTAAGGACACCTTCCACCAGACCAAGCTGCTCAAAACCCAATCCAACCTGACCCTGAATGTTTCTAGAAATGAGGCATCCATCACCTCTCTGGGCAACATGTTCCAGTGCTTTACCACTCACACGGTAAAAAATTTCTTTCTAATATGTAACCTAAACCTCCCTATGTCAGTTTAAAGTTGCCCTTGTCCTATCGCTACCTGCACTTGTAAAAAGTCGTCTTTCTTGTAGGCCCCCTTTAGTTACTGAAATACTGCTTCATGGTTTCCCTGGAGCCTTCTTCACCCGACAACCCCAACTTTATCTGTCTCCATAGGAGAGGGACTCCAGCCCTCTGATCATCTTTGTGTCCCTTCTCTGGACTCACTCCAGTAGGTCCATGTCCATTTTTGGGACTTCACATCAGGATGGGGCACAGCAGTGGGGTCTCAGCAGAGCAGAGGGGCAGAATCCCCTCCCTTGCCCTGCTGGCCACACTGTTTTGGATGCAGCCCAGGATACAGTTGGCTTTCTGGGCTGCAGGTGCACATTGTTGGGCCGTGTTGTCCTGCTTGTCCTGGAATATCCTGTCCTTCTCCCCATGGCTGCTCTCAATCCATTCTCTGCCCAGCCTGTATTTGTGCTTGGAACTGCCCTGACCTAGGTTAGGGACCTTGTACTTGGTCTTGTTGAACTTGAGAGGTTTGCATGGACCCACCTCGTAAGCTGTTCAAAGTCGTCCTGGATGTCATTCCTCCCCTCCAGTGAGTAAATCTTATCTCAGTTTCTACTTTTATAATACAAGCACCGAACTTCTAGTTATGTTGTTGCTATTACTTGAAATTTTTAATCTGTTCCATTGGTCTAGCCAGGTTGTAAAGAATGAGCAAATTCTTCATGAGCAAATGAGAAAAATGAAGTGTGTTTAGGCGCTGGATGTGAGAGTGCAGACACTGTAGTTTGGGTCAAAAAAGCAATAGGTTCCCCAAGCTGCATTATTTCACTTGCCCAGTTCATTTTAACTCTGGGATTTCTGTCTGTGCAGTCCAAGCAGCTGAGTGTAAACCATAGTACCTCAAAATCTGAATCACAGATTTGTATGGATGCTTACCACCTGAGAGTGGATCGCCTTTCTCGGTGGTGATTTTTATTTGTTTGCTTTTATTTCTTTCAGCTAGTAGTAAGTTTTTATTGGGTAAAACACCCCATGTTACATGGCATGCCTCGAATGAGAAATCAGAAGGGCTGTCTTGATCTACTGCAAATATAAGCAAAACCTCTTAATTATAAAAGTTACTTGGGTACAGCAAAATCAGTTCTGTGAATATCCATTGGAACATATAAGCAAGTTTATTTTAAGTTAATCTTATATTTTTGAGGATGGAGGGTTTATGAGGCTTTAGATGATCTTTGGTGAAAGTTCTCAGAAGATAAAACTTCTGTTTTGTGAGGAAGTATAACTTTATCATTTAAAATACAGCCTTTGGAAAAGGAAATTCTTATGAATTGGTTTTAAATAACAAATTTAAATAGAATACTTTTTTTTTTTAATGACTTTAGCTATACCAAAATGGGATGACATTAGTAAACTGAGTGACAGATTACATAGCTGTGATATTCTTGTGATATAAAGAGGGTATAAGTAAAGTAAACTCTTTTAGGCTTATTTCATATGTAGAAGGATTCAATTGTGCATATTTTAATACAGGGCATGTGAAAGGAATGACTCATAAAAAACAAATCACTTGATAAACAGATATGCTTCACTGTGAGGGTGATGAGGCACTGGAACTGGTGAGGCTCTGGAGGCTGTCCAGAAAAGTTGTGGATACCCCATCCGTGGAGGTGTTCAAGGGCAGGTTGGATGGGACTCCATGAAACCTGGTCTAGTGAAAGGTGTCCCTGCCCTTGGTAGGGGTGTTGGAACTGGATGATCTTCAAGACCCCTTCCAACCCAAACCATTCTATGACCCTGTGGTTTCTATGAACAGAACTGTTTTTAAAATTCACACATTCTCCAGTTGATGGCAGTGAGTTTTACGTGGGTGGCGAAGAAGAGTGTTACGTAAGTACACACTCTGCCATTTGGTGAGAGTAGACAACACAAGAGACTTTAGAAAATCTCTTTGTTTGAAAACTTTCATGGATTGAATCAGAAAGGTAGAAAAGAGACTAGTTCTCAACCCCTAAAAAATATGCTTTTAAAAAAATTGTTTTTATATTCCTGTCTTGAAAGATTTCATTGGAATTCAAGCTCTGTAATATAAATATTTCATATGCAGCCTTCCCATAAAGCATTTAGACCTTTACTGATGACTTTTTACGAGTAGATGGAAGAGCTATTACAATAGTTGCTAAGTACAAACTGAAGTATATAAAGCAAATATAGGGTGAAAAAGTTGAAAGCCAGTGCAAGATGAAATGTGACTTAACAAGCTTGTGCCTATTTATAATTTACAAGTTTTTTCTTCGTAGTTTCTCTTTAGTAATAGAAAGCTGAGCATAAGTATTGTAGGTAATTTTGCCGTACTCAGGATTACGTTGAAGTTCTACAGGACCAATTTTTAAACTCTCTTAATTGCCCGTGTAAAGCAAATTTTAAACGTTTCTGATTGAGATACCTTTGTTTCAGTGAGTAAACCTTCAGTTGGCTCAAGGCAGTTGTACAGGTGTGTTCTAAAAGTTAAATTTTAGGATCATAAATTTGGAAGCAAGGGAAACGCATAAGAAGGACTTGAACATCTGACTTGCAATGCATCAAGTGCAGAGTGTTTATCCCAGTGTTTCTGCTGAGAAACCAACAAAGCCAACAGAAGGGATTGCAGGTTGAAGGCAGAAAGGCTTCTGAAGATATGCAATAGATACAGAATTGTATCTATTGTATTGTACAGAATATGCAATTGTTTACAATTAGTGGTGCTTCTGTTCAAGTTAAGAATATAAATTCATGGAGGTAGTACATCTCTAGTTAGTATTACCAGGAATGGTAGTGCTCTTACCTGATACTTCTGTTCTGTGTGGGAGTGGAGTCCAGGAGATTTAATCATGTAATTTTTCCTCGTATAGAAGCACAAATGTAGTGTTACTCAGTTGCCATCCATTTTATTATGCTTTTTTCTTTGTCATTGAAAAGGAGTTCTTCAACAATTTAAGCACAGAAACAACAATGAATCATTGAGTTTCTTTTTGTGTTTGTGTATTTATTCTACTTTCCTCACTTTAATACCCTTTTTGATTTCTGGCTTTTCATTAGTTATAATATTCTAATATATAAGCTGTTTTGATGTAAGGCTTAAAAATATATTCAAAATAGACTAAATGTTTCATTCCTCAGTAGATGTATTTATTTATTAATTTTGAAAGAAAAGGAAAAGGAATGTATAAAACATTGTTTATGTTTTGCTTTTTAAAACTCTGGTGAAAATGAATTGCACAAAAAATGATTAATGGTTTAAGTGATGATGTGATTCAGAAGTAAACATATAGATGATTTTTAGTTTATGGTAAATACAGTAATAGCAAAAAAAGGCAGACCTGCACTGTAAAAGTGTTCCAGCATGAAGATTGTTTAGTAATTGTTTGGCTCTTGACTACAATTTGTGGATAGGATTAAAATTCCCTTGGGCAAATTTGTGTGGGTCCCCAGGGGAGTTGCGGATGATGAGGAAACACAAGCAGCAGCATCCAGCAAAGTCAGGGGAAATTGTTTCAAATTTCAAGCTAAAGTCTTACTAAGCAGGTTCAGATTTTTTTATCCAACAACTGCACTTTTAAGGTGAGTAGCTCACTGGAGTAAAAAGATACTTCCCACGTGTTTTTCCTGTGCTTCTTTTCAGGTCTATTTAGGTGTGGTTTATTACTGTATCTAAGTAGGTTGTTCCCAATTTTGTCAGTCCTATAGGCAAAAGGAAGTGGATTTTGGCAAAACTGGCATTTGTCTTCACAGGCTGGTGAACATAGGTGATGCTGTTGCTCTCAAGGCGTCAGGAGGGGCAAAGTCCTGCCAGTGTCCCCCCAGCATGTATTTAGCAGTCCACAGACAAAGCAAGCAAAACTCGAACCAAATCCTGATGGGTTACGTGTGTGTTCCAGACCTGCAATAGGATACCAGCTACCCTTTTCTCTCAAACCATATAATTATGTGCCATAAGTTAAAATTGATCTTAACCTTCACTTAGCTTGGGGTTTCCTGCATCTGTTCTGAGACCTGAGCAAAGGATTTTTTCTGAAAGTTTCATGTATTAGAAAATATTTCTTTCTGCCAGTCCCACTTTTCTCCTGTCTATAGAGAATCATGCATGCAGTACCAATAATTTCAATGTCAAGGACTACTGTTTAAAAACATAGGCTAAATCTAAGGAGAATTAATTGCAACACTTAAAGAGAGAAAATAATTAGATAGATCTTTTTTCTCATTCCAGAGAAAAACATGCTAGAAAAAGATAACAGAAATGCAGAGACTCTCTCAAGAGAAAAAAAATATATTTAAAATGCAAGCATGATGTAAGCTAGCTCAGACAAAGGATTCCCAAGGGAAAAAGGAGATTGTTTTTTCTTATTCCCTTTAAGATGGGAAAAGCACTGAGAAACTCAAATTAACAAAAGTGAGCTTTCATATTGAAAACTGAATGTCATGGAAAAAGAACACCAAAATTGTGTAAAACTGTGATTATGTACCTTTGTCAAGTAAAAGGGAAATCAGATACCAATTTTTATTTGTTAAAAATTCCATGGGAATATTGTCACTTCTTAACTAGAAAGGATCCTGAGGTAAGTAATATACTGAAGTCAGCAGGTGGAGGACATAGATTTCACTGTTGCTTTCTCATACCCCTCTGAAAAAAAATCAGCCCAGCTAACCATGAAGATATAGGGTTTTCCTATCTGAAAGCTGGGGCAATGTGTTAAAGTCTTTGTGTTTGTAAATCTGTCTGGGTGCGATGGACAGACAGACAAACAAATGAAGGACCCTTAGTCAGAAAATGCACTTCCATCTCTGACCAGATCTCTAGAGTGTAGGCCTGCAAATGCCAGTTCTCTATCTCAGTTTACTCAATGGCAGTACATGAACTGCAGGGAAATCACTGAGGATATAAGAAGAGGAGACTCAAGGTGTGTTTCTGGTGTAGAAGGGTGTGAGGCCAAGCTGCCTTTAAGTAATGGTTTCTGGTATTGAGAACTGTGGACCTGTGACAGCCTGGACTTTTGCATCCCTTGGACACGTGCACAAGAGGTCGGGCAGAGGTGCAGAGCCTGCTCTTATGCTTGTGGTGCTGAGCCGACTTGGATTTTCCCTTCGGCTTTGTTTCAGTAAAACTGCCTCACTCATGCTCTACTTGTCCATCCCCACCTCTAGTGTCAGTGTGGACGTGTCATCAGAGCAAATTCTAGGAACATGCGAATGGCAATGCTCACTGATCCTTCACAAACCTAGATGTTACTGTCTTCTGAGAGCTGAATTTGAACAGGTCAGGAGTTCTCTGGGTGAATGGGGAATTGTACTTTGAGATGCTGCTGCCACCACATAGTTTACTTCAGATGCAGATATGTGTCCTTGTAGGCAAGGGGCCACCTTACTTTGATAACCTATTTGGTATCTCACTATCACTGAACTTCTTTATAGTAAAGCTAATGAAGACATACAAAACATTTGTAGTTGTATAGGAGGCCCCACGCTATCCCAATGGAGACTGCAGTAATTTATCAACTTCTCCATATAGCCTTCTCCCTAGGGGAAAAAAATAAAAATTCCACATAATAGAAAACAATAGAAATAGAAACAATCTAGCATGGACTTCCCCTACTAAATTCTTTAACCTGCCTGCTGACCTATCTTTATTTTCTATACAGATTTCCTATTGATTAAATCAGGTTCATATTTTCACAAGTTTTCTATGAGGAATTCCATTGCCCTGTTCCCAGTTTATTTTAAAATTACACAAAGCGTTTGATTGAGGACAGCAGTTAACAAATCTTTTCCTCTAGTGCTGTGGAGCATTTTTGTCACAAGACTAAAGAACATCTCTTCAAAGGCTTATTTCCGAGCATGAAGTAGGAATTTCTGCCCCAGGAAATTATGGATCATCCAAATTCTTTTCCAGTTATAAATTACGCTTTTCAGCTTTGCTCTCTGTAATGCAATCACCCCTAGAGCACCTAAATATGGAGAGATTAATTAAATCCAACAGTTAAACAAAAAAAAATCCCTGTGGTTTACTGCCAACAAAAGTTAATTGTTAGGCAGAATTTAGAAGTTGCCCCATGAGAGGGAATTAAAGAAAAGAGGAAGAACATGTGGCAGATAATAGTCAAAGACCTTAACCTCTGTTGAAATGTGCTCAAATACTTGTCCTGCTCGTTGTGGGGAGGTCTGTGTAGAGCTCATGTCCAGGGAGGCGCTTCTGGAGCTGGCTTTCCTGGGGAAGATGGCAGAGGCTGTCCTCAGGATGTTTAATCCAGGATTTTGGAGGAGTTTTAGTGGATTTATAGAAATAGTGGTGGGTGATGTGGAAAGAATTGTTTGAGAGACTGATTCATCCTCTCATCAGAGGGGTTTATCTAGTGGACAGTCTAATGTGCTGTGTTCCAGAGAATTTATTACAGATTACATAGGTATAACTATAACATCCAGTTCTTTCTGTTATAGATTGCTTTTGTCTATTTATTAAAGAATATCAGTCTAAGCTTTAGTGATTCAGCCTTCTTTTAGCACCTTTAATATTCAAATAGTATGTGTTTTTTAAATGCACCAATTTTGAAATACTACCAGCTGTCTAGAAATCTTTTTGTCTGAACAGTTTATTTTCTACTTTTGTTGGGGTCAATTTTTTTCCTCTCTTTTTTTCTTTTACTCCTCCTAGTTTTAATATGTTTTTAATTAGTCACTTACAAAATCAACATGTTATTCAGTGTGATAATTTAGTCATAAAAAAGGGTTTCAAATTTTAGTAGCCCTATGGAAAATTTTTCTTGTTTAGTCATTGATATAAAATAGTAAGAAGGATGAATAGCTCCTCAACTTCTCTCTTCCAATTTTCACTTTATAAATCTGTTTTTGTAAAATAGTTACTGAGATGTTTTTAAGATTGGGAACAGTTCCATGACTCTCACTTGGAGGAGATTTTTGAATTATGTAGTACTTCTCTCATAAGCATAAAATAAATTCCAGTGGTTGTGGTTTTTTTTATTTTTTTTAGTTTGTTCAGCTGTATTATTTAAAGAAAAAAAAAAGCCTTTATGTACTTTTGATGAATCAGCAGAAATGTTGTGGTATTTCCTTGTCCCAGATTCTCCTCAGGTTTCATTTATTTCAATATTTCTTTTAGTGAAAAAAACACTGGGAAATTTGAATACAGTTCTTCTGACTTGGTAGATAATTAGTGTAACAACCTGGAAATAGCAAGCCTAGCAGTTGTAAAATTTAAGATCAATCAGAAGTTGCTTTTAATGAATTCATATGATGAAGTTAAGGTACCTGGAGAGTGTCCTGGTTTTGGCTAGGAGAGGGTTAGTTTTAAACTTAGTAGCTGGTACAGAGCTGTGTTTTGGATTTACTATGAGAATTATGCTGATAACAGAGTGTTTAGTTGTTGCTAAGTAGTGCTTACCCTAAGCCAAGGACTTTTCAGTTTCCCATGCTCTGCCAGTGAGGAGCTGCACAAGGAGCAGGGAGGGAGCATAGCCAGGGCAGCTGGCCAGAGGGATATTCCATATCGTGGAATGTCATGCTGAGGGTATAAACTGGGAGGAATTGACTGATGGCTTCTCAGGAGAGGCTGATTGCTTCTCAGGTGAGCAGTTGTATTGTGCATCACTTGTTCCTCTTGGGTTTTATTCCACACTCTCCTTTTGGTATCTCCCTTTTTTAACATTATTATTCTTAAAAACTTTACTTCAATTATTAAACTGCTTTTAAATGAGTCTAACTGTACTCAGTGATGTTGCCATCTTGCATTCTGATCGGTTTTTATCAGTCCTCCATTTTTGTTTTGTTAGTATTTTTGCCTGTCACCTCTTGGGTTTTATTCCACACTCTCCTTTTGGTATCTCACTTTTTTAACATTATTATTCATAACAACTTTACTTCAATTATTAAACTGCTCTTAAATGAGTCTAACTGTACTCAGTGTTGTTGCCATCTTGCATTCTGATTGGTTTTTATCAGTCCTCCATTTTTGTTTTGTTAGTATTTTTGCCTGTCACAAACTAGTATTGGTGAAATGTTTTCAAAGATTCAAGTATTCCGCTTAGCATGCTACAACAGGGTTTGTGCTGCATGTCTTCTTAGTGTTTACTGATACATTCCATATAAATAATTCAAGAAAGTGAATTTGAGTAATTGCTTCTCTGAGGAATACAGTCCATATCTTTTGTATTAAAGTTTAAATGGATGCCTTTACATGTCCCAGACTAGTACACCTGGGAATAAAGTAGTCAGTAGAACAAGTGCTTTTGAGTTGTGCCCGTCACTTCCCTAAAGGGAGAGATTTTCAGCTTGATACAGAAACTATCACTGATTTCAGTGTGTCAGTGTTTATATTTCAGAATTGTGTTAATTTATATCAGTAAACATCCTTTACTGAATTGAAGAAAAAAGTGTGCCACTAAAAAGACTCTATACTAAATTCAGTGCAAAACAAGGATGTTTTTATGTGAAATATGCAGTGTATGTAGGAAAAAACTGTTGTGTTTTGTTATGTGGCTTCATTTTTTTCATTCATGCCATTAATCTGGCATCAATTATAAATAATTACACTACTTCTGTATTTGAAAGTAAAAAAACCAGAGTGGTGATTATTGGATATTTTGGTTGGATTTCTTGCCCATCAAGCTCTTCATACTAAACTTTAAACCTTGCAAATTGGAGTATTTCTGACACTAAAGGCATTGTTCTCTACAAAGTGTAAAATCAATTGCACAACACCTGCACATGTCTTGTGTACCGGTACATAATGCCTACATTTGTAGGCAAGAAATTAATGACTGTTAGCATGTTTTGGTTTTTTTTGAAGAATAGAGAAAATTTTCAGGCAGACATGTAAACATGTGTTATCTGACATGTAAAAATTCTCCTCTGGAAAATCCATTATGTCACCCGCACTAGAAATCACAGGATCTAGCTAACCATGGTGAAAATGTAGGGCCCCACTGAAGGAAATACTAAGTACATTCTGTACAGAAGAGTTCTTGATAGGCATAATTGCTGCAGCCTCCATAGCAATTAAGGTATAAAATATTCTATGTTATTTATTCCTATTGTTCAGGCAAAAATCATTAATCAGTCCTGTTGTGGAAAACTGGAGTTTCTGTAGAAGGAAACTTGCTATAGCTTTATCCTGTGCCCAATTCACGGACTAACTGGCAGCTGTTGAACTTGTGTGTGAGATGGACATTATTGAAAGGCTGGTGGAAAGCAAAAGATGGCTGAGCAAGTTTAAGAGCCAGTTTCTAGGCTGTTCTAAGTGTTCCTGTTATGGTGAAGAGAAATAAGTCCCTTAAGCGTGGTATTAAGATGAGTGTCGTGCTTTCAGACATGGCAGTGAGGTTGGACCTCAAAAGAAGCTCCCCTGCCTTCCAGGCAGTTGTGTTGGGTTGGTTGAGAACCTGGACGTGTCTCCATGGGTCGAAGTTTGAAGCTCAAATCGGTGTTGTTGATCAGTTTTGTGGGACTGATGCAATTTATTTTGCCCTGAATACTCTCTGAAAACTCATCTTTCCTTACGGAGAGGACTGGATGAGATGGAATGAGATTGAGTCGTGAGGTTGGCATATGGGGAATTTGCCTCTGTGGTTTTTTTCCTTCCATCATATATTCATTTTTCTTTTCTCAGCCAGGCTTCTGTAGAGCAGCTGAGGATTTTGGTGGCATGGGGAATTCCTGGAAATCTAAGTTGGTTAGCAATGTTGGCTGAATGCTAAGTAATTTGATTTGTATAGTTTTTAACAAAGCTTTGCTTCCTAGTTTGGATATGTGGCCTGGTAGGAATCCTGACAGAACACTTAATAAACTTTCAAATCCATAAAGGAAAACATGTTTTAAAAAGGAGAGTGGAGTTCTAAGACTTATTATAGTCAGTGGCTAGAGGAGGAAGATTTTTTTTCTATTTCTTTTTGTGATTAAATGAATGGTTTGTTAATGTCATGTTTCTAGTTTCTCTTATTTGTAAGGCCTGCTTTGTGTCTTGCTGAGAGGGCTGTGAATCTTGCCTAAGTGTATATTAACAAAATGTATGCACCAATCTGAGTTGCCCAGAATAGGCTGAACTCTTAGAGGATTGCCGGAAAGTTCCTACCTGATGTTGTATGTATTTTAACTGTATGCTGTATTGTATTCTTAAAAAAATTTATCTCTGCATGAACAGGTCAGATCACTGTGTGTGATCTGTTTAGAGCTGCTGATCTTTATTTTTCCTACCAGCAAGCACATTTGATTATTGTTGTAGTTCAATGTTCTTTTTTTTCCTATGTGATAGTATTATTGTTCATACTACTTTCCTATTCATATACTTATCTATAGGTTTCTCACTGCATAGTCTTCCTGAAGTACTTAATGAGCACTAAAATAAAGTGTAAAGAAGTGAATTTATATTAAGCACTTCTGAAAAAGATAATACAAATTAGCTAATATTTTATTTTACAGAAATTTGGATATTTGAATAGTATATAGGTGATCTTCCAGTGTGTACCTTAACAAATAACACAATGTACATTGTGTTATACATTGACTTTTGTCATCATTGTCTGTATGCTGTTTGTTTTCTTATAACCACAATATTATCTACATAAAATGGGAAAATGTCACTGTAAAAGGTACAGCTGTGAAAAACTAAGCGATGCAGGGGTCTTTGCTTGTTTGGGACTCTGCAGCTGAACCTAAGAGGAAACTGAAGAAAGGAAGTACCTAGAAGATTCTTTTTCCTTTTGGTGAAATCTTCCCCATTATGTGTCTATGTATTTCTGCATCACATACACTGAGGTGGAGTCAGGACCTGGCTGCAGTCCAAAGACCAGTGAGCCACCCTCAGAGGACTGACTGCCTACCTCTCCTTCCCTGTTCCCAAATTACACTGGGATTAATTAGATCCACTATGTCTCCCACAGGCTTCCCTTTCAAAGGACAGAACTTGCATTTGAGAGTTGACCAGAACAAAAATGTAACCTTAAATTCTCTTGTATGTTCCATGATAGCTGCTGTTTTAGGCACAAACTGTGTCTTCTTTCCCGTGAGCTGCCATGCCCATACTACATTTTTTCCATTGCTGCCATCTCATTCAGGATGGTTATGTTTTGTTACAACTCTGGGTCTAGGCTGTAGAGCCTGGGTGTCTGTTGTGGGGAAAGGATATCAGAGTTGGTAATTAGATCCATTTTCCCTTCTGATGAACTGTGTATGCAACAAACTTTGTAGACTGTGGTCAACTAAAGGTATTACATATGAATAGATTGATCAGACCAGAGTGCACAGCATCATTACCTTGCTAGCTGTAGTAATTCTAGTGATAAGCTGTTTATCACAAATATGCATATTACATAATCAAGATAATCTCTAACTTGACAGTATTCAGAAATGTTAGTTTTTGTAGGTAATGAAGCTAACGTAGTTAAGGATGATACAAATAGTAAAACTGGTTGAAATTATGGTCGAAAATTTTGGTTATGTTAAATCAGTTGTGCAAAAACAATTTCAAAAAAATCAATGAAATCTAATAAGTTGCCAAGATTATAAAAATATATATACGTACTTGAAGATATAAAACTGTCTTCAATACAATCTAATCAACTGCCAGAAATGAAACATCTCTAATTTGATTAAAATGACCCAATTGACCATAGTAGTTTTTTCTTGAGATCAATAAAAGTATTGAAGTTCACAAGACGGAATGATAACTTTTCTTACTAAATAGCAAGTTTAGTTTTTGTAGTTTCTGACCTTTTTCAGGCACTGACATTGATTCAGAGATTTGAGGACTGATTTTATTCACATTAATGTTTCATTTTTTCATCCCAATCTCCATGCTCCTGTTAGTTTTTGTTATTTTTTCAATTATATTATACAATTATATTGTGTATTCAATCAGATTCTAGATCTTCCAACTCATCATAGTTTTTTTCCTAACGGAGGAGATGAAGAGCAGAGGAATCTCTTCTGGTACAAATTTTTAAAAGGCAAGACAGCTGTTATTGTGTTTAGACCCTTGTTCATGGTATAGTCCATGCATTCAAATTATTCACAAGGAAGGGTCTGAGAGCAATGAAAGCTCTGGGACTGAGGTGTCTTCCTTAGTGTCTGCATGAGTTTCTTTGTCCAGTGATGACACTCGTATATGTAAAACAGAAAAAAAAAAAAGGTGTTGTCTGATTGGGTTAATGTGGGTTTTTTTTTAAAACCCATGCTTCTGTTCCTAGTAATTTTTTTGTTTTTCCTTTCTTTCCCCTCATGACTCCTTTTTCTATTCTTTCTTAGCTACCAACATCTTGCTCCTTGGCACTCATTCCATTGCTGTGTTAGTCTCTTTTGGTCTGAATTTTTTGTTTGCTCTTTTTGTAATTTTTGTAATTTAAACCTTATACATTGCTATACATGGGAAGAGATTCCACTTGCAGTCTAAAATTAGCTTTCTGGTCTAAAATAGTCTTTTGGGCAACGTCTGTAATCAATAAAAGATAAATACCACAGAAGGCAATCGTCACATTTTAAGCCTATGTTGAAACTGGAAGGATTAATTGCTGCCTGGGCCACCTGGCTCTTTGTGATGATTAAAGCGAGTGCCTGAGATGACAATCTCAAATGAGATACCTGGGTCTCAGATGGCTAACATTAGACAAAAAGTAGCCTACCTGATGTTCCGGGAACGGTGTTGATAATTCATTGCTGTCAGAGGGCAGAGGGTTTTTCCTACAGAGGTAGAAATTACATAAAATTGGGATGAGAAGGCACCCACAATTTGATTTTTTTTTTCCCCATGAACTGATTTGTGATGGTACCAACAGGTATTTTTGATTTTCACTTGTGACCAGCAATGCTGTGATGTTCTAGAAATCAAACCTCTATTATTTTGTTACAATAGTTAGTATTTGTATAGCTCTGTTATGGACTTCTCAGCAAACTGCAGAATCCATTTAATTTTGTCATGGAGAGTTAGAAGCTTCATAGCATTTCTGACAAGGCCATGCAGTGCTGAATAACAACATAGCTGGGTAAAAATCCAGTTACAGCAATTCAATTTTAGAATCATAAGGAGCTAAGTTTACTGATAAGATAGTATCTGCTATTTCAGTGGTTGTTACTAAATTGGGAACATCTCCATAAAGTATGTCCAGATACATTTGATCATAAACAGTTGATAATTTTTAATGAATTCTGAACATAAGCACTTGGAATTAAAAAAAATCAGTTTGGAAATACATATAAAACTATTTACAGACAAATACAGTATGGAAATATTTTGAGCAAAACTGTATAGGAGAAAATATTTATTAGTTACAAGTATTTCCACAACAAGACTGGTGTATCCTGGTATTTAATATTTTGTATTTTATTCTGGTATATTTGATATTTATGCTGTGTTTAATATTTGCTCTTTTAACAGTGCTGTAACTCACCACTGAACCAACACACTTGGAACAGTTCATAGCATTGAAAATTCCATCCACATCGACTGATACTATCTCAGCACTCTCCAGACACTGTGAGCTGAAGTTAAAAATCTTTATGGAGTTTATAACACCTGGGTCGAAAGGAATATTCTTCTGATATAGAAGGAGGACCCTTACTGCCAGTATGACGAGCCAGGAGAAGTGGGTTAACCTTAGCCCTGGAGAGTTCTCTCAACTTCAGAAATATGCAGAATGTAAGTAATTTTAAAAATATTTACTTTTATGGCTAAATAAAAACTAAGAGTATTTTGAATTTTTTTATTATTGATAGTATTCACAGCTTAGAAAGAACACACCCACGTTTTATGTTGATGATTCATTGCTTTCAGAGACCATTGTGAAGAAAGCTCTCTATTTCACATTTTTTATATGAATAATCTTGTTTGAAATTACATCACCAAATAAATAGTAAGCATAATAGAGCCATTAAAAAATCACTTTTGAAAATATTTAGTGCTTCCTGGAAAAATATTTTCAAGGTATTTTTGTTTATTTTTTTTCAATATCTGAATTTGAAGATTTCTAATAGACATAGAAAGTTATGTGGGGTTTTTTTCTATGTGTTCTTATAACTTAAGCCTCAGTGCAAGGTTTGCCAAAACATTTGCCTTCCATGTGGGGGAAAAAAAGGCATTTAAGATATTTCTTTACTTTTCGCTTCCCTTTGCTTCTCCAGCACTTCTTGCACACGCAATAGTTCAGAGCCATTGTTTTAGTAGAACTGTTGGTGTCAGGGAAATTGCTTGAATCTGTTTGTGTTCAGGTTTGTGTGTGTACATTAAAAAAAAAATATATTGTCTATCAAGCTTCCTCCGCTCCTCTGTAATGAAAAGATGCTAGTTTTTATGAAATGTGAAATGTGATACTTTTTATGTAAATAGTTCAGTTTCTGAGGCAATTAGGAAAAAATATTAGTAATGTATAACTTTTTGTGTATTATGCTAAAGGAATAAACCCCAGGTATAGACCTTAATTTGAATTTTTGACTAAAGGACTAAATAACAGTATCTTTAAGTGCGTGATCTAAGACTTTAAAATACAATTTAAAAAAAAATTGTACCAATATTTTTGAATTTGATATATTTTTTATGTAACATGGCAAGATACAAAAGGTTGTGACAACAGATATCTTTACTTATTACTAAATAATAATTAAATTATATGGAATTTTGTAACTATTGGATATATAATTGCTTTGCTATTTCGTTGTCTTTGTTGAACTTGGAAAGGCAATGAAGTGAAAATCGAAAATCACCAAATTTCATTTGGTGACTTGGTAGAGTTTGATTCAGTTTAAAAAAATAATATTAATTAAAAAATCCTAAACAACAAAAGTCCTCAGTTAAAAAAAAAAAAAAAAAAAAAAAACATTGCTCATTTTTGTCCAGCATGGAACTTTGGAAGTACCGGTGGTTCTCCTGAAGGACGGAAGGCTGATCTGGGTGTTAGAAGGTGACACTCTGGGGAGGTTTGACTTTGTGGCAGGTGTCTACCAACCAGTGATGGTGATGAGTACCCAGCTGTGCCTTGTGTTAAGGAGTGGGTTTCACTGCAGGATTTTGGAATACGTGAGGAATTCATAGAGAGGTCATTTGTTTTGCATTTACCCTCTGATATGCAGGTTTATCATTTGCTCTGCCTTTCAGTTTGGTGTAGAGACTTTACTTAATTTTACCTAAATTGCAACATTATTTTAACTATTTAAGTTTTTAACTTCCTTGAATTTTAAAAATACAGTATTTATATATTCTATTTCAGTTTGCATCAAGCTGTAGTACTAGAGTATTAGAGCAAAGAGTATAGTCTACCAAAAACCCATCTGCCTTGGATCATTCTCTTAGAGGCTGATAGTCACTTCTGCCTAATAAGATCACTGGAAGTCAATATTGCTTTTATACAGCTGTGGTGGGTTGGTTGTGGCAGGATGCCAGTTGCTCACCAAACTGCTCTGTCAGTCCTCACTCTCTTCCCACATTCTGAGGTGGGTTACATTCCATGGGAAACAGTCCTCCACAAACTTCTCCGCTGTGGGCCTTTCCCCTGGGTGCAGTTCTTTGTGGATTCAGAACAGATACTGTTAGCTGGGGAACAGGGGATGTGCTGAGCTGCCTTGAACTAGAACCTGTAGGAAGTTAAGTACAGGGGGATTTAAATTTCTGCTCTTCTTTGGACCCTAAGTAAATTTGGTTAAGAAGGTTTGCTGATCCGTTTTAGGTACTTCATATGTCTATTTATGCAGAAAGTATTCTCTTTAAAATGCATTTGGTGGTGTTTTGCATATTGACTTTTTGATCAGGAGAAAACTCCTTGCACAGTTCCCTTTTTGAGCTGAATCTCCTCAGCCTAAGCTGGCTGCAGAGTGAGACAATGTTTAATTTACGACAGCCTCTGCCCAGGGTACAAGCACACACCACCCCCCAAATCTGCAAGCCTTAGTGTGGATCCAGTGTAGGAAGCGTGACACTGTTCTGTTGCACAGCAGGGCACGCTTAGAGGAGTGAGGGATTTGGGTTTGAGTCTGCTGAGGTTGAAGCTCAGTCTGAAACCATGTCCTTGATCTTTCCCCTATCCGGAAAGCAAGCCTGTCTCACCCATACCTGTTTTATGAAGGAAACTTGCTGCCAAACTGTCCTGGAATCAGTCACACCTGCAAGTGTTACAATTTCCAAGAAGAATGGAGGAATCCACACAGGTTGTAAGCAACATAAAGTGACTCTTCTTATCTTTAAGAGGAAATGGAGCTCAGGTGGCGCCTAGATGAGCTGCTTCTCTTGGCATCAATTGACTTCAGTCATGCAGAGAAAATTTCAAACTATATTTACATACAGACTGCACAGATAATAAGTACCTCCGGAGTTGAGTCATATGTGCATACATAACTCATGTAACTATGGACATTATAGATCCAACTGTCTTGGACTTAGAGCATAAATTCCCTTTTTAGTCTCCAAAGCAGGTGTGTGGGTCTTTCACTGTATAAAGCCCTTTAAACTACTCCTGTGGATTCTAGTGCTCTTCACTTTCTGACTGAAAGACACTGTCTAGTTCAGTTATTTTTATTAATCTTCTGTGAGGTTGATGATAGTCTTGTCTACTCTGGCAAGTACTCTTAAGCAAGGTCTGCTCCTGGCTCTGTGTGCAGCTACTGTCCTTGTAATGACTTTGAGAAGTTCCTACCATGTCTTGTCTGCCTGTTTTCTTCTTCACATAGTTACAGTATGATTCAGTGCTTTATCCAACTGTACTGTTTGGTGAACCCAAACCCTGAATGCAAAATTTCTTTCTTGAATATGTAATAGCTTTTCTCAATTTCCATAAATATAACTGAACAGCAGAGGAGAATGAGTTCTCCATCACTTGTTCCTAATCAAAAATATTTCCATCTAAGCAACTCTCAGAACTTCATAGTAGGTGAATATCTTCCTGTAAATTAATCCAAGGAGTATCTGTAATTTTTTCTTACTGAATTATTTTTGAGCTCAAGTCAAGGGAATTTTATGCTTCCAACGTAGGACCCTTCTTTATCTGCCTGCCATATTAAATAATTTGGGGCTTCAATGAATTTTTGGAACAGTTTAAATGTTACTTAACAAAAAAAAATATTTCTGAAGTCTAAAGAGTATATTACCTAATACTTGGCACTTTGCAGTTAATATGCATGTGTGTGGTTTTAGAAGAATAATTATTTCCAAAGACAGTTCCTCTATGTCCTTCTTCCCAGTCAAATTAAAAATCTCCTCTCTCCTCTTGTTCTGAAGATAGAACAGTAGAACATATTTTGCATTACATCTTTGCCTGGTTTCATCTCAGAAGAATAAGTGAAAAGAAAAAAAAAAACATGGATAACTGGTGTGGTTATTATATAATACTGATAATAATGACAACAACAATAATGTAGCCCACGCTAAATACTGAAGATTCTAGGGAAATAAATGCACTTGAGAGAAGAAATTTTTTTTCTCCTTTAGACTGCATAATCAATGCTGGCTGTGGGAAGGCAAGGTGAAAAGATAGAGGGATTTTTCTGCATAAAATTGTCATTGCATAGAGTAAGATACGTACAAGATGTTTCAGGCAGGAACAGTTTCTTCTAAACTATATGGTGCCTACCAGATATGTAAGTTGTATGGAGAGCAGCTGAAGAAGCTGGGGTGGTTTAGCCTGGAGGAAAGGAGGCCCAGAGGTGACTTTATCACTTCACTCCCTTCAGCTTCTGGAAAGGAGACTGTAGTCAGATGAGGGTTGTCCTTTTCTCTCAGGCAACCAGCAATAGAACAAAAGCTGTCAGTCAATAGGACAAAAGCTTGGAAGTCTCAAGCTGCACCGGGGGGGGGTTCAGGTTGGACATCAGGTTTTCCTCCAGGGAAGGGTTGTGAAACACTGGAACAGACTGCCCAGGGCGGTAGTGGAGTAATAAGTACATCCGGAGTTGAGTCATATGTGCATATATAACTGGAAGTGTTCAAGGAATGAATGGATGTGGCACTTAGTGCCATGGTCTGGTTGACAAGGTGGTGATGAGTCAAAGATGGGACTTGATGATCTTGAGATCTTTTTCATCCTAAATGATTCTGTGATTCACTGATATGTGCCTATTCACTGAACAGGAGCCTGAATTGTAAGGGCATTAGACAGAAGCAATATAAATAGCTTCATTGTGATTATTGTCTGTATGGTAAATTGGATTAGTTTGGACAGGAATTTTTTTAATACTTTTTATTAAATTAATTTTATATCTCCTTTTTATTAAACAGAGTTTTATGGCTGTTGTAGTCCAAATTATATGTTAAAAGGAGGTTAGAGGATTCTGCTCCAAATACAAGTGTGGAAATATTGAAGGGATTTGAAACAGTTAAAACAAGAATATTTCATGAGTCAGCTAAGCATTAAAGAAGGGGGGGGGGAAGGAAGTTCTTCCCTCAGTAGGCGGAGAAAAAGACCTCTGAGCTCTGGCAGCAAATGCACTCTGGGGAAATAGCTTGGTTTTGTGTTGTCCTTTTGAGTTTGTCAACAAAACGTGCCCTGAGGAAAAGCCTGGAAAAAAAAGCTTTTTTGCAAAACTTTTGGCAGTGATTTTTTCCCAGGCTGGTGGAGGAAAACTTGAGCAGACCGTCACAGACTGAAGATAGAAATAGATGTTGGAGTGCTACTGAAATGACTGTGAGAACAGAAACAGCATCAGCAGCTGCAGCATCTTTTGATGTAGCATCAATAGCTACTGCAAGAACTAGACAGTGAAACAATTTTATAGGGGAACAGGAAGGAGGAATTTGTGAAAAAGATTACTGAAGGAAAATGGGAAGGTCAGCAAAAGTTTAGGTTCAAAGTTAAGTTGTTAGAGACTCTTGAGTGGGTTTGGCTCTGTGGTCCTCACAGAGGGAAGTATTATCTTCTACAATGTGTATAAATGATAACGTTCAGGGAACTTCATATATGTGGTAGCTGGTCACCAGCAGCCATGGGCCATTACACAGTCACTCAGAGGGTCCCAGGTTTCAAGTGCCACATGAAATTGTGCTAATTCTAATGAGGAAATGAAGTTCATCAAATTCAATGTGGCAAAAATGTCTATTTTTGACTGTGTGGCAAGTGGGGAGAGTAGGTCAGTGGTCATTACTGAAAATAGTTTTACGTCAGGTATTGGATTTCAGGATTATAGTGTTTGTGCTGCTATTAGTAAAGATAGAGGTGATCAGGTTCTCAAAAAGTTTTGACAGAATCTGTAAGATTGGCTGTGAAAGGTGGAGTCTGCCAGCTCTGCCTGTACAGTATCCCATGCACTTGGGAGAACTTCATGGCGAAGGATAATGGGTCTAGTGGGAGATCCAGTCTTTGCATGCAAGGGCTGTTGGGAGTAGAATGGCCAGAAAAAGGGACCAGTTGATAATTTGTAAAGTCTGAATCCTTTCCCTAAATCCGTGATTGGGAACTAAAAATCCAAGTAGGAGAAAATGGAGTGGAGAAAACTACTCAATGGTTCGGTGGGGCACTTACTTTAGTTCTCCTGAGAGGTGAACTATGCGTATTGATATAACACTGTAATTTTTTTCTTCAGATCTGTGAATTTAAATCCTTTGGGCACATTCCTGTGTTGCACCAATTTAGAGAATATGGGTTAGGAGTGTTAGATATTATTTATTTAGTCTCTAGTCAGATTTACTCTTAAAAAGCCCTGAACTCTGTCCAAAGGAAGGCTGTTACATACAGTCTTCACTAATGAGGATATTAGATTTGACTTTGACTTATGTTAGACTGAATTCCAGAATAGAGAAGATACAAAGCTGTGAATTTATTTTTCATTTAACCAGTCATAGCTGAGACTTGACCTCTGAAGATCATACCATAGATAAAGTTGTTGTGGGAGATCAAAAGCTGGGCACCAATATCATCTGCAGAAATATTAGTGGATTTCATTCCTTTCTCTAATTAGGATTTCTGTGTTAAGTCTTAAACAGAATGTAAGATAGGAATAATGAGTTGAGCATTTCTGAAGGAAAAAAAAAAAGCTGATAAACATGCAATAATACAATATGGTCTGGATCTTTGAGGTGGGCGTTCTAATGAGATAAAATGCTTAGTGTTTCTGCCATGATAAATGCCTAGTGGTGACTAGCAGTTGTGTTTTTTAACCAAACAGAAGCTGATATGTTCTCCATTAGCCTGTCAGTGGTAAACAGTATTATACTGACTGTTCATAATTGTGAGTAAGGAGGAACCTTTCTATGTCTGTCAGGTGGGACACTCATATGTATGCAGAGCTTGTTTCCTGCGTTCCACTGCTTCCACTGAAGAAGGGAATCCAGCTTCTTTCATCTATAAACTGTTTAGGGAAAGGAAAAACTATTTAGGGAAAGGAATGATGTGGAAGGATTCTGAACCCTTTGCTTTGGTTAAATGGACTATGAAATTATTCAGGAGTTTCTTTATTTTGTGACAAAGGCAGATACACTTAATTACATTTTTGTCCCTCTCAGGCTGCTATATGTTCTAGTTTGAAGCATTCTTTTAGAAAATACTGGCTTTTGTAGAACTTTAAATGGTACATAGTAAAAGCACAAAGTAGTCACAATGAGTTACTTGGAGTACCTTATTACAGTATTATGTTCATGTCTTAGCTAATTACAGGGATCCTCTCCTGTCTTTTAACTGCAAGAAACTTCATATGTCAGCAGCAGGGAGACATATTTTAAGAGCAGAAAATAGTGAATTTATAGTTTTTACTATCAGCTGGCAAAATTGGGACAAATCTGTTTATAAATCCTCCAGAATTATAGAATTGTAAAGGCTGGAAAAGATGCTCTTCCTCTGCAGAAAAGAAGATGCCTCTTGGAGTATCTGATTTGTTCAAGAGTTCCAATTAAAGAGATTATAGCCAGCAAAATTCAAAACTAGTGTCGCTTCTGTGTGCCGTTGACTGGAGACTGCTAACAAGAGATCATATATCATAACATGAAGAGACTTAATTTATTAAAAACAGAGAAGGCAGTAGGCTCTTAGAGTAAACCTGTATTTCAAAGATTTTGAAAAATGATGACAAATTGGTCCAGAGTTGGATCAGTTCAATGAAGTGCTAGCTGCTTTTAGCATCAATTTCCTTCCTAAAGAGCTGCCTCTGGTTCCTGAATAATTGATTGGTAGGGTCAAAATTATGATGGCTCCAAAAACTGTAGCTTACATTTAGGGGTAACGAAAGTATTACGAAGCAATTAGTCTCAGTTGTGCTAGTGCTAACACACTTGATTTGTCTATTTAGGAGAGCTGGTGGAAGTGTCAAAGCTGTGTATCTGTTTAGGTCTCATGTGGAAGAAACATTAAAGGAATTGAAGAAGGAAAAAAAAATTATTCAGGCTGTTCGACAGTACCAAGTTGCATTGATCTCAGAATCCGGAGAGAAAATTCTGTTAGAAAAGGCTATCGTTATTGCAAACATCATTTGTGCGTGGAGAGGCACTGGAGATGCTTTCTGTTTGATGAACAGGACACTGTCCCATCATCAGAAGCATTTGGTGGTCTCACTGCAAGATGATAATTTACCTGCAACCTTCTTGCACATTGGCTTCATCTGGGAGAGTGGGGAAGAGACAGCAATTGCAGCACCTGGAGAAGACTGCAAGGTTTGCTCGGTGTTGCCGAGTAGTGAAACACAGTGGTTCAATACAGATGTTGAATTTGTTGTGCTGAGACTGGATGTGGTTAGGCCCTTATTTTCAGGAGTATCATATTATTTTCTAGATTATGCTACTAAGTTTCCAGTGTTTCTGCTGAAGGCACAGTGGCTGTTTCAGTACCTGGGGAAGATTAAGTTAGCTGGAACTCCAGCACTGCCAATAAGATCAGGGCCTGTGTTAATTAACTCTTAGACATACAGATTATTATTGAATGGTTCTTAAATAATATAGTTTTAATAGAAGGGAATTATGGGAAAGTTAAAAGGGGTAGAAGTTAATGACCTTGCATTTCCATTTTCAAGGACATAATTGCAAGAAGCAAGTGTAAAGAGTTCTTACAAAGTCCAAAACAGAAACACTTGTTAACAGAATCACAGAAAGGATAAATGAGGCTGAACAGCACCCTTAGTCTTGTAAGAGGTGTTTTCAGATTTCTGTGGCTGAGGGTTTCATGATGTGATAAATAGCAGGTAGATAGATAGATAGCAGCTGGTCTTTGAGTTCTGAAAGGCAAATGGTGTCATCTCACCTTGCTCTTTATTTCCTTGGTTAAAAATAATGACATTTTCTAGAATTGAAGCTGCATAGATACATGGTGCCTGTCAATAACACCTGGTGTTGCGACATCAGCTGTTACTGGTATTGAACATATATTGTGTCTATTACAGATCTGACATATGGTCATCAAATTACTGAATGTCTATTTATATGCTGTAAAATATGTAAACATTGATTATGCCTGTTATATTTCCTGTGTTTCTTTGTATCTTCCATATTCCTTTTCCTTTATTGTTTGGTTGTTTCTATGGACATTTGCATGTAAACAGTAAGAAGCTTTTGTTTCTTACGAGTTCATCTGTTCCTGTTGCTTATTCTTATTATAAAGATTTGAGGGATAATTCAATTGGTTGCTGTGGAAATGAGCCTGATGTCACAAACAGAGAGCTACACTTCACCAAGCCTTTGAGAAACAAAATGAAGGGAGAATGGGCTAATTGGAGAGCCATGTGACTGTAGCAGAATCTCAGCTCTTATTAAAAGCATGTATTTTTAGTCACTGCATTTCTATAGATGAGCTGGAAAGTGTAATTCAAATGGTGACAATCCATGACTCATCAGACAAACTGAAAAAAACATAGCTCTGAGAGAAAGAATGATCCCACTTCACCTTCATCAGATTCACACTCAATAAACCAGTAACCCATGGTAGGTCCCTTAAGCCCTGCAAAGCTTCATATGCTTGAATTGAGAGGGGGAAAGCTGCCTAACCAACTTATACTGAAAAAATATACTTTGCTATTAGCTTTTAACAACAGAACTTCTGCTGTTCTGCCTCTCCTGGATTTCTGAAGAAAGGAGAGCCAAAACTGCTTTCCTTGTTCCTCTTAGAACAGAAAATAGGTTGGTCTTGATGGCTCAAATTGAGAGTCAGAGGTGCCTGAAGAAGAGGGGACTTAGGGCTGTCAGATAGTGTCAGCAGACTTTTCTCCATCTGCCATTAACTGGGGTGAAGGGCCCTGGATTGCCCTCCTCTCTGTTGTTTTCTACCAGTTAAAAGAAACAAAAAATTAAAATGTGCACATAATTACATATGTTTTCATTGTATTTTTAGCCACTAAAAATATATTGCTTTTTGTGTGGCTCTGGAAGATTTTTAGTGGATGCTATGCGGTGTCACTGCATAGTTGTGTTGGCTGCACTGCAGAATTGAATGGCTTTTTGAGGACATTACATATTGCTAAATTTGTCTTTAGAACTGCCCAGAATTTGTGTGCGTCATAATTTTATTAAAACCAGTACATAATATGGAGAAAAGAATTTGTGATTAAATTCCAATGTAATATGCTTTTTTATTACTTCTGAAAATAGGAATGCTTGATTTTATTTTAAACATAGAAGTTACAAATAATTTTTGTAATTGCAGATGATCCTGCCTTGGAACAGGGGTTGTACTAGATAGTCTGGAGAGATCCCTTCCAACCCTAGCAATTCTGTGATTCTGATGTTGAGACACTTGAATTAATTGTAGCAGTAATAATAGAGGTAAAGAGTTTGTTTTGAAGAATGTATTTCCTAGAATTAAGTTGCCTGGTTATTGATGTTTTCATTCAGGAAGGCATACTGAAAAGCTTTAAAATGCTTTGTTACGTGTTGTTTCTTTGTTGTTGCTTCTGGTTTTGTTTGTTGTTTGTGGGTTTTTTTGTTTTTGTTTAAGTAGAGTGCTGTCTCTACTTTTAGTATGTTCTTTATGTTTGAAATTCACTACAGAGATGGAACAGACTCCAGTATTCTTGCCTGTATCAACATAAACACTTTGGCAATCACTGTAACTGCTTTGAAAGAATGCATAGGCTGTATATTGGTTAAGAACCTACAGACAGTACTAGTTGAAATGAATGGAAGGAAACAGCGAAAATTTTAGATGTTTGTGAGAGGAGGATGGGAAGATGGTTTATGCACTAAGTATATGTCTGAATTGTTTGTTGAATAGCAGCACTTCTGTACTGGATATGCTTTAAGAGTTTGATAAATTGCTGAAATTATACTAGAGATGGTGAAAACACATTGAAGAGATATGAAGAAAATAAGTGAGTGACAAGAGCTCCTGGGATAAAAAATAGAAAGAGTCCTAAAAGGAAAAAATTATTAAAAAATGTAAAAAAAGAAGACGTTCAAAAAAAAGCAAAACAAATGGCTTCAAATAAAGTTGGAGTCTACCAAGTTTTGTTAGACCAAAATTGGTGTATCTGTGCCATTTTTACAACCCATAGGTAGTGCCATGAGGGATGTAAGAAAACAGAGAACAGATGTTAGAAACAGCTTATTAGGACAAAATCAAAGTTGGCAGCAGACAGAAGCCAAAATAGAACTCAGTACCAAAATCTGAATGTTTGGAAAATTTTGATTAACGTTTGCTGTTTGATTATGAAAAATAATAATACTACTGAAAAAACCTAATCATGAAATTGAGAGAAAATAGCTGCAGCAGAAGGAAAAGAATTCATATCAAACCTTGGTGGCTAGCCAAAGTTTATCTTGTAAAAATGATTTAAATTACTTTATGTTAATTATTTTTTATTCTGTAGAGGGCCCTCTAGAAGTTTTCAAATATAAATTCTTCATTATTACAATCTGTGAAGATTTATACAGGCACTATTATTTTTGATTTGAAAGCTTGAGTACTTATTTAGTTAATTTTGGATGAGGGTGAATCCAAGCAAGTAGTCAATCTGGAATTTGAAAAAAGCTATTTACAGTCCCTTTGGAGGTGCTCTTATTCTGGAATAAATCAGAAATGCTGTTCATTCAGATTTGTTTTAGTAGATAAGAAGTTAGTTTAGGAACTGGCTAATACATAGAGAAGTAATGACCCATTTCATATGCCTTAAAGTATAGAACCATTCTTTTGTATTTTGTTTCAGACACAATGAACATTGTCACCTTGTTTGTCAAGTCCAGGCTCACTGTTTTATCGGTGGCCTAACATGTGATACCGTAAAGATACATGACATTATGATACAAATTTGAATGCTCTGGACTTGGAGTCCTGGGAGTTTAAGGGATTCACAGAAAGAATGTCAATTAAGTTGTCCCAAATGGTACAAAAGCACATTCTGAAGTGCTTCCCAGTGTATGTGCTTGAATCACAGTATGCACTGCAGTTCTTCTGGATTAGTTTCAAGAAGCAAGTGTCAGAGTAGCTGTTCCTTCTAATAGCAATCTCAAGATGTAATGACTGACTAGGTATGAGGACTACTAAACTGCTCTTCAAACTACAAACTCTTCAAGGCAGACTTCAGATAAATACTTTGCAGCTCTGTGTAGATGTTGCAGCTTAAAGTTATCCACTCTTACATTTTTAAAAATAAGCTGAGTAAGTTTACATTGAATCTCAGGGTTTTTTACCAGTAACGCATTTCAGAATAACTTGTTTTCTTTTTTTTTTTCGTTTTTGTTTCCCCCCTTTCCCCTTTGTTTTTTCCATCCCTACTTTATCTATCTGCACAACCTTTGCTAGCAGTTTGGCTAGCAGCACCTTCTCAACCCCTTAAACAAAACAAAGAAAAAACACCCAAGCAAATCCATCTCTACAGCTAGTCATCTGTACGGCTTAGCATCATTTCCCTGGGAGGCATGCGTCTCTAAAGTTTTGTAAGCGTTCCGGGCACAAATATGTCAGTCTTTATTCAGGGTCTATCCGGACATAAAAAGTAAATCTAAATCTTGTATAATTATGCTGAGTGGGTTATAATCACATCTCCATTTAGTTATTTTAGTGGAAACTAGCAGTAAATATGGTCTGCATGCCTGTAAGTCTTTGGTTTGAAACTGAGGTAGACCTCATTAAGTTGTATCTAGAGAATCAAAAAGCTGCGTAAACTGCTCTAAATAACTTGGGTTAATAAATAAGGAATACATCGTGTCACTGCCTTTTTGTTATGTTTAATTTGCTGGTAGCTCTTCAGGTTTTATCCTGGAAATTGTTATTTAAGGTAAGAAATGGCATCATTTCTTGGATGGGAATGCCCACCTGTATGTTCAGCAAGTTGTTCTGTCCCATGCAGAAAGAGTTTGTTATGTCCTTCCTGTTTTTGAAAGAGTTTGTCATGTCCTTCCTGTTTTTGAAAGAGTTTTCGTGTCCTGGTTTTCCCCCCAGGAGTTAGGATACCCAGGCATATGCAAGAAAGAGCTCTTTTCATATGGATTTGCTCTTCATGCTGCCAGTGACAGAAGAGTTGTGTTCTCTTGCTGTTGTGTGCTACACATGTAGTGCCAAAGAGTAGAGGTGGTGCTTGGGGCAAACTGTTAGAGTTTTTAATTGTGATTAATCCTATATATAGCAGCAGGTGAGTATTGTAAGTTCTTCTCTTATTCAGACCACTAATTCATAACTGTGAACTTATCTCTAACAGCATTCTAATATTTTTATACCAAGCCTCTTACAGACCTCCTACTCATACAACTATCTTTCAAAAAAATTAATTATAATAGTAAAAAGAAACCCATATACCACAGTTATCAAATAGGTTTAGTTTGAAAGAATTGATCATCTGCTTTGTTTTAAAAACTGTGAAGCATCTCTGGGGATTTGATTTCTGCACTGTTTTACTAAATGTCTATGTTAAACTGTGCAGTCTTTCTCAGAAGCAGTCTCTCAATGCCCTTTTCTTTTTTATGAAGTGGATTCCACCCCATTTTCTTTCTGCTTTTTGAAAGGGAATGAAACTGTTTCCCATTTCTTCCACCTGTTTCATTATTGTGACTAAAGTGACTAAATTATTGACTAAACAGGTGGAAGAAATAGAAAACAGTTTTATCCCTTTCACAAAAGGATAATAAAGTCCATTATCATAGCAGGTGTTTGTTTCCACTATGGGTTTATTTTTGTAATAATTTCTCAGTGTTAAGAATTATGCAGTATATCAGTCTTGTCCTAATTTTTCATGAACACTTGACAGGAAAGATTCCCACTTTTATTGATGTACTTTCTGTCTAATGTAAATAGTATTCTTCTGTATAATTGAGAAATAATATTTTCTTTGCATACGTATTATAGAGTTGTGTTTTGTTTTCTCTCCCATTTTACATATTTAGTCTTAGATAAAAGTCTAGTAGCTTATGTTGCACAACTTCAGTGACTGACGAGCTTTGTAAAAGTTGCCAGAATTTGGCAAGCCCTTGCCAAATGACTGTGAGTAGATAGCTTTGGAACTTGCTATGAAAACTGTGATTCCTCAAACTGCTTTTTTGTTTGGAATTTGATGCATTAATGTTGTTGAACTAGTAACTCTTAATAGTCATTTTAGGGGAATGTAGAATGTCCTCTGTGTTTTCCTCTTGCAGGTCAGGAAATTCAATTGGCATCTTAAAACTTGTAAGCAATTTTTAGGAGCCTGCTTTTTGAGTTTTGAAAAAACTGAGAAAATCAATTTTAAATCTTCCTGACTACAAAAATTACATTTTGTTTTAACAGTGTTAATTTGTGCAGTTTATGCATCACTGTTTTCTATGAAATTAATCCATTATCAGCATTTCTTATGAAAATATCTTTACATTTCATTTCATCTGGCTTTGTCTGTTTTTAACAATAATGAGAACATAATAGATTTTTAAAATTACATTAAACCTTTGCTTTAAAAGATAATGCAGATCAAATATAAAAATGGAGAGAATGAGCAAGGAGGCAGATAAGGTCTTTTTTTAAAATTTATTTTGAATAAATAAATATTTTACATTTTAAATTTTTTTGCGAGTACATAGCCATCAGAAATAAAGGATAAGTAGTTAGGAGGCAGTGGTGGAAAATGTGGCAATTAACATCAGAGAAATTTGGGGTAAAATGAAATAAAAATAAAGAGGAAAGAAATCTTAATGGCAAGCAAGGTAGTATGTATGAAATAATCAAGGGTTTATATGAGAGTTGAAATAAAGACCGAAGCTACAGAACCAGGAAGAAAGCAAGGTGAGGATAAAGAGGTATACAGCATTTCTCCAGCGGAAGAATTCAGTTGTTTTTTCAGAAATGTTGGGATGTTAAATACCAAAAATATTTTTCTTTTTCTGTATTCAGTTTATCTACTGAATTGTATGCAGCCTTTTAAAAAACTTGAATTCTTCCGGTTCCCTTCAAAACTGGACAGAAGTCAGTTCCTGATCTTTCACAGGACACACAGCAGGCTGAATGAGAAGCCTTCATTCCGATTTTTCAGCCTTTATATGGCTACGATTAACTCCATATGATACCCACTGCTGTCTTAGTGACTGAAGTTTCCAAGGAATGACTTCAATTCTGATAGCAGGAACGTGGTGCTTTTTCTGTGGGCAGTGTGAGTGCAGCACGGGCAGCCACGTTGCTTTGAGCTTTTGGGAAGCTCTGGTGGCCTTCAGGCTGTCTTTCTCCTTCCTCACTCTCCCAGCAGCTGTCAGCATCTGGCCTCCTGCTATTTTTGGGTGGGTGTCCCCATTCGCACCCCCTTCCCTCATGGGGTTCATGTCCTTCCTTCTTCATCCTCTTGAAGCAGCGCCATGTCCAGTGCCACACAAGCAGCTCTGAGCTTCTGCTCGAGGCCATCCTTACGGTGCTGTTGTGCAGGGGAATGGATGCTCACGGGTGAACTGAGAACCCGTGTAGAACTGCAAGGGCCTCTGTGTGTGTACCTGTGTTGGGGACACTGACTTGTGCCATCTGACAGGAATAAAAGCCTCTTATGTTTGGGAATTTCCCAGGGAAGCAACGTGCTTTGTGTTGTACTTCGCAGTGTAGTGTAAAGATTCCTAAGCTGGAAAAGAGCAGTAAAGTGGTGCAGCAGCACAGCTGGAGTATATTTTCAGTTTATTTCAGGAGCTCTAGAATTCCTCCACTGCCTGATTCAAGCTAATCAGAGTCTCTTTACATAATAGTGCCATTTGTAGGCACACAAAACAACACTTTTTTTTTTTTTACACAAAACACTGTGGTGTTCCTTTTGAAACATTTGGATGCTTACAGAATTGAATATTTCAGTATTTTATTTGGGGAATAAAAAAAGGGAAGTTAAATATAATTGTTACAGAACATGTCCTACGCTGCATGAAAAGCATGGCCAGCAGGTCAAGGGAGGTGGTTCTGCTCCTCTGCTTTGTTGTTGTGGGACCCCACCTGCAGTGCTGCATCTAGCTCTGTGGTTCCCAGCACAGGAAGGACATTGACCTGCTGGAAAAAGTCTAAAGGATGGCCACCAAGTAGTTTAGAGGAATGGAGCACCTCTCCTCTGAGAAAAGGCTGAGGGAATTTGGTTTGTTCCTGGAAAAGGAACTAGAAAAGGTTTTGGGGTGACCTAATCACAGTGTTCCAGTACCTGAAGGGAGCCTACGGGAAAGATGAAGAGAGACTTTTTGCAAGAGTGTGTAGTGACAGGACAAGGGGGAGTGGCATCAAACTGAAAGAGAGAAGGTTTGGGTTAGAGATTAGAATGAAATGCTTTACTGTGGGGGTGGTAAGGTGCTGGAACAAGTTGCCCAGAGAAGTTGTGGAGGCCCCATCCCAGAAAGTGTTCAAGACCAGGTTGAATGGAGCTCTGAGCAATCTAGTCTGGTTAAAAGTGTCCCTTACCTACATTAGGGGAATAACTAGGGGATCTTTAAGGTCCCTTCTGAAATAGTCCATTTTTAGATTCTATGACTATTAATATCAGGTTTATTGGAATACATTAACTACTGAAGCATTTCTTCTTCTTTTCAACAAAGGAAATTTCAAGTAAAATTTTATCATTTTGATGGGAAAAAAAGGAAATAGTTTGCACAGCTTTATATTAAATGTAACATTTACTAAAAGTAAAATAAATATGGAGAGATTTCTGTATTGTATTGAAATTTTGGTTTGGGCAGTCAGATTTCTGAAGGTAACCTCAACAATATTTACTCTGTTGTCTAAAACAAGTTATTCTTATGATAGTCATTTTATTTGTATTCATATCTGTATCTTGGGTGTTGGGTTTTTTCAGATTTAGAATGTTTAAAAAGACGCAGAAAGGGGGATCAATCGTAGCTTTTGTTAGATGACTTCTCTGAGTATAACCTCTTCTTTACTCTTTGTGAGTGACACTAAGATTGAGATACTCTGACAAGGGTCTGGCACATATCTTAAAGGTGCAGTGGTTTGTGCGTCACTACTTTGAGGAGACTGTGTCTTTATTTCCTAACTTATCTTGAAGCCATGATCTCATACATACTGAAACTTAGTAAGCCATTTATTTTCTGAGGTTTTTTTAATGCACAATCTGAGATAAGCTTTATGTCACTGGGGGTACGCATTGTTTGGAAAGCGTTAGAACAAAACCAGGTCTTTTCTCTGCGAGAAGCTTAAGCATAAATGTAGTGACAGTTTTCTTATATGTTTAATTATGTACCACATCCCAGGATAAAAATTTACCTGGTAAGAAAATTTACATTAAAAGAGAATGAGGAATATATGGGGCTGCAGAAGGAGCGGGAGAGGCTGGCTTGGATCATCCCTAGACACCAAGTAAAAATTACGTCTCCTGTATGCATTGTTAATTGTGTTTGTTAGGGAAGCTTGTTACCTGCTAAAGAGCATTCAGTGAATTCTGGTTTTATAGTTGTTTTTTGTTTGTCTATGCAGTGATATTTAAAACATATAATAGGCTCCAATAAAGTGTGGTACCATCGCTTAAAAAAAAGCCATACTCCCTATGGATATTAGAGTTTATCTTTCCTTGGGGTGAGCTGTCTTAAAACTTCTCATAAGTTCTTTTCTACTGTTTATTTCACTTGCTGCGTGCCTGGCAAGCTCCAAGACTTCCAATGTCTTTTTAACAAGAGCAGATTCCTTGGGTTACAATGTTTTAGAACAGTATTTTTACAACACAGTTATTCAAATGCTTTCCTTTGTCTAATTCTGAAACGTGAATAAAAGGGCAAAGGGAAAGCCTATCTTCAGAAGCAAATGAAAAGTCTAAATTGTTTCCTGTACCATCCTTTGACAAACTTCTGAAGTAAAGTTTTGTTTTCCTTTGCACGTCCAGAGGTCTTGCATTGTATCAACCAACTTTCCTTTTTCTCATTTTTCTTCAACCAAAACAAGCTATGTCTATTAAGCCTGTTCTCCACAAGCAGGTGAGTCATAAAGTTCACAGATGGTTAACTCTTCCATTTACTTGAAATGGAACTCCATTGGAATTGGAATGGAGCTCCCTCACAGCTAGCCTGTTCCCGAGGTTTTTGGGTGAATTTATTTCCAATTGTACTCTTGCTTCTTTTTCTTTTCCTCAAAACAAACTATTTTATGAATGTGTTACTACTTTTAAGTACTTTTAATTATCAGGCATATGGAACATTCAGAATGTTCAGCTGTGCATTAATGATGAATATAAAAGTTTGGGAGAAGTTGAGGTCCGTTTATGTCTGTAATTTCCTATTTCTGAAAGTTCTAATATTAACTTCTGGTGTTTTAGGGTTTTTCTCCTCATATAAAGAGTATTAGATGGAATATATTTATTCTGAAATGGAAGTCGTCCTTTTAGATTATAGGAAATTTAAGGTCTCTGGAAACGCAGAAAATTATGAGATCATGCTTTTAGATTTTTTTGTTTAAGATATGTTATTTCCAACTAATTTTTAAAAAGGTGTGAAGGAGCAGAAGAAGAGAGATGTGAAATAAGGGAAGAAGATCAGAAGATTGAACTTTTCTTTCTTCTTCTGTCTTGCTATTTCTGAAGGTTCATCTGCCTCTTCCTGTCTTTTCTTCTCCCTATTTTTATTCTTTTCTCTTGTTCCTTTAATCCTTTTTCATTACTAACTCCTCATCCTTCTTTACTTCTCATATCTTTTCTGCTTACTTTTGCTCTAATTATCTGTATCTTACATGCTCTGGAGAGTACCATTGTTAATCTGCCTAACGGAACAATATAAAATTAAATAAAAAAGCATGTCCATTGTGATCATACTGGATGGATTAGGAAATAAATTTGAATTCTGGGACCTGGGAATGATGATAGCTCATTACTAATATGTTGTCTTTTTTCCATGGCAACATTAAGTTAATGAATACCAGTGTCATGTTACTGGTGTTTTGCTACTAGGTTAGAGAATTTAATATTGTTATAATATCTGTATTTTAGGACTACACATTCATAAAACATTTGAATGCATATATGTTAAGCTTATATTAAGCTTACAATAAATAGACATTTATCTTCTTCTTTTAAATATACATTGAGTTTAGTTTAATGGCGTATCTTTGTAGTTTGAAGCATAGGTGACAGAAAAGATACTTCACTAAACTGATTAGTTTATCTTATTTCTATTTTTTTCCCCCTAAAATGTGGGATAAAATTATGGATTGACAAGGTAGATGTTTGCTGCAAAAGTTATTGATTGTTTTCAGGATTTGTGGCAGGAACGATTTAAGGAAGGACCCACTCGAAGATGGGGAGCACATTTTTTATTTGGAAACGGAGTTTGTTGAAGAAATCAGTTGTAAACTTGCCAGAAATTGCTAAAAGATATTGTGATTATAATAACAAGTAAATGGCAAAATCACTTTATGCAATGTAGTGATTTGATGAGTATTATACTTACAGCAACTGTCCATAGTAGGTGCTGGCCTCTGAGGAATAAACTGAATGAATTGGTACAATCTATGCTCTTTAAGCTATTTCTATATGTATATGTCATTTTATAAAAGACCTTTCATACGGCAGATGTAAAACTAAGTCAGGGTATGCTGACATTGCAGTCAAAAAGTGATTATGTCTTACACAACTTTAAAAAAACTGGCTTAATTTAACTACCTTTTATACCTCAGAAGTCAATTTTTGACACAGGTACTGGTTTCTCTCCTCTTCCAAACTGTTAGTTAAATATCCAAATAAATTCCATAGATCACTATTTGATGGATTTTAAAAAACACTTGTGTATATTAGAAATGCATTTAAGATGACATACTGTCTTGGAAATATTGGGAATGAACCCCAAGCTAATGCAACTTAATTCTGAAGATTTGTTGTTGTTTAAGCAGTCCTTTATTTTACTTGTCATAGTTCTTGGCATTCTTGCGGCCAAGAAGCACTGTTGCCATGTCATAGAGCTCTGTTTTACCCATCTTTCTGTTAAATTATATGCTTTTTATAGTATAAACTGCATTTTTCACAGTTTATTTGATGGGGTCTTTGGTTTGTGGGTCAGTAGATTTATTTCATTATATCATGGTCTATATCTGTTATGTACACTCAGTGACTAAGCTTTCGTAGTAAGTAGGAGTCACTTGGCTTCCATCCTTTTTACACAATGCCTTCATAACTACATCTTGGCTTATTCACACAATGATGGAATAGTTAAGGTTGGAAGGCACCCCTGAAGATTATCTAGTCCAACCCCCCTGCCAAGGCAGTTACCTAGATACTCAGTCAAGAATATTTATCCAACAGTTCATCATTATTGTTTTAAGGCAAAAATCAGTCTAGATGTGTAGTACTTCACATTTCTTTCCCTTTCCCTGTCTTCAGACTCCCTATGACTCAAATTTGCTGAAAACAATCCATTTTGTATTTCCCTGAAGTCAAGCACAGTGATTCTTAGAAAGGCCAGGAGGTAACCTATAGCATGGGTAAGACTAGTTCTAAAATGTAGAAAGCTGTGTATTACTATATGCGTCACACAAAAACTGGTAATTGGTGGTAGTACACAAAAGAGGAGCCATCTATCCTGGGGAATAAGCTCAGAGAAAAATTAAGTGTGAGAATATATAATGAAGAACAGATTGATGGGATAAAACCATAGAAAACAGATCACAGGATAATTTTAGGATTGAAGCTATTTCTGAATACTTGAACAGAGATGGCTGAAAATTTGTGTTCTTGTTCGCTTGTTTTATTAGGTGAATAGGGAATTGTAGGAAGTTTTAAGAGAGTAAGAAGTAAAGCTTAAGAGAGCAATGGGCTCTGGCTTCTAAGCCCATAGAGAACAAGTAACCCAAGTGTATTAAACTGCTTAAATTAAATAGTCAACCAGATATTGTTTAGGATGATTAGAGATCTCTATAAGCTTGCTTGTGGGAGCTATTTATCTGAATAATGTTATTACCTTGCCAAGTAAGTTTCTGTGAAAATGCAGTCTTCCTTAGAGTGTCTCTCCCTGATACTCGTGACACAAAATGTCATTTGATGAAGTCACAGATAATCCTGGTAGTAGGGTTTAATGCTGCCTTTGTCCATATTATAAGGTTTATTCTTGCTTGGTGTCTCCTTAGAATCCTGGAATGACAAAGAATTACCCAGTTCCGGCTTTGGTATTAAATTAGAAAGGCAGAAGATGAAATCTCTTTGTACTAAAGCAGATACAAAATTCAGGTCTAATGTTTTTGTAGAGAAAGGGAGAAGATTTGAGATGCATCTAGCAAGAATCAGTAGAAAACAGATCTGCAGGAGTGTGAACTGATCTTAAGGACTTTCCTTTCCCTGATGTTCTTGCATGATATCTCTCTTCTGTGTTATGGTCCATATTGTCCATAAAGGCACATAAGAAATTAGTGAGATAAAGCAGTTAATTATCTGAAAAAGTATTTAATGGTGAAGAAAAAAATATATAGCAAATCACTAAAAATGCTGTTTAACCATACCAAACTTGAAAACAGCTGGCTTAGGTGGAAACAGAATTTTTTGAAATTTGAAAGTCTGCATCTAGATTTACGAAAGTAGTACTTGAACCATTCATTTCTCAGAGTAATGAACATAAAACAGATTTCCCAGGATAGATTTAAAATGACAGTTGTTAAGATAAATGAGCTTATATTCATATTTAATGTGTGAAAGTATAATATAAATACTGAGCTGCTTGGTTGTAGTAATGAAAATAGGAAAACTCAAAAACTTCCTGGCATACAGTTAAGGCATAGTCGTAGTCTCCTACCAGATTTTATTTCATTAAATTTCATGTTACAGCAATTAGTAGAACAGTATTATCCCAAAAGTTAGGTCTTGAACTGGAATTGACTATTTTTTTTTTTTAACTGATCAGTCTGTAGCATTTTTTCTTTGACTTTTCTATTTTAATTCTATCTATTTAGCAGTAAACTTTTTCAGCAGCCTTATAATGTAGCTGAATGTGTAAATACCACAGTGGAAACAATCTGCATCATATCATGCCTTCGTAATTGAGCAGTGGTTGGAAGGCTGTGACTTGTAGGCAGATGTCTCTAGCAGCCCGTTCCTGTGGACAACAAAGCTGTTACTTTTTCAGTGACTGACTTCAGAATTTTTACAATATTTATGTTTCCACAGGCTCAACACATGTAATGCTATAAGTACTCAAAGATTGATTCCAATATTTATATGGCAAGATTCTCACCCGCAATGGTGATATATGAGAACTGTTGTTATGGTGTCAACACTTTCAACACACACAAACTTAAAAATATTCTACAAAGGAAATAGAAATTAGAGAAACTTTGTAAAAGCAATAATGATTTTTTTTTAAAAATTTGATTTTAACCAGGAGCATTGAGTCATGAACCTTCAGGCAATTTCTTATTATGTAAGCTGGGTTACAGTTTTAAAAAATATTAAATACTTGCCCCAGGAGATCAAATCTGCTTGTGCTATCGAAAGAGGTGTGGAATGTAAAGGACAAGTGTTCTGTTTCTCATCCTCAGATTGTATATGGCCATCTTACACTATTTTTTATAGATGTTTGATAGATAGTCTATCAGTAATGTCTTGCTGATTGCAAAAATTCATCTGAATTCACCAAATTGCACATATCATGTCTATGTGTTTATATATAAACTAAAATGCAAGGGCTTGGCAGCATTGTATGTGTGCGTACAGGCTCTGTATGTCTGCATCATGTCAAGTCTCCACATGGAAATGGAGAATTTTGTATGTGCCAAAATACCAATGGCAGTACTACTCTGCTTGATAGATTTTCTGATAGTTTTGATTGCCACTAAATGTTGAAAAGCTTTGATAGCATTGTCAAGGCTTGTTTCTCTGAGCCCTGAGGGGAACAGACTCTAGTGATCTCTTTTTTAGCTGCTCTTCCTGCCTGCACCAAGCATGAGATCACTCAGAACAAAAGCTTAGGAATAGTATTTAGGACAGAAAAAGGGCAATCCAGTTTATACTGGTACATATTCACAGCAAGAGCCTTCATCATTTGTAGTTCAAGATCCAGATTCACGTGTACTTGTGTTGCTAATTCTCTCAGTTTTAGGCCTAGGTATGTATTTGACTTTAAAGGCTTTGCTGCCATGAGAAACTGTAATAGTTTCTCATGTAATATTTTATATTATAATATATTATAATATTATAAAATATTATAAAATATAGAATAATAATATAATTGTAGTAATGATGGCAGAAACAGATTTTTGCGATGTCAAGAATCATCACTGTATAAACATTTAGAACTTTGTAAGAGGAAGGGTAACATGAACTTGATACTTTGGAAACAAGAAACATGGTAAAGCAAAATGGGGAAAAATATTTGTGCTCAAGAAGAGGAAAAAAATAATTTCAAGAATTGTCTGTGCTGTAAGGAAAGAATGGAAGGACCAGATGTATCTTTGAAGTTTTGTCTTGCAATATATCCTATTCAGTAATTTGTGAAGCCAAAATGGAAGTTTAGGTTAAATAAACTTCAACTTTACGTTAAATAGGTTATGGGTTCAAAGTATACAAATATAAAAAAATCAGAGTATTTTTTGGACACTTGTGGGGATGGTCAGTCCTCCACTTCCCTCAGTAGCCTGCTTCAATGCTTAACTACAACTTCAGTGAAGAAATTTTTTCTTCTAGGCAACCTCAACCTCCCCTAGTGCAACTTGAGGCTGTTTCCCCTTGTTCTGTTGCTGATTGCCTGGGAGAGGAGATGAACCCTCATCTGGCTACAGCCTCATTTCAGGGAGTTGTAAAGAGTGGTAAGGTCTCCCCTGAGCCTCCTTTCCTCCAGGCTGAACAACCCTGGTACCCTCAGATGCTCCTTGTGGGACTTGTGACAGACCCTTACCCAGCTCCATTGCCCTTCTCTGGATGCACTCTAGCAGCACCTCAATGTCCTTTGTGTTGTGAACACAGGATTTGAGGTGTGACATTTTGGGGAAAACCGAGACAAGTGAATTAGTGTATTTTTAAATGTATATTTCAAAACCTGTAGAAATATCCTCAAACTTCCAATGCTATTTCCCTGTTCCCACTTAAAATCAGAAATAATACCTGCTGAATTTCTAACCAAACTGATTTGACTCTTCATAACTAGTTAGTGCTTACGTTTACTGTTTGGAATGAAATATGCTGTCAACAGCATTCCTTCCTTAATTTACTAGACAGTTGTTTCATCATTCTAACTGAAAAATTTTTGAGCTGGGAGCCTCTATCGGGTGATATGACCATCAAAAAATAAAAAGGAAATCAGAAACGGGAAATGAGAAAAGGTTTGTATGAGCTTTCAAACTCAATTGTGATCATGGAATCTGAGGACTGGAGAAGCTCCCAAGCCTTCTCCTTCCTGGTCTCAGTGCAAGGTATTTTTTAACAGACTGACAGGCTCTTACTTGCCCTGGCCCCAGGGAGATATCCAGTGCCTGGCTCTTGGGCTGCCCACTGCCAGCTGTGGTGATGGGACAGACCCTGGTGGTCAGGGCCTGCCCTGCTGACCCAGAGGATCCATGGGGTCCTGGTCTCACAGAGCTCAAATATTCACAGCCTGATACCCTCAGTCTTCCTCTCAGAGATGCACTCTGAGGAGCTTTCAGACTGTTGTAGTTTTCAGAATGTCAGGAAACAAAAGAGTCTAAAAGACACTGAGAAAGTTAGCAGGAGTAATTTTAAAATGTGAAAATCTGATGCATTCTTTTTCTTATTTAACATTTTTAACAGTTATTTAAGTCAGGATTTATCTGCAGTTCTGCTCAAGTTCTGGAGTCTGTTTTCATCCTTTACTTATTTCTTCCTTTGAAAGCTCATCCCACTAACAGAGTAAAATTAAGCCTCCAAACTCCCTGTTGTTTGCCATATACTTTTCACTTGAACATCTGCTTAGGGAAGAGGAATTTAGTAGGCATTTTTTATTAATCTGGACTAAAGATGTGTTGGCACATGCATTTTTTTCCACAAAGAAGTCCTTGTCTAAATATCATTTAGTTCATAGCGATGGGTAAAATGAATCTGTCTTGCTCCTTGTGTTGCTGATCCCCAGCAGGGAGGATGGGTGGAAGAGGCAGCTCCTGTTTTGGGTGTCAGGAGGAGGTTTTCCTCTGCAGCAGGAGCTGCTGCTCCTTCCTCTCTCTTGTTGTACCTCCTCCATTCCCTGTTGCAGAAGTCACTTATCACTGTATTTATTTAGACAGCATCATCCAATTCTGACTGAACTTCTGAGAAGCATTTTTTCATAACTGTCATAGAATTCAACGAGAATGTAATTTGGAGAGTGAAGTTGAATTCTGATGACAGTGTTACCCACATCGTTGGTAGCAGAAGGTTTGGGGAGGTCTCCTTTAGACCAGTGAGCAGTGATTGCCTTCTCTTCTTGGGCTCTCTTTGCAAGGCCACAATAATTTTTACATTCTCATTATAAGAAAGCTAAAATCAAGCATTTATCTGAATAAAGGTTTTAAATGTTTGTTTCCTTTGTGAAATTGGTATCAAAATACCACTTACAAGTTATGAACGAGAACCTATATTGGCAGTCAGGCTGCAGCCGTACATATGGGCAGCAGAGGACTGCTGTAAATCACTGCCTTCTGCCAGTTCAGTAATAACCATCAGGCACCTCTTACCAACACAGACATGCTGCAGCCCTGAGTAATGCTTCATGAGCCACATCCTTACTGAAACAGCCTCTTTGTACAAAGTAGTTGATACTCGATGGTGCTGCATACAGGTTTGTTGGTGGGCTTGGCCTTTTTAATATACTGGAATTTCTAGACCAGTAAAGCTTTAGATTAAGCACAGCTATAGCTTGAGTAAAAACATTGCCCAGTTTTCTGAATAAAATTAACTTGGCAAAACGGAAAAAAAAAGTTGTGCATGTAAATTTAGATA
Source organism: Pyrgilauda ruficollis (assembly GCF_017590135.1). NCBI lineage: Eukaryota > Metazoa > Chordata > Aves > Passeriformes > Passeridae > Pyrgilauda > Pyrgilauda ruficollis. Next base: position 7,179,453 of record NW_024519206.1, on the reverse strand, counting down.
CATACACATTACTGTATTGTTGCATCCACAAAAGTCCATAAAATAACAACCTGTGTAAAAATTGTAATGCCAACTGATTGCTGGATTTCTCTCAGTGCTTCTCTTTGGTTTATCTGTCAAGAAGAGCTTTTGAGTTTGTGCGAAGCTTTGTTGGCATGCAGGAAATTGTGTATGTGTGGTTGGACATTTTGCTTTTTTAAGTCATAACAAGATGTACAGAAAACCTCTGTGAAGCTTTTATATTTTGTATGCCTGTGATGTGTTTTATATTGTATTAAGTTTACAAAAGGCAAATGGAGATAGAAAGTGGTTATTACTCTACATGTTATTGTAGGTGTTAAAATTAGTTATGGCCCAATAGATATGCAGGTTGTTATGACTTTCTGTTGAGAATTATAACCCAGAATAATGTTTTTTCTAATGTTTATTTCCTTTTAAATTGATCTGTGTACATAGCATTTGAGTTTTATCTAAGTTGTCTTATGAGTCTTTTTTAAGGAAAAAATTATTTTGAAGAAAGAGAATGAGGATATGAGAATGAGGAGAAAATGTAGAAAAAGTGTGTGATCTGGGCTTGGGCAAGTTTTCCTTATGTTTTGTGTTTTCTGATTGTAGGAGAAATGGTACACAAAATTCCAGTCTCAACTGAGTGCTCAATTTTCTTCATCTGAAGTTGAGTCACTTTAGAAAGTGAATAATAATTTTTAATGTGGGCTAAACCTCAAACGGTTTTGAACTTAGTATGTAAATTTGTCTTCAGTTATAAAAAGTATCTTTGTCAGGGCTGAGAGATAGTTAAGAAAAAAACAAGTCACTTTGATACTTTTGCTTTTATGTATGCAGGTTTCATATTTCTAGTGTCATTATTTTAATTGTTTTGCCTTTATTCTAAAACAATACAACATTATCCCAAGTCACATCTTTATAGTTTTGGAGCCTTAATTTAAAACAATTTCTGCAGCATGGTGTAGAATCCAGCTACTTTTCTTCTCTGTACTTGTAATAGCTTTTCAGTCAGCAGTCTTCACACCATGCCTTGCCTGTTTATTCTGCCCCAAACTCACTGGATGTGAGGTATGAAATGGCATCTCACCTCATCCAAGTCAAGCTCTGAATCCTGGGCCAAAGTTTCCCTTTTTCTCCTTACACCCTCTTGACTAAATGCAAGCTGCAACAGAAGATGGGTTGAACAGTAAGAGTGAAATCAGTTCAGGCAGGGGACAGAAGTGAAGGTGTTCTGTATTTTGACTGAATACCCAAAGCACTGACCTAGTGGGTCATAAAAAATAACAAAATTGTAAAAGTAAAGAAAAGAGAGATTTTTCATGAAACAAACATTATATTTCAAGCTACCTTAAATTGGTACTGTGCCAGCTATAACTTTGCAAATAACATGGGATTTAAGCACTGCCATGACAGGCTCTATGCTATATATTCACATTTTTGGAAATAATCTCTCTTGAGGGGAGCTTGGAATGCAGAGACTTAGACAAAGAAGGAAATTGTCCTTGATCTTAAAAACAGCTAAGAGTTTAAAACCATATTTGTGTTTTAACATGACTGGTGTGTACAAAGTTACTGAAATTGCTCTGAAGTGCTAAGATGCTAAGGCGTGCAGAACATCTGTACTTTTAGAAAACAGAGAGAATACAGATTCTGTTCTGATGTTTGTGTTTACACCAGCATTTTACAGTGATTTTTTGGATGATTTGGATCAGACAAAACTGTAAAGAAATACATAACATTGTTTTTTACCTCCTATTTATTTCCTGTTTTTAGAAAAAATAATCTTAGGAAAAAATTTTAGATACTTTTGTATATATTTTCTGGAAATTTTTTGCTTACTTTTTGATGAAGAGCATATACTTAACTATTTTATAAGTGGAGCTGATAACAAATTATTGGAGTTTCTATTCCATACAGCTTTCTAGGGCAGTTTTTTTGTTGGCTTTTTGGTTTTTGCTTTTTTAATATGACTCCTGAAAAAGAGTAGAAAATGATCCTATTCTTCATATCCCTTTAGGACAACTTATTAAAGCTGGAACATGTTCCCAATATTAGTTTGCCTACTCGAGGCTGAGGAAGAAGAATTAATTTTTTCTGAGGGTTGTCAGCACTGTTAAGGAGTATGCAGGCAGAAGATGGTGTGTTGGCATTCTTCTTAAAATACCGATATGTCATTTTGAACATTTTGAAAGATCTCTATTCTAGCTTGGATACTGTCACATGAACTGAAAAAAGTGATTGAATGGCTGTGAACAAAAGGTTGTAAAAAATGATTCTGCCTTGGCTGTAGTACTCAAAATAATTACAGCTCCTGACCTGAATGTGGAAATCTTTTCAAAGATTTTACTGGACAACTAAAGCAGAATTTACATCTGCAGACCTTTATTTTCTTGACAGTAATTTCAAACATGAAGGCGATGCTTTTTGGATGTGACTGTTTTAAACTCGTGCATGAAAAATGTGAATAGTTGTGTTGTTGTTGCAGTAGAGCATATATTCTTTCTTGATACTTGACTAAGAAAATGTGAAAAAAATGGAAAGCAAGAATGTAATTTAATTTCAGTAAGTAACATAACATAGGTTTTGCTTTTAATTACAGTTGCATAGGCATAATACTGATTTAAAGATGAACAGACTATCTGGCAAAATTTGGAATGAAAGCATAGTCAGTGCTGAAAGAAAACCTCAAGACATTGTTTTAAAATCTCTAGAAAGCAGCCCATTTCTATTTTATTTATGTGTTTTTTTAATTTGGTTAAAAAAATGTGTGAGGAGACCTTGTTGTTTTTCTATTTGATGGTTGTGTTTAAACTTTCCTCCAAAGTTCAGAAAAATCCTTTTTTAGGATGAGGCTCAATCACCTCTGTCATACATCTGCTCATCTCACACTGCTACTTTTGTAGTTACTGCCATCATTATCATAAGATGCAATGATTTTTGTATACAACCATGTATATGAATACTGAAAAACATATTAAAATAATAGAAACCAAATAAAAATAATTTTTTGTCAGTCATCAGTTTGTGTCCTTGTCCTGGTCAGTAAGTGTCTAACCCACCAGCTTCTAAATTACAGCTAAGAGTAAAATTAGTTGCTTAACCTATTTATTTTTTTTTTTTTTTTTTTTTTTACATAAAGTTTTGATTTTTTGTTGCAATTCAAATGACACAGCAATAAGATTATAGATGATTTTATTAAGTAAGTATTTGCATTGACTGCTCATGAGAGCTGCTAAACGCTGTTCCCTATAGTTGACAGTAACGTTGAAATGCATCCAATTAGTGAAAATAAACTATTTTATTGGGGCCACACATAGTCTTAGACGTTTTTATTTAAGAAAATTTGGTAAATGAAACACGTTGGGAAACGCCATTCTTATTACTGTGTAAACTGTGTATGAGAGTGGGAGAGAAACACTTCCTCTAACACCTCTTAAAAGTGAATTTTAGTGTTGTATCCTGTTTATAGCTGCTATGAACTGTTACAGAACTGTTACATAACTATTGTACCAATCCTTGGCTGCTACATTTTCTCCTTTCAGGTCACATAATTTGCTAAATTTATGTTTTAGAGTCATGTTTAAGATGCTGGATTTCTTTAAAGTTTAAGAACTATTACAATGCCATATTTTGTTGATTTAATTAAGAGAAGCCATATTACGTCTAATGTTTGTAATATTAAGTGCCTAAATAATTGCTCTAGAGTCCTGTTCTTGGTTTGCTCTTTGCTTCTCTACTTTACTTCCAGGTTTTGTTGTAGAAATAAAATTGCAGATGCAAAGTTCACCTATTCTCTTACTCACTGCTTTGGTACTCATTACTTGTTCATGGCCATTGTGCACATTTGACCATTGTACACTCAACTACTGCATTTTAAAGAAACAAATGAGTTAATTATTTTTCTTGTATTGCTGAGATATTTAATGAGGGAAAGATGGTTATGTTCATGATGAGTTCTAAGTGAATCTGAATTCAAGGATTTAATGTAATGGCAGTTTACTGAAGTAATTGCTTTGTTATTCTGCACATAGTTTAAAAAAAATGGAAAAATTATGTCTACTTGATTCCAAACTGCAGGGATTTGCACAGTTCTGTTAGACAAAAGTTACTGAAGCTTATAGTTTTTAGAATACCTGAGAGCTCTGCAAAAATTGAGGTTTTGAGAACAGCATTTGTATTCTGTGATGTGACCACTGAAGAGTTTTTTTCTGGAGGGTTCCCATTTATCTTGATACTGTCCAGCTCCTGTACTCACTGGCAGCTCTGCCAAAGGAGATTTTGTAGTGCTGGTGGAAACGACTGTGTTTTGTGGTTGACTCAAGGACAAGAAAAGTGACTTGAAATAGTCGTGAAAAAAAACTCCTTCAGAAATACGCTATTTAACAGTTAAGGATTAGATCAAAGAGTGTTTTTTTTTTTCTGAGCATTTTATGTTTACTTGCTGGTTTTTACAGTAGTTGTTAAGAAGGTAAAGTATGTTCTCATTTTCTTTGTGCCCACAGCTCTCATACAGCTACAGAAAATTACTAATGTGCATTGTGAAAAGCTGTTAGCAGTTTTGATGGTTGTTTTTTTAATTACAGTTCATATTATGTAAATCAATGTTCTGTATTTTCAATTTCTCTCTCTTTATTTTTTTATCCAGATTCCACCAAGAAAATTAAGGATGTCTTAGAAGAATTCCATGGCAGTGGTGTGTTAGCAAAATACAATCCTGAAGGGGTAATTTTTCTTGTTTCTTAATGGTCAGAAATGATGGGGACAGTGTGTAAATTGTATAGCATATTTAGCATTTTAAATAGGAGATTATTTATAAATCAGGTGTTTGGAGTATTTGAAAGTGTTTAGAAAGCAAAAAACCGTGATGCCATATGATCTGGAATATCTCTGTAGTCAGTTGGGGTCAGTTATCCCAACTGTGCCCCTTCCCAGATTCTTAGGTACCTTCAGCTGCCTTGCTCCTGGGCTGGTGAGAAAAGGCCTTGACTCCATGTAAATAACTAAAACATCCCTCTGTTCTCAGCACAACTCCAAAACACAGCACCATGCAAGCTACTGTGAAGGAAATTAACTCTATCCCAGTCAAAATCAGCATGCACATCCCCTTCCCCTTCTTCTCCTCAACCCCCCAAATAAAAACCAAGCACCCAAAACACCTCCACAGCCCTTATGATGAGATTAATAGGGTTTTCAAGTGTCTGAACATTGGAAATGTTAAGCATAGTTTCAAAAGTTATAAAAGTAAAGTCCATTAAGATATATTTTTAAATTCTGTTTCCCTTGTGTTGTTTCTGGTAGTGGAATTTTCTGATGTTATGAAACAAAAAATTCAGCTGAAAAAAAAGATATGTATGCCTATTGTCACTACAGATTCACCACTAGACAAAGTATTCTGATTTGGCTGGAAGAAAAAGGCAAATTGTTTTCTTTTCGTATGCTCAACTGAAATTTGCATTTGCTTAGCACATCCTAATAGTGTGATTCAGAATGTAGCTAAATAAAAACCTCTTTCAGTCATGTTTCTAGTAGTAATATTTCTGACTGTGCTTACATTATATGAAATTCAGGATAGAAACATGTGGTAACCATTATAAAAATGACTAGATCTTACATTTCAGGATGTAAAATGCAAAAAAATATTGAAAATATATTGGCAATAATACCATTATTGTCAGCTAATGATTTATAGCTTATTAAGTATTGAAAAATCATTTGATGCTTTGAATTTGGCCAGGCATAATGCTAGTCATTTTAGTCAGTTTCTGAGGAAAAAAAATTAATAATTCAGTAAAATGGTGTGAATTGATCCTGTATATGATCATCTTAGATTTCCAGGATTCAAGTTAAGTACATTCATAGAATATAAATGGATGGGATTGCTGTGATTATCCACAGGCTGTAGGACCTCCTTTACCTGCTTTTTGTTAGAATATAGACATATTTTCATACTTTTGATTTTGTTTTTTGGTTTTTTTTTTTTAGGAAAAATGTGAACTGATAAAATGATCTTAATCTATTGTATGTTTTTTCTTGTAATTCTTCACATATTTTCAGTCATTATACATGCTCACTTTTGTGAAGCACACCCTGTTAAAGTAAAATATAACTGTGCATTTTATGTGTATTTAAATAATACATTGCCATATGGGTAACATATTTTCAATTTGTCAATTGTATATAAACATGATTACCTAAAGTGATGTGATTAGTCTCTTTTAACAAAGTCATTTTTCCCATTTGGGGCTACATGGAAGTTGAGTCATGGCAAGATGGGTACCCAGGAAAACTGCTCTGACTGAAGCCAGGTGAATTGGCAAAATCTGTGCAAAGCTGGAATTAATAAGCGCAGTTGGTCTTGGGATGGGTCTGTGATTCTGCATGGTGTCTCCCTGTTCTTCATTTCACAGCTCTTCATTTGCAGAATTCTACCAGTGTCCAGAAACATCCAGAGCAGCAGGGTACCCAGGGCAGGGAGCAGGACAGGAGGAGGGTAGGGGAAGAAGGAACTCAAGGCAGGCATCCTGTGATGTCTTCAGTGTCTTCAGCAGGAATCAGTCACTAACTCCTGGGTCAATACTGGACCTAGGCTAACCCTGGCAACTTTTGTACTTTGCTGCTTAGCACTTAGACTTCAGGGAGCGCAACATAAAGAAAGCATAGCTAGCAACAAAGCGACTCTGGATCTAATAAGGTTTGTTAGCTCAAGGTTCATGCCGTAGCTGAACTGAAAGCAAAGTGGCTGAAATTTCCTCTCACTGAGTGAATATTCTGTTCTGACAAGCAAACTGCTTTTGCACAGGTATGTCTATGTTTTTGGCATGCATTCAGCCTGCTGTGTGGATAAACTCTTTACAGAATGATTTGCAAGTTGATTTTATGTTGGATGAGGGCTGTCTGGATTGGTTATAAGTAATTAACTATTATCTGTAAGTGAGATGACAAAAATTAACTGATCCAGCTGGTATCAGTCTTAGCTATTTGTTTCTATGTATTCTGTACAACACTTCTGCCTTGTTGTTTTGTGTTGTAGAGGATACCATCATATTTTCTTTTTATCTCTCTCTTTCCTAGATAATTATAAACACTCCAAATAGTTTAAGTCTTGTTCTACCAAAAGATGATGCCAGTTTTTTACCAATAGACATGGCTCATAGACCTATGGCAAATTAATCAGAGTGATATGTTTACTTGAATATCTACTTATATATTTACTAACATATTTAAAGGGTTCAGGAATTTGTTCCACTCCACTACAAAGCAGTTTTTTTGTCACAGACTGATCTAATGGAATGGAAATCGCAAAAGAAAAGCCATTGGTATTCAAAACTTGCTACCTGAAATAATCTGGTTTGTTTTACATTATTTTTTATCTTGTTGAATGAGTGGATTTTAGGATTAGGTGAAGTGGTGTATATAATTATGAGAAGGCTATCTACTACAGGGAGTTTGTTTATGGAACTTTTACTCTCTGCTTTCAGTGTGAGGGAGATGCCTAAAATTTCTACAAATACTACTGAACACCTGCCCTTTCATATTCTTTAAGTCAATATCAAAGACGTAATTAAGAACAGATTTTATACATGGTGTAAGACACATAATCTAAGACCAGCCCCTTGGAAAGCTGTGATTGATAATACTCTTTTCATCATTTGAGGTCTATTTATATTAATTAATTTCATCCATTTCAATTTGAGGGGAGCATTGAATAGGTTGATAAGAATTAGAAAAGCAAGCGGAGCTAAAGACAGTATCTAAATGGGCAGTAAGTACACAGCAGTATGTGCTTGTAGACCTAGTGTTATCATCTTTTTTGAGTGCCTCCTAATTCTTTGTTTATGGGGGAGTCCATTGGCTTTCTTAGCCACGTGGGGACACACTGGCCCATGTTCAACAGGTTGTCAAGCACCTTCCCCAGCTCCTTTTCTGCTGGGCAGCATTCCAGACAATTTTGCCTCAGCCTGTGGAGCTGCCTGGTCTCACTATTACCCAAGTGCAGGACCAGCACTTGGCTTTGTTGAACCTCATATCACTGACCTTAGTCCAGTGATCCAGCCTGTCCAGATCCCTACGCAGAGCCTTCCTACCCTCAGGAAGGAAATCAAAGCTCTTGCCCAACAGGGCATCATCTTCAGACTGACTAAGGTGCAGGTCATACCTTTGTCCAGATCATTGATAAAGATATTATACAGGACTTGGTGAGTCCTGGGAAACACCACTTCCTACTGGCTGCCAAGCGGATATAACTCCACTGACCACCACTCCCTAGGCCCTGCCACCTGGCCAGTTTGTTACTCAGGAAAGGTACACGTGTCAAAGCCAGGAGCAGACAGTTTTTCCAGGAGAATCCACTGTTAAAGACTGTACTAAAAACCTTTAGAGGTCTTATCCAACCTTGATGATAATGATTCTAAGAAGTCCAGGTAGACAATATCCTCATATACTCAGCAGGTCACTTTGTCATAGAAGGAGTTCAGGTGTCAAGGACCTGGGATCTGCCTTTATGAAACTCCTGCAGGCCTGGCCTGATCCCCTGGTGGTCCTGTATGTGTCATGTAGTGGCACTGATGATCATCTCCATGGTCTTTCCGCTTGGATTTTAGAATATTCAGTTCTGATAACTGAATTCCGTTTCATTTACAGCTTTTCTTGTTAACAATTTTTTATGCTTTTTTAAAAAGTGTGGAAGAAATACTAACATAATATTTATTTATCTTGGTTATCTATCATTGCATGTTTAGAAATAAATTGCTTGCACTGTCTAATAAAGACTAGAGAGCTGACTTAGAAGCATTTTCTTGACTTATGAGCTAATGCAAGAAAAGGAGATAGTCCATCTAATGTCTTAAACCTGCTCATCTAAATCACTAACCTTTCACTAAAAATACTTCTATTATAAAAACAGAGCTTGAGTGTTATGACACTGCACTAATGTATGTATGTTCTTTCTTTCCTTGCATGTGTTGCAGAAACAAGATATACTTAATCAAGTAAGTAATGCTAATTTGATTTTTTTTCTTTCTTTATACATAGGTGCAGTATATTTTATTTTGTAGGCTTCCATTGAGATTTACTTATTAATAAATACTGCATGTGGCTATTTTTTCAGATAATAGAGTAATATTTAAATCTGAAACTAGAATGCAATCCTTTTCTGCTGGCAGAATTTTTCACTGAGTGAATTTCATTTTTGTCATTCACAGTACATAATTTTACTAACATTAATTGAGTTGAATATTAGAAATAAGTTAAAAGCAAGTAATTGACTTGTTCCATACTTGTCACGGAAATTTCTCTTTACTGTGAGATCTCATAATGGTCTGTATTATTCTGAAATGACAAGAATACATCTCAGGAAAAAATATTAAATCCTGATTTCTTTAACCATATAATACCATTTATATAAAGCAGGCTTAAAATTTCAGACTTAATAATTTGAATAAGGCTTATGATTATGCTTTAAGTGATTGTGACTTTATAGCAATTGCAAGAGAAATGGTTAAAATGCTGATCATCAACCCAAGAACCTGCACGTGAGAAACTTCAGTAGCCTCAAGCAAGGTACAAAGGTAGAATGGAAAAAAAAAAAAAAAAGAAGGAAAGGAAGAAGGACTAATCAAATGGACTGATTTTTTTAAGTGACCTAGTTATTCTTTCTTGGTAACACAAAGGTGTTCAAAAGCTCCAGCGCTGCTGTTCTGGGAAGAGGCAGCCAGAACATGAGAACAATGAGAAAGTCAAGAGAGAGAAAGGGGTAGTTTTGTAGGAACCCCTAACTTTCATGGGTCAGAGGCCCGTTGTGCTTTTGGAGATGTGTTAGTAAGAGCAGAACTCCCCATTGGCAACAGGGCTTTCTTCAGATGACCAACGTTATTTCTTTTTTTTTTTTTTTCTTAATAATCTAACCAAGTGACTTCAGAGGGTCCTGAAAGAGAAGGTTTCAGCATTAAAGCAGTCTGTGACTAATCTTGAGTGTAATCTCATCAGTATTTAGCTAATTACTTTGTCAAATGAGTAGGTGAATAATAATAGAATCAGCAAACTAAATGAAATTTGGGAATTAATATCACACTGGAAAAGCATGATGAGGTAATGGACTATAGTAAATGGAATGAGATGCATGTGTGCAGAGTAGAGTGTAGTGTACTCTGGTTCTACTGGCATTGTCAGATAAATTGACGTGTATGTAGTTGATCACAAGATGAATGCAAAGTATCGTGGTTTAGTCATGAAGAGGAGAAGGATGTTGCTGGGATGTTGTAATTGTGTTCCTGTGGCCATGGCAGTCTGGAAGGAAGACAAAACTTGTAAAAAGAGGTAGTGTCTTAGGCCCATTGACATTAGTGGAAAAGTAGTTAAAATTTCAAGCACACAGGAATACGGTTTGAAAGGATATTTTGTGTTCTTTGCCTCAGCTATGTTCTTTGATGTGACAGAAGATTCCTGTAAAGATCTTGCCATATTATAATACATTAAGTGAAGTATTTCCACTACAAATAGGAAGATTTAATTTTCTATAAAAAGGGTACTGCAGAAGTCACATCTTTCTACTTTTGTCCAAATGATGGGATGAAGTGAACTCAAATTGGAATTAATTTACAGAAGGTTAGTAGGATGTGCAGAATTGTAGCATATATCATGTAGGAGAAGCCTGTCCCTCACGTGTAAGAAGCTGAAGTTATATCTTTCTAGCTGCAGAAGGAAAGAATGTAACATCTTGTGTGTATCACCAGCAGAAACCTCTAGGTTTCCGACACTGGGCATTCTGTTTTTCTGGCTCCATGGGCAAATTTCTAGGGAGAGCTTTCTGGATACCTAAAGAGTTGGGAAGCCTGCCAGGCACAGATGCTGGCAGTGTGGCTGGGAGCCTGCTTTCTGTGGAGCATGTTGAGGGCATTGAGGTGTAAAATATTTCAGATAGTCAATTTCTGCTGCAAAACTGTTCTGTTTTGAACATTTTTTATTATCTTTACTGGTCTTTCTCTATCTTGTTTAGTCAGTCTGTGCTACCAGTGCTAATCTCCTCCTTTGGTATCCTCTCTTTTTGATACACTTCTCTACTTTAAGAACTTATTTTTATCCTTTTTTTCCTTTACTTTATTGTATTGTACAGTAGCTTATGTTTAAACTTTATGAACCTATTACCACTTTCATTTACAAGTCACAAGTTAAAAAAGACAAAGAGTTTTAGACAGATGATTTAATTATGATGCAGGGATGTTGTTTTTCATTATGAAGAACAATATGTTATGTTTTGGGTTTTTTTATTTTTTATTGTGATGGCTTCAGCCATGCTTGATTCACCTGCATGGTGGCATCTAGGTAATGTTTATGAAACTGCATAGGAAACCAAAATATAGTAAAAATACTTTGTTATAATTTATTGCAGGAATTAATCAACAAATGGAAATGTCTTGAAGTCTTCTTGTGCCGTAGAGATACTGATATATATGAATGTATACTTGTATAATTGAGCAGATGCCACTCCTCATATCCTTTTAATTCTTTCTAAACTATACTTTTAAATACTGGTGAGGAGAAAATGAAGCTTAGGTCTATTAATATAGCTCCACTTTTACTAAAATGTGTACGTTTACTTAGTATAAAGTGGATGTAACTTGCTGACAAATGGAACAGGACATTTTAAACCTTTTTCTGTTTGTGTATGTTATTATTCCTAGTGAAGGTTCCAGTTAGACTCAGATTGTATTAAATCTCAGCAAACAGATTTCATGTTCATTCATGAGAGGGAAAGTTTATTAATTTGTATTCTTTAAAAATTTAAAGAGGGAGGGATGAACAGTAACAGGTAACATGACATTGTCTCGTATTACTTTCCTCACTAAAAGAGTTGCAGCGAGTATTTTTAAAAAACGTAGCTGAAATAACCTCCACAGACCATTACCATTACAGGTAAAATATGTGAGAATATTTCCACTGCCACAGAACATGCATAGAAAAATGATTTTTCTTAATTCTAAGCAAATTATAAAATACCAATTCAGACATGTTTGTCCATAAGAAGTTTTTTACACAATCTGCACATGCAGTTAAATTTATTTCAGATGTAACTTTTTGTTATAAGTGATGTTTTTTAGGAATTCTTTAATTTTGCTATTTTATTTGGCCTTTGTCTGAACTATGCTACCTACCCCATTTTCCTGACCAATTCTTCTAGGACAGAATGCAAACTTTCTTCTTGTTGCTTTGTTTGATATATAATCATTTCAGGTAGATTTTGAATGATAATCTCCTACAAGAGCCTTCCAAAAGTATGTGATTCATCACTCTTCTTAAAAAAAATCCCACCTTTGTGTAGTAAATGTAACATATTCAGTAAGAGTTAAATATTAAATACAGGTATTTATGTGTGCAGTACTTAAGGGTACACAAACTTATGCACATACAGAATTAGGTATTAAGGAAAACCTGCTGATAAAAAAGTGTTTGGATTTCTTTTACCTGCATGTAAGATTGGGATAAGACTGCAGTAGCTGGTGAATACATTTCAGACTTATTTTGGTAATTAGTATCAATTTATTAAAATAACATGAGAATGTTATGCTTAAAAATCTAATTATAGCATTAAAATGGAGTTTTTAGATTTCCGTTTTAGATGTTTTGTTGAGCTTACTTCTTTGAAGAGCTGGGGGAAAATTTTGGCAGTAATTCACGTCTGTCTATTAGTAATATCCAAATATTATTTGTCCATATGGAGTATTTGGTAGGAGCAGCCTGTGAGAGCATGTGGGTTTTTAATTTTTTTTGAACATTCATGTTAGTAGATATGTATTTGATTGCTGATATAGCTAAGAAATAGTTTTATTTGGTTACCAGAATTTTCAAAATTAATTATGTAAAAACTGTATTAAATTGAATGCTTAGATCAGAAAATGATAAGGACTTTGAATTTAAACCGAAGTTTACACTGATGCTCAAAGCCAGTCTTCATGAGGAATTCGAAATTTGATTCGAATGAACATTTAAAATACATTTTCAACACTGAGAACTTAGGCATTCTCATGTGATTCATGGGTTTTAGCTTGTTAATCCTCTGTATATAGTCTCTCCACTTTTTTTTCTACATCTTTTGGCAATGTCAGGTTTTGACATGTAATAATCAATGAATCTTCAAGACTTTGACTTTTGTGGGAATGCTTTAGCACTGGTATTCACAGCTAATCACATCATTGTCACTAATGTGCTCACATTAGTGTTTGCCGGTGTTGTCATAGCACAATGTGTGAATCAGGGCCCTGTAATATCTACTCTTATTCAACAGTTCATTTTTCACATATTGGGTCAATATAAGTAGTTTAAAAAGAAGTAATCAGTTAAAAGAACTTACCCAACTCAAAAAATAACCCAGAGCAATTACTGTCAGGAGATGAAAGCTGATTATATTTTTGGCACCATTCAGAGATCAGACAACAGAATTTTAAAAGTAATCAATCGAAAATTACATTTCAACATAATTCTCTTTCCATTACGTGTGAAATGTTCTTTTTAATAAATGAAAACCATATGTCATGGAAGTCTCTTGACATGAATGATGTCTCTTTTTTTCTTTTCTCTTCTCCTTACATTGTTTTTTCAGGATGCTGAAAATAGTGGCTTATGCTGAAATATTTTTACAAATATAAAATAAGAAAAAAACAAAAAGAATGTAGTATTTTAAAAGAATTTATGGGTGGAGATTAATTTCAAACACTAGATCATGTCGTGTTCCCATTTATGTGGCCAGGGTGGGGAGGAATAAAATGAGTTTTATTCCACCCCTCCCTGCCCTGCTCCATCCACAATGGCAACTCTTTTGTCAAGAGACTATTAATTTTTTGGTGTCTTGTGAGGAGAAAGAAAGTAAAGTGATACAGCTTCTCTCCCTTCTTTCAACATATCATCCAGAAGAACTGGTTGTTGTATTTACACTAGCTAGGAAAATATAGGAGACAGTTAAACCTCTTCTGCTGCAGTTTTTAGGATAGATCTTGAGTCCAAATCTTCCATTTTCTTAATAAATTATTGCTTCTCTTCAAATGTGTTAGTGTGGTAGGAGTTAAAATGCTACATAGCAAAGTTAAAAAACTTCTATATAAAAAGATGCAAAATTTTTTTTTGTATATATCCTGTTTTTCACTGATGAACCATGTTTTCTGTATTCTCAGTATTGGGATATACGGACTTTTGATGTCTGTACTGTGTAAAGTTCTGTGTGTTGGCACAGAACATACATATAAATGCATAAATTTTCAATATAAATACTTGGATTTTTCTTGATCTTACATATCTGTGTTTACTATCAGTACAGCAGAAACGCAAGTTGCAAAATTGAACAGCTTAACTGGTCTAGGAGAAAGGACAAAGTTTGTAGATGGAGTTCAGCCTCTTCCTCTCTGTTGCTCAAGGTGTTAGGAGCCATTCTGCTGCTTGGGACAGAATCAGGTATTTTAAGGCACCTCCATAGCTTGTTGCAGCCCTAATCAGGAGATAAAGACCTGTGGCTTTAGCTGAGTGTTTGTCTGTATATGTGTGATATAAAGCTAGAAGAAACCTGAAATGTTCTGCTATTTTGCCAAGTAAAATCTTAACTCCTACGTGGAAACCAGGCCTTCAGTTCCTGTTCTTCCTGAGATTAAGGCTCACCCTCTGTGAAGTACTACTAAATTAGTGTAATGTACTTATCAGTGAGTGCTTGAGAAGAAACAGAACTCTTATGGTTGTAACTGGAGATGTTTTAAAGCATATTAAGCATAGACTGATGCACATTTGTTTTTCCTTGGAGTCCCTCATATTCTGCTTATCTGGGATTCAAAAGAAAATGAAGTGTGGGAAGCAAGAGCTTTGCTTTATGCCATTGCTGTGGAGTAGAAGTAAGATGCGTGCATTCTTTAATGATATGTGTAAGGTAAAAAGCGTCTTACCACATATCTGTGAGATACACTGGATACATTGCAAAGAAATCCACATATGGAAAATAGTGGTTGCTTTAATGTCAGGTTTGTAGTATTTTATGTGGTAACAGAAGCATAAAATTCCAGACTACTTTTTAAACTATGAATAAAGTCAGATTTTTAGTGAGCATAAAACCCCCAAACTATTTTTAATGATTTTGTTTATTCATAGTTGTGAATTCTTTAGTCAAAGTAATGAGTATCATCCTGGAAACTCTCTTGAAATATGTAGTTTATCCTGAAAACTGTATTTAATCAGTTGCCAGGTTTTTAGTTTCTTTGTGACTTCCACTTCTTTAAAATTAAGCTTCTTTAGTAATCTTTTTTTCTAGTTCAATAATTGCCATTTGTTCAAATGTGTCTTTTTATGTGTGCTTAATGTTCTTTCATGTGATTTTGTGTGGTATCTTAAGAAGGATAAACTAGTGTTCAGATTTAGGGAAAAGTAGTATCAGCTGGTAGTTCGGGCAGGAAGATCATCTAGTTTCAAGACCCCTGCCATGGTCACGGACACTGTCAGGAATGGGGCATCCACAACATCTGTGGGCAACCTGTTCCAGTTCACCATCCTGACTATAAAGAACTTCCTCATACCTATCCTAAACCTATTCTTCTTCAGTACAGCCATTGCACCTTGCCCTATCTCTACCTGCCCTTGTAAAAAGTCCCTTGCCAGCTTTCTCGTCAACCCCCTTTAGGGAGTGAAAGGGGCTATAAGGTCTCCCCAAAGCCTTCTGTTCTCCTGAACAGCCCCGACTCTCTCAGCCTGTCTTCATAGGAGAGCTTTTCTGAGATACAGAAGGACAACAAAAGGCCAGGCTAAAGAATTTTTTACATAATTGGCTTTTTAAATATATTTTTATAGAAAAACAGGTAAATAAATCAGAATGCTTGGCGAGCTGTTACAGAGTTTGATAGGAGCTTTTTTCTGCTGGGGTAGAAGGAACTACGATGTCCTGAGGATGTACTTTTAGATCTTATCTCAGTTCTTCCACTGAATGCAGATTATCCTTTATAACCCAAAACCCCGTCCTTTTGTCTGCTCCATCACCATTTTCCTTAAGAGTGTCGGACAGCTGCTCCAAGTAGGTTGCCTGCAGATGTAATTGAAATCTCTGATTCCAAATCTGGGGTCTGCAGCTCAGTTCCAGCCTTTTCCCCACCTCATACACAGTTACTCAGTGATGCCTCCTTGATAGCCAAGATGCAATGCAGGTAGGGTTGTAAACAAGTTTGGAAGAAAAATTTCTGTTTCATCCTGGTTCTTAAAGGGCTTTTTGAGTGAAGGAATTTTCTCTAAAGTAATGGGAGTTGGCAGAGCAAATCCTAATTGTTCATAACTTCCTTCTAAAGTGGAGGATGCCATATGCCATAATCTTCAGAAAAATTTCCACCACAACACATTGGTTGGGTATGGGTTCTTTACCAAGAAAAGTTCAGTTGAAACTACAGATCTGGACAAATCTCTCTATATTTGTTTACTCAGACATCATGGCAGGAATGTTCTCAGAGTTTGTGGAAATAAACACAGATTTATCTGCTTTGTTTCACTGTAATGAAAACTGCTTCTTCTGTTTTTAATCATAAGAAAGTAGCAGTGAGTTTTTTGCACTGATGGAATTTTTTGTAGATAATCTTTTAATGGAATTTACATTAAAAACCTGACAACTGTTAGATCTTTTGGACTAATGCATACATCCAAAAATTTAATTATAAAATACATGTAGGATATGAGATGACATGTTATAGTCCCAGAGGCACTGAGGTACCTCACTGAGCAATCTATAATTGCTGTTTGCTGCTTCATTTAGCATTAGTATATGATGGTGTGTATGGATGAATATTTATTTATGTATATGCAATTTGTTCTGTTTCTTCTAGCATAGGTGTAGATCTTGAATGGATTATTTCATCTCTGAGTTAAGATAGCATCCAACTCTGGTATGGCAGTTGAAAAAAGAAAATAAATACAATCTTGTTTCATCTATTTTCTATAAAATTTACCTCAGCATCTTACATTTTTCCATATGTCCAGAAGTACTGCCTTAACAGCTGAAACATTTTGGCCTCTTTTTTGATACATCTCTGTGAGTACGTGTTCAGATCACCTCATTCATAGGAGTTTTTCAGTAGTTTGTTCAGGAGTTTCGTTCAGTCATATTTTTGCAAATAAATATTTAATAATTTTTTAGATGTACAGAAACCTTATTTTTGCCTTCAGTGATTCTTTAGCTCTTTTTTTAGAGACACAGGTTTGAATTTCCTCAGGCGAATGGGAAATTGGCCAAGGTGATTCCCACTGGCGAGTTGTCTTTACCAGGAGATTTTTTTTTTTCCCCACAAGAGGAAAATATCTGTCACTTTTTCTCTGCTTTCAGAAGGAAGTGATGGTCTCAGTTGTACTTGGTGCATAGCACATGTTTTGGTTTTTTGTGGATGATTTTATTTTTCTGTGAACATGTCTAGTGAGAACTTTCTTCCCTGTGGCCAGTTAGTGACTTAGACCTCATTATAAACTTTGGTTTGTTTCTTCTTTATCTGTTTGGAAGAAACTTAGAGGAAAAAAAAAAACCCAAAACCCAATACTTATGGATTAAATGCTTGTTGGAAGTTTAGGGCTAGGATGGTTAATTAAATGTTACGGATTTCCCCCAACAACTTATAGTGTAGGAAAAGATGCACATTTTTAATTTCCCTATGCATTGAGTCATAGTGAGTCTAGTTCCGTGTTTGCATTCAGAAAAGATGAAAATTGTTTAATGGTTTACACATTTTATTTGCTAAAAATGGTTATTAAAGTTAAATTTATGCATGCCTGTGTCTTACATTCCTTCTCCTTTTCTTTTCTCCAAGGTGAATATATAAGTTTTAAGGTTTTTTCTTATATTCAGGTTTTTGTAAACATTGATAAAATCTATAAGTAGGAACTAAATACTTCTAAAATATAATAAAATTAATTTTATATGAATTTTATGGTTTAAATTCACTGAAACTGTGAGGTGGTTTTGAATGCACTTCTCTGGAGTTATACCAAAATTTTTCATTACCAAATGAAATTTTATTACCCAGTAATACAGAAGTCTTATTTTGTTAAGTTTCTTTTTGTTTTGTAAAACATAAGGATCTCTAATGAACATGTTGAATCAGTTTGATATATAAAAAGAGAAATTCAGTTTTATGTGATTAGTATAAAACCCTTTATTTTTCTGTGACCTACAGGCAAGGATTTTATTAGAGTCAAAGCTAAAACTGCACAAATTGTTTTCTTCTTTTAGACTCCCTCAGAAGATTTAGGCCAAATTATTTGAAAGTTCTTTCATGTTTTTTCTGATTCATCTATGTCCTATTTTATCTCTGTTGTGTTGAAAATTTTCCTGAAATCCCTAAACTTGTGATCATAATCTTCCTCTGCCTTGATAGTCTCTTGTGCAGTGGAATTAATTAATTAATTAACTGATGTACCAGGATAATTGTTGTATAATTGATAATGGTACATCCTCTCATGCTCTCATCCCCTCACTTACGAAACATCATGGAAAATGCTTTCTGAAATGCTAAATCCTTCTTTCTCAGATTCATTTAAATTCAGCTGGAGCTTCTGGAATGCAAGCAACTCTTGAAAATTAAGCAATTAACCTGCATGCTTAAGAAAACCACATCCACCATTATGGTTGATATATTATTCTGATGTTATTGATCTGAACTGTTTAATTAATTTTTGGTAATTCATTAGCATAAATAAATTATTTTCAGACCATAGCAAAATTCTCTGAACTTTTTATCTGAGAAGTTCTAATAATGACAGTGAAATTTGAAAGGAAGATCAAGCATGATACACGTTAAAGTGAAGGTTATTGTTCTCGGCTTTCCTTCTTTTTTTGTCTTTTTCCTTACAAAAACATTGTGCAATACATTTGAAAAGTGGCTGGGTTGGGGGGAAATGGTGGTAACCAAAGGAAGGGTACTTAGTTACTTGCTGCAGCATTTCCCTATTTCAAAAGGGTAAAGGCCATGAGGATAAAGAAAAATAGTGTACAATTTCAGAATAGAGAAATGAGTATGATACTGTGTTGTTTTCTCTGTTGTGAAAGTAGTTTTAAATTAAGCTAAGCAAAAGTTTTGCATCTTGACGTGCTCTGTTCTAAATAAATCATACTCAACACTTAAACCTCTACTTGGTGAGAATGCTCTAGCACCTCTGTGTCTTCTTCTGTGCTGTTGTCAGGATTTCTTAAAAGAAATTCTTCCATTTTTCTATGTTCGTGTAATAAGTTATGTGTATTACAATGAGAGATGGTAGAGAAGGCACTGAAAGCAATTTAAAAGTGAGCCTGTTTTTGGAAGATCACCCTTTTTCATTGGGAGGCTTGATGGATGATCCAAACTACTCCTAGGTCTGCTGGAGACTGGCTTAGTTCTCTTATTTACTGTATATACGTTTACAAAAACAAATACCCAGAAATTACTATACCATTTTAGAGCTCGGTTCTAATAGGATCATTTAGACCAATTATGTTAGGTCTTCTAGAATGTTTTTCAGCTATGCAGTATTAGAATCCCAGATTTTGAGGTTTTAGGCAAGAACCTAATCACAGAGCTCTACACAGAGATCTCCCTTAGGCAGCATTGGTTTTATACATTCTTACGTACAGCATGTGGTTTTGCACCTGTATTTTGGCCATTCTAAACATTTCTGATGTGTGTTTAAGTAATTTGCCAGCTCCTGACTAATTTTCATTATAATTGGAAAGCTTTTGGATATGCAGCATCTGAACTCTGGTTATATGAATATTGCTGCTTCCCTGTGTGAATACAGGTCGCAGAGCATGTTAGAACAGAGGATAAAGCACTGTCTACTGGCTGTAAAACAACCTTTAGAACAGCCACATACTTTCTTTTGTCCTTTGCTGAGCCACCCTTATTGCTGGAATTCAGAATGTCAAATGTAATAAATGGACATGGCAGCCAAATGATGTGTTGCATTAGTATCTCTTGTCTTTTCTAGCAGTTTGGAGCAAATGTTGAATGGAGGATATTGGTTTAAATTATAGTCTGACCATTTTTACAAAATATTTAAAAGTTTGACCATCTTTGAGAAAGAGGGTCTTTAGGAAGAAAGAAGTACATAATTTCAAACTTATTTATTTATCCATTTCTCTACTCAGGTATAATTCCGAATCCATTAAGTGAAAAAAAAAAATAAAAATGTGGCATTAGGGATTTGGTTACTGCTGGCAGCTTGGAGAACCAATGCCACTCAGGCAGCAGTTCAAAAACCTAAGGTTGCTCTAAACTCAGTGAATATTTTTTGCAATATATACATAAAATATGCAGACAAGGTAAATAAGGAAAAGATTATTGTAATGTAAAGATATTTACATGGCCATAATAAACCTTAATTTAAATGGGATTATAATTTTGGTTTAGTTTCTGTTTTCACTTAGCTGTTTTTTTGTGTATATGATTAATTTAGATAGCTAAGACACATTTCATTAATGCACAATTTAACAAAGCAATTTCACATTGTTAAAGTCAGTTGATTTAGTGATTAATGTATTTGTTATGCTTGCAGATAAAAAAATACATTCATATAGTGTATATTAGTGTAACTAATTACTGATTTACTTGGATGCTGATACAAATCCTTTTGTTATTGTGATTCATAGTTTATAAACAGTGAATTAAATGTCAGTGGCTTTACTAGAGAAAAAAGTGTAAAGTTTGTAGCATGAATGCAACAGTGTATGATTTGCCAAGGTCAAAAGTGTGGCTGAAGCTGTCTGATGAGATAAAGATAGTGAGTCCATGTCCAAGATGATTATTTCCATTTTATACCCATCTTGAGCATTTTGAACATTTTTTTTCAGTCTCTGCTATTTTTGTCCTCAAGAGGTGCGAGTTGTATTGGTTCCGCTGCGCTTCTTTCTCTAATGAGGTGTTCTGTATTAGAAGCTCAGCAGAGATACCCTCTCGCCAATCTTGTATTCCTAATAATTATGACTTGCACAAGAGGAGTCAGATTTTGCAGTTGTTGTTGTTGGTCCCTCGTAAGGATGATGATATACATTTAAAACATTACCCTTCAGTAGTTAGGTCTTGCACTTAATGGGAAACACTTTATTTAGTTTGCACATAAAATTTCAGTATCTCATAAATACATTAAAAAATTAAAAGTCAAAGAAGTCAGGGGAAGAGAAGTTTCTGCTAAGTCTCAAAGTTATATTAAAATAATAGCAAAAATTATTTATCCTGTGACTCAGATTCCAAATTCACTGACGTCTTTGAAAGTTCAGTTTTTATTTTCTTTTTTCCAGCATGATTTCAAGTTGACTCTGGTAGTCTTTTCCCTCCTTCCATGTTCACTGTGATGATCTAAAGGAGTTGCACTAGACTTTTCTATGGAGAAATGGAGTATTCCCAAAGAATAGGGAAATTTCTCCGAGTCAGTTTTGTGGTATCATGTGGATTTATCTCTTTATTTAAAAATTACAAGTTGCTGTTCTCTTTGATCTATAAAGAAAGTAACACTATGTTTTATCAGATTAATAATTGTTAAGCTGTTTTACAGTTGCAAATGTAGAGATAAATACGCAGTTGTGTCAATATGTTTCAGGATACCTGTATCTTCATTCTCTATTAGCAGGATGAAATGGGGTCATAATGCTTTGCACTGCTGTGACCCCATTGAGCCTACACCTTCCTTGAGGGGGAGGTGCTGATATCTCCCTGGTGACCAGCAACAGGACGTGAAGAAATAGAAAGAAGTTGCATCAGGGGAAGTTCAGATCAGGCATCAGGAAAAGGCTCTTCACTGGGAGGCTGGTTGGTCAGTGGAAGAAGCTTTCCCAGAGCATGTTTTGGTCATGGCACCAAGCCCATCAGAGGTCAAGGAGCATCTGGATGATGCTCTTAGTCATATGGTTTAGTTTCGGGTAGTCCTGTGAGGAGCAGGGAGTTGAACTCAATGCTCCTTGCGTACTCCTTCCAACTTGAGAAAATCTGTGACTCATTTTATTACTTAAAACAGACAATGCTGTTTGAACAGAAAAAAAGTCATCATTCGAGTTTTATTAATTATCTCTTACCTTCCTGGCAAAAGCAAAACCAAATGAACACATGACAAATGTTTTGGATCAACAGCTTTTGTTTTTTCCCCTCTAAGTAAATGCTGCATGTCTGAGCACTCTCATTTGACTCTTCGAACCTATTTGAGACAGGGTGATCAGTAACTCTTTGACAAACACCAGCAAAGCATGTTGCCATGTAGGAAAAGACAGGAGGCCTTCAATTCCCTGAATTAAGCATCCAAAAATCCCCTGCTTTTTGTCTGCCTAATTATAGGAAAAGCTAAAGGCATGCTAAGTACATCCCTAGGAGCTCTCTAGGCGCCTTGGATGCTAATCAAGAAAATTGAGAGCATGGAACTTGATTTCAGGGTCCTGATGTAAGTGCTCTGAATTTCCTCTGGGCTATTTTACACAGTGCTCTGAGGTATTATACAATACTGTGAATTTTCAAAGTAATACTTAATTCAATAATCACTTTCAAGAATAGGTATGCCAGTCTATATCTTCAGAAATCAATATATTCAAATAGAGTCCAAAGCTTTTGTCAGCAGAATATTATTTGATAGATTAGTGTGTTTGTTTGTTTGTATTTACAAACCATTAATTTTTTTTCTTTTTTTCTTCCCTTTCACTGCAGACAATTGATTTAGAGGGGTTCAAGCTGTTCATGAAGACTTTTCTGGAGGCAGAGTTACCAGATGATTTCATTGAACACCTTTTTACATCATTTAGGAGCAAAATCTCTCACTGTAGTCCATTAATTAAAAACAAACCACAGCACCTTTCTGGAGGTAAGTAATAAAATCAGTACTTAAAAGAGCTATAGGTTCCCTCACCCTGCTGTTTTACTTCTAATAACTGTAAATATATGAAATTCTTGACTACACGTTGCGGGATTTTTGTTCTGGTATCTGTGAAATTAGAGAAACTAACTCAACCATAATAGGAAATACTGTGAAAAGAAATGGAAATTAAATGGTTTCGTCTTTTCATCTCACAATAATGATGCAGCTGAGACACCAAGTGGACATTCTTTGTCATGTTAATGCTAATCAGATTGCTATGGTTACATGTTCTTGTTGCCTATTCTCCTGTACAAACACTTAAAAATCTTCAGGCTTCATGCAGGAGACTCCTGCTGGTGCTCAGCCATTTCTGTGCCAGTTGCTGCTGTTTCCTTTAACTGTCTAGGTGTGATTCTGTTGTTATTAATCCTACATACTTAGCTGCTACTGATATTTTAAATGTTGGGTAAGTATTAGTATACCACTAAAAGTGATTTTGATTTCAGAGGACACAGCTAAATTTTGCCCTGTATAGGCTGTACTCAGCTTTCTTCACTTTCACAATAGTTCTCTTTGACATATTTTATTCCTATGTGTGGTAAAATTATAATAATGATAATTATTATAACATCATTATTGAGGATAGTGCTGTTATAACTGTTGTTGTTTCAGTTGTATGTTAAGTTTCTTACTCTGATGTTGCCTCCTAAAATATTTTTCTCCTACACTAGCTTTTCCAATTTTGTCAAGAGTTTTAAAATTTTTCTGTTACTAAGTACTTTAGAAATAATACAATGTAATACCAGTTTAGGAAGCTTCCATGTTTTTAGCATAATGCCAGAAGGACTGTTTGATAAATTGTTGCATCCAAAACATATTCAGAGAGGCAGTCCAGTTCACGTTGTGCAAGAATTGTTTGGGCTTGAAAATATACTGCTTTTATGTTGTAATTCAGTTTAATGGTTTAAAATAAATGTTACATCATGATAATTCGTAACTTCTAAGGGGAAAAAACTGTGCATTGGTACATTTTGATGTGCAAATGGAAACTATGGAAACAATTGGTTTTGGGTGTTTTCACTATTAGTATAATTTAAAAATCTAGTAATTTTTAAATGCTACCAATAGTGAAAAAAAAAGCCTGACTGTACTGGAAAGTAACTTCTTCAGAAATATTAGACATTCTTCTGGAAAGTGGAGGGGTAAGTGAGAGCTAGAGAAATGACAAGGATTATAGCAGGGTTCATCAGTCCATCAGGTATGTGCTTGTTTTACACTTAGTCTCTTTTGGTCCACTCACGTCTGTTTATAAATGTATTTTCAGTTAAGGTGTCTGAAGAGAGATGGAAGCAGGTGCCAGGTAAGCAGCAGGACTGGAAGTCATCTGTAAGTCAGTAGTACATTGCAGCCAGCCCTTCCCACCTCTGATTAAGAAGTAATAATTTAACCTGTATCTTGCAGCTGATAGGTTACAAGGTACCTTAAAATTAGTATTCATTTTCATTTGGGTTTCAGCACTATTTATTTTTGAGAAGAGTTATCCCAGGTTTTATAATCCTTTTTATTCTGTGAATATGATTTATGTAAGACTGGAATATGAACTATTTGTGTAAGTTGTGTGATTAAAACTAGCATTTAATTGAATAAAATATTACAGTGTCTTAATTTTAATGACACCTAACTGACATGCAAGCTTATTAAATAGAACATTGACTTATTAAATATTTTTGTTCATTCAGTATTTACTTTTAGTATTTATTATTTGCTGAAATTTCATGAAAATAAAATGAATTCCAAAATACATTGTTGCACGCCAGTTTGCTCTTTTTCACCTTATTTTATTGTTTTAACGTGTATCTCATAACATGCAGGCGTACCTTCTAAAACTAGTAGGCTTTTGAAGATGTATCTGGATTGCAATGAAGTTTAAAATCTAGGGAGAGAGGGGACAACCCTCAGTCAGTGAGAAGTGTAGCAAACTCGTAAAGAAAGTTTCCTTGCTCCTTTTAGTGTGTTCGGCTGTCCTGCCCATTTTTCCCCATTTTGGTCCTGCAGATTCCAGTAATATCATCAGGACCGGTCATACTAATGTTGTTCTGAAAAAAAGTTTGGCAATTTTGAAACTTTAATTCCAAGTGGTGCTATTAATCACAATGTCTGAGCAATTATTGTGACTATTATTTAAATTCTAAATATATTTTCTCAGTTGTCTGTCACTGAGACTTTTGTGTTTGAAATATGTGCTGCACTGGCACACATCTGGCTGTTTTTTTCGGGATAACAATACTCTTGGGTATTAGTAGAGTTTTCATTGACACTAAAACATCTTCAATTAGTGTAGTTGTTGTCAATCTATAAGTTAGATGAAGCTTCTACAAGCACAAGAAGGTGGATGCAGACTTGGGCTGGGGTTGTTTTTAATAGTTAGCATCTAGTATGATAGAACAAAAATATTCATCAAATTGTTTTGTAGTCAAATGAAATCAGATCAGCACAAATTAAAAAAAAAAAGTTTATGCCATTCCCATAATGGGGTGGGGGGGGAGTGTTTTGGATAGCTTATTTTAGTTCTACCTTTGCTGGATAAACTATGAACATGAATTGTTTAAAGCTTTATATTTAAATTAAGATGTAATCTGAG
Organism: Pyrgilauda ruficollis; assembly: GCF_017590135.1. Classification (NCBI taxonomy): domain Eukaryota; kingdom Metazoa; phylum Chordata; class Aves; order Passeriformes; family Passeridae; genus Pyrgilauda; species Pyrgilauda ruficollis. The sequence continues at coordinate 7,154,006 of NW_024519206.1, read as the reverse complement.
ATTCAGATAGAACAAAGATGAATGCATGCAAAAGTTACGTTTTCATTTTCTGCTTGTATTGTATGTTTAGACTAACAAAAGCTATGGGTTGTTTCCAGGTCTGAGACTTAACAAGGGTACCTCTACATCCAGACCTCCTACTCCTGCCAACTCACATTTACCAGACATGATCCAGCTGAAAGATATTGTTTGCTATTTGTCACTGCTAGAAAGAGGAAGACCTGAAGACAAGCTAGAATGTATGTTCTTTTTTAATTTTAAATATTTATTTCCCTAAGTCATCATGTATTTTGTTTCTGAATTTAAGAACCTGTTTTTAGCAGATGGATTATAAAAATATGGTTCTAGGTGACGCTTATTGCAGAAATGATTTTTTTATTCTTGCTAATGGTGATATTTTAAATGAAATTTGTTTTATCTAGCATTTGCTAAAATGGGGAGTAAGGATTGTACATTCTGTAGTTACAATAATGCTCTCTACACTGTCATGTCTTGTTTGGTATAAGATCTGAGAAAAACAGACAAGCTGTACTGAGTATACTTAGAGATCTATAGATGGGGTGAATAACCTGTACTAAACATCCTAATTCAAACAAAGAACAGTTGCTAATATAGGCTGTGGGCTCCATAATATTATTGAATACTGAAAAGCCAAGAATGATCCAAGTCTGCATCACTATTGGGAAGGAGTGTTTGACACGGGAAGTTAGAAATTCTTGTTTGGTTTTGTTTGTTTGTTTTTTATTTTTTAATTAGGGGCCTGGATCTTTAAAATGCAACACCTATTAAAAAAATTTTAAAAAAAACCCCAACCCTGTGAGTTTGATCTATAAATTGGAGGAAAAAAGAAAAAAACTTGTTTCCTTATTGTGGAATTTTAGCAGTCAGTTTCTCCTGTGGCTGAACAGTCAGACCAATCATATAGTCCTTATTGAGGAGAAGTGTATTTCACTATACATAACTGGTCTGTTTACAAAAGATCTGTGGGATCAGGCTCTCATGTGCAAAGTGTTCAGTATGTTAGGATGTGCAAACAGTAATCTGCTTCTATCAAAATAAGAAATTTATTACAAGGTTACATGTTGCTAAAGTATCTTGATGTTTTGTTAACCTGTAGCTAGCTTACAGAAGCAACTTTGTACTGCAAGGTCACAGCAAATCCCCCAAATCTGGTAATATTGTTTTGGTATCATATGATTAAAATATGAGAATGTAAGTGTGAATGCACAGTCAGATCACAGACACAGAAAAACTGAGATCCAAGGACTGAATTTAACTTACAGTGTAATATCTGCTGCATGGTAGCAAGTTATGCGAGCCTTGCCAGAGCTCTGAGGAGCTCGATGTACAAACCACGGCATGAAATAGAGATCACTTGCCTTCCCTGGAGTCAGGAGCTGGTACAGTGGAAAGGAGGAGAGACAGAGGAGCAAGGATAATTACAGTACGGGAATTTACCATGAACTTCCTACAATAGGGGCTGCATGGGAAAAGACTGTTCTATGTGATTTAGGAGCAAGAGAGCATGACCTAATATGTTTGTGGTACTTAAATATTTTATGTATTCAAGGTCAGTTGCATTTACTACATATAATTCTGGGCATGGTAGTTTAATGGGTTTATTTTCTTCTTTGTCATACAGAGTTGAAATATTCCACATATTTTCACTTATTAGTATCTAAATTTCAGATTATACTGCACCATTGTATGCAGACTTCTCTGTTGATTTCAGTTAATTCTCATTATAAGTTCTTGGTATAATTTAACTCTTTTTCTGAATTTGAAAGCAGTAGTTCTGATGTAAATTATAGGTGTATAGCAATGAAGGGAAAAAGAAAAATGGTTTATTCTGGAGTTGCCAGTTATTAATATCAATACCAATTTCAAGAAGTGATATAAATTTTTTTTTCAGATGACAAAGCTGGAAAAAAATGAGTCATAGCTGAGTGTTTGAAGATTTAATTCAGGACATGAAGAACATGAAAGTAGTGCTTTCAATTGAAATTTGATGTAGGCTGGAGGATAAACTACACTAACAGTTTCATCTTTGTATCTATATGATCTACATATTTTCAGAGATTTATAAATATTCTGTATAAATGGATTTTCTAACATATTAAGAGTGTAAAGAGGTCTTGCATAGTGTGAACCTCACCTGTTTGGCATGCTCAGCATATCTGTTATTCATAATCTATGTATGACCTGAATATAAAGAAAATCCCAAGCATTCCTCACAGAGATACATTGAGGGAACATATCTTAGGTTTTAAGACTAAATTGCCATCTAGAAATAGAAATTGAGTGCACAGTCAGTCTAATCAGGTAAGGAGATGGGAAAAGAAATAGAAAAAATTGACTTGGGCTCCGTAGTTTGCATCAGAACTTCTGTTTGGTTGTTTTTATCATTTTGTTGTTGGTTTGGTTTTGGGGTTTTTTTTTTCTCCTAGAGTGTGTAAATCAAGAGCATGAATATTTAGCAGTGTATGAATAGAAAAGAGATTGCATGCCACACCACTAGCATAGTTTTCAGTATCTAGCCAAGAGCACAGATATAGCCTTTTTGCTACCCTATACCTATGTAATTGGAAAGACTTTGTTTCTACAAAGTGAAACAGTTATAATTACACTAATGTCTGGTTTTAAACGACTGATTAGAACTAGTAATTCATGTTAAAGGAAAAAAAAGCACTACTTCTCTGGAGTGGGTAAAGGGCATGGAGATGGTAAAACCTGCTGTAAAACATTCTCTCAACTACTGTCTAAGAATCACAGAGGAGGAGGAAGGAGAGCCAAATGATTTTATCTTTATGGTTGAGTGATTCAGTGATTCATCCCTGTGGAAACTGTGAATGCCTAATGATACCTTTGCCAGACAATATTAGCTGTCAAGCTCTGAGAAGCTTTGGTGGAAGGTGTACCAGCAGGGGCAGCACCAATCTCTGGTGGCTTTTGGCATTAACTTGTTTGACACTGAAACAATTTTGCTGTGGTAACTCTAGGGAAAGAAGGGTATTTTTATAGGTTTTCTTAACCTGTAACTAATGAATCATGGGCCTTTGTGGCGTGAAATAGTGTGCTGCTGTAAATATCATCAATCTTGTATTACAGCTCTCTTAAGAGCAGTTCAAGGTAGTGGCAAAAATTGCTGAAGTGGTATAGAGGTGTAGGTATTACCTTCTTTCCACACAGTTACATGATCAACTCATTCCCAAGATGGAGGCTGTAAGTGAAACAAGCCAAGACGTATAACAGTTAATATGTTTTGCTCTAAGTCCAAAAATAATCAAATTCTTTCTGAACTTTACTCTCTAATTGCTAATAATTTCTTCTCACTTCTCATTATATTGTTTCCTGAAAATTATGGTAAGCTTTGTTTGTGAAATATTTTGGACTGTAACAACTTCTGCTATGGATCCAGTGTGGTAGGATTCCTCAGTGTTAAATAGGTCGTGTGTTACGTTTCCAGAGACATCTGGTTAGACAGCCGGTTACTTGTGTTTTGCTGTTGATGAAAGCATTATACTGTCCTGGAACCACCTCTACATGGGCTGACTTCTTCATCCCTAAAAAACAGGTGCAGGGGTAAAAAAAAAAAATCGTGCTTTTGAAGAGTGTGATGGGTATTTGGATTTCAGAGCTCTGACACACTGTCTCTGAAAGTGGGGACAAAGAATGGGGTATTTGTAGGCTTCTGGATCTCCTTTTTAGTCTTCCAACAGTATTTCTTTGAAAGCTTTAGGCTTTGCTGCTTCCAAATATCTTGGTAATGGTGCTTGTACCCCTTCTTTTGGATGAGATCAAATCATGATACAATCTTGAAGGCATTTTTTTTTTTCTGGATATTGTCAAAATATACCTTTTTATCTGTATTGTTCCCCAGAATGTTGGGAGTACATTTTGAAACTGATTAAGCAAATGTGGTCTTGGAAGAAGTCATGCTGGCAGTTTGTGATGAATGTTGTTGGATTTGGATGATTAGATATTTAAAACATTAATCCTGTGTTTTATTTAGTTGGTCAGAAAATAGTTTCTAAAGCAGTATCACTGTTGAATAGTGGTAGCGGCGGCCAAGGGAGAGTAGCATTGTACCTTAGGCAGGTTTAGCAAGGTTTGTGACCAATTGTGTGTAACCCTGTGATTGGTGAGATCGCAGAGAAGGGCCTTTTGGTAGTACTCACCATGAAGACACATCATCTCTAGAGGGAAGCAAAATCAAGTTCACGCACCAAATGAGCTGTTAGGGTGATGGTGAGGAAGAGGTGCAGTTGGACTCTCTGGCTAATACGTATTCTTGGAGACACTGTGGCAGGGTAGTTGCTGAGGGAGCCTTTCACGTGATGCAGCTTGTTTGGAGGGTCTGCAGCTAGTCTGATCATTAAACAAAGATGATTAAACAAAAATGTTAATACTTGTCCTTTCTTTGAAACTCAGGCTTAAGTTGTTTTGTGTTCTGGTTTGGAGTTGTTTGTTTTTGGTTTTTTTAATGAAAAAGAGATGTATTTCTTGTGTTTTCTAACAGTTTCCTTCTCTCTTTGTTTTCTTTTCAGTTATGTTTCGCTTGTATGATACAGATGGGAATGGATACCTGGATAGTTCGGTAATGTTTTTTATGTATTGCATTGTAAGAGTATGTCAACATGGCAAAACTATACAACTACATTAATTCAAATCAAGTTTATATTTATCCTGAATTATTAGAAGCAGTATAAAATACAGTCGATAAAAATTCATTCATTTGAAAATTAATCCTTGAGTTTTCCAGTGAGAAATGCTGCTTCTACAACTGTATAAATTTTCAATTGCTGATACTGCTGTCATGGAGTTCTGTTCTGTAGTCTCTTTATTTTTAATGATACAACTGTAGGGGACACATTAATATGATTCCAGTAATTCTGGTATGCTGCTGGGAGATGTGTATGAAAGCACCATTTTTTAAGATTTCATTAAAAAGGATAAGTGTGAGGGTCACACAGTGTATTTATGTGGAGAGATGTCACAACTTCCATTGTTAAGAATTAAGGAACAGTATTAAGGGCAGAGTTTTGTGGTGTAGGCCAACCAAATGTTTGAAGAGAAGTCGGAGATATGGAAATAATTTTAAAAGCTGTAACTATTTTTTTCTGATAGCTAACAGAAACAAGTTTTTTATTAGCAGTGGTGTTTTTGTTCTTTTCTTTGGGTTTTTTTTCCACCTTTTTTTGTACCTACTGGAAGGAAGACAGCATAGAGTGGATTGGTAAGGAAGAGGAGGTGATTCCTATAAGGTGCAGGGAAATAGGGAAGCAAAATTATACACGGGTGTAAAGTAAATATGGCACCATAATTTTAGGCAATACCAAGTTGAGTTAGATGCCTGGATACAAATGAGAATTTAGAATCGTCCTAGATATGCATTTGAGCATGTTTACAAAGCAAAAGTGTATATATAAGTATAGAAAAGCCTTAGTGGTACATGATCAAGGGAAATTGCAATACTATAGTGGGAAGAAAGTAAATCTGTAGGAGTTTACAGAATCCACTTCATGCCTTACTTCTGTTAGAAATTTGTGATTTATACAATTACAGTAAAAAAATAATTTTAATTGGTTTTTGAGTGATTTTTCTATCACTCAGATTAAAGTGATGGAATTTAAAGATCATTATGTGATCTTACCACAGGGTGGAAATCAGATCATGAAAACATGGGTGCTTGAAAGATAACTAGGAAGGAAGAATCTCTGACTACTTTCAATTACTTTGATTGTGGGGCTGTATTTCATCTCCCTGAATGCTTTGTAGTCCATGCAGAATGTTTTGCTAGTAAGTAGATCCATTTGAGAATACAGCTTCCAGTGAAAAGTATATTTCATCAGGGATGTTGATGAAATAGTGTCACTGAATGCAATATGGTTGAATTATTAGTTTATTGAAGTAGAATTTTTCTTTATAACCTTAATATCATACTTTCTCATTCATCTCTAGGAGCTGGAAAATATCATTGCTCAAATGATGCATGTTGCAGAATACCTTGAGTGGGATATTACTGAATTAAGTCCAGTAAGTATCCAGTTATCACAATTTTTTAATGTTGCTAGAGACAGCTATCATAATTTTGTGATATTTCATATCCACGTGGCATTCCATGGGTGAGTAAGGTAGAAATAAAAATAGCCTGTGTTCTACTATGAATTAGCATTGTGAACTACACTTTTACCGGTATTTTGCTGTTTAAATCTGATCTGTGAACTGTTCAATAAATGTAATAATTAACTTCTATAACATAACTGGTTTGTCTATGAAGATTTCTTAACAGTGAGTGCACAAAGGACACAGGTAGGTTTGGGACATTTAGGTATTAATAAAATGTAAATACAAGTATGACACTTTATTTTCTAAGCTGTCCATACTCATTTGACTACAGCTACCATGCAAGTAATATTTTCTTTTTTTTTTTTTGTATGAGAATTGGAGATCTGCACATGTCCTAACAAGTTGCTGTATTAGAATATAGTAATAATAAATTAGAACTTATGAGATTTTCCATTAAATTGTAGATTCTTCATGAAATGATGGAAGAAATTGACTATGATCATGATGGCACTGTTTCCCTAGAAGAGTGGATCCAAGGAGGAATGACAACAATCCCGCTCTTGGTCCTTCTTGGGTTAGAAAATGTAGGTATTAAATAGTAGCACAAGTTTCTGCTTGCATATTGACTGTGGCCTTCAGGTTAGTTTCTCTGTGGCCTGTATAAAGAAGGACTTTGCTTTACTCCTCTTTATTATGGCTGGATGACGTGCAAAGAACGAAGTGTCTTCAACAGCACAGAACCACTGGCAAGTTTAATGCACCTAACAAGCTGGCTCTGGAGCTGGGAGTTGTAAAAAGCGGAATAATTTTCCCTGCTAACAACAGGCTGCAGTGTATCTGTTAAGTGTGTTTTACTGCCCATATGTATGTTATAACCAGCTTGGAGTAGTGTCTAAACTTCTCAGCATGGTAACTGGGTTGTGTGACCTAACTGTACTGAGTCACAGAACAATGCAGGTTGGAAAGAACTTCTGGGGATCCTCTGTTCCAGTCTCTAATTAAAGGCAGCGCCACAGATGGAGTTATCTCAATCAGAGCCCTGTCAAGCCTGGATAGTTCGAGTGAGGTGGATTCTACCAGTACTGTGGGCAAACTTTGCCTGTGTTAATTGTTCTCAAGGGAAAGAGTTTTTGTTCATGTGTGCAGATGGAATTTATTCTGCAGCAATTATTGCTGGCTCTTGGCCTGTCATGATACATCCCTGTGAAGATCTTCTGTCTCTGCAACTGCATCAGTAAAGTATAGTAAGAAGCAATATCATGGGGGACACTTAAACCAACAGATAAGAGTATTGTGAAAGATGAGCTTATGTTCTATACATTTACAAGGTAATTACCTCACATTAAAGGTAATACAGATGTAATATGATCAGTTTTATACCAGTTCAATGCAGCTGTTTTAAGGTTGGCATGTTGTCAGTGCCACCTGCTGTCCTGTATTTGAGTTAATTTTTAACTCATCTATTGAAGCATGGATTTCAAATGCATTTCTGCTATTCAAAAGAAAGCCTTTTAATATCTTTTTAATCTCTTTTCTTAAGTAATTTTCACATATTGAAAATAAATAATATTTATTTTCCCCATTTAGTACACTCTAGATTACTCTAGTTGCTCTATGCTATTTTATTTGCATGAAGAATGCTCAGATTGATACTTTATGTAGGGGAATATGTAACAAATGAGTTTATTGAATGGAAGATATATAAGTCTTGAAACATCTAATTAATAAAATTAGAAGTAAAATATCTGAATTGAAGACAACTTCCAATGTGTCTGGATCACTGTAGTACTAATTCCGTAATTCTGTATGTGAGACGGAGTAAGAAAAATGTTAAATTACTGTCATCAAACAACAGATCTTTATCAGGCTGAATTCTGTTATTTCCACAGAATTAATCTAAACAAAGGCCTGGAAATGCTCTCAAACAAGCAATATAGCAGATAACTGTTACTGATTTTCAGTACAGATTTTTCTTTTATGAGAGGTAGTATGGGTGTTCTGGGAGTATTTCTCAATATATACATTTTATTCTTTTAAATTTGGAACTCCTAAGTTATGGCATAAGTTAATGCAGATCATTCTGTAGAGTTTATTTTCATATTAAAGCAAAAGCTGTTAGAAAGAAGCTATGTTATCAAACATTTTATCCTTCTGAGTATTTTTACTAGTTTTTAGATATTTATCATGCTTTGCATAGCTTTGCTATGGAAATACTAAGAATACATAAATAGTGATCAAAATTCTACAGCCTGTTATTAGCATGGTTCAGTGTTTCTGTCATCAAGAGTATTTGATGCATTTAACGAACAGAAATGTACAGTCATGGAAGAAATACTATAATAGCATGCAAAATGATTATCAATAAGCATAGTTTATGTAAACTCTGTTACCTACATATGAGCTGATTTGCTAGTAATTTTCTAATGATTCACTAGGACAAGATGCTACCCCTCCTATTTTTCTTTTTATATTTAAAACTGCTTAATTTTTTAAACCATCACATTATATGTAGAGAAAAGCAAAACTTTTAAATTTTTCATTAAACCAGCAAACATACACTACTTCCATTTGTTCAAATAAAATTGTATTTTAGGACATTGAAAAGTGAAATCAATACTAATGTCTGTCTGTTATTTAGTGTAAACTGATAGCATGATTTTGATGGTTTTGCAGCATCTAATATATTATCCAAGCTCTTCATTCCATTGCATCAGTCCCATTAGTGGGATGCTCTTACTTCTTTTTGCATGCCACTGTGAGATTTTGCAAACCTAGCTTCCCAGGACTCTGCTTTCTGAGTATCCTCTCCTTTTAGTTACTGCAATGAAAAACAAGATCAGAATCTTTTGGACTCACTAATAAAATAAAAAAGTGCTAATATCTCAAGGTTTTCCTCAAGCTGATTAGTATATGAAAATAAGGGGCATAACCTATTGGATTATGCTGCTTAGACGTGTCCAGGTAATCTTCATATGTTGTAAATCAGAGGGAAAAAAACAACAAAAAAACCACCCCCTGCCCCCCCCCACCCCAAAGCAAAACCACAATAAACCCTAAACAAAACCCACACACAAAGAACCCACCAACCAAACTATTCTGTCACCTTCTTGTAAGGGTTGATTCTGTACTGAACTCGCAGTGACAAAATTTTAAATCCAAGAGATGAAGTTCAGAGCTTGTCTAGTATGATAATGACAAAAAATTGTCACTATAGTTTATTTAAATCAATTATGATGCAAGTGGAATATTTAATTTGTTTTGTGTTGGGATCTGTTAACACTGTAATGTACTTAACTGTTGTATAGGGCTTGTATGAAGGATGGAAGATTTTCAGCTGGTCTCATTTGATATGCTAATCAGCAAAGCTATGATAATTTAGTTCAGTTGCAGATTTGTCGTAGTACTTTTAGAATTCAGCTACATTGTTTGTACTTTATCCTTAGTTTCCTGTAATAGCTATATAGAAAGGTCAGATACCATGTAAAAGTTCTGTATTACATTTAAAGCATTTCAATCAGTTTTTATTACATACTGTATTAGATGATTTAGTCAGAATACTTTAAAAAGAAGGGGCATTTAAGTGAAGCATGTAACTATATGATTTAAAAATAAAAGAATAAACAAGTCAGTGTTTATGAGCAGTGGGGTTGAGATAGCCTAACCTCTCAGAGGTTTGTGGCCCTTGCCCTCTGATGAGAGAGACAAGAGTGTTAGGCTGTAACTACAAACATTTACCAGCCACCTGTTCCCAAGTCAGAGAATTAACAAGGAAATCTGCCGGATTTTCCTTGCTTTTTCATAGACTTCCATGAAATTTCTAGTACCCTTCAAATATATTTGAGATTACTAAACTAATTTAAAAGTTGGTGGTGCAGTTTAGAGTGATGAAGATAATGGGACAAAGAGCATAAAAAAGTCTAATTTCCCTAGGAAATCAACCTTAATATCCAGTTTGTTTTAGTTTGCTGGCCTTTATGTTCTGTTTCCTCCTAAGATTTGATTTTGGAGTTGTTACGAAGGTAGACTTTAGAAATACAGAGCTCTGTCTCTAAGAATGTTCTGGGATAAAAATGACATATTTGATTTTTGGTGCTTTTAAAGGCAGTTGATATTGCAAACAAACAATTTGGGTACAAGATAAGGAATTTAAATAAGAACGTAATTGGTCCTTTTTCTGTAGGGGTTCTGAGACAGATACATATATTATTTGGCAATTTGTTTTAGAAGAAAAGATCTTGGAACTGTATACGTGTATAATCCATTCGTAATTGGCCAACTTCCCTTTTTCCCATTAGCACTGTCTAAATGCATTCTATATGGCATCTACTGAAACCTTCATTTTTAAGACAATAATTCTTACTCTGATGTTTAGTTGTTCCAATTTCATGGATTGTTTTTTCAATAAATTCTCATGTAAAGTGAGAATTTCATGAAGAAAAAGAAAATGTTAACTATGTAAGAAATTGTTATTTATGTGGTTTAAGTTTTAGTAATAAATGTGAGGTAGTTTTTTGCTGAGTGTCACACTTCAGTCTGGAGTTTTCACAGTCCTCATCAACCTTCCAAATTTATTTTTACATCTTAAGGAAATAATTAGTCTCTCCCAAACACAAATTGGACAGAGACATCCCTGCAGTGCTCCTGATACTTTTGGGAGGTTGTCTGTTGCACATTAGTGACCACTAGGCAGTTTTTCTACTTATCCACGGTAGAATAATTTGAAGTTTCTGACATTTTTATTTGCTTCTGCGTTAACTTAAATAGATTAACATTATAAGAGAAGGTGAAGAGTTAGCTCATTGACTCTCCTAGCATCACTTAAAATTTCTTTTGTAATCTGTGCACAAAAGGCTTCTTAATGATGGGTCTTGTCAGCCATGAGCGTGGTACTCTGCTCTTTGGTAGGTGTTGTACAATGTTATTCCACTATGATTTGATACAAGTACTTGATTTCTCTTTTAAAGTAATTGCATGCCAGATATTTGGTCTCACTTTTCCTGTAACAAATGATTGCTACTCAGTGATTGCACAAAAAGGAGGAGGTATAAACTGCAAGTTCAGAAGTGCTAGTGTTTGAAGAAATGCTGTATTTTAGGGAAGTATTTTGTTCTCTCTCCACTGGCCACTAGATGTCACGGTTGCACTGTACCTGGCACTGTACAGTTGCTGAATAGCTGCCCTAAGGTGAGAGAGAAGTTTAAAACCAGCAAATGCTGCATAAAGTCAGCACTAATTTGAAATGAGGCAAATACACTTTTCTTTTAAATCACTAATTGTAACTTCCAGTCCAGTTTACCTTTTAAATCAAGGTAAATTTTGATGGGACAAGCATTTGTGTTGAATTGACACTATGTTTCAATTAAATCATAAGGATATACTCTTAAAATTTTACTTTGGATCCTCAAACAGCAAATATTATGCAATTGTACTCAAATAATTACAAAGAACTTTTAAACTCTTTTGGTTGAGTGTGGGATAGAATGTTCCAGTGGGAGTCCCCACTTGGGAATAGTGCTTCTTACCGTGTATATTACATTATTGTTGCCATGCTTTTCGAGTTGTATGTTAAAATGGAGCCAAACTGGAGACTTGCAAACATTTGCGAGTCCGGGGTGCGATCTGTTACACCGTGAGTAATCCCTTCAGGCCGGAGCTTGAAATGACTGCTCAACACCTGGGCAGTTTCTTAGACTTCTGTTTCTTTTGTTCAGCGAGGAAGAAGGACAGTCAGGCATGTTATTGTCCTGAGTGACATTTCTATAAGTCTTTTTTAAAGTGTGAGTTTTCTGGAAGTTCCCATGCACCATGCGCTATTTCTATACGGGCGGAGGGCAGACTTGAGCCCCCGGAGCTGTAGCTCGCTCCCTTTGTGCCAGCTCGTTCCCAGCTTGGAAGTAGGATCCCCGTGAGGGATGAAGGAGCTGTTGTGCCGCTGTGCTGTGGCGGCAGGGCCCGCAGAGGGCGCGGTGTCCCGGCTGAGGGAGGGCGCGGTGTCCCGGCTGAGGGAGGCCGCGCTGGCGGAGCCGAGGCGCTGCCCGGCCCGGCGCTGGCCGCGCTGCTCTGCGGCAACTTCAAAAATGCCTTTCCTTACTACAGCCCCGCTTTCCCTTTTGTGTGCAGGTCGGAAAAAAGCCCAGGAAAAGTCAGGAGTAACTTAACCTCTTCAGTGTAAAAGGTGTAAAATAAATGGTGTTTCATGCAGGTATACAGATTTACCGTTATTTACAATTGAATTTCTGCAGCATCGAAGTGTCTGCAGATGACACATTTTGGACAGGGAAACTCTGTACTGTGGCTATTTTTGGAGCTTTCAAAAACCATTTCATTTTCCCTCCCTGTGCTCCCTGTTCTGTTTCTGGATGAGTGTGTAGATGAAGGTTGTAGAAGATTTTTGTTTTGATTTCTCAAACACATACACAGTATCTCAGAAATTAGGAGTGAGCCTCCCAAATTGTATGTCCTTTTAGTCTGGTTACTCCCTCTCCACTTGACCAAAAACAGACTTTAAACCCTTTCTTCCCAAAGCAAATTAACAAAACAGACTTTAAACCCTTTCTTCCCAAAGCAAATTAACAAAACAAAACGTGATATGAATTCTTTCCTAAGAGACAACCAAAGGAGTATAGAATGTAACAATATTTGTTTCAAACTATGTTTGCTGCATAGTTTAATGGAAACTCTTCTCACCTTCCCACTGATGGAAAATACCTAAAATCAGTAATAAAATTGTCTTGAGCAAGTCAAGTAAATATTTTTAAAATAAATGTAAACAAAATAATCAGTGAAAGAATAACAGCTACTCCGTAACATCCTTCTCACTTGGATACTTGTTACTAACTCTTCTCATAGAAAAAAAAACCTGAATATTCTGGTGTTTTAGACACTCTGTAGCTATTTTAAGAGGATATGTTTGCTGGGATCAAAATTTATCAGGTATTTCATTATTTTTTTTAAGTCTCAGAGTCTTGAAGATCTCTTTGTTTACCTTATACACAAATACCTAGAAAGCTGATATAAGTTAATAATAAACCAGGTTAGGGATGTGTAGCTGAAGTCTGTGATAGCATAAAATTTTCCACTAGTTCTAAGGTTGGCTCTTTTATGGTTGACTTGCTTTTTAAGGTCATGTAGCCTTGGCAGTCAAATCCCTGGTAGCAGGGTCAGGACCATGAGTTAAGAGAACTGTTGTTAACAAAATAAATGTTACTATTGTCATTATGTTTAGAAGTCTGGGTATGACATATGGAGGCTTGATTTTCAGTGATGTGTATAATGAAGTGAGGAAGAGATTTTTACTATACCTGCCCTGCTTTGAGATCTTCTTAATGTCTATTTGTTTTTAAACTCTTTCTCAGGATATGGAAGAGAAATGAGTTAATGTCAGTAAATGCACTGATGTGTCAGAATTGTGGATTTTATTCATACTTAAAGACTTGCATTGAGGTGGCTTTGTTTCATACTATGTCTTTTTTTTTCTCTTGGCAGTGTTTTAAAAAGTTATGTGCATGCATAATCATATGCAGCACTTTATTGCTTATTTTTGGCAGTGCACAAGAGCAAAAATTTAATTTGCTCTTTTCCAAAAGTGCATTGTGTTTATGTAATGGATTTGCATCAGTTGCAGTCTGTAACACAGCTAAGTGTTTTAATTGGCAGAACACCCACATCAAGACTTGTTTGTTTTTCTGATAAGGAAAATGCCAGCTAAGTTAGACCATATGTTCTGTTCAAATAAGAAGCAACATATTCACACATAATGGCCATTCTTTAAAAATAAAATTAAAATAAAAAAGTAGTCCAAAATTAATGTGGAAGAGGGGCAAGTTTATGCATAAGTTTGAATTTCTGTTAATTTTCCTAAACAGCAAGTATTTTGCTAAGGAAGGGCTGGTCAGCTTGCATTTTAAGTGCTTGTGGTTTATGATTTATGTGTTGATGACCTGAGTGATGTTAAAATTGAGGTGTACATTGTCTGCTGTTTATTTTCTCAGAAGGATTTACATGGTCTTTGTTGCCTAATGAATAATTGCCTACTTTCAGAAGACTTGAAATTCACATACTATATTGTAGTTTAACAATACTTCAAAAATGTGTGGAATATGGTAGTAAGATGGGAAGAAAAAGAGAAGTTAGAGAGCTCTGTTTAATGGAATACATCCTCTTCAGCTGCCAGTCATGAAGGAGCTTGACAGGCTTCTAGTGCTTCACAGCTGCAGAATCTATTTCTGCGTCTTCAGGGGAAATTGGAAAACTTCCACACTCTTTGCCAGCCTGAGAATCCCACATTAGGCATCTGCTGTGCTTTTGCTGCAGAAAGGGGACCCTGACATTGCCCAGCTGTCAGAGATGGCATTTGAACTGCTGGTAATATTGGGGCAGCTATTACTTATGCTTTGATCCTGATATGCTAGAGAAAAAAATATGTATCTTAACGGACTTCAGGGTTTTTTGTTTCTAGGTAAGTTCTAGGAAATTCAAAGTTGTGTTCTGGCTTAGACCTAGCTTTGGGCCAAACATTCTTAATTTCATAGAGTGCTGACTTTGCTTGGGGATTTTTCTTTTTTGCCAACAAGGATGATGAAGTCTTCATTGTATTTTACTTGTATCAACTTCTAAGTCTAGAGCAGAGAAATCCTGATTCTTAAGGACATAACTTATACAGTATATGCTAATATAGGACAAAACTAAGTTTTCATTTATGCTCACCAACATACTTTGACTATTCTCATCAGTGAAAACCATCATATTATTGAAAATCTAGTCAGGAATCATGTGTATACATGATGACAAGTAATAGTAGTTTGATGTGAGAAATCAGAAACTGGATAAGAACCAGCTGTTGTTGTGGTTTCTGAGAAACAGAGATTGGTGTGACTTCCTTTAGCTATATGGCAATTTCTTTTTGGCAGTGGCATGACCAAGAAGACTATACAGTTTCAGCAATACACAAGGAAACAGCTGATGAACGCTGTCTGTGTTCCATTGGATCTTACATTTGGTAAAAGAGAAATTAGGGTTTTTTCAAAAAATCTAGAGGTATTACATTAGGTTCATCTAGGTTTTTTTTAGAATCAAAACCTATGATTTTAGAAAGGAAAAAAGCCTCATGGCCAGTATTGCCAAGACGCCAGGAATTGAGAGAATTAATTTAGCGTCTGTACCAACTGCACATAATTTTTTGAACCTTCAAAAAATGGAAAGGTCCCAGAATGATTCCATTAAGAAGGAAGAGGAGAATCATCCAACAGAAAGTTGGATGATTTTATGAAAATAATTTCATAAAATGATTGAATGAATTTGATAGTATTTTGGAGATTCACATAATTTACCGTTATTTACAATTGAATTTCTGCAGCATCAGAGTGTCTGCAGATGACACATTTTGGACAGGGAAACTCTGTACTGTGGCTATTTTTGGAGCTTTCAAAAACCATTTCATTTTCCCTCCCTGTGCTCCCTGTTCTGTTTCTGGATGAGTGTGTAGATGAAGGTTGTAGAAGATTTTTGTTTTGATTTCTCAAACACATACACAGTATCTCAGAAATTAGGAGTGAGCCTCCCAAATTGTATGTCCTTTTAGTCTGGTTACTCCCTCTCCACTTGACCAAAAACAGACTTTAAACCCTTTCTTCCCAAAGCAAATTAACAAAACAGACTTTAAACCCTTTCTTCCCAAAGCAAATTAACAAAACAAAACGTGATATGAATTCTTTCCTAAGAGACAACCAAAGGAGTATAGAATGTAACAATATTTGTTTCAAACTATGTTTGCTGCATAGTTTAATGGAAACTCTTCTCACCTTCCCACTGATGGAAAATACCTAAAATCAGTAATAAAATTGTCTTGAGCAAGTCAAGTAAATATTTTTAAAATAAATGTAAACAAAATAATCAGTGAAAGAATAACAGCTACTCCGTAACATCCTTCTCACTTGGATACTTGTTACTAACTCTTCTCATAGAAAAAAAAACCTGAATATTCTGGTGTTTTAGACACTCTGTAGCTATTTTAAGAGGATATGTTTGCTGGGATCAAAATTTATCAGGTATTTCATTATTTTTTTTAAGTCTCAGAGTCTTGAAGATCTCTTTGTTTACCTTATACACAAATACCTAGAAAGCTGATATAAGTTAATAATAAACCAGGTTAGGGATGTGTAGCTGAAGTCTGTGATAGCATAAAATTTTCCACTAGTTCTAAGGTTGGCTCTTTTATGGTTGACTTGCTTTTTAAGGTCATGTAGCCTTGGCAGTCAAATCCCTGGTAGCAGGGTCAGGACCATGAGTTAAGAGAACTGTTGTTAACAAAATAAATGTTACTATTGTCATTATGTTTAGAAGTCTGGGTATGACATATGGAGGCTTGATTTTCAGTGATGTGTATAATGAAGTGAGGAAGAGATTTTTACTATACCTGCCCTGCTTTGAGATCTTCTTAATGTCTATTTGTTTTTAAACTCTTTCTCAGGATATGGAAGAGAAATGAGTTAATGTCAGTAAATGCACTGATGTGTCAGAATTGTGGATTTTATTCATACTTAAAGACTTGCATTGAGGTGGCTTTGTTTCATACTATGTCTTTTTTTTTCTCTTGGCAGTGTTTTAAAAAGTTATGTGCATGCATAATCATATGCAGCACTTTATTGCTTATTTTTGGCAGTGCACAAGAGCAAAAATTTAATTTGCTCTTTTCCAAAAGTGCATTGTGTTTATGTAATGGATTTGCATCAGTTGCAGTCTGTAACACAGCTAAGTGTTTTAATTGGCAGAACACCCACATCAAGACTTGTTTGTTTTTCTGATAAGGAAAATGCCAGCTAAGTTAGACCATATGTTCTGTTCAAATAAGAAGCAACATATTCACACATAATGGCCATTCTTTAAAAATAAAATTAAAATAAAAAAGTAGTACAAAATTAATGTGGAAGAGGGGCAAGTTTATGCATAAGTTTGAATTTCTGTTAATTTTCCTAAACAGCAAGTATTTTGCTAAGGAAGGGCTGGTCAGCTTGCATTTTAAGTGCTTGTGGTTTATGATTTATGTGTTGATGACCTGAGTGATGTTAAAATTGAGGTGTACATTGTCTGCTGTTTATTTTCTCAGAAGGATTTACATGGTCTTTGTTGCCTAATGAATAATTGCCTACTTTCAGAAGACTTGAAATTCACATACTATATTGTAGTTTAACAATACTTCAAAAATGTGTGGAATATGGTAGTAAGATGGGAAGAAAAAGAGAAGTTAGAGAGCTCTGTTTAATGGAATACATCCTCTTCAGCTGCCAGTCATGAAGGAGCTTGACAGGCTTCTAGTGCTTCACAGCTGCAGAATCTATTTCTGCGTCTTCAGGGGAAATTGGAAAACTTCCACACTCTTTGCCAGCCTGAGAATCCCACATTAGGCATCTGCTGTGCTTTTGCTGCAGAAAGGGGACCCTGACATTGCCCAGCTGTCAGAGATGGCATTTGAACTGCTGGTAATACTGGGGCAGCTATTACTTATGCTTTGATCCTGGTATGCTAGAGAAAAAAATATGTATCTTAACGGACTTCAGGGTTTTTTGTTTCTAGGTAAGTTCTAGGAAATTCAAAGTTGTGTTCTGGCTTAGACCTAGCTTTGGGCCAAACATTCTTAATTTCATAGAGTGCTGACTTTGCTTGGGGATTTTTCTTTTTTGCCAACAAGGATGATGAAGTCTTCATTGTATTTTACTTGTATCAACTTCTAAGTCTAGAGCAGAGAAATCCTGATTCTTAAGGACATAACTTATACAGTATATGCTAATATAGGACAAAACTAAGTTTTCATTTATGCTCACCAACATACTTTGACTATTCTCATCAGTGAAAACCATCATATTATTGAAAATCTAGTCAGGAATCATGTGTATACATGATGACAAGTAATAGTAGTTTGATGTGAGAAATCAGAAACTGGATAAGAACCAGCTGTTGTTGTGGTTTCTGAGAAACAGAGATTGGTGTGACTTCCTTTAGCTATATGGCAATTTCTTTTTGGCAGTGGCATGACCAAGAAGACTATACAGTTTCAGCAATACACAAGGAAACAGCTGATGAACGCTGTCTGTGTTCCATTGGATCTTACATTTGGTAAAAGAGAAATTAGGGTTTTTTCAAAAAATCTAGAGGTATTACATTAGGTTCATCTAGGTTTTTTTTAGAATCAAAACCTATGATTTTAGAAAGGAAAAAAGCCTCATGGCCAGTATTGCCAAGACGCCAGGAATTGAGAGAATTAATTTAGCGTCTGTACCAACTGCACATAATTTTTTGAACCTTCAAAAAATGGAAAGGTCCCAGAATGATTCCATTAAGAAGGAAGAGGAGAATCATCCAACAGAAAGTTGGATGATTTTATGAAAATAATTTCATAAAATGATTGAATGAATTTGATAGTATTTTGGAGATTCACATAAATTACAGTGGGCTCCTAAGTAGTAAGTGCCAGTGAGTTGATCAGTTTATTCATGAAAGATTTGAGTATAGCGCAACAGCTGACTGAAAAAAATTTGTCTTAAATGTAAGAATTCCATTTTTGGAGAAGAGATCTAAGACATAAACCTTACCCTTAAATACATGGGTTTTGATAGATAATTGGCGGTATAGATTAACTTAATTTAAAGCTGGGAATAGTCGTTGTGGTGTGGTTGGTTTTCCTGTTTCACATACGTGATGTACGTAACTAATTCTGACAGTCATTAAGAATATTTGTGTGGTTTTAGAAAACCCTTTCTGTTATTTGTTTTGGGGAGTTGTATCTTCTGACCTGCAGCACCATTATTTTTAGGATTATTCTAGGAAAAAAAAAATTAATACTAGTTGTAATTTAATATCAGCCTAGTTGCACTAATATAATTGTGTTGCAGTGGTGACAGCAGCTTTTTGGATTTTTTCTGAGTTGTTTTTGAAACGCATGGATGTGCATGAGCTTCTGAAGAATTTTTTTATTATATCATTGCCTGTGTATTTGGAATGATTATGCTATGATCTGGTGCCGAGTCTTAAATGAAGTAACAGCTTGTCTTTTACGTTCTTAAGTAAATCACCAGTTTTTATTGGCACTTACATATTTCACTGTTTATTTTATTAAGTAAAATCTGTTTCTCTTATATCCTGTGCAGAATGTGAAAGATGATGGGCAGCATGTATGGAGATTGAAACACTTCAACAAGCCTGCCTACTGTAATCTTTGTTTGAACATGCTAATCGGAGTAGGCAAGCAAGGTCTCTGCTGTTCGTGTGAGTATGAGCATTTCAGTGTCCTTTTGCTTACGTCTGTTCCTAGAAATATTGTTCTTGCTGCATAACAAAGAACTAATAGCTTCCCTTTACAAAACCATTGCCACCACCGTAGTGTCTCCCCCTTCTCTTCTCTGCTTGAGTGCCCATCGTTATTTTCTTAATTTTTCAAGAGATTTCGCTTTAAAATGTGTTGTTTGAGGGCGTTTTCTGCTTTCAAAGGGTTATCGCTGTTAGATACCTTTGGAGTCTGTTGCTCTTTTTTTCTTTACTGCTATTGCTTTTTTATTTTTTTTTAGAGAGTATCAGCCTTAGGTTTTAAATTTATACTTTTGTTACTCCTCTTTTGTTTTTACTAATTAATGCACAATAGGTGTCAACTCGAAAACGTCTAAGTCCCATATTTTTTGATTCAAATTTTGCACAAAATTGTTTTGTTAATTATGAAGGTGAAAATCCCAGTCTCCCAGAAATTAAGTTTCTGTAACAGTTCTAAAGTTTTGTGTAGTTACTTGTTTTGTAGTCATAAATCTCAATCCGTGTATTTACTGATTATATATTTTAAGGAAAGGAGCACAGAAAAGCTACTGCATCTAATTTGACTTTCATTAGGCTGTTAGATGCCATTACTACATTTCAGTTCCTTGAGCTGTGTCTATGCATTTCCTAATCATCTGTGTTTCACCACCTCATAACATGTCTCTTGAGGAACCAAGGCTTGCTGAAAGATACCTGATCTCCATTTGAGTTTCCAGAAATGGAAGATCCATATCTTTCTTATGTGTTGTGTTCTGATGATTAATCTTTTTTTTAAGCCCTATGTTCTGATTTGAATATGTCTTGTGGATGATTCCAGTGATTGGTTCATGTTATGCCCTGCTCCATTAGATTAATGAGAACTTTAGTACACAGCTGTATTCTTCTCATGATGGTACCAAGTCACCTTTTATTTTTCTTTTTGGTAAAATAATCTGTTTCTTACTGCAGCCGACTTCCACCATTTTTGGAATGAAAGATAGGCCCTCACAGCTGATGAGAACCTTTCTGCCTGTACAGTTCTATTGATTTAATTTGAGATGAGTCTGAATGAATGAGGGGTTTGAATTGACCATTTCTCTCCTCTGGGGACCACAGACTTCTCTGAAATATAATTTGGATGTAAATCCTTGTATGCATTTTTACATCATATAGTTTCATTTACCATACTGGGAAATGGGAAAGATGCATTTATTAAAATTCAAACAAATAGAAATTGCACAATTTGAGATTATTAAATGCTGATGACAGTAACTGGAATATTATATAAAATACTGATCTGACTATTAGATCTTGAAATGTTGCATTCTTTAAAATTCTTTTTTGTCAGACTGATTTTGTGAAGAACTGAGACCCGTATATGTTGGAAAGAGTTCTATTGAGAAAATAATGTAGATCGCCATCAGTAGTTACCAGAAATGGGCAGACCAGTTAAGTTAACTGTCCCAAAAGGACCAGCCTTGCAAGACTTGTAATATTTTTCTACTGCAGTGTGTCTTTTGAGAATGTATTTATAACTGTGCTAGGCATCTATTTTGCGAGAACAGTGGTCTCAGTGTCTGAAGAACATGCTCCTTTCAATTACTTTATGCAGCAAGAGGCATGAGTCTACTTGCAAAACTATTCCACTATTTCCTTATTTAGCTAAGCTTTTTCTCCAGTATATTTTCAAAGCATTGCTATAGATTTCATTATTTGCATTTTAGATTGTGTGGGAGGAAAAAAAAAAGGGAGGAACCACAGGGGTCCTCACCATCCCTCCATGGTCCAATCAACAATGTTACTCCCTGCAGTTTGTCTGATTAATGGCTGCGCCTCCCACTGGGTTTGTGTAATAGGTGCAAGCAAGGTGTTTAGAAGTACTTTGTGCTTAATTGCTCTCGAGGTCAAAAGCCTGAGACATATACCATGCAGGGAGAAATTCATTCTCAGTTTTTAATAGTTAACTCTATTGAATGCAGGCATAAGCTGTAGCATTATTTCCTCATCTTGGCACAGTTGTATCATTGAAGTCAGGAGAGCTTTGCATTGTACCCTGCATTATATGTTTTCCAAATGCAGCTAGCATTATCTTTACAGACCTGGTCAGCAATAGGAGTTACCTAAAAGTGGTGTTGGAGGGCTTAGGTGGGGAAAAAGGCTTCTCAGGAGTTGGTATTTTGTAAAACAGGAGTCAAAGTTAGGGTGATTACATGGAATGCATGAAAACAATTACTATTAAAAAAATGGACTAATCAGCCATTTCTGATTTATAAATCAATGGTAGGAACAACGTAAATTCATTGACTTTTATTTTTGTACTTGCCAGCTGCTCTTCACGCCTATAGTTCATAAAATATATGTTTCTTCCTACTAGCAAATGACACAAACCACTTGGCAGCTACCAATTTGTCTTTAATATTTTTGTCATTTGGGAATTATTGTGAAAAAATGTAGTAAGGTCTGATTTAATTAAGCATTTCCTGTTATGCAATGATAGTGCATTCTTGGATTTCTCACTTGCATAATATTTCCTGTTTTGTATTCCATGGAAAAAAGCAGCCTAGTTTGAGTTTTCATTGACTGATTGGATTGATTACTTAGAGATGACATGCTGGTGTAATGTTATTTGTTTCATAGAAATGTAGTGAGAAATACCATTACCTCAACATCTAATAATGTCTTTCTTTTTTTCAGTTTGCAAGTATACAGTCCATGAACGCTGTGTCTCTAGAGCTCCTGCATCTTGCATCAAAACATATGTGAAGTCTAAAAAGAATACTGATGTAAGTTGGGGGTAGTATTAGCTTTGCCATGTACCTGTTAATCTAGTAACTCTATGTATATCCTCATTTTTCTTTTGCAGGTAATGCACCATTTTTGGGTAGAAGGAAACTGTCCAACAAAATGTGATAAGTGTCACAAAACTATAAAGTGTTACCAAGGCTTGACTGGACTTCACTGTGTTTGGTGTCAGATTACAGTGAGTATACTACAGTAAAACCTTTCACACAGGTTTTAGAGATAAAAATCATTGAATGTCTTTCTCTAGCCTCATAATCTGGAGTGTATCATTCAGTTTAGTCATCAGCAATGTGTGTGTTTAAGGAATGGTATATGCAGAGTGTTCCTAGGACTTCTTAATTGTGACAAGTAAATATGTTTATTTCATTTCATTAAATGCTTATTTCAATATGTCATGAAGCAAATTTGCTTCATGACAATAGCCATATGAAAATAACGTGTGCCACTAAAGAGCAGAATTCCCAGTCCACACTACAGAAAGATTAAGTTTTCAGTACCAGGAAAAATCAAGGTCACTGTGACACTAGGTGTAATTGGTGATGTACTGACAGGCAAATGAATTTGAGGACATCTGTTAGGATACAGTGATTCCAAGTGTCTGGGAATAATAGCGGAGACAAGTTGATAATATACTAATCTGTGCACCAAGTCAAATATATACAACTTTTGTGCACTCCTTATTCAGCAGGAACCAGTAACTGTAACTAATGACATTCAGGGAACACTGCCCTTATAAGTGAGATCTTCATGCTAGAAGGAGCAATGCCAGTATTTCTGTTTCTAGCCAGGGCAGGATTTAAATCTAAATGTGGAGAGATTTCAGCTTTCTTCGCGTGTATTTGCTGGTTTTGCTGATATCATTATTATTGTTGTTACGGAACAGCAGTTGTTTGTTCAGTGCTTTAAATAGTAATGTAAGACTGAGGCATTAGTGAATGTTTGTTTTAAACATAAAAGTTTGGATGTTTTATGACATATTTTCTTAACACAAGAATACAAAATATGAAACATCATCAAAGAAAATAGATCCAGGATGCTTTCAGTGATAAGCTGTTATGATTACTTCAAAAACAATATTTTAGAAGAAAGCAAAGATGTAGTCCAGATTGCTGTCAAAATTTGGATAATTTACGTAAAGAGTAAAACACCCAATCCAACATGTTTTGCATGTAGATAATTAAACTTAGGCAATGGCTATATGTGTTTAGCAAGAAAAATAACGGTTTTCTGCTGTAGATATATAAGTATTTACACCTGTATAATATGTGTATATCAGTCAAGAAATGCATATTATGTAACATATGTTGACTTCTAAAGTCAAAGGAAGTTGCAAATTCTGTCTTTCCTCAGTAGAAATTATTTTCCCATCAGTTCATGTGGATCTGGACCAGATTTGTAAAGGTCTTTTATTCCACAAAGTTGTACATCAAGATTCAGAGGATTTTCGTAAGAACTGTTATTCACTGAAGAAGTATTGAGGAATTATTTATGATTGAAATCATTCTAAAATAATGTTAAATTCTTTTGAAAATGTCTTGGGTGCTTATTTAAATGCCTAAATAACTGTCAAGGTTACAAATAAAAATGGGTGTGTTTTTTGACCGCTGAAATTGAAAATGTTGGCACTAAGGTTTACAATTTTTCAGTTTATTTCCATCAGTAATTTAAATGCTTTTTTAAAAGCAATTTTTGATTTTCAAATAAGTTTAATAATATTTTCATTTATTTTTATAGATTCAGATGTGAATTAGCCACAAGTAAAGAATCAGTATTTTTAAATACTGCAAATTATATTTAAAACTCCTATTCACTTGCAATTCTCTTCATTCGATATATTCTATTGCAATAGCTTCATTTTCTAATAGTAATACCTTTATTACAGAAAAATTGTTTTGAATTTCTAAAAGATGCATGATTAGCAAATGGGTATTCTGAGGTTATGTAATTATGATCACATCCTTCATGTGATTTTCAACTCCTTGTACTGCACATTTACAGCTTATATTCGAAGGGGATGCTCTTTATTAAGGAGCTAATTCTGAGCCTCTTTCATGCCTTTTAAATATATCTATCCTAACAACTTAGTAAGGTCACTTCTGATGTCAAATAACTGACTCAAGTCCCAAAATTTAGAGGTGTTTTTCACTAAGGAGGCTTGTTGTACTGATTTCTCAGCCAAATCCATGATCCCTCTTCCATTTAATTTGTAGTTCTCTACCATGGTAATGTAAATTTCTTTCCCCTCATCTTCTCTCCAGCAAATACACTTTTTCCTGCTTTGCAGTTTTGTGAGGGAGGTAATATACCACAAGAGACAGGTTTAGGATAAGAGAGTTTTGGGAAAGTGTATTTAAAACCTACTAAAAATAGGTTTTTTTGAGAGGCATGCATATTATTTTATTTCTTTGTGTCAAAGTGTTATTTTCATTAAAGCTACATTTCTTCTACCTTTTGTTATTTGCTATGTGCCAATTCTGTTGTCAGAGATCAGCAGAGACTAATAAGAAGATTAAGCTATTTTTTTCATAGATAAGTTTGCATGCCACTGAGTAGCAAAGCTGCTAATTACCACTGAATGTGTGAAGATACTTTTATTTGATGTAACATGGCCTGGTGTGCATTAATTATGGTACAAGTAGCCTTACCACCGAGGCAGAGAATTAGCATGACAAATGATTTAGATTACAGGGCTACCAAAATACCCTCACAATAAGGCTTTAATACTCAGAGTAAATCAAAACTCTTTGGACTTTTATTTTCTGTTGCTAAGTAACTGCCTAAAAAGGTAACTTTGCAGTATAAATTATTATGGACAAGGCTAATATTAGGTGCCATTCAGTTCAAAATTCAGAAATGTCATGTCAAAATTAACTGTACCAGATAATTTTATGAAGACCATATTACCAATAAAGTTTATATATATCAGCAATTGGTACAATATTATTGTAATTTTGATAGAGTTCATATGAGTTAAACCATATGAGTTAAGGGAAAATGAGTCAGTCATTGAAAAAATGTGATTTACAGATGCAGGTATTGAACTGCAGGTTTTGTAACAGCTTTTGAACCTGTTGAACTAACACTGTATTCTACCTGTTATACTAGATAAATCACTTGTTAATAAGATTTTTTGCCTCACAACTCCTGATATTTATTAGCCTGATTATTTTTCTTTACTGTAAATATACACATCCTTTCAAAATGTCCATCTCTAAGGAAGATGGATGCTATCTGAACACCTTAATGCATTTTATTGAATCTATACAGAGATAAAAATGCAGAATAATTTAGGTTGGAAAAGACCTTTACAATCATCAAGTCCAGAAAAAGTAAACTTTCACAAAATTTTACAATATTAATTTTATTTTATTCTATCTCTAATGATATGATGAAGTATACCAGTTAAATGTGAATCCAAGTGCACACATGTGCCTTTCTACTGTGTGGCTGAATATTTAGAGTAATTTGAATTGAGTTAAATTTTAAATTATGAACAGGAACTCCTGATTGCTAATGCAAAATATTTCATAATATATCATATATACTTGTTACCCTCTTATGTTCCTGTTATATGCACATTTGCCGTTCAATCTCTGTAGCAAAATGGAAGTCAGCCAATGCTTTTCCTGTCAGCAGACCTGAAGATATTCTTTTGAAGTTTTCAGAGTAGAACTATTGTCATTGCTTTCAAGAAAACTGGATGAATTCTAAGCATAAATTAGAAAAATGAGAGTAGTTCCAGTTCCTCAGCAGTCCATGGAAGCCTGAAAACTGATTCAATCAAGACCAAAATTTACCCAATGAAGCTTAACGTAGGATATTCCTGTGTTCTTCTCTTATATTTGAATCCCTAGTGGCTGTCAGCTTCAGGAAGGAAGCAGAGTTATGCCAATACTGCCAAAAGCTGCCTTGAATTACTCAGTAGTAGTAGAACAGAAGTTCCTGACTCAGTGCAAGAAGTTCTCTCCTGAAATGAAGCTTTTGGTCACCAGTAACAGTATGATGCTGTTAATGTATTGCTGTGCAATGTTCTTATTTTGTGTGCTGATCCACACATACAATTTCCAAACTGAAAAATACTTCAATCCATCATTCTTCACTTCGATACAAACATGTTAGTTTTGTCCATCCTAGGGAGCTTTCTGCTGCAGTATGTTTTGTTTTCCTTCCAGAGCTTCAGTAATAATTAGGTTAATGAAACTCACCCCATTCTAGGAGACCCATTTTCTTAACGCTGTAATGGAAAAATGTCTAAGTTGAATCTTCATTTTCTGTCTTCATATAGTTGCATAACAAGTGTGCTTCACATCTGAAACCTGAATGTGACTGTGGACCCTTGAAGGACCATATTTTGCCACCCACATCAATCTGCCCAGTAGTGTTGGTGAGTTGTTTGTATGTTAATTTCAGATGTAATCCTCTCTCAGATGCAACATTAAAATGCTGCTGGGACTGGCTGCCAGATATTTGTTAAATTCACAGGACTCTGTGAACCTTAAACACAATGTGAAGTCCTGACTGATGGGTTTATAGGCATAAGTGTGTTTTACCCTCTACATACTGCATTTTCCTTCATGTGAGAATGAACCTTCTATAGGGCATATTATAACTGAAGCTGACTCAGGTTTTATCACTTATTCAGACTGTACTTACCAGAAACTGTATAGGCAGAACACTTCTACATTTTACATCTTTTATAGATCCAACTTCCCAGAATAATGAAGTTATTCTTATGGGCAGTTTTTGCTTGGGATGCATATTGTATATCTGCAATGCTGAGGTCTCTGATCTAAGCCGGAGGTTACCTAGAATGATGACACTGGTCTTGCAGTAAGCTATGCATCAACATTATAGTATATTTTATTCTGCAGTCGTGGACAGTAAATTTCTCTGTCCACAAAAACAATAACTCAATTCAATGAAAATAAAAATGCATGCTATGTGTAGGTTGTATAGAAAAGAGCTGACCATTTTATCATTAAAAAAGAGCTTGAGAATTAACTTATGTTTTCACATATTAAATTGGATATTTTATGCTGATGAAAGTCATAGCATCATCATTTTCATAAGAGAACAGATGAATGGTCCTCTTTAAATGTATTTCATAAGTGTAAAAAATGCTTGAACTTAAGAGGGTGTAATTTATTGAGGGGAGACAAAAAAGAAAATGTACATCCTAATCTTAAACCGGTTGCTGATTATTAGGAATAATATTTGTGTCTATTGTAAATTACTTGTTTTCTAATGAATCCTTTTGGCTGTTTGTTTATGAACTTGTCAAGGTACAGATGTTAGACTTTGGCCCTCTACCTGTGTAAAGTGAGATTATTCCATTGCTCTCAATGAAACAATACAATGGAAACCTGCCTTTAATATTTATGAAATATTTTAAATATTTTTCAAGTCACAAAAGTGGCTTTTTAGTTTGTCTCTATGGTATTTTGGTATTATCTGGACAAGTTCTGATTAATAGTTAAAAATATTATTTTAAGTTTGTTGAATTATCATATTCTGTATTACCTTATTTAATTTTCAGGATTTGAGGTCATACTTTAAAAGTTTGCATCTGGAAATTATGATTCTGTTATTCGGCTATTGTTTTCAAAATAATGTTATTTATCATTTGCCCTTGGTATTAACAGAATGAATCTTCAGCATGAAATTTTATCTTCAGTTATATTGGCATAACTACATTTTCTTTTCAGGAGAGGAAGAGGAATAGAGGAATTAAGATTTTTATTCCACAATTGGAGTTTAGTTAAGTTGTTTAGAGGATATGTAGAACCACTCTAGAGTCAAATCACCCTTGAATAGGTTTATCTCCAAATTTTCAAGGCATAAACAGAAGTAAATACGTTTTCCTGTTTTGGAATCCTGTTAGTAACAATGCAACACAAGACATGTATTTCAGCACAATTTATATTGTTTGGAATGGAAAATATATTTTACTGTGATTTAATGGGGACTTTATAATTTTGCAGTATATTTTTTCATTTAGTAGTTTCTTCCAAAAATGCATTAAAATCCTGAGTTTAGTTATGTTACAAATACTGCCTCACTGACCTAGCTAATAGTAATTTCTTCTGAAATTGATTGGTTGTAGTGTACATATGATTTGTGTTAGTAATTTTTTAATTAGTGTCTCCCATTTCCTGTTATGGGGATTCCTTTTGAGAAACATAATACTTCAGTGCGTGTGAGACCAGCATTCTCAATAAGGACAGCAAAACCAGTGAATATATTCTTGTGAAATCCATCTAACCGTGCAAGTGTGTCTGTTAATAAAAATTATGTGTTCAGACATACAGATCTGACAGTGGAAGGGTTCTTCACCCAGGTCATACATTTAACTTCAGTGATCAGCTGAGCATTAATATTTTTGCAATGCTGCGTATATGTGGAAGGTAAATAAAAGCAGATGACCATAATGCTTGCTGTACCAGGTGTATCCTTGAGTATTTTGAGGTGTCAGAGAAGAATGTATTTTCTTCTCCCATAAAATACAAGGAAAATAGCAAGATTAAAAATCTTGTATCTTTGGTCTCCTAAAAATGTTGGCCTTCCTTTCCACCTGTAACTTGGGAAGATTTCTTTCAGAAAACTGCAGAATTAGTCTCAGAACAAGATTCCTTCTCCTAAGTTTTTCTTCAAGGGTACAGGCTAATCCCTTCTCATCTTTTCTCTTTGCAGAACTAGGGGCATTCATATTTTTTTCTTTTTCATCCAACATTTCTCATGTCTCATTTCTTCAGTCCTTGTGAAGTCCAGCCTCAAAATTTCTACACAGTTAAAGGATTTTTTCACATATTGCATTTCACAGCACTATATTATCTCAAATATGCTACCAAAATTACCTCAGCTGAGTGACTCTTAGTGGCTGGAGAGAGAACCAAAATGCCTTGTCATGTGAAAGTTAGGTGGCTGGTCTAAGTTAAATAAGGGTCCTCCCATCTTAAAAACTGCACAAAAAAAGAGCTTTTCAAATGTTATTCTTAAATATTATAAGCTACATTGTCAGCTGAAAAAAAAAAGATGGGGAAACTCATGTAGCCGGTACTGTGCACATCACGAAAACATCACATCTATTTAGATTCAGTGTTTTGTAAAGATTTTTCGTATCTCACTGCATCAATTTTAAATGTTTTATTAAAATGTAGTCTGTCAACTTTAGTCTTTTTTACTTTTCTGTTTACTGTATATAAGGCTTGTTGTATGGTGAAGTTTTTTATTCAAGTTAAATGAGTTTTGTTATAAACGGTGTGCAGATCTCAAGTGATAGTCTTTTAATAGATGTCAGATACACTTTAATGTTACTCTCTTTTATTTCAGTAACATTTTAATTAATTCATACTGATTGAATAAATGTACATTGAGACTTGTTTCCTAATGAGGGCACATTTAGAGGAAAGGTTTTGCATCATTCTGATATCCTGTGGGTAATTATATTCTAATTATATGGTGGGGGGGAAAAAGTCTATAACTCAGTACTGATATTGTTCATTGGACCCAATTAATTACATGCACATAATGAAAGTTCATGATAAGGTTGACTGGCAGTGAGTTTAAAAATCTTTAACTCAATTGAATCCTAGCCTACCAGGAGTACAGAATTAGATCATAACCAGGTTTAAAACTGGGTATTGGAATGAGATGAGTGAGTAGTGAAGAAAGCAAGATTGGTCGCTGCTTATGAGACAGTTTCCCTCACCCTGTCCCTTTACAAGGCAGGAAAGGAAAAATGCTGGTATACATTTTGTCTTCATTTCATGCCTTCCTTTACTTCGCTGCATTTACTGATGAACATATAGGATGTTCTAATTTTTATTTATGTCTGTAGAAAAGTAATTAGATTTTCAATTTCCCACCAAAATAGATACAGCCCTGGATAGTGACCAACCAACCAATAAAAGATTACTATTTAATAAATAATAATGTGCATTTATTTCATAATGCATGATAATTTTGAGTCTCCTGTTGTATATGTGAGTTTTTTCTAGCATTATTTTTTTAAATTATAATTAAAATGTTTAATTGTGGAATAAAAATAAAATTAAGGAATAAGTTGTAAAACATGAGGTAGCCTGCTTACAATGTGAACATTATATATGACAAGTATCACTGTCCCCATAGTAACCAGTTTATTTCAAAGGTGGAGGCTCTGGTATAATATTGAATGTAAAGAATGAAAAAAAACAAAATTTAAAACTGGGTTAATTTCTTTGTGTTTTGATATCCAACTTCATTGTTTTGCATTCTGTGAAAAATGGATCATCATGATAAAAAGTTTGAAACAGTTTCCATTTTTTTCTTTTCTCTTGTGAATGAATTTCACTTTCGTTTTGGGTAGTGAAGATGTTAAAATGTTTTAGGACTAAGTCATCTAAGCATAAATACAATTTATGTAAATATGTACTATCTATACAGACCTA
This sequence comes from Pyrgilauda ruficollis, assembly GCF_017590135.1. Lineage (NCBI taxonomy): Eukaryota > Metazoa > Chordata > Aves > Passeriformes > Passeridae > Pyrgilauda > Pyrgilauda ruficollis. Next base: position 7,123,428 of record NW_024519206.1, on the reverse strand, counting down.
AATTGGTATATATAAAATACATAGAATTTTTATACATCATAGTGTGCATCTCTTTATATACACTGATATGAAATACCCTCATAAGTCAAATTCACTTGACCTCTTATTTTAAAATATAGATGGCTATATAGTTTGGAGGAGGAAACATATATCTGATTCCTTTGGTATTTTGTTGTTCACAAAACTATGAATGTTCAAAAATCTTTTGTTTATGACTGGTTCTATTTAGGCATGTAGAACAGTATACACAGCAGATTACACATGTTTGAGATACGAAATGTGCCTTATTCAACTTATTCAACAAGTTATGACCTATAGCTTCAAACTTTTTTGTAAATATGGCAGGTTGACATTCTGACAAAAAGTAATACAGACTTAAAGTGGAAAATATGGTTTAAGAATTTTTTTCACTATTAGTATTTAGACCAGATAGAATAGCTATTGGCTATAATTGCTACATAGTTCAATATATATTTTTTCCATGTCTGGTAATATGTTTTACTAATACTATTTTCCTATGAGGTATGTAGATGTTATTCATATAGGAAAGCAGAGTTGTAGAGAGAGAGAAAGGGAATTAGCACTGCCTGGTTGAGGAATGAGCTTTCTTAATCCCCATTCCAGTTACTAATCCTAAAATTATTCTTCTGTTTTTATAATAGTAGAGATCAGTTTTAGCTCAGTTGAATCCAAGCTCAACATGGAGCACAGAAAGTCAGTGCAATGTGTAAGCATTTTATGAGCAACTCAATCCTTTGAAGCTGAGTACTAGCCTTATCATGAGTTTCTGAACAAAGATACTATAAAAAAAAAGTTATTTGAATATATATGCTTGGGGGGGGGAGTTGAAGTTAGATCTGGTTGTTGAATATTAAGTAATGACATAGCAACTGAAAGAGATTTAAAAAACAAACCACTTTTTTGCTTCTCTATTGTGTTCCATATTGCAGCTTCAGTTCTCTGAGAATCTAAATCAGACTTGAAATATAATGGTGTTCTTATCTGCGCTAAGAGCTTTTTCATTTCTTTGAAGTCAGAAGGAAATTAATAATTGCCCTGGAGGAAAATGTATCTTCCTAACTAATTAGCTGTTCGACAAACACAGTTCAATGTTAAAATAATAAGATGCTGATAAACTGAAATGGCAGCCATTCAATCATTTTAAGTTATATCTAGTTGCCTGCCCACAGCTCATCACTACTGTGTGTTTCTAAGTTTATTCCTTGTATCCTCTCCCACTGGAGTTTATTATGATTTTATTTTCAAAATTCTTTTCCAACACTTTAGTCTTTCTTGGACAGTGTATATAATCAGCTGTTGTAGACCAAGATGGAGTTGCAAATCCAGTTGAAGGTCTTGGGCCATATATTGGTGTATGTATTGAGTGGGTACAAGATGTAAGGCAAGTTGTCTACAGAAAACTGAATGAACTAAGGCCAACATGCTAAATGGGAGACTTGATTGTGTTTTGGTGTGTAATTCTTTACCTTTTTATTTAGAAAAACTAAAAAAGGAGCACAAAGTATATTTATGAAGTTACCACGTAGTGATTCCTTGTTCAGAAGAAGGAACAATCAGCAGCTTTTTAAGTTGCTCTTAAATGCATATTCTCCATTCCAGCCTTGTCTTGTTGAATATATTTTGACTACCAGTATTATGGGTGACAAAACGCTTGCTTCTCAATGGTGTCATTCATGTGATTTTTTCCTTTTTTTTTTTTCTTTCCCTGAGCTGCAAATGCTTAAGACAGCTCTCAAATTAATTAGAAGCCTTAACTTTCCATAATATGGGCATGTGCAGCTCACTGGACAGTATTTTTGCTGAGAATTGGTTAATAATCTTGTCCACAAGATGACTTTAAGCTTCTGCCTAGGGATTTAGAGCTGAGTATTGTGCTACAGCTCTATGAGCTTTCAAGACAGCATGATGTGGTGTTCTAATATAGGCTCTCTTGATTAGCATGCACTCAGAGATGGAAATGTGGAGAATTTATAAAATAAATTATCAAAATGTTTTAGGTCATCTTAATAATTGTTATTTGGATGTGGTGTCAAATAGATACTACAGGTAGATTGCACGCTGTAATTTTGGCATAGTGGTGATGCTATTTTTTTTAGTTTTCAGGATTTTTGAATCTTAATTTTCTTTGGGTATTGTATAATTATGGACAGAAATTTCCTGGAATGGGAGTTTTGTAAGCAGGGTTTTGAATGCCGTATAGGTTTATAAAATTACAGTCTAGCAGTACCTAATATTATTATGTCCTTAAAGATTCCTGTCATTAAACAAAATAGCTCTAAGGAATCATGGAACAACCTTCCTTCAAGTTCCTTAAAAAGAACCCCAAAGCACCAATTTGGTATTCAAGTCACATATTTAAATATCATCTTGCAAACATTTGAGGATATCTTTATGTGGTATTGCATGCATTCCATCTGATTCTCTATGAAGTTTTAGAGGTCTAGAATAAGATTTTTTAAACTTTTTAAAGCTATTTTAGTTGATGCGTAATAACCTGAAAATATACTTCTCTCATTATGCAACTCCATACCCAAATAGCTTATGTGTTTCATTTCAAAATATGTATAATAAAATAAGAAATTATTATACAGAATTAATCTCAAGTTTTAAGCTGTCACCTGTCAAACTGTGTAAGGGTATTAAGCATTTATTAATAAATTTGTAATCCTATATAATATATAAGTAAATTGTTGTTTCATGTTATGAAATACATTGATTTAAATAATCTTGTTTAGGAAATGATCCAGAAAAAAAATATCTTTGCAGTTATTGACTAAAAGGCAAGGTGAAAAAAGCAGTTGTTGCTGTATTTGCCCTGGTTCTGTGTCACCAGTTAAATTATAAAGAGGCAGCTCTTTAGTAGCAGTTCATCTGTTTTCACTTAGCTAACAGCTGAGTGAAACATTTCTAACAGCTATGATACAATATGGTATTTCTAAATGTGAGTGTTTTGTGTAAAGGAAAAGATTCTACCTCTATATAAAGAAAGAATATAAGCAGCTTTTGAGGAATAATGGTTTTATAGCTTGTTAATTGTAGCTATACAATTAGAAGAAGGCTTCTTAAACAAGATTCTTTGATTTGGATGAGAATTCAAAGACATGGAAGATAAAATCAAAATTGCTTTCCAGGTATCAGGTCTCTCTTTGCTATTCAAAAGAATGAAGTCCTCAGGTTTTCTAAGATTGTTAGCTGGTGTTAAAATGATTCCACACATACCTTCCAGAGTGTAAATTATGTAATACGACAGCCAAAACATCGGTAAAGTCCAATTGTGCAAAAGTGTAACAAAATACCATGCATGTTATTAAGTGTGACTGCTGCAAGGTAGCATTCCTTGTGAACACCCTGTCCATGCCCTTTGCCATCCCAGCTGTTTGGTGCTGCAGCCTAACGTTCTCTTTTTCCAACAGACGCTTCCCACTTTAGGAGGTTTGCTCCCTGAGGTGCGTAGCGGGAGGCATCCGTGAACGCTCGAGTATTAACAGTTCATGATATTGTACATTCTTTCAGCTATGAAGTGCATTTTGGGGCTGAAAAAAAAAGTCCAGAGATGATATTCTGGGTTATTATTTGGAAAATTCTGTCTTATTTGTCAATTATTCTCTGATTTGGAATATGAAATAGATGCAATTGAGTAGTTCTCACCTGGCAGGTGAGAACCTGCTCACCTGGAGCAATTCTGAATGGTAGGTGCTCCAGCTAATGAATATTGACTTCATAGTGGGACTTCAGGGGGGAAAATAAGGCATGAGAAGTGCAAAAAGGGGTGGAAAAATTGTTGTGGTAAGTACTGTTTTGGAAGATATGTGCGCTGGCACATGCCTTCCAAAAAGCTTCATTATTTAAGCCATCAAAATGTACAATTGCTGTATTCAGTATCTCTGTCAAGCTCATGCATGTTCACTAAACAAAATGGTTCACAGATACGTTGATCATTTTGTATGCTTTATTTAGCAAGATATTAAAAATAGCACAACTGTTATAGAAATATTTCTTAAATTGAAAGATAAATTTTTGCATTTTATAAAACCATTTTTTCAATGCATGTCAAATTTTTCTTAGCATTATTAGAATTTTTAGGCTGTTATCTATTCTTATCTTCTTCTGTTTTTATCTACTTTAAAAATTAAATTGTTTGCTTCTTGACACTCTCTGATATCTTAGTAATGTTTTAGTTCCCAAAACAAAGATACTTTAGGTCAGGCACAACTGGTATTTCATATATAAAAGAAAAAGTCTACACAAGAATATTAAAAAAAAAAATAATGAAGTGGTAAATCTTTCTGTGTTCCATTAACAGAGTTATTCATTAGCATTATTACGCAATTGATCACGTCATACAAACTAAATAAAATCCTCACTAGTGGGACCCATACCTAAAAATTATAGGATATATAACTCTAGGAAATCTAGAATCTCTTGTGAGCTTCTTCAGAAAGGTTTTAGAGAGCACTATTGATAGACACAGTGACATGTATTGTGGTATCATATAAGATGGGTGATATGAAAAACTTTATTTGTACTTTCTTCAGAAATCATCAGTGAAGAAGGCAGAGTTTCAATGTTAATGAGGTCAGGTATCTATCTTTGATCATATTATTAACACTCTAGACACTTCTGTATCATGAGTACTCTTTTTTCCTTTATGTTACCTGGGATACATGACCTTATCTGATACTGTCTTTGTGAATCAAGCCATGGTTTTACTTATGGGATAGGAAATATAAACTGGAGAAAGAATGGTAATGCAGCAGTCATAGGACTGAGGCCAAGTGAGGTTATTTACTGCTGTTTGTATCATGCTGCTATTTGTATCACCCCAATATCCAAAACTTTGCTCTGCGTAATCGTTACTGCATTTTACTTGGGTCATTAGTAACAGTGGGTTTGAGCATGAGTCGCAGCAGTGTATAAATACTTTTCCTCTAAATATTAGCATGATATATGCAAGAAGATTTTTAGTGCCACACTTATAAGTAGGCCTCTTTTGAACATTTTTTTAACCTCTCTAAATGTGCAAACTCAGTGTGCTGAGTCTCTTACTTTTGGTTAATTTTTTCTTTGAATTGTCACAAATGTGCCCTTTAGCTTGAGATTTTCCTAGACCTTTTCAAATTTTCTCTCTGTCTCTGATTTTTGTTGGAAATCACTATTTTTACTAGCTTTTTCTCTGCTTTACTGACATCTGATTTGTTTTTTGAAGATGTTGCAGTATTAATAAGTCAGATTTTGGCCACAGTGTAAAATCCTTTTTTAATAGGGTATGCTTTCTTTTTATAAAAGGCAGTGACTTTTAAAGATAATTATTCATAAGGTTGTTTAAAACCTCAAAGCAGCTTACGAAATTTGTAATGGAGTGTGAAGCTTCCTTCGTACAAAAGTATCTTACTTGCTGTCCTTGGGACTAACCAATTCATTGTGCAAAATGTTTTGTGTGTTAATTAAAAAATGTTAGTCTCTTTGAGTGCCTCATCCTGGTTCTACTTTCTGAAAAAATCATCAAATAAGTCAGTGCAGAGCTGGTGATGTCTTAGGCAGTGATAAATACAGTGTTTTTGTTTCTAAGGTTAAGGATGAGGTGAATAGCTCTAATTGCTTCTACTGTTTTCTCTTTAAAGTAGTGATACTGCCGTCTGGAGTCTTGGATCTCGTCTTGCACCAACCAAGTTACTCAAAGCATCCAAGCACTCTGTTAACTAACCTGTTAGGAATCTCACTGCATACAGACAATTGTGTAGATTGCCCTGGTTTTGTTTTGTTTGTTTGGTTGGTTGTTTTTTTGTTTTTTTTTTTTTTTTCTCAGTGGCATAGGTTTTTCCATTCTTTTTTACAAAATGTGTATAAAAGATGTCACAGTTCCCCCAAGCATTTGGCTACCCCAAAATAGCTTAGGATGACCTGGACCACTCTTTGCATCAGATCTGGACTGAGACTCTGTCAATCTCACTTAAAGAAACTGATGATGATATAAAAACAGTCTCCACATTTGTGTTAGAAGGCACTTTATTAGGCTGGGAGTTATTCCCTTCCTGACAGAATCTGTGTCAGTTAGCAGTAAAAACTGCTCCTGAAAGAGTTTCATGGATTAATTGCTACTATGATCCCTAAGGCTTTATGGGAGGTTGCACAGAGATGGGTTTGGCCCTGTATGAAATGTACATGGTAACATTTAATGAACTTGTTACTGGATGGAGTTGCAGGGGGTGCAACAATGTCCTTCATGCTCCTTTTCTAGTGCAGCAGCTTTGTGCAAGCCGGTTCCCATGACTGTTTTAAAGTCTCCTTGTACTTGTGAAGTGAGGAAAGCGGCTGGGGTACAGTTGGGATTGGAGACACTGATTCTGTTTGATAAATATCTGCTGTCTTAATTTATGGTGCATTTTTTGGACAACCTAAATGGACATGCTGGGTGCAGTTTATAAATAGAATAAATGAGATACAAAAAATGAGAATACTTTTTTTCCATGCAGAGTTATCTGAAATGGCCTGATAACAGTTGAAAATACGATTGCAGCAATATAATACTGAGTTTTTCTCTTTCAAATAACCATCTCACTGTGCTGTGCATCAGCATCAAAAGTTGCCAATGGCTTAGAATCTGATGTAGAGTCTGGTTTCCTTTTGATACAAAATACGTTTTATAAAAAGATACTCAGCTAATTGATTATGGTTTATTTAGACTGAGTATATTTTGCCAAAGTGGTAAAGCACTCTGAAGCATCCAACCTTTGTAGCAATCAGGATAAAATATTGAAAAATTATTGATCTCTTATCAATATGCTTATTAAACAATCAAGTATATTGTATGATTGTCTTTCAAGTTTCAGAATGGCACCCTGGTAATGTCAGATTATCTTTTCCCATCACTGCATTAATTTGTGTTGTGACTGCACACTTTTCATCCATCTATTGCCTAGTCATTATGGAATGTCCAGGCACATAGATAGATGTTATGTGAAGTGGCCAGACATTGTGTATTAACTTGACTGAGATCTCATTTTCATTAAAGCAGAGTCTGACATTACTTGCTAGTTGAAAAAAATTTTGTGGAGGTACAGTCTCAGTTACAGCTGTATAGCATTATATAATGTGTTAAAATTACATTTTTCTCTTTTCAAGGAAAGACAAGCAACAGTGAAAAAAGAAAAGAGCTGCCCCCAGCAAATGAACAAACTGGGAGAAAGGAACAAAATGCAAAGAGCAAATTCTGTCACCGTAGATGGACAAGGCCTTCAGGTGTGATTATTGTTATTTTAATATTAAGCAGATAATTTCAGGTATGAAGAGTGAAATATGCTTAAAGGGAAATATACATTCACTCTTCTAATATTTCACTTTTACATTATTAACAAGTCAATAGGTAAATTCTTCCATTGGTTCAGGAATCCTGTGATACATATCTGCTTCTCATGTGATTGTTAGGATTTCCTAGGACAATAAGGGGGAGGAAAGACTAGTTCTAAAACACTTCTGTCATGGGGTGAATAGTTTATTTTGGTATCTGTTTACACATCACGCAATGTTGTGTAAATTTACATTATTCATTTAACTCTGTCCTGATAATTGTTAACTGTTCTCATTTGGACCTGTAAATGGATGGAGTAAACTTCAAGGGTGTTACTTGTCCAGGTTTTTCTAAGTAGGGTATTTGGCATATCAACATTAACAGTGGTGAGAAGCAACATGTTTTCATTACTGGCAATATCTATAATAAAAATGGAAGTTTTTCTGCTTGAAAGAAAAACTCATGTGTGTAATTAGGTAGTGTTATTTTAGGGTGGTGACTTAGAGGCATGCCTGAACTGCTGATTGTTTCCCTTGAGATATGAGTAGTTTTGAGTGAAATCAGTGTCCATATGCAGGAAGCTCCTGCTTCATGTCCTCAGGAGTTAAATTATCATCACGATAACAATGTGATAATCATTTAATATGCTTAGTTGTCTGTTTGCTCTATCTTTTGATATGTTGCAGTTGGGCTTCAGTAAAAAGATTCCATTACCATTTATCAATTACTTTATGTCTCATAATTATTTCATCTTGTGTCAGGATAGGAAGGTTTATTGTATTGTTTTGTGTTTTAGGTTAGTCAAACATTCTTGTTATGACAACCCAAAGAAGGGAAAAAAAATCCAAACAAAACCTGAAAAACGAACCCTAAAACCTATCCAGTTACTTGGATGCTCCATTGATGGTATAGTTGGATATTAGAGCAATCATTATCCATTGCTTTCAAGAATGTCTTCCTGTACTTACCATTTTCACAGGCTTCGTTGCTATCTAGATCATTTGTGACAAAATATGAAGCAAAAGATGCTAGAGCCTTAATTGAAAGAAAGCTCAGTGAAGCTTTCTTTTTCTGTCACAGTGTGATTATTAAGTTTGTGCTAAAGGAAACACATAGTATTTTCTAACTTTCGTGTGATATCCATGCAATTCCCGTGAGACAAAGTATTTTAGAGGAGCATCATTGGCATCTCCTTTTGGTTGCAGCACCATTTATCATTACAAATTTTGTGTCTACTCCAAGCATTAGATTACTTATAGTTTATTTTCTGCTATTTTTTGTCTCTATTTCCCACTCATGTGATACTGTGCCTAGGATATAATACTTGGTCTACTCAAAACAGCAGCTTTTAGCACCATTGATTCTTCAACAAAAAATGTTTAAATTACTATATGTTCTGCTTTCAGGTCATAAGATTTCCCCTAAGTTTTTTAGTGTGTTCCAAAACTTGTGTTTTGTCTTGTCTTTCCAAGATGAATCAAAAGCCTGCCTTTCATCCTTGCTTTTCTTTATTACTGCTAGAGATGGAGAAAAAGAGAGTGGGGACAAAGATGGTAGAATTATTATTGAATAGATTTGAGGTGTTTTTTGAAGTGCTTGGTGTTCTGTAATGACACATTTCTAATGTAGTGTATGACATGGTACCATGATGATAACGTCAGAAATAATTCTGCAATATGGCCCTAATTTGCTGATTATACTGTGGTCTTTATTTCTCACGGATGGATTTAGTTGGTTTTGAGTGGCAGGAATCCATCTTAGCATCAAATATTTAATTTTTGATTGGCATTAAAAATGATAACTTCTTGTGAATGTAATTATTGTGAAGGCAGAGTGGACCTGGAAGGCTATCCTACTGAAAAGATGGGTCAATGAGATTGTTAGGGCTTTTTTCCCTTACAGATTGTGTAATTTTTCAGTTCTTCTCACAAGTATGTAAGATGCTATAAATATAACTGGCAATTAATGTTAGTATTTTGCCCAAAGATGGTCTGAAGAAAACATTCTGTATCTGATCAAAGTATACTACTCTAATTCTCCCATATCTGGCATGCTACTCTCTTTTTTCTACTCTGATTCTGCTGGCATGGTCTCATTTTAACAAAATCTTCAGTGAGCAAGGGTTTTATTTCAGAGAGCTTAATCAGTATTAATTATTAATTGCATTTGTTTATGATTAAAGATGCAAGGTAAAAAAGCAAAGATCTTGATACTACTGCTGTTAGACCTCTGTTTTCAATATGGGAGAAACTATATATAAGTGCTCCACCACTGTTTTTTTTTGTTTTTTCTTTTTACTTTAAGTTACTTGTCCTGTAACATCGTGAAGATTGCCTTTAAATTGTGCTAGATTAGGGCTTGAAAATGGTCACTAATTTAGTCTAAATCTTTAGTTGCATTTCATTATATAAAAATACCGTATGTTATCTGGAGAAGTAATTTGGAAAAGCTGTAAAAATTTAATTAAATTTTATTTTGGAACCGTGTGGCATACAGACTAGTTATTAGATTTTTTTTTTTTTTTTTGATGAGCCAAACCCTTATACTTGAAATAATCTCATTGCGTCTTGAAAGGGAAGATTTGAAATAGAAAATTCCATCACTTAGCTTTTGTTGAGAAAAAGATCAAGCCCAAACCTTCCTTCCATCAGACAGAGTGAGCAGATAACTTAGTGGCAGTGGAGGTCTGCACAACTTAAAGACAATTAATCATAGTTAAGCACATTCATCTTGCTTCTTTCTAGCTAACCAGCATAATGATCAGGATTATTATTTCTAATTAGAGGAAGTAATAGATCATGTATAACCTTAGGATGAGTCTCATTAATTAACCTGCGTCCTAAGGGATTTCAGTAGGTATTCCATCTCTGTCACAGTGAGCACCATTGGTTTACACTTAGTTCATTGGAATAAACACCATGGGAATTGGCTAAATAACTAAAATTGATTAAAACAGTGGGTAAAAATTAAATATATGACAAACTTCACTGTATTCTGCAATTTGATGTATGTTTCAACACACAGCAGTTTACTGTGTCAGATGATACTGAGTTGGTTTCATGCTAAGCTTAATACCACTGAATTTGTGGACTTTCCCATTAATTTTTGTATGTATTGGAACAGATTTGATTCTGGTTTTTTTTTGTGAAATCATGAACAGAGTTGACACACTAGTGCTTTACCTTTCCTACTAAAAGAAAAGTGCTTTTAGATGCCTTGTAGGATTATATGCCTATATCTCTAGTATGCCTGTAAAACTCCTGAGGTATGATGTTTCTTTGGTTCTGCCTTAAATTACATTTTATGAAATCTTCAAATTTTGTTATTTCAGGAATTATGAATATGGACTTTGAGCAAGGCCTTTCATTGCGTCATTTTGAAATGCAGATGATCCAAGCTTCATCTCTGAAGCTGTTAGTGTATGACTTGGAAGATGTTGACTTTGAACTCTAACTATACTTTCTAACATTTTGGAATTTATATAAGTTTAAAAGTGGTGCTTCAAGATATGAATAGTCTAGCTTCATGGCTTAAAGACCTGTATTAGGGATCATCTCATGTATTGTTTTTTTTTATGTTCTAGTCTTTGGAGTAAAGGCAATGAACACACACATCTCAGAGTATCTGAAAATACAGACTAACCCTATTACTTAGAATGATGGTGTTTGTAAAGCTAAATATTAATATGAATGTGTGAAACTTTCCATACACAAAAGAATGTAAAAAAAAATAATTCTAGAAGTCATTGTTTCCTTCCTTCTTATCAGCATTCTTTTCCTAAGACTTGCCTTACTACCTTATGGTTACCCCTCTACCTTCTTAATTTTTTCAGCTTTCTCAGGTGTTTAAAGGAATTCCTTAATGTTATGGTTGCCACGTCTTAAAAAGTGTGTGATTTCATATTATATCAAATACTGCAGGTATTCATTGCCATAATGAAAAAAAAAAATCTGTTAAGTTCAATGTTCCATTGTAGCTATAGTTGACCTTCGTAGTATATGCTAGTATATAATACATACTATGTCATTTTTCACTCCAAAATACAGTTTAAGCTTTTTTTCTTTTCCTTTTTTTAAAGGAAATTACTGTCAGAGTAATTAATGCATTATTTGCATTTAAATTTTTCTTCTCTACTGATGGATATGTGTGTATATATATATATGTATATAGATATATATATATACACACATGCAAATATGTATCTATATATAGAGAGATATGTATGTGTGTACCTCAATATTTCAGTGGCATTATTGGTGAAAATAGCAACACAGCAGTTAAACAGACAGTGTTGAAAGAGAAGTCACAATTTCTGGCAAATTAATGAAGTGAGGATTATTGCAAATTATGGTATTGCTTCCAGCTGGATTACATAGCATAACATAGAGTTTGCATTAAGCTTTTTGTTTTCTGTCTACTATAGGAAAAAATGAATGCAACACACAGCATTAACGAGTGGCTGTGTTATTCCCTTCTTTTAGATCACTCCAGTTCCAGGCACTCATCCACTTTTAGTTTTTGTCAATCCTAAAAGTGGTGGGAAACAAGGAGAAAGGTAAGGGTTTTTTTTTTCTTTTTTTTTTTCCCCCTCTCTTTCTTGTTTCTGGTCTGTGAAATGCTTAAAAATGAATTTTACAAGTCTGTATATGTGGAAAAAATCCAACATTTTATATTGTTATTCCTCACAGTTGAACATCCTATATCTCTGTTCCTATAAATTCTCCAGTTAAAAATGAGAGTTAGTTCTATAGAATAGTTGTTTCAAATAATAAAAAAAAAGTAGCTATATTCAGTACATGGGTTTGTGAGATGTGCATGAAGATGTGAGTTGCCATATCTTGTATTAAAACTTTAAAGTGCTAACAGTTTTCTTTTAATCTATGTAATGATTATACAGGCAGGTCAGTAGTTTAAATTAGAAGCAGTATTCCATTTTTTAATGTATGATTTGCTTTTTATAGACTTAGTAGTAGAGGCTCTCAAGCCTCTTCATAAGATTTCCTTCAAAGACACCTTTTGATTTCTGTAAATAGGAAGCATTCAAAGAATCCAATTGAATTATTAGAGTCAAATCACACAAAGACATATTAATTTTACATATGTCAGCAATTACATTTATTTAAATAGAAAATGTCTGAGTTTATTAGTTTAAGTATTAATGTATCAGAGGCTTGGTAAAGTAGTAAGGAGCATTTTCCTCCTACTCAGGCAGGAATGCTGAATTAGTTGCCTCCTAAACAGACTTTTCAGAGCATGTTTCAGGATTCCACATGCTTACAGTGTGGCCATTTTTGATCATCCCATAAATCGCTAAATTTTTATAGCCTAATTCACCATGTCAGTGCTGTAACTTCAAGTCCTGAAAAAAGATTATGGGCTTTTGGCCAGGGTCCAGCTGAAGGTGACACCTGTGGATACTGGTGATATGGGTAACGAGAAGCAAAAAAGGAGGGATGCAGTGTGATTCTAAAGCCTGGAAACAAGCTAGTAAACTACAGTGGGTCAGCTTTCCCTACCTTCTCCATCCTGTCTCCCTTAGATCACATCTTCCTGTGCCCCTAAAAGTAAACTGTCAAAGGGAATAAAGACCTGCAGAGTAGTTGTTAGGGTAATTCTTAAAGCTAAGGAGCATTAACCAAAACTGTGTGTGAAGACCTCTGAGAGAACTGGCTATCACTTGAGAGCTGATTATGTAATCCCTGGACTGGTATATCTAGATATCAGCTAGGTGTGTCAAAGGCAGTTAATGTTCTGAAGGATTAGTTCTAAGGAGTTTCAAGAACATGCCTTTGCAACTGGAGCAAACCAGTGTGAGCCATCCTGAGTTTCTGTGTTTCAGCCACAGTAGCAGTGTGAGGCAGCCCTGGTCTGCTGTGCAGTCTGGGGTCTGGTGGAAGGTAATCTGCACTAGCACTCAGCTTGACTTTTTATAGTACCAATATGAAGTGAGTAGATCAGCGATCCAGTCTGCAATTACGTAGGTGAGAGGCAGGTTAGAGAGCTGCACTTACACAGTTAGTTATAGCCTAGAAACAATTTAATGAAATGCTGTTTCACAGCTTTCCGTTCCCAGCTCATAATTGGTCTCAAGTGTTACTATTTGAATGGGCTTAATGCAGCAGGGGTGTCATTTAATGTTAGATATTCTCCAGGGTAAAATCAAGTTTAAAATCTGATCCCCATCTCAAGCTCCTATTCCCCTTCATGTATTGCAGTCTAACACTTCTCAGTTTGTCAGTGAAACTGTTACTGAGGCCAAACAGATCACAGGAATTATTTAAATTTTAAAAATGGATGCCCTAAACACACTTCATTCACTAGCATCATTATCCACAAGTGTCATTACACAATTAAGTGTATAGTATCAGGACAAGCACCAGCAGCTGAGTATAGTGAATTGTAAGAGCCTCTTAAATTGGCTTTGATACCACATGTACACAAAATGTTAAATTACATACTAATGTGTCAAGGTCGCACTCAATATATCTAAGGGAAGCACATCAAAAGGTCAGCTGCATAGTCGTGTAAACATATCTCAGGTCATTCATCATTAGGACATAATATCTCACAGCTAGATCTAAATCCAGATTCAAAAAGGTTGAAGAAAGTCCACATATGGACTATTTGTGGAGAAGGGGTTTGCAGTCCATTTTTGAGGTGTCAATGTTTCATATCAATGCCAGGAGCAGAAATATAAAATAAGGATGCTAAGAGTGCATATTAGTTTGAATATTCAATCTAAGTGATGAAACATTCTCAGGAGAAGTATTATTGAACTGTTCTCGTTTTCCTGGGTTTTATCTGCTTTACAGTCAGTAACCAGGAAGAAATTCCCATATATTCCCTGCCCTCCAATTTTGTGGCAGTTATATGTTGTGGAAAGTAAAATCACAGGACATTTCAAGACATAAATTACTTTGCAAAATGCACAGTTATGGTGATTCACAGATTTCTTCACAGTTGGAAGGGACTCACAAGGATCATCGAGTCCAACTTCAAAGTAAATGGCATTCAAGTCAGGATTTTTGATTATTGCAATTTTTTAATCTGGTGAAGTGCTAAGAGGGTGGGACTAGAGGATACACTGTAACAAAAGTAAGATTTTTTTTTTTCCCCAGCAGTGAGGGAAAAAAAAAATAAAACAAACCCACAACCTTCTAATTTTTGTGGAACAGAATGTCATTATCTTGATTCATTCAGATTCACAAAATCTTCTACTGAAAACTGTGCCTCAGGATTCTCTGTATTTGAGAGATCACAGTGAATGAAGACAAGATTTCTAATTGACTTACATTGAACATAGAAAGGTTAGTGCAGATTGTCAAGACTCCCGCGTTCCCTCAGTTCCCCATACAAGATTTTATGGCTTTACCATATGGTAACCCAGCCCATTTTATCGCCTTATTCTTGGAGAGAGTTTATGCATCCAACTGAAAACCAGTTGAATAAATGCACACCCCCAGTAATACATGGTTGTTTCCTCTTTTTTTTTTTTTTTTTGTATTTTTTTTTTCAAATCTCTGATATGCAAAAGAAAAGAACACTGAGGATCACTTAAAGATGAAAGAAGTTTGGTTGTTTAGTTTTAGTTTTTAAATGTTCAAACAGAGGGGTGGAGGGAAACAAATGGATATGCAGAAAAAGTGCATTCAGAACACAAATGTGTTCTCTACAAACGTATCTTATCAATACATTTTGAAACTTTCATTATGTTGGAAATTCAGTTTTTCAGAATGTGTGGTGATAAATGTATTCTTTCTGAATAGGTTTCTGTTTTAAGGACCAGTGCTATGACTTTCAGATGTAATTGCGAAATAAAGAATTATGACAATAGCACCATTATATTTTCTTCTCAATTAGGAGGTTAATAATGGCCCATCATGTGACACTCCAGTGTATTTGCAGTTATTTGGACTTGAATTATTTTTTAATAGACAATACATATGTTTATAATGGAATAAAAATATAAGTCAATGTTTATTAAGGAGAAAGTAGAAAAATAGAATTAAAGTTTATTAATTTAAGGCTTCCATGTACTAGAAATGGATTTAAACTGAGCATCAGACTGAATAGGAGTTCATCAAACTCAGGCAAGTGAATTCCTCAGGCTATATCACACCACAACGTATTTTCAGTGGTTTTGCATGAAATGGGCAGATGTAGTTAATTTCATTAAAAAAAAAAAAAAATGCAGAACATCCATTTCATTCTAGGGCTGTCGGTTTGGGATGTCTGCATTTATGATCTGACTAATCAGGGCAACAGTTTTCAATAATCTGTGTGTAAAATGTATATATATAGTACGCCATTCACAAAATAGTTTCTTTCAACAGAAAGAATATACAACAAGCATTTAGTGCTTCTAAAGGCTGTTGTTAAGGGTAATGTTTCTCACAAAAGAGTCCTTCTAAATCATGATGTTGTTTTGCCATACTCATTACTTTGATTTCCACTTCCCCATTTTCCAGTTTATTTGCCTGACCAGAGGGTGAGTTTACACAATTGTTTCCTTGACAAATGTGCTGTTGGATGCACTGGAGATCAGCTTCCGTACACTCACGTTTCCTGCTGACTCCACGTTCAGTGTCTGTGCAGTACAGGTTGATGATATTTTTAACCTTTGCTGTTTTCAAATAACTTGGGTTCATAGTAGCTCTTCCCTCCTCCCCTCGGACTAATCTGCTTTTCTGAGCTTTCATTTAGCATTGAGACAAAATGTAAAAGCACTTTCAAATGTTCTTTTTCAAATACTGTATGTCTGGAAGAGACGTTAACTAGCATTTTTTTTATTTTGGAGAGGAGTCCTTGGCTTCTTCCTTGTCTGACATCAGGGTTAAATTAAGCCCATATTAACCACATCTTTAATAGACCCTAGAGGACTGAAGATGCATCCGCAGTTATGGTAGAAGGCATTGCCATGGCCAGCTTTTTTTCCACAGTGTAGTCAACTTCATTGCCAGTTTTGAATTGCCAGCTAGTTTCTGGCCATTTATTTTCTCTCTTACCCAGACGACAGCTTAATCTAACTCAGCTCAAGGTGCACTCAAAAGTATTTTCTTCAGCAACTGAGCTGTTTAAACTTGATGCCAGCTCCTTTGGCCACTCTTGAGATAATTTTCTGCCTCCTCAGTTATTGTAGCAAGTATTTTGAGGTTTATATGACATCATGGGCATTATTTAAATAAAAAGAAATATTGCAATGAAGAAACTTCTCTGTGGATTTCTGTTTTAAATTGAATCTTTTTAGTTTCCAGATCACAGAATAACCCCAGAAGTAGTTACAGAAGCACAGCTGTTTGTTGACAAGTGGTAATTCCATAAACTGACGTAGTTCCTGAAATTGCATTTCATCACAGAAATGTCTTTTGGGGCATTTCCCACCACACCACCTCATGGCATTGTCAGCCCAAATCTCCAGTCACAAGGAAACCACATCCAATGCCTTCCCCATGTGTGGAAGCAAGGCATTCAGAGCCAAGTCTGTGTCACTGTTTGGTACTGTAGATGTAAAACTGTAGGGTTGAGTTACTATCCCTTTTCTTTGGCTTCCCCATGTCACCCTGTTAGGTCTGTGTACAGCTTAGTGTGAGGAAAACGTTTATAAACAGTTTCTAACTTTTTTTTTTTTGAGAACGTATGAATATAAATGAGCCATCAATTTATGAATTTTACACAGACTAGAATACATAAATGTGTTTAATAACTTAAAGCTTGATGTGTCATTTGCAGTGAGTCATTATGGAGTGATTAGCAGGTACTGATGCTCAACTGGTAGCCATGAATGGCATGCACTGAGTCAAGTACAATTGAGTGTAATCTCTTCATTATTGCAGTCGGACTTCTGGGTTCTAAGTAGAAAAACCTAGCCTCCTCTTTATTAAGAAGGCTTTTATAGCATTTCACTCAGACCTGAGAACAGTACTGTGAGTGTAGGTAACAGCTAGTATGTTTTGTAGCACCAAACTTTAGGAAAATAGCTCTTAGACCTTTGGGACTTCATAAAAATACTGTTCATGAACTTCTTATGGCCAGCTACACAAATGAAATTAGCATCACCTTTGACCAGATTAAATTCTACACATCTCTGAGAAGCGAATCACACATACTAGCTAGAGAACTCCTTTTACATTTGTGAAATGGGAATATGTACAGTGTGTTGTAAATCCATTGTCAAATGTCTAATTTAATCATTGTCACAGCCATCAACAATGATGTGTGCATACCTGTGAAATGAAACTAGTCATTTCATACTGACTTTCTGTCAGGAATAGCATCAGGAATATATTGTGTGAGTGTGCTTGAATGAAATGCTTGATGAAGCTGATATCACTAAATAATTGAGAAGTTAAGAAAATACTCCAATTGGGCAGTTTTACAGATAATTATGAATTTGTTTGTATTCAGTACTTTTTACACACTTGCTCTCCAGCTATGTTGATAAATTATGCATTTCTATTACAAAAAAGATATGAAAAAAAAACCCTGAATGTGCACATAGATTGTGTCTAGACAGTTTTATTGTGCTGTGTTTGAAAACGTGGACATTTTAACCTAGAATTCAGGTCTTATTATGCTTCTATTTTATTTAAGAGATTATAAAGAAAAAAGCAATATTTCAATGAAAAAATAAATGCTTTCTTAAAAACATTAAAATATTAATTAGCTTAAGGACAGAAACACTAAAATGAAAACAAAGAAACAGGGGGTTATAATTTAAACTATTGCCATACATCCCAGGTGTATATTTATTTATTCTGAGCTCCAACTCTTTTGTGTGCTTTCTTAGTTCTGTTTGAGAAAAGAATCACTACTGCATTCCAGTCAGTTAAGGAAATTACATTTCTAATATTTGTAATGAAGAAATAAAATCTCTGTCATACTTTTAGGGCAAGTAAACCCAAATTTCTAAATTTACACTTTAGAAGAAATAATTGCTGAGGGTAGGACAGCAAATGGGGTCCCATGTGGGATAGGGCAATGCTTGTCATGCTGTATCAAAAAATTGCTTCCTATTATTCAGATAATTTTAAAATAAGTGTAATTTAGTAAAACAGTGCTTCAAATCCTTTTCATTTTCTTCCCTTTCAAGTGCAATCCTGAGGAAATGTAGTTGAGAACAGGTTTTCTTTATCAGAATGTTCCATGCTACGTGGACATATTTGGTGGGTGGCAAAGCCAATTAGCTTTTGCAATTAATTATATTTGTAGTTCTGTGTTTGCAATAAATTTCAGGAAGAAATCTCTCCTTTGCCATGGATTTATTTTAATACAAATCAATATGCTTTCCAAAATGCTTTTTTGATTCATCCTTTGTTGCGTAATTATAGCTTTTTATTGTAGTTTGTTTCTGTCTATACACAGCATTTGAAATGTAAATAGCTTGTAGTACTTCTGTCTCAACTTTATACCCCACAATACACTCTATATATGAATTATAATTGCTGTGTTCAAGTATTTGATTTTTTGTATAAATGAGATCCTGCAGTTCAAATAATTGTAGTATGCTCTAACTTCTTTAATTCTTTCTTATGAAAGGTTTTTTTAAAAATTCCAAACATGTAAGTAAATATTTTCTCCTTGTCTCTTTTACCTCTTCAGAATTTATAGAAAATTTCAGTACCTTTTAAATCCTCGTCAAGTTTATAGTCTTTCTGGAAATGGACCAATGCCAGGGTAAGTCTACAGTTAATATTATTACCAGGAACTCATTTAATAAAATACTGTATAATCAAATGAACAGACTGAAGTACATATAGCATGTTTGGAATGTATCAACACTGCAGTTCTCTGAATGGCTGCAGAAATGTATAGGTATTATTTGTTTACCTCTACAAGTAAAGCTATGTTTCATATGTTTTGCTGAAAACCATGTATTATTCTGTAAGAACTGTGGGATAAACTTAATTCTATTTGTACCTTTAACTGCCTTTTCAGCATCCTGGGGGTTACTTGTGTTGCAGATGTCAGCAGCCTCAAAGACTGACCAGCAAGACTTCCATTTCTTTTACATACATAAAAAAATATGTGCACATGCATGAGTGTCTGTAATGTATTGGTGACTGCACACTTCTTATTAGTTACACTATCTTGGAAATGTAGTGGTTGGAAAATGACTGGCCAGGCTGAATTGTGCTGGCAGTGACTTGTAATATGGACCAAAGTGCTCTCTGAACCAGCTGGCATTGCAGTCCCTTGCTTAGTGAGCTTCCTCTGTGATTCTTAACTTGCATTCCTGTGAGGATGGGAGAATTACAGTGTATCAAACACCAACCTTTGCCACGTGATATTGTCTTCTTTTTAAATAGTGGGTGCTTTGGTAGAAGAAAATTAGACAGAGAAGCACTAAATATCTGCTCTGTGTGTTATTTTGTATGTAATGGGTGCTATTTATTTTGTCGCTGATACATGAAATTTTACATCAGTGAAAAGAGTTGCAGAAGGATATTAGGAGGCATATGTTCACTGATGTTAAGTTTACACTGTTGTTTGAATACTTTTCTTTTAAATCTTTGTGGTTTTTATTTGTTTAGACCTTTACATGTGTGTAACATTAATGAAAGTGAAAAGCATGTTGGGCTCAATGCTTTTAGAAATTAAGATATCGTGCACTGCAGTACAGCTCATGTTAACCTGCTGAATGGTACAAAACCAGCCCAAAAAATGGAGATGATTTCTTTCATGCATGTGTCTTGTATCTGAATGCTACTGCTATTTTTTTTACTCAAATGAAGTTTGTTGATTTTATGCTATTATTGGCATGTGTGAAAAATGTAGTTCAAAGAATAAGTAGACTAGAAGAATTAACTGAGACAAAACTAGTAACTAATATTGTTTTACATACTGTGTAGTAGAAATTCCATGCTAGAAATTGAGAGGATGATTAAAAAAAAAAAAAAAAAACCAAAAAAAAACCCCTGGAATATTTTATTTCATAGTCATCTTATTTCTTCGAAATTAAAAAAAAAAATCTGGCCGCATTTCTGTCCATAAGTGAGTTAGTTTTCATGAATCTTGCTATGTGAAGGAAAATGCATTTTAAGGCAGAGGCACAAGAGGGCAGTGTTAAGTTCAAGCTGAAACCCTGCACTGAAGCAATTTAAACATTTGTCTTTTGAACCAGGACAGTGTTTTTCAGAAAATGTTTTCAATTTCACTTTCTATTAGAAATCGAAGTAGTTTTAGTTCAGAGTCACTTTGAAGAAAATTCTAATTAATTTTCAAACAGGCGCTGCTTGTTTTGGTATATTTTTAATTCATTTCACTGAAATGAATAATCCTAAATTTCTAGTTTGTCTCCTGCCATCACTTCTTGCCCCTGGCAATACTTTGTAAGCTGCATATAATTTGGTCCTTTAGTGAAAAGTTGAATAAACTCTGGTGTTTCGCTTACCAGTACTTGTTTTCTGTGAGGGCTGAGTTGCATAATAAAACCTGCCCATTCATTCATCTCTGTAATGCCAGTTATAGTGGATTGTCAATCCAAATTTTATATTTATTTAATTTTTTTCATATTGCATGTGAAATTTAGGTCAAAATGGAACAGATTAGTGTACTGTACAGTACAGAGAAAAACAGAAGTGTATTTCTTCATCCCAGTAAGTTACTTTTACTAGAAAGAGACAAACATAATGTATATTTATTTTAAAACATTTATGATTACTTTGGTACATTTTAGTTGAGCCTATTTTGAGATGTGTTTTTTTTTTCTTTCGATTACTATTTTCAGCCATGTTTACTCAACGTAGAGATTATCTGTAGTATTAGCTAAGAATTTGCATTTTTTTGTTAGAGCCAACCTCTCTGCTTTAACCCATAAGTTAATGTTTTTAATTTTTGATGGTATTTTTCTCATGGGCTGCTGTCATCAAGAAAGAAGTTTTGTAGCTTGTGTTCCAAACATCCGTGGCTGACATGAATTGATATTTCCAGTTAATTTTTGTCAAAAAATCTCTGTAATCCCTTTTCGATGGGCAGAGAGAGGAAAAAAAAGAACTAGGAGACTAAGAAAATTGCAAATCTTAGGGGGGCTGAAACTGCTGGTTTGGGGTTTTTTTAATGGTCAGCAGCTCAATTACTGTGTGTTGTTCTACCTCTTTTCTCTGCATGTTCATGCTGAGAAATGTGTTGGAGAAAAGGACTTCAAAATAACAACAAAAACACCCCAAACCAAATCACAACCCCCTAAAACCACAAAAAAGCCCCACCTTTCTTAATACCATTTCTTTTATATTTTTCTATAACTATGCTGGCATACAGCAGGACAACAGAAAAATATTTTGAGCAAGATGACAGTGAATTTTAGTGTCACAACTCAATGTACAATTACTGAAGTGCATGTGTTGCCTACTTTCATAATAGATTGGGTGGTACATGGGGAAGTGCAGGAACAGCAGCAATGACGTTTCATGCAGCTTCTTTGCCTGCCTGACCTAGGGTTTTTGGAGCAGTTTATGTCAACACATGTGATGTACATAGTCTGTATAAAAATATGTACGTGATGCAAATAAGCCTCATGGCAGCGACTCTTGCACTGATTCCTTTCCAGTAATGGAGATCTGCTGCGAGGCCTGAAAATCAAGAATCTCTAAGCCAAAGGGCAACAGCACACTTTAAACATGGGTGTAATAATTAATGGTTTAGACATTCTTTAATTGGCAGTAGAGGGATATGAGTGAGCTGGAAAAACCTTGTAAGCTCTGCAGCTGAACTCAGGCATAAAAGGTACTCCGCAGTTACAGACTGCCACAGTTAACACAGTGACGAGAAAATTGCTGGGCTGATGCATTGTGTAATTTGTGCCTGGCACCTGTGTTTTTTGCCATGAAAGGAGTTTCCCTGTTTGGTTGTTACATCTCTATAGGAGTCTTCTACTTCTGACAACAACTGTTATTGTGGGTTTAATGATCTTGAAGAATCTGAAATTCAGTTATTGTTCACCTCACAGAGAGGTAAATAATAGCAGGCTGAATAGCAGTCGAGCCACAGAGCTGCAGGACACTGTAGAGAGGTCAGCGTTTCACAAAGTCTTTGTCTCTCTGAAAAGGCCTCTGTTCCCTAAAGTTCTATTATTTAAAATGTTTAATTTATGGTATTTTTATACACTATTATAGAAATTATATCCACAAAAGTTGTATTTCTTTGTAACTTACATAAGCATTTAATTTGGAGAGCATCTATTTTTTGAATTCGAGCTGCAAGTTTGCCTCAACAGGCCTTTCTAAATCTTAAATTCTGCCCACTTAAAAGATGCCCAAGACAGCAAAGCTGAATCCCTGCAACTTACACTGTAATTCAATTGGGAATCTACAGCATCTGGGCTTTTTTACCTTCACAAAGCAATAGGTCTGTTATGAAAATTACACTATTTTCCTTAATTATTTGAATTGATTGCTAGATCATTTCTTTGCTGTTGGACATTTGGAATACCCAGAGTGTTCTGGGAAGGTATACACACCAAGAATATTTTTAGAAGATAATAATTGCATACAAACAAAATATTGGATCTGGTCCATATTTTCCTGGAAGAATTACATTTTTGCCAAAGAATGGCAAAGCCAGCAATGGTGGGTTCGTGGTACTCTAATGATAAAAATTATTTTTGTATACCACAAACCAGTAGAACTTAGAATTCACCCGATCTTCACATATGAGACTTAAATCCTGAAATTAGAGATATATTTTAAGCAGCTGTTTAACAATATTTTTGCTTCTATGACATCTGTGATGTTGGCACCTGAAACCTATGCTGAGATCCACTAGTGGATTATTCTTTTGGGCTGTCGGTAGTCCTAAATTTTGCTTTCACTGTGAGAGAAGAATGCTGAATGATTTCATGCATTGCTGTTATGCCACCTTGTGTGGCTGAGTACCTGAAGTTCTGCATAGTGCACTGCTTTTGGGTATAAGAGGAATAGTCATGTACAGGTAACTAAATGGAAAATACTGCAATTTATATTTTCATTATTGTGAGTAAAATTTCAGTTTTGCTCTAATAAACTAAATTAATTAGATTTAAATAAATACTTTAGATTTTTCTCTGAACAGTTCTGTAAGAATGTGTATGTGCTTGGTGCCTGTGCATAAATAAATTAACCGCATAATACAAAATCAAATAGTTACATCCTCTACATTGGTATTTTTTTCATAAATAGATCCCCTGCATTCCTATGGACTTGATGAGGTGATTATGAAAAACTGAGTTGGAGTAATATTAGGTAGCTGAAACAGTTGCCCTCTTTCAGGTGGAAATTACTGATTCATCAGCAGAAACTCAGTAACTGCCTTTGAATACTTGGTTCTGGCAAGATAAAATAAAATTAGACTGGTGTTGATCACTCTCAGAGTTTCAAATTTTTCTAAGAAAATTCTGGTTTTTTAACTTAAGCTGACATTGTGCAAAATCTTTACAATTACTTCAATTTTTTTTTAGTTTCACTTTAAACCGCTTTTATTAAGTTCTTCTCCAGCAGTTTTTTTTTTTAATTCTTTTCAAACCATGTGAAAAAATGGTAGATAAAAAATAACAGGTGCTATTAAAACACTAATTGAGTGCAATTTTCTTGGTAAGCAGTACTGACTTTCTCCATAAAGATCTCTAAAGAAATGTGTCAAATTCTTTCTATACAATTGCAACACTGAGTCTGAATGAAGCCTTATGAAACAGAAAACTGTGTTCCCTTCCCAACTCCTGATGTAGGCTGCACATTCTAATTCAATGAATAAGATTTATTTACATATATAATTATATAACTATATTTAATTTTATAAATTAATTTGATTTTATAAATATTTATATCTGCTATAGTATATTTATATACACTGCATTTATTCATGCAAATATACACTGTACCATGCATTATTTTTATGTATTTTGTATGTTAGATTTTTATATAATGTATCTATAATTTTTATATTTAAAATTATATAAAGAAAAGGTTATGTTAATTTAGTGCTATACTTTGCTTTGAAAATTCACTGTCTGTGAATATAAAAAGCCCCAAGGGAAATACAAATGCAGCTTATTGAAAATGTTTTTGACAATATGGTTTCACCAGATTTTTCAGTCCCCCACTTTTTTTAAAGTTACACTTTATTGATGAAGACTAACTATACAGTCAAAACAAAAAGGATCTCTGATATCCATATGGTGAAAAAGCTTGTTTATAAAAAGAGACAGAGGTTTAAGTCTATACTCTCCCAGTCTGGAGCAATGCTAAAATCAACCCTGTGCTTTTGGTGCTGTTTTGGTTGGTTGGTTCTTTCCAGACTTTCTTTTCCATGAGCTAGAAATGCTTAAATACTTAGAAATCAGTACCCTGCCATCACCTCTGGGCCATAATTTGACTTTACATTAAGCTGGCATACTTTCAGTGTAGGAAGCAATGTGATTACACCTGGTGACTCTCTGCCAGCCCAGCACATTGGCTTGCAGTGAGAACACTGGTGGCAGGAGGTGTTTGTCTCTATGCCAGGCCATGAGAAGGGATGGACATGCACACCTGTGGGCCAGGGCACATCTCAATGCCTGCCCTTGTAGTGCTGGGAGGTGACTCCCAGCAGAGGATCTTTCAGCACATACTCTTATTAGTGTTAGATGTGTTCCCCACATGTACCCAGTCAGATTTGGCACACAACGTTTTGGGTCACAGGAGATCCTACAGCACTTCTGCAGATGTGTGAAGTGGAGCATAAAAGGGGTGAGAACGGCAAGGCAGCCTTTAATACAGGGCAAGTAAGCATCCTTCAGTATTATATTTGCACTTGAAATTGCTTAAGAGCTCTTCTGAGCAAAGAAAGTTACAGGGTGTGGGACATGTGATGGGCTTAATTCTTTGCAACTTGGCTAAAATTGAAATTCTGGTCAAAACCTAATTGAACAAGAAGTTGGCCTGTCTATTATTCTACATATTATATAACTTTTTTATTCATTGTGTTTTTCATTTCCTTCTCCCATTCTTGATTTTTTACTCTGTAGTTTTTCATGTTCTTGATTTTATCAAGAGGTCCAAAAGATTTATAAAACTTCCTAAGGGCAGAAACTACATTCTCCCTGCAGCATTACAATTGCAAGCTGTTATCTATATTTATTTGTATTCAGGAATTTGTTTAAATATATTAGTTGTGCATTTATTAGGAGATTGCAAACTGGATATCAGTTCTGGTGACTAGAATATAGAATATCCATTAAGATATCTGTAACACTAATGAATACAACATATGTGAATGAACATACACATACATACGTAGTAATACGACAAAATTACTGAAACTTTTTTGTCTATTGGCAGTTTATGCGTAAGGACTGATTTCAGCATGTGTCAAAAGCTATCCTGAACTGATGCATTCAAATTAAAATATTGAACCTTAGTGTTGTTTTACATATCCTCATTTTCCAGCATTATGCAACATTGTTATAGAAGGAAGTGGATGAGGAGGTGGTGGTACTCACTTGATGGATATGGAAGAAGAAATAACCAGGCAAATATTGCCAAAGATATTTTACTTTTAAAATACGGTTTTTAGGATGATGGAATGAGGATCTTCAATCTGATGCTTTCTCATTTTGTATTAAACCATGAGGCTAAGTTGTTTTTACCAACCACTGAATGTTCAGCTTAATATGTACCAGTGTTCTACCAGAAGTATGAAGTTTTCATATAGCTTCATAGAAAGAACTTCAGAAATAAATGTTATGGCTAAGATATTTAGACAACTTAGACTTTTC
Organism: Pyrgilauda ruficollis; assembly: GCF_017590135.1. Taxonomy (NCBI): domain Eukaryota; kingdom Metazoa; phylum Chordata; class Aves; order Passeriformes; family Passeridae; genus Pyrgilauda; species Pyrgilauda ruficollis. Next base: position 7,097,395 of record NW_024519206.1, on the reverse strand, counting down.
TGTCCTGAGAGACTACCTATCCATTTACAACTAAGTGAACAGAGAATGTTTTTTGACAATAGTTTCAAACAAGATTTGAAGTCAGACAAAGATTGGACCAACCATCAAGTCCAAACTTTTTCTAGTGTTAGTGCACCATATTAGCCCTTGAATCATTAATTTTGTTTGAAATTTTTCAGATAATACTGGTAATAATTAATAATAATGTTGGATTTTATCTGTCTAAAAATGAATGCATAAGCAGAAGTGATTTTTAAGTGATCATTTGCTATTTTCTATTACAAAATGTCTTAAGCCATAACATGTTTACATAATGCACAATTATATTGATCTTAATTAGGTATCTTCATTTACTCTTTTTAGGTTAAATTTTTTCCGCGATGTTGCTGAGTTCAGAGTACTAGCATGTGGTGGAGATGGAACAGTAGGCTGGATTTTGGATTGCATAGGTAATCTATAGCCTTCACACAGTTTTGCTTGGTTTTCATTTTCATGGTCTTCCTTATATACCAATGCATGGATACAGCTATTTCAAGCATCAACTTGTTCATTTAAATTTTTGAAATGTGTTAGTTTGGGACATGATTATTTTTAAGGGTTCTCAAATTGCAAAAGTTATTTAAAATCTCTAGACAGTGTTTCTGGATTTCCTGAAAGCAAGAAATCTGAATTAATCTATTTTAATTTCAGTTCAAAGTCTATTCCCCAACTGAATCAAATCTAACTTGCTAATTTTAAGAAAATTTAATTTAGCTCACTTGCTTTTTTTGGTTACCAAATTTTTGTTTATGCTACATTATCGCAAAATGAAGATAATGTATTAAGAGGTACTTCAGTTCTGGAGTTCTTTTGGTCAGTTGCCTGCAAAGTCCTCTGTAAAAATCATAAGGAAGACCCACAAGTCTAGTTATTACAGACTTAAAATGCTTGATCTTCTCAAAGGTTATTGAGGAGAATGTCTTCCACATCACATGATCATTTATTTAGTGTTAGGCTGCAGAGAAAAATAGTGGGCATGTGTTACAGCATAAATTAGGAAGTGGATCAAGAGAGATCAAAAGACTCAACTTAAGTGAGGTGTTTAAAAGTGTGTGCTTTGTGGGGGACCAGAAAAGTTCACTGAAAAATAAACTTGATGTCATGAAGGAATGATAGCAAAGGAATATTTCTAATCTTGGTTGGAAAAAAGTCTTTTGCAAATGCAAGCTACTGCAAGTAGCTCTCAAATAGCTTTCAGAGTCATAAATTAATGTACGTAAACATCAAGTGCATTGCCTAAACTTGGAAGAAACAAAGTTTCTTTATCATTAGCTCTAAAATGTCATGAAGTTATTTTCTCTTTCAGTAACATACTATGTTCTGCAGCTAAGAAATTACTTGGGGGATCCAGGAACCATCTTTTTTTATAGGTGCAGAAAATATATTTTCAATGCTGCCTTTTAGGAGGCAAAAGCACTTTAGCATATAAAGTGTAAGGGTACACCTGTTTCTAAACACTTTCTAATTTGGTCTTCCCTGCTCTCATGATATACAAACAGCTTTAGCTGAGAGCACAGCAAGAAAAAAGAAAGTTACAAAAATAAAAGACAGACAAAATAAACAAAAAAAAAAATTCTCATCAGTTTGAAACTTTAAAACTTTTCCTTTAATCACTCTATTAAATATTACATTCTCTCAAAGATTTCCATTAAACTGGTTATGTGAATGTTAAATCTTTCTAAAATATTGATAAATATTGATTTCCCTGCTACATCCATTGTATAGATAACTCCTGCTGATTATTGCTGATAATTGTGCATAATTCTATAAAAATTAATTAAATATAACTTTTAAAATAGACATGCTGCTCATTTACATTAAATGGGAAATTTGACAAATTATTTATTTGAAATATATCATCAAGCTTTCAGAAAGACTGTGTTCCTTGACAAGGCATTTCTCATTGAATTTTGAAAAGATCCTTGGGCTTACAATGCTACAAAAATACCAGTAAAGATGCTATTAATTCAAAGATTAAAAGATGCTATTAATTCATTCATTTCAAAGGATTGTTTAATAAATACAAAATTGCTACTTATAGGCTTGATCAGAAAGTGCTCCCTTTGGAGGTTTAATTTCTGACGGGCAAACCCATCTAAGGTCTTGTGTTAGTTCCAGTGAATTCTTGGTAGTGGTGCTCAGGTGTAGACACAAATCCAGGTGAAAACACAGTTTCACACAAATTTGGTCACCCAGGTGAAAAAGTAGAAGGTTCACCTCATTATTCATGCCCTTAACTATTACTCTTCTGTATTCACAGCTGGGAATGGCAGAGGTGAGAACTAGAGCAAGAGCACCATATTCACTCTTGGAAAGATCTTCAGTATCATTGTTCATGAATGTTTGTCATAGCTATGATTCACAAAGTCCTAATGATAACAAAGGAGTCAATTAGGATTACAAAATCCTTATGATAATAAATGAGTAAATTAGGATTAAGGATTAAATATCCAGTGAGAAGGGACTACAAAATGGACTGACTTGTTGAAATGCTCATTGCGGAGCAGGCAGCATAATTTCATATACAAAGCAAGTCCTTCACTGAAACAAAACCTAACACAGTTATATAATACCATGCAATTAGATAATTTTTGTTCCTTAGTTGTGTTTTTTTCCTTCTTTATTCACAGAGAAAGCGAACTTGATTAAGCATCCTCCTGTTGCTATCCTGCCTCTTGGGACTGGCAATGATTTAGCAAGGTGTCTGAGATGGGGAGGAGGTAAACACAAATCAAAATGCAATTTATTACTGACTTAAAATAAAAGAAAAACTTACATCAACATCTACATTTGGATTTGTTTTCGTAAAGAGCCATTATCACCTTCTCTATTTTTGCAATGATCTGTTTGTAATTCTTGTATACAGATGTAAGATATTAAAGGTTGCAATCACACTTCATACCTTGTTTGTAGCTTCTGCTGACACCAAAGTTCCAAGGTGTAATGAGAATAGTGTATAGCTGTTTGGTTGGCTTTTACCATCTGTATTGCAGTTATAGCTTTGATCAATACCTTGTAAAGGGAGCAGTCTTAAATGGGATTTAATTGGGACTGTTCTGAAAGGCTTACTGAAAACATCTAGTAATGGGTTAAGAGTAGTTTAATCTTTTTTAATCTTTAAAAATATTAAATTTAAAGCATTTCTTACCCTCAGACTAGTTTCTTTGACCCACTCCCTTTCTGTTTTCCTGCAGAGGATTCTAGACAATGTGCTGTGGTATTATTTATCAGAAAATGAGAAGGCAAAGAATGCTGAAAGAATAATATTTAGAAAATCTAACCTTTTATACCCTTTGCATCCTTTCCTGGATGTATGGAGACTTTCTCTCAGCTTCTCCAAAAAACTCCATTCAGAATCTGTATTACACGATAACTTGAAGGAGACACAAGGAAGAAAATCTTAGGCAAGATTCAGTCTGTGGTGAAAGCACTTCACTTTATGGGCTCATAGCCAGGTCTATTTCAGGTCTTGGTTGTTTCAGTTGAGATGTTTTGTATGGAACTTGGTTGTTTTATTTGGAACTTCTCAGCCTTTGCAGATATCTTACTTCTTCTGTCTCATCAGTTTCCTTTCCAAATGTCTGCCTTGTTGCCAGATAGTCTTTAGCAAATTCTCAGTAGTTTTCATGCTATAGCACTTTGTTATCCATAATGTTCTGACAAATCATTTGAAAACCTCCTTTATTGTCACAACTATTGATTGTTTACATTCTCATAGTCTTAGGACAAAAAAGGAAAACAAATGAGACAAAGCCTATTGAAATCAGCCCTTGCTTAACTTTCTGAATTGTTCATAGAGCTATAGAATAACTGAAAGAGGTCATAGGAAGTCACTAGTGCAATCTGCTGTTCTAAGGTCAATCATGAGAACATTTAATTACATTAACTGGGACCTGTCCCTACTTCCACTTTTATTTTTGTTCTGTAACTTAAGTGGTTCCATTTGGTCTAAAGTAGAAAAAACAATAGGGAAATATTCTGGGTTTCATCATTCTTTGCCAAGTTGCTTTGTGGTAAACAATACCATAATAGAAATTTTCTGGAACTTCCATAGATGGGAGAGGAGACAGGGATTCCAGAAACTAAATTGCTGGTGAGTGATCTCAAGGATGCAGAGAAACCGAATTGTGCATGCTGCTGTCATGTGGTGGTTAGCAGTAACTAGCAAAAGTGTTCGCGGCAACCATAAACAAACACGTCAGCAATGAGTTTTGAGCAAGGAGGCTTTGAGTAGCTTGCCTGGCTAAAGCTGTTAGACCAGCAGTACATACTGCTTGAATAGGAAATCTTGTTTTTTCTGCTTTGAAGAAGGACTGAATCCACAGATCTTAACTATCTATTACAAAGTCATTTGTTCTGAATAATACTCAGACTTGATAATGTCACTTAGTAAAACCCCCACAATTTTTCTTCATGCACACATGTTTTGTGTATACTCATGAGTGCATAAACAAGTTTTCTACTCAGTTTAGTGAATTACATGTGAGTGCTTATTTGCAACTAAGAGTAAGTTCTCTCTACAAAGCAGGATGAGGCTCATAAAGAAGTTGTTGAAATAAGCAACAATGTTACTTTTGCTTGTAATGCTATCAGTTATGGATTTGAAATTTTGGATTTGATATGCTAAACCAGGTTGAAACAATCCGTGAAAATTAGTAGGTAGCTTTTAACCTTTCAGTGTCTTGTCAGACAAAACAGCAATATGCCTCTTTTGCATAAATTTTGAGATCAAAGGAATTTAAATATTAAGATTAATTTCTCTTCAAGAAAATTTTGCAAAGTCCATCCTTAGCTTTATGGATCATTTAGAAAGTTCAAGAGATTCACAAATTTTGAAGATCAAATTGTTTTCTTCATCACAAATTTGATTTCCACTGAAGTCTGTAAAATTATTCTAAATTTACATGCTTAATTGTATTTGTGCTTCTTTTAATGACAAGTGCTGGAAAATTGTCAATGCTTCAAGCACAATCCTGCTTTTAAGGTCTCATATGCATTGCTTTCATTTTTCCAGTCATAGAATCATAGAATATTTTGGGTTGGAAGGGATCTTTAAAGGTTAGTTAACTAGTCCAGCCCTCCCTGCAATGAGCAGGGGCATCTTCAATTAGATAAGGTTGCTCAGAGTCCTGTTCAGCCATCTAGAAAGAGAAAAAAAATGTAATGAAACTTTATTATGCTTGATTAAATAACTGGTTTTATGTTTTGTTAGGGTATGAAGGTGAGAATTTGATGAAGATCTTAAAAGACATTGAAAATAGCTCAGAGATTTTACTGGACAGGTGGAAATTCGAAGTAATACCCAATGATAAAGATGAGAAAGGAGACCCAGTGCCTTACAACATCATCAATAACTACTTTTCTATTGGCGTGGTAAGACTTATCCTTAAATGATTTTTGTTTTCTGTTTTGAATAAATATTTGCATCACATGCCTTCAAATGAAGAACTGTTGGCTAGAGATCATTTATAATGTTGTTTTGCTAGTGAAATGAATACATAGGTGACTGACAGCAATTTGCATAAATTTACTTCCTCACATTCAAACCGGAATTATTTTTCAGGACCTTCTACCTTCCTATTTATAAAGAAGATATTTGTGTTGTTATTAATGGTTTATGAGCAGCTATAATACTAAATCTATATTGTCATTTTGGAGGTCCTATAAAAATATAAAGGAAAAACAAATCACTTAAGAACTCTTAAGTAATGTTTTCCATTAGTATTTACATAGTCAAAACTGTTTAAAGGAACTGTTGCATTCTTTATTTCTTCAGGGCAGTTTTAAATACTAAAGCAATAATACAAAAAAGAAAGCCCTGCATGTATCTTCTTGGTTCTGCCTTGTAGGGAAGTGAAGTTCAGTTCAAATTCACAGTTTGAATGAATTAGGAGGAAAAGTGTTTTAAGCAGCTCTTTATGTCTGAGGAACTGCATCTCTGGTTTGTGCTTCTCTGTGGTTTTCTAGGTAATATCTATGCTTCTTAATATTAGCAGAATTTCTTTATTCGTATTTGATTTGTGATTTGTTGTTAATTTCTGATACTATTCTGAATTACATTACTTCATACCTCATTTGGCTTTTTCCTGGGTGATTCTTCCTGCCTATATGCAGAAACCTACACTTGATTGAATTACACTCTCTTTTAATTTTTACTGTTTTTCCAAAGCACTGTGAAAACTAATGGTGACCTACAACACATTGCACATTGCCTCATAGATTCTTGCCAAATAATAAGCACAGTCTCTAATCCAACATGAATGGAACTTGCTGTATGAACTTTGTAATGGTATGGCAGAAATTGTGCTTAATAACAAACAATCTAAATGTATGTTTAGAAAGGACAGGAAAGTAAAACTGAATAAAATTGTGCTGGACATAGGGCTCTTGATGTTTTAGGACCATAATTCAGGTTGGAAGGGATTGCAGGAAGTCATTAGTTCTGAACAGGGTCAGCTGTGAGAGCAGAGCACATTGCTCAGGACATTATCCATTTAGATTTTAAAAGCCCACAAGGATGGCACAATCTCTTTGGGCAACCCATTGTGGTGCTTTACTGTCCTTATGGTGGAAATGGTTTTTTTTGGTTTTTTTTTTTTTCCTACATGCTGTCAGAATCTCTCATTTCAACATAAATTATATGTCTCACATCCTCCTGTCATATGTACCACTGTGAAGAGTCTGGCTTTGTCCTCTTGATACCTCCTCATAGGTAGTTGCAGTCTGCTATTAGACCTCTCTGGAGCTGCCCTCTTACCTGTTGATCACCTTATCTAGTCAGTCTTTTTTTAAAAATCTCTCCAGCAATCAAGATCATAATACCCCAAGCTAGATATAAGAATGCTGGGGTAGCCAGTGTTCAAAACTTTGCTGAAGCTGAGCATGATATCCCTTGCTCTCTCCTCATCTACAAATCTAGTTTTATCATAGTACCAATCAGAAAGCAATTTACCCCTTGGAAGGAAAATGATACACTAAGTTGAAAGGAATGCTGGAGACAGTAGCATGTGTATGTGAAAGGTTTAATTACTGTGTTCAAGCCAAACAAGCCCTTTTTTTCCTATGGCAATCTCAAAGCTGTGATATGTACGCAAGTACTATACTATGTCTAAGTAGAGAAAAAAAGGTAAGAAACAGAGATGTATGTGTAACCAGCTGTGAATGAATGTGGGTAACATTCAACCTGATGGAAACACAAAGCACGGAAGGACCATAAAAAGCGGACGCCAAGCCATGTGTCAGATTCAAAGCAGGAGCTAGAAAACATCTAAGAGCAATGTAGAACAAGATAAAGATTTTTCAATTGCTCACATCCATCATTCTGTCAGGATGGCAAGATACCAGAAGAGAAGTTCCATCTGCTTCCTAATAATACTGGAGTCACTGATACGAGCTAAATATCCAAGAAAAATGTGTATTGAAGTAGTCAAATCATATTTGCTTTAAAAAACAAAGATACCACCACCCCAAGGAAAACAAACCAAAAAACCTCTTCAAGACTATAGTAGGGTCATCTGAAAATGAAAGCTTGCCTTGGAAAGTCACAGATTTGGGGAGCTGGACAAATATAGTTGGTAATATTAGAGGACAAATGAGGAGGAATGACGGTGATGGGAAACATCAGGCCAACTGTCCAAGAGTGGAAAGTTCAATTACTGATGTACTTCAGAGAAAATACAAGTTAATTTTCCCACAATCTACCCAACTAACTTTAGTAGTCATATATTCATTCACTAGGTTGATATTATCCCAGTGATCATCAAAGACAGAGTTCAGTAATGTCAGTATTGTATTGTTATCACAGACTGTGTTCCTGGGCTTGCAGTGCTTTTCTGCAGTTGCTGCAGTACTGGAATTTCAGTCTTGTCACTTCATTTAGCCAACTTGCTGTTGTTATAATCAGAGGGAGTGTGTGTGTGTGTGTAGACAGAGTATTTCATTGGATGTCTTATTTGTCACGGTTAACCTTTTCCTATGGATAAAACAGTTTAACTTGTGCTGCTTTCTCCAAGCACGCGGCTGCGTACCGTTAATGATGGCTCAACGTGTATATGTGGACAGGTGCTTCAGATAAGCCTGTGTTTGTAACACACCTGGTTTCTTTTCTCCTAGCTATTTTTTTGTATCTGTATCTCAAGCCTGTAAAAAAAAAAAAAAAAAAAAAATGAAAAGAAAAAAAACAAAATCCAACACTTCCCTAATCTAATGTTGTCTTAGAACAGGGAAGTATTTTCACAAAATCAGTAATAATTCTTCAGTTCAATGCTTGAAATTACCCCCTCCAAAAAAACCTCAAAACAGCACCCAAGCAAACAAAATAATACTCAGACTGAATCGCCATATACTCATGACTCTATGCATTACTCAAAGAAGAAGAGGAAAAAAGTGGATAATGATATCCTAAAAAATAAACCCTATCTTTGCAAACAATTTTTCTGAAGTCTGCTCTCAGATCGTGCCTAGATTGAGCCATTTCCTTTAGTGATGCAGTCATAGTAAAGCATAAATGTGCATTGTTAATTATTAAGTGGATGGGCCTATATTCTATCCACAATACATATACTCAATTCAAGTACACACAAAACAAGATAAACATGGAAGATGGTGAAATAATCATGTGCTGATTGAGACCTCAGCAGCATCCATGGAAGATGAGGGACCAACAGACAATGAGGCAAACTCTCACATAAAACCACAACAGGAAAACAACTTGAGAACATTATTACCTTGAGAAGGACTTCCATGTGTGCTCTTAGGAAACTCCATAATGGCATGGCCAGGAACTTTACATAGTGGTAAGGTGTGAAGAAAGCGTTCTTTTAAACTTAGGGATAAGTAGTTTAGTTGTCAAGCAATATTATATTGTTGATACTAGTCACTGAAAAGGGAGTGACTGTCAAGGCTGTTTGTCTTTTATTGGGAAGTTTGTAAAGAATGTCAAACATGTAGGGAAGCTATATTGCTTATTTTGAGTGCTTCTCAAATGATTGTCTCAAAGTGAGATAAAATAGGTGTTTTGATAATGGAAGAAATGCCTCATTAAATGTTCCATTTTGATTAAACATTAGAAACCTTGGCTTCCACTAAATGCTTTGTTGAAAGGAGCATGTGGAAGGGGGGAGAAGATATCTTACATACTTAGGGGTAGGAATGTGTGAGAGAGCACAATATCTCTCCTTTCTGTGCTTTCTCTTCCTGGTGGGTATTCAAGAGAAATGAAATCATGCAAAATCTATAATGAAGTTCCTTTTAAAATACACCTCATTACTATTTGATATCTCACAATTGATAATTCTTATTCTTAAAGATAGATTAGTTTTTCAGAGGCTCCTCCTAGATTGGAGCAAATAGCTGTAGGCCAAACCAAAGGCATAGTCGTGCTGGGAACCAGCATTTCTGGACCCAATCTTTTACATTTTTATGTAAACTACTTGAAAATATTTAAAAAAAACAAAACAATTATTGGATTCAGATAATGGCTTATCTGAAAAAAGGTAACAATTTTTAAACCAAACAACTCGTCTATTTGCCATTGACTTTCCTGTTAGTTACTAATAGCTCTTCTTATTGTTTTCCATTTTGTGGGTAATAATGCTGAAAGAAATTATGAATAGATGTTAGCATGTCAGTCCTAAAGTAGGTTTTCCAGAAGCAAGCATAATTTTGAATTTACTGTTCTGCCACTGAATTAGCTTAGAGTTTAGACTTTATGGAGCCAAAATTAGGTCAACATGAATCAGTACTGAAGATCTTTAACCGTGAACATTTTCTTTCTGTTTTCTTTTTTTTTTTTTTACCTTTTAAATAAATAATAATAAATTTATCTGATGTTAATAGGAGATAAAATGTTATCAATGCTGTTTAACTATCACTTGAACTTTTGTAACTGCATGGGGTGTTGCAGAATGTATGCTGCTAAGCCAGTTGCAGTTCTGTAGGTAGACTGTTGGAGCATCATAAACTGAACTTGCAAACATCTGCATTGTCTTTTAGTACAAGTTTGTATATAAATAAATATTACTGAGCTGGATTTTAAGGAGAATTATACTAGATAAATTGTGGCAGCCTTCCCTATGTTAAAACAGAGAATGCCATCTAAAATGAAAGCAATTCTCACTGGTGTTTGGGTAGTATTCAAGGTGTAAGAATAAACCAAATGTTACGGTACTAACTGGCATTTACAGAAGGCAATTAGAAAGATTATATTAGCAATTGTATCTCCTTGTGTTCAACTTGAAGCGTTCTGTATGAATGACTGATTAGGTAACTCTCTGATATTCATCTCTATTTTCTTCCTCTTGGGCCAGAGTCCATTAGAATTTTGAACTTTTGTTTTTGACCAAGTTATAGGTATGTTACATGTGTAAAGAACATATATATTCTCTCTATTCACACTGAAGTGATTGCCTAGTGTTCTGGCTAGGAGCACTGCAAGGGTTGCTTCCCTTTGGGAAACCAGCAGCCCCTTAGAGGTTTACATTCTTTGTAGATCCAGAATTGCTTCTACCTTATCTACACTGATCACCTGAATACATGCTTTAGGGTAAGCCTACTTGGGATCTTTGCTACTGGTGCTCTTTTATCTACATACCCTGAAGAGTCGTCAGCAGAATCAAGTTCCTTAGGAAGCTTAAAGCTACAGCTGATATTATTCAGATTATTTCATTTGCACGAGGTATTTAGGATATGGAAAACATCTTATCTGTCTACTTACTGACACAGGATTTAAATAAGAATTTTCCAGCTTCCCTTCAGCTGAAATTTTGAATACATGTGCAAACATATACAAAAGAACATATTGGAGGAAAAAAAATGCTCTAGGACAGCAATTAAGACAGTAACCTGGAAGAGAACTGAGGGATACCCAGATTCCTGTTCCATCTGTTGTTTTTGTCCATTTGATTAACTTGTACATGGAAATTTAGAAACTTACATTACTCTCTTCTAAAATGAATAGGTAAAAAATTTTAATGCTGAAACAGAACTTATGGAAGTAGAACACCTCAGTCTTCCATTCAGTCTTTACAACATGTGGTCATTGATTTCATTGCAATATGGTGATATTCTCACTTGGATGATTTGCAGCAAAAATATTTTTTGCGAGTGTTTTAAGTTAAGGCAATAAAGATAGTTGAATGTGCCTGGAAATGTTCTGTAAGTTCTTTGAGAAACAAGTCAGTATTATATGCTGGATTAATAAAAAAACAGCAGTTATCACATAGAGGGGAAATTTCATTAATACTAGTAAGTAATACTATCATCAGGATGTGTTCTCTGAAGAATTATTATCATAAAGTAGTAAAGGTCTACAACAAAGACAAGTGTACTTTTATGACACCTAATATGTTACTATCCAAATGCACTATCAAATAGATATTTGAGGGCTCATGATTTAATATTCTTCAACCTTAACCAGTCACTAAGAGCCTCTAATTCTGCCAGTGGGGAAAAATATGACTTCTTAATTTTCATAATCATAAATTTGAGCTTGTTATGAGTCTGCTTCCCCATCACTATAGTCTAAGTCATCAACTTACACTTCCATGATACCTTTTTTTTTTTTTTTTTTTTTTGCAAGACTTGGAAAAAAAAGTAAGAAATACCTTACATAGAAGCCATATTTTTTTGTTTTCTTGAGAAAGGGCATTCGTTAGCATCAACAGAAACTTTGACTGCCAGAATTTTTAGTCTCAAATACCTAACTGACTATGGGATCACATAATCTTTTATTTTTTATTTGTTTTGGTTTTGTATTTGATTTGTTTTATGATCTATGTTATTTTAGAGTATATTTATTACTAAAAAAGAAAAGGTGTTTATTATTGTGTGTAATATTTACCGCTGTGAATGAATTTAAGTTTTATGCTGGCCCCATATTTTGAAATTTTAAAGCCTCATAGCCTCATGCTGGTAAATAGGAATTTTTTTTTTCTGCATAGGAAGCTATCCTGTTGCTGATTAAATGCAGAAATTAAGTGCATGCACATCTTAACACTGATGCAGTGTGACATTTAAGTATATGTTTAAACTTCCCTGATCTAATGAAACAGTTAAATAGTTGGGTAATTTTTAAGCATTTTTTGCATTTTCACTAATGTGACTGGACAAATGCACATGGTGAATTCTAGGCATTTGGTGTAAACTGATATTATTCAAGTAGGATTTTTAGGTATACATAACTAAAAATGATGTTTAGTGGTTTGCTGAACTAATATGAACATAAGCACATGCCTTAGTGATTTTGTGAATCCTAATCATTACTTTGAATGTGCTAATGGAATGCTGTGATATATTGCATTATTTCTGTGCCAAGGAGGGAAAGAACACTTCATAGTAAACAGTATTACTGCTTTGTATTCCAAAACACTTTTTTTTTTCCTGCAAAAAGGGTTAAAAAAATGAACAATTTATCCGTGTGTGAATTCAAATGTAATATTAAAAGATTGATATTGATACTGGTCTTCTCATAGTCTCAGTCATGTAGCCAAATCTGTAAAAATGGTTGCTATATCTGTGGGGAGAACTCTGCTCTCTTTCAGAAGGAGCATGTTCAGAACACTTTAATCCCAGATTTGAAATACTGTTGTATTGAGCAATCATTGATAGTTCAGTGTATCATAACTTTCTCACATTGCTAATTTTTGCAAATTATTTATTCTTACAGGTTTTGCTACTTGCAAAATCTTCTTTACTCTTTTCAGCTTTATTGCTGAAATATTGAAATTCTTCTGCAGAAATTTTTGGATATAATTTCTGGCAAATATGCTGATGCAGGGTTTTTTGTTGCAGGTGGTTGTCTTTTCATATGACAGCCTATACTGCATGCCATGGAAAGCTGGATCTGTAGAATAATTAATAAATAAGAAGCTGTAGGAGGCTCTGTGCAGATTTTCTCTCACTAATGTGCTGCAGTATTTCCCTGGACATGGAGAATGCAAATTCCATAATTAAGACACACTTAGTCTTAAGTTTATCTTAGTGTTAAGTCTTACTGCAGCACTGCTGGTGGTGTTCCCTGTTAGGTAGTTTCTTTCTGCCAGGGTGGATTTACTTTACCTTCTAAATCCCTGCCATCCTATTAGTCTACCATTCATAATGTACATTGGGGCACCCTTGCATGAGAGTTGTACTGCACTGCATGGCATATGGGAGGTACTTTTGTGCAGAGAACTAACGTGTTGTCGCTTACTCTACTGTGTTATGAGTCTTACTACTACAAAAGAAGAATGATTTCCTGAGGTGCCATTTGTTTTATTTCTTATAAGTGTAAAGAAATGCAAAGAATTTAGATTGTTCTTCCAATTTGATTGGTCATTTATTTATTTTTATTTAATGCTAAAGTGTAAATTTATGCCAGCATATGCTGTAACTTTCTGAAAATATTTACATATATCAAATAAGTTTATTTAGACTTGTGTGTGTGATTTCCCTTACAGTGCAGTAAGAATACCTGGGTTTGTGCTGAATTCACTGTGGGCTTTGTCAGGTTCTGTGAAAATACTGTTTTGTGGGCTGTATTTAAAGCAGCAAGTAATTTTGCTCAGTAGGAGTGTAGCAATTGATGCTGAGGCCCTTCTGTCTGCAAAACATGTAGTTTGGGAGTCTGAATTCAAACTGGATGTAGTCTGTTCCCCTGCTGTGAACTGTCCTAAACATACTTGTTCTAAAGTGACCTAAATCAATTGGTCATTGGTTTAGCTGGTGTGTCCTCATAATATGGAAGGAGCATGCTAGCCACACTTAATATGTTATCTTTCAAAGATATCTGGCTGACATGCACCAGTCTTTGCTTCAGAGAGAATCACAGGAAGTAGGAATGATTTGCTAATAAATGTAATTCCTTCTCTACAGTTTCCCAGTAAACCTGGAAAAGTCAAATAGGTGTGCAGTGTGTCTAACTTTGGCTTACCATCCCTCCCATTCTAGTTTCCCATGTAGATTTTTTTTCTTCTGTCATTTTAAATATTTGAGATTCATTTAACTTTTCATGATGTGGTGACAGCAAGGCTGAAAACCTTGAACTAAGAAAGGCTTCCTTGTTTTTGATTTATGAGTATCTCATGCACTTGCTAGTACTTACTACCCATTCCTGTCATAAAATCATTCTTCTGGCATGGAATCAAAGGCTAGAAAGTGACTTGTTTCCTTAGTCAGTAAAAACTTTGAGAAAAATCCTAGGGAGAGTCTTTGGCAGTTACCTATATCCTTCTCTTTAATTTATAAGAGAGTTGTAAAATAGAACAATTTCTAGAATTGAGAAGATGTTACATTTCATCGATGTCAAATTTGGGAAAGCTAGTTATTAAATAAAATGCAATGAGGAGTAACCTTACTAAGGAGATATTACAAGAGATATTTTTTGGGAAGAAATGCAGTAAAATGAAACGTGCAGTCCACTGGTGTTTTGTCATTGCATACCCTAGCTAGTGGAGATTCTGAGTCTCGTTCAGGAATTTTGCTGGGGTTTTTTAGTTGCTTTTTTTGTTTTGGGGGTGTGATGCATTTGTTTTCATAAAGGAAGTGTCTACAGAGCAGCCTCGTCAGCAGCTATGGTTACAAGTGACAGTTGTAAATGACAGAATGTACCTAAAGACATAATTAATCTGCAGTGAGCTTGGAACAGCTCCTTAGCTAAATGCAACTAAATCAGCTACACAGTGTGTAATTAACTTATAACTGTATTAGTGCTACTACAATATTATTCATTATATATGTAAGTTATTATTTTCTCCATATGAAATTTGTAGTATACTAAGTAATTATTAAGAGTTCATTATAGTATTTTGTTCATATTATCATAATATAATTGTGATGTATGTTCATCTTATTAATGCTGTTATTCCTACTTGGTCTTAAAAGAAATGTCAAGGAAAATGTCAGGAAAATATGATGTGGGATTTTTTTCACACACACTAAGAAGCATCTTTATTCAAATGACATTGAAATTTTAGTCCTTGTCTAGATTTTGTAATTCTTCTTGTTAGTGATGACAGGAGTGTATCAAGGAAGGGTAGAAGCCAACAAGACTTTATGTTGAAGTCAGGAGTAAGGTGAATAAGCTTTAAAGTTAGTCATAAGACTAATTTAGAGCTTAAAGTAGGAAGAAGAACCAAGGAAATTGCTTGAATTAAAAAGGCAAAGATTTTTGAGATGTGTGATGGTAGCTGATGGAACTAAGCTGAATCTGGGAAAGGTTTATGAGATATGCAAGCTGTACAGAACATTAGGTGGGCTGTGTGTACACTGATACCTTCACCTGGATAAGATGGAAAACATATGTCTCTGTGTACACATGTAGAACTATGTGAAAAATAGCTCAGATTTAAATTGTAATCATTCTGTTTTCATGTGAGAGTTAATCCTGATATATGTAAACAAGTTTATGTAAATTAGTTGCTTTACCAACTTCACTCTGACAACATCATTTACCTTTTTGCCATGCCATTAAAGATCCTGTCTCAGAACTTTACTTTCACAGGTCTGTCAGATCCCTACTAAGTCTTTTCAGACTGTGTGTGTGTAGCTGAGAGGGACCAAAGAAATCATAATCATGCTGACTCAAGTGCCCATTGAGGACATGAAGTACTGTTATTTCTGAGAACACAGTATAAAACCCAATCTATTACAAATAACCAAGAGGGAGATCCAATTTATAAGCATTTTAGATCAAGTAAAATTTATAGGTATTTAATTACATACATTTAAGAAATAAATTCTTAATTAATTGCTTAGAAATACTTATTGGTTAGGAAATTAGGAGTGTGATTGGCCATTGGAAATTTTTTCCCTCTGTCTTGTAATTCTGATTCTCTTATTTTAAAAGAACAGTCACCTGTTGATTACATGCAGAATTGCTGCTAGCACTAGGAAATCCATTAGAGACACTGATCCTTTGGGCGCATAATGTATAGGGGATATGTTGCTGTTTAGTGTGTTTTATGTAGTCATAACAGCTGTGTTCTTGGTGCAGTGAGGTAGAAGCAGTCAAAAAAGAGTAAGAAAGGCATTTTGAACACAGACAGAGGGATAAAGAGAACAAATATCAACTATAGAAAACTGATTTACCATGGGCACCTCTGTAGATTTAAAGGAGGAATTTAATGTGTGTATTGGATGTTAAATAGCCACGGGAAATTGTTACTTTGTCAACCACCATACAATCATATGTATGGTATATAACTGCAGTCAGTCTTGAGGCCAGATAGAGAGATTCTTTTTTAAGATATTCAACAAATGCTGTTTAGGAAGCAGTTTGTGGTTTGGGGAGACTTGCATATATACATATATACATATATATATGAGAAGATCTCATGCCCTAAAATATGTTAAAATAGCAATAATGTATCATAAATTTAAATTATATGCATTATTGAATTTATGGTATAGGTTATCCAGGGGGGAAATATATAAAAATCTCAGAGACCTAGAGTTGTCTGTCATTTAGCATTATTTACATATCTAGAGAGTTGCTTAATTGATATTCCTGTGGTACAAAAATATTCTTTATATTTCCAGATCTGCATGTTTTCTGCATTTTGATGGCAAAGTCCCAAAAGAAACATGATTTAACTAAACTGAAAGTGGGTGGATTTAGCCAAGAAACACTTAGTCTTGTGTTACCATCTGAACCAGGTGGAACTAGAAGCAAATTGCTGAACATAAGTTATTCCATGTCCTTACTGGAACAATTTGTACTAAAGAGCCTCTACAGACACAGCACACAAGGAACTCTCTATTCACTATTTGTGATTTTACAGTTTGGAAACTCCAGCTGGAACTCCAAGGGTATAACATAGCATATTCTTTATTTCTGTGGCAATCCCAAGACTACTTAAGCTTATAAAATGCCAAAGAATGGGTCAAAATGGTTGCTCTTGTGCAGTTATTTTACGTTACTGGTGATGTCACCAAGACTAAGTGGACTGATGTGGCACTCAAAAGTAAGAGCTTTCCAGATCATCCTGCCAAGCAGTCTCACTACAGGCGATGATTCCCACCCAGGTCCCTGCAGGCACATGGGCACCGCAGTGTGCTGTGGTACAGCGTGCACCCACTTGCAGGTGCACATTACTTTAGCACCAACATGCCACATGCAGACTCTCCAATAACTGTGTTGAGTAGACAGAACACTTTTCCAGGGCAGCTTGTGATACCATCCTGGTAATGCAGTTTCTGTCTGGAGGGCTGTCCTTGGCGTTACATTTAGTACTGCTGCAGTGGAAGGACTGTTCATGCAGCCGTTGCAGTCCCTACACTGACGAAGGAAGGGCTCCTCAGCTGCTGAATTGTCTCAGGTGTTCACATATGCTCTCCTTGCATTTCTGCCCTGGCTTTTAATGTTTCCCTTTTCACTGTGCTCTGTAACTCATGATCTTGTATTTTATACCTCATGTTGCACCAGCGTAGGTTTAGATCGGATATTAGGAAAAATTTCTTCACTGTATAAAGTGAGCTACAGTCAGGCATTGGAACAGGCTGCCCAAAGAAGTGATGGAATCACCATGCCTGGAAGTGGTAAAAAATGTGTGTGCTTGTGACACTTCTAGGGATGTGATTTAGGAGTGAATATGGCAGTGGATTGGACTTGATGATCTTAGAGGTCTTTTCCATCTTAGATCATTCTATGGTGTGAAAGAAGCATTAAAATTGTCACCAGTCACTTCAGAGCTAGCTGCTCATGGTATTAGCCATTCACAGTTTCTGTCTAGAGGTGTCATCTTAAAAATTCTTTGCAAATGTTTATCCCACATTTAAAAAAATAATTAATCTGTATTGCATGATATTGATTTACTTCTTTCTTAGAAATATCCTTGCATTCAAACAGATCACGTAATCCAGAATGTTAAAGAAAATAAATGGGACAAGTCTTGGTATTATCTGGAGAAGCAGATGTAAACTGGGGTTTTCTGGACTTCTATGCAGCTAATATTTAGGAATAGCAAGATGCACAGATTATATGGATCCAGCCCTGCTGATCTTGGCCAAATGGAGCAAAAAACCCCTGAACTATGTAAAGCACATAGCCTGGGAATCCAGTTCTGATGTATATAGGGCTTGTCCAAATTACTGCAGCATTTTGATTCCCATAGAGAATGGCAGGAAAAAGATCTGCTGCCTTGCATTTGTAAAATCCCATAGTTGGTGACTGAAAGATTTTTTCTTGCCATTCTCTCCCCTTGGGGAAACTCCGTGTCACAGGGGGTGATGTCAGCTGAAACACTGATGTGTCTCCTTGTTTGAAAACACTGTCTGTGACCCGACACACAGATGGATTTATCACCTACCTGAAATATCCAACCACATTCGCTTCTGCTAGGAAGCGTGCTTACTTTTGAAACAGCAGTGGCTGAAGAATCTTCAAGGAGGTGAATACTTCTGCTAGGATTACGTGGAAGGAAGCGTGCTTACTTTTGAAACAGCAGTGGCTGAAGAATCTTCAAGGAGGTGAATATACCCTGTCATAAGTATTGATGCTGGGGTAGAAGTTGGGTAATAATGAAAATGCCTCTGAACTTTGGGTTTCCACCTGCCTCTCTGGATTTCAGTGATAGTTTCAGTATGGTGGTGATATTTATTTTGTTCTGCACTGAGAGGAATAAAGGCTATGCCAGTGTCTAGAAAAAATGCTGTGTTAAGCCGAAAAGAATTGCTGTGGCAGGAGGGTTCTATGATAGTTCTTCAGGAAGATAAATATCAGTTCAAATACTGTTTTCTGCTTTCTTAGCAAAATAGCCCTGAAGAAAAAATACGAATTAAAAAAAATAAAATGGGAGTCTAATAAGAAAAAAGTAATTTTCTGTGATCATTTTTGAACTTATTAATAAGCACAGCCTTAGTTAAATGACATTTCCCTTCTTAGGAGTGTTATTGACATTCTGATATGAGACAGAGAGACCTTTAATGAGATCTCAATCAAAGGTAATATTTATATAATGATACATGAATTCATAAATGCTAGTCAAATAAAAATGCTGTAGCCCGTTTTGGCCTTCACCTTATGAAAATCTGTACAGGTCATAAGATGAAAAAGCTCAGTGAAGGACGACTAATACTCTCACCTGATTGTCTAATTATTTCTGACTAATTGTGTGAGTTAATGTTTGAAGCTTAATCTCGCAATATAACTTAATTCATCATCCAGAGAAAATGCATGGAAAAAGACTGAAATTTTCTCCCTTGCTCAACATATGATCTCCTTAACACTTGAGTTTATGGTGATTTCTAGTCTCATGTAAAAAAGGTAACATGTATGTAAACTGTATGTTAGCTACCAAAGAAATGTGCAGACAAGTAGAACAGATCCTTAAAATTCCTGTTTCATACCTTTGTTTTTTCGATTCTTTTACTAGCCAAAATCACAGTCTATTGCATTTTGTTGTAGCTTCAGAGGGCAAAAGCCTATGAAGAAAATCAAATTTCCCAAGGTCCATCCAACTTGACCTTGAACACTTTCAGGGACAGAGTGTTCATGGGGCATCCCATAACTTCCTTTGTGTGTTTTAAATTTACACTATTAAGCACAGATAAAATAGTAATGCAATTCTTGTACTTTTGTTCATCTTCAAGTAATCTGTTCTGTGGATTATCCATTACATGGATAAAGATACAGATGGTGCTGCCTGTGAGCCCAGAATCAGAGCAGCCTTCTTCATGTAATACTGCTCTGTGTGCACATACCAGATTAGGGCAGAGGTAGCTTGGGATGCTCACCTACAGCAGCAGACTTTTTTCCTTTGCTCCACCTTTCTTATTTTTTTTTCTGCATTTATAGCTTAATTGACATAATACTTAATATGGTTCTTTCTTAAGTTATGCCATGTCCAGATATTTGAAAGTGCCTTATAATTATAAATTTTGACCTAAATCTTAAGTTACTTTGTTACATAGTGTATGTACAGCTATATAATCCTTCTACTCTCACAATGTCTTCAAAACCTGAAGAAAATAAATTCCTTAAATTATTTCTTGATGAGTAAAGAAGAACTGTTATATTTGGGATTTCTAATTTTCTAGGTTTTTCTAAAGCTTTTGAAGGTGAAATTAAGAGGTAGTAAATGAGTTGTGTTTGTATTTTTAAAATACTGTTTTGAGCCATATTGTTTCTTGTCTAGATTTGTCTTTTTGATTGAGAGAGGCTACCAGTGTCTCAAGAGGAAATGTTTATTTTCAGGCATTCTGAGAAGCTCTAGGTCACTTCTGTCTATTGAGATTTATCTATCTAATTTTAATATTTAATTCTGAAAATTTCTGATTTCATTATATTTCATTATATATATTTCCTCTTGTTGTACATTATTGTTTTTTGTTTTCTTAGGGTTTGAGTTTGGTTTTTTGTTTGTGGTTTTATTTTTGGTTGGATTTTTTGTGGGTTTTTTTTTTTGTTTGTTTGTTTGTGTTTTTTTCTTTTTATTGGCTGATTTGTTTTGGATTTTTTTTTCTTTTATTTTCCAGAATTTCAGGGGAAAATTCATGCCAGAAAATTACATGAACAGCAAATAATCATGAGGATCAATATTTCTGAATTTTCAGATCAGATATAAAATGAAGTTTAAAATGTAAAGCCGCACTTAATCTTTGTGTGTACAATATTACATATCAGATTTGCCTATATGGCACCAACGTGTGTTTACGCAAACAAAACATTAGAAAGTCATGGGGCTAATGAAATTGGGTTCTTGTACCTTTTTGTTGCTACATTATACCTATATTTCATAACAAATTGTCAAAATTTTAAGTAACTGCCTCACCTCATGTCATTTTGTAACCCCAGAAGTAAGTACACTTGTTACCACTTGATTTGCAACTACATTCATGTTACTAGTTATCCCTTAAAAATGGATCTCATGAATAATGAAAATAAATCCCCTTTCTACTCCCATAGCAAGAGGTTTTAAGTGCTACCACCTGGCATCTTAGCAAAAGATCATAATAACCATGTTTTCTTACAATAGTTCATTGAGAGGGTACATGGCAAGAATTAACAAATTTCCACTCTTAGAGCCAAATAAGAAGCCGAGTCTCTACTCAGGCAAACATCAATAGCAGCTTTGCCAGACCAAGACATAGGTGGCTGTTCTTAGAACTATGGTTTATAAAGTCTTTATTTTTGTCTTAACTATTTCTGTTCTTGATTGTTCTTTAGTAAGTTTAAAGTCAAACTGCTGTTCTTTACCCAGCATGTGTTTGGCCTTCTTTTCTGCTTCCTCCGTGAATCTGTTTACTCATATCTTCATTTGTATTCACCCCTTCACTCTTTTTCCCTCTTTAAGGTTGATTCATTTATCCTGTGATGCCCATTTATTACAACCTCATCTTCACCACTCTCTTTTTAACTTTGTTGCTTATCTGTGTGATAGGAATTGTTCCTGCTTAACAAAATCAGTTTCTAATTCCATTTAGCTAAGTAGGTTCAACTGCTTTGTGTGGACATTGAAGCAGTTTAAAAGTGGCTAAAACAGTTTTAGCTTAACCCAATTAAACTAAATCAATTTTGACCACTCTTTAACCACTTTAAAAGCAACCACACAAATGAGTGCATCAATTTTGTCTAAATTAATTTAGACAAATCAGCAGATTTCACATCTGTAATCCCTTAGTATCTCTTTTCAAATTCTTTCTCACAGATCACAGACTCCCTCACATTTTCTTTTTGATCCGGTACTCTGATTTCCAGACGAGGCTGATTCTGGAATACCTCTGAAAATTGTTTCAGATTATCAGACTGCAAAATACAAAATTTTAGAACGGAAATAATGGTTTCAGACAAACTCTGTTTCATTTCACAACACTGTGATTAACTTAATACTAGGGTACAGAATATATTCCTGGAGATCAAATTCACTGTCATTGATTAGTGTACATTTCAGCCTATCAGAAAGGTTAACAGGGCTTCTCACATACCAAATATTGGAAATAGCAAGGGCAAATTTCAGGAATAAATTATTTAACAAGTATTTTATCTGGATCAATCTCAGTCTTTCCTCTCTTCTCATTTCTAGGTGATAACAGCTAATCTTATTAATCAATCCTGGGGGAGGTTTAACCCTTTCAGATAGTTAGGAATGAAGCACAGCACTTACAGGTAGAAGATTGCATACCACAGAGCAGCAACACAGAACCTAATTTTCCATGTTTAGTAATCACTTAAATACAAGCTCTTGCTAGAAGGGCAAATATGATCCTTAAATTTCTTCTGAGGGAAAGACTGAGTAAACACAACATGCCTTGGATGCAGTCTTGGTGGATTTGTGCAGCTGTGACATCCATATTTCAAAAAGGCTGTTGAAAGATTCAAGGAAGTTCAGAAAAGTGTGACAAGAGTGGTTCTGAAGGTTTAAGAGCTTTATTGCAAAAGACAGTGAAGAGACAACTTGATCAGTCTGAATGTACCTTAATGGGAAGAAAATACATGGTAGTCAGCAATCTGTTAAGATAGTAAAGTTCCTCAAGATATAAGCTGAAACTAGACAAACCAAGGTTGGACATGAGCCACTGAAACTTAGAAGCAGAGGAAATTAGTCAGAGACATAATTATGTGCTTGCTTTCATCACTTGAACTTTCAGTTCAGGATGGTACCATTTCTGGGGGAAAAAATAGCTCAGGAAGACGTACTGTTTATCTAGGAATGGCAGTGTTCAATGTTATTACCTAATTTAGTCAGGAATCATAATAAACTCTATGTATGCAGGGAATCCTTGGTCAGTGGGACCTTTCCCACAGAACTGTAATTATACCAGGAATTCAAATTCCAAAGGAAAGAAGGAGGGGAAGTAGCAGCACACAGGGAGGCTGTTGCTGGGGTTGCTGGAGTTAGTCCTTCCCATTCCAGCTTGCTGGAGCTCCTTCTGACTTCCTCTGCCTGTCTACAGTCATTTGCTGCTCTAATGTACATAATGCTATAGTGCTGCACATGTATAGCAAAAGAAAATTCAAATGACAGAGTAAATATATAAGTGAAAATAAGCATAATTTTTTGAAAGCAACAGAGTAGCAAAGTAATGCAGAGAGCATAATCATAAGATTTAAGGGCATCACAGTATAGTGTCTCAATGACCACAGTGCTTATTAAGCAAGCTTTTATTTGATATGTAATACTGTGGACTTCTTATCTGCCTGTTATCATGAGGAAGACTATTTTTTGTAAAGGAAAATGTGTGGAAAAGTAGTGGGCAAATTTCCCATTTCTTGCAAAACTAAAATATATAGCAGTTTGATGTTTAACAAGCTGGCCTGCTTGATTTGAGCCATATTACATATTTCTTCATAGAATGGTTCGTAATGTTCCCAAAGTATTGTCAACGCAAATACTTCACCTAAAAACATTTTCTTCTTTAAATGTCTTCATCCATCACATCATCTCAGTCAATCTCCTCAGCCTTTACTCCCTCTTCTGTTTAAAATCTCAGAAAGTGATTGCAGTTGATATGTGCCATATGAGGCTTCACTGAAGCTATTTAAAGGCTACTGAATTTAAAAGACCCAACTGATTCATATGGCAATTTAGAAATGGGGTTAATGGCAAGAATAATTTTGTAGTTCACAGCCAAAAAAAATGGAAAATGGTGCAGAAAAAAAGCATGTACATATGTGAAATACAGCTGAAAAGCAGCATAGAATAATTATATGGTCTTCCTCACCCTTGTCTCATTGCTTAAACTGTGTGGATCTGTATCGTTTTGTGTACCATTCCTTTTTAACTATATTTGAAGTTAAACAGCATGTATGGTGTCTTTTTTCTGTCAAAAAGAGTGACAGCTTCTATAATTCCCTTGTTTCACAGAGTATAAATATTCCAATGAGTGTTTTCATGACTACAGTCATTGAGTTTTAACGCGTATATTTATTGGTTGCTTGTTCTGATAATTTATGGTCAGCTGCCAAGAACAGCTAAGCCTTGCAGTTAAAGATGTTTTTTCAAGTTAGACTAAAAAAATAAGGTTTCTAAATCTAAAACATGTAAAATAACACTAAATTCTTGTATTTGGGTGATAGAAGAAAACTGGGAAATTAATACTTAATTCCCCAAGTTGTGACTTTCTGGAAGCCCCTGCCTGCCGTTAATTTGCATAAAATTTCATATGCAGACTGCAAACAGTTATGAAAGTGCTGCTGTGGAACCTCTAGCTCCAGAATGTATTACATACCTTTGCTGTCAGGTCAAGCTAGAAGATTGCATGCTGGCCTTATATTCTTCTTGAAAATATATAGATGTTTGCTCCTAGTGGGTGGAGTATAAAACCCCTTTGGAAGGCTACAAAAATCTGTGTTTTCAGCTAACTTGGATATATAAAACATATATATTGAACAGCTAACCAGTTATAAACACCAAGTGTGGATATAGGAGTCTTATCTTTCCATTCTTGATTTAGCTCTCAGCAGCAGAAGCAAAAATTGGTATTATTAGTTGAAGTACTTAACAGCTACAAGACTCCAAGGTCAAACTGGCAGCTAGTGTCTCAAATGGATGCAGAATGCATGGTAATTGCAATGAAAAAAATAAAAGCAGACTAAAGTTTACTTGCAATGAGGCTCTTTGTAATTCAGTCACTATATAAAGATGTCTCATGTCAGTGCATATTTAGTGAAATGGTTAATGGGGTTAATGGTTAATAGCCCTTTTATTCCCAGTGCTGTGCCCAAAGCAATACATATCTTAACCTTTCTGAGATTTGGGAAATTTAATATCACAAACATTTGGCTATGAAGGCACAGTCTTCATATGTGTAAAAGCTGATGATGAAGTTGTACCTTAGTTTGCATTGGTTTAGAACAGGAATGAAAGTTTATCTTCTTTTAGATAAATACATAGCACCATTATCACATGAGCCAAGAACAGCATCATTATGCAGTATTATTTATACCATACTTACGCTAAAGGACTGGGATGTCTGCAGCTTATGGTCCCATCAGAGAGAGTCAATACGTTCCTCTCCGGATTGCTTTTCTGGCCAGTTGGTTGAAACCTTATGTTCTGCTTTGTGCTGTCATTACCATTCCTGAAAGTGAGGGGCCCAAAAGTATGATAGAAATGAGAACCAAGGTTTGTTCTTTAAGTATGAGTCAAACTCCAGCCCCTCTGGAAAGTGGCATTTTGATGCCACAAGGGGTAAAATAGCTTACAATTTCATCATTATTCAAATTTGTCTGTGGATTTGCACTGTTGAACTCTTTATAAGCTACTGCTTGCAAACACATTCCTTTGAGAAATCATATAGAACTTCCGTTGGTTTTTAAGGGTTTTTCACAATGCTTTGCTTGAGCCAGATTGTACATATTTTGTTAAAAGGGAAAACAAACTCAAAACCCATATTAACACAGTTCTGCTTTCTATGGTGTACCTATATTTAGCTCTTGCAAAGCCAGCCAGATGAAGTCAATATTTCCTAGAAAAGCCAGGGGAACGTTTATTCCACCCAGACTTTCTAATGAACTAAAGGTTTGTCCCTTTACCTGGCCAGAGTTCTTTTTAACTGTGCTTTTAAATTTGCAGTGATATAAGACATCTTATACTTGTATATACTTATGTACGTCTTATATGCTGACTGGATTAAAGAATCTCACTGCAAGTAAAACTATACATTCTTTTCATTACCATTACCATTGGCAAGTGCCTGCTAGTAAGAATTATTGCATTAACTAATTAGCAGTCACTGCTAAGGCATAAATCACTACCATAGTCGTCAGTCAGTGGTTTTTCTCTTGATATAGGGATTTGATTGTGAAATTTTGAGACTCATGATCAAGGTCTTACTGATTTCATACACACGATCCCATAGAATCCTTAAAGAATTGCATGTTTAAATTCCAGTTGTTCTGGTCATCAGTCTCTACTGAGTAAACCCTTTCAGGTAGTTCTAGTTGTTGGTGCTATTTTAACATTAATTTGTGGGTTTTCCATATTGCATTACAAAATAAACCCACCAAAAATTTGAGACTGTTTTATTATTGCACTGGATCAAGTTTTAAATAATATTTTGGCAAGCATCTAAGTACAGTACAATGCTGAACCTGAATGAAGTACATCCAAGTATGAAAGGGTACTAGCCAGCACTGTCAGAATGCCATCTAGACATTAATTTCCCACATAAAGGGTTTACTAGCACTTTGCATGTAAGTTGTATAACTTGTGACCAGCTGCTTCCGTGTGCGGTGCGTAACTGATGGGAACATATGGCTTTAATTAAGTAGCCTATTCTAGCTGATTTTTAGGCATCTATCCACATGGCATACAATATTTGTTGAATCCAAATCAAGTTTCACAGCTGTCTCTCGAGATAAACTGATTGACTGACATGAGCTGCTTTTAAACATTGTCAGGTTAGTTCCCATAACCTCAGGAGATTCAAATAATGGGGGAAAAAAACACTCAGCCATATGCATGAAAGCTCATATGACTAGTCTTTATATATATATATATATATATATATATATATATATATGTATAAAATGTGTGTATGTTTAACATTTCAGGCTAACCTTAATGGATTTCTGTAGCTACTGATGGTGGAATACAACAACTCAGAGGCCAAATGATCAAGAAATCTCCACGTTTTTCTGATTTGGCTGTATCATGAACAGTGGTTTGACACCAACTTGGACTTCAGTAATAAGGACATGCATAGCAATGGAGAAGTAGAAAAGGATAATTATCAAAGTGGAAAGCTGATGCCTCACTGGTTCACATCAGTGTAGAACTGGTGTGTGTTTGCTGGTTTTAGGAAGAAAAGTAAAAAAGACAGCCATCAAATGCAATACAACCCTTGTGTTTAATAAGCATTTGTTTATTTATTAAAGGCACTGAACATCAGCTTAATGAATCTGCATGTGATTAACTGTGACCATGGAGTGTATTTGTTGATGTAAAGGGAAGAATATAAAAATTAAGATTATGAAATATAAAGAAATATCCATCTTATGAAATTGAAAGCATATTCTCAGTAATTTTTTAGCAATTCATTCTGAAAGAAAGGACATATAATCACAGCTGATCTCATGTAGTACACTGCCCATATATTTTCCTAAAGGTTTCATGTGTAAAATTAGAAGTTTTGTGTGTCTCTGGCAGAATTGGGTGGCAACTTATGTACCTGAGCTACATCTCTAGGTTTACTTTTTTTTTTTTTTTGACATCTCAAAAGGTTGTGTTTTATTACACAAGAAGTAGAAAGGGAAACATGGGCTAAAAAGGATTATGAAAATAATTTTAGAGTCCATGAAATTCTTCTTGGGTAAATTAGGTACTTGGAAAACTGATTGAATCATATAATGAATTCTGATTTACTGATTTTCTATAGTATAGTGGTGATGGCAAGAGCCCAAAACTGACAAGTGCTGTGAGGGAAGGGTGAGAGCACTCTAAATGCCAAGTTTGGAACTCTGTAATTAATAAGCTGTCTCTGGTCTCTATGAAGTTAAACTAAATATTGTGAATTTGAGAAGATGTATTAGCAATGATAACTTTTTACAGTCCATGATTTATACATCTGTGGTAGACCTGTGCTCTGTGACTTGTAACGCTCTTGAAAATATTGTAGTGAGCTGGAATGTTATTTAAGCCAGAAGAAACAGTCAAAGGAAGCAAGTGAAATATACCTTTCTTGACATGTCTACACTGAATAGTAATATGAGCCAGACTGAGGAAAATGGGTATGTGACTCTCTAACAAAGGAATAAGGAAGGTAAATGTAACCAGTAAACCCCTCAAGGCTTATTCATGGGGATTAGGGGTGGAATAGTTTCTTTAGTCAGACAAGGTGGTATAGCAGTTGGGAGAAACTTTTATTACTAAAAATAGTATTGAAATGTCTTTTATTGTTATTTTTAATTTTTATATTTAATACTTGAATGACTTTTGAATTTTTAAATCAAGAACTTGCTCCTTTTTTGCTAAAATACTCTTTCATATTTAAGATTATGTAGTATTTAGTGTGAAGTATGGTGTAAATAAATATCAAATGCCAGATTTAACAGAGCTGATAAATCCAAAGGAAGTGATGTTTTAGATAAGGCTTTTTGTGCCTCCAATTCAGGACACTCATGACAAGAACTGACCTTTTATTCTGTATTTGTATAGCTCTTCTTTGTCCTTGGGTTCATGACAACAAATCTTAAATGCTGTGTTAATACAAATAATAAATAACTGTGGCCTGGCACAGGGCAACAGGAAGAACTTTTGGGAGGCAATCACAGTATTTTTGGCTGCTGAAGGCAGAATTTTTGTAGGGCAAGTAATACTGCTTTCTCTGTTCACACCAACATTTTTAACCAAATAGAACTAATCTTTTAGAATTAATCTCTTTCCAGTTAGGTTCAGGAGCCTGGGGACTCTAGAGGCTCCGTGTTAAACTGCTTTATTCCGGATTTTGCATTTGGAACATCATATACCTGAGAAAATTATGGTTCTATCATTTAGCAGCTAAACATTGCTGTTTGGAAACCATGGCTGCAAGATATGACGATGTCAATGAGAAAATATCTGTGTATGAGGCTGACACTAATAATGGTTAGTAAACTGAAGACAGTTGTTTTAAAGAGAACTGTTTAATGTTGAAATCTGGATATTAGAAGTAGTTGAGATCTGTGATCAGGGATGCTGATCTACTGAATTTGACTTGTGTAATTGTGTGTTGGTAACTGAGCTCTGGCTAGTTTCAAGGGGAAATGATGAGAACTTTATACCAGTGTTTCAGAAGTTCAAATTTAAAAATTAGTGTGATGATAGGAGAAAGAATTTGTTGTTTTAGTCTAAACCCGATCTACAAGTATCAGCAACAAATTTTAGTGCTGACTTCCTCTACATAGCAAAGAAAGTAACAGACTAAAAGCACAAAACTGATTTTAAACTTGTCTTTCCCTCCGAGTTTCTTCTACACTGTTAGTTACTGGGAAACACCTCTTCTGCCTGTTCTTGACTTGGCTGTGCTCTCTCTCCAGTTCTGGTTTTCCACAACTCAAGAAGTAGAAGTTCTGTTTCACTGAAAAAAGGTGTGTTACCTGCCAGTGTGTGGTAGAAAGGTTTGGGGCTTGGTTTGGTTTGGTTTTGTTGTTTTTGTATAATTTTATCCAGTATCTTGTAGTGTTGGTTTGATTTATGAAACTGTGATTTCCATCCCCCAGAGAACAAAAGGAAAATACTGTCCTGTAGGGTCTGCACTTGTCTGTGAGTTGAGTCTTGAGGTACTCTTGTTAGCTGTGCTTTGGCTCTCAGGAGGTACATTCCTGTTGGTGGTGCTGCCAGTGTCAGCGGGAGCCAGTTCCCTCCCTGCTGTTGCACGCTGGCTGCCTCAGGTGTGGATCCCTTCAGCCTCATCTGTACAGTTCATCAAGTTTGCTATGGATGTAACTTCTTCTCTTTGACATATTGTACCTTGCAGATTCCATTTTTTCAGTGAGATGACATCAGATAGCTTGAGAATAGTCATAGGTGTAGGAGAATAAAACTGCAGGGGCATCTCTCCCGTTACTGGGGATATCTTTAGCAGACTGGGACTAAACCAGGTGAAGCCAGTTTTGTGTCATGCTTATGAAGGAGTCTTCAAATTCAAGCCAGCCCCTAGTTTGCCTCTTGAAATACACAAACATTAGTGTGAAGGAGTTTTATTCCAGTATTTCAGAGATCTGGTGATAGGAGGAGACCATAATACAAAAATTCAGATTGGGTGAGTAGAGATGAAGCTGACCAAAATATAGCAGAGTGATGGATATAAAAACACTAGGAAAATTTAGGACACTGTTCAGTGTACCAAGTCCCCCCTGTGAGACAAGGAGTCTAATACTAAATGCTATAATGCACTTTAGCCCTATTAAAGTCAAAGAGAGTGTTCTGTGGACTTTAATAAGAGTCCACACAGAGCCTTTGAGATTTTAGGTAAAAGGATTGGTCAAGGAATCCATTAGTGCTCCCATTACCATTATTATTGTTTTATTAAAAATAAAAATTAAAAAAAACCAAAGAGAAACAGCAAACACCATTTAGTACAAACATCTGAGGTAGCATTTTGACTACTTACAGACTCATTTATATTGCTGGTGGTTTCCTGTGGCAGTGAAATCCTGATAGAGGAGGCAGGGGGAAACCAAATAGTATAAAGATTTAAAGGAAAAAGCAATAACAAATTTTATCAGATTTCCAGGAGATTCTGTATATCTTTTTAGCAATAATGCATATTTTACAGTCTTGATTATTTGTTTGTAGGTACAAAAACACTTTCCTGAATTCTTACCATTAAAAGCATGTTAATTTAAGGCTATCTAGACCAAAATGTGTCTGTTTATTCAGTGCAATCTCAGGATTAAACCTCTATTTTGTAATTATGAGTTGGAAAACATTTATTTCAAGCATGTTTAAGTAAAAAATGTGTGAATGTATGATAAAAGATGTATTATATACCTAATTAATGTCAAAACCAGAATTTCACTAAAAAAAAGATTTATTTTTTTATGATTGTAGAGATAAAGGTACTATTCACTTAATGCACAGGGGGATTTTTATCATTAATTCCACCAGTATTAAATGCTGTATATTCAAGAAACCAAATTAAAGAACAGGGTAGCTTCAGACTTTGTACACTTTAAGCACTTGTGTATTCAAAAAGATACAGTGAAATAGAAAATGCTTTTGAGAGGTTTTTTTTAATGTTACAGTGTTACTGTTTTGGTTTGGTTCGGGTTTTTTGTTTGTTTCTTTTGGGTTCTTTTGTTTGGTTTGGGTTTTTTTGTTAAGGGTTGCATGCTTATATTTTGGAGTAAAAGAATTCTCCTGGAAATGTATATCAGACACATACCTAATATGCATAAAGATTTTTTTTCACTAGAGTAGCTTCACAATTGCTTTATATTTACTAAA
The DNA here is from genome assembly GCF_017590135.1 of Pyrgilauda ruficollis. Lineage (NCBI taxonomy): Eukaryota > Metazoa > Chordata > Aves > Passeriformes > Passeridae > Pyrgilauda > Pyrgilauda ruficollis. Next base: position 7,066,511 of record NW_024519206.1, on the reverse strand, counting down.
ATGTATGGATACTTTTGTTTAGAGTAGTTTTATCACTGTGGAAGCTTTTTCAATATATTGTTTTACTTCAGAAGTAAAAAAATTGTCTCCTTAAAGCTGTTGTTATGATAAACTAAACAGCAAAGTGTTTGTATCTTTTGTTGCAAACACAATCTAGTGCAATTGAAAGCAGAAAACTAAGTAGAGGAAATTTCTTTGTAAGGATCAAAAAATTGATCAAGTTATCAATTGGATAGGAATGCTTTGAGTAACAGAAGCAGCTTCTCAACAGCACCCTCTACCTTACTACTGGTGATAGCCTGAAGTAGAAAAGTTAACAGCTTTTCTCCAGAAAGGGTGAGGAAAGCATTGCAGTAAGATAATTATTGAAAGGATTGCCACTCTGAATTTGTTTCCCAGATACTTTTAGGACAGATAAACAAGAATTCATGTTTGTAACAACTTCTCCTTTAATCAGTAGCCCTACAGCTATTTTAATCTAAGTCGCATAGGTTGAAGTTACAGAACTGGATGCTTGTTTTTATCTTCTAGAAAAGGTAGCCATCTATTTCTTGATAGATTAGAGGGCAAATCTGTAATATGCAGAGATAAAGTTAATTTTATTCTTGTCATGTCTTGCAGTACTTTTTTGGTGACATGTAAAGATGCTTCGTCTATATGTCGTCTCATGTTTCTTTCCTTTGCAATTACCTGAAAGCACTCTACTAAACCTAATTAAAAGTTTTTAGAATTTTTTCCTTCATTATATCTTATAGTGCATTAGTTGGCAAAAAAGCAAACTATCAAAATGTGGTACATGTAGTTGTTTTAAGCTGGATGTTATGAATTCAGTTTTGCTTGGTCATTATTTCTTTTTGTTAAAGCTTCATTCACTGAGGTATTCATCAGAAAAGAGACTCCATTGATAATATTTCTAACATCTGCTGATGTAAGCTTTCATAACTTCTGCTGAAGAGGCTTTCAGGAAAATACATGAATTCTGGACTCATTAGCATTGTTGAACTTGGGGAACATTATTCTGTGTGTGCTCTGTCTCTGTGACCATAGCTGCAAGAAATGATACTTGTTCCCTGTTTACTTATTTTCAAATAATTCAGTATGGAGCCCTCTCGCATACACCTGATGGGTCAGGTGGGACAGGGAGCAAAGGAGTGAAATAAATTGCAGGGAAGTGCAGTTTCCCTCTAACTGAAGTAAATTTTGAAACCTCAGTCTACTATGAGTCAGTGACTGAATTACTAGAGCAGGAAGTCTAAATTAATGTTTCTCTCTGCCTTGCTGGCTGAGGAGATTTTTAGCAGGTTAATTATCCTTTTTCAACCTACAAATTTTGTTTTACTTGTATTATTTATCCTTCTGCTTTTAAATATATATATATTTAAATTGATTAAGAGGCTAAATTGGCAATACTAATCTAGTAGGTTAGAGTGCAAACACATGCTGAGTGTAGAAAAGCCTTTAGTAGCTTTTAAGATTGATTTGTTAAAATAAATAACTATTCTGTGATGTCCAGTAGCCAGAGGAGGTTTAACTACGCAGCATTTTACTGTGGATAATTCATATGATTTAGCATTTAATAAATTGAACTTTTAGTCATGTTTAAAAGAGAAGCAAGAGTAATTTGTATGCATTGGCTAGTGATTGTAAATTATAAATCTGTGGGATTGAGTTCAAATTTGTAATTGGTGGAAAAAAATCAGTAATTAACTGGGAGTACAGAAACGATTTTCTATCAAAGCTGTCTTCCACAGAGAATTCTTCTAAAGCTGTTCATGATTATAAGGGTTATGATACATGGAAACACTATAATTTGTAAATAAATGTCAACATGGTTTAATCTGGTTATAAAATGCTTTTGGAAATTAGAATGTTCCAATTGGGTAAAATAGTTGGATGCATAACTATCTGCTTAGAGCTGCATAAATCAGGTTCCACAAGACAAGGATGCCTTGGGAACCAGGGTAGTTGTGAGTTACAGACAGTAGGAGCAAAGCAAACAAAGTACTTTCATTCTTTCTAGTTGTAGTCTGAAGGATGCCTATGGAAGCATCAACTTCATAGTGCTGTAGTGCCCAAGTGCCTGCAGTTCTTTGGTTTTTTGGGACAGTTATACTTACTATCATTAGGCCTGATTTTCAGTTGAAATTTGTGTTTAATATCTGTTTATTCATCTGTTCTAAATATTTTGTGAAGGGTTTAGCACTTATGAAAAGTGTGGGGGGAGAGTGTATTGGTTTTCTTGGGTTTTTTAGTAAACTCTTTATAATTCATACTCCTTTTCAGCAGATGACATAGGAATTAAACCTTTACTTTTGTAAATCAGCTGCTTAAAAAGTTAGCAGATTAAAAATACAAGGCAACAAATAGGCAGCTGTGTCCAGTTCCTTATTTCACTCATGCCTTGATTTCCTGCAGTGGGCAAATAAAGTAACATCGAAATTAAAAGTTATATTATTAAAATTAGACATAAATTTGCTTCTGGAGACTCCTCAGATTGGTGGCAGGCAGTTATTTGGTGGGGAGGGGTTTTGTTGGGTTTTGGTATTTGTTTTCTTTTCTTTGTCGGACTGGGTAGATATTGGAAAGAAACAGTGGTGATCCAACTCAGATAAAAAGTCTATCAATATTTGATTTTTCACAGGACTACTAGAAGAGTTTAGCCATGTCTAGAGATATAGTGTTGAAAGAAGTGATCTATGTCCCTGGAGGCTGTCTGGGTACTGCTTTCTATTAAGTATTATTATTCTAACCTTCTTGATCTGGATTTTTTCATCTGGTTCAGATTTTAAAGTAGAAAGGAAGCATCCTGGTATAAACAAACCTTTTCTTGTATTATTACACTTTTAAGAAATTTAGCTACATATCTTTCTTCTCCTCTTTGAAGTTCATATTTCTGTCTTCATTACTGTGAATTTTATAGAAATATCATTACATACAGAGATGCATATAATTACTTAAAATGTAGAAGTGTTGACAGGATATGTTTTACTTCTATTGCTGTGCATGAGGTCAGGTATCAGAATCTGGTTGGTCTCTTGTGGGCAAATGAAAAAACAACATTAAACTGTAATGAAAATTATACCTTTAGCAGCTGATTTCTTTATGAAAACAGGAATGTAGGAGGATTCCATTTCTTTATAGTCCTGTGTTGTGCTGCATTAAATTTCAACTGAAGATGAATTGCTAGTGGATCTGTAAAATAATAACTCACATATCTAAATGTTCCAAGGACTGTAAGAACTTCAACTCATCTTCATTTCTTTTCCTTTTGCTTGAAAAGTATAAACTATAGCCTTGCTGAAACTCTGGGTGCGAGTCTATTGGTATTGTGGTAAATTTATTTTTACAGAAAAATAAAAGTGCTAAGAAAGGACATCTTCCTGAAGATGCCGTGCTTATTTGAACAGCAGATTAATGCAAGTCAGTAGTAATTTCTTTTAAATTCAGTAGCACTACTCAGCTAGGCAAGGTGACATTCAGCAAAGGTTTATAATCTCTGTTCAGCCATGTGAAATTTGACTCAGTGCTAGAAACAGACCTACAAAATCAAAAATGTCATGAATGGTGGAAAGCAAATGAACCTTCCCTCAGTTTTCTTGCTTTGTTGGTCCTTCTCCATTTTTCACTCCTCTATTTCTGCACAGTGTTCCTAAAGGCTGAATTGAATGCCTTGCCTATCTCATCACTCTGAGAAATCTGGATGCAGGGGGAGAGCTTGAGGAGACAGCAGAAACAACTGAGTAGTTGGGAGTAGAGAGTATCAGAGAAACAAAAGAAGGTTTCTTTAAAAAAATATAAAAACAAAAGTGCAGATTTGGGATGTCACAATACCTAGGAAAGACATCTTGCTTAAGCCTCAAAAATAGGTGGTAAATTACAAATACATTTCAGATTTAAATTATGCACATACCTGGCAAGGATTTGTAGCTTGTTTCTTACCTGAATCTACCCATGCTGCATCACCTTCAGCTACACAGACCAGGGGACTATACATCATTTAAATCAGTCTTTGGACCACTTTAAATTTCTTAAAATAATTTATCCCTCTCTTCACATTCTTATACAGAAGATAAACATATGGGCTTTTATTCCTGAAGCCTCCAAACATATTTTTTGAAGTAGAGTTGCAATCTAGTGTGGGCAAGTATTCACTGAATAAATGGGATTTACACTGTTGTTTATTTATAGACTTTTATATCACTCTCTTTGCAGTAGAAATGGTTGCAAATTAATATAATTTCACTGTGAGGTTTAATATAAGGAAATGGTATTCCCATTTTCCTGAACCCAGGGCCTGAGAACAAGAATTTGTAAGTACCTAAATCTCCAGGAAATCATGTTCTATAGTGAATTTTTTTGAAGAAATACAGGTAACCTTAGGTGATGGTCTACGTAAACTTTCTTTTTTAGAGTTGTTTTGTTGGATTCCTGCAGAAGTGCTTTCTATTTAAGGTTATGTAACTAATTGTACTGTCTACTAAAACGTACTGTTCTACTAGGGACTTCTAGAAATACAGAAAGCAGATGTACCAATCTGTGTCAGTCCTCCTCAGTTCAAAGAGTGACTTCAAAGAAAATCTTTTTTTTTTTTTCCTCTCTGCTTCTATTTGGGGTTTTAGCAAGACTGTTGTTGTATGAACATGACAAGATGGGATTAGAAGGGGAATTGATTTACAGTGTATTAAGATGGTCCCTTTCGCAACTTCGCTACTGTCAATTCTGTCAATTTCATTGGGCATGACGTGGACAAAATATTTGGTTCCAGATTTTTTTTTTTTTTGGAGTGGTTTGTGTTTTGTTTCTTGGTTGTTTTTTCTTTATTAAAGGGATTAAATGTATCCTCTGTGATTTTTCAAACAAGCAGAAAGAAGGAGTTACAGGATGAAAGGTCTTTAAGTCTTTTTATGAGGGCCACATATGCTGAAAAATGTATATATCACTTGTGAACTTTTGTAAATCTAGTTCTTAGTATGGCAGCTCTGGGGGGTTTGAAGCTCTCCTTTAAAATAGATATATTAAACAATGTTCAGTCAATTAATATGATATTTTACAGTTTTGTAGACAAAACAAAGAACTCAAAGTTGTATTACTTCCCATTGTAACCAAACAATTAAAGAAAGAAAGTCATTGTAGGAAACCCAGCATAATAATAAGTCATAACTCTTATACCTGAAGTGAATGAGAAAAATTAACTTTTACTTTTAATTAAATATCATGCCAAAAGGTATTCAAGCCACTCTGACATATGTAGGAGATAGAATAATAAAGTACAGACCCAGTCTTAATCACTCTGCATTATTAAACATTCATATACTGTCATTAACAGTACCTGTTATAATCCATGTCATTTTGTGCCTTGCAAGTGAAGCACTCATCTCCTTTCAAATACTAATCACAAAAGCAGATGCTTAAGGTACTTGAATAACCCTTTTATTGCCATGCTTTGCACTTGTGTTTCCAAAGTGAGTCTGAGCAGTGTCAGTGAAGAATATTATAAAAACCATATTATGCCTGGCTGTGGTGTAGAGGATATCTCCTTCTATATTTTAGGTTGGTTCAAATACTAGATTCCAGTTTGGATCCATGTCACAAGCACACCTTTTGCCTAGTATTTGCCAAAGTCCTTAGAAAGGTGTGATTTACAGTCTCACGAGATACCCTTTTTTTCAATTATTTTTATTTTTTTAATCGCTTAAAAATTGAGGTTGCAATGTACTGTCACATTTTTCATCAGTGAACTGGAGTTGATACACTGCTTTCTTGGTGTGAACCAAACAGTAAATGTTATAAAATTTCCCAGTTGGCATAAATAAAGTAAGTCACTTTGTAATAAAGATGAGATGATGTTCTGCTCTTCAGACTACATAAACCCTATCATCTGTGTGTAGGGATTCTAACAGAATAGTATTTTTTCTTACCTTTCCCTCTGTGATGTTAAATCATTTAACATTGTCCTATTATACCTCTTTGAGGTATGTAATTGTTCCCTTGTTAGATTCAGTTAGATTCAGAACAGAAAGAGTGTGCAGTTAAATCCAAATCTGGGCAATTTGAAGTACTGATGTTAATGTGGTTTCAATCATTATGCCTCTACTTAAATCTCCTACTGTAATTTTTAAGGATTGTGGAAGATAAATGGTTTTCATTTTTTTATGTATTTATTCATTTTACTATCCTCCATTGCTGTCTTAACACACTCATGGTTAAGAACAGAAATTACATGTGTAAATACCAAAATGCAGGAAAAGACTTCTGAAGTTCACTATATTAGCAAAATGGAAAATGGAGAACATTATTTTTCATTTATGTCCTAATGGTAGTAGATTTATGCATACTAATACCAGACAAATCGTAATACCAGGAGCTAAGTCATTTTGAGGCAGAAGCGTATGAATTACTTTTTTTAGTTGACGGTTTCCCTGTAAGTGACTTGAGCAAGGTCACAAGGACACACTAGTACTTTCTAACTCCCAGAATGTGCTAAATGACCATAAAACACACTGTCCTTCACTGTAAACACGTCTGGATTTCAGCACAGAAATTTATCATTCACTTCTTGTAGAAGCTACTGGTTTAGTTTTAAGACTTGGTATGAATGTGGTTTTGCCCAGTGCCATACTGAAATGTGAAGGTTGGAAAGGTTCCTTATTATTACGGGAAGACTATATTTTTTCCCTTGGGTTTTCTTTTCCAATTCCTTGTATTTTTATCCGCATTTAGATTCACCACTGGAAAAGTATAGTGCCATACATCATTCTCTTACCTGTAGATAAGCTGAAGAGATACTCTGAGACACAACTGCACTTCTTCCTTCTTTTTTTGTCCTCAGCCACCTTTGTCTCTTCAATAATTTTGCACATGATCCCAATGAAATAAAATGTACCATGAATATATTGTGGATCTATGTCAGCCTCAGGCTGATTTCTAAGAGAAGTGAAAGACATGTGAAGTTCCCCATAATTTACAAAAATTGGTAGCTGGTGTAGGAGAGAGGCTGCTTTTGAAGGAAAAGTAGACAGAATTGAGCTGTCAGTATAATTCATAGCAATAGTGCATTAACTATCATGCATTTAGTTTTGAAAGCTAGAAGATGACACAGTTTCTTGTCCATCAGAGTTGTCTTGGGAGTTAGAGGTATGTAAATATAACAGGCTGGTATGTAAACATAACAGATAGACTTATCAGTAAAAAAAGAGTCTTCGTAAGTTCTGTTGCTTGAAAAACACTTTCTTAATATTTAGTTATCCATACCATTTTTAATCTGTTGAGTACCTCACTGGCATAATAATTTCTGTTAATCAGTGCTTTTGATTTTTATTTTATTGTGTTCAACCCTCTAGCTCTTGCCATCTTGAGCGATGGCGTTTAAGTTCATTCTTGACATCTTTGTAGTTCCTGTTCTTCACCAGTAGATCTCCAAAATGTCTATGTCTTTTTGAATAGTCCTAGCTTTTTGCCCAAAATTTTTGGTCTTTTCTTCAGACATAAGTAGCTGTAATTTGGAGGTTTCTTGTGGGTCCTCATTCTGAATTTTTTTCCTTTCCCATTTTAATCAGTGCTGTTGTTTGCAGCTTGGTTAGCCTGAAAAGATGGATGTCATTCATGAATCTGGTTTTCAGTATCCTCTTACATAGAATAAATTTCATTGTCAGCTCATGATGTCAAATCTGTCATGGCCTCCATGTCTAAATAGGGCAAGTTGAGGAGAAATGGGCCTTCTTTTGGATTTCCTGAACCATTTACTCTATCTGCTGTTGTTACAGCTGCCCTAGACAAACAGGAAATGTGAGACTTTTACTTGCCCAGCTATGGTAAGTATTATAGAGGGTGGATGGATGCCATCACCAAATATTTATCCCTCTGCTTAGTATGCAATGTCCCTGTCATCTTCATGGGTATGGAATTTATTCTCCTTTGTGTGTCTGATCAGTTTAACAATGCAGACAATATTTGTGGTTTTGATGTCACCTGCTGAGCCAAACGTTTTTTTTCAAGACACAGTGTGGAGAAGAGTTTTAACAATATATTTATCATTTACTGAAAACTACTTGAAACTTTCAGCTCTTGAGTCAAAAATATGGTTTGCTCATGTAAACTTTATCTCTGCTAGCCTATTTTACATATAGTTGTGCTGCTAGATCCTTCTAAGATTTGACAGGTTCTCTCTGTAAGGTTGAAATGTTCAATATGTTCAAGACATACTGCAAAAGCAAAGAGCTATTTTAGCAGGTCCTTGACGGTCACAGCTTTGTTTCAGGTTACATGCTCCATTTTTCCCCCCTGAATTTTGTTTTCCATTTCAAGCAAACTGCTCTTTTGGTCAATTCCTTGTGCAAGTCTAGTGATAAGAAACTGCTAAAAGAACACAGCTTTTCCATCTCAAATATTCCTACAATTTTCTGTGATTCCTTATATATAAATCTTGATAATCTGGAATCTGTAGTATGTTTATAGTCCATTTCCTGAACCTGTTGAAATCTGTCGTAGGCCTTTTGTTGTTGCTCTTTGTTTTGTTTCAAAGGCACCAAATCTGTCTTCTTACTTGCCAGATTATTTGGCATTTGCAAAAGGCATCCATCAAGACATGTCTTAAAAGACTATAGTTGATAGTCTTTTGTGCATTCTATTGAGCACTGGTGGGTACACTATTGAATCAGCCCAAGTTATCTGCAGAGAATCCACTTTTCTGTACCAGTGCATTTGTAAGGATGGATCATTTAGTAAAACTAATTAAATTGCATCTGGCAACATTTTCTCTAAAAATTGCTACTATTGCATAGTAAGTGACCAAAAAAATCTTGGACAATAGGATTGATACTAATATAGAATTAAATATTGTTTTTTGAATATAACATTCGGTATGTACCATAGGCTTAAAGTTTAGTATGTATAATATTTAAAAAATAAGTGATTATGGTCAGTTCTGCTTACAGAACTGAGTCTGTCTCTTGTGGGTTTTTCCCCCCAACATTTAGAAAGATAAAAATGATGAATAAAATAGCAAGGTAATGTTTATATTGCATGGAGGTGCATTTACTAGCAGGGAACATTTTAAAGAAAAGCAGAATTTATTTGCCAGAGTTTTCATTTTGAACTTGAAATTGCAGGTGTTTGTATCAAAATCTTGATTGTAGAATTTCAGTTCATCCTGACATAGGACAGAAACATTGTAACCTTCATGTACAATTAAGAAACTGAGCTCTGTGCTAAACATACATAATGAAAATCTGTGGAGATTTAAGGATGAGAACCAAGCACTGATATGACATGTAAAATCATTTCAAGTAACTAATGATTACAAAGATAACTTAATCTTTCTTGGGCAGTTTGTAAGCAGAAAATCAAACAATTCTTTAGGATAAAAATAGCTGGTTAATAATTATTAGCTGCACTAAAGGACTGAAGAGTTGAAGCGAAATTTGCTTGAGCAAAATCATTGCTTTGGATCTTCAGGCATAGCTGAGGTACTCTGTTTGTAAAAATTCCAAGCAAAATTAAATTAGAGCTGTTTTGTAGTTTGATGATTATGGAAAGAAGAGGTTTTTAAAGCTCCAGGTACAGTTGATTGTTCCTAGCTATGGGAGTGTTCATGATGCTTTGAATAAGTCCTGAGAACCTCCACAGCAGAAAAAACATTTTGTTCTTTTAATTTTTGGGGCTATTACATAAACTGGGAACCGGAAAAAGGAGGATGATGCTGATACAATCCATGGGCAGTTTTGCAGCACAGGCATTCCCAAACCCAAATTCTCTTACCCAAAGCTAATTCTTGCTCCTCAGATCGAGATCTTTACTGCACACTATTACCACAGCAGCAAGCAACAAGTAAAAAGGGTCTGGGAAACTGGAGCTTGTTTTCATCACTGTGCTTTTTTTTTTTTCTTTTTTAAAAGTTGCTAAATGAAGCAATAAAGAAATTAACAGAGGAGTTCTCCTGAAACTCAACTATCTGTAATTTTCATCTCCAGGAACATTTTTTATTTCAAGGATAATTTAGTACAAAGCTGGATAATTGATGACAATTCTCTCTAAACATGAGCTTTTAAGATCAGGATGGACAACTGTTTGGACCTTCATGGCTGGGAATCATGCCATTACTACCCACAGCCGATGCACATACATGGCTATTTGGCTGTGTACCTCATGCCATCTGTTCAGATGGCATTTTGCCTGCTCACAAATTGGTAAGACCTGTGCCAAGAGCAATTGCTCTAGATGGTTACACTGCAAAACACTGCAAGTAGTTCCTATTTTGTACGAAGTCTCTCTCTTTTGGACATCACTTTAGCACTTTGTTATATCCTGTGGACATACCTGTATACTGCAGTGTTTAGAAACAGAAAAAGATTATGTGCTCCTCCTATTTTACTGCTGAAGCTACCTTTTCTAAACTCTCAGAAGGGAAAACAAAGTACATGTCAATTGAGTTTAATGTTTCTTCTTGTTTTCCATCTGAAAAATACTCATTCATTACAAGTTGGCAAGAGCTAATCAAAAGCTCACAGAAGTTAATAGGAATATTTGCACTGATATAAGTATAGAGTTGTAAATTATATTTAAGTTTGCTTGCTAGCGGGCCAAGGCAAGTAATCTGACAGTGGCTACTTGTAGTCAGTTGATTTGTGGAATAAGTTTCTGAGAGGACTAACAAATTACAGGATTAAATTCAGCTGAGATACACAGTAAATAAAAGTTATCACCAAGTGACATTTATACAACATATAGAATAATTCTGCTGAGTCCTCTCTATTGAATAGATATCCATGTTATACAATTGGCACATTTGTTGACAGCCTCAACTGTGAACCATGGAAGTGAACTTACTGCTTGCCAGCAGAAGCAGCTCCTGTAGGTAAAAGCCAAAGGATATTGGCAAGGAAACCTAAGCTCAGTGGATAAATATAGGACTTTATGTAAAAAATGCTGTCACCCTGCCAGTTTTCATAGCCACTAAAATAATTTTAAAATCAAAACTAGAATAATATTTTTGTTTCTAACAAGACATACAATGTAGAATTCAGAGTATGTGCAAGTGTAAAGCAATTATTTGCCTGTTTGTCTTGGAGTATAATTAACTGTAGGAGTATTGTTTTTTTTCCTTCTGTGGACTTCTCTCTGTGCATGAATGTCACTGCTCAGTTTGAGCATGCTTAGTTGAATCAGGATGATGTCATTTATGTGGGTGAGTTTCCATATATTGGTTAGTGGGAGATATGATATTTTGCTGATTATAATCTGGAAATGTTGCCAAAGCCCTTCATCTTAGTTTCACATAAGTAATACTGACTAGGTTTTGATTCTTGGAGAAAACCCAATGGGAAAGAGCTGGGTAAACCTCAAAAAGGAAAGCAAAGAGATCAAAAGTCAGAACTGTTTGGAGTGCAGGATGTAGTTTGCTTGTAATTTGGATGGGTATTTTCTTGTTCGCACAAACCACTACAAAGATAAGATAAAGTCTTATCTTTTTTTTTTTTTAATTTAGAAAACTTACAAGGTACTTTCAAGTTTATGACAAATTTTATATTATGCAGCTCATGTGTTGTGAGGTGATGCATGAAGCTGATGACTAGAATCCTAACCACCTGAATATCTGTAAAAAAATTTATTTTCTCATTAATTTAAAAGAGGCTGTTGTTTGACTGCTGTTGTTTCTCACTGAAATTTTCACTCACAGAGCAGTTTGTTGCCATGATTGTACCATTTGGTTCCATTACTCATAACAGCTGAAATGTTGTCTAAGGACTGTATCAGTTTTGAAGAATGCAGAGAATACTTTAGAAGGTCTGTTACTATGCATTCACACTACATTGATAAAACCTTTTATCCCATTTTAGTACGTCAAACAAGCATTGCATGTTCCATGTTCTAAAAAGGGTTTATAATTCAAATTTTGTTCAGTAAAAGCAGATGACAAAAACTGTAGAGGTGAAAAAGATACCAGTAATGATTTTGTAAGAGTTGGCACATTTGCTACTTTCCCATTTATCTGCAGGATATTTGGTCAATACTGAAATCTATTGTGTTCACACTGAAGCTTTGTGGTGATACAACCGTCCCCGCAGCCATAAGCTACAGAACTGGCAGGACATACCTGTATACTGCAGTAGTACCATTAGTCTAAAAAGCAAGATTTTGCATCTACTTGTTTTTTCATTGTCTACTTGTGAGAATGGTGGAACTTCACACTTCCACGTGGCAGAAAAATGCTAGCAATTTGATGGGCAAAGTAAAAGCTGATGAATTCTCACAGGTCTAGTGTGCACTGCATTCTAAGTTGAAAATTGGACATAGCTGAATACCAAGTGACCCTTTAACTGAGGCACTCTGAAGTAATTTGAATAACAGTATTCTTCAAAAATCCCTGAAACATTGAGAACTGATTTGTTTTACTTCCATGCAAATGAATGGGAATTTTCCTTTCACTTCACTGGGAGTAGGGTTGTGCATTTCTTGAGTTGACCAGCACAAAGTAACATTTATAAATGGAAAAAGGAGAGGTTTTTTTTCAGCTCCAACAAGTTCATTTTTAAAAGGCACTTTGCTGTAACCATGTAAACCTATGTAACCCTTCAGTTTGTTAACACTGAACTGTAATGAGTCCTGATAAGAAGCCAGTCTGGATATCCATTTAGCTACAGATCTGAACTCCAGCTGATTGTCCTAGCAGCTGTGTGACTTCATTACCATTAGAAAGGCATACAGCCAAGCCAGCTGGAATCCAAAGAGGCTGCTCAATTCACATAGCATGTCAGGTTTTTTTGGTTAACGTATCAGAATTACAAATAACCAAAAAACCAAGTTAACAAAAAAAAACAAAAACAAAAAAAAAACAACAACAACAACAAAAAAACAAACTACGAAAAAGATTCTTTATTGTAAGTCAAAGTTTAAAAGCATTGTTATACCAAGTGTAGGCTATTTTGTCATACAGATGTTGGGGTTTTTTCATGCCATTTTATAGCTATTTATATCTCTTTAATGAAAACTAGACAGAACATTTCCACTTTTGCTATAAACACAGATTTATCCTATAATTCCTCATTTCTTAGTTAAGAAAACAACATTTTGTTGTCTTTTGTATTAATGTTTTGAGAACACGTTATTAGCTTCACTTATTGTTAGCAGTGAATAAAGTCTGCTGCTCTGGGACAATGCAGGTTTGTGAAAAACACCCAAAACCTGCTATAATTAATACTATTTAGCTGCTAGAGACAATATCACTGAGGAATCGCTCTACTGCTGACTGTGTATATTTTTTTTAAGCGTAAAATAGTACAAAAGCCTTAACACCTTCTGCTAAAAAAAAAAAAAAAAAGAACAAAAAGCCAAAAATACAAGGGAAGCAAATGGTAGTTTACAAGAAGGGAATGAAGGAGGACGTATGAAACTACAGAACTGCTTTTAGATAGGTGCAGACTCACTCAAGTACTGTGTGCAGTTTTGGCCCCATGATTTAAGAACATTGTTTGGGTGCTTATGTGCATCCAGAGAAGGACAGCAAAGCTGGCACAAGGGCTGGAAGTCATGTCCTGTGAAGATCACCTAAGGACACTGCCCTTGTCTCGGTTTGTGAAAAGGAGACAGAGGAGTGACCTCATTCCTCTCTGTTGCTTTTTGGTGGAGGGGAAGTGGAGAGAGAGATGCTCTTCTCTTCTCCCTGGTATCCCATTGTGGGATGCATGGAAGAGGTGAAAAGCTGAGTCACAGGAGTGTTAAACTGAACATGAGGAAACATTTGTTTAAGGAAAGAGCAGTCAAACCCTGGAACAGGCTTCCTGGAGAGAGAGGTGGTTGAATCCCTGTGCTTGTCAGTGTTTAAGAGGAATTTGGACAAGGCCCATGCTTTAACTTTTGGTCAGACCTGAAGGGTTCTGGCAGTTGGTCTAGGAGACCATTGTAGGTGCCTTCCAACTGTTTAGTTCTATTCTATTCTAAATGGTCCCAGGAACAATTTTCCTAAGCTTGTGTCTAAAGTGAACTTTTATTAATGAATCTATTATATTCAAGCAAATGAAGAGGAAATGATTACATGCTTGAAACTTAGGGAAATATCCCTGTGGAACCAGAATGGGTAAAGACTCATCTTGTTATTCAAAAAATGTTGTTCCTACTTTATATTTAAGTTCTTTTTCCATGTACTGTGAGATTAATCCATGCAAAATGGACCAGAAGGACTTCCTGAATTAATTCCTTCATTGTTAATGACCATATCAGTCTGCTCTGTTCCTTGCATCCTACCATCAGGACAGTTATGTAGGCTAGGTTCCATTGATATAGAAAACAGGTGATGGGGTCTGTATAATCATGATATAAAAGGAAAGGGCTGGTGGTCAATTTATGTTTGCTGTTTTTTCCAATATAAATACTGACAGGCACCAAGTGAAGCTACTAGATTCCAGTTTCAAGGCAAAAAAAGGAAAGTATTTCTCTATACAGCATGTAATTAAACTGCAAAACTCTAAAGATGCTTGGAGTTCATTGGATCAAGAGACCATGAAATTCATGAAAGGGACATTTAGTAAGAGCTATTCAGCAGGGACCTCTGGCTCTCGAAGAATATTTCAGTTTAGAAGGATCCTCTGGAGATCACTAGACAAACATCCTGCTTGTAACAAGTCTGATCTTTCCTTAGAGACTTCTCTCACTGAAGCTTGAACAGCTCCAAGAATGGAGATCCCACAACCTGGCTGGGCAGTATTTGAATTGTTTCTTGTTGCCTTTCCTCCTGTTCTTGCACCTCTTACAAGAGTCCATCTATCTTTTCTGCATCAAGTAGCTGTAGACAGCAGTAAAGTCTGTCACCAGCTTCCTGTGAAGCTGAACAAGTTGCTTAGGATTCTGCTCAAGTGGTGTGTGTTTTGTCCCCTGAGCAGCCTGCTGTCCCTCTGTTGAATATATTGTGGTATCACAGAATCCCAGGATTGGTCAGATTGGAAGGGACAATAGTGGGTCATCTGGTCCAACTCAGAGCACATGGCACAAGATTGTGTTCAGACAGCTTTGAATATCTCCAGTGAAGGAGACTCCACACCCTCCCTGGTTTGTCTGTTCCAGTGCAAGGCCACAGTAAAGTTGACCTTCACGGTAAAGAAATTCTTCTTCATATTCAGGTGGAACTTCCTGTGCATCAGTTTCTGCCCATTGCCTCTTGTCCTATTGCTTGGCACCACGAGGAAGAGCCTGGATACATCCTCTTGACACCTTCCCTTTAGATACTTACAGATATGGTCTGTCCATGTCTTAGTATTGGGAAGTGCAAGACCAAAGAATGCTCCAAATGTGGTGTCCCAAGTGGTGAACAGAGAGGAAGGATCACTGCCATGTGCATGGCTGGTGGATATAGTCTTTCTGATGGAGCAGAGGTTGCTGTTTGCTGTCTTTGGTGTAAGGGCACACTGGTGACTCACATTCACATTATAGTCCATAAGGACCACTGTGTCCTTTTCTGCAGATCTGCTTGACACTCAGCACCAGCTTGTATGGCAGCCTTATTCCACCCAGATGCAAGTTTTTTGCATTTGCTTTTGTTGAAATTCAGGAGTTTTCTATCCGCCCAGCTTTATAGCAAAAAGCAATTTGAGGGGCCTGAGAGAGTACACTAGGTAAGTACCACTTCACGCTTACCTTCCTAAATTTTGCATTAAGAATCCACTTTCAAGCCCAACTAGACTAGATGGAGTTATTGTATAAGCTCTGCTAAGGTTTCAAGGTTAGATGCAAGAACCTCCTTGCAGGCCATATTCTCTGGCTGCCAAGCCAGTGGAGGAACGTTGCTGAATGCTCCAGTGAAGAGGACATACTGCATGGCCAGATAGAGTGGAATCATAAAACATGGGATTTTGAGGCAAGTTTGGAAGTAACTGATTATATTGAGGTTTGGGTAGAGATTTGGGGTTTGGGTTCTACTCTATGTGTAAGACTCTGAAAGCTATGTATTGTGGATTCTTCATGTCATTTAAGTGCCTCAAAGAAGACAAAATTACAGAGATATTTCAAGCAGAAAACTTAGTGAGGCCTGCCTAGACATTTAAAAAATTGTCAGTTTGTCAGCAGCTTCACTTTCAGCTCTGAACTATATCCGTGGGTAGTCCATTTGTACTTTTTAGATAATCTTATAATTTCCTTTGGAGTCTGAGAAATTTCAATATTTTCAAATTTGCTTCCTTGATATAGATAGATATAAATATATAGATATACATGTTTTTTTATTTGTTTGGATTTTTTTTTAAATACACTACAGGAGTAGTTGAGGATTAGATGAAAGATTTCTAGTGCCTGAAATAAATGTCTTCTGCCATCATACAAAAACATGACCAACCAAAACCCCTACCAAACAAAAAAACCCCCACCCAACGCCCCAAAAATATAGAAGAATATAATAGTTCAGTTGTATGGTTCAGCATAAACCACATTTATAAGAAACTTGATTTCCAAAAGGTTTTCATTAATGAGATACATTCAAACATATGATTCAATCCATTCATTGTCAAAACTGTAATTTGGGCATTAGCTGTGAATGTATTTAAATAATTAAAGTATTACTTTGTCAATTGCAGTGTTTGTAAATTCATGGAAATTTGTTGTCTTGAAGAAATATTTGAAACCAGACTTTTGGTCAAATGCAAGAAGAAAAGCACTTTTTAAAGTACTATTGGTATAACAAAAGTACCCCTCCCAGTAACTCATACCTATTTTGCGATCTACATTGACCATCACAGGAATGAAATTATCTTTATCATTAAAGGTTTAAGTTTTAGGTATATGTTTCCATCCACAAAAGGAGGAAAAAGGGACATCCAGTAAACTCTGAAATCATACTTTTGCACCAAACAAAATGATTGCATAGTTGTTCAGAAGTTCGTAAAGTAGATATGCTTAAAGGCAGCTATTGTTTCATCCATGCCAGTTGTAGTTAAAAAGGCTTTCATGTAAATACTCTAAATAAACATAATGACTTTTGTATTCTAATTTTTTTTGCCTGCGTATTATGCCTCCCAAGTTGATTGATATTAGACTTTGCAAAAAAATTTGTTTATCATAGACGCTTGTTCTTAAAGGTGAAATTAGAAAATGCTGTTTCTAAAGGAGGGAAAAAAAGGAAGGCATTAGGTTAAATATTAATTTGAATGTCTACAATAATGGGTACATATGCTATTTAAGGAAGTCATTATTCCCGTGTGCAGTCAACAAGAGTATTGATTAGAATTAATTCACTACAAAAAGTCTCCAATCATTTTTAACGTAAGTTTTTCCTCTTTAACAGTACCCTGAAGCTTGTCTTTTTCGTGGTCAATTTAGCAACAAATTTGCAATTAATCATTTGTTGATTGCAATGAATGGTCTGTCGATAATATGCAGCTTACATTGCTAAAAGGCTTATACAGAGCTTTATTGTTTTCCTTTTGTCTTGGGAACACTTTGTCTGGCTGTGTTTCCTAGAATGGATTTTGAATAGATATTTTCAAGTAACTCATGCCAGTTTTAAAGAGACACCATGGACTGCTCTGAGAGTATTAATCAAGATATGCCCTAACTTTTCTCTGGCATTACAATATTTGGACATCTGTTCTGACTCCTTACATGTGAAGTAGGACACATTGGCATAAATGAAGGGTTTCATTATCTTAAATGTCATAACATTTGTTTGAATTATTTTGTGTAGATTTTAAATGCTGAAATTGTAATCTTGGGTTTT
This sequence comes from Pyrgilauda ruficollis, assembly GCF_017590135.1. NCBI lineage: Eukaryota > Metazoa > Chordata > Aves > Passeriformes > Passeridae > Pyrgilauda > Pyrgilauda ruficollis. The sequence continues at coordinate 7,048,816 of NW_024519206.1, read as the reverse complement.
TTATAGATTTCTTTGTCCTTTCAAAAGACTATAAAAATTGAAGCCTTTTAAGATTCCATCCGTAATTCTGAAAGCATAATTTACAATTTGTGCAATAACACTGAAATTGATGTAGATGATACTTTAATGATTTTGAACAGTGTAAGTATTTTTACTAAAAGAAATCTAAGGAAAAAAATGCTTTTTAATCCAGAAATGGAATTGTTGTCACAATTTATGTATACATAAAGGCCATTATGAAATGCCTCTTTGAGGAACGTTGACATAAATTAATTTATTTGGAAATTAATGGCAGTTCGAATGGCAGTTTTCATTTTATCAGAAGGAAATTGGGATTAGCTCAGTCGCTTAGAGCATGGTGTTAATAATGCCAAGGTTGTTGGTTCTATTCCTGTATGGGTCATTCACTTAAGAGCTGGACTTGATGAAACTTGTAGGTCCCTTCCAATTCAGAACAGTCTGTGATTGTGATTCTGAAATGTGTGTTACATCCATCGTCCTTAAAACAGTGTCTTAATAGTACATTTCTTCTGGCTAGGAAGTGGCTTTGAATACAGTGTACATAACTGAAACTAAAAGAAAGGCTAATTCTGGTTCCAGGCTTTTGCAAATGTTTGGAAACATTTTGTTTGCACTGATCTTTAAATTGCGTATGTTTTTTATAGGTTTTGATTGTTCATTAGCAAAAAAATATCCAGTAATAAAAGTAGGATTTAACTGGTTTACATTGTCCTTATTAATGCTATTATTATACAAAATAGTTGCAAACATTAAGATAATCTTACTCTGAGATAGTATCTGATGTCATATGGATGTGATATTTATGCTTGAGTAAAAGTTAATATTAACAACATTTGTCTTGGCTAACATTATAAGGATTACTTGCTACAAATATCAGCAAGACAAGTGTCTGCTTACTGTGCTGCAAATTTGGGAATTCTAGCTTGTCATTTAGTATTGATTACACTATTTAAGTAGTTGAGCAAAGCAGCACTTTACAAACAGGTGCTCTTTGATTTGCAAATTTATAAAAATCTAGGAGCAGCTTTCAGCCTACTGCATTATTGTTTTTGAAGGTAAATTGAAAGGTGATTTGACTATGCTTTCATTGAGACCAAAGATTTTTTTTTTTTTTTGCATCTTCTTTCTCATGAAATAAATTAATTTATTGTCAAAAAACGAATGGGTTCTCCATCTGTAAAGTATATTTATAGCATAACTCTCTGACCTAAAGTTCAGAGAAACTGCCCCATTCATGTTGTTTGCAGTGAAAATTTTTGGACCTAACTTTGGTCGTATGCTTTAGTTATCTCCTGAACTTACTCTTACTTGTCCTGCCTCTGCACTGCAGGTGTCTGCACCCTTAGTTTGATCACCTGGAGAGTAACTTAGTACTGTAGGTCATTCATTTGGGGAATTATACCCTAGTATTTAGTGTAAACAACTTAGCCTTCTAGAAAACCTCATATGTGTTGGCAATCCTGAGTAAATGGGTCTTATGCAAAGAGATTTTATGCAGATATAGAATCCTCCCAAACAATTTGAGGCTGAGAATAGGATACTGGTATAATATATTCAAAGCTACCATGAAAGCCCTAAGTTGCTAAACAACCATGACGCACTGAGTCTGTCCAGATGGTTAGGCAAAAAGCATTATGCAAGTGCACTCTTGGGGGAATTTTTTTTGGTAGAAAATTTAAGGAATTTGTCAGTTTCACTACACTACTCTAGACTTTTTCACTAGTCTTCTGCACATTTGGATCCTTGGGATGTGGAAAGGCAGCAAAAGCATTTCTTTGATCCTCTATGAAGGATTAGTTCAGTACATTGAAAGCAATTTGGACATTATTATTTCTTGCGTTCAAAATTCTGTACGTGATAAATCATAGCAGAGGGCTTTAGTGCAGTTTCCTGGGTTTCTGACCACATCAAGAATGGTATTTTTTATTTTGCTGTAGGATTGCTTAAACCAAGAGTGAAATGCATAGTTTGTGGTTTTTAAAGTTGCTGGGTGTTTTTCTCTTTTCAGTAGAAACCATTTTTGGCCCACCATTTTCAACAACTCCATGTTGATTTTGTTAAAAAAAGTTTACAGTTCTCAATTATTAGTGTCTTTATTACAATCAAGAGCAAGGTTTTTGTTGTCCCTGATAATAGTCTGTAACTTATTCCCTTTATTGCACATAATAGAACCTTTCTGTGGAGTAGATAAATACATTTAACCTCAAAGCCTTCTAATGCCCAGAGTCTACAAAAATAGTTACTGCATAACCTTTGTACATTATGCTCTGAGTATATCATCACTGTAAAATATTTTGCATATCTAAATTACTTATTTAAAGCAGCTGTAGAAAAAGCTTGATTTGTTTTGGAAGGAAAATATATGTGAATTAATTTTTTAAAATTTGAATTCGTCTCCCATAAACACGTTTGTATTTTGACATATTTTAACACTTTTCCATATATCCAAGTATTAAGTCCAGAAAAGGCTTTTCGTTCTCTAAGCCATAGCATGTTTAGGTTGTTTTTTAAATCAGGTTCCTATTATTCATAGAGAATATTTTTTTGAGTCCTTAAATGCTCAGTAAAATGGCATATAGTGCCATTTTTTAGTCTATTTCATGTTTTAGATAGCTGTTTCTGCAAAGCCTGGGCTTTATTTAACTTGGGAGCAAGTTAAATAAAGTATAGGTCACTGTTCATATGAACTACTTACCTTAAGTCACTGAGTTCACATATTTCAGAGATTATTAACCCCCTGTTTTTCATAAAAATATTGGTCATTGACATGTAGCATGTGACTGGGTTTTGCACTTCAAAAAAGAATCTGACCACTTACACTGTGTATGGAAAAAAGTACACATTAACCTTGTAAGTTAAAAATTTGATTAACAGGAGCAGTAAAACCAGTATGTGATCAAGATGATCTCCTAGGGTGTAATCTCTTCCATCTGATGTTATGAACAATTCAATTTAATTTTATTTCTGCTGTGCCTTTTCAGAAAAAACACTGTGGTGGGGGTAAACTTGGCATGAGTAGCTCATGTGAATCTAGCTCTTTCTTGGAGGTTTCTTAGTTGGCCAATTATTTGCTGGCTTACTAATAAATAGATTTGTCTCAGTTTGATGTATAACTCTTCTGCCATTTTGGTATTGTTGCCTTCCCACAGCTGCATAACACTGACGGATCCTTAGGGTCTGAGCTGGATCTCAGGTACTTACTGATACAAGGGGGTGGTATCTACCTGTGTTGGTAGAGCAGAAAGGAGGGAGTCAGACTGAAGGAGCCTCCACAAAGGGAGGAATTAGAAACCTTATACATCTTAAAAAGAAAATAGAGAAGAATTCAGAAAATATTTTGTTTGATGTGACACAAGAGCAAATGCAGATATTAAACAAAAGTTAAGAAAGTTGCTTCTGGACCTTTGAGACAGAACAAATAGGCTGTATGAAAGATGTAAGGGAGAGGATCTTAAAAAGTTTGTCGTAAATCAGCAGAGAGAGAGGGTGAATGTCTGTAGATAAATAATCCAACATCTATCCCTAATTTATGAGTATGTTGGAGGGGTTTTTTATAAATTAATATTTGTTTGTCCAATAGGAAAGATAATAAATAATATTGTAATGCAAAAATTTAAATTTCAAATAGAAAACATAATGAATGAGGAAAACAGTGACCTTTTTCAATTAAGAGAAAAATATTCTTTCAGAGTGTAAATCAATGAGAGATGTTTTAGTGGTTTGCATATTTCTTATAAAAATAAATACCTGCTATGGAAACAAATGAATAGCATAAATATGCATTAAAATTAAAAGACACTGTTGCCAAGGTTTTGACTAACAAGTTATGGGAAGTTGCTAGGGAGAAGTCAGGTGAACATTTATTATTTGATTCCTATCAAGCAAATGAGTGTATAAAATGGGTGGTGATACAAGCTTTGGCTTGAACCCCATCGAGGATCTCAGAGGACTGCTCAAACTGTTGCATTTCAGGCATACCTTCATAAACGTGAGAAGCTAGGTGTGCTCAATTTCTTGTGTGATTAATAACAAAAGATCTTGAAATAACAGTTCAGAGCAGAAACATGTCCACATGCCTTTTAAGAGAGTCTTTAGGAGAGTCAAAGGGCTTTCTTCTAACTCTTAAGCATACTGGGAGAATAGGGAAATCACCCTGACAGTTCAGGCACCTAAATTAAGAGCCTACATTCTGCCTCCGGGGATACTACTCTAAGGCAAACATAATCAGTGTTCAGAAAAAAATACTCAAAGGGATTTATATTTGTTCGGGGGTTTTGGGGAGATTTTGTGGGGTGTTTTGGGTTTTTTTTTAAAATTATGAGTGTTTGAAAAATCATATTGGAGTATAATTTTTCAAGACACTACTCAAGCAGTTATTCTTTATTCCAAATTTTCTTTTTTCTCTAAGTTTTAATATGATGACACTAGTATTTCATCAAAAAATGCTTAGTAATTGAGCTAATTATTCACTTTTCTCTCCTAAGAACTGCAGAAGTGCTGGGCATGAAAGTTTGTGTTCATTTCAAGCTAGATGGGCTTTTAATGTAAACTTTGTTTCTGTGCTTTTTATTGAAGACACCTGTGAGCCATTTCTGTGTTTCTCTGAAGAACGTCTAAAGCAAGGACCAGTTGCATTGCATAGTGTTGCTTGTATTGACTTTCAGCCTAAGCTATGTCCTTGATTGTGTTCTGCTCAAACTCATTTTGCAGGATAATTTGGGGCTATTTCGACATAGTTCTCAATCAGCAGTTATCAGAAATGATACTAAAGGTTTACCACAGAGATCTTTTTAATATACAAGGTACTTAATACACTGTCTGTATGGCTATGTTGGCTAATTGCCATGTGATCACTTTTCTCCTTCTCTTTTTAGTGACCACATAAACACTTAGCATGGACCTAGAAGAACCCTTCTCTAGTTAAAGTAAATTTAGGGTGACCAAATATAAAGGGAAGATGTAGCACAGTGTATCCTCACCAGAGATCATCTTACATCTGCAGGGTACATGTCCTCTGCATTGCATTGAGTCGTGGGGCACATGACACATCTGGTCAGATAATAGCTTGTCTTACCTCCCAGTCTTGCACTTGATTAATGACTTAAAAATACAGGTACACAGGAATGTATTGTCAGTTTCTAAAACCCAAAATAGCTCCTCAAAGAAAGTCCTTGAGATAGTGGTACAAAGGCTTATCTTACAGGGCTGGTCCCTACACAGCTGGAACGTGCGGTCACCCTGTATAAACTGATCGATAGTAAATACCAAAGAGTCAATGGCTGTACATGGCCACAATTTATGGAGTTATGCACAGGCAGAACATAAGGGTGGCTGAGTTTTTGTGCACAAACATGGGTTGTTTTTTTTTTTCAAAATGGATTCCATTTTGTGTCTGTGTAGAATCATGAGAAACTCAACAGAAATATGCTTACCTTTGTAGGCCTGTTTCAAATTTTTTGATACCATTTCCAGATAGACCATCCTCTGGTCTTTTGTCTATCATTTATAAATACTCTGGTTCTGATGTTCTATCCTGGGTTTTGAGATACTGCCTGTTTAAATGAGTATTTATACTGTGAACTGTCACTTGACTTAGCAATACATGTACTGCTGAAATGTATTTAAACTTGATCATCAGACTATATTACAGACAAAATAAATAGCATTATCTGTTATAGTTTCTGTGTTCTTGTTGAAAAGCCAGGAACACAAAGTTCTCAGATTTTTGTTCTCAGGTTTTTTTCTTAAAAAAGTGAATTATTGGTATCTTTTAGTAAAGCTGTTTTAAGAAGTGCTTGTAATTTCTTCTTGCTCTGATAATTTCAAACTACCATCTTTCTTGTCTATACAGACCCAAAATATCAGTAGAAATATTAACTAATGTTTCACCAAAAACTAATATATTAATGAATATTTTTTTAATCCCTTTTCCTTCTCAGGTTAATTAATGTAATTTAATCTAAAACCTGGGAGTCAAATGTGAACTGACAGCTTGATTCAAACAAGGCAGAACCTTAAGCTTCTTGATTGCCTTTTTCTAGACTTGGTCATTCAATGGTTCAATATGATTTGTTTATCTAAGATTTTTATTATGGGGTGGGAAATACTAAAATGAAGTATGTACCTCTGATTTTTGTATTTTATACATATGTACAGAAAGTAGAATGCAGAATTGTGAGGATTTTGTTTATCTAGAAAATTATTTCTCGAAAATAATTATCTAGAAATTAATTTTAATCCACCTCAGCAAACTTTCTTCATCTATCTTCAGTGATATTTTTTGTACATCTGTACTATACCATATTAATAACTGATGTGAGCTAACTGGTTGCTCAGGTTAGATTTGCATTCTGATCCAAAGATTACAGGTTGCTGAATTATCCCTTAAGCTTCCTAGCCTTGTGGATCCATTAAGCCTTAATTAAAGAAGCATCTTAGGGAAAAAAAATAATCAGACCATTTGTATCCAAAGAAGATGCACACTGGTCATTTGTTTGTTCAGCAGCATAAAAATTATTATTTAATGGAAATTTTAATCACAGCAAACTTATAGACAGACATATATTAAATGCATTAATCTTTCTATAAGGTTATTCACAATGTATAAGGTTACTCCTCTGAAAAGACTGCTTCAGATTGCTTTCCGGTAATGCTAATACCCATTAAAAAGATGAATATATATGTGTGTAAGTCAATCATAAGGTATTAAAGAGGTGTAGCAACTTAAGCTTCTTTTCTTCTTGGCAGGTCACTTTGAGAGATGTCCTAGTTCAATTAAAATATTTTTTCCATTTCCTAGGAGTAGATTCAGATATGCTTTGTCTGTTCTCTATCTTCACTGTCAGGATTTAAAACAAACCTGAGTGAGGTATAAGGATAGCCCAGCTGCTTCAGAGCCTGAACAGGTTCAAATGTAAGGGTGCATATATGTGTGTATGTCTGCATGTTCATCACATAAATGTCCTGATTGAGTACTTGTGTGATGTAAAGATACATTTTTTAAGAGTCTGTACACTTTTGTCGAATTTAAACTGACATAAACTGCATTTTCTGTTCTTCAAATACCCATTCTTTCATCTCTTGTTTCTAAATTCTACAGTAGTAGGAAACAATCTAAAGAAGAAAGGCATACAAAAGTGTATACAATGTGGCAGTTTCTTTCAGATTTGATTGGCTCTGTGAATTTAGTTAAGAAAAATTATCATGTAGGCTATTGTCATATGACATCTGAATGACTAAAAATATTGTATATGTTAAAAAAGAAATGCAAAATTTTAGAATAGTACTGTACAACTCAAGTATTCATATAACAGTCTCAGAAACACAAAATTGCCTAATTAGCTGGCTGATTAGTTCTGCTGTAGATGCTCTGTATTCAGCATTATTTTGTGTCCAACATTGATTTCGATGCAAAACTGCTCCTGGAAAAAAAAAATCTTAATTCTTGGATAGTTTGGTGAAAAATATTACAATTAGAGGTATAAAATGAACTCTGTGACTGAAATGTGGATGAAGGGAAAGGAGATAGTTTCATATTGAAGTTATGCCATAAGATCTCACTCCTCCTTTCATCTTGCAAAAGGCTTGACAACATTGTTTCTCCTCAAACTATTATTACTAATAATAAAATTTTTGCCATTTTTAGGTGTGTTTGCATTTACTTATGGTGTGTTACTTGTAAAACTGGAAAATATTTAGATTCAGATATAGTAATGCTGGAAAATTGTATTTCAGGCCAGAATGCGAATCAGTTTACTAATAAAAATTAATATGTAAATCTGAGATCTATTAATTATATACCAGTATCTGACTGTCAAATGATTGTTCTTTAAAAATCCTGTTGTCTTAGCAGGGTAGTATCATGAAGCATGTGAGTTTGCTTTGCTGAATCCTGGGTTTTCTTTTTCACATTCACAGTTTTATTGTAAAATACAAAAATAATTTCTCATATTTTCCTGACCATTTGCAATATCAGGTACCAGGAAAGGTCAGCATATTTTGCAAACTATATTTGGTTTACCATACCATTACTCTGTTTCTGTGTAGTTAATTAGGTGATTTTGGTATAGCTTTTGACACAAAAAATAAATCATTTCTCCATTGGTCCAACAACAGTTGTGTGTATAAACAAGTTGGGCTAGATGCCCCTACTTGAAATGGCTGAATGAAGTCTGCTAAAATCAATTGTCTTACAAATGTAGCCAAAAATCTCACAATTAAGGACTCTTTGCTCTCCTCAGCCAGGAAACTTCTAATGGTTGTTCCTCAGGATTCAGGGATGGTGTCTGGTAATTCCAGCAGCTCTTAGGAGACAGTACTTACATTCCTACTCACTGCAAGTTCCTATTACTTTAAAATCTTCCCATTGCTTTTAATTTATTTATACCAGTCAATGTGGTACTGTCTTAACAAGTACAAGAATACAGACACTTGAAAAACAGAAAACTCAGTGTAGTATCTGGGTGGTGGTTTTTGTTTGTTTTTGGGGTTTTTTCCTCTCTTATCTTTTTTTTTTCCCCTGAAGCAGAGGTTTGTTGTCCGAATGCACAGCCAGCATGGGCTGGTTTCAGATTTTCTTGAAGTGGGAAATTATGATTGAGAAGAGATCCCTGGTGCTGGGGAATCTCAGGACTCTACTTTGGATTCAAAAGAACAGTTGGACAGTTTGAGCTGATGGAAGCCGTAGCATCTCCCCTACTTTTGAGCTTATCTGTGTGTAGTTACTTTTCTGGTTTTCAGTTTCCATCAATAAAAGTAGCTCTTTAGTAATTTTTTTAGTGAAATTGACCTGATGTGTGTCTCTGTTGTGCTGTGCCTGTCAAAATTAGCTGGGTGTATTACTTTTTTTACCTCTCTGTTCATTAAGTCAGTTGATTCATTTTGGAGTCAGAAAATGTTCAGAGAGGGGAAAATTTTGATCAAATCAACCTTGCATGGAAACAACTGCCTGTTTGCCATCTGCAGTGGGCATTGATCCCTAGCTTGTTTGTGCCTTGCGTTTGCTCTGCGTGAGTAAGCACATTAGCCTTTTCATTTCATTCATTAGACAGTTAGTCCTTGATTAGTGTTTCCTAGTTTCTGTCAAAAATGCTTCTACTCCTTTATTCATTTTGTCTTGAGTCTGTCTTATGCTTCAGTGTGTAGAAAATGAACAGTTAACTACAATAGTCCTTTCATTTCTTTTTCATATGAAACTAGCTAACAAATATACTTTTCTAATGCTGGCGCATCTAATGCGGGATAAAGTATGAATGATGGGTCTTTCTAAAGTTAACAGAGTTATTATTTTAGTTCAGCTAGCAGCCATTGTTTAGAAGTGTGCTATCTCAGGGTTTACTGTCAGCTTTATTTCATCCGTCTCCAAGAACTGTGGGATCACCTGGATACTTGTGGATATTTGCCGTATAAAATTGCACATAAAAATACACATTTAAACTAAAAATGTGTGCAGTTTGAGAATACAGCACTGAAAGTTTCAGATGACATTTTGGATGACAGGACAGAACAATAAGGCATTTGTTGACTAACACCATTCCCTTGGGAATTCTGCTGTCATTTCCTTGCAGAATAGTGAAATGATAAATGGCAAATCCATTCTTAAATATAATAGAAAAATACATGAATAATTATGTGATGTGCATAAAGCACCAAACTGTGTACATCTTTAGAAACTACGTAACAAGTTCATTAAAAAAATTGAGTACCTTGATGGAATCAGTACATTTAATGTTGCTACTAACAGATTTAATTTGATCAGTGATCAGATGTTTAGCCAAAAAATTCTATACTGTTACTCCCTTAAGTAAATAGAGTTTGCAAAATTTTATGAATTATGCATTGCTTTTCATTGATAATTTTAAAAGTTTATTTATATGTTGTCAATCTATCTGAACAATTTTACCTTTGAATTTAATGGTATTAAAGTTCAACATGTATCTTTTCAAAGCACCCGTAAGTTAGTAAACCAAACTTTGAAGGTTGGACCAGTCAGTTCTCTGGTGTGTGCGCTGCTTAAGATTCTAGTAAATACAAAACTTTTTAAAACATAAAATGTTGAAGCCATGGTTTATATTAGTGGGTACCTTTATATCTGCATTAAATGCTTGCCTATTTGTGAATTAGATTAACATTGCTTTGTTTAAATAAAAATTATTTTGAAGAAAAGTTTTAGTCATGTTTGGAATCATTAATAAATGATTTAAGTATTTAATTTGGAGGGCTTTTCCTCCAAGTTCTAATTCTCATTGTTGGAAAAGAATTTAAAATGTTGCTAGATGTAGGGTTATACTGAATTTAATATTTCTCTCAAATTTTTGGTCTTTATAGTTCCATAGACTTTTAAGTTGGTAAACAGTAGATGGGGAAGTTCATATATGTATGATAGTCGGTAGCTGTTTGTAGTGACAGTTTTATTTGTAGTTTTTATCAAATGCTGTTTGCATGGAAACTGGAATTCATTGAAATCTCTTACTAACTGGACTAATTCTTATATTTATATTCATATACATCCAGAATTTTAAGACATAACTACAAAGACATGATCCAGATAGATTTGTCTGTGTTTGCTATCTGCTGCAAGACTCAAGAGTTGGTAGATTTCATTTCATAATTCATTTAATACATTAATTAAATACATAAATTAAAGATTAATTCCCAGTTTGTAAAGTTTTAGCAATCAGTATGAGAAATAAAAATTGCATGATCTGGATTCAGGAAAAATTCTCTTCATACCTCCAAAGAAAATAGAAAAAATCCTTTGAAAACAGATTCTAGCACATGAGTTCCAAATACTCTATTTTCAACAACTCCCACCAGCACAATGGGTTGATTCTCTTCTAAATGTTATACACCTACAAATATTTTACATGGCTATTTCATTACACATACATGTTATTTGATTATATTATTGACATAATTTGCTTCATTTTAAAATATTGATAAAATTTATGTAATTAAAAAAATATCTTTTTTATATTAAGCAGTTTTTCCCCACATGATTTCCCATCCTGACACAGCACATGGGGAGTCTTCTAGCAATGATTCCTATTTTCTACCCAGTTTTTCAGAATGCTATTGAATGTCATATGAAATATCAGCTTGTATAGCATATAAAGTAATTTTGCTGAATCTGTCTCTCACTTTTACTAAAGAAATGGATTTCAAATAGTTTATTTGGTATTTTTGGAAGACAACTATATCAGTGTTCTTATAGTAAGCCTTCACCATATCTGGATATTATTCGCTGTATAAAATTTGAAGACATTTTCACTACACAAAATTATCATGTCTGATTTGTAAAAAGAAGTAATGGAGTCTGCAAGAAGAATAATAAATTATTAAGTTCAGATACATCCCATTCTGGGAACAATGTACCTGTAAGCTTTCTAAGTGATAAGAGTATTGCTGTTGTTGAAAATGACAGTTCACAAAACACCTTACAAATGATATACATTGTGTACAGATTGGGTCTTCTGTTTTGCAATTTTCCTGCCGCCAAAGATTTATGGTGCTTTTTCTTTTTGTTTTTTGATTTTTTTTTTTTTTTTGTCCTGTTAGGATGCTTCAATTGCCCACAGATTCCATATCATGAGAGAAAAACATCCAGAGAAGTTCAACAGTAGGTAAGAATATAAAAATATATGCATATAAAAATATTTTTCCATGTTATTAAGATCTGCTCTGTGAGGGGTTAAGTTTCGCACATCTTTTAAAATATTGATTCTTATAAAAGAGAGAAAGAGAGGAAATTGGTTCATTTTATATTAAGCGTATTCCAGACTACTTGTAGTGTAACTTTTTGATATCTGGTATTTCAACTGAAATTAATAGCAATATAAATAAACTCTTCTCACAGGTGAAATGTTTGCCTTTTAAGGCTAGCTTAGACAAGATGAAACATTGTGTTTGTGAGGATCCCTGAACTGACACTTTGCCATTAGGCACTGAAGAACACTTCATAGACAGCTGCAGATGGTGATCCTTATGTTTCATTCCCACACTCACACTGGTACACTGACAGGGGGCTCTTCCATATATACTCTTAGTAAGGGCAAGTGAATGCCATTTTACACAGAACTGCTTTTATCATTAAACAACTTGCTTCTATAAAAAAAAATGTCTGGAATGAGACTTTGCATCTGTTTCTTGTGTTGCTCTCTGAATCTTTAGTGCTATTGCAGAGCTTTTTCTGGAGATTAAAAATGCATTACGTTTACTGTAAATTCAATATCTGTTTGTTGAGTAGATAACATTCATAATGCAATGTTTATGTTTGTTTCTTCTTATTTAGGTAATTTAGCAAGTAAGTTGTGGTGGGTAAAAGCAACATTTCAGAAACTTTAATTAACATTTAAAGACACATGGAGAGAGAAAAGTAAGATATGACATTATTTGGAATAAACAGAAAATGTCTAGAAATAATTATTAACACAAATGTTTTGTCACTGTGAACCTAAGCATAGAGTGTTTAGTTTTCCGTCAGGGTGACCTGGAAAGTCTCCTGTGGATGCAAATCTTCATAGACCATAGGATGATAAAATATCCTGTTTGTTTTCTCATCTAAGATCTGTACAGAATGATGTTTAAATATGTTTGAAAATTATCTTGCTTACTCTTTGGGTTTGTTTTTTTTTTTTTTTTTTTTTTTTTTTTTTAAAAGTTTATATTTTATAGCTAATAGTCAGAATGGGAGCCTCATTTTCTCAAATACTCAATTTGCTTATCATCTATACAATGACATACAGTGAATCCAAATGTCTGGTTTTTTTTAAGTCACATAGTACATATTTGTACATATTTGTTTTCTGTGCCCTCCTTTTCCTAGCTCTGGTGCTTCTCATTCTGAAAGAATTACACTATGATAAGACCTGAACTCAAGCCTGTTCTATGCATCCCACTGTACTGTACCCTTCCAGAGGACTAGAGATATTGGACTTCTAGCAAACGATGATATTCTAGGCCCTGAATATGAAGCTAGTTTATCAGTGGTCTTTCTGCATATTTTCAGCAGTTGGCAATTATAATTTATAAAAAGCTCAGCTAATAACATGAGTTTCAGATCAGATTTCATGTCACAATAAATCATATGCCATTAATAACATCTGCTAGCAGACTCACCTTGAAATTCATCTATATTTTAAGGAACCTGATATTTCTAACATTATCTTAAGGAAATTAGTTACAAAAATATATAGTCCCAGTCCCTATGCACTTTGGTACTGTGATATTGAAGAGCTTGAAAAAAAGCGAACATTCTCTAGATATATAAAAATTATTCAGAAAGGTTATGCCTTCCTAAAAAACAGTATAAAGACTTGAGCAAAGCATAATAGAAACTGATATTTTAAAATGTGTTTTCTTTTGTATAGTGAGGGAAAAAAAGGGGCTTTCTATGTTTGTTCAGTAGAGTTTTCCAGATGATGTTCGTTCACAAATACTTTTTTCATTACCACTTATTTGTGTGTCAAAATAAGTCGATAACATGTTGCAGCAGCATTTTCCTGGAGGGTATGAAAAGAAACCCCTTTTTTGGTTATCTGCTAAGCCTCAAATCTTAATGTAGAATTTTCTATGCAATCTAAATTATTTAGGCTCAGCAAGTCCAACTCAAGTCTGATTCATAGTGGGCTCCATAGTTAACAGCACCTGCTCCTTTGAAAACCCTACATTACTCATTTGAAAATCCTATGCTGTCATATGGGCATATCTCTTGTGATTTTAAAAAAAATATTCTTTTTTGCTTTTATGTTAGTTTCCTCTTGCCTAATTTTCCAACATTTTAACTTTCACAGCTATCGTTAGAGCAGGTCCTTCCATTGAGGTTCTACTCCGAAAAATGAATGTGCAAAAAATTTTCCTTACTGAAGGGAAACTTTAAATTCCTATTGTATGCAGAGTACTTTTGAAATACACAGATGTTGTATTTGCTTCAGTGAAGTAAGTTAGGTAAAGTTTGGAGTTAGAGAATCTTTCACATTAAATCCTGTTAATGATCCTCAAATTCCTCAGGATATTCCTTGCCACTCTGATCCCAAGGTTTATGTGTAAATAGGGCAAACTAACAGGAAAACTCCTGACACATTCTATGTGTAGAAGCAAAATCTTCTTGTACTTGTTTATCTTCTCAAAATGAAGATGACAAAATATTTCAAGACTTAGAAAGGCTTTTTTTAATGACTACTAGCCAGTGTTGTGGCATTCTTTGGAACTAGGTCACTAGTCCTTGGAAACTGTGTCATATTGTAAAATTCCACAGCGCTCACAGATTTTGGACACCAGCACTTAGTATTACTGACTTACTAAAAATAAAAAGTAATAAATTTACTTTTAGATTTCTAAATTGTCTGAAGATAGTTAGACATAAGTCTTTGGAAAATATGAGTTTAAGTATGTATAAATATTCTTGCATTAAAAATCCACATTAGCAATTGTTTCCTTTGTAATGAAGCACCCAGTTATTTGAGTTTCTTAAGAAATTTAAATCAAATTCCTTTGTGAAAAGGGTCTTCTGTTTTCAGAAGCTTAATTTTCAATGAAAAATTATTTTATACATGCCTTAATATCTTGAAAATGTTATACTTGTAAGCTGTGATACGGAATGGCTGCATATGGTTTTCCAAATAAGGCTCAGCATAAATGTCTACCAGTGATTTTAAAACACACATTACTTGTTCCGAAACCCAGGTCTAGAAGAGAAGAATTCTGGTGGTGGTCAAATAGTAAAGAATGGAAATGAGAACACAGTAGTAGCATCCTGAGCCTGTCAAAATAGTGAATCTTAATATGCCATTTTAATTATGTTTTTTCATCATTAGCACACTATATCAGAAACCAGGACTGACACTGCATTAAGATTTATAAACCTTATAAAGGTGTTTATAAGGTTAATAAACTCCAAAATCTCAGTTGTCACATTACCCACTCTACAGGTCTGAAGTGCTCACAAGCTTGTGCTGGAGAAATCAGTTTCCTTCCCAGCATCTTCTGCTTAAGAGTAGGGTCAGATTTTCCAATGTAAGTGTGGAAGGGCTGAGTTAGTGCCAGTGGGGATAAAACTTGCAAAAGGCAGTATTTCAAGCAGAAGTATCATTAAACTAGGACATTCTGTTGAAATAATGATTCAGTTTGGCCAAAATGCCCTACAGGGAGAACTGTGTAAACATCACAGGCTTGATGCTGGGAATAACAGATGTATGAGTTATGTGACTGGAATATACACAAGGAAACAAAGAATACTTTCAACAAAAAAATAATACAAGTTGGTGTTAGCTTTTCTAAAATCATAGTCAGTTCAATTAGGCATACTAATTTGACACTTTGGCATCCCGTAGCATAAAAGATATTTCTTAGTCTCAGTAAACTAAAGTAGGATTTATGAATTATATTTACAGTCTTAAGTACGTTGTCTTTGAAGTTTCCAAATATCATTCTATTTCCATCTTTTATGAAGAAAACCTAGAGCAGAAAAAGTTCCTAATAACTTCATTTATATCATATTCCTGACAATATACTTTTGAGATTCCCTTTCAACTTGTTTAATTATGCTTTTCTTTTGTGCTGATACCTATACATTTAATCTCTAATAAAGTTTCTAAATAATAGAAAGTACTGATTTACCTTGTGCAAGTGTTCTCCAGGAGAATAAGGAAAGGTCACAGTAAGTAAAGGTAGGAGAAATGGCAGATCATTGAATTTTTAGCATTATTCTGAGTGTCCTGACTTGGGTACTGCACTATACAATGTAGTTATAGCGTCATATCCTTACTTACATCAAAAAAAAAAAAAAAGGAAAAAAAAAATCCTGTCGTGCCTACACTGTTGCTGTATTCAAAGGTTTATTGTAAGGGATGTCTAGTTGTTCCTGGCAGCAAAAAATCCAGAACAGAATCATTCCACTTGAATACTGGAATTGAAGGCAAGTTCAACTTTTGTGACTGAAGGTGAAAAAAAATCACTTTAAAGAAAGAGCAAAATCAGTTACGATGGGGTAAATTAAATGGTTTACTCTGTTGTACTCAGCTTTGTTTTAAGTTGACTTATTTTAGCTTGGAATTGAGCAAAGTGTTTCATTTTGGATGGAACAAAACTGTTTTGGTATTTTTATTATTCTTCCAGTTTTTCAGTTTGGGTGATGGAGTCTCTTGGATTGAATAACAACTGCATCTTTTCAGTGAATATACTAAGCATCAGCACAAAATTCCTAACTTTAATTGCAGACACTTCAGCCTCTCCTTCAACCACTCCTCCCTTCCTGGTTGTGACCAATATGGAAATATTTAAAAAGAAGTCACTGGCCCCATGGAGAGACCAGATTGCAGACATCTGTTACCTGTCCCACTGAACCCATGGTTCCTTTTCAAAAAAGGATAAGGCTCCAGGGAACAGTACCTCTGAACTCAGGCAGCATTACTACAACTGTAGTCATCAGAAGAAGCAAAGCAAGGTGAAAATATTTGCAATAGAGCACAAAATATTTTCCCACAGGTGAGAGATGGCTCATAGTTAGACAACATACTTTGCCTAGCTCTTGGTTATAATGCTTATAAGAGAGAAAGAAATAAAAAAAACAACTAGCATATTCTTTTCTCAGACTTCAAACATGTAGTAGCCCACCTTTGGAAATAATACCCAAAACACGTAATGTGTGCTTGAGCTGGGAGAAAGGAAGATGGTTGGAGCATAAAGCTGGTTTAGCCTATCTGTGTCTGCTGTCTACAGAGCAAAATCACAGAAGTTTGCATCTGCAATATCTGCATCTCTCTCTGATACAAGATTTCATGTTTTTATCATTTCTCTAGAAAGTGCTAATGGGCTGAGGTCCTCTCCTTGAGAGACTTCTTATTCTCTTAAACATTTTTCTGTAGCAGCTGTCTGGGAGGCTGGGGTGGTTGGGGAACCTTAGGTTTAGACTCATGAAGACTAGAGGCAGTGTGATGTATAAAATGTATGTTAAGCAGGAATCCCTATGTCCTAGGCATCCCCTGGGTTTTCAGAGTACATCTCTGAAAGCAGTGTGCTGTGTCAGACCATAAGCAGAGCAGTGAGTTTATATTTGTATTCTCAGGGTCTGCAGCTATCAAATTCACTACTGCAGGACTAAATTGGGTTCAGGCTTAGTCGGGCACTTCCATTTGAGAGGATTGCCATTCTGCATCTTTAAAAACAAATGCCTGGCATGTTTACCCTTACAAGATATGGGGATGTTGTCTTTTTTTTTCTTTAAAGTGATATGTGTATGAGATAGGCAGTGATACCCAGCTTTTTTAAAAAACAGTTTCTTTAGAAATTGTTAAGTGAAGTGTATCAGGGTTAATGTTAAAGGGTTAAAATCATAGCATTTTTAGGAGACAGGACTGTTTATAGAGCAGAATCATACAGAGGGATTGGCCCAGCATGCATTGTGGAAGTAACAAACTGTTGATTCACAAAAGGTCTAAACATGCACTACAGCCCAAGGTCAGTAAAATCTAATTTTCTTCAACTTGCATCAGGCTGGTTAAGAAATTTATTGCTGATGATGTTTCCTTACTGAGAGCAGGTCACTGAACCTTTTCTATGCATTGAAGTGCCTAGTGGATGTTTTACACATTCTTTAATTAATTAAAGCTATTGCCTTTTATTACAATGTCTTAAAGGCAAATGTAACTCTATAGGAATTAATTCCTGGTCTCTTCCATAGTATAGTCATGCCATTTGAAATAACAGTGAAAAACACAATGATATAAAAAGTTTTCTAACTTCTTTAAATTGTTATAAATTCAGATGTGAGAAGAGTCTATAGTAAATATGAAAAAACTGTAACAAAACTGATTAAGTACTGCTTGTTCTTTGTTCTGTGTTGATGAAGTATGGTCAAGTAATTCTATACCAATCAATAAGGTTATTTTCCTTGTTTTTTCATGAACATGCTAAATAAAGTACTTCATAATAAAATTGGCTTTTATCAAATACTGGTTTGTTTTTTTGGTTTTTTTTGAGAGGGCTTATAATCAGAACTAATGAACATTAACAGGGATTTGCAGCTTCAAGCTTCATTTTGAATGAATTAATTTTCAAATCTCAGAAGTAAAGGGCTAATCTTTACATAAGTTTGATATGGCTATAATTCATGTTTACAACAGATGCTGGGTTTTATAAACAGTTAAGCAGCAGCCCTTTCTAATATATGTCACAAACCCAACAAAACCTTCTTTCAAAATCCAGTCAAGATTGCTAAGTGGTGACAACGCACTTACATATAATATGATTGACAATATTCAATCCATTACAAGCAACGAAATGAATTGTTCAGGGATAATTTTTACACTTCCTATTTATTAAACATAAACACATTACTCTTTAGTACAAAGAAATTAAAATTTAATCAGAAACATGAAAACTTTTAGTCTGAACTGTGGGTGCTTTATGGTGCTTTTTAAATCCTTTTATTCTGGTAATTAAGCCCCTACTACAATTCCCATAGATAATGAGGAGAACCCAAATACTCCTTTAGTACGCCACAGACTGACACAATATACAGCATGTGCTTTTACTTCTCTTGTTCTTTAACTCACAAGAAATTGGGTCCTAGATTTGCTTCAGATCCTGAATCCTGTGACTAATATACTCCCGGTTTCAAATCTACACTCTGCAATTGCTAGTTGGTTTATATCATATTGGATAAACTTAGTTAATTGGAAAGAAAATTTTGAGTAATTTAGTCAGTCCTCCTCACCTTATCTTAGAACTACTCTTCAGAATTCATTTTTTAATAGATTACCTTAAAAGTAATGATTTCAACCAATATGCCAGTTCCTGATTAAGTAGCCCAATTTCTTATCTTCACTGATTGTATAACTGAAGCGATTTTAAGTGCTTAATGTATCAAATAAAGAACCTCTGTCAACATCTCCATCATTTCAGATAATATTTTCCATTTCACTCTTTATCCCATTTGAATGTAGTTTGCCTGGCTCATTCCTATGTGTTTTCATTTAAGTAATCTGACTGTTTTCTGATCTGATTCCAAGTGCCTTATTTTTATTGCAATAGGTTACATAGCCCTTTCTAAGAAATGGGAAAAGCTAGAGGTATTTCCAAATTTCTAATATGAAGCAAAGTATAATTTGTGTGTCTTGAAAAATAAGATAAATCAAGGAGATCTCTCTCAGTTAAAGTTCTTATTCTCTTCTGATTTATATCTTCATTTTATTGACATAGGGTATATTTTTCCAAAGAAAATACTTTGAAAATATTTGTTTTAAATATAATAGAGCAATTAACATAATGCATTTCTATGAAAGTTGAATGATAGATGCAGCTGTACAATACTGCCTTTGTTATAACTGCATTGTTGCTATCATTGCCTTCAGAATAATTTTGGAGCTTAGTTTTACTTGTAAAATAATACTGATTATTACTGATTAATTACTGCTTCTTTTTATTTCACCTGATAATGACACAATTATATAATCAAAATTGAGAGGTATTTGTCTTACTATTGAAGATGTCTTTAGCATTAATATAACCAAGCTTATATTTTCTATTCTTTCATATTTGTGTTTTCTTTTGTTATATTTTTTGTTATGTAATGATAGCCAAAATATTAATTTTTTCAGTATCTTTGTCTATGTATGTGTATGTTTGTGAAACAAATTTTAAATTACATTTTTAGAAAAATGCACAAACCAAAAAACATCTTAGAAAATGTATTGGCTGACTTGGTGATTTATTGGGAATGGCTGTTGCTTTTTCTGATTTTTGACTCTACTGCTATTGAAGCCAAGTATATGTAAGAGATAAAGGTGGTTTAAAGTTCTATTGTCTGTCTTTCCCTCTTGATACTTCATAGGCTGCCTAACAGAAGTTCTGATGTGTTTTGGGAATACTATTTTGGTCATTTTTGCCTTTGAAGCTAAATCATGTAATTTCTTCTGTTCTTGCCATTCCTAAGACAGGCTTACTCATTTTAGGATATTTCTCTCTGCTGTTAGGGCACTGAAGGAATTCCTGTCTGGCTTTTCTTACAATTCTATTGCTGAACGATTGGCAACTATTGGTCTACAACTGCTTCTGAAGCAGAATATTAACGGATGGCCATTTTCTCTCTCACCATTGACATTGACACTAAGATCCTACTGTCAACTCTTCCCTTTGTCACACAGAGAAATTGTAGGAATTTTAAAAATTTTGCCAGATTGCAAAACAGAAATAGTTTATGTTCAATTAGCCCTCTATTTGCCCTTTCAGAAATACACATTGTGTATATATATTACCTGTCTTGAGTGTTCTCTAATGTTCAGCTCTGGTTTGGGTAAAAGGGTTCAGATCAACAAGGCACATTGCAGATTGTTGGCTAAGGGATCACCTTATATACCCCTGCCTCCTTCCAGTACTTTATGGAGTACTTTTAAAGGAGTACTTCATGGGAAAACTGCCAAGACAGGATACAAGATGGGCAAAGAAACATGTGGGGAACAGTGCTATTTTGGTATTGTTTCTCAAAGTTTTAAAGATCGGGAGTTACTTAATTAGTTAGGAGTTAGTTCATTCTGAATTCATTACTGATCAGGGACTGTGAGAATGAGCTTGATGTTTCTCCTATGTTCACATGCCATGGCATAAAATGGACCACAATAGGAAATGGAGAAAATCATTGGACATAAAAACTGTTGTCTGGTGGTTACTTGGAATTTATTAAGATTGCAAAGTTTTGAGTTAAATCCAGTTTCAATCCCTGTAAGTCAGCTTAGTTATAGCAAAAATTAATACTGTTTGTTAGGTTTATATATTAATATTAATTTTAAAAATAATAATGAACTTAGGTTATTTTTTTTCCAGATGAGTTAAAATTCAGGACCAGAGTATCATTTGAATCCACATGACACAGGTAGATGTGGTAAAAGCTACCTAGGATTTTAATTTAATAGTAAGAGGAAAAAGTTGCTAGTTTTGCCTTTTTTTCTTTTTTTCTTTTTTTTTTTTTTTGGTTCAAATTAGACTTAGGGAACAGCTGCAAGTAATATGGTTTCCTGATTCTTGAGAACCTTTCAGTTACACTGTTTTTAATAAAGATTTGTCCATATGAGGGACAGCAAGGTCTGCTAACCTTTCTTGCAGCATGCTATTTCTGAGCCAATTATGAAGATGTCTAAAGGCATCGAATGCTCTTTGGAACAGTAACTTTGTGATTTGGGAGTATAATGGCCAGCTGGAGAACTTTCTCTGTGGTTAGCATATCTGTGTTCACAATATATAAAAAACAAGGGCAGAATTGATTTTTTTTTTATGAGCTAAAATTCTTCTTGGATTTTTCATATAGTTATGGTGATATATTAATAACTATAGTAACAGCAGAAGTAGCAGAAGCTTCCTAAGTGTTTTGGATTTTGATAGTAAAGCCTTGAAGGCTGTGTTAAGTTGTCAATCTAGGGTTTTTATCAAGATTTTGTTGATGTTCAAAGAAAGAAAAAAGTGTTAATCAAAGAAATATGTTCTTCTTGCTGATACGAGGCAGCTGACTATTCACACTGAATGAAATCTTCAATATGTTTAGCTGCTTTGATTTCTTAGGGAATTGTAGTGTAAATCCTCACTGGAAGTGATTTGGGAACATAAATTTGATTGATAAGTTTTTCTGAGCTTTTCAAATGAAACCTGAGTGGATTGACCTAAGTATGGCTTATCCAAAAAAGCCTTGCAGCAGGAGAGCTGCACAGCAGCCAGGAGGACACTGCAGCCATGGGGGTGTTTTTCCACCGCCATCATAGGGCAGTCAGCCAGGCAGAGGGAGTTGGAACTCAAGTTCCCCTTCTGACAAGGAATAATCAGATACACTGTCTTACTCAGAAAGTGTTTTAGTGACTAAAAAACAAAATAGGAGCAGGACTACAAGGAAAATTCAAAGTCCATGGTTCACTACTAGAGCAGAAGCACAGATAACAAGTAAACAGTTGGGAATTTGACTCTGACATGAAGTTGCCAGGTGATGCAATTTTGCATTATTTAAAGTCTGGGGAAATTCTGAGTTTTTACTATATTGCTCAAATTACTAAAAATATTTATCCAGTACTTTTAGGCACATAAACAAAATAAGCATCCTGGAACCTCGACATCTCTGCTGCAAAGGTGATGGTTTATGTGTTGTACGCTAGCAGCTGCATGCCAGAATGAGGGATTCCTAAGTGCTTTTGTTAAATCTGGAATAGGAGAGCAGCAGCAGGACACAATAAGCCATGAACTGCCATGAAGAGCTGTGGTGCTAGCTAGGTGAGTGGATGCTGGGAGCCAGACAAAGCAGTAGACAGTAGTAGACAAAGATTCAGGGGGAAAATATTTGTATGTGCCTGAAATGAAAGGGTATAAAAGCCCAGGGGTCCTTTGTTGGGGGTCCCTCCTTGGAAGAACCAGCCTGAGTTGTTTCTCTGTTACTGTACTGTGAATAAATTGCATTATAGAATGAGACATCTGAGTCTCTGCTATGGGAAATGTAGAGCTGAAATGGTGAGGAAACCTGGTGTGACCACCTGTGTGTGGGGTATGGAGAGAAGTAGGCACCTGTCAGTTTGCTGGGTCCGCCCCCTCTGAAGGGGCTGTGGTCCCAGCAGTGACAGTATCTGGTGTTGGGAATGTGACTGCCAGAGAGTCTCATGAATGGTCAGACTGGGTAGTTTGCTTAACAACCTACAATGCCCAATGACACTAAAATTGTAGAATGAGGGAATATAGGCATGGTGCAGAACAGTCCCTGTCAGAGAGACATATTAGACACAGGAAACACTGCCAAAGACAGCACTGCTTAGAGATACAGAAAGAAGATGCCTGTCAGGGCTACTCTGAACCTTCACGAATTCTGACAGTTTCTCAAAATGATTTGTGGACAGTCACAGTTGACCTGTGTAATGAGCTACTTCTAAGCTGGATGACCCTGCAAGGTCTGCATGAAGCACAAGACCACATGTTCTCCTGATGTTTAGGGTGGATTTAAACTACTAAAGGACAAGGCAACATCCTATGGCTGTTTTTCTTGTAATTCCAGAGCCATCTGAGTTGGCACTAGCTCTGCCATTCTGGAAGCGTGCTCCATTATAAAATGGAGATGTGGCAGAAGTATTGGATAAAATGTATGCACTGGTTGAGTACGCTGGATCATAATTTAGTGTTCCCTAGTTCCCTATTATACCAGCTTCTTAGTCCTTACAAAATGTGTTTTAGCTGTCTATAGTGAAGGAAGTCTTTGAGATTAATTTTTAACTTAGAAATTTGTTCTTGCTATAAGGCACACTCATCTTTTCCTTCCTCTGGCATCTTAAAACTTCTCTTGTTTCTCTTTCTGATTTGACTGCTTTTTGCCTTGCCTTTCTTGACTTAACTTTGTTCCTTCACCTTATAAAATAATCAAGGGTACAGATTTCAACAAAACTATACTCTTGGTTAAGAAGGATTTCCATTTTTATTATAAAGCTAAATTAAGAGCTACTTAATGCTCATGGTTTAGTATTTTAATAAAAAGGGAAAGGGAGAAGCTGATAGAGCAAGAGGAAAGTGCTTTTCAGCCATGTCTCTTACTTGAAGTCTTAAATGCTGCTTTGTTTTGTGTATTTATTCGTTTTTTCTGAGACCTGTATAGTATATTGCCTATTTTCTTCATAACACTTTTGTTCTCTGTGAAGTAAGGTGTAAAGTTGAATGTGGTGTACACTTACACCAGAAAACTCTTTGACAATGTAAATTTAAGTAATAAAACCATAAGTGTGGCCATTTAATGCTCTGAACTAGTAGCACAGTAAAACCTGTAGCTTGGAAAAGGGTATATTCAGTTTCTGTGCCAAGATTTTGATGCACAGTAAGAAGTCTGTGAGAGCTTCTGGAGGTGCAATCCCTTTTGAAAGCATGTAGAGAAGGGATTTTCATCATGGAAGTCTGTTCAGAAGCATGAAGCAAAGTCTTAATGCCACTGCAGACTTAACTGCTATCCAGTTTTTGTAGAATTAGTTACTTTTATGGTTTTGGGTTTTTTTTTTTTGAAAGCATTCTGACATATCTGACTCTGAATATTATTTTGTTCTGTTGTCCAAGAATGTAGATTTGGAAATAAGCACAGACCTGTTGCCTGTCAATGTCAGACTGTATCACTGAAATCCCGATCTGAGTTTTTATATTTTTCACTTTTTTTTCCAAGCATATGCATTTGATCTTTACAGTTGTAAGCTAAAAAGTGCAGCGAGACAGAGTTTATATAAAACCAATGACTCAGATATTGTTTCATTAACTGAGGTACTGTCTTGTACATTAAAATTAAGTAACCTCCAATATTTCAGACTGATTATCTTATTTTACAGACTAATGATAATGTCCCGTGTATAATATCACAGAATACTGAACAATTTTTATGTCTGGATATATCTTACCCACAAGCCACAGGAGGTGTACTTTTAACAGTATCAGATAATACTTAAGGAAAATCAGTATCTTTATAGTTCTTAACCTTACAAAATTCTAGATTGCCCATGAGAGCAAAGTATCCTGCTTCCTGGAAGGAGGAAAAAGTGTGTAACTAGTAAAGATTGCTGGGAGATAGTGATGAGCAGAATGTAGTTTCCCTGATGTGAAAAAAATAAGAACCTTCCTTCATGACAGAAAGAGAACTTTGCCTCTCTTGCAGTTGCTGCTACACTGAGAGCTACAGTGCTTGCTTGAAATAAGACAGTCCCACTGTAACCCCCTGATTTAAGACTCACCTTCTCCCTCTGTGCTGCTTAAGTAAAGTACAGGTTGCCTTGTGCCAGGCAGCTTAGGGTTTTGCTTCTCTGTTTGTTAAATGGTGAATGTTTATTTAAAGGAAGCAGAGCACCTGAACAGTATAGGCTCATCCAAGGGACTTGGACGATGATCGTGCTGTCCTGCTACCAGGGTGACAACTCCAGCAGGTAACAATGAAAACTGTGGCTAGAATTGCAAAGGTAAGAGCAGTTGCCTGAGATATTGGTTATTAATTTATGCCTTTAATGCAAATGTGGTATACACAAACTGTGTCTCCTAAGTCGCAGGTGATGTACATTGACTCACCAGAGACAATTAATAAAGGGTAGTTAAGTGTGCTTTTATATGTAGCTTTAAGCTGATATTCCATCTGTTAGCTAACAACTCTTTCTGGATGAAAATTCCATTAAAATTGGCTTCATTATGTGTAGGGTTTTTTTTTGGTTTCACTGATAATACAGCCTAATCAAACATAGCTAAAAATAATCTAGTTTAGCTCTACATGGAAGACATAATATGTATCCTGAGAGGGGAAAAATCCAAAGGTAACAACCTGCGCTGTATTTTTTTACTGCAATGGCCAGTGAAATCAAGTCTTTATTTACTGGTGAACCCAATAGGATTTCTTCATACAGGGCAGACATTATGACCCTGTATTGGCTTACAAGATAGGTTCCTGTATGTATTTACAAGCTCTGACATTCTGCAACTACTTCAGAGAAATTCTTTGAAGGTATGGAGGTGAAATTTCAGTCTTAGGTAGATTGATACTTTAAATAATGATGTATTAAGCATTTCTGTCAAGATTTCTAATCTTTTGGCATAGGTCTGTCTGAAGATTTATTCCAGGGACATCTTTGGTAGCACTTCAGATTATGTTTGTCTTGATTTTATCTTCTGGTTTGCAATAGAATATTAATTTTCAGTTTTACAGAAAAAGAGCTAAACATAGAGAGATACTAGTTTTGTCCCACTGCTTATGATGAAGATCAAAAAGAGGAAAAATAAATTACATTATCTTCTTTGGGTTTAATGTACACTTTCTACGTTGGAAACTAGTGAAAATAGTTTACATGTTTGCTGAGATATAATAGCGCACCTTAATAAAAAATGCACATAGAATATATTTGTTTCTTACCATTTTAGAAACAGTTGCTGCCCTCATTTGTACTTCATAATCCACCACAGTGAAGGCTTAATAGACCATTAAAGAAACGGTGGGAAGTTAATTTTAATATGTAATGGTGTGAGGGGGTTTATTTTTTTCCTTAATACAATGAAGCTTCTAACAATTTTATTTGCGAAGAAGATGATTATTTAATAAAGTGACAAACTGTCCCACTGATAGGATACATTAATTTTCTTCTAAAGCTGTTCCTTGTACTCCATAAGAAGGTGATAATTAGGTTTGCAGATTAGAATAACATAATCAGACCACTTGTGTGGATGCTTGTTAAAATATATTTTCCTCTTCATATAAGCCTCATAATAATTAAAAACTGTTTAAAAAGAGAACCATTCTTTTTCAGTATGGACTTTATAAATGAGTCCTAATAATATATCAAGTTATTCTTAAGCTAATTCAACTTTTTAAAAGGTTAGTATTTGAAAAAGAGTATGGGAAGTGATTAACTGGTGAGTTTAAGTATTAGCATTAGGTTTTGCAGGAACACCTACAGTATAAAACAGCGCTCATTCATATCCTGATTTAATTTCTTCCACTGTCACTCCTGATTGTTCCATTTAATCTTTCTCAAGTCACATAAAATTATCTTGTATGTGTAAATTAACAATCATTTTCTAATTTCACTGCAAACTTTAAGCACTGTTTAAAAAATACAGTGGCAGTGATTAATTCTCTATTTTAAGAAAAACTAAATGCAGTTGCTATTGAGGTAGAGTTCACACAGAGTGATTTTTTTTTTTGGTGATTCTAGACTCCAATAAAGGCAGTGGAGAAATAGCAATGAATGTGAAATGAGTGGTTCACATCTAAACAATCAGATCTTGTGTCCATCACATTGAATCAGAGTAATATTCAGTGACCTTATGTTTTAAAGCATTGAAGCCAATTTCCTTTGCTTAGGATTTGTGTAGTATTCAGTGCTTCTTAAAACTAACTTCCTGGCCTAAGCCCAAGGTGGAAAGTGCATGGCCTAAGATCATTTAAAGTATCAAGTGTTCCAATTCCTTCACTTTTAATAAGATTAAGCTTTTTTTTTCTATGGTTCAATAAAGTCATATTCTAGGGAAGAAGGGGAAGTGTATGTTTTGTTTTTGTTCGCAACAACCATGAAATTAATCCTATGCTAAAGACTAAACTGTTTTCTCAGTATTTTATCACTGTGTTCAAACTTTCAAGGTCCAAGATGTTTCATTACAGCAGTTATGATCAGTGTGTTGATAAAGGATAGCTGATTTAAACACTAAAAACCCAGCATGTTCTGGCTAGAAATCACTTCCATTTCAAACATCTGAATGTAGAAAAAAGTGTTACATTATTAAATATTGCAATCATCTAATTTGTACATACATTCCAGTAAGCCTTACTTTGTGTGCACAGTTTCATATGTATATTTGATATACTGGCCTAATCAGCTTCAGGTTGTTGTGGGGACATGTTTTATGGACAAGTAAAAAGTAACCAGATTCTTTTTATTACCATTATGAAAGAAGTAAAAGAATATTTTTTGTAGTGTGCTAAATATACATACAGAAAAGAAAAAATATTCAGAAAAAATAAAAAGGGATGCGATACTGACTGATTTAACAGCAGTAGATTAATATTATAGACTCAGTCACGAAGGGATTTATAAAATATATTTTTAATATTATTAAGTCTATTTTTTATCGTTGGTGGATATTAACAAAATTTTCTTACCATGTAAAGTAAATCATATGATGAAGATTAACCAGTACTCTTACCCAGAAATTGATCAACATCAGCTCTATGCATCTGTAGACCAACAATTTACAAACAATTGACCCTACTTCTCCCTTTCTAAATAGATGATTCCCAACAATCACCATGGTAAATAGCTACTTTGAATGACATATTATTAGATATTTTTGGTTGAACAAGGCATGCTCATAAGGCATCCCAGAAAAAATAAAAATTTTTTAAAATGTCATAGAACTATGTAAGTCTTCAAGGTAGCAGTTATTAGGTATAATTCCTTCGGTTTACATTGTGGTAAAGGAAGTGGTGATGTAGGTGGGGTGTTCTGAGGATATGTTTTATCCTTCATTTCCAGAATCTATAGCCTGGTGAGGTGAATGGCAAACTTTTCCCTTAGGACTTTTGCCTTTTATAGGTAAGCAAACAACCTAAAGACAGCAGGTTTATTATGTCAAATCCTCTCCAATGGATTCTTAACACAAGGCCACCTGTAAAATGCCATAACTGCAATGTTAATGAAGAAGCATGATGGTCTCTCATCAGTTTGCAGGCTGAAAGCTTCTCTATATATGGCGAGATTTTCAGTTTCAAAAAGGACCTATAGGTGCAAGTAAGTGTAGAAATCCTGTTACAGTTCGGTGACTGGCCTTCCTTACATAGGAAATATTGCCATGTTGAGAGTAGATGGTTTATAGACTACCCAGCTTCAACTCCAAATTAAAAGAGGAAGTGCTTACAGATCCATGATGTCCTGCCTGATCTCTAGTTTTAATGTTGTCTTAAGAGGCCTGGCTTTGTCTTTAAAATAATAATTTGTGCTTTAATGCCCTAGAAATAATTGGAAAATTAAGGAAAATAATTTAAATTTTCTTTATATCTACCTCATAAACTCTATGTGTGTTTACAATTGCTCAGTTCCATGAATATATAAGAGCTCAGATAAAGCCTTCAAGGACAGTGAAACAGGTGTGTAAGGATATATAAAGGTTTTCCTGGGAGCCTAGAACCAAACTGATATCCCCTGGAATTCAGCCCAAGGCATTGACTGTCAAAGGGTATGTCATCCCTTTTATGCATGCTAGAAACATATGCATTAGCAAAAATTTTATATAATTTGAGGAAAGATTTTTTGAAGCAGAAATATGTAGTGAGCTTTTTCCCTTTCCCCCTTTGCAAGAAACATACTAGTCTCACTAATTATTGCAGCGTTTATTGATTACGTTAGTAACCCAGGTCTTCATATTGCCGCAGGGGGCAAGCAGACTGGGCTTTCCTAAATGGAAAAATATTGAACATTAGCAAAATTATTGTGGGACATTAAATGCTAAAAATGTCTTTGAGAGTTATAAAGGTTAGAAAGTTTAGCAGGTCATCACACTCTTTTTCTTATTACTCAGATTTTTAAAGCATTCAAGTGTTAACCTTTTGAAAAGGAGAGGGGAGGAAAAAAGGAGAGGACAGATGATTGGGAGATACTTAATTACCAGTTTCTTTAAAGAAGGTGTAGTCAGGTCCAACCTCATTCAGCTGCCAACACTTGCATAAAGCTGCTGGAGAGAGCTCCTGTGAATACCCAATTGCAAGACACTAATTTGAGATAAAATAATGCATCTAACTATACTGTTATCAATAATTGATAGGCACTTATGAATGTAATTCATTGAAATCTCACCTGTGGCCCAACCTCTGCCACTCTAGGAAGAAAGAGATATAGCAGTTTTCTTTCTGGTTCTATCCAAGTCATTGTGTGAGCTTTATAGGGGCTTTAAGCAGTAAATTATACACAATAAACTTATAGAAGAAGCCTGGCATGAAGTAGAGCCTTTTAGTAAGTGTCTGCCTTTTTTTTTTTTTTGCTTCCTTTTACCCCTCTTTAAAAATATATATTAAAAAACACCACTTTGTTTGGTTCCCCACTAAGAGTAAGCTTTTCTTTGAATGTCATCCATTTTCTGGAATTTTTAAAAATTGAAAAGCTTTGCCCTTTTGACCTGCTAATACATCTCAGTCACAGTTCACTGCGAAGCTGTGACAACACACACAGTGATAACAAGGCAGGCTGTTACATCCTCATTTTTTTAATCTTGACTATACCAGCATTACTGTGACACAACTCATCAGGTTTGGAATAATGTAATTAATTTATGAGATTCCACATAATTAAACTAGTCACCTGTGAATATATCCAAAGGGATCTTTCAATGCTGCTAATCTGGGTATTTCATTCCATTTTTGCTTAAAACAGATTATTTAATCTGCATATTATCGGATGAGTGCCTACAATATTATTTCTAGTTTAAGCATGCCTCCTCTCTCTTTTGTAGAGGTCAGCAAATGAGGAGATATGCCAGTATTACCCCCTACACCACATTCTTCTCCTGCCTCAGTTCTGTAGAGTCTAGAGATGCAAAAAGGAAAGTAAGTGATGTGATTCTCTTACACAGAGGCATATGTATGAACTAGACATAAGAAGAGATCATACACATGATGTGATGTTTGCTCTTTTCATGAGTGCCTGAAGCTCAGGGGGAGCAAAATTGTGGATAGTGGGTTAGCTGGCTGCAGTCACTCATCACAAGTCTTTCAGAGTTGCTGTCACCCTAGGACAGTTGTGTAGGTTAAAAAGACATTTGAATTTAACTGTTTATTCTATTTTCTAGTAATTGAAAGTTATATGATCTAAAATCTTAATTTTACTGATGAAAAATCAGTTTGCCTTGAGGTAGTATGTTCTAATTTGAAAAAGAAAAAAAAAATTGCATTAAGTGCATTTGCATTGAAACAAAGGAAGACTTTATGTACTCACTTGCAAAAAAAAATCCTCCTAGAAAAAAAAGCAATTAATACAGGCGTAGCCACTTATTTAAGTAAAAGGGTACAAAATCACCTGTGAGTGAAATCAAAGTAAGGGCTCTGCAATGCATTGTTAAGCTTTCTATTGAGCAGCCACTGTTTGATCAGCTGTTAACCAAACACTTTATCTGTTGCCATCTCTAGAATAAGGGAAAGGGTTCTGTCTCTGTCACATCCTGTTTTTCAGGTCTTGTTTTTAAGAATTTTCTGACAACCAGAAATAATTTATTTTTATGTTCATTTCACCAAAAATCCATTTTATATCAATTTTTTTTAATTGTATTATGGTAAGAAGATTTTAACATTTTGTTTTTTCTCATTCCCTAGTCAGTACTAAATATTGAAGGCAATTATTACAACTCTGTGTGTGGATTTCATTTGATTCAGCAGGAATAACCTAGATAAAATGCTCAGTTTTGCAAAGGTGCCCTTTCAAGATGCAAATTAACACAATTATGTTAGTTGAAAACATATTTTGGAGATATGCAATCAAAGTAATAAACTAGTTAAATAAAGCTTGTATGTGCAATCACATTTGGTAAATAAAAAAATATTTCCTAATAAGAAATTTGAGAAGTTTTGTTTAGTGCAATTTTTAACTGAAGTTGTACATAGGTTAAATTTTATGCCATTGTAAAATTGAGTGTTTCTTTGGTTTTCACGGCAAAGTAGGAGATAAACAGACAACAACTCCAGAAATGGTGTAAGCTACATGTCTGGAGAAGAAAAACAGCAATGCATAATACCAGGTCTTTCTCCTCACTCACACACCATGGAATAATTATCTGGGACAGCAGGATGGGGGGAATTGAGTGAGCACTCAACAAACAGCAGATGCATGGGCTCAGGTTCATCCTTCACAATATAACTGTTTCTTAGAGCAGGAGAAAGTACATATTTATTGCAATTAATCCCACAGCAGTTCAGATGATGCTAAAGCAAGCAAAGACTCTTCTTAGTGGCTCCCAGGCAGCCACAGGGACAAGAACATCCCTTTAGATCTGCACACTGTGCAGTAGTGATGCCATGACTCTGCTTTATATATGGGTGTCTTCTGTTCCTTTATGCCTTGCAGAGTCATAAAGGAATTTGAAAATATAATGAAAATGTAATGAATTAAATTTGTCATTAATTTCCCAGCAAAAATTTTAAGCTATACCAGAAGAGCCATGTAAATACAGTGAATATTCTGTTGTAGGACCTGCTTTGTGGGGTATATTTTTTCTCTTTTCTTTTCTTTTCTTTTCTTTTTTTTTTTTTTTTTTTTTTTTTTTTTTTTTTTTTTTTTTTTTTTTTTTTTGTGGTACTTTATGACTTGAGTTTTGAGTGTTTTTTTTTAAATACTGTTATTGACCATCTTATCTCATTTGGTTAAAATGGCAGCTTAGAATATGCACTATTTTGGTGTCAGACAAATCTGTCTTCTGGATTGCCCATCTTTCCTAATGGCATTATTAACAGAATTTAATACTTATTTGACTAGAGAAAGCTAGTTCCTTGTAAACATACAGTAGGAATCCTCATGAAACCACTGAAGCTGCAATGTGAGCTTTGATACTGAAAATGACAGGAGAGAGTTGGTCATATAGCCTCAGAATGAATTTGCATCTTGTAACCTTTTAACACAGATTATGAGTTGACTACACTATAGTTTAACAAAAACTTCTGTTTTTGTGGAAATTGTGTCTGAGTAAGAAATGTAGGATTTCCTTTGTCACTAACCTATGTTGGTTAGGGATCTGCTTTGTTTATTATCCCAGATATACACATTCTTATTAACTATCCATCCAGAGGTTTATTGTGGATAGAAGAGTCAAATCTATTAGCTTTCAATTTCTTTTTACTCTAGTAACAAAAACATATTTTTAATAAAAAAGACAGAAAGAATAACCTGAGGGAGTAGTTCAAACCCTCCTGACTTAGAATTGCCAATGCACAGAATGACGTAGCATTTAAGCAAAGGGATGTAAGATGTAGATGAAGAGCTATTAAACATTACAGTCTGTTTGCACCTTCTAGTACAGAAAGTAGAGGTAAAAATCTGGAAGGGAGGTTTTGCCCTGTATTTTTGTTCTCTGTGAAGATAAGAACTGAAGTAAGCATCTGGGACACCAAATTGAATTTTTCACTGTTAAAGATGATGGTGCAATAAAATCACTCCAAAATGTCCATGGATTGTCAGATCCCCAAACCCTTGTATACTTGTCTAACTGCTACCAGAAATTAATGATAAATAATGATAAACCCAAAATCATATTGTGTAAGGGAAAGAACAGAGATATGATCACAGACACCAGCAGCCCTACATATCTACAATATGAGGAATGTTTAAAAACCACATAACAGAAAGCTGAGGATAAAAAATCCAAACCCTTCCATGAGAACCCAGAAGGCAGACCCTGGACTAAGTTAGTAAGAAAATCCCATCTGGTGTAGAGTAAAATTTTCCACATTAGTAACTGGCTTGATTATGTGAACAAGAGTGGTGCTTCAGGTAACTTAGTGGTATCTGGAGTGCTGGCAAATATCTATTTGTTTATTTATGGCCAATCCATAGTTTAAAAAGAGAGAAGAAGCAACTCTTCATCAGAGCAGGGTTACAAGTGTATCAAGGAGACAGAACAATTTTCATAAAAGAAACCTCTTTGTTTGTTGTAAGCGTATTTTAAAAATAATATCCTTATATCACATATTACGGTGTTTAAAAATAACTTCTAAATTTTTAAAGTAATCAAATCAAGGTTTCATCTGTCCTGTTACTTTGAATTTATGCAAATGTTTCACTCATGGTAGAAGTTGAGTTTTCTTGAAGAAATCTGAAAGAGTCTTTTATTGAAGCTGTTTATTTTGTTAAGTGATGACACACTCAAAACTGAAGGCAGTGGGTAACTTTTCGTGATAAGAGAAAGGCAGCATGATTTTATTAAATGCTATTAAACAGAACCATAACTGAATTTAATTTAATGTCTTAAAATATTGTCAGTTTCAATTCTCTAGAATCCAAACTAGCCTAATGATAGAACATCACCTGTGGTTTCTGAATTTGTAGAATATTTTGCCATGTATTTTATGTTGTACTGTTAAATTGCCTGAAACAGATGGCTTTTCATATTTGATCACATGTTCATAAACCTAGCTTCTTTCATGCTGTTTCAATATCCAAGTATCCTTTCCCATCCTCTGGTGCTGCTTACAGCACCTGCCTACTGCTGCTGAAAACTAAATGTTTGTACTTTGGCTCATCTTTTGGCCCATGTTTTAAGAAGTGCCTCCTTACATGTAATTTGACTGAAATCCAGGTTTTTCCATTAAAGACACACAGAACTATTTGTGGAACTGATTTGATATATGGATTATTATTAAACAAAATTTTTTAAAAATAATATTATAAAGATATTTTGATATATGTTTCTGACACTTCCCCTGTTACAGTC
Organism: Pyrgilauda ruficollis; assembly: GCF_017590135.1. NCBI lineage: Eukaryota > Metazoa > Chordata > Aves > Passeriformes > Passeridae > Pyrgilauda > Pyrgilauda ruficollis. The sequence goes on along the minus strand of NW_024519206.1, from coordinate 7,014,871 downwards.
AATCAACACTATTGATTTTGATGGAGTAATGCTCTCTTAAGTGAAGATCTTATTTTCCAGTAATGAATTTGTAACTGTTTTGACCCTCAGATGGAGCATAGCCTCTTTTCCAGTAGCCCAGGAATTTTGGGTTTTTTTTTTTCTTTTCCACCAAGATATATCAGCTATAGCCTTTACAAACAGGCAAATGTCAAGATGCTGCAAAATATAACATTTGTAAATAATACATCTGATGTGTATTTCTTCATCCCTTGGGCAGACTAGACATATATTGTATTCCATTTCTGAAAAATAACTTATAGTTCTATATTATTAATGGTTGCACATCCATACATTAACAAAATACTAACAAACTGTTCCATGGGCAGCCAGACTAATGAAGACTGATTCCCTACAGATGTATGTCCTGTGACCCTTAGTGTCCTTGCTGTGACAATCCCATTTTCACATATGGTCTTAGTTCTACGTGCTGCTCTGTGCTCTGTGTTTGTGATTAACCAATCAGTAGTTGCTGATTTCTGGGCTTTGTTACAAATGGAAAAAGTGCCAGACACTTTCTTTAAACTGCAATTATCTTGTTTGTGTACAGGTCATGTATCAATGAAAGAAGTAGTTAATTCTTTAAGGGCTCATCAACTATTTGGTGTTTGTGTAATTTTGACTGTTCTTCCTCGTCCCCTCTCCTCAGTATAAATTATTTGTAGCCTTTTACAGTCAGATTCAAGTAAAATTTTGAGTTTGATTGATCCACAGTATTGCATCCAATTTAGACATATTGTATGTGATAAAACTGTAAGGTCTGAGAGTAATTGACTCTTGAACATAATGGGTTATAATGCTGTCATTAAATGACTGATTGGTTGTTCTATGCTATTGCAAAGAAATCCTGTGGAAAAGAACGTCTGGAAAGTGCAGATGTTCATCCATCGCAACTGGGGGTAGATTTGTTTCTTTTGATGTGTAATTGCAACTGATAATTGTATAGAAAAAAAATCAGGATGTTAATGCTTCAGATCTCTTTCTCTTAACGTGCATGACATCTATCCTAATGTTGTCTTGTCTCTGACTCCTAACTTACCCCCTCACTGAGCTACATCGCAGTGCATGCCCACACAGGAGTGACCGTTTTCAGTATTTCTTAATTTTATTGCCCATGCTCCCCATTATCTCACTTATTAAAGTTCTGCTGGCTCTCCTTTCCTCTCAGCACAACCAAGGATGCAGCTGTTTGTGTTCCTTTCCAGAAACCGTCATCTGAAAATGCCCTCAGGATAACCTTAGAGAAACACAACCTTAGAAAGAGCACAGTGCAGGTTATTTCCAAACCCCTACAAGAAACATGTGGTCTTATGCCATATAAGTAAATCTATAAATTTTGTTCGATTTTAATAAGTCATTTGAAGGAATAAGCTTCATCAATTAATCATTCACCTAGTGTGGGTCATAACTGATTAATAAAAAATGTGGTCAAGCAACATTTCCTCCTTCTTAAAATGTTGTTACCTTGTTAAGCCCTCATTTGTGCCTGTGCCTATAGTCCCTCAGGTCTAGACAGGTGTACATCAGTGTGTGAGTGTACATCAGACTGTGAGTTCCTTGGAGTGCTTCTTTGGTTCCAAGCATACCTATGGAACCTCTCACATGGGCACACGAACCTGTCTATTGTGTGCATTTAACCTAAAGTACTTTTCTGAATGTGGGGGCACTTAAAACTTTTATAAAATAAGTAGATCCATGGGTACATTAAAAAGGAAATAACATTGCCAGAAAGAGAAGGAAGAAATAATCCTAGCATCCTATGATATAAAATAGAATTTTCTCAATTTGATTTTGTTTAGTTCTAATTTAATTTACTAACCATTTTATAAGACACTATCTTACAACATAACTCTTTTCCTCCTAAATATGTTTAATGTCCTAACTGAAAGATTTCAGTGATTTCCTAAGTTATTCCTTGTTTCCTTTGACATTTGTCATCATGAGGAATTTGTATTCTTTTATCCTTTGATCAAAGGATATCTTTTGATGCCCTAGATCATCAACTACTTTGATAGAACCAAACTGAATAAATTGTGTGGCTGGTCTGAAAACTTTCTTTTTCAGTGATATTATTTTTATTATATTTAAGTGATCTATAGAAATGCATATCAATTATACATATACACACACACACACATATGTGTACGTGTATATATATATATATACATCAATATATGTATAAAAGAGTATTAGTACATGCACCAGTGCAGTGAGATTCTGTTTCGTATTTTGTAGATTAAAATATTCATGGCTTTCAGGAAGGTTCTGATGAAAATGATAGTGATTATCAAAAAAGTTTGTTTGGGTTGTACTTCATGTAATCTATTCTGTAATGTTTTGTTCTCCTCATATATTCCTATATACTCCTATATATAATGTTTTCTTTTAATACAATTGAGTAGATCGGTGTGGATAGGATCTGTTTATCAAACTAAGAATTCTGTGTAGTTTTGCAGTGTCTTCTGTTCTTCTCCTTTCCTGAAACATGGTATGTTTCTAATCACCTTTCAAATTTTCAAGAGAGCATCACCAAAATTGGGTAGATTCCATTCTGAGAAACCTTATGAATAATAGTAATTTAAGAGAATAGACAGATCAGGCACTGTACATCAGGGTTGTACAATAGTAAAACTATAATTGTTTTCTATGTGAAGTTTCACAGTTGTGATTAGATCTAATCAATCTGTTTTAAGCAGCCATAATAATTTCAGACTCCTATTGTAGAGGCATTTTACAGTGTAACCACAAAAAAAAAAAAAAAAAAAAAAAAAAAAAACTATGGAAAAAAGACTTCTTCAAAATTCTAAGAAGTTTTTGCATTTGTAGAGAATGAATTAGGCCCATTTTCTTTGCTGTTGACAAAGTGCATTCCTTTTAATCTAGTCATTATAGAGAAAGTCAGCAAAGCAAGGGAGGAAATAGAGATTATAGGAAATGACTGTTTAAAATACATCTGCAAATGAGTAATGCTGGGCTTGTGTTGTAGTACACCATCAATTTTCCTTGTACTGTATGCACCAGATATGCTACACTGTTGCATTTGTGTGTGTTTTAAGTCTTTTTAAGTCTTATAGGTGTTCCTCTATTACCAAACATCTCAGCATTTTACAGACAGAATTCAAGGCACGTGTTTTGAACTGGATTTAACAGGCAAAGTACCAGCTTTATAGGTCTATATATGTTTACTTCATAACTGTTTAGAGCCCAAGCTTATTGTTTACTGTGGTGAAAATATATCCTGCAAAGTCCTGCAAATTCAACCAAATTAAGGATTTAGTTAAGAATTAATAATGATGTACTATGTAGAAATCGTTGCTTAGTTTTTGGTTTGTTAGATATTAATGATGTTGCTAAATTTCACAATTAGATGATCACTCAATCTTTTTTTCTATAGGCGCTAACACAGTAATGCAATGAGGGGTTAGTATTCCTTCAGATGATTTTATGCAATTGTCATTGAAAACACTGACCTATTCTTAACAATGGATTTGTCCTGTTTCTTTCTTTTTTTCACAAAATTACAAATCAGTTAATACCGTTTAAAAATTCTTTGCCTCTCAGAACCCATTTAAAAATCAATTTTTAAGCTTTAAGTCATTCATTCTTACATTTGCATTTAAAACTCAAATATAAATACATATTTTTATTATTAAATTCTGTAACCAATTTCATTTCTAGCCCAACTTTCAATGACAAGTTTAAATGTAGAACATATTTTGAAGAGCTAAGAATAAGAATTTGTTGATAAAGGAAAGGTAGACTGCAGTGTACCTGGACAAATAATACTGCTTTAAGGGTGATAGATCTAGCTGCAAAAACTGTAGGAAACAGTATATAGAATTCCAGGACAAAATGCCAAATAGCTGGGAAGACTGACTATTTTTAAGTAAAAACAATGTTAACTCTGGAGTCCAAAACTTTTTCTTTTAAAGCTAGAAATAAACATCTGTTAGTTCTTCCATTGTAAAACTTCATTTTTATGGGTTTATAATAGGGTCATAAAAAGTCATTCCTTACTGAAACTTGACATCATAAAAGGCTAGGAAAGTCCTCTGGGTAAGTAATAAATAGATTAAAGGATGATAGAAAGGTATGTTTTCAGTACAAGCATACCAAAACACACACAAAATCTCACTCCATTTGACTTGTACCCTTTAATCATAGTTCAAAGCTAAGCAGAATTTCCTCTTTTAGAAGTGTACGTTTGGATTCAGTAGTTACTTTTCCAATTCCATCCAAAGAGAGAAAATGCATGGGGAGTGAACCATTAAGTTCTGGCTCCATCAGTGGAGGGAGCTTGGAGGTCCTAAGACCTGCCCCAGAACTTAAGCAGTTCTAGGCCAAGCTGTTGGTCCAATGCATCTTCAGACCTTTCTTGCTGCTTTCATTTCCTTGCCTCCTTCCTAGTCCTAGCTCACTGGAAGTCATGGTCGTATGCATTTCCATGAAATCTAGAGTGTTAGTATCTGCATTTTTATCTGCAAAAGTGAACTAAATAAAAGTGCATATTCATAACACCAAAGCCTTGTATCCTAGTTAAGATAAGCTTTGTTATGTAACAAATTGTGGCATAGGCACGTCCCCTGACTATCAGTATAAAAAAAATTATTTCTTTGTTTGTTTTTTATTCTGGATGCAAAGGTGAAAAATCATTCAAGCACGTGTGAATTCTTTTGGGAAATCACTGGCTATTTTTACATGAACTGTTTTCCTGAGGTGTGATCTTGCATTCACTGAAGTAACTGCTAAATAATTAATTTAATTTTAGCCATAAATAAGCCAAGCAAATTCTGACAAAAGTCTTGAGGCCATGGTGCGAAATATTTTTTTTTTTTAGATTAGTTGACAAACTACTTGGATCATAAATGGAGACAAATCACTTAGAAAGAAAAAAAAAGACAAAATTTGAAACATCACTAATATGAGAAAAACCAGTAATATATGGAATTAGGTGCTTATTTGTCTCCTGCTTTGAAAATGGTTGATCTGAGTACTGTTAATCTCAAAGTCCTGTGTCTGGAAACATGCATGTGGAGAAGGCAAGTAATTCTATTATGTATTTAGCTCCATTGTGATGTCTTTTTTTTTTTTTCCCCTCTTTGGTTGTAATTACGCCTTATCTTCATTCACCATTTTAAAGTTTAACATTTTGAACATTATTACTGTGAATATTTATATGTTCATTTACACATTGTTTTTTACAAACTTCCATGCTAATGGTCCATGACCATTTAAAGGATATGCCGTGATTAAGGCATATTAAAATCTGTTGCATGAAACAGACTCTGGTGCTTTCAGATTTCTTTTTATGATATTTTTGTTTATGCTGGCTGATCTCCTTGTGACTATGTGGTAAAGCCTGATCTGATATTCACAGTATATTTTCAAAAAATAAGACTCCTTCAGTAATTAATATGAGAATTTCTTCTAATGTGAATCAAGTATGATATTAGAAAGGTAAACACTGGAAAGGTAAACAACTGTGTGATGCAAAAATATTATTGTTTAATCTCATATGTAGCTTGTCAAACAGTTCCACTATGGAAAGGCTTGTTGAGTCAATTTTTGGATGATGATAAGTAACACTATCAGCTGTAGATAGACTGGGTTGACATTATGTACATTTGAAATGCTAGCCCAAGAGATATGAAGGAAAATACATGTTTGGCTGAATGATAACACAGGATGATTTCACTTAATAGCTAAACACTAATAAGATGAAGTTCATACTAGAGTCACAGTGTGGCTTTTCCTTTCTATAAGTGCATCTCAAGTTAGTAATGTAGCAGCATGATAATGATCTGGAGTAGGGGATCAAGTGCACCCTCAGTCACTGTCCAGGCAGCATGAAGTTGGGTGGGAGTGTTGATCTGCTGGAGGATAAGAAGCCTCTGCAGAGGGATCTGGACAGGCTGGATCCATGGGCTGAGGCTGATTGTATGAGATTCACCAGGGCCAAGTGCTGGGTCCTGCACTTGGGTCACAACAACTGCACGTAATGCTACAGGAATAGGAAGAAGTGGCTGAAAAGCTGCCCAGTGGAAAAAGGCCTGGGGGTTTTGGATGACTGCCGGCTGAACATGAGCTGTCAGTATGCCCCAGTGGCCAAGAAGGCCAATGGTATCCTGGCTTGTATCAGCAACAGTGTGGCCAGAAGGACTGGGCAGTGATTATCTCCCTGTACTCAGCACTGGTGAGGCCACACCTTGAGTGCCGTCTCTACTGTTTTGGGCCACTCCACGAAAGACAGTGAGGTGCTGGAACATGTCCAGAGAAGGGCAACAAAGCTGGTGAAGGGTCTGGAACACAACGCTTATGAGGAGTGGCTGAGGGATGTGGGATTCTTTAGCCTGGAAAAAAGAAGTCTCATTGCTCTTAAAACTATATGTAAGGAGGTTGTAACACAGTTGGGGTCAGTCTGTTCTCTTAAATTGCAAGGCAAAGGACAATAGGAAATGGCTTCAAGATGTGCCAGGGAAGGTTTTGATTGGATTAGGAAAAAATTCTTCATGGAATGGGATGTCAAATACTGGAACAGGCTGCCCAGGTAACTGGGGGGAGTCAGCATCACTGGAAGTATTTAAAACAGGTGATGGGCTTGGCAGTGCTGGTTTAACAACTGGACTCAACAAACTTAAAGTTCTTTCTCAACCTAAGTGATTCTATGAGGACAGACATTACAAAATGAGAAAAAAAATCAGGTTGGAGGAGTATTTCATAAAATAATTGTTTCTTAAGTAGAATTACATTATGTTTTTCCCATAGTAATGCCAGTTCCCAGTTTGGCATAACACAATGTAACTCTTTAATAACAAAGATAATTAAAATTGCCAGAAGAAAAACTGTTAGATAAATGTGAAAGATAATAAGATGAAGTATGGAAATAGCCCAGTAGTTAGTACAATACAATTTAATAAAGCAGCATTTGTTTATGTTGTTATTCACATCCTCAAATACTAATTGAATTAATTTTTTTCTAGAGGTATCAAGTTTTCAACTTCAAAAAAATAGTGGGAGAAGAAGGACCAATTATTTTTAATCCATCATTTATTGTGTCTGCCAAAGTGGAAAATTGAAGCTGAAGATAGAATAGATAGATTCATGCTATCTACTCTAGTACATTTGTGTCAATGCTGAGGTATATAGTGCCCAGTAACTCATGTGAGGTGGTCTTCACCCTTCTAAAATTAGCGTGTCTAAGATCTGTTTAAATAGATTTTAGTTAAGTATAAAAGGTCTCAATAAAATCCATGGCACTTTCTGAAACATCCAGCAAAACAAAAGAATTAGTCCCCTTTATACATTTGGCTCTGGATCATTTACCTTGCTAGAACATACTCTGTTTTGGATGGGATGTTAGAATGGACAATTAGGAAAGTAGGAAAAGCTCCAGATTATTTTCATAAGCAAAGACTTAAAACTAATAATCTAAACCGAATGCCTAAGTATTCAGTAATGCAACTGAAGAATAATTAAGCATTTGCTATTTCTTGTAGTGCTAACCTTCCTATATAATTTGCTTTTGCTTAGAACATAGTGTTTTATTTTAGATCTTTCATATATGGGAGAATCAGAAATAAAAATCTATTAAGCAAGCTTCAACATGTTCATTTGATGGTTTACTATTATGACATGAATTTCTTCAGAAAAGATACAGATTAGCTTATCCTCACTTAGTGAAGAAACCAGTTAATGCAGTGCCAGATCAGGGTTATTATAAAAAGCCAAAGGCAGGCAATAGTATTTGCATTTAATGAAACAATGATTTTTGTAATGTAGCTGACTAAGGGAAAGAAAGATCTTGTGCCAATAAAAATCTCATCAGGTGACGGCTTTAACAGAGCATCTCAGTATCCTTGTCACCCAGAGCTGTCATAAACAAACTACTGATGAGACAATGATAATAATTAACATAGTGTTAATGGAACATAGATGCTCACAGCTATTTTTCAGCTACAGTGAGCTGAATGAATGCCAGGCAGTGCATGCAGCATAACATCATAGCATGTTTCTGTTTTTATTTGCTGTGAAGCTGTTGGGTCTCTCCTTATTTTCATCCACAGATCCTTGGTGTAAGTCCTTGCTGTAATCTGATGATGCTTTTTTTCCCTTTTTTGACATACAGGAACTGTAGGTCAAATCATAACATTTTAGAAATACCTAATGGGGTAGAATCTCAGGAAATTTCAAAAGCTGACTGGTTTTTGAAGCTGTTTCAACTAGACAAAATTCTCTTCTTTATTCTGCATTTTTAACAATCTATCATTGCTAGTGAATATGAACCTTATCTACAAAATAATAATTTTACTGGCAAAACTCATGTTAAAAAGAAAGAAAAATAATCTTGAGGTTAGGTATAGCAGAAGGCCTCAAAACATCTTTCCCTCTTTGCTGCCTTCTTGCCTTCCTTCTTGCCTTCCTTCCCTCCCTCTTTCCCTTCCTCCCTCCCTCCACTGCAGTGGATGGAGCTTCAAACATGGATGGTCATGGCTATAGACCATTTTTGGCTAAAATGCTGGGTTCTTTGGCTGATATCCTAGGTGCGTTTCCTCTCAGGGATGTTTGGCGTTGATGTTGAAAAACTGTAGGTTGTTTTTCATGGATAATTTAGGCAAATAATGAAACACATTCCACATAAGGCACAGAAAACTTAATACTGGCTTTTGTCTTGACTGGCTAGGTCTCTACCTAATCTTGGATCATAAAAAGAAATACCACCTCTTTCCTTTGTTTCTATCAAAGTAGTACCCGACTGGCATTTTATCCTTGCAGGTGTGGTTTGAATCTGTCCAGATGCCATATCTTCTTTTCTAATCTTCCTCTGCCTCCTTCACCTTGGCTTCCTAAATCTCTTTTCAAAACAGCATGTTCCATTAGACAGTCATGTCCAACCATTTAAAAATAAATGGAGAAATAAATGTGAAGTAAATGCAAATTGGAGGAAAGTGCTATCCTGTCAATTACCACAAAATATTCTTGTTTTCATCCTTAGTCCTTGGTGTTCTTCCCTTTTTTTAGTATGAACCTTGACCTGCTCCTTGCAAAAGCTCCCTATTCAAATAGGAAATCTTATGCAAGGACTTTACAAGACTGTCCTTGAGTTAAGAGTGACTCATTGAACACAGGCTTTTTGATTATGGTATTGGCAAATAGTATTAATTTTTTCATTTAAAATCTTGGCATGTTTGAATATTTCTGCTCTGAGTCCTAAATTCCTTATCAGAAAAGCTTACTTTCAGTTTCAAATGTGAAAGTTTTGTCTATTTGTGGTAGAGAATTTTTAAAGTTATGGTTTGAATGCACCCTTAGGCAAAGTAGTGAAGGACAAATATAAAACACCCAAATGCTTTTTTTTTTCCAGTCTCATGCTTTTTGAACCCCAGTGCATGATTTTTTTAATATTGAAGTTGGCAGTACTGCTGTTTCAAATTGGTATGCACTATTAAATGAGAAATAATAATATTGGTATTCTCTCAAAAATCTTTTATCCTTCCAGAGAATGGAAACCTCTTATCTGATCAATAATGTGCAAAAAAACCAAACCCTATATTTCCATTAAATGTAAGGCATTTCTGATTCATAGACCATCTTTTTGTTTTGTGTTTCTGGCACAATGGTGTCTTGTTCCATGACAAAAATTTCGCATTGCTGTAGATTCCTACAGCAATGCAAAATAATGACAATAGCAATGTAAAATAATGACAAAAATGTTCCTATAAAAATTAGAATTTTTTTGTTGATGTGACCATCTAGTCAGTTGCACTTCGACTTTGGAAAATGCATTCTTAAAATTATGCTCATAAATAACTTTAAATAAGCCTAGTTTAAGGCTTGAAGTGCCTGGAGTACCTGATCTCCGTAAGACAGCTCTCTTCAAAGTCACTGCATTTGTTTGAAAGGTGTATACCTAGGTAGTTATGAAATTGTTTCCAGCCTGTGGGATGCAGAGCATGTCTGAGTAGTGCTCCAATTTGAGAGGGACTTCAAACTTCTGGTATGCTTTGAGAATGTAGCAACAGACTAAATGATGTGTCAGGCAAGCCTGATGTGTGCACAGCTTTACCATGCAGCCCTGGGGAACTGATGTGCACTAGCAGTGCTAGTTTGCCATCTGGGACTATACTGTGTACATACTATACTCCGTAGAGCACAAATCCTGTGATGGCCCAGGCTGTACTATGTCCTGTACACGTTATTCTACTACTCTGTGCTCCTGTGAGTTTAGTCAAATCTCAACCCTTCTGAGAAGGCATCTGGGTGAGTTATTTGTGAGTCCAGAAACAGGAAACAGCCACAGCTTTCCCTTGAGCTCTCCCACAGAACTCTTTGTGCAACAGTTTGGAAACAAGGCAGGTCTGGGCTTGAGTTTGGGATTGAGCTCACATGCAAGAGATGCTATTGATGTAAGCACAGACTATTGTGCAGTTAGGAGTCACTTAGATCTTAGGAACATATGGCAGTTTGATTGATGTAAGTTACATCAATTCAACTTTAACATTATATCTTCCGTAATTTTGTATAATTAATTTAAACTGATTATTTTGCACTTCAAGAAGACATCAAAGAATGGTAGGTAACTTCAGAGCTCTAGTTCACAAAGATTTAAATCGAGAAGTTATGTCATCTTTCTGTTTTTAAGTTTGCTTAAAGTATCATTTGTGCAGAGGTTTTACACCAGAAAGAATGATACATGAATTTCAAATTAACATTATTTCTGGTAGAAAGCCAAAAGAGGTTACATACTTGGCAGAAAATAACTTTCTGTATTTTTTTAAATATATAGTGCAAAAGCATTACATGCTTTCAGGTCTCTTGCTAATAATAGAGGATTATTTTGGGTGTCCTAGGTCCCTCTTGTGCTCAGTTTATAATGAGTGATTTTTTAACTTTTTTTTTTTTAATGAAACAGTAAAGTGTATTTTGTTTGTCTCCTTGTTTCCCTAAGGAGAAAACTGTCTGTAACTTTCCCTAAGGAGACACTTCACAGCTTTACAACTTTTGTAAAGTTGCAAACACACTGCAGATACATTTTTTGGGAAAGTTCTCAGAAATTATCTGACATTCATAATTACTGAAGAACCAAAAGAAAATTGAATCTATGGAAAAATTGAGCTTTCTGTTTGACTTAAAAATAAGAGCTGATGAATAACATTCCACAAGTGATTTCACAACTCTCTATCAACTCACAGTGTTTGGACTTTGCAGTATTGTACCCCATGTTTGTCCCTGTGCTTTTACAGACACAAACAGCTGCTCCAGGAGAGCAGGCTGGTGGAGAATATGCCAGATAGCCCCGCCTTACCTTGAAAATGGAGGCTTTTATAGATAGTTTGTACTGGCACTACAGCACTATCCAGCTGCGACTTGCAAACAAAGATATCTGCTGTATATGAATGCACCAGCAAGCATTAATGCTGATAGAAACCACCAGATCTGTATCTCTCTTTGCTGACACGTGAGCTTGAAACAATATGACATAGTCCTCCCTCAGCCTAGACAGCTCACTGAGCTTGACAAGGACTCTAGTAGAAGACAAGCAGTTCTGCATCGTAAGCTTTTTGATGGAAAACATAAAAGTACTGCTCTGTCCAACCACCTTCTGAACGTGCTAGAAAAATGACAGGTTGTCAAAATTAAGTGCCATGTTCTTCACTGAAAACAAAGCAAACATGAAGAAAGCTTTTAGCAATAGGCACTGGTTTAGTTCAGACTATTTTTCCAGCATCTTGCAACTATACATTAATGATATTTTCTTCAAACAGCTGTTTGTGTAAAGGAAGAAGATTATTTTGGTAGGCTGAAGTTCAACAAGTTCTTTCAAAATTTGCTTTTCTTTTCTCTAAATCCTGCAGGATAAATAGCTATGTTAAAGAAATGGCTGTAAAATCCAGGCTGAATTAAGACACATACATTAAAAGAACAAGCTGTGGATGTTGACTTTTGCAGCCCTTTGATTGTGTCAGTAACTGAAATATACTGTAAATCTTGTGGCTATGACAAAAAGTTTGAAAACATGGCCTGGCATTAGCAATACTATTTTTCATTGTCTGTTAGCAGCTTGAAACAGTTATTTGAAGTGTGAATTATCCCATTTTCACTTTGTAAACTTAAAACTATGAGAAAGGACAACTGCATACATTGTGGTGCATATGCATTTTCCAAGTTCTCCATTTTTCTACTCTTTAATCTAAAATTTATTTTCTTCTGTAAATCATTTTTGTTTTTCTCATTTTTCTTTCCAGGCTCATCTTTTATATTTTTATTTCTGCTTTATGACATATTTAAAGTTAAATATTATAAATTAAAATCTCTGTTTCTAATCTTTAAGTTAAAGTTTAAACAATATACCTTTGTTAAAAAATAATCAGGCCTTGGAATATTTTTATGTCCCATTAGGCATTTTTAGGAAAATCCAAGGCCTGCCTTAATTGTCAGAGAAGCTGCCAGGTTTTATTGACATACTAATAATCCAGAATGGGAAAATTTGCAATGAGTATGTCCTTTTAGATGAACGCTGTGCACCTTTGTGATGTCTGGTTATGTAACATAGACATTTAGGGACTGTAATTCAAAGGAAACAGCAGCAGCAAGACAGAAGTCTGGCTCTGATAGTAAAAAAGCAGAGATTTGTGTGCCTGTGTTGGAAAAGGAGCAATAAATCACATTATCATTTTATTCATACTGCTTTTAATCCAGATGTTTACTTTTCCTGCTGTAAAGGTTGTTTCTCTCCTTCTGCTCTTTGTATTGATGCTTGATTATATCTTATCTGAGTCTTTTGTTTGCAGCTAATCCAAGTTAGATGATAGTGAGAACTGCAAATATTTTGCCATTATAATCATCATCATAAATCATAGGCCATAAGATCTGCCTTGTGTTTAGAGGAATCAGCTTTTTTATTGACTGTCTTCCATAATTAATAGCACTTTACTTTGTAAATCAAATTAGCTCACTTTTTCTATAAAGATTTCGTGTGAGATCATTTTTTAGAACATTAAATGACCTTGACAAAAACAAGGGATCAATAACACGTTGATTAGCAGATTGTTTTCTGGAATATTGGATGGTTATCGTGCTGTTAGTTTTTCCTGTTGTACGACCTGTAGAGGTTGAAGGTCACGGATACCTCCTGGTAATTCTGTTTTCCCCAAGTAGCTGATTCTACTCTTGTCTGATACTGATGGATTCTCTTAGGCATGTGTGTAGATTTTTAGATTTACACAGGGCCTTGCAGTCTTGATTCCCAATTCTGCTCATAGTGACAGAGCTGTTAAATATCCTGGACTTCAGGTCTCTCCCATGTCCATGCCCAGATGCTAGGGTCAGCTACAAGGCAACCAGTTTTCCCAGGTTTTTTGCAGTCTGGTCTTGAAAACATGAGAGGATGGAAACTGTACAGCCTTTGTAGGCAAACTGTTCTTATGCCTGTGGCTGTCCATTGGAAAAAAAAAATCATATGATCGTATGTCCTCTCAGATCTTATTTCAATTTATGCCCTATTTTTCTTTGCATCTTACACCATTGTGAAGAGTCTGGATCAGTTCTGTGGGCACCAGCAGGCTGTTAGTTCTTTCCCTTCCTCTTCTCCAAGCTGAACTAAGCCCAGCACCCTCTACATCTGTTCACAAAGACCAAATGCACCAGCGCCTGCCACCTTGGTGGCCTCTGCTGGACACTCTGAACAACTTCTCCTTTGATGGTAGGACTGCCTGTGCTCTCTTCTTCACTGATGACTTTAGTTGGATCCTTTTCTCTCATTGCTCCTTACCAGCTCTTTATGTTTATTTGATGAGCCTTCATTCAGGTAACATAAAACAGAACTCCTTGTGCTGGAAGCCCATGACCGATCAAACTTTGACACACAGTGTCCCAGGGGGAGTATGAGGCCAGGACACTGCATTGCGTTCAGAAGAGCCCTTAATGCCAAAAGACAGTCATGCTCCCAGCTATGAAAACGTCGTTAGTCACTCAGAAGGCAAAAGCCTGCCTCATGACCTGCACAAGCACCTTATTCCAAGGCTGTGTCATGTAATTGAAAAATTCTTTCAGAGGAGCAATGTTAGCAAATTAGGAAGTCTGTAAAGTTCAACAGCGTGCTTCCAAGTGCTGAATCACAAAAGAGTTGCAGTTTAGGTGCTTTTGTCAAATTTCCCCCCATATTAAAATCGCCTCTCCTGGCTACATGTCCCTCAGTGCTTTAAGGCTGTCAGGATTGGCTGTGCACTCTAGCCAGCCGCCTAGGAGCACACTGCTGGGCTCATAGAGTAAATGCCACTCTGCCACATTCTCTACGTGCGGCAAAGGAAAACAGGTGCATCTTGAAGTTGGGCTACCTGTGAGTCTTTGCACTGGGAAATGTGTCTACTTTTAAACAATTTTCATCAGGATGATTTGTTGTCTCTGCTTCTGATAACTTTTAGCTCTTGTAATACTCCTGTTCTATTGATGCCATGGTGCTTTCTGTTCGTTGGTGAGAGTCCTGATTTTCTCTTTTATCTGTAACACAAAATTTCCACTCATATATCGATCAACTGAAAATGCTGATCAGCTCTGAACAGTCAATCCTTTATTTGAACTTCTAGCTATGGGTAACTTTGGGCATCTTGTGACACATCATCAGTGAAGTTTTGAAAAGATGTTGCATTCCAGAGTCTTAGAACTTGGGTAAAACATTCTGCCATAGACCTGAATGACTGCAGGAACAGATATGTGAAGAAATAAGAGAATGTTTATACACAGTTAATTTTCTTAACATTTAAAAATAACCAAATTAATTTATTTTTTAATTTGCTCTCTGGCTAAAACCAAAGGGAAAAAAGGGTTTTACAAATGTGCATTATGCAAAGAAGAATGCTAAAATCAGATTCAAGAGTGCATTATGCTAGTGCCGTGAAAGATCAAGACTGAGACCCTGACCTCATTGAAACTGGCGCAAATTTCATTTTTGAATTAGCAGGGTCAGATTTCATTCCAGATACAAGATGTTAAGGTGTAAGGTTCCATACTAATTATTAGGATATGAAAGTATTAAAATTGCACAAAATAATTATTAAATTACACAGATTTTGTAGAGGATTTAGTTCCTGCACAAAACTAGTACTAAATAATTGTGAGATAAGGATATAGAACTGAACACAGAAGAAGGTTTTAGTTTCTTGAACAGGATTTGTGTTTCAGCACTTTTTAACATAACAGGTGATTAAAAGTATGTTGACTGGAAGGAGTCTGTAATATGCTACACGAAAGACAAAATTAATTTTATTTTGTTTCTAATACTTTCTTTAGATGTGTTATTCAATACAAGTCTACACAAGCTAATTCATAGAAATAATTGCTATTGCACCTTTTTATGCCCAGTTTATACAGACTTCAGTTATTTCTTGCAGCGGAACATAATGTCTCTGTCAGAGAGCTGTAAGAAAACATGGAAAGAAAAAAGAATGTTAAGTAATACTGGAGAAATATCAACAATTGTGTGGGTGAATTGTTATAAAAATAGCTAAATGGAGGGTCAGATATCTAGAAAATACAGAGTTAGATCATGTGGAGAATGATGAACTTTTATTTTAGAGAGCAATGACTTGTTCTAGGAAAGTACTAGACAGTCAAGCCTGATAATGGGTGGAACAGGAGCTTTTGAGAGTGATTCTGTAATTTGAAGATGAGGTAAGGCTTTGGCTTTATGAACAGGGCAGTGAGATGTAGGAAGGTGATTCTTTAAAATTCCTGTGGTGTTCATGAGAATAGTGCTGTTTTATGCAATCCTAATGCCCAGTCTTTAAAAGAACATTGAAATTGCAAAGGTTTCTGAAAAAGCTGCAAAAATATGTAAAGAAAGAAATTGTTAAAGGAAAACACACAAAACAGTTGAGTACTTGTCATTCATCATAAAAAGGAGAAGATTAAATTATGAGATGACCATAACAAGTATCTCTGTGAGATCTCACTCATTTGTAAAAATTGTAAAGGTTTGTTTGTTTTAGTAGATGAAGGTATTAGAAGGCACAGAAGCTGCAAGTAGGTAGATTTGATCTAGGAATGAAGAATACAAATGATTATCAGTCAACGTAATGAGCTGGTGAAAGCATTGTCTCACAAGTCAATGCCATTACAGTTCCATAACGAGGGGAACAGAATCCCACACTAACAATACCAAAAACAAACAAATAAACCCTCTTAGAATATCAGTTGCATCACTTGAGGATAATGTGAACCCCCAAGTCCTATGAAAAAGTAAATATTTATTTTTGATTTATGACTTGCATACTAAAATAGTGAGTACAAGAACCAGCATTTATGAAGAATTCTGGGAGGACATCTTTTGGGATGATTTTTCAGGCACTCCATTCTATGGCTTTGATCTCTTTGACTTGTCTTTCCACCAGACCTTTTTCTCTGCCAAAGATTAGTGACATTCAGAAGACCTTAAAGCTCCATTTTTAGACTGTATAAGCATTATTTCACACAATATTAACAGATATTTTCAGAGTAACGTGTACTTACGAACTCAAGTTCTATTGATTTTCACTATGGTGCCGTGTGGAGAGGTCTAAAAACTTCACCAAACCAAGTGAATTGCTTTAAAACAGAGCAGAGTTGTCCCCAGAGCTGGGGAACTCTGGGTGCTCCCCAGCTGTCACCTGGTGGTGATGCCAGTACCAATAGCAGCTCACTGAGGACTAAAGCTGCATCTTGGGAATTTCCAACGTCACAAAGTTCCATTTGTCCTTCTGTGTAGCATTGTTGTTTGAACTTAACCTACAAATTTAGAAGATCTATTTTAAAGATCAATTTCTTAATCTTTATTTAGGACTCTGTCAGCTCTCCTTTTGATTTGAAGACTGTCACTCACCTAAATGTGGATGAAATCCAGATAGGCAATTCTGAAAGGAAAAAGGCATGGTTACTTACTATAGAAATTATTGCTCTTCAAACCCCTTGTCTGAATAATAGTCACAATCCTTTTTGTGTTTCATTCTTCCTAATAATTCTTGAATTAGAGAAAAGAACTTGTGACTGTTGTGGCTGTGCTTTTTATGAATATTCCTTAGTATGAGGCTGTAGATAAAAAGCAGCACTTTCCCCAGCAGACAACAATCTTCACGTGCATAATTTACAGTACAGAACTAGACATAGCAACTAGTAAGTAGTAAGTGGTTTTTTTTTAATACTCAGATCATCTACAGAATAGTTGCTAGTGTTTGGTTGGTTTTTTTTTTTAATGTTCCATATAAAAGCTGTGAAATTAATGTTTTATTTGTCATGCTGTGATGGAATGTATGTGTTTATCAGATTAAATGTGCATACGCAGTAAAACAGAGTGCTCAGATCCGAGGCTGTAACTCTTCCTGGCTGAGAGCAGAGCATGGGTCCTGTGATCTGAGAGTGGAGCCTTTTAAAACTTCAGTGTTTAAAAATGAGAGATCTCTTGTGCACTTTTAGGTAGAGGGAGGGAAAATCCTTTTAGTCCAGCAAACATCTGGTAGCTCAAGAATAATAAAAAAGTACTGATTGGTTCTGACAGCTGCCTGCTTTGTAGTGGTATTTAACCAGAAATATTTGAAACAGATTGATATGAATAATGAAAGATTGCATGATGTATGACACAAATAAACTTTACCACAATTTAGCTCATTAACAAAGAAACAATGTTACATAAGGAAAAATCCTTATTTACTGTTTAACTCCTTTGTGATATTTCATTTTTAATAACCTGACAACAAATCAGGTTTTTATAATAATTTTCTCCATCAGGTATTGCAAGTATTTCATTGTGAAATAGGGTGAATGGGATGTCATTGTCCTTTAACAAGTGCTGCTGATGGATGTGGTCCATTTAAATGTACAACAGAGAGCTGAACTAGATAATGAACTTATTATTACTCTCTGAGGATTACAGGTTAGTCCCAAAGGAGTGCAGTAAGCTAGAGAAAATCCATATCTACTGGCTAAACAATAGCCAGAGGGCTGACTGGAGATATTGATTTACTTTCTAGGCCATTTAGACCTTAATGGTGGAGAAAAGCTGAAGTGCTGTTTACTTTTCTGCCAGAATCGACCAAACAACCAGTCCATTTTTTAAAGACTTTTGATTGATTTCGCTTAGAGGAATTAGAGGTGATTTATTTTTAAGCTGAAAGCAACTCGTAAATATCTCCCACTACACAGGTTCCATGAGAGTAAATGTTAAGTGGAAATGCTTACTGAGAAATACTTTGCTGCAAATCAATGTGAGCAGGTAATACTCCTTGATAGGAGCAGTCAGATGTTGGACACCTTTCTCAAGCGTGGTCAAGCCTCTGGTTGTGCTGTGTGAGACACAGCATTTTTAAAAGACTTAACTTTTGTAAAGGGGTATGAGTCTGATTGCTTGGCTGAATTTGTGCCAGCTGTACCCTGCTGACTTAGAAAAGGGCCATGGCTCTGGCAGTGTAAGTGGTGCTCAAGGTCAGTAGTGAGCAGCTTTAATATTTGATGGATGAAAACAGTAATTTATCATGTGACAATTGCCCATGATACTTCATACTCAGAGCAAATTGAGTTCTAGTTCTAAGAAACAACTCAGAGAAAAAGCAAGCTAGGATACTGAGATTAAGTATTTCAAAATCAGGCAAGCTTAAAGAAATGCTCCTGAGTCTACTGCCACATATAGAGACACATTTAAAGAAAATAATATGATTTTTATTTCCTAGAGATAACCAGTCTGGAAAAAGTCATAGGTTTATAAAAATGTCTGTCAGGTGTAAGGGCTGTAATTGTACCAAATATGGTGCCAAAATCATTCTTTGGAATGTTCTTATGAAACTTATAAGAGCAGAGATGATATATTGATAATACTCCTGTTTAGAGATAAAGCCATAATTTTATATTAATTCCCAACACTTCCTCTGTAGCTACTACTTAGGAAAATTGTGCAGGAACATTTTTTTGAAGTCCACTTGCAAAGATAAGACCTTTCCTTAGAAAGCATTGCTTGGTTCTGCTTTAACAGAATAGTCTCTGTTTATTGGAAGCAGTATTGTTATTACTAAACAGGCTTGGCTTTTTTCCTCCTCCCTAGACTTGGTTAATAAGCTGCATATATTTTAACACAGAAACATGTACCTGTTACTTGAAAACTAGAATTACAGTTAGCTCTGGGGATCTCACAAAAATGTGGAAATAGGTATCTGGAAGTTACATTTCAAATCCTACATGTGTTTTATGCTACCTCTCCTACCAGCTAAGTCCTTAACTCTATGCTGAGATATCTGATCCAGCCTTCACACCATGCTGCACAGCTGAAAACTGATGGAAAGAGGAAATATTCAAGTATCTTCCCATTCTCTGGGAAAACTCCTCAACAACAGAAAAATAGCGTGAGGTAGAGGTCATTAGGACTTTGCACCAAGATAATAATTTTTACTGCCTCTGTGCTTGTGAACTGATGGCCAGGAACTATGAGAAAGCTAAGATTTTCAGTGTGCACTTCATCCTAGTTCTGCAATATGCATAAAAATGAAAAATGGTGGATTAATGTATGGTCCCTGGTGAAAAACTGAAAAAGTTTGATAGAACCTATTTTTTAAGTATGTGTTTTGTAGTTAGCACACTGAGCTCTAATATAAGAATTTAGTACATGATTTTGTGAAGTCCCAAGCAGAAAATTTTGCAGGTTTCTTCATATATGGTTTATTTAATCTTTTTTGTTTGTTAAGATTCGAAAAAGTTCATTTGACCTTTACTTTTCTTCCGCCTTAAGAAGTTCATGGCAGAATACATTTTGCAGACCTGAGATGCTAGGATTTTAGGTTTTAATGCACTCTTAAAATTCATTTTTTTGAAAGAAAGACAAGCCTGTAAGCCAGCTTCTGTGGCTTTATGCAAGTGTCAGTGGAAGTGTTAGCTACAATTCTCCTGTAACTACAGCAAACTGTGATACAGCATTTTATGTGCTGATAATTTGAAATTAGTTATTGAGTATTTATGGTTCAAAAAAGGCTGCACATGTATATTAGCAGAAGCTGTGCAGCTGATTTTTCTGTATGTCAAATAACATGAAGTGATTTAAAAAATATGCCCTTTTAATATAACCTTTTCTGTTTATTTTGTCATTGGGAGTTGTTTTTTGTTGTTACTTTTTAAATCTATAGAATGATTGTACTAGAACGAATTATAGATTGGACATATTTTAACTTTCATTTAAGAGTCGGTTGATCTGGCTTAGCTAGTTAGCTAGAAAAGTATTATCTCACCTAAAATTATGAAATTTTATACTGAAATAGAGTCCAAATTATGCAAATTTGAAGAAATCAGATCAATGCCCCCAAATGACAGTATTGTCATTCCTCGTGTTCAATTTCCTTAACAAGTTTAAGTCCTAAAGTATTGCTGAATTTAAAGCACGAATGATTACTTCAATTTATTTCAGGAGATGAAAAGCAGTGAGTAAGGATGAGGTTCAAAGAAATCTAAATCTGGGAGGTTTTTGTTGGGTTTAGATTTTTTTTTCTTCTTTGCGAGTGAAGTGCATTAGGAAAGAAAACAACAGCTGGTAGCATGGAGCTGTGAGAGATTTTAAAAAGCTGGGGTGAAGCAATGATTAGAAATGCAATATGGAGCTGTAGTGTAAAAAGTAAAATCAAAGGCACTGAACTAGACAAATATAATTTAGGTAGTAGCACAGGTTTAATTACTAGGCTTGAGAGCTTAGATTATCATCCATAAAGGTTGATTCCTCACCAATTCTCTGAGTGCAGAAAAGAATCGTAGTAGACATTGGTGCTAAATTTATGATTTTTGTACCATATGACTATAAAAAATTAGAAAGGCACATTTTTAAAGTGATCTTTGTGTATATTCCTGTCAAAAGGGTCTGTATAGACTTCTTCAAAGTGAAATGTATATAATCACAAGGACATTCCATGAAAGTCACATAAGGAAATATTTTACAGATTTATTTTAAATATGCTTTAGAAAAATTAACTGATTTCTGCTTGTTTTCATATATTTTGAATTTTAATGGAGCACAGGAGTCAAGACTAAGTGGTCTCACTATGGCCATCTAATAAGTGAAATGATTACATGCTGGGTATATAAATGTTATTTGCTGATAATCCAACAGAGATTTTAGAGGAATGATCCTTGGTCATACAGCTTTGTACAGAGGAACAAAACCACTATACTCTTTTAGCTTTACTCTCTGCCTGGCAACCTGCCTTGTCCTTTAAGGTGCTGTTCAATGTAGAAAGTTTTCTAAATTTTTATTGTGAAGGATAAGATGGTAAGTAAATATAGTAGTAGAATGTATTATTTATACAGCTACCATGTGCATTTTCAATGCTAAGTCCTGATTTCTACTAAGTAAAGACCTTCTGTCACACTAAAAATGCATTCTGAAGTCTCTGCACATTTACAGAACAGCATTTTTAACCACAGCTGATGACTGCGTTCAATCTTCAGAGGAAAAAAGTTGCCTAAAAATATAGACTCACAAATATAGCATTAATCATAATATTTTCAGGTTTTTAAAAAATCAGTGGCCTTTTAAAAGCAAAACTCATCCCATCCTACTCTACAAAATAGAAAGTAATGTACAATTATTTAACAACTATGAACTGTTTTTTCCACAAAGAGAATAAAGCTTGTCCCATGTGTTTCATCTCCCTGTTGTCTGCTGCACCTGAGATCCAGCAGCTGTGCTTTAACCCTGCAGTAGGAAAGCAGGTAGCAGAGTGTCCATGCATTTTCCCAAGGGAAAGACAGGTTCCGTGCCTATTTTAAAATTCCTTAAAGGTGATACTATAGAGAAAGGACAGCTTATGTTACCTTTTGAATTGAATGTGCTACAGGGAACACAGGTGGGTTGGGTTCAGATCTTGGATTTTTCTGTGGTTAGTTAGGAAAATCCATAGCTATAGGAGGGCTTAGATGCTTCGAAATACTTGCAAGGATATGTTTTGTAAATTCTCTTTTAGCAAGTAAAGTGAGAAATAATGAGACTTCTTTTATGTTGAAGGGCTTGGGAGGACTGTCTTCTGTCTAGATTAAGTGTTTTGAAACAAGATAGGTTTTCAGTTTCAGATTAGAGAGCTTAACCTAGGACTCAAAAGTGTCTACCCACATATGAACTAGATATCAGTGCTCTCACTATAGTCAGTGGAGAACCAGTTATTTGTCTCAATGAAGCCTGGAGAGAAATTTCTGCTTACTTAGGCCTGGTAAATCACATCTTCAGTTTCATTAGTAGATGTCTTTTGTCTTGGAGGGAAATACAGTGTCTTCCTACTTCACAGGCAGACAAATGCATTGATGTGCTGAAGTGTGGTGTTAAACTAAATCCCAGGCAAGCCACCTCCTCCTTAGAGGTGGAGTTCTCATAGAGGTGGAATCAGGAGATGATACTTGAAATGAGTGAAGCTTCCTAAACTCATAAACCAGCCCTTCAGTGGAAAAATAAATTTTTAACTCCTCTGAATCCCAGTCAAAGAGGCAGAGGCTGTGCTATAAAGCTGTCAGGTTTAAATATTTCTGGAGGAATAATAAGGAGAAAGATTTAGTCAAAGATCTTCTACACAGTCTGATTGTCTCCTGTGTGGTCACAGAAGAGATGTTTATTGTTTGCCTTACAGCATTTGATGGTTTGCTTCTTTTTCTTTTCGCCTGGCCTTCTCATTGGGTCCTACTTGGGAATGGTATAAAGCATGGTGTTCCAAGTTCTTTATGGTAATGGAAGGATTCTTTTGGCAGGAATCAAATAGAAAGTATTGAGATACTTCAGCTTTTCAATGAGTTAAAGTATAGGCTAGAGGAAAAGGTTATTTAATTACATACCATCCCCTGCTTTACAGGGGAACAAAACTCGTTTGTATGATATTTAGTTTGCTAGTTTTCTAAAACAAATTTACAGTTTTGCATGTGAAGCAGCCAGTGAGGAGTTCCTCCTTCAAACCTATCCCTGAACCTCTGAAATATCTTACACATACTACTTTGTGTACCTAGTGTCATGTCTGTTTTTACATATCCATATGAGTGGGTGAGGGAAAGGAATATTGGGTTTTTTTCTGTGATGTAATAAAAAGATAAAATGTGGAAGTCTGTTCCTTGTGAGATAGTAGGTCTATTCTAATATATACAGAGAGGGCTTCTTTTGCTTTTTTTTTTTTTTTTTTTTTTTTTTTTTTTTTTTTTTTCTTTTGTTTAATGAGCTTTGTTGATTATCTAGTACGACCAAGGCTGGTAAATGTGGAACTGTTCATAGACTTTATTTTTGTTCATGATAAAAAGCTCTTGAGATTAATGAGTCACTGGTGCCTCAGCATCTGCTCCCAAGACTGGGGAATTTGGGAAAGAAACTGAAGAGAAATATAAGCATAAAAATAAGTAAAATGTTAAGAGCAGAAATCTTCATGATGGTGAATGGACATGAAGGATTTAAGAAGTGTAACAGAAATGTTTATTTAGCGGAGCAAAATGAGAGATTAAATCACAGCTATAATGAAGACAATTTTTAGGTGAATATTTTGAGAAACAACTATATTTTGAGCTTACCAACCAATTTGTTGAAACAATATATTCAAAAGCAAGCATCAGAAATCCATATTTAAAACAGATATTACTGTCACAGACCACAAACAGTACCCTCTTTCATGGAGAAATATCTTGTAAACTATGTCAGTCAGGTATCACAATTTTTTATAGTAGCTAGGTTTCATAACAGTTGCTGTAGGTTAACCTCCAGTAGTGAATCTCAGTTGAGTAAGCCACTTTTTGGTAACTCTGGAGAAAATACTTTTTATTTTCCTCATTAACATCTTGTTGCCACAAAGCAACCTGAGGCACGACTCAAAAGTTCCTCCTGTATTGTAGCACCTAGCACATGCTCCAAAGATCTTAAAAATTTTAGGGTATGTTGTTTATACTTCCATATGGCAATTTTTACTTGTATTTTAGGATAAATTTTTCCTCCATATAGATGTTAGTAGTACGTTCTCTGCTGGAGTCTAAAGTGTAAGGAGAATATGCAAAAAAAAGGCATCATAATAAAAAAAAAGAACAGGCTTCATAGCACATAAGATTGTGGCTTGTGGGTGTGATTATCAACCTGGTGATGCTCTTGTGTTGGTTTTTTTGCCCTAGCAGAGTGAGCACTTCTGGTCTGTCTACTGTTTCTCTCAGAAACCTGAACAAATTGCATTCTGATCTGGAGCTCAGCAAAATTAGGAAACAGTGCACAGGCCTCCACTGAATTCATTGCACCTTTTGTCTGTAAATATAGAGGAAACACATGATATTTGAGAACATCAGTACCTGTCTGAAGAGTGTTAATTTACTGGTATTCAGAAGTGAACTGTCTATACAAATATTTTAATCCAAATGGGTAGTTGGAGCCCGAGATAAAAAGTGGTTTCCTTTCTCCCCCTCCATTAATGCCCCTGTGGAGATGAAAGTTTAATTCAGCTATTTGTAAACCTAAGACTTTGTCACTGAGAACTAATTCATGTTTATAAAATTAGAATTATTTTGTTATTTTTCTCTATGCATCACTTGAAATTTATCCACATTAAATGTCATCTACAGTTTTATACCCCAATCACTTAGTACTGCAACTAGGTACTTTTGCAATTTTTCATGACTTACGTTTACTACTGAAAATGGTCAGAGCAGGGTGTCCAGGAATGGTTTCTTGGCCAGACGTGAGAGCAGAGTTGAAGACAGGACTAGAACTGTATAGTCAAGGGCAAAGGATGAAAATTACAGCTGGAAGGAGCTGCAGAGAGTTTTGAGAAAATTGGGCAAAGAACTGGAAAGAGGGGTACAGGCAGGTGGGCAGTGGAGGTTGCAGCCCTACTGTATGGACAGCTGTGAGCTACAGTGCAAAACTATTATAAAGCATAACAGAAAATGGAGTCAAATTCAGCTTTGCAGCAGTAGAATTGATAAATGTCAGGGAAAATGATCTCACAGTATTACTTAGTGGTATAAGTACTTACGGGGTAGCTTTTCAACCATGGATGGTAACATTTTATGATATGTGAAAATGTTATTTATTGTGTAAAACTAGAACTGGTCTATGAGGATTTTAGCTCTTCTGCAGTTATGCAGTTTAGCTCTTCTGCTTATGCTCGATGCCATAGGAGATTAACAATTAGATTTGCCAGAAGTACAGTTGGTAATGGAAAAAGGAAAAAATTGACAAAGATGTCTCTATTAAAATCATGCCAGTCACACATAAATCTCTTATGGATGTGCATCTCCACTGGCTATTTCCTTACCTTTGCGTATGATTCATTATAAAGAAGAACAGGAATTATATGATTGTTAAGACAGAAGTAGAAAGAAAAGAACATTAGAAAAAGTCATACATTCTTATTAATATATATTATGTGCTGCAATGAAATCATTTTTACCTAAGTATAAAATTACCTAGATAATAGATTTATGAACTGTAAGAAAAGATGGAAAATATGTTGTCTGTTGAAAACTACTGTGAGAGACCTCTTAAAAATATTCTTTATATTGAATTGTAGAAAACACTGAATATGTTTTAGCTACTGAAATTTTATTTCTTTTATACAGCATTGAGTATTTAATTAGATAATATGCAGTGTATACAGATATTTCTATCACCAGAAATACAAATTACAATCTCTATGACATATAATATGCTGTAAATTTTTACTTCACAGAATGAATTAATTTGTAAAATACCTCTGAGATCATCAGATTATCGAGTCCAACCTATGACCAAACTAGGACATGGTACTAAATGCCATGTCCAGTCATTCCTTAAACACCTCCAGGGATGGGTGCCCACTTCCCTGGGCAGCCCATTCCAATATCTAATCACCCACTCTGTGAGGAAATTCTCCCTAATGTCCAACAACTTGGCACAGGTCCTCTTGTCCTGTTACTTGTTGCCTGGGAAAAGACATTGATACCCACTTCCCCCCCCACCCCCTGGCAACTCCCTCCTTTCAGGCAGCGTAGAGAGTGATACAGGCTCCCCTGAGCCTCCTTTTCTCCAGGCTAAACAACCCCAGCTCCCTCAGCGTCTCTTCTCAGAACTTGTGTTCCAAACCCTTTACAACTTCGTTGCCTGTCCCTGGACTTGCTCCTCAATGTCCTTCCTGAATTGAAGGGCCCAGAGCTGGATGCAGCATTTGAGGTGTGGCCTCACCAGTGCTGAGTACAGGGCAGGAATTTCATCCCTGGTCCTGTTGGCCACGCTGTTCCTGGTAAAGGCAAGATGCCTTTGGCTTTCTTGGCCGTCTGGGCACACTGCATTCGGCAGCTGCATTCAGCCACACTAGTTCAGCAGCTCTTGACCAGCAGCCCCAGGTCCTTTTCTGCTGGGCCATTTTCCAGCTGCTCTGCCCCCAGGCTGTAGCGCTGCATGGGATTGTTGCGGCCAAAGTGCAGGACCTGGGTCTTGGTCTTGTTGAACTTCACACTGTTGGTCTTGGCCCATCAATCCAGTCTGTCCAGGTCCCTCTGCAGAGCCTTCCTGCACTCCATCAGATCAGAACACCAACCCAGCTTGGTGTTGTCTGCAGATTTACTAATGGTACTCTCAAGCCCCTCATCCAAATCAATAAAGATAGTAGGCAGGACTGGGCCCAGTGCTGATCCCTGGGGAACATCACTAGTGATGGGATGTTGGCTGAATGTGGCACCATTTGCCATCAGTCTCTGGGCCCTTCCATTCAGCCAGCTAGAGAAGAGTGTGTCTGTCACTTGCTCTTGAATGTATGTCTTGAAGGCTGGGACTCATTAAACCAAAAGTAGCGACTTCAGACATACCTTAGTAAGCTTGTTTTCCCAAAGAGACCTTTTTTCCCCACACACATCGGGAATCACTTTCATTTTGCTTTATGGTATAAGTGTCCACAAATTGAATCAAATTGAATTAAAATCATAGAATGTTGGGGATCTTTAAAGGAAGGGACCTTTAAAGATCATCTAGTTCTGACCCTGCTGCCATGGGCAGGGATACCTTCCAGTAGGCCAGTTGCTCAAAGCCCCATCCAACCTGGCCTTGAACACTTCCAGGAGTGGGGGATCCACAGCTTCTCTGTGCAACCTGTTCTAGTGTCACACTACCCTCATCGTAAAAGAATTCTTCTTTATGTCTAATCTGAATGTAGTGTTTTTCAATTTGATAGAATTATAAATGATAATAAACCTTCCATAGAGCTAGATTATTCCCAGCTGTATGCTACATGGAATTTTATACTATCCTCTGTCGTGTTTGGTAATAATAACCAATGTCAGTGACAGAATATTGGAAGAGATGTTCAGCTTTTCTGCCTATCATGACGTTTCCTATACTGCTAGTTTCATTTTTAGACCTTATTATCTGTATTGTTAACCTTAAAAAATATGTGTTTTTATGTAGGTCTCCTTTAGGATTACTTTATTTTTCTTCTCTCCTGTACTTTATCATCGTACCTTTTTCAGTGCTGCAGAACTTCAATGCATTTCAAAATTAAGTTCCTATCTTCTCCTCATTCCTCTGCTTTTTTTCCCTTTGTACTGCTCACAGTTTCTCCTCTGTGGAAATATACCTCCATTTCAACACACTTTTCTGGTATTTTTGGTTCCCTGCAGTGGTGGTTCTACACATTATTCCACATTTGCTTGGAACAAAAGAGTGAACAGGGGAGAAAAGGAAGGTAAAGAGGCCTGTTCCTTTTAAATACATAGCATGAATCTGTTTCTCTGAGCACCTTCGAGACTTGTGGTGGATGAGATTATAAGCACCTACTCTTTATGGTTTCTTCGCTACTTTTTTTTTTCCTGCCATAGAATTTTCTTTTTTAAATTCATTACATTCTGTACATTGTTGTTCATGAATGCTGCTCTCAGAATGGGATCTTTATGCTGAAAATTCTATGAGTTTATGATACAGATTGAGATCAACTCTTGACACTCACTGACAAAGAAACAGTACTTCTGCAACAAAGCTGGAATGGTCTTTAAAAAGGTATTTTCAGAAAGCAGAGCTAAGAGATTATATTTTGAGGAACAATATACTTTCTGGAGGAATTAAAGTTTTGCTTGTTCATGAGCAGACATTCTTACACAGATTTGTATTAGAGCTTGCTTCCTGGCAGTGGATTTTTCAAGGAATTTACCTTGGAAGGCTGAAGAATTCTTGTACTTTCCTGGGTAAAAAAAAAATCTCTATTATAGATTAAAGGATAAAAGTTGACAGAACTGGAGACAAAAATTAGTTGTTTCTCTGCCAGTTAATATGGCAAATAAAGCCTTCCAAAAGTCTATTTCCAAGTGGTCATAATATGATTAAATTCTGTATTTATTTTCATGCAGATGGCTAGAGGAATATTCTTGATGCAAGGCCATTCTCATGCTAAATTTTAAATCTCTACTCAGAAAGTAAAACAGTTCAAAGTGTATGTTATCAAACACTCTTAATATAAGCAATTATATATGTTTTTAATCCAGTTGTTTTCAAAAATGGTCGAAGTATTTCAGCTGACATTCTACAAAAATGACAGACATTTTCTGATGCAGAAATTTTAGCTGAAGTCATTGAAGCTTGACACTGCATAAAGTGTAAATAAATATAATAAATATAAACAGTAAATATAAGAAGTGCAAATAGGATGTGGTAGAAAGTGTGACCAACTTGCAAATGTAGCAATAAGCTCTTGCCCCAAGTGAGGACTGTAAATGCCAGAATAAGAATTTGTTACTGAAGTTAAAGGTACTCCTTTTATTGTGACCTTTTATTAGCAGCCCATAACTGGTCTATTGTTCCACATGTTCTGATAGAGTGTTCATACTGCAGTGAAGTGTAGATGCTCTTCAGGTGTTGAATAAAGTATTTACTATTTCCATATTTAGATAC
This sequence comes from Pyrgilauda ruficollis, assembly GCF_017590135.1. Taxonomy (NCBI): domain Eukaryota; kingdom Metazoa; phylum Chordata; class Aves; order Passeriformes; family Passeridae; genus Pyrgilauda; species Pyrgilauda ruficollis. Next base: position 6,985,980 of record NW_024519206.1, on the reverse strand, counting down.
AGGACAATTTTTCAATGACATGCCTTGTAATTGCTTAATCAGAAAGGTTATATAAAATAGTTTTAGCAGTAGGGGGGTTTCTGATTAACTGATAATGGAGCAAACCCATATCACAGACTATTTTGATTATTTTGCCTTGATTACCAAATATTAGTCTGAACTTTTCCAAGAAAGATATCTAAGTTTTTAAGTCTGACATTTATTCACAGCATAGAAATGCTGTAAGAAATGGCAGTATTAGCTCTTTTATAATGTTGTTAGGACCTGCCCCTGAAGGTGAGAGTAACTGAGGTTCTTGTTAACAGATCCCTTGGGTAATCAGAGTGAAATTACATGGAATGACCAGTGTTTATGTATACACGGATACCACCACCCGTGGATCCAGTGATGAGATTTGATTGTTGCTTTGTTGAAGTGATGGTCACAGTCTTGATCTGTCAGGGGTGAGGAAGCCCCTGAAACATATAGTTCAGTGTGTTGATGTATGTTCAGTTTTAGCTAGGATCCCAAGGTACCTCGCCTGGGGTGGGAGTTTGACATTGTCTATGGAAACACTGTGGATCATGTTCAGTCCTCTGGTGGATGGCCCCAGAAATTAGTCTGGGGCACTTTGGGGATCTTTGATGGTTTATGACGTCTTCTAAGACATTACAGCTCCTTCTCACATCCACTTGGTTTAGCCAGTTATTCCCTATCAGAAGGGATGAAAACCTTCAGGCCTGTCCTGGTTCTTCCCCACAACCAGAGTTTTATGCCTGAGCAAGTTATGTAGCTGAGGACATTGGCATGATAAAAAGCATTATCCCATATAGCAAGATCTTCTTCTTACCAGCCTCTTCCTTTACTTGGCTCAAATCCCAGCTTGTTGCTGGACAGACTGGTTTGTTGTGGTCCTCCTGTAGTGCTCATCCCCTCTGCACCTGGGCTGTTCTTAGGTTTAGCCACCACACACCCAAAACCTCTCCTCCTCCCCTTTGGTTGGGGGATGCAAACCTGGCCTCAGCAAAGCACCTGCTGCTTTTGCAAATGGCCAATTGCATGAGTCATTAACCATTAACATTTCAGTCTCCCACAACTGTTGTGCGAATTTATTTAATCACTGTTAAAGATCATTCCACTTATCAGAAGATTGACCAATACTTGAAAATGTGGAACATTGCCAGCATAAAAGGTGTTTAGGTTCTTGAAGTACAGTTTTGTTTTGTCATTCCTATACCTGTAGTCTGTATATTTTGACATACTGTAATAACAATAGCAATATAGGTCAGCCTTTAATCATGATTGATGTTCTATTTATATTGTAAAATCTTTCAGAGTTTAGTTCAAAGCATGTGAAAAAAACCAAACTCTTTCCTGTAGAATAATCTATTCCCTTTCCTATTCCAACAAAACTAATGTTGGAAAGAAAGAGCAGACTTCAAACTTATTTTTGGTCATCTCTTATTAAAAGCTGAGAAAAGTCTAAATAATTTCCTCTGGGAGAGAGAAAATATACATGACAGCAGCCTGTGATTCAGTTTCATACAGTTTTAATGTGGCAAAATTGTCATTAAATATGTATTTGTTTAGCAATCTAAAATTTACTTAAATTGTGGAAGAAATTAGAGTGGCCATGAGAAGAATTCATTAATCTTCTGTTTGCTGCTGTGTAAATAAGCAGATGAGCTTTACCTCTTTGAAACAGGAATGCAAGTGGAAGAAATGAACTAGAGGTTGGGGTTTTTTAATTATTAGAAAATTTGTAATATTTACTAGAATAATAAGACTTGTCTTGTTTATAAAAATTTCAGTATAATTTCTCTGGAGTTCTTTGTTTAACTCCATTTTGTATCTCTATGAAAAGTAATACAATCCTCTGTTCAATAAAAGATCTAGTGCATTTGAATAAAGCCACAAAATTTAATCTATTTCATGGCTTGTAAAGGAAATTGGTAAATCATTTGAAAATGAAGCATAAAATTATTTGTATCTACATCTATCTTTGCATTTGAAAAGCTGTCTAGTAAGTTATCTTTCTATGGTTAAAAACAGTCTGCTAGAGAATGGAGAACAGGTTCACAATACATTTTTCAGCCTGATAGACTCTTACAGGTTATATTTAAATTACCAGAAATCAAAACCTCACCTGAAATATTTATTTAATCTTCAGTTATAAGATTCTACAAAATGTAGATTTATAGATCTAAATTTTCTAGTAATTCTTGCGTGCATTGACAGTGCTGGGTTTTGTGTGGCTGAGCTCAAAATACCTGAATTTGCCACACTGTATTCTGAATGACTCAAAAATGTGTGTCTGTTTTAACTTTGTGTAAGTCAAAGAGTTTATACAGAGTGCTAATAAGTAAGTCAATTTAAAACAGTCTTTTAAATAAAGAAGAAAAGATTCTTCATTTGGGGTAAAAGTAACTGAATAGCAAAAGGAAAGGCTATCAAAAGAGAAGACACTGGCTTTTTTATCTGAATAATACGCTCTAAAGACATTGCCAAGTATTTTTATGAGTATTTACATCAAGGTTTTGTTGGTCTTCTTGGTTTTTTTCAGGTTTTTTGTTTGTTTGGGGGTTTTGGGGGTTTTTTTGGTGGTTTGTTTGGTTTGGGGTTGTAGTTTGGTGAGCGGGTTGTTTGGTTTTTGTTTGGTTGGTTGTGGGGTTTTTGTTTAGTTGGTTGTTTCTTATTATTGATCATCCCTCTATGGAAAGTAGTGGGAAAATAGATGCATCCATGTTTTCCAAAGGCACCCAATGGAAATTCAAGAATTAGTTCACATTTATTTGGGAACCAAAGGTTTCTAAATTTCTTCATATATGTTGGTATAAATAGAGCACTTGATCCCAGGTCAGTATGGCAGTGTATAGAAGTGTATACCTGCTAAACTGCTGGTATAGAAGGTATAAACTGCGGATATATCAGATCACTTCCATTCTAGACTTGAGAAATCTGGACCTCAATCAGGCCAAAACCCTTCTGGTTGTTAGAGCTCCTTTGAGAAGATGCTGTTTATCTGAGAGAAGGTTCTCAAAATTAGTTTCCAAATATTTCCCAATTTTCTGTGTAAAAACCTTTGGAAATGCCTGTAAATTTTTCCATCGGAAGTGTATTATTTCCTTATTAGTCTTCTCTTCCCAACTCTGTATAGGCTGCCAGGTTGGACATCTTTACAGCTCCCTGATGCTGCACCAGGAATTGCTCGCTCTTAAACAAACAGGTTTCTGGAAATGGCCAGTACTGCAATACCTTTTCTTACTTTGTCATTTTAAGAGTCATTAAGTAGATTTTAACAACAATTAAGTAGTCTCCTATATGTAATTTGAAGTAATTAAAAGTGGGATGTGTACTTTTGACATGTTTAACAGTTATATACATTTTTGTTTCATTCTTCTCGATTTTTAGCTCATGCAGACTGTTGTTTTCAAGTTAGAAGCGCAATGTGCTGTGCCTGTGTCAGAGAACAGTTTATACAAGTGAAGGAACTGTGTTCATATCTGACTCCTAAGTGGGAATAATGAATTCTAATTCAGTGACTTTTGTTGTGGTTGTTTAGCTTTCTTTTTTTTTTCTTTTTTTTTTTCTTTTTTTTTGTTACAGAATAATAGTTACTCCTGGGAGTTCACAAAAAGTACACATATTTATTTGAAATGGTGCTGTTGGCGTCCTGATTGTATTTAACAGTATGCAATAAATCTGGTAAAACATAAGTTAGGTCTTTATGTATTTACAAAGAAAAAATTGTAAATTCTTCCTGCTGTCACGATAAACTAAGCAATTTACTAGTATTTAATCCAGTTTTATTTTCCTCTGGAACCTGTTAATGAACTTCAAGATGCAGGTCTCATTGCCCATTTAAAATGTGTCTATGAGTGAATTACCTGGTAATACAGCTCTCCTTCTGCAAAATATCTAAAGATTGTTAGAGCTGGAATTTTTATTTTCTTCTGGTATCTCATCTGTCATCATCTACAATAGGCATTTGCCTTTACTTTTAACTAGCTTAAGGCAGGCTACATTTTTTCTTGGCTCTTCTTCATGATGGGATTGCCCTGCTTGCACATTCTGCTACTCTGCAGGATAAAGATGTTAACTGTGAATCAGAAATCATATAGTAGGTGTAAGACATGAAATAAAATCGATACATTTTTCTGAGGCATGTCACTGGTTAAGTGACAGAAAATATTCTGATAGTGACTGAAAAAGAAAAGTCAAAGGTACATTTGAACCTGTCAGTTCAACATATTCCTGTTATCCCTTTAGGGGATATCATACAACTTGACACCAACATTTAAGCTTTGAAAATTATGAGCTCATCTATTTCAAATGGGATGTCACATGTTCCCAAGCCTTTGCCATTACTTATAGTGGAAGACAGGATGATCACTTTTGTCACATATTGATAGTGAATAAGATCTTTCTTTTTTTCTTTTCTTTTTTTTCTTGTTTCAGAATGAAGAACAAATTTTGGTATTTTGAATTTGGCACTTCGGAAACTTTCTCAGCCACCTGTAAGAAGCTGCATGAATCTGTAGAAATAGAAGTAAGAAACTAATTGTTGCCTTTATCCTTGAAATGTCACTAGCTTGGCTGAAATGCAGGGAGCAAGGGTGCAGAGTGCCTGAATCCAACAAGGCAAAGCAGTGCACATCCTTTCGACCCTATATTCCAAAATATTATTTTTATCATGTCTATTTGTAGTGTAGCCCTGCACACTGGAACAAAGTTCAGTTTGATGATTAGTGAAGTCTTAATACAGTAGACAAGGTCAAGAGGTGAAATATAACATTAGAAATCAATAGGGAGTGTGGCTAGGTCAGGTGGAAAAATGAAAGACTGTTGGAGAGAGTGAGAGCTGCTGCAGGATTAAAATAATAAAAAAATAATCTTATTATTTCTAGGTCCCAAGGTTTTATAACCTTTAAAACTCAATTCCCTAAAATTGTATGTACTTTCCTGAATAAAGGTTAAAGAATATATATATTTTTTGAATTATTCTCCTTCATTAAATAGCTTTTCTCTCTGTATAAGGGGTCATCTTTCCATTATACATTGAACATTAACTCAAAAGACACAGGATACTTACAGACAAAATGGGAATTTAAAATAATGTGCCACTGCTACTTTGATGGCTGCTAGAATAAGTGGCTGAATTACATAAACTGTTTGAGCATCTGATGTTTATGAATAAGTACATGAAAAAATGAGAAATGAGTGAAGACACAAACCTGAGAATTTAGGTTAAATAATGAAATCATTTCTCAAGAGGATTGTGGTGCTTTTCCTTTCCAGTAGTAATGAGAAACTGCATGTGTCAATGGAGTATTTGTATAGTAGCATGAGGCACTCAGAGAGGTCTGGTGCGAGCTATGAGAGTCCAGTCAAAGTCTCCTGAAGGGTGAATTCTGAAATGATCTGAAGGAACCATAGCAGAACAGTAGCAGAGAATACTGAGACTGAAACTGTACGACCAGCAGTACCACACTTGCCTGTTAGGCTGTTATGTTTCTCTTTGAAGGGAAAACCTGCTCCTCTTGTGTTAGATTAAAATATAATAAAAATAAAACAAAACTCCACCGAAAGCCTTAGGAAAAAAACCCTTAACAAAAATATCACCCTTGCTTCCCAAGAGAGTGCTTCACACACATGAGTTTAGGGAAATGTAGCATTAAAAATATTTTATTAGTTATTGGAAGAAATGCTTACCTGGTTTGATTAGATTTGAATAAACTGCAAGTTAAATGTACCTTTTGATTAAATACAAATTGAAGAGCAGGCTTTCCCAATAAAATACTGATATCTAGGGAAAGTCATACATATCCAGATACATACTAAGATATGAACTTAATAATTTTAACCATTCAATGAATGATTAAATGTTAACATCACAAAACAAACAAGTTTTGTGGTGCTGCTGCTATCAGTTGTGTATTCATGTATTATGTATTCATATTATGTATTCATGTCAGTAACTATTATTACCAAAAAAGTGTTACACTGCCAGTATATGAGGCATGTTTGTTAGCACTCACTTCATCTATCCTAGTCATTACCATTAGTCATACAGTTAGAAACAAAAAGCATAGTTTCCAAAGTTTACAAGAACTATTAGGAGTTGGTTATTTGTGTAATTTATTGACAATGAGTAAATTATGATACTTGCTGGCTGGTATGCTTGTATCTAATGTTTCTTGTTTGAACATTATCAGCATTTTAGTCTGATTTTTAACCTGATGCCCCTTGGGGATGCCACTGCAAATGGGAGGTTGATGCATGAGACCACATTTCACTCTGGATAAAATGCACAAAGAATGTGCTTGCTCTACAGCCAAATTTTGAATGAACAAAGCATGAGAAGATTAAGGATCTGTATCTCTGAGCTGCTAGACGGTGATCAAATGTTCTCTGGGCAAATATTTGTTTAGCCTTGTATTTGATTTCTAACCTAATTAAGCTTGGTTTTTCTGACATACATTCTTGACTCATGTTCTATATGTTTTATTCTGTGTGAGTGTGAGATGCAGAACAAAGTCGGATACCATTTTTATATTATCCAGAATAAGATGTATTTTTGTTTTCAAAATCGGATGTAAGAAGTTGAGGAGAGGTTCTAAAGGGAAAGAAACCAAAATGAAACAAACCAACAAACAAAAACTAGGACAAAATTAAGTATTTATTTTCAATAATAGTGTGTCAGTAAACAAGGCTGAAGATTTTACAATTTGGAGAACTTGCAGTTTATTTCCACTTCAGAAAAAAAAGAAAGGTATGTGAAAGATATTTAATGAGAGTTGGTACAGATGTGATGTAAGTAGGGGTGGCATGGACCATACCTGCAATGCTGTAAAAGCATAATGGGAGCAGTGTAAACCTTGTATACCACCTGGTGTTAATGGGTAATAGAAAGGAGTTTAAAACATTCCTGTACACTTGCCTGATATTGCCCTTGGTTTCACAGCAAAGCCTTAATATCAGCTCTTTTCAGGCATAGATATGTATTTTCTCAAAAGAGAGATGATCTGAAAATAATTGATATGATAAATAAGGTATAAACAATAATACCCAAGAAGTAAATTAGGCCAGGAAAGAAGGCAAAAAAAGAGTTAGAAGAGCTAGTGTATCTTTTTTGTCTAGGTAAGCATACTCCACATTTTAAAAGTATGCTTTTGTTTTTAACAGCATCATTACATTATTTGAAATAAAAAGAAAAAAGAAAAGGAGCAGAACATGTGTGTTTTGGTTTTGTAGTATATGAATGTGTTAGAACTATGCAGAGCTACCTGTAGGGCAAACTTTTTGTCTGTGTATGAACAAAAGAAATGCTCCTTTCCTAATTCAGAAAGTTGCTCATCACTGGGGGACTCTCAGGCCTCCTCACATAATTGTCTTAGTGTACTACCTGCTGTGCTCAATATTGAGTGAAAATGGAAGCTAGACCCCGCACCATCCTATTTCACAATTCTTCTTTTATTTAAATAATTCCAGTCAGTTTGGGGGACGCCAGACCTTTATAAATTAACAGCAGGGAAATACCAAAGGTGTCAGATTGCATATTTATCATCTTTCTCGTGTAATACTTAAATATGTATTAAGAAGTGACTGACATAAATTAGGCAGATTTCAGAAGCCACAGGCCGTGGCTTGTAGAGGACCCCCTTCTGCTTGACATTTCATCCTTGTCAAAGATCAAATTATTTTAATTTAGGCTGCAAATTATAAGAAATGAAGACTTCTTTGTGGGAATTCCCTGTGGTAATCTGACTTTTGTTGTTACTGCTGCTTGTCAGTGTGCAAAAGATATAATATGCATGCAAATAAGGTTAAAAAATATGTACTATCTAATTATCCAGCCAGTACATTCCACTTGAAGACAGTGGGAGGCCTGACACACAGTATGTGTTTGATTCATTGAGGCCTGCAGGGTATTTACACAAGATTACTTTTAATTATGAAATTAATATCTGTTTATCTAGAATGTATAGCAGTAAGTGAGCATACACATGAGCAGAATTTTTAGCAAAATAAATCATCCTAGTATTTAATACATATAAAATACTGGGGAAAACCACAAATTTGCTTCCAAAAATGACAGTGAAAAGCTAGGCCTTCATTCTTGTAAGAAAAGTGTTATTAAAAAGTTACACTTTCAATTATAGTAGTTGCCACAACTGCCAATTCACTTTCAGATGTGCCTTTTGACTTTAAATTTTCTCCTGTATGAATATAATCCACAGGTTTAAAATTTGATTCTTGAAGAGCAAATATGAAATGGAAATCTTAGTGTTGAAATTGTTCTCTGGCCAGATTTATGCTCTTCTTAGAAGAATTAAGAAGTGTGTGCATTATAATACAGTTCTTTTTTATGATCTCAGAAAGTTTCAGGATAAACAATTATTCACAGCTATTCTTGCATTGTACTTGGCTTTTCTTCTTCAAAGCTGCGATAAAGTTTTAGGCAGAGAGGAAGAAGTGCCAGTGACCCACAGAGCAGCAAGCTGCAGATGTCAGTGGACTACTACTGAGCCATGCTTAATTATTTTTCCAGTTTTCTCCCTGATTATTGTGTGTTGGAATTGCAAAATAATACCCTTAATAAATTGGAAATGGATGACTGAATCCTCTACAAGCCTGCAGAACATGGCAGGAGTAGGATGAAATGTTTTAAAAATATGCTGCTCTACACTGTGGTCCATATGACTTGCCAGGATATCGCTACACTCTATCTGTGTTGTGAGGAATGAAGCTAATCCATCTCTAGCCTGGGTGCCAGTCCATGAATCCTGGGCAACTCTGGCTGGTTCAGTGAACTAACGAGTAGGACTGGGTGCTTTGCTTTCCACCTTCAGGTTCCACTGCAGCAACATGAAGTTGTGGTTTATTTTCTCCTGTGGAGGTTCTTCAGTATTTTGCTACATTTTATATGAGTTAAAAACTTCCTAATGTCGGTAGGGAGGAGGACTTGGTTTGAGTGAAGGCTAGGTGTATGCTATCAAGCTAGGTTCATCTCATCCATTGTATCTCAGGTGAACTGTATTTGCAAATGTTTGTGTTCAACCACCTGAGAAAATGCTGCAGTTTATTGCTGGGCAGGCTGATATGTTAAGATCCCGGAACCATTCTCCAGAAGTGAAAAATATGGATATAAGATACAACTGGAAGCCAGATTTAGCATATAAATGTACTTGTATAAAATGTCTTCATGTCCAGGTTTGCTATAGGAAGCATGAGAAAAACACACCAGTGACACAAGATGGGTATAATTCCATCACTGAAGGAACTGTCCCATAGACTAAGATTACTTCCATGTGTCCAGTAAGTCTTGGAAAGGTTTTAGCTCACTGATGCCTCTTCTATAGCTCCGCATGCTATGTTTTCCCTTAGCAGTGATGCATATTTCAGAGAACTGGTTGGTGAAGGTTCTGGGGTAAGAATTGCTGCAGCTGCATCCGGAATTGTTGCACGCATTTCTACTGATTTTAGTTATTGCTGGGAGCCACTAGTCAGCCATAGCTCTATGCTGATATGCTTGTTGTGCCTTTGGATTGAAATGAATACCTGTGTGCTGTTCTGTGCTCCTGGGGCTTGCTTAGCCCCTTTTCCATAAGTCTGTATGTTCTCTGCCTGCAGGGGCTTTGTATTCCATCTGTTGTGGAAGGGACTCAGTTGCAAGAGTTACAAGTATCACTGCAAAATCATAAGGCAGAAAATTTAGGTGGAAAAGGCAACAAAAACTCCAGTTATTGGTAAATTTTGGCAGCATAAATGTTTTTCTGCTACTATCTGTAGTGAAGCTAGAAATACATTTCACTTGGGTCAGTGAATAGGTATCAGACAACAAGACAATACCAAATGGTCCCACACTTAGGCAATCAAAAGCTGAATAGCAATCTTATTTTACCTTCTGATTGATGATCTGTTCTTATCTCATACCTCCTTTTCAAATACAAGTATATCTCTTAGGTGTAAACATTGAATAAACTATTAGCAGTGTTAAGAATGATCAATTGCTGAAGAAAAATACCTGAGAAAAAGAACATTAAGATTTTTCTTTCTTTCTTACTGCTTTCTCTCTTTTTTTCTTTTTTTCCCCTTCCTTTCTAATCAGTGTGATGGAATTCAGCTGGACTTAATCAATATCTCTCTGGAAGGAATTGCCATTCTAAACATCCCAAGCATGCATGGTGGATCGAATCTTTGGGGAGAGACAAAGAAAAGACGTAGCCACCGTCGGACAGAAAAGAAGAGGTCAGATAAAAGAACCACCGTTATAGATGCCAAGGAATTGAAGTTTGTGTGCCAAGGTAAGCTTACAGATTGATATAGGCTATCTGGCTCCATAATGTCAACTTGGTTATATAAATGACCTTGTCAAGGAAAAGGACAGACAGTTCTTAGATATTTCCTTTCCTGTGCATTTAGCTTTTCTGGTGGGAAACACTGCCAGAAGGGCACAAAGAAAGATGTACTGCCAATTGCAGTCTCTATACTTGCAAACCTGCCTCAGATATTACCTGTAAAGCAGACTAATCACACCCTGTGGCACTGCTGGCTACTGGGACATTCAGTCTAGAAGTAGTTGGAGATTTTGGAGTTGGAAGGTGCTTTCTGAGCATTTATAATGTTTCTTAGTGTCAGTGTGCATAAAACTTGGGGATAGTTGTGCCCTCATTCTATCGAGCTTTGGCCAGAGGCGAGGGAAATCACTTCAGAGTAAAAAGAGCAAGCTATATACAGATTTTATGCTGCTATGTTGTAATGCTGTATGAATCCTTGAATACATACGCTGTAGGTGGCTTGCACAGGCATGATAATTTTTTTCAGGGTTCATATACTTTCCTGGTGATTAGATGCACTTACTCAATAAATTTTATTATTAAACATAACTCTTGACAAAACTAGTAATAAATAACAATTGCTGTTCTTCTCTGAGAATCTGAATACTATGCATTGTAACACTTGACTGCACATCACAAGCCCGAGTGATTATAAGCCATCATTCTCTTCACATCAAAGGAATGAACAGTTTGGGGTTTGTTTGTTATTCTCTATTTATCCTACAAAAAGGATTATCTTTTGCTTCAGAGTATCTTCTTGCTTCTCCTCATTATTCAGACTTTATAAAGATCATGACTTAACTGTCTTATGCTGTTGGGATCCTTTCCCTAGTTTTGAATATCCTATTTTTACATTTCATCAGCAGTAATTTTTAAGTCACTAGTTATAACATTGTTCATTATTATGTGTTTTAATTTTAATTCAGCCAAATTATCTGGATGACAAAAGTTTAGGAATAAAGTAGTTTTTTATGGCTTAGAGGCTGCAATAAGAACTAGCGTTCAATTTCTGTGAGCTCTAGCAATTTTACTTATGTTCTCAGTATCTCAGTGTGACTTACCAATACACTCTGTCAGCCAAAGCCTCACCAGGCACAAAGCTTCTGCATATGCTACAATTCTGTGTTATGCCCTGATGTTCAAGAGATGGGTGCTGCAGGGTAAAGGGCTCACCAATTTTTTTCCTTTTGTTTTGCTCTTGAACACAGGGAGACAGGACATTTGTCCTCTTGATAGTAGTGAAACAGACATTATGATTTCTTTAATTATTGAAATTTTGTGTGTCTTTGATACATATTTAACAGTGATTTCAATCTACTGACTATAATTGATGTATTAAAAGGGCATTGCAACACTCATTTTCCATTTTCCTGGACAGGATAAAATAAAATTACAATAAAAGTACTGAAGACTGAACAGAATTTCCCATGTTATCTGTCGAAGTGTTCATAACGCAGACATTAAGCACCTTAGTTTAGAAAAACTGTTCTCATTACTTACTTTTTAATCACTTTCTATGCCCTGTGGATGGAATTAGTTTCATCCAAAGGCAATTTTAAAGCAGAGGTTGACTTCTCAATATCTAAAACTAGATCACCTCTCAGATCACTGAGTACATAGATAGTATGGTTGTTTGCATCTTCACAAGCATTCCAGTGCTGAGCAGTATCCTTCTTGGATTTCAGAGTGGCCCGTATTTATTTTGTTCCAGTTTGCAACACTGAGAGGTCTTAAGCATGCAAAGTGGATTCCTTTTAAAGGTGTGGGGTGTGTGGGGATGGGAGCTATATGCTCTACTGCAAGTGCTTGTTTAGCCCATAAAACCAGGTTAAAACAACTCAAAATTCAAAAATGAAGGTAGTGAAAACTGAAAAATGAAGGTGAACATTTCAGAATCAATTGATTAGCTTAATGGGCCCACTCCTAAATTATACTGCAAAGAACAGTCACTTAATTCTACTAGCTAAGATAGATTCTTAGGCTGAATGTACTTCTCCAGCTCAGAATTCAAGATTATTGCTGAATAATGGAATTCAATCAATTTTATGTCTACGCTTCTCAAACAGTTTTGATAAATCTGACTCTACTCACTGGGGAAATAACTGACTCTCACTTGAAAACATTACGATTTTTTCACTAGCTGATTATTTTCTTAGGCACTATGTATTTTTGGCACATTGTACTTTTTAGTTTGAAGAAAACATTTTGCAAGCTATTAATACCTTCTGCAGAGATAGGTATTGCTGTCTTGAGAACCATGATAAATACATACCTGCTTGTTAACTTCTGTTTATTAACTTATTCTGAATAAACATCCTTGTAGTTATTTTTATGTTTAAATAAAGCATCTAATCACTTGACAACTAAGCACTGCACTTCCTAGGAGAGAGCAATCAATCCTCATGTTTTCCTACGGATACATATATATATATATATATGTGTGTGTGTGTGTGTGTGTGTATATGTATATATATCAGATTTTGGTGTTGAATTTTGTTTGGTTTTTACAAATCTAATGTTTTTGTATGGGACTTCTGAATAGCATACACATTTACTTTTAGACTTTTGCAATTGCAGTACAACTGTGGCTTTTTCAGCTGTGCATGAATTTGTATTCTTGTCTCTGCTTTTCTGGTTTTATAACTTGACCATATATAGATGAATTGAAGGTTAGGTGGTGTACTTGCATGGATGATTGGAAGCTGTCTCCTTGCTCTGGGTAGTTTGTTGCCCTGGAGCACGTTGAGCAGTCCCAAGGAGAACTTCTCAAACTGCCCAAGAAACCTCTATGAGGTCCTGCTGCTGTCTTCACACACTCTCGTGTGCAAGCCATGTACATGCAACATGATCATCACTGCAGGAAAAAGGGTCAAATTTCTGCCAAATCTTTTTTCTCTCTTCGGTATATGCACAATGCAGGGAAGGTATGTTTCTCTGAGCCCACTCCCCTCTTTCTTTTCTTTCCTGTTTAGCATGTCCACCTGTTGATGTAAAAAGGCTTGTCTTTTCTTTGCCCTTCCCATTATCCTCCTCTGCACACATAATAGCCAGACCACAATTTGCACTTTAAGTAATCAAATGGATGTCTGCTTAGAACACAATCTGATTATGTGCATGTTGTCTGAAAAACAATGTATTGAAATTGAGTGGTTTAGAATGTGCACTATTTAAAAACATTCCCTGCTTATCTTATTAGGGGTTTGTGCATGTATGCTAAAAAAAACCCCATTCAGCAGTCATAGCATATGTGTGCCTGTGTATTGCATTTCTGTCTAACTAATAACATTTTAATATAAAACATGTATGAAAATGCATTTGTCTGATTAGCTTATAACTAATTGGAAAAAAACAAACATATTTAGCTGTAGCATACTAAGTACTATCATAAAAAAGTACTACGGGTTTCATTTCAGCTCCTGTGCAGAAGTAGAGAGGGTCTTTCATCACATTTTATTAGAGTAAAAATCATGTGAGTTTTATGATTTAATTTCATTTTAATTTCTAATTTATCAGTACAATTTCTATTGTAAAATGTCAGTGCTTTTGGAAAAAAATACAACTACAGGTATATGTGACAGTTTGTGAAAGTAGATGATTTGGTGTTTTGACATTATGAATCTCACACTTGCAATGTTTCCAGTTGTTGTTTTATTTAAAATCTTCTAGTATGTACATATTTATGATATATCTATCCACAGGACATTTACAGATTTTAAATGTTACTGTGAACTACCCATTATTTAGACAGGACTTCTTTTTGGATATTCACAGATATTGACACATGCCAAAAGTCAGTAGTTTGAAAAGATTAACATACTGCATAGAAACAAAACTATGAGTTGAGAAACATAAATGCAAATAAGTGCACTACTTGGTTGCAAATTGCATCTAAAACAAGTCAAATTATGACAACATGTCTTACATGAAAAATATATACCCCTTATGTCAAGTCTTAAACAGTTTTCTTCCTCACAGAAATTCTAAATAAAATTTTAAAACTTCTGTGACAAAAAGGAGGTTTGAGGTTTTTTTGAATGTCTCCAGTAAACTTTTTGCTAAATGAAGTTTCCCTTGGGGTGGAAGTTGTTATGCTTTGATTTCATTGTTGAAGTTCAGTTAGAGCCCTATTCTGAAATGGGATCTCTTTTAAAGACTCTTCAGGTTTAATAGCAGAAATATATATAACTTGTTTTTGCACGAGTGGTTCCACTCACCTCATTGGACTAATGGTTGAGGACAATATATATGATGAAACCTTTAGACTATAAACATTTCAGTGAAATACTTTTTCTGTATTTATTTTGTACATCACCAGGCGCACTGATACTTAACCAAGTCCTTACCAAGTTGATCTGTGCACCTTGTTAAGAGCTACAGGGAGCTGTCACTCCACTGAATATTAGATGAATTCAAGACAATGTGCATTCATATTGCAGCACCTAGGCATAAACCAAGCTTACCAATATGATTCAATAACTCTGTGTGGAAATCTCTTTTAATAACTGCATTATGACTTTCTGAATGGAAATGCAGAAGCTTTGGAAATGGAATAATGTGTATGCAGGCACTTCACTGCAGTTAAAAGCAGTTCAAGACATGCAGAGAGTGTGAAGGCCTTAAAACGCTTCAAAATATCCATAAATATTAAGAGAATAGAAAATGCCTTTCTTATTAGGTGTCAAATTCCACTCTACAGGGAGAGAGAAGCTTCCCTATAGATAGGGGATTCCTGACATGTTCCCTAAACAGCTTATAACTTCGTGAGCTAGCTGTCTAATTTAATTTATGGAGGTCTTTCATAACCTGTACTCTGGCTGGGTGACCTTTCCTTGTTGAAAAGTAGAAACTGTGTACTATATACACAGTCTGTGTAATATATACACTAGATATGCGCAGGGTATATTCATTATTGGCAGACTTTGGGCTATTTTTGATGTGATAAGGCATGTATAATGAAGTCACTATAATAATATTTTTATTAAATGTTATTGATGATGTCATGGCTACATAAGGTAATAGCCTTTATTTAGTATCTTGTTTAGACAGTGTTTTGCAACATAGACATTAACACCTTACCACAGAAAAAAAAAGCTGATTAGAGCTATTTCATAGCTAGTCTGTGTTAAGATATTAAACTTTAAACATTAGTCTAAGCATTAGAAAAAAATTATAAATTTATTCAAACAGTATTTCTTTTTCTAGTCCATGCATGTTCCACATCTATTCTGAAACGTAACTAAAGGGAACATATTTCTGTGTCGAAATTTTATTACTATTTTGGGGTGTATGTTGTTTACAGTAAATGAAATAATTGTGCGGGCTGTTAAAGTTAATGTGGCATTAACTTCAGTGTGTAAAAAATCAACCCTATAGCCAGTAGATAGAGTCACCTCAGGAAAAGGTTGTTTATCCTGCATTCAAGTAAGGTAGGCAGAATAAAATGCTCACTGGAGGTGACTCTCTTTCCAGTTAAGCAGGAACCTAAGGAATAGGTTGGGTTGGACACCTTCCTTCCTGCAAGCTGGATGGTGAGATGAATTTCTGTATGGTCTGCTTGTGGTGACAGTTCATCAAATACTTGAACTGTGATGTGTTTCCACTAAGAAGTAGCATCTTATCTCTGGAGGCAGTGTTTTGCAGAGGAGGTGGGGGGGAAGGAGGGAGGGAAAGGGAGAAGGGAAAAAATGTAAAAACCAAAGGATGTAGGGCACAAACATCACTGTTTTCCCGTAGTAACTAATTTCTTTGTGGTAGAGCTGTAATTTTCCTAACTCAAAACTTGGATTTTGGCTGACTGAGAGAAATGTTGGTATTCAAATGTTTTTGTTTCATATTAGCTAATGAAGATTGTGTGGCCTTGGCTTCTTATTTTTGCTGCATGCTCATATTTACTGGAATGACATATTCAGATATCAAAAAGGGCTAAATGGCATTTTGTCCTAACTGTTCAGTTAAATTGTGCATAGCACCATTAGTTTGTAAGATCTCTGTTCAAACATTTACCAAACTGTTAAGGATAGTGCAGTTTTCCTAATATGAAAATGTGGGCTGGAATGTCATGATTTTATTACACTATTGAAAATGCCTTTTCCTGTTTTCTCTTCCACCCCCACTAACCCTATGTCCCAACCCCCAGCAGTAAAGTTTTGGGGGGCCATTGTCTTTCTCTCTCTTTGCTTTAGAAGAGGCTGTGTTCAGTCCATGCTTTACTCATACAAGTAGTTCCATCAGTGTGCAGGATGGAGCCCATAATTCATAACACAGGTTTAATCTTTCAGAAATATACATACAATGCCTTTTGGCTGTGAAACACTGAGGTTATTGTTATTAGAAATTAATAGGACCTTAAAAAATGGCTTGATAGTCTGTTTTGGTTTTATATTTATCAAGCATGTATATATGTTTCTGTGCAATATAGATCATAGTAGAAAAACAATTTCCTTTTATTTACAAGGCAGTTGAGATTGTCATTGTATTATACTTTTTGGTGCACAGAATGTTCATTTTCTTTCAAACGTTATTCATTGAAAGAGGGTAATTATGGTGTATTTCACAGTCTGCCAGAAGGAAAATGTATCTTTGAAAAGTTTCATTTCCCTTAAGTTGCTCATTTTCTATAGGAAGACAGAGCTATTAAGTAACATACCCATGACAAAGATTGATTAAAATGGCATAAAGGACTATCTTATCTCTAAGTACAGGGCTTTACATGTATAACTCCTGTGACATTAAATGCAGTAGGTGAAATTAGCTATTGTATAAAAAAAAATCACAGTAAATTGGTTCCTACAGAGAAAAAGGTGAGGGTGGGAGGGATGGCATGTTAAGTAGCAACAAGAAGTAGGAAGTTACTTATTGTTTCAGGATACACCTGTAATGTGGCAAAAAATAATCACACCAAGTTCTCTGGTATCAGCATTACTAGATTATTCTGCTGGGGCTCACTTTGGCTGCTCGGGTGGAAACATCACCTTGCTGATGTGCATTCTCATATTGGGCCAGCTACTTAGAGCAGCTCAGGCTCCTCTGCAGCACTCAAGGTGAATTTAGCCTGGGTCTGGCCGACCTGGAACAAGGGACGTGCCCTAATGTGGCACAGAGCTCAGCACAGGTGTCTGCAGAAGGCTCAGATGACCTGTTCCACAGTATTCCCAGTGCTTAACTTGGCTTTGCTGGGAGCCCTTCCTAAGTCTTGCACATCATTAACCTGGGTAAATGAACACTTACCTGTATGACAGCCATTAGTTAAGACATAAATGATAAGGGATATGAATGCAATATCCAGATATTTTGTTGGAGGTTTTTTCCCTTATCTGCTGCAGACTTAGTAAGGCATACCATTTTTGTTTTAGCAAACCTGATCAGCTTTTTATAGTTGTTTTTTCCATTTCTGATACTGAAGGAAATAGTTATCCTGCTATTTATCTCTGGAAAGACTTGGCTGTCATTTGAAAATATACCTTGCAGGATGTGAAGCTCTGTAACTATGTCATTTGTACATGACAGGAGAAGTATAAGTTTGCTTTTCCTGAACTCTTTCTCGGAGTCTTTCCTCCATGTTGATCTTGCTCTGACTGTACTTTTGCTACCGCGTTTCAACCAGCCTCTCCAGCTTAGTGGCATAACAGCAGATATAGCAGATGAGCAGTGTTATTTAAAAGTAGCATGTCATGCCTCAAATACAGATATATGTATAAGAGCATTAGCACAAAGCATAACTCCTTTTGCTCCTTTTGAGTGTAATTCCACTGAAATGACTGGATTTATGTGAATGAAAATAAAGTACCATAGCTAAGGGCAGAATTTCACTTTTGTTTGTTGTTTTTTTTTTTTTGTTTTTTTTTTTTTTTTTTTTTTTTTTTTTATAGTAGAATGAGGCTGGAAATAATTAGCAAGTCTCAGATTAAAGCTACAGCTACTAATATGACTGCATGTGTAGGTATTTTTTAAAAAGATGATAGGTTTAAATGACCCTTTGAGGTTTGTAATAGTGTAAATATGTGCCTTTTTCTCAAATTCACCAATAATTCCATAGAAACAAGTGAATGAGTCTTAAAATCCTAATTGACTACGTCTTCTACATTGTATATTGATTTGTGTATACATACTCTTTTTTTTAATTCTCATTCCTATTGGGGCTTAATTTTTATTTTCTCGTGCTGTATACTGGCATGAATAACAATTATTGCAGAAGTGAAATGGAACCCCAGAAAGTAGCACCATCTTAGTTACAAAATAACCGTGTTCTATTATGATACTATGATACAGAGTTTTTCTTTAATTAACAAAGTGAAAACATCTCTTACTATCTCAGCATATGAATTTCATATCTGTTTTAAAATTTATGTGTTTCTCTGTTTCTCTAGTTTTTCAGGTATAAATCATCTGTAAATGTTAGTTTTCTACTGAAAGCTTCCAAAAAGTCAGCAATTAACCAACTACAACAGGTGTTTCCTTTCTTGGGGGAAGGAATGCATATGATTATTGTGATTTAGATTCCTGTGTGAGTTAAGGAATTGGCCTGTTATTATAAAACATTGCAAGCACATGGAAAATGTTTAAAATTAAGTAGAAAGGTTCCATGAATTTAAGACTGACACAGGCTTAACCCCTTCAGGTTCTCTTTACATGTGATTGATCCTTGCATAGTTGCATTTATGCCTTAGTTTAACAGTAAGAAATTTTTTTCTTTTGATGCCAAATCTTTTGATGCCAAAGATATGTTTTTATATTGTGACCTTGGTATGAAAAGCTTCAATAACCATTTTGCAGTATTCAATTTGTGTAATGGCAGACAAGCATTCCCTAGGAATACTGATAGCATATTACTCAGATTGTTTGCTCATTTAACCCTGCCCCAGGTGCCGGAATCTTTAGATTAAAGATACAGAAATAAAAATAGGATAGCCTAGCAGATCATTTTTGGCTGCTGTAACACATAATCATATCCTCTGATCCATTCTAGTTTTCTATTACTTGCTAATAGAAAATTTCAAGTTCCTTGAGTGTCTGGAAAAGGTGTCAGATTGACAGCAATTTAATTTTGAGTAACAACAGGAGAGACAGCTTCAGTTAATGCACACATTAGTATTACTGATAAAAATATATGTAAAATATTCTAAAAATGTTGATGATATTAAGAACCTGGTAAGACCTCAGGTTCTGTGTATATACCTTTGCATTGCTTACTAGAGGTAGAAGTAGAATTTACAAGAGGAAATTAGTGTTTAGAGTGTAATAAGGCAGAAATGGGAGATTCCGTTTGTTGCATTAAAAAGACTGAATCTTTTCTCTTAGTGGTGGGGTTTTCTCCTTCACTCTGCAAAGGCTTGTATTAACCAAAGCAGTCAAATACAAGTAGCTATAAATATATATTGGAGTCATGCAAGTATTTTACTAGTGCAAGGAGGTGGGGCTTTGGGTGGGATTTTCAATACTTGCTGTTAAAATCAATTTAAAGATTTCTTCTTTCTCCTTTTTTTCCACTTGTTTTCTTGTAACTGTATTCATCTACCAAATATGTTATTAGCAGAATGCTGTATAGGAAAAGCACCAACAAAAAGAGCTGTTTGATAGTGGCATTGTTTCAGTCACATAGTGTAAAGACCAAGTGTGAATCTGGTGATTCTGTGCACTTGTGCTGATGATAGTAAAGTTGGAGGAGAGGAGGTGTGGTCAAACGATGTCATCTCTGTGACCTGCGCAATTTTTTACCTGCTGCCTTTAAATCATAACCTCCCTCCTGACACTGTTGAGCATTGCCAGTGAACCACCAGGTTGTTTATGAGAGCACATTGTAAAATAGTTTGTGTTGGAAAGAATGAGCTGCCCAACAAATTAATGGCATTGTGAGGTGCTGCCTGCTGGGGTGAAAATAAATTGTAAGAAAATATGGGGAGACAGGTAATGGGCCCTAGCCATGCTGCACAACACTTCTCAAACTGCTGCTGAGTGTGTGCCAATAGATATGGCAATAACTGTCAACAAGATTTACACTACTTTCACATTTACACAGTGAGAGTAGAAAGGTTGAAAGAGTTCTATAATTTTATTTAAAGTTTAGCGCCAACTATTTCTGGACCTACTATTTCCAGGCGACAGGGTTACAAACACACTGCTTATCTTTCATATGTGTCAGTGGGAGGGTTTTTATTACCATCAAAAGTCCTTGAAATCTGACATCAGAAAATAGCAGTGAAGCAGAGGTATATACTTAATTGCAAATTCCAAGTAGGTACAAATTTCACCACTTACTGTATATGTTGTGATTTCTGATAGCACTAAATTGTGCTACCTATCTATAGCCCCAGTGGGTGGCTCCTGCAGGTGATACATTTTCTGGCTGTGCTTCTTTCCCTGATATTGAGAAGGCACAGCTTAAAGTCCCCGTGTTGGCGTTGCTTTCCCCTTGGCATTGCATTCCAAGCTGTAGAAATCTGCATGAGGCTAATTGAACAATTTTAAAGATCCACTGTGCAGGGCTCAGGCATTGTCCCATCGTCCTCCTTCAGCATTCAGACACATCTTTACGCTTAGAATAACTTTCAGTAGTCGTTAGCACTGCAGAAATAGTAAAATTACAGGCTTGAGCTGAATTTTCTTACTCTGGTTTGCACATCCTCAGTGGAACTTGTAAATACTTTCTATGTGTGTTACTATATAATGAAAACTCTGGATACTAGTTAAATAACTTCATTTTACCAGAAAGGCTGGCTTATGGTTTTCAGGGGATTCAGCTGCCAACCAGTAAGAAACCTTTATTCAAAATATGGACTAGAGCAGTGATGCATTTGCAAGAGATTACAGATGATACTTGTGTATCTTTTTTGTTTTTCTTTCTTGTGTGTCTGTTATAGTCAGGAAAAAAGTGATATCCTTACAAAAACCCCAGTAAATTCAGAATCCAGTAAATAATCTGACGCTGACCAAACCATTCCTTGTATTACTTTATATCAACTGTATGAACAAATTGGCAGTTAGTGATTATTATTTATTTTTTCTGTGGTAACACCCAAAGGTCTTGGACACTAGGTGCTTTATAAACACAGATCAAATGGACATTTCCTGCTTGAAGAATCAGAGGCCCAAAGATAATTTAGGTTGGAAGAGACCTCCAAAGGTCATCTAGACCAACCCTCTCTGCTCAAAGCAGGTCTAATTGGATCAGGTTGCTCAGGGGCTTGTCTAGACCTTGCACTCTAAAAAAATCTAAGAATTTATGATCTAAAGTTCATTTGCTAAAATCTAAGGGCTTGGTTGCTGAATGCAAGGTTAAGAAGTGCAATTTTATACTGTATGTATGTGGCAGTCAGTATGTAATTAGTTTTATTTTCATCTGTCTTATTCACTCAGTCATAGGCTTAGCTGACCCTGTAGTCCTATCCTAGAGGCTCCTAGTTCAGTTTTAGAAATAAGAGTTCTCTACTGGGGACTTACTTTTTGGAAAGGGCCTCAGAATAGCCACCCATGGGCAAAATCAGCACTGTCAAGTGAAAACACAGAGGAACTTTCACCCCTACTGGAAAAGAGTACAGTGGAATTGATCCTCTCATTACTTTTTCTGATTAACGTTCCCTGCCTGTTCCTCTGAAGTTTGTAAATGATCCTTTTTGGCTGCTTCAGGTGGAGTCCCAGTATGTTCATCTCTTCTTTACAGACCTGCTTAACCCCTTGATGGTCAACAAGGAGGCAAATGTTAAATTGTAAATTCGTGTTGACAATAAAATAAAGGCAATAGTACTTAGCTCCTAGTATCTGCTAGAAAGCACCCCCCCCCCATTTACCTGGACTTTAGATATAGCTGGGGATGTAATTTTCCTTCTAAAGTATTTAGTTTCTCCTTACTGACCTCCTACTTCATGTTTCATTTGATTTCAACTCTATTTTCTTTATTTTCTTATGAAAAATTAGTGAAAACTTAGGACCTCTGGATCCCAAATGGCTCACAGACCTATAGAAATAATGGCAAAAAGCTTTCTAGAGTGCAAGTGGCCTTGGATTTATGTGACCTTCTACAGATAGTAAAACATTTCTCATAGGTGGCCATTTTCTCTAGGCTGTGTGGAAAAAAATTATTCATGACTCGAGTTTTTATATTTATTCTGTTAAAAATATTCTTTGCCAGCTTGGGGATGTTTAGAACCATTACCTAAGAACAGATAAAATGGATTATTAAGTCTTCAGAGCTTGAAAAAGTTATGCTAGTAAGAAACAATCAGCAATTTTTGTTGTAACATCGGAAATAATATTAAGATGTAGACACCTTGAGAATTACTGAGCAAGACGTAATCAGAAGACATTTAAAACATCAGAAAATAATTGCTGTATAATTAATTGGGGTGATGGAGTTGATTAATCTAGCTCTGTCTGAAACAATTTATTAAACTGTCATTTTCTACACATAAAATCTTTATGGTTAGTCTCATATATACTGACAATGCTTTTCAGCTATAAAATTGCCAAAATATACAGGGATAGTTATTTAGATGTCCATTCATGAGGAGATACATGTTTACTTTTTAATATTTTCAGCTTATGGAGCCTTTCCTATAGTGAGACACAAAGATATACTTCAAATATCACTGTGATGATGTCACTCTGTTTATTTATAGATATGTCCAGGTTTGTAAAACTGTGTCTGATGAGCACCAAGTTCTAACTGGGTGTAAATGCTAACAAAGTAAGACAGCATATTCTTCAATTACTTTGCAATAACCTGTATTTTAAAGTAAGTGTCAGACCAGTATTAACATAAAAAGCAAAGAAAAATTTCTGCATTACAGACATCTGTTGGAGGGAAGAAGTCATGATATGTGCCTGCAATAGATATGTTTTTCAATTTTCCAATGTATTAATTTCCTGCTTATATTGTACCAAAAGAATTGCTTGAATATAAAGAATGAAGAGGTCACTTTGTTCAGACCTCTATGAAATAATTTGTCCTTCTTGAAAGAAATAACACTGAACATAAATTGTAATATTGCTTGTTGTGATAAAAATTTTAAAACATATGTATTTAGAGTATTCAAAATTAAGATAATCTGCTAATTTTTGTGTTGAGTGGTGGTGCCTACTAAAGCATTTCATTCTGTTGCAATGGGATTGTCTCAGAGTTATGACTTTGGTATATATGAAAAAGTCAATTTAATAAAAACAAACAAGCAAAAAAGATTGTGGTACAGCATATGAAAATGCCAGATTTTTTATCCCAGCTAGATAAATTGTTGTATTTTTTCATTTTATTTGCCTCATACTTAAAATTATCCCTGTGGAAAAGAGAGAATGCAGATGGATGACTGACAAGGCTTTCTCACCTAGACATCTCTCTTTGGCCATGCTGTATCTCCTTGGGAAAGGAGTCTAAAGCAGCTTCTATTGACCCTCTGTTTTGAGCTGCTGAGGCTGGCTGCCAAGATCTGTGTGATGAACAGAATGTCTCTTTTCAGACATTTTCCTGCTACCTCAGACGTCTCTTGTCTGAGTATGAACATTTGACATCATCTACCTAACTGCATTGGTACAGTTACAATTTTTTTATCACTTTTTGACTACTTCATGAGTTCATGAAGTATTGTCTGCTTTGCTAAATTATTTTAACATGTTGTTTCCTGTATTCTACATTGAATTATGAAGTAGCCATATACCAGAAAATCCATGGTAATATGTTGTCAGTACCAGAAAAGACACGGATGACAAAGGCTTTGACCATATTTATCTAGGTATGGTTTCATTTCATTTTGTATGGTAGAGGTTTTGTGGGTGAGATGGCAATTTGCTGTTTGAATGATTAAAGGTAATATAAAAATTCACTTTCACATTACTTTGATTCAGCCAGAGTCAAAGGATATCACCAGTATAAAATTATTACTGTATTTATGATTTTTTTTTGTCTTTTTGTAGATCACATTTCTGAGTATGACTCTTTTTATTAGTGAACAGATTGAAGAAGAGCTATTTTATTAAACTAATGAGGAAACTAGTATGCTTAATGGTATATTATCTCTTTAAAACTTGCTCCAAAACTGTGTTAAGACTACCTCTACCAATTTGGTAATGTCTGTTTATTGCTTTAGTATTCAGAAGTTATTTCTTTACAGGCTAATTAGAAGATTTTATAAAATCTATTTTGAATATCTTGAAAAATGTGTCGAATAGTATGTCTTATCAAAATCCAAAAAAAAAAAACCCAAATTGTCAGACATTTCTTGAGGGTAATATCAAGGTTTGGGGTGGCTTTGTGAGACAGGTAGTTAAAGAAAATTTCTCTTGGCAGTTGGATCATGGGAAAAGATGTGTTCTGCTGGGGATATGAAAGGACTGTGTTAAAACAAAAGCTAATAGGAGAGAAGATGGCCTTTTAGCTTTAAAAGTGGAGGAACTACTTGCAAGAACATGAAAGAGAGAGTGACATTGTGACCAGTGAATTCAAAAATCACTAGATTCCTTTCATTGTACATGCATTAAATATCTTTTGGTCTAGGCCACATGTTTGATTTTCTTTTTTTTTTTTTTTAAGGGATTTGGGGCTCTTGTTAACATATGTTCCATCATTATAGGAATCTGACAGATCTATGAAGTTTATGACAAGTCTTGCCAATCTGAGCAGCTAGATAATTGACAAAATGTTGCTAGATAATTGAAAAAGAAAAATCCATTTAACTAACATATATTACTTGTACAGCATGGTAGATGACACTGTTACATTTCTAGCAACAAAAAATGGCAGAGGATGTGAAGTGGCATACCTGAGTTATTTTGGCAGGGAAGTCAGATCAGTGTGTCTTTCTTCCCCTTAGTAGAAAATGGTTCATACTGTATGTTGAGACCCCAGAAAGGCATTACATACAGCCTAGACATTGTTCTTGTGATGATTTTCCATGATGATAGTGCTGCAGTAGGATTTATGCTGTCAAGTATGTGTGTTTACAGTGGCTCTGTTTTCAATGTAATCTTGAAGGCTGCCCTAATCTGAAAAGTTAATTAACCCAGTAAACAAAGTAAATCTCTTAATTCAGCGTTATGAAGCATATGGGTGTTTGTTGTGCATCAGCTGAACGTTTCCCAAGTATTTAGTAAACACCTGTGCAATCACAGGATACTTACTAATGACTATAGTGGCCTATCCTTATGTGTCTAACAACTTTTGTATGTAAACCTTGGTTCCCAGCAGTCTTTATTAATGCAGTCTTCTTAGTAATGTAGACGTTGTGGACTAAACCAACTGCATCTAGAGATCACCCAACTTCTTATGGCAGTGGTTACTTTTTCTCTTCTTTGACTTCCCTGTCCTCCCACAGCAGCTGTTCTTACAGTGATTATCATCCAGTTCAGCGTGCTGCTGTAAAACAAGCTTGCTTTTTAAAAACAAACCTATTAATTTAGTATATAGTCTCATTTTAAATGAATAAATTTCAAGTTTGGAGAGAAAGTTAAGAAAAAGAAGTTAAAGCAATTATTTACTTTAATATTATATTTGTGTATCCCCGTTTCACCCACCCATAAGACAATACTTTCTAATTGGCACAAATTCAGCACGCTCAGAATTGGTACATGAATAGAGAACTGCATAGCTAATAGTTTCATTTAGAGGACCACACACAGTTGCTGCACATGTGAGGAAAAAAAGCTGACAGATGTCCACATCCCCTGGCTCTAAGAATAATAATAACCCTTCAACCTAACAGGCTGTGAGCAGGCAAGGCTCCCAGAGCACTGTCACCTTTTCCCCTCACTGAGAACCATGTACATTCCTGCAACTTCTTACGTGATTTTTCCTAATACAGAGATAGAAGTTATGTATCTGAATGGCATATAATAAATCCCCTTATGAGAGGAGATTAATTTGTGGTTCTTTGTTATAAAAAATAGCACTGCTTTCCCCTACAATAATAAAACTTTGCAAGCCACCTCAGTCTTCTGCAAGGAAGAATAAAAAAAAATGAGAATTCTTTCACACCATAAGGAAGAATGATGTGATGGTTCAGTAGTATCTGGAATTTAGTAAAGTACTTGCTGTCCCACTTCCCTGCTTCCAGAAAATCTATTTATTTAGACTTTATTTTATTTTGCCCCACATGTAGTCTACATGAAGTTTTCAAGGTCTTTTGAAAAGCTTGGGTTTTGATAAGGAGAGTCTACTTTTTGGCTCTTTCAGTCACAGAAAATTATGTGATGTAAACTTGAAGATTAAAAAAAACAGAAAAAGAATTATATTTCTTTGGAGAAAAAACAATCTCATGGATATGGGATATTACACATAGGTTCCAGCTGCTTGAGACTAGTGGCACTATCAATTTTTGCCACCCATTACAAGGAAGAATAGCAAAAGCAGAGTTTAGGGATTTGTAAGAGAGACAATACATTATTTACTTCTAAAATTTCATAAACTCAAGTTAGAAATACCATTGTCATTTGAAAGTTAGGAACGTCTAAAAACCGTGTGCTTTCACCTGAGGTGTTCCTTCAATTTTTCCCTGACATACTGAGTAGGTTTTGAAATATGCGTCACTGCTTGAGATACTCAGGAAGAAATGTTTGTATAGGAAGAGTCATGGTCTTTTAATTACAGACTGTTTACACTAATATCACAGCCATCAGCAACTGCATCCATGCAGTGTCAGCAGTAATTAGCACTGAATATATAGGCCTCTACTCAGGAAGAATTGCTGAATGTATGATTTAACAGCACTGGAAGTGCTCCTACATTATCCCACACAATAGCATTTTTAGTATAAACTACAAATGTCTAAAAAGGATTTGCTGTTTAAGTATAGATCCCAGCTTACTCTGCACTAACCTCCCCAAGATAAGACCAGAGTAAATGGAAGACATTAGGTGAAAAAACATGAACAGTATAATGCAGGAGCAAATCTCATTTGACATGAAAATTTTGGTCCCAGTCCCATTGCCTTTCATGCAGTTATTACTGTAGCTATGCTTGTTAAGAAGACAGTCCAGTGTTAAGGCACTGATAAAAGAGTGCTTCAGTGGACTCACTTCTGACTTGCAGTGCAGCCTCAGTTAATGTAATGGAGGCTTAAATCCTCTAGGTTTCAGACTATTGCAAATTGAGTATCATAAGTTGCTTGGACTAATTTACACAGATTTATGGAAGCCTATTCTTCAAAAGTGTATTTTTCCCCTTCAGTGCTAAACACATCTCTGGAACTTTTGTTTACTAGGTCACTGGTATTCAAATCTGAGTTTCTTCTTAAACCAAATTCCTTCTTCTTAATAGCATGCAGAACATAGTCCCAGAGCCACAGGGAGGGTAAATTCATTTTTATTTTATTTTTAAATAATGGAGCCTTTATGCATTCTGAAATGAAAGTCCGCCTTCAAATGGAGGTTTCTCCTCTTCCCTCAGTCACAGGGTTTTGGGTGCAGAAAGCTCACTGAAAGATGGGTGAAAATTGTAAATAATTTAGAAAGAATACCATACATTCTAGAATCTCCTGCTCCTTGCTGAATTTGTTTTGGCATGCAGAGACACTAATGCACCTGTGGAGAGAATGTTCTCTGTAATGGATGACATCTGGTTTGAAGACAAAAGTGGAATGTCAGTAGACATTGTTAAGGGAATGACAGTGGTAAGAGCCAATCCTGCTGGTAACTGCAAAGAGGTCTCTGAACAACTGTTTGAAAACGCACACAGCTTCCTCAGAAAACTCAGCATAAAATATCTGCAAACTGCTTACAGAAAATGCTTTAAAAAAAACCCAACCTGCTTTTTTTTTTTTTTTTTGTTAGAAAGATCTTCCCAAAGTTTCTAAGATGTTTTAGAAGCAGTCTTAAAACAGACTTTTCTTTCCCATAGTGTGTAGAACAACAGTACAGCTGTTTATATGGGCAAAATTCTGCTGTATGTATTATATCTTCTTTAGACAAGCATAAGAATAAACTTCCTTGAGATTTGTAATATGTTTTGAAATTATCTTCTGTTCTGAATTTAATTTAGCCATAATAACTTTAAAGAATTGTTCAGCCATTTGTAGTCTTCTTAATTTCTTGGATTACTGACTACTTTATGATTAAAAACCTGCACAGTCCACTTAAAATTAGTTTGTTGATGAACTTTGATTGAAGTTCAAGATCAAGATACATTTGAGAGTTTGACCCAAAATTAGGATGCAATTTCAGGTTAATGCTTAACTCTTACAAAATTTTTTCAGTTTCTTAACTGTGAGTTTCTCAGAAGTTATTCCCTCTTTGCACAGAAATAGATCCTAATGTTTTAAGATGGAGTATTCACTGTATATTTTTACTTAAATGTGTATGAATCAAAATATTAAATAAATGACTGAGGAAATAAAAAGTAAATAGATTTATCTCTGCTTCTAAAGATCCTCTGTAAAAGCAATAGCTCCTAATTTGCACTGATGGTATGACTTATTACTGCATGCCTTATTATTACAAATAAATCCAAACCTCATTTATTTCCATTCATTTTTATAGGAAATGCCATGTAGCTCTTTTAGAAAGCAAGTAGAAAATACCTAGACTTTTTTGTTATATGTGATTTACAGTTCTTTCCTACCACCTGTCTTCAAGAGCAAGCAAAGGTCTCTTCCTAATTACTCTTCATATTCTGAGTAAGACCTAGGTAAATAGAGACACCACCCCCCCCCCCAATTAAAAAATGTAAAAGTGGAAACTAAAGAAGGCAAGTAGATTGTTTTAATTGCGCAGTTGTTTATGTCTTGCAAATCTTGACCTAGAAATTAGTTCTGCTGTTCATCACATTTACCTTTCAGCAGTGGCTGCACCATAGCTGTCTGTCTAACCAGGGCATGGTTCCTTTTGTGCTCTGAGGTAGGTATTTGAAGTAGATCAGATGAATCAGATTGTAGTCATGTCTGTTATTCAGACTCAGTCATGGTCATGAATAACTGAAGCTAATTATTCACAGGAGTATTGCCTTCAGGAATATTTGCTAAGGTGTAGTTGATGAAAAAAAGATGTCCCAGTAGCCCACTCACCAATGCAGCTGTGACAGGACAGTCTAAAAGGGGCATAAGGTAAACCTGAAGGCCTTTTCTGTGGTAATCCTTCTTCCTACTGCCTAATGGTTTCCTTAATGTGTCAATATTTCATTTACATTCTTGTGGCCATGCTCTGACAGGAATGCCAATAAAGCCTCCAGATGCTAAAATCGTTGAGTTATTTCTGTGTGTGGGAGTCAATACGATGCAAGCCAGGTGAGAGACTTGGTTGAATCAGGCCATGACAGATGCAGAGTTTTCCAGCAGCTGTCCCAGAAATTTCTGCCCTCACAGCTGTACCCGCCCCTACACTGGAGGCTGCACAGGAGCAGGTGGGGAGTGAAGCAGCAGTAGCTGGGGTAGTCAGACCGAGGTGGAGCATGAGCTCACACCTTCGCTCTTCTGGGGATCAATATGCTGCAGAGCCCCTTGGTAATGGCTAAGAGGTTTTGATGGCTCTGTTTTTAAAGATGTGTTTCTCCTACAGAAAGATCAAGAGATTCTCTTCTGTTTCCAAAAGCAGGGAATCTCTGTGATCCTTCGTAAAGATTTTTTTTGTGTTGTTTTTTTTTTTGTAACAGAAAAAGGCAACTATCTCCAAGGTATGTCTAGTCGAAGTCACTGGAATTTTTGTTCCTACAGGTATGGATATATAGATGTAGCAATGCTAATATGATTTAGGAAAAGAAATGTATTTTAGGCCCAATTGTGATAATGAGAAAAGCATTATGTGAAGGTGCGAGTGAACATGAGTTTCTTCCTCTCTTGTCTACATCAGTGTCAATGTATAATTTGTCCAAAATAGCATGTGAAATATTTAAAAAGTTAAAACTCAATATACTTCTGAAGCGTTCCACATTCCAAATGAGTTCAAGTAGAAATAACACTAAATAAGTGACTATTTATTTTTTCAGTAGAGGTATGTTTTTCAATATGATAGATAGCAGGAAAATAAAATATTTGGAAGGTTATTTGTCTGCATCTGGAAGTCTAGACTCACTTCTTCAAGAGGCCATAAGCCCTCAAATGTTTGGAGTAGGGGAAACTAAGAGGTTGCATTTGAGTGCTGGCAAATTGAATCATTCTACAGCATTCATTGTTTTGTCCTCTTATTAAGTGCAAAAGTGTAAAACATAATAAGCAGCTTACATAAGGCAATCCTACATGAAATTATTTATGCTATTCATAACCTTTTTAGCAACACCCAGATTTACAACACAGTGATTTACAGGTGTTTTTCAATAAACATAATCAAAGTATTATCTCTTCTTTTGAATAAGCCTCTGTTGGAGCAAACAATGAATGGGCTGTTTTCTTTAGTTTACCTATTTTTTCCTGAGTCCCAGGAAACTTAGATGCCAGATATATAACTACACATATTGTATTTTAAGGAATAAGAATATTTTAAGGTTTAGAAACTTCCAGTTCTTTAACAACTAACATGTGATATTAATGGTCAAATTTCAGACTATTAATAAGGCTCCTAATATCAGTCAGGAAATTAGGTATTAATAATGGACTGAACCTAACCCAGTGAAATACTCCAGAGCTTTGAAAGCATTCACATTCTGACCTGAGTAGAAGAAAAACAGCTTATGTCACCATGAAAGCAATCCAGCTAAGTCACTCACGTACAGAACAGTCTGCACATGGTAGCCTAACATTTCAGGTGTACCCCAATGTAAATTATTTCCACATCTGACTTAACTTTACAGATGTTTTCAGACCAGTGTGTCTTGAGAGGAAGGACAAGTGGAAAGTACTCTTTCTGTGCAAAACATGTACTTGAGAACCACCTAAAATGAACAGATTACTGAAGCAGTACCATATATACTGTTGGCTTTGTATATGTTATTAATCTTGGAAGGTATTTATAGACTAAAACTAAAAATTCTGGTTTTCTGAAGGCCTTGTGAATGAATTTTTGTATCCAAGTATTTGAACTGCAAGCCTCTCCATTATTTTCTATCAAGGGCCACAGTTTATTCTCATTTTCATGATAGCATCTCATCTTTATTAGTTTACAAAGACTCTAGTGTATAAAACATATGCAGTAGTAGTAGTAGCTATGAAACATACTGGAAATAACTATTTCCAGTAATTGAATACATTGCCTTTGGCTTTAAGTACCAAAACAAGTCTTAAGAAAACTCTTTTCCTACAGGCTATACTTTCACCAGTCTCTAAGCTGGTCGTATAAAGTAGCTTTCTTTCACATTTTAGCAATTTAAAGTAAAAGCAATGATAATTTTTGTCTGTTATTCTTGATTAAATGATAGACCCCTAATTCTCAGGGTATAAAAACTGTATTCCCTCTCCAGAATAAAATGAAAGCTGAGGATAATGTGTTTTTTTTCAATAATGTGTGGAAGGATGGGGAGTGAAGGACTCTATCCGAACTCAAGTGCAATATATGGGTTTTACATGGCCCCATGCACTCCTGAGGCTTTTTACTGAAAGTAAATATAGCATGATTATAAGAACTAGCAAAATTCAGGTCTCATTTTGAGAGAATCAGTCATGTTTCACACTCTCAGATGAAAATCTTCTGTCACAAAGCACTGATCACCCTTCCCATTCAAATAAATTCATAAGACGCTGCTGATCTAGTTACCTTTTTAGTCTGTATTTCGTACTGTACCTCCACATCAGTCTGATTTAACTGCCTCAAGTTCTGCAGTAACCAGAATGATTCTCTGTATATCAAAAAATCTAAATAATTCACAGAATTGTAGCCCCGAGTCTTGTTGGATTTTTCTTACATATGTAACATTCAGTGGTCTAGAGGTGGTGACATTTCCTTGTTTATGTTGGAGTACTGCTCAGGAATCTCCCTTTCTTTTCATCCCCACACTACATTTTCCATCTGATTTAATATGATGGGATATCTTATAGACACTGGGGACTGCGGAAGAGGTGGTGAAGGAGCACTGAAGAATGTGAAGAAGATAAATTTTAGGAAATTTGGAAGACAAGCCCCCTTCTCCCCCAGAGAAGACCTGATTATTTTATCCATTCACCAACCATTTAGAGAGATTGCCTAATTTTTGCATTCTAGTAGTCTTCCATTTTGGTAAATAATTTTTTTTAGGAATATAATGTGTTTTTGTTAGGTATCAGAAATAAACTTGCCTTATTAGCAATCAGTTTGGCTTTTCTACTGTCCTTATTTCAGTATCAAACATGTAGTGAAGTGAATAGATAAAATGTTTAGATTTTTGCTGTGTTTGACTTTAGGTCAATATATTGGTTACCCCACTTTGCCAGTGCTACAGTATAGAAAAAAAGCTGTAAAGATCTATAGGGATGTGAGTTTTTGATAGATCTGGTGCCCGATGGAGAAAGCTAAAGTCTTCAAGATACCAAATTTAGGTTCTTAGTGTTTGGTTTGGGTTTTTAATTTTGTTCTGGGGGTTTTTGTTTGGGTTTTATTGTTGTTGTTTGTTCTTGTTGGCCCTATCTTCAACTTTGTCTTCTGAAAATGAGAAATGTTTGGCGATTGATCCACACCTGTGAGCATTTGAATGACAATCTACCCAGTTTTATAAGTGATATGGTGTGCTTTGTTATGTGAAAATTACTTAAAATGTGAATTTGTTTTAGTTACGATTTTCAAGAATTTTCAGTTTATGCATTGTCTGAGAAATGCTTTCATTAGGCTGGCATAGGCCAGGATCAGTGAGAAGAACTATGAAAAACACCACCTGCCCAGAGAGAGTTTTGTCTATCAACAAGGTACATATGTGTGAAACAGAAAAACACAATCTGACCGCATGAGGAAGTGACCAGACCAAGCATTTATTCCTATTTGTATAGTGCCCAGGCTTTGAATAGTGTTTTGTGGCCATGGTAATTCAGGTGAGAAATAACCACAGTTAATCTTCTTGCACAACTTTGGTATAAAGAATATTGAACTTTGTTCACCTGAGGGTGGAATTAAGAGGTGACTAAGTGTTATGCAAAATATTAGATTGCAAATATCTTTGGAGATAGTTTCTAGGAACAAGGGGCATGTCCACTGCCTAAACTTAGGTACTGGTGTTAGTCCGCTTATTACTTCTGCTTGGTAATTACTTTTTGGAAAAGGTGGTTGTAGGGACACTCATCTCCTCATTTAGATACTTTGTTTAGGTGTGTAACTGTGGGATGCCTTTTCCTATCTGCCCACAGCTCCTAGTTGGCTGTTCTGGTGCATCACCATGATTTGATACATAATGCTACCGGAAGTATAAAGGCCTTTGAGTTGTGGACTAGATATGCAGGCAATATTTTCCTAATACTTCTTCCTCTGCAATCTTTCTTTTGAAACAACTAATTTATTCAATTATTAAAATTCAACAGCCTCCTACTGAAAAAGAAGGTTCCTTTGTCCTAGGCCTGACCGTATGACAGTAAGGAAGAAACCCCCTCCCATCTAGTGGGATTCTTGATTCTTCCATACCTGTTAGTGTTACTTTCCTTCATTAAAAAAAAAAAAAAAAAAAAAAAAAGAAAATATATTAAACAGTAAATCAGCTATGGAAGAAGGAAAAAGATGTATGAAAATACTTACTGTATACTTTATAGGTATAAGTAAGCCTTAATCATAACCCTGCTAGGTGCTAGCTTTTTCTCTAACAAAAATTAAGTGCTTCAATAATACCAGGCTATTATATTGGTTGTGCTTGCACTATGGAATTACTAAAATTAACCGAGAACTCCATGCCTCCTCTTACATGAGCTGCAAGCTCACTGCTTTTTGTGTTGGATATGGTGTTAAGTGTAAACCGGGTATTATAAACTGAAGTCAGATTTTATGAGCCCCTACCAACATGAGGCCTGACAATACAGTGTCCATCATTTAAAGAATAGGAAAATTCTAAAACTGCTTTGAAATTTGTAATAGCTGAAAACATCAATCTAGTTCAGATTCCATGTTTTTGTTTGCCCTTTGATTGATCATTGGATTAGTTTAACTTTGACCTACGAACATAAAACAGTAGCTAAAAAAGTAACATGTTGCACTTTTTCTGCAGCAAAACTATGCTTAAAGACTCATCACCTGGAAAAATTCAAATCTTCACCATAAACATAATGGTGCTTCAAAAGGGAACTAATGATATAGTTTATGAATTTTAATTCTTGTTTTAAAAGTCAGCAAATGCACTTTCTATAAATGTAAACCATCTGTTGGCACCTTCTAAAAGACTAGAATTCAGTTCATCCAAGTATGAATTATTTATTTAGGATTTTTTCCCTAAGTAAACTCTAGGTTTTCTTTTTTTTTAACTCTCCCATAATAAACCATGTTTCTGTTATGAGAAGTTTCAAAATAAGTGCATTCATAATGGTGACATACACAATGTGAAATGTTTTGAATTAGGATTGCATCACAAAGGTAGTAAAGAACAGTTGCAGCACATTAAATTAAAGTGCTTTTAACAGGTATTTTTGTTTTCAAGTAGCATCAATGTCAGGTAAAGAGTAAGACAATGGTGGAGTTATTGTAAGTGCTATCATAATTATCACAATTCCTTGGAGAGGTATATTGCTTTCATAAATCTCTACAAGCTAAACAAGAGCATATATCTGTAGATTTGATGATTAATTTAACAAGAGCTGGAGTAAAATTGTAGGAATACACTTCCAATAAGCATCTATATTGAAACAGAGGTATGTTGATGACTCTTTTTTTTTTTGGTAGAGATTCAGCATAAAGTGCAGCTCCAGATCCTAAAGAAGCTGTGGCTTGCACTTGCTAGTTTTATGACACTTCCATCTCACATGGTTTATTTATTTATTTTCTGGCAGCTGTTCTTGATGAGATATATTTGGACACTCGGGAGAGGAAGCAGAAACAGATGATCTATCTTGTTGCACTTTGCTAATTAGAACAATTCCCAGTGACCTCCATCTGCATAGTTTCAATTTTGCCTTTGAATCATGAATCAACAAACATTTTCTCTATTTGATGTCCCACTGTTCCTTGATGCTGTGAACAAATAGTATTTTAGCCTTGTCTTTCTTTTCTTTTCCAAAAAAGTTCTGTTTGCTAGGAATTTACATTTATTGCAATGCAACCTGTAGAGCCTTGTTTGGCAATACCAATGACCACATCATGAAACATTAACCAGTTTTGTCACATAACGATGGTGCTAAGGAACAGTCATTTAACTGCTTTAAAAACCATTCCTCTTGCACATCTTATTTCCATTAGAGCTTTGTACCTGTCATTCAGTGGCCTGTCACACACAGTCTCCAGCCATTTCCTGTCTTTACTAAAGTCAGTCTCTCTATTGCTCGTATATTTTTCTGTTCTTTTACTAGATTAATGTGAAGCATTTGCTATCTCATAGATGTTTCTGTCACTGCTGTCAATTACAGCATGCAAAGGGGTGAGGGATTTTGCTGAAAACATAGATAAGTAAAAATTCATTTTGGACTGGAAATGTGTGCTACTTCATGGCCAGCTTTCAAAATCTATGTGCCCTTCAGCTGTGGTTTCTTCATAAATCCTCTTTAAATTAATGCCAGGAATTGTCTTCTCATTTCTTACCTGTTTTGTATTTGTGTAAAAGTTTATTTGAGGTGTGATGAGCGTTACCTTTTACTGATTGCATATTTTCTCATTGGGTGTGATGGCTTTCCTATGTGTGTGTTGTGATTTCAGGTTCACTTAGGGGAAACTTGGGAAGTGAGAACTCACAAGCATTTAGGCACTTTGAGACTCATGCAGAAGTCCATCTGGGACTACCCATTTCTCTCCATTTGTTGGAGAGAGGACCTGGAGTAACTATCTGTCACCTGTCCTTCATATGGTACATGCCTAAAAGAAACTGAAATGAAGGTGTACTTGCTCTTGCCCATCTGCCCCCTGTCCACCCCCCCTGCTTCAACAGGTTTTGTTCCCTGAAATTATGTATATATTTTGTTTTAGATAATCACTCTGAGCTGCTGTTTTCTAAGATCTTAAAGTACTTTCAAAATTATTTATTCCAACCACATACATTTGTTAAAATAAAAGCCAGTGTGATATCATTTCAATTTCAAACCAGATTCAACCCTATGTAGGTCTTGATTGGGTTAAATAGTTGTCTCTGTCCATAGCTTTAGGAACATTCCCCTGCTGTATTATTTTCAATTTATGTTCACTGGATTTGCATAGGTACTAAACATTCTCATAACTACTTGCATCAATTTCTCAGGTGTAAGACCTCATCAATTAGTTAATGTAATTTAAATGTTGAGTAAGCTTTGTAGTTAGAGATCCATTATTGCCATAAAACCTGAAAATTCGTTTCAATATGTATTATGAAAACTATTTAAATAAGACTTTCAATTTTAAAAATAAATTTCATAATTTTTATTCTCTTACAGTGTTTTAATAATGTTAAAATCTATTTATGCTATTTACAATGCAATTTTAAAAAAATCCAAAACATATAATTGATTGTATTTATTATTTATGTGATACAGTAGATTTGCCAGAATCAAAATAAAATGTTTCAGTGTTATTAAGGCAAAATATATCCATTTGTTTCGAACATATTTTGTAAGAATTTTAAGAAATTTTCAATGTTTTTAATTTTTATTCCAAAAACACTGGAAACTTTCTTGCCGACATATTGGAATTGTAAGTTGACTGCTAGGTTTTCAGTCTCTTCTCATTTTGGATTTGGACCCAACACAGGTCAACTTCGCATTTTTTTTAGCTGACATTTGTGTGGTTTTTATCTTTCCTAACATGCTTTGAGACCACATTTGCACAGCAGAACAATATTTTAGATCAAATAAATGAGAGAATTACCCAAATTCTCTTCTGTAAATTGGCGTGAGTCGTTTTACTTATTTCAGTACAATTGTTGAGTAAGTAACAAAGACAAGCCAGCCAGCTCAGGAAGTAAATAGCTTCTGTTCAATCCATATTCTTTGTTATTTCCTTCTCCTGCCCCTTCCTCTGGAGGAGAAACAAAGTTGGTGGGGAAAGGGATTTGCAAGTTGAATGTTAAGGAATCATTCAATACCATCTATATAGCAACCACTGGAACAGAACTCGGTGTAACGCTGCAGAGTTGCATGGTCTGCGTACAATTCATGGTTTAGAAGGGAAGAGAGCTGCTCCCTCTGTCCCACTGAGTGTGAGCCGGCTCCCCTGAGACAGCCCAGAGCTCTGAGCTCTGCCGGCGTTGGTGGTGTTTGTCAGAGTAACACATGCCTTCTGCCTTCACCTCTCTGCTTGCCCAGAGATGCTGCTGGCTGCTGCACAGGGCTGGGGGCCAGCAGAGCCACAGCCGCGCCCTGGGGGAACCAGGAGTGTTTTCTCCTGAGAGCTCTGCATACAGTGGCATCTGCTATTATCCTAATCGAGTTTCCACATAAACATAAAGGCAGAGGCAGCTTCCCAGTGCTATAGGCATTTAACTTAAACATTTATCGTTACACTATAGCAACTGTGCGAGGCCAACATCTCTCAGTCTGCTTGGCTCAGCGGCTTGTTTTGTAACACTCTCAGAGCTGCCAGCTCTCAAGACATTTGGTGTTTTTCTTCAGTCCCCCAATCATGGAATCATGTGACAGAGTAAGAATATATTTCATTTTATTAAAAAAAAAAAAAAAGGGGGGGGGGGGAAAAAAAAAAAAAAAAAAAAAAGCCCTGAAATATTTAACCTTTCTGAGCACAAAGAAATGCTTGGATATACTTCTCTCATCAGGACCTAAACCTAGTTAAAAGGACTCTTCTTCCAAGCTGTATGTTTGTGTTTTTAAGAAAGTCTCATTCTGAGGGGGCAGACAGATGATTTCTTGAACAACTGAGGATGTGTTTTCTGCACTGGAGATAGATTAGGTGTTCTTGGGATGGAGCCAGAAGAGTTTTTCTTTTTCTTCTGTTTATTGAAGAGCTTTCATGTCTTTGGGTATGAGGTCTCCTTAAAATTTACTGTCACTGACATTTCTATTGGATTTAGATGGTCTAACTTCATATTCAAATATTATTATTATTGATTTGGGAAGTCATAATAGGAATAGTTATATTTTAGGTAATAGCAGTCTTCTGAGGTCAACAATTATAT
Source organism: Pyrgilauda ruficollis (assembly GCF_017590135.1). Lineage (NCBI taxonomy): Eukaryota > Metazoa > Chordata > Aves > Passeriformes > Passeridae > Pyrgilauda > Pyrgilauda ruficollis. The sequence continues at coordinate 6,947,631 of NW_024519206.1, read as the reverse complement.
TTTATGGAGAGTAGTCTTCCTCCATTCTGTTAGAGATGTAAGTTATGAATAGTTATAAGTTATTTGTTAGAAGTTTATTTCACATTTTAAGACATCAGTGAGTTTGGAGTTCTGGTGAAAGCCTGGCTTAAATTGCATAAAATAAAAGCTTGGTATGTTTCTGCCTATTTTGAAAAAATAACCCATGCCTAAATAGAAATCTTAGATCCTGTAGATTTGAACCTTGGTCCTATGAGGACAGAATCCAACTCCTCAAATGCATTCAGACATTGCAGCCAATAATCTGTACTGTGGAAAGATAAGCATGTAGCCTGAATTCTTTCTTCTCTAACACAGTCTAGAGACCACTGCAGCGTAAGAACCATTTCTTAAAATTGTTTTGGCTTAGAGGATTTATTTAGCCTAATATCCAAATCTAGATTGCTTGGTAATTTGCAGAAATATCATTTTGTAGAAGATGAAGTCAAAATTTGTATCCACCAGAGACTAGTAATAGTGAAGGAAAGTTATGTCAGCCTGCAGGCAGGTCATTGACTGAATTAAACAAAATCTATTTAGTTTCTTGCCTACCCTGAAATGAAGAATGTAGATTTACCTCACACTTAAACTTCTATGGAAATGTGTATGGAAGTGTACAAATTACAAACATTCAGTAATCCACTGCAATATGTTATATTTTTCTGTCAAGTTATTTTACAGCTGTTGTTAGTACAATATTGTCACACAGTATTTTATTTTTATTTCCTTTCCTTATTTTTATATTGCTCTTGAAGAAGAGCATTTGATACTCTTTCTCAAGTATATGCTTATGATTTCTCACCCTTTGTGAGTTTTGTCTGTGTGCTGCCATGTTGTCGCTTTTTCAGACAATTATCAAGTTTATTTTTCCTTTAACATTTTCTGAGACTAGAGAGGTGGCTTGTGCAATAGGATGTCTAATTTAATACATAAATATATGCACACTCAGCTCATTTTTTTTTCTAAGAGCATTTTATCACAATAGTGAAATTTTTTGGATGACAAGCAGAAGAATAACTGTTATGTAATCAAAATATGTTACTTACTCCTTGATCCAGTTCTTCTTTCTCTGAACACCTATGCTGGCTGCCTACCAGAGATGGCAAGAATTCCCACAAGATACATGTCAGTACCTGAAAGGGGTTTACTTCCTTACATAGGCAAATTATGGTTGCCTTGTATGCCTTGAGTTACGAAGTTTCTGTTCACCCTGAAACTGTAATCATAGATCAATTAATATTTCTATTTACCTTACTTACTTGAGTTTGTTTCAGAATCCTTCTTTACTTACTCCTCTGGTAGCATTTTCTGCTGTGGGTTTAAAGGTTTATTTCATAAGGAAGCTGATGCTTTTTTTAAATTATTTTGTCTTCTAAAGTGTATCAGCCTAGTTAGGAAGTCCTGTCTTTGGAGGAAAAGCTAAGATGAGAACTGATGATGATAGAGATGATGTCCCTGCAGTAGGACGAAATTATGCTGATGTTCATATGAAAAAGATTTACAATAGAGAGGCTGAAGCATCTCTTTTGAACTTAGTGATATTTACATAAACTTCCCTAAAATCATCTTTTTATATAAAACACTGCAGGTAAAAAGTTTAAAAAGGACAGCATCTATAAGGTGATGCTCAAAAAATTCATTGGCCTCTTTGGAGGATCTCTAATTTATCGCCTTTATAGAGAAAAGCCAGATATCCTGCAAGGTATTTTATATTCTTTGACATCAGAAATCTATTATGATTTCTATGTTTCGGATCCCAGGCATTTCTCATTCATCATGCTTTTGAGCCTAAAACTTTCTGGCTAACAGTTTTGAACATTATTTTTCTCTGGCATTAGCAATAACCTTATCTAAACTGAAAAAGCTTGGGGTTCAAGCTCCACAGCTCCACTTTATCTTGTGTTCTCATACTCTTTCTTGACTTGATAGCTTACATAAGTTTAAAAGAACTCAGCAAGTTGGAAACAGAAGCTACAAATGCCATATGAAAATTATGAAGTGGCTGCTGCGCCATTTACACTGTAGATGAATAATAGACTGGTATGTAAACAGATGCAAGCCAAAGATGAATGCAAAATGAATAAGGAAAAGCAAACAGAATAAAAGAGAGAAAAATAAGATTTCAGAATATTTAATCATTTTTCTGAGAAAATACTGTGCCAGTGGCATGGCACATCTCTCTTCACTGTGGTATAATCAGAATTTCGTCTAAGTAGGCACAAATCAGAAGGACCTTTCTGCTTTGGGCATATATTTGAAAAGAAAAAAAAAAAAGATAAAATCTACATATGAATCTACATATGCAATTACTGAACTTTTTCGGTGAGGGTTCAATATTAGCCATTCATCAGCTATGTAGTCCTAGGTTATTACTAGACCAAACAAGGTTCTGCTTTGTGAACTCTGACAAATAAAAATATTCTCTTCAGACAAAGAAAAATTTCTTACAAGAATCATGTCTGTAGTCAGAGTAAAAACCATTATCTTATGTTTTAATAACTAAAACATTGCTTAATTCAAATTTAGTACCGTCACTAAAACATGAAGGAAAACAAAGAGAAGACACAGAAAGAGAAGGCAGGAAAGGGAAAAATACTTACACAGAAAATATGCAGAAAAAGAACACTCTGGTATTGAAGAACTGAGATGTGTTATTTCTACCATGCTAGTTTTGTAACATTGAATTTAAACAAACTGATAGGGCTCACTTACAGTGTTTTGAGTTCCATAGGGTTCAGGAGAGTTTAAGCTGTTGACCTGCCTACCATTCTGTGACTGTCTCACGCAGAGGGGATTGAAAGTCATGCTAACCCCTAACACAAGGAGCAAGAAGAAATATCTTGCTTTAAGTCATTTCAGTGTAAGGAAAACGTGGATTGAATTGGTCAAACTTTTAAGCCTTATGTTGTTTCTTTCAGTTAAAGACTTCCTGGCGGGGAAAGTTCATCTAAGTAGGCACAAAGCATGACTGTAGAAATATTCCCTCATCAAAAGACAAACTATTGTGTTGTGTAATTGTTTTTCATAGTCTTCATTTTCTTTCCAGTCTGTAGAAACCTGTGCTGTGCTAATTCTGGAATAGTTTGTAGCTCTTTCTGTAAATCTCATGAGTAGAGTACTCTGCTTTGCACTGGGAAGGTCTAGAAGCTGATTGCTAAATCTACCCTCAGCAATATTCAGCTATTCAGCTGAATATTCAGCTATTTTTTAAATAAATCATAATATTTAATAAATGTGTATTTATCTTTTACTCAGTGTAGATTTTTCACCATGTTAAGAAATAAACTTTTTTTTAAGGAATTGTGTTTTGATGGGCATGTAGAGACTTGAACAATTAAAATCCCATTTTAATGATCCTTTACTGTCATCATTAGAATTGGAAAAGCATAGCAGCACTTACTGTAGTTTTTCCACATAGGTACATTTCAGACTGAAAAGTGCAGTGCACAGTCACTCAGGACCATCACTAAAATTAATCGACTCAGCATATTTGACACCTTAATAATTTTGACACCAAGTTTTTGTAAAATTAGCACCAGTGTCAACTTAATGGGACTGACACTATAAAAGAAAAATAAAACAGGCAGTCTAGAAACATTTCTGTGCAATTTAGGCACATCTCTCATGTTTACTGTCATAAAATTTTATGGCTGCATAGGGAAGTCAAATTATCTACAGGAAGCTAAAAATTAATAAATACCTCTTTAAATATGCAAGAATAGATTAGGTCTTTTCAGGAGAGGTGAAAGCAGCATTAGACAAAGGAATCTGCACTCACACATGCACGTATCCCATTCTGTTCCAGTTTAACCATTGGAGATTTTATTGTTGCATGAAGTAGGTGCTAAACCAGAACTACAATCTAAATAAATGCTTCAGTCATTCAGTTTTATCTTGTTATAGACCTTCTTACTTTTAAGAAGAATACAAAAAGGCAAGATGTCGGTGAAGGCTGAGGATATGGGTCAGTGCTGGACTGGTCTCTCCCAGTGCTTCCAGACAGCATAGAGAGAGCAGCAGGAAAACACATGTAGTCAGCTGATCACAGTAAACCTCTAGGTCTTCTGGCCTCTCTTTTAGTCTCTGTATGAGGTGGGAGAAAATCCTCTGTGGTCTGTCCTATTTCACCATTACATGTGCTTTCAAAGAGGTTCTACATACTTTTGAGAACTGATGGCATAAATATTACTTATGTGCCTTTCAATTTACTGTTCATAGTGACAGATTCCTACACAGGATGATGTGAGATATGCAGAGCTTTGTGGCATTTTCAAAAACCATTATCTCAGACCATTTCTATTTGGCAGATGACCAAAAGTCATTTTCATAAACCTGGTTCGTTTCCTGTGTTTCAGAGGACCGGTTACGGCCATTTGCAGATTTGCATGAACACAGTTTCTTCTCATGTAAATAGAAATGCAAGGACGTAGTTGTTACTGTGGCTGCTTAATTCAACATTAGAATTTATAAAAATTTTCCAATCTTTGAATATGAAACTTGCCTACTTGAGGAGTGGGTTCTGCAATAACCAGCCTGTCAATTGTTGGTGGGTCTCTTGGCATCTCTTGGCACCTCTTTGAAGTTCTCCATCTGATTGCATCTTTGCAACAATCTCTCTGTTTTTTCCTTCCATTTGCCTCGTCATTCTATGCTATCATAGTATATCCCTTGCTACTTGCATGACACAACCCTCATGAATCTTCACAAATTTTCTCAAGGATTTTTGCATCACATTGTCTTTCGGATCACTGTTTTCTCCACAGCAAAAATTAGTAGAACTTGGCTTGGTAACTGACTTCATTTAGCCTAGGTCCTTGATTCCTTTGTGATCATATAAACCCTCAGATTAACAGAGCATAGGTAATCTCAGCCTTATGCTGTCTGCAGGTTTGACATTTATACCCTGGAGATTCACAGAATTTGGATAAACTAAGCAGGCTAATACTAAATCTGTTTTCAGGCGTGCTGATTTTTATTATCTTGTATCTGTCCATTAATACAATAATTGAGTTGCCAATTTTAGTAATTTTCTTCAGCTTTCTTAATGGGACAGTATAGAAGTTTGTGAGCACACATCCTGCTTCCATTCCAGTTAGAGCATGCTGCCAATTCAGAGGCATTAAAAGGGAGCAGTGGAACTTCATCTACCCAACATCCACTGTTTTTTTACAGAGGTGAGTTTTGTGCTTTATTTCCTTCCCTGATTACTGATCAGCAGGGATGTGTTCTCTTTCAGTCAGTGGCTTTCCTTTGATTATTTTTCTTAAGCACAAAAAGTATCTCTTGTGATTACAAAGAAAGTACAAAATCTGAATCAGAAATTCCCCAGGTGTCTTTTGCTTTCTTAATATTTTCTGGTAATTATAACAACTTTTCTTATTATGGAAATTACACAGCTCTTTTACAGTGGCATAAATATTCTGAAACATTGTGGAATGAAACAGAAAAGCAAAGTACTGTCACAATTTGAACTGTACAGAGACAGGCAAGAGATGCTGTATTCAGAATTTGGCTTTGTGATCTGACTTAGAGAATTTTTCTATTTGAAAGAAAAAAAGTTTCTCAAGGAAAAAAACATTCTCAAGTTTTTAATATATTTCTTAAACTATTCCCCCAGTGTGAGAAAAAAAAAAGAATGGCAAATGGGTCTGTTCAGAGTAATGAACAGTAATTAGTAATTACTGGTGCACCATTTGACAGTATGATTCGTCTTGTACATTGGAAAAAGAAATTTACACAAAGACACATATCCAGTGTCTGGAAAGAGCCTGGCTCAGTCTTCTTTGCCTTCCTTTCAAGTATTTGTACACATTAACAAGAGCCCCTGGTGCCATCTCTTACCCAGGCCAGAGGGTTTCTCAGCCTTTCCTCATAAGAGAGATGTTCCAGTACTTAATCACCTGGATGGCCCTGCAGTGGATCTTCTCCAGTGTGTTCTCTTGCACTGAGGAGCCCAGAACTGGAGCCAGCACTCCAGGCACAGCCTCACCAGTGCTGAGTACGGGGCAAGGATCACCTCTTGGTGTGCCTATTGGAGCCCAGGATAGCACTGCCCATCTTGGCAGCAAGGCCACGTTCCTGGCTCATCTTTAACTTGGAGTCCATCAGGACTCCCAGGTGCTTTTCTGACAAGCTGCTTTCAGCTGGGTGGGCCCTACATGTACTGGTGCCTGGGGTTGTTCCTTCCCAAGTGCAGGACTATGTACTTTGCCCTGATGAATTTCATGAGGTAATTTCACAGGTCCTCGGCCATGGTTTATGAAGACTTCTCAGCATCTGAACAAAGGGTTCACATTCTCTCATGGTGTGTCTAACAAGGGGACTTTGCATGGCTATAGACCCGTATAGAGGTTTTTAGATTTAGACTACCCTAAAAATGATACCTAGGAAGTGGAAAGATGTAAATAGCCTGGTGTTATAGAATTTACAAAATAAAACTATCAGCCTGGAAGTGGGACAAGGACTTTTTCTTCAGGCTTTTTTCTCAGGTACTAGTTAATCTCAGGAAGTGAACACCATATCCCAAAGTGTTAGTGGCCATAAACTTCTCCTCTAACATGGTAGAGTCAGCATCCTTGGCTACACTTATGGCTATAAATTAAACAGGGAAAAACATCAAGTCCTGGCACATGCTTATTACCAAGACTACTGCCTGATGGAAACTAACTTTCCATGGTAATGTCTGGGTGCAGGCCAGGGACTGTTCCCAATAGGCAGTACTGACAAAGCTATACTGTTATCAGAGAAGAGAGATTTAACTGTATGGGAGGAAGCCATTCTGTGCCAGTTAGCCCCAGGGCCAGAGAACCTGACCTTGTTTAGTTTAGCATTAGACAGAATACTTTGACTGGAAGGCAAGAGGAGGCTAAGACAAAATGCAGAGAACGCAGTTGATCCGTGGGTGTAGCAGGAGGCATCATACTGTGTGTTCTTAACAGAAGGGTTGAGATCTACATGTGCAGATTATATTTATTCTCAGATGATCCAGTAATGCACAGATCCAGTCCTTATGATCACTTAAGCATGGTCTCAGATCCTAGAGGGCATTTCTTTAAAAGATCCTTGGTTAGTTTGGAAAGCCTGAGAACATGAGGATGGCTTCCAGCTCCTTAAAGCAGAAGGGGATCATCTGTTTTGTGTGTACAGAGAGAACAGAACAATGAGTAAGGGGCTTAAATTCTGTCAAGAAATTCAGCTAGACTAGAAAATCTTTGTAATGGTAATGAGAGCAAGAAGTTAGAATAGGCTGCTCAGGGAGGTGAGGGAGGATTTGATACAGTAAAGCTGTAAGAATGACTGAGTGACATAGGGGCTCCTGCAAGTCTGTTTTCTTGGGTTGTTGTTTTGGTTTTTTTTTTGTCTGTGGGTCTTTTTTTTTGTCTGTGGGTCTTGTGGTGGTAATTTTTAGGATTTGTTATAAAAATGTTGGTTGCAAGGGAGCATCAAATTCCTCCTGCTGTTGTTGCTTGAAAACTGCATCTTAACAGTGCAGTGCCTGCTTCCTAAGGTACAGCTCTGCAGGCTGAGAAGCCTCCATCCAGTAACCTCACCATCCAGAAGCTGTGTGAGGAAAAATCTATTTTTACACCTGGAGTGTGTATCCAAGCTGCCTTTTATACCATGCATCCACAGTGCTCCATTTTAGGACCTAAGCTTTTCAACGTCTGTATAAATGTCTTGGATGTGGGACTGGAAGGGATACTAAGCATATTCACAGACAACACAAAACTGGGATGACCCTAGAGAGCAGGGAGGCCCTGCAGAGAGACCTCAACAATTATAGGGCTTGGCAGTCACCAGCCTTATAAAGTTCAACAAGGGAAAGTGCTGGATTCTGCACCTGTCTTGGGGCAACCCTGGATGTGCATACAGACTGGGAATGAGATGCTGGAAAGCAGCACTGTAGAAATGGATCTGGAAATCTTTGTCAATGGTGAGTTGAACATGAGTCAGCAGAGCCTTGGCAGCCAGGAGGACCAGCTGTGTCCTGGGGTGCATCAGGCACAGCATCATAGCCAGGCAAGGGAGGGGATTGTCCCGCTCTGCTCTGAGCTGGGGCAGCCTCACCTTGAGTGCTGAGGCAGTTTTGGGTGCCACAGCGTAAGACATTAAACTGTTAGAGGGTGTCCAAAGGAGGACAATGAAGATGGTGAAGTGTCTGGAGGGGAAGCCACTTGAGGAGGGGCTGAGGTCACTGGGTCTGTTCTGCCTGGAGAAGAGGAGACTGAGGGGAGACCTCACTGCAGGTACAAATTCCTCATAAGGGGAAGAGGAGGGGCAGGTACTGATCTCCTTTCTCTCTGGTAACCAGTGACAGAACCCAAAAGAATGGCCTGGAGTTGTGTCAGGGGATGTTTGGGTTGGATATTGGAAAAAGGTTCTTCATCCAAATGGTGTTTGGGCACTGGAACAGGCTCCCCGGGGAAGTGATCACTCCACAAAGCCTGACAGAGTCCAGGAAGTGTTTGGACAATACTCTTGTATTGTGTAAAAGTCACACATGGTGTGACTTTTGGGGGTATCCTGTACTCCTGGGCTGGTAGTTGGACTCAAAGACCTTTGTGGGTCCTTTTAACTCAATTATTCTGTGATTCTGTGATTCCTTTAGTAGTTTTTCTTCAATTCTGCTTCACTTCCCTCAAGCTGAAGCCCTGCATAAGAAAAGTGGCTAATGTCAAGTCAATGCATTGACAAGGGCAGAGAAGAGGAGCAAAACAAAATTTGTGTCATTTGTTTTCTACATTTACACATTTCCTGCTCTAATTCAATTATCATTTTTTCTATTGTGGTATTGTGGATCACTGATGTATCTTCTGGTTTTCAAGGGTTATTTTCTGTTTTCTTTAGGAAGTCACAATTCTCATTCAGAGGGCAGGACCTCTCAGAACAGGCATTAACTATTATAATCTCAGTGTATTTCTAGGAAGTCATTTGTGTTACTGATCATAGCCCAAAAGCAGTTTCCAGAATGTTTATATTAGATTTAGTGTCTTTCCATATTAGAGATTTCAGTTTTTACTAAAAAAATAATGAGATTTAAAAAATCACTATCATAACAGGCAGGTTCTTATCACTTCTACAACAATCTGTGGTATTAAAATGATAACAATTGCATTTTGTGAATTAATTCAGCTCATGTGCAGGGGACAGTGACTGGCTTTGCCAGAGCTTTAGAGCAACAACTTTGCCTTTGTCCTTCAATGTTGTTAACCTCCTCATTTGCTTCCTTTAAATTGAGGAAATAATCAATAATACCAGCTGCAGCTGTTTCTGTCCCTTTGTCTGCCAGCCAATCAGTTTCAATTGCAAAATCAAAATCACAAAGAAGCCTGCAGTCATGGAATTAGTGAAGCCCAGAGACTTATGACATAATGCAGTCTCTGAGCTTTTAAAACTAGAAATTCTGCAATGAGAGCTAGGTAAGTCCTTTTGCCTCTCTGCCTTCTTTCTCCCTTCATGCAAATACACATGTAGAAATACACATACCCATATCTACATGTTTTTGCTTTATAAGACTAATGCACATAATATTTGAAAGCTTGTTTGGGTGGATTTTTATGTTTTCTTGTATTGTTTCTTGTTTGTTTAATTTTTTTAAAACTTCAAAAAGATATCTGCGGTTGTAGCTGATGTTTAAAGGGGAAACATTTGGATGTTGGACTTCCAAATGACAACTTCCAAAGCAGAGTTGCATGACAGGATTTGTGTGCTGGACTGTTCTAGAATGAAGTCTCTGTAACTTAAACCATAAAAATGCTTACAGATAACCTTATCCACCTGTTCTGGTCAGATGCAAATAGTTCTAGGTGCCAAGTTCTATACCCTCACTAGTAAATATGCTAACTTGGGAACACTTCCTTTCTTTTAATATATTCAACTGAATTTTTGAGACTTGGGTTTTTTTGTTTCCCTTCCAGTGTTGTACTGCTCACCTGGAAGTTGAAACACTATACTTATGAGTATATTCATAAAAAGGACTGCTTCCTGTTTATAATACTAAAAGGTAATACAGGAACAGGTTTTTATAGATGTGCCCAGAACCTGTAGGAGAGGCAAAGAGTTAGCCCTGATTCCATAGCTGTTAAGGTGTGGTTAAATTCAGCAAACTGAAGGAGAAGGAAATTGATGGGTTATATGTCTTCATTAAAATAGTTTCATGAGAGGGAATGTGCTCATCCCCTATGTGCTCAACATAAATTTTCTTCCATTAAATTTGTTTCTAAAATCAATTCAGTCTTAATTTCCCCTTCTAAAAAATTTGATCCATAATTAGGGTAGTATTTTAAAGAACACATCAATAGCATTCCCAAATCCAAGAAATCCAAATAGCATGCCTTATTGTTTCTCTACCAGATCTCACAGAACAGCTTTTATGGTCATTTATTACATGCTTCTCTGACAGAGTGAACAGTGAAACGTGTGCTAAAGTAGCCCCTCTGAATGCACTCCTATCTCCTGGCAGTGCTCTGTAACAGCACTCAGGAAACTCAGATCTGCACCAGGTGGGAAGCCATGAATCCCTCCAGTGCCTGCACGAAGTTAAACAACATGAACTCTGGTGTTCTCTGGATTTTTATTGAGAAGATAAATATTTATTCATAAATATAGAGATAGAAGATGAAATGGCAGTATTCAGCTCTTCCTGAAAATTATTTTCAGACATCTGGAAGTGTAAATACAGTCACTTTTTTTTCCATATAGATCTAACAATATTCACAACTGTTATTGCCAAGGACTGTTGCAATACATTTTTAAACTGTGAGTTTATTTTTGTTGATATTGTTCATACTGAGTTTTAGTGGTTTATTCTTTGCTGAAATCTTTGCTTATTCTTACTGCAGCATGGTTTCGTATGTTAGAATGTTAGAAAGCTATCTAAAATCTGATACTATGTGAAGGCTTGTGATTTTGTTCACCCCTGATTCAGTTAATCTTTATTCAAATACTGAAGTTGGAAATCCTCAATATAATGGCCAAATAATTCTGAATGTTAGTGTTGTGTGAAAAATTACTTAGGGAAAATGTGTATCTAAGCAGCTACTGTTCTTTTTTATTCATTTGAATTGTGTTCCCTTAATATAAATAAGTTTTCAGGAAAAGATCTCTTTCTTTGGGGGCATAGAAGGAATGAAAAAAAATCATTATAAAGTAATGATTATAGAATAATCTATTGCTAACTTTATAGACATTATAATACTATAATATTAGAGCTAGAGAATTAAGTGAAATTATTTCAAGTATTAAGTTTCAATAAATGTCAAGAAGAAAAGTTTTCGTAACATTTTCAGGAAATATGAACTGCCAAAAATATTTTTGTGTAGCAAAGGTGTAAATACAAGCAGTGTGAATCCTGTGAAATAGAAAAATTATTTAATCCAGAAATTTGAGGGTTACTGTCACTGGTGTGGTTATCAGTATCTAAGCTCTTTTAGCCTTCTGTATATTATTCCTTGAGAAACATCATTACACTAACTTATGAATTTATTGTAGGTGGAATTTAACATAGCATCCTATAAAAATATTACAGGTACCTTATTGCTGCTGGATCCATGGACTGTAGGTCTTTTCAGCAAAGTGCTGTGTTCTGTGTGGGAATAGTCTTAGAGAGCAGCAGAGATGCTGTCATCATTGTCAGAGGGCTTTTCTGTATCCATCACCGATTTTCCTGTTACTTGGTCTGTTGCAGCACTAAGAAACAGGTTCTTTTCCTATTTCCAATCTGGACATGTGTCTTTTACCTCGAGCATAATCTTCATTTATGTTACAGATCTTTATCTGTAACATTTTATCACTCTTTTTGAATTTTACTAATGTTGAAGATTTTAAAGTGGTAAAGATAACAACAATGCCATATGTCATTCTTGTTGTTTGGAGGGGTTTTTTTTGTTTGTTTGTTGAGTTAAATGCATCTGATTAGTGCAGACATTTCAAAAAGTGATACCATAAAAATGGGTGTTTCATCTTTTTATTTTGGGTAGAATAGAAACTAATAAAAATTACTACCACTGTGGAGCAAATGCACAGTCCTAGACCAAAACAACACATGACCCAACTGAAGTTTGGTTAGTTCAGCATACAAAGCAATAGCTGAATTAAATCTGAGCCAGATCCCTCTTTAAAATACACAAATCCTACACCTAGTATAGCCGAAATTCTGGGAATCCAAGGTCTTTTAATCCCCCATAACGTTTGTTAAACAACACCTTGTAAGTTTGATTTTTCCCTGGGGGAGAAGGGGAGGGGGGAAGCACTCGCATATATATGCACAATCTAATTCTACAATTGCAAATGCAAGCTTACTTAAGCAAATCAGGAAGGGAGATCTGGCATGTTGATTATTTTAATTGAATTGTTTCTCCAGATCAGTCAAGAGATCAGAGCTTGTTTATTTCTTTTTCTCAAATGGTTTTCTTTATGCAAAGTATAAGTATTTATGCTTTTCCTTGTCTCTGCCCCTCTTTTACATCATTTTCTTTGGGGAAAAAAATTCTCCTGTTCTTTCCCTTGTGAAACTATATGCTGCAAAAACTTCCTTCAACCAGGTTCCCATCCCTATAAAATGTCTGTTCTCCTAAAGGAGAGGTCTGTACATTGTAGCTTGGAATATATTGCTGTGGGTCTTGCTGATTTTATTTATTATAGGTATGTTAGGTATGGATTTACACTTTTTTTTTTTTAATCTTAACACATGATGCAGATCAATTTAGAGAGAAAACAATTTGATGCAATCATAGCATGTACTGAGATAGAACTTCAGTTCTTATTGGGCCCAAAGTATAGTATTAGAAACAGTACATATTACACACAGGAGCAGCATAAAGCTTGTCATTTCTATGTTACTACTTTGAAATTGCATTAAAAATGGCTTGTTTCCTACTACCATTAGATACTGTTTTCCAGCAGGATCCTTTGTGTCCCTTGGATCAATATAATTTATTGTTTTCATTCAGTATTTGCTGAAGGTGTGGGCTTGTTTCCAGCTTGACATGCAATGTTCCTTCAGATCAGTAGACTATTATACTGTTACAGAACAATTCAGTGTTTTCATCACTCTACCACAAGTTCATGATCTAGCTACAGAAATTCCCTAGGCCAAAACAGGACATTCAGGAGTTTCAAGGACAAACAGCATATTTTAAATCACATATTACTGCTCAGTTTGTAAGAATGTGAACTTTGATAATTTAATTGCATTTAAGAATGATTTCATTTTCAGGATACATTTTGATTTTCAAGAAGTTAGGCATAACTTCTGTGCACTTCACTGTGCATCATGGCAGTTGCTAAGATCAGCAGGAGGTCATACTAGTCAGGAGCACAGATAACTTCCTGGTCCTTTGCCTTTTCACTATGGACTGCTACTTAGGGGCCTCATCCAGGGAAGGTGTCTGGGTACTCCACTCTCGCATGCTGAATCCATGTTTCCTGTCTTCAGGAATACTTTTTCTTGCTTTCTTCATAATTCTGTGAGAAATTCTGTTCTTCTTACACATCGATGAGCCTCTGATGTGCTGTGTTCGGCACTCTTCTGTATGGCTTAAACCCTAAGGGTATCCTGCTGCTGGGAGCTGAGCAGTCACTACTGCTGCTGTGGCTATAACTCTTTCCTAATAAAAGACAACCTTGGTCCATCAGTTCCCACCTTGTAATATGGTTAAAGGGTCAGGTCCCAAGTGGAAGGGAGTGTTTGACACTTACTTCTTCCCTTCACTGAAGAGAGAGTTAAGGGAATAAGTCTCTTCATTCTCTTGATGAGACAGGGAATGTGGGTGTGTGTCTATAGAAGGGTTGGATATGCTCAGCTCCTTCCTCCTTCAGTGTCTTCTGAACAGAGGTGCTGGCACTTCGATGCAGTGGATTGCAACCTGTGACTATAGTGAATAAACCAGTAAAAAATTAAAATATACTGCATTTTGAAAGGAGATACCGTGACATTAAGAGAATCATCATGCCAGTATCTAGTAAGCAGCGTTAGTAAGAGGTGGCAGGACATAGAAGATGGCATAGAATGAGTGATACAATAATAAAGGCTAAACAGATGGTAGTTCTGGTACTAGGAGTTCCAGCATGGTTATCCATAGACTGAGAGAATGAAGGAATTAAGAAATAAGAAAAAAAGGGGGAAAGACTAGTAAATATACATTATGGATTTTGCTAATGGAAGATATTTGGCCAAAAAATACACTTTCCAGAAGTGAAAGGTGATGATATAAGGAATCTGAACTAACTAGTAGACTTAAAAACATAGGTGATGTGTGCTGTACCATAGGAGGTGGTCATTGGTGTTAAGTGTCTGGACTGGGAGAAGTTGGCTTTACATTCTGAATATATTTAGCCTGTTTTTTGCTGTGTAAATTATGGCTACCGTTGCATGTCTGGTACTTAAGAACGTATTGGTACTCTGGTTTATTTCCCTTGAGAGTAATTTGTGGGCATGAAAGGAGAAGGGAACAGGAGAGCGAGCGCTCCAGATTCCTTCATTTGTTGATAAATGTGGCTGTACCTGATAAACAGGACTATAATTTTTCTCTGTTAGGTGGGGTAACCAGGTATCTGCATCCATTTAGCATGTTTTGTTACTCAATAAGAAGAAGCAGGGAACCTGCAGTTTTTTGGAACTATTCATCATTATTTGTTTTGAGGGGTTTCCAGGGATTTTTTTTTCTCCTTCTTCACTCTGTCTTCAGGTTTGTTTTCTTTTTCAGTATGTAAATGTAGAAGAAATCAGGTTAACACTTAATGAAAATAATTTAAAATTAGTGATATTGAAATAAGAGGATACCTAAAGACCCCTAAATATATACATAAATCAGCAGGGACAGATGATGTTCAGTGAAGGGTTCTTAAATAACTGTCAAAATAGATTGTGGATCCACTTGCCATAATTCTGACAGGGCATTAGAACAGGTGATGTACCAGGGGTCTGAAGAAGAGCAAATGGTTTGCCAATTAGTTGTAAACTGGCAGATTGGACCACCTGGTCCAGCTGTATCTGAAATGTACTTCCCATAAAGTTTTCCTCCCAGATCTTTATTCCTAGGCTACTGGGTTCACAGTTTGCAACAAAGAAAAATAACTGAAGGTTTTTATTTAACACAGAAAAGGAAAGACTACACAAACAAAAACAAGCCCCACAAGCCTCATTTGGTCTTTAAACCTGGTTGTATAGTTGCTATTTGTGAAGCTTGTGCTTTTCAGGTATTTTTCTTTCTCATTTTCAAAGGATCTTTTTATACCTTTTCGAACTTACTTGTGAGCCTCAGCTGTGCTTTCAGCACAGAATCAATTTGGAGAGATTTAAAAATATAAATGTTTGAAAGGATACTGATATCAAGGATTGCTTGTGGCCATCACCCAAAAGTAAAAAAGCTAAATGTCTTCAATGTTTAAGTGAAAAGTATGGAAAGCATTATTATTACTATTGTTGTCAATTTTCAAATTTGTAATTTATTTCCACAAGCAAATGTAAACACCCATAATTTCAGGTTTTAAGTTGGAGTGTCTTTCTTACACCAAAAGTGGATCTAGGTTGTAATAGTCACAATTTGGTTAAAACCAAGAAGCATAGTTAGATTAGGAAATATTATCAGATATTTAATGTTAAAATTTTGTAAGCATTACAGTTAAGTGTCTGTCTAATAATTCTTAGAGGTTTATTCCCCACAGCTAAGACTGTCCTATGTACTTCTGAAATATATAATTTGGTGTAGAGAAGAATTGTGTTGGGATGAAAAAAAATTGTATCAAGCCAAACACAATCTGTAGACTCATCAGCTTTTCTTGCATGGTATGAAAATGAAAATTCAATATTGGTCTGACATCCTTTCATCTCTATTCAATTGTATCTTTTCAAGTGAAAGACCGAGGTTTTTGTTTATCTGTGAAAGCCAAAAAATATTATGATGAACAACTAAATGGACTTTTTCTTATCATCATCCATACAAGAAACTATATGGAGAAGTATGTAAACATTAGTTTATATTATGCTGATGGAATACCGGGGGTTTTTTTATTTCTAATTTTTTAATTACAAAAGTTGCCATTTTGCATGTGTTTTGTATGGCAAAAAGCCATTAAAAAGAAAAAAAAAGCAGCCTGGATGTCTGAGCAGCTGATGTTTGTAGCAAGAGGAAGAGCAAGGACAGGCTTAATTCTGCAACCAGTGTTCACATCGAGTAACATCTGTTCATGTGAATAGTCCTATTGAGCTGCAGGCACACTCACAAGCTCAGAGAAAAGCCATGCTACTGTGTACAAGTGGCTTTATGATGGTCAGCCTAGAAAGAGATCATTGGCATTGTTCAAATGAGCAAGAGCTGGCTGGCTTGAAAACGATGTGAAGCCTGGATGCCCAATTAGTAACTGCGTTTCGGGGCTTTCCGTTTCACTGTGGATTTCCTTCATAACTGTCCTCATTCATGCCTATTAAAACCCCCGCGAATGGAAAAATAGTTGTGAGCAGTAAGCTGACATTTGCAAGAAGGCTGAGTGACTGACCTGAAGAGAGGAACACTTCTCAAGCTAGCCAAGGAAAACACCAAGTGAATCATCGGTCTGCGCTGGGGTGGGACTTCTGCTGCACTGGGGAGGCAGCGCTGCTCAGTGATGGGGGCTAGCATGCACACTCTCTTTGCCAGACCTCCCCTGGGACTCAGCAGTGCAATGCAAAGTGGGTAGTTTACATCTTAATCTCATAGATTAATAGTAGCAATTATTTCTTTTTTTTTTTAATTGTCTCCTCCTGCTTATTATTTATGTATATTCCAGTACCTCCTAAGGAGCCTAATCAGATAGTGGAGTTACAGGGAACAAACACGAAAAAAAACCAGTCTGTGCCCTGGAGAGCTCGCAGTATGCTCACTGTTTTCTTGGTGATCATGACTGATCGTTGATTTCACATGTGAAACCAGAGTATGAAAAATTTTATGAGAATGTATATAGATTAAGGTTTCCCCACTCCCATCATCCAGAAGAATCCAGAGATACAGTAACTCTAAATAGTTCTTTTGATTCGATAGGTACAATTGGACTAGGGCTGTAAATGAGATGTGGTAGCTTTCATACATAGCAGTTACATGGGTGACCTGAATAAAATTCAAAATCCCTGACTTTTCTCCCTGTGTCTTTGTCACTCTGTGATTAAAATATAGATAAAAATAAAATGAAAGCATTTAAGCAGTAATTTCTTACACAACTCATCTGATATTGCATCCGTTTAGGAAGTTAAGATACCAAACACATGGTGGTTTTTTTTATTCTCACAGAACTGGCAGGCTTTGGAGCAGATCCCAAATAAAGATCTGTACTTCATGATATTAGCAGTAGTCATGACTCCTGTGACACAACCTCAAAATGTGGTCCTAGTTTGTGACATACAAAAAGCAATAGGCAGTCTGTCTTGGCCTTTACAGATGAAATACTGTAACAGGAAAATCAGTGTAGTGGGGGTTCAGCAAAATATATTCTCAGTTTGATAAAGCTTTACTTAAATTTTTAAACAACAGCTTTTTCCAATTGAAAGATTAAATATTTAATTGAAAATAAATTAAGGTAGCAGGATTAGGTAAACATAAAACTTCTATTAAAAGTTTATTGTACATGCATGTGGAAAATTCTCTAAATTTACTCTGGTTTTTTTGTTTTATCTACACTGAACATAAAAAGTTAGAAGAGCAACAAAGGCTAGTTAGTTTTTGAATTAGAACTCAAAATACAGAAAAAAACAATATTCAGACAGTCTAACCTTAATTCAGTCCTCTTGTGAAGGCTATAGTTTTCTGGACTTCATGTAGTGTTGTACATTTTATTTTCCATGATAACTGCCATGAACTTCAGTGTGTATGCTGTGCTTTGATGATATAAAGAGCTGTTTAAGCACTGGGAATTAGCATTGGCAATGTCATGTTCTAGGATATTTTGGAAGAAAACATATGAGGGAAAAAAAATCTCAAAACTTAGCCATTAACTCTGTTGTCCCTTACTGCTTTCCTTTTATCTTCCTCTGTGTTTTTGTTTGGTTTTCGTGCTATAGCCAAAAGAGCATTGATTAATTTCATTTCATTCTGAGAGGATACTTCGCCCTTTATTCAATAGATTTTGGACCGGGTCCAGTTCTCATTATATCTGAATATGGGTTGAGTCAAACTTTTGTTGAACTTTCTCTGTGCTTGCTATTGAGAGAACATTTGTTTTTAGAGTTTTGTTTTGTTTGATTTTTTCCTTGCATAAATCAAGATGAGGAATCTTGGGTTTTTTCATATGTTAAACTATGTATAAGGATGTTTCTGCTTTTGCTTGTTTATTATTTTGTATATCTGTTGAATTAAACAATATGTTTCTATTAATTAAAATAGAGTACCTGGAATGTTCAATTGGTATTAGGTTTTGCGACAGCTTGGGGATTTTTACAAATTCAAAAATAAATCAAATAAAAATAACACAAGTCCCTGATTTTTAAGCTCAGATTGACTTGGCAGTTCCCTTTATATTAATTGTATACGTACCAGTTTCCTGCAAGTAGTCAAAACACTAATGTTTTTCCTTGTACTTTTAAAGCCTTTTTAAATTATCATTGCCAGAATTTACAAGAAACTGATAACTGCCATACTGTTACAGATGTTTCAGCTTCTGCAGTAAGAACTCAAACAAGATTTTCAAAAACATAGTTATTTTTAGCATTTTGTAACTCTAGTGACCATTATCGAGTAAAGGCCGTGAGAAATTAGATACCTTAAAAGTAGCAAATGGCAGCTTTTACAGTTATTAAATAAAGGTTTGATTCATGTGCATTGATGGCACAATTACAGCATGTTTAACCCAACTCCTGAAATATGATTAGCATAAGCTGATATTGTAGTTAAATATTTAGGTGATGCATACGACATTTTTTTTTCTCCTGGATTCCTGATTTTGTTGTCATTTTCTGGAAATGTCACAATTCGTATCACACATACCTATAAAACTGGATGAACTCACTTTTCCTTTAATTTCTCCTATTCATATAGGGGAGGATTAAAATTATGCTAAATTTTTCATAAGTCTAATATCAATAAATGAATATTTAATGAAAGACAAAGCAGGCTTACAGAATAAACTGGTTTCAACAGCTGTGAACATGTTTTCATTTAGTTCATGCCATACTCACCTAGGATTCTTTACTCAGAAAAATTAGATTTGTTAAGAAAAAAGGACTATGAGTACTAACACTTCAAACAGAAGTCTCTTTTTCTAAATAATCCATCAGTTGTGAGATCTTCTTTCACAACCCCTAAAGCATTGTTCCTTTTCATTTTAGTCAGCCAAAGCAGCTGGGTCTTTATAGCTGCAAAATGTTTGCTCATGACCAACTGCTGTTTTGTACATCGCTTTTCATCACTAACAAATATTTTATTTTTCGCTGTCACTCCACGCTTGTCATAACTTGTCGAGGAGCAATGTAGTAACATATATCCAGTTAATCAATGACTTCTCTGTCTCTTCTGACCTGTTCTTCCCATGATGTATGCCTGGGAAGGTTGCACTCTGCAGAAGATCCCCCAGACTAGCAAAAGGGTCTGTGTGGATGCAGAAATACATCTGTAGGACTCAATAGGATGATCTCTTCAGACCTCAAAACGTTTGTGGTAGTAGATTGAAAGTAATTCACTGGCCAGAATTATTCTGAAGACACTTTGAAATGTGATTGAGATATCTTATGACAGTGACATCTGATCCACTTTTGAAATGGCTCCTGAGTACCCGCAGCCATTTGGTTTATTATAAGATAACCACGTCAGCCATATGGTTTGTAATCTGCTGCTGCAGATCCATCAGGACCCTCAGGCTGTGATCTCATCCTCGGGGCAATGATTCTGATGAGTCTGTGGTGTTACCCTTGTCTAACAGTAGTAGCAATAATAATGATAATAATGTATACAAGAAATACAAATCAAACATATGGACATATGCATCTGATACTTTGTGACTGTGGAAGCTCATCAGGCTCATGACAGTCTAACACTAAATGCGAGACTGCTCGGGAACTGCAGGTCCTCTAGGCAGACAGAAAGTCACAGCACAGCATCAAAGCTCAGAAAGGCAATAAAGTGAGTTTTGCTCATGTATAATAGTACTTATTTATGAAAGATATTTTAAAGCAACCATCCAATTATTTCATTTATTTAGAATTGCAACATGCTTTTGCCAGATGGTGTTTCATATCAGGTCAAAAAATAATGAAGGAATTTGGCATTAGAACTGAAGTAACAAGAAAAGATGAGTGACTAGGGATTGCAAATTTGTTATAGCTTTTCTGTTTTGGGGTTTTTTTTCCATCAAGCTTTTGTAATATTTTTTTTGCTTCTCTTCCCTGTGGATTTATTTGTATTTATTGCATTTTTGTCACACCTTATTAGAAGTTAGGAAAGATAATTTACAATGTGGTGAAACAAACTCCCAATTCCCAGGGAAATGTAGACTTAAATAATTTGTCCTTTCCCTTTTTAGATTATTTATTAGACATGTTTAAGGGGTTTTAACAGTGGCTGGGGATGGAAGGAGGTGATTTGAATTCGCCAGGAGAAAGAAACAGTTTTTGAAGAAATTCCTTCAAAGCTTATTATGTCCTCTTTTACTATTGATGATGTTTTGTTCCTTTCCTGAATGGGAATGCAGGAGTTGTTATGCTGGACAAATAAAGCATGAAGGGCTGTGGTTCAGACTCATTAACAGTGCGCCAACATGAGTAGATTCTTCAGAATACAAGTACTATTCTAATATTTCCTTTTTTTTTTTTTTTCCCTTTCCTCCACCCCCTGCCCCCTTTTCAATCCATTCTCGGGAAGAGTTTCAAATTTTGCTGGTGTCATGGTAATGGTGAATGGGCCATCAACTTCCACCTGAACTAACATTACCATTGGTAGTTGTTACAGGTTTTCAGGTTTAAACAATTGATTCCTGAAATCTTTGCCTAATTAAGAAATAAAAGATTAAGCCTGAACCACTTACTACAGTAGGTCATGATCTCAATAGACTGTGTTGGAATCTCAAATATTTCAAGGATTATTAGATTTGGACTTCAATGAATACATCACAAGTAATTAGTTTTGCATTTCCTAGCAATCATTTCAATCAGCTGTCTCATTTGTTCATTTAAAGTCTTCTACCAAATATTATCAATATTTATATGAATCAGGTATGTCACTTGAAATAAAAATTTTCACACTATTATGAGGATTGGCTTTAAAAAGTCATTTTACATGAAAATCTAGAATTTCCCAGAAGAATGGACATTAAAATGAGAAATTTCAATCCAGCTTTAGTATTTTAGAGAGGAAAAGCTTTTTCTACAGGCATTTTTTCATCAACTTTGAGTAGATCAAATATACAGTTTTTCCTTTAATGGTTCTTTCTTTCCTGGGGAAAAATGCTCATTTTCCTCAACTATACAATTAGAAATTGCTAGTGACTCTGGTGTTATGCTTCTATGAAAAGAAAGACCAAAAAAAAAAAAAAAAACTGTGGCTAAGATCCAGAAATTGAAGGACTGAAACCTGTCTTTTGGTATGCTGGAATCTAAAGCCAGATGTATAATACAAATACTCCAGTGGAATATGGAGGGGAAAAAAAAGAGATAATCTCATAAATACAGATGCTAACAGTCAAAATCACTCAAGCTGTACTGAAATGTCCTTTGCACCTGGCACTGGAGGTGTTAGCCATGCCAGTTCAGTTCCCCAACACAGATGTTCTTGTTGTACCACTTCTTATGTGTAACATTTAGGTTTCTATTTAGCTCAACATAGCACACATAAATACTGTGCTCCAAAGGCCACCCATTTATTAGTGCACCTGCATCTTCTGCTTTCTTTAATTCCCTCAGTATATTGCATTCCCCTTGTGCTGCTGATCCTACTGCAAAGTAGTGTTATGGAAAAGAAACTGAAGCTAACATCACAATGCATGAATTATAATAATGTGTGATTGCTTTTGAAAAAAAAAATTCATCATATTATACATGTAAGGCTGAATTTTCAGATGCTGGAAATATGTAAATGTAAGCTTGCTTGTTGTACACAACCTTATTTATAATGCTTTATAATTAGTATTCTGAAAGCATGTACCATAAAGTAGTTACCATAGCAATAGGTCTGTATAAAGAGAGCACCTAACAGTCATGCTTGAAACATGCATGTGGTCCTTTGGATATTACTGAGTGTTCATGCTCAAATGGTTTGTTGGGCAGACATCAACATTAAGGTCCTTTAAAAATGTGTCTCAGAAACAACACTAATCTCCTTATCTCTTTCTCATGTACTTGTCTTATTCTTCATCATTCAGAAAAAAAGCAAGAGTGAAAAAACCCAGTCGAAATTAGATAAGAATAATTTTGTTCATTTTATAGGTCTTCTATTTTGCATTACAGACCTTGAAAATAGATTTTTCTTACCATTTCTAGTCCCTGTAAAGACAAATTCCGTAAGGCTCTACATTTCAGTAGAGCTTTTCAGCACAGGATTGAAGGAGGAGTTAGCTCTGGGCAAGAACTTTGCTTCTGTATTTCTCAGATACCTGAAACATCATGAGTGGTGCTACAACTGAATAATGTGTGCTCATAGTGAAACATTGTGGCTTTCTGTTTGTGACAGAATATATTTTTTTTTTTAAATATAACCAGATCCGATTTTGCTTGTAAGTAGTCTTCTTTTGTTCAGAATGAAATAAAGTTGGGATTTTTTTCTGAGAGGTACTGTTCAGAACTAGATCACTAAAAATAACTTGGGTCTTGCTGCTGTGATACTTGTGGCTGACTTTGGTCTTTTTGTCCTTGAGAAGAAATTTGGAACTGTTCTGTACTTGATCATGGTTATGGAAACACCTTTTGTTCCTATGTGTGTGGCAATTAACTGCTGAGAAAAGATATTGAAAAATAGCTATATGTCAGTCATTAATATTTAAAATATTGAAAGGTATAATAAGAAATTTATTTTTGCTTTCTTTGTGGTCCTTTGAATTGTCATTCCATGCAAAGCACATCAAAGACATTTTCTTGCATCACTATTAGAGGTAACTTTCCCATCTGCTTTCTGCAATAGCAAAGGTTTCAGTGTATCCCAGATATGTCTTGTAAACCAGTAACAGTGTAAAAATACTGAATATTTGACAATGTGTGTAGTTCAGATAGGAAGAAAAATAACGGCAGTTCTTTGTACGTAGCTAGGTTAGATAGCAGAGACCAGATCTTACAATCACAACTAGTGAGAACGGAACAAATGCAAGGAAAAGCCCTGGGAAAATCTGCTCACATACTTGGAGCTTGGTCCTGGAGCTATCAAGCACACTTGTTGCCCATCAAACAGTGAGTAAGTAGAGGGTGCATCACTTCTTCAAGCCTTAACCTCTACAAAGTAGCCAACACATGGTAATTTTGAGTGGTAGGTTTAGCAGAACTCCTAAGTTGTCCAAGTGTGCTAACTTGTCTCCCAAAACTTCTCTTGATGACAGGAGAGAAAAATATGCTTCTCCAGAAAATCGGATCTCTTAAACTGTTTCTCTGAATCCCTGTCAGGAGAAAACTAAGCCTTTCTTCAATTCTCCATATATAACTGCTTCATACCATAAGAATTCCTCTCAAGATACCATCCTTTCATCTGCTTCTTCTGTTGCTCCTTTGTCAGGCTTGTCCTGGAGATCCTAGGCCACCTCAGACAGCACCAAATACTTTCAGTTTTGGAAAACTAAATCAAAGTTTAGGAAACTAAATCAAAGCTTCTTTAACTTTGTGGGCTGCAGGAAGTTTAGGAAAGTTGTCTGATTGACAAAAGTGTTACAAATGCTTGCCCCAGGGTTCACTGGACTCAACTTCAATTGTCTGATGCTCCTTCTGTACAAAGAGAGAGTCTGAACAATGTAATTGAAACTGCAATCCAAGGTATGATTGTGGTGTTTAGTCAATTAAAATAACCCAGGTATTGAGAGTAAGGGCAAAGAAAGTTAGGAGGCAAACCCACCACCAAAAAGTTGAAGTCTCAGCAAGCTCAACAGACTATATTGATGCCTTCACTGATTTCTTTGCTCTTAGCACCTATCCAAACAACCACCTTGGATATCTTTACCATATTGAAGGCTCATCCCCAGGTGCAGTAGAAATACATAACTTTAAATGTTTTAAGGCATGCATTTTACCCCATCATAAATGATGAGGAGTAATCTATGAGACATCTCATTGATGTTCAGAATTAGTTAGTTAAGTTAACCTTGAGTTAGGTTCTTGGTTAATAAGTAAATAATGCTGTTGCTAAAAGTGGTATCCACTTTGCATAGTGTGATCTCCAAGCACCATGGAATACAAACATAGTGGAGGAAGAAAATTGAATTGGTTCTCATGAAGAACAAGAGAAATGAAGGTCGTCTTTGGGGATATCTGAACTCCTGGACCAAAGACTCTACCACCTTAATCAAAAGTAGTTTAAATATTCATGTAAAAGGAATGAACATTTCTTTCTGGCAGATGACAAAAAAGCTCTGGTGGATAAATATAGGGGTAATGCTGTTAATACAGTTTGTAACCCTGCAGAAAGGAAACGTTTATCCTGTGTTAGTACTAGTTCTCCTAGAAATGTACAATTCAAAGCTGGTTTTCATTGATCAGATTTCTACATTTCCATAAATATTACTGTATTTTTCTTTTCTAGTCTGTGGCATTTTTATAGGCTAATCAAATATCCAGTATTACTAGGAGCCATTTAAAGTGAATGCCAGAACTACTAAGGAGTAATTTGAGAATTAGATCTATTTTTGTTAGTTGAAATGATCTCGCTCATATTCGTACCTGGTGCTCAGTAATACGATAGTACCGACACAAATAGGAAGATATCCAGTTTGAAGTTCTTAAATATCTGTTAAAAGTGGTGAGCAGTCCAAGCACATTAAAATTCCATTTTCCCCCATACAAGTGTTTGCTGCAGATGACCCCCACTGATCTTAAATATATTTCTGTATCTGTAACTGAATAGAGGTTTTCCGTACAGCATGTTCTAATGGTACTCTGGCCTTTAGCCAACAAGGCACTGAATAAGGCTATTTTTAAAATACAGAAACTGGGAACAGCTGCAGCAATCAAATTTGATAAAAACAGAGAGGAACTTTGCTTTTTTTTTTTTTTTTTTTTTTACGGTTTGTCCAAGTTTAGACTCCTTTCATAGAACGGCTTTTGTTCTCTTGGATGAAGAGGGTATAAGCGTAACACAGTGAAATCCTTTTGAACAAACAACTTTTAAAAGAATACAGATTAAAATAATGGGAAGCTTTTTGGTGCGGCAGGCAGCATGTTCAGTGCAATTGTACCTCAAACTATTAAAAACATAAATCCAGTAAAAAGAATACACTTTGTCTGCCAACCTTTACCATAAAATACTTATACATAATGGTCTCCCAAACTGGAGGATAAGATCCCTTGTTTCAAATTTTGAACATCTGAACACTGATATTTGGGAATAGTTTCTGAGTGGAAGTGATTTTATTTGAATGCACTGGTGTGGGTTGGTTTTGCGTTTTGGTTGTTGGATTTTTTCTCCTTCTCTTACCATTAATCAGAAAAGTTTCTATGAAGAACTCTCTTTCCCCCTACTAAGCTTGGAAAAAAAAGTTCACTTTAGGAAAAGTTTCACGAAGGTCTTCTGTGCAGGTTAAAAAGTTTCATAAAATATTTAATTGTAAGGACTGATTCTTCCTTTTTTGTCCTTTTATATTTTGGGGATAAACTCACCATTCTGTGATTAATGAGCATTGGGAGATGACTGTGTATACAGAAAAAAATCCATTACACAGTAGTAGGCTGAGCTGTGTTAAATGATTCCATCTGAGGATAGAGCCTGTGTGCTAGACTGGTACAAGATAAGATACTGGGTGAAATTGGAGTTCCACTGAAATCAGTAAGAATTATGCCACTAAATTCAGCAGAGAGAGGATTTTATTGATTGCATTCATTGTAAGTGACAAAACTAGCACTTTTGCATCTTACCCCATTATCCTATCAGGGCTATTAAGTGCACCATCAATTCTGATGGTGGAGCAAAATTCTACTGTATTTCTCACGTAGGCTTAAATGTAGGTAATATATATCATTTGTGTTTGTCCACAGAGGTATAAAATGTGTTTGCATTTTGTGTGTTTTTATGTACATAAAATATCTGCCTAATTTATTATCACCATATCTGAGTATCTCTCCAGGGTGAGAATTACATCAGTGATATATCTTCTTTCACACTAAGAGGAAAGTTTAGCTTATTTTGTTTTAATATTAGGAAAACAAAATAAGACAAAAATAAAAGCTAGAGAATCAATACTGGCATGAAATACATGTATGGATCCACTGGAGATTTTCATGTTTACAAGCAAACTCAGCAACACAAAATACTCAAAACCAGGGTGACATACCATAGATATAGGAGTTGATATGTATATATATATATAGATATATGCTTGATATATAATGTTGACTATGAAGTCAACATTAAGTGAGAGAACAGACTTTTGATAACAGAGTGTTAAAATTCAGGATTTGCTGATTTATTTCCTGTGTCTGCTCCAAACTTCACATGTGATCTTGGCCAGGTCAGTTCTGAAAACTCTTGTGCTTAGCTTTATGTGGTAGAAATAATATTATGACTCTTCTGGGTCTACAAACAATATATTCAGCTGAATACGTGAACAAATATTTTCCAGGACCTAAACATGTCTGTGTACAATTTTCACTTTGTAAAATGGACATAATAATATTATTTTTTCCCCAATGCTTTGTCTGTTTTATTTGTCTATAAATTCTTGGATAGGAAAGCTGTCTTTTGTATATGTCTGCAAATCAGTAACAAAACAGAGCATTGACATCATCTGGGCCTTGAGATACAGCTCTGATATAAACAATTATAAATGCTGAGGCAAATGTTACTTCAGGTAGCTTCTCTAAAGGAAGACATAACAAAACCCAGGATGTACAGATTGCACAGAATTTACTAATTTTTTGTAACCAGGAATTAGAAAAAGGTGTTCGTATGAAATCAGGAAAATATTATGACAGTAATCACATTTCTAGCATTTTTTAACAACAGTCCCTATCACTGCATATGGAAGGGACCTCACATTCCTGCATAATGGGTAACTGGAGATTTAATACATGCTGTGTTCTAGGAAGATACTGAAGCATTCATGTGGTGCAGAGCACTGAGCTTGGGAGTTTTTCAAGGATCCTCTGGCATCATACCAGCTTTCAAATTCTTATCCAGTATTTTAACTGGAACCAAAAATTTCCAGAGTGATGATTACCAGGGTTTGATTACATTTAGTAAGCTATGGCGCCCCTTCTCTTCGAAGACAAACTGCTGCCAGAGACAGATTTACCACTGACCAACAGTGTTTTTATGCAAATGTGCCTGAGTGAGTGCAGTAACCCCAAGTTATAATAGAGTCATTCAATCTCTTGCCAGGACAGCAATATTTATATATTGCAAAGATAGATTGGATATCAAAACCAGTTCCATTACAGGGGGAAACTTCTCTATGTAAATCAGTTTTTCTAATCACACCATGTTTCTTCCCACCCACCCCCTACCCCATTTTGCTTTCCTTGCTTTATCTTCATAGATGAATTCCAAATGTGTTTTTCTCTTGTGTGTTCACTCTGAGTATTGAAGCATTCAGCTAACGCCAAGATAATGGATAACGTAAACTTATTACAAAACTTTAAAGTCTCCAAGTGTGTTTCTCTGGGCCTTGGGAAGGGCTGTAAAGGGCTTACAGTCACATACAATGTTTTGTCTGCCACTTGTGCAAGTTTCTGTTTGAACTTCTCTTCTTCTGCTGCCTTGTGGGAAGAAATGGGCAGTCAGCTCCCTAGTGGCTTTATCCGCCCATCAGGAATGAG
This sequence comes from Pyrgilauda ruficollis, assembly GCF_017590135.1. Classification (NCBI taxonomy): domain Eukaryota; kingdom Metazoa; phylum Chordata; class Aves; order Passeriformes; family Passeridae; genus Pyrgilauda; species Pyrgilauda ruficollis. The sequence continues at coordinate 6,919,715 of NW_024519206.1, read as the reverse complement.
TGCAAGGGTCAGATGCCCCTCAGCATGCTGCTCCCCTGGGAGAGCTGGCTTTGTTTACTGACAGGGCTAATATGAGGAGACACGTGAAGTACTTTGGTTTGTGGAAGAGACAGGAGAGACATGGTGCTGTGAAAACATTCCCACACACTCTAATGGCTCATTCACATAGAAAACAAGCGAGAGCCTTCAGCTCTTTCACAGAGCTCAAAGTAGAGCAAACGGACTGGGGAACCCCAAGGCACCAGTCAGAAAACACTTTCCTAATGGACTGAGATGCTCTCTGTGATAGCTTACCTATGAGACCTCAGCTCTCCTTTAGGCAACTAAATGAACTGGTTAGAAAGAAAAACTGCTCAGTATCTGATATTTGCTTTTGTTCACTCTTAACTGTGAAATTCTTCCTGAAAATCTAACATTTAGTTTCCTAAACCTAAACTTTCTAAAACTAGTTATAATAGGTGAAACATGCATTGGAGAATTTTATCATTAAAATCACCGATTATTTCTCTTTAAAATAAAATCAATAGGATGCAGAAGAAACACAAGAAAGAAATGTGTCCCTAAAAAGAAAAACATATTTTGCTTTATAGTTGTCAGAGACACAGATACACAAGAATATAATTTGAGGATCAAAAAGAGTGCTTTCACAGTGAGGTCTCCAACACAATAGGGATACATGTCACAGAAAAATCCACATTATAAACTGTTTTAAGTGACAAATGATGTTTAGTGAGTGGCAGAATTCATTATTCTCCACTACAGTTTATAAGATGCATAAGAAGTCGGCAAGAATAGTGATACTAGATCAACCCACAAGTTTGCGTAGCTCAGTATCTGACCTCTAACACCAACCTGTATTAGAAATAAATCATAAGAGAGCAAACTTAGAGTGATTCTTTTCTGTTAAGATATCCTACCAAATATGTATCATTTTTGATTTAAATAATTGCAGTTTAACGTGGCCTCATGGCACAACAAGATATTATGTTAAAAGGATTTCCTGCTTGTCTAGAAATACTATAAAACTCAATTCTTGCATTTGAGAAATACTGAATTACATGACTGTCTTCACCTACTCCATTGCACTTAGTATTTTGTCATCTTTCCTCCATTCATCTCCTTACTTCCTGAAGGCTACTAGTCTAATTTATTTTCATACAGAAGTTGCTCTGTATTTGTTACCACATTTGTTCATCTGTCATTTCCAGTTATTTTTCTTCCTCTGCATTGCTGAGTGAACTGGAACTACAAATTCCATACCTTATGGATGTACCAATTGCAGTATTTGATGATCATAAATTGAGCATTGAGCTGATATGTTCATAGAACTTGCCACAGTAACTCCACAATGTTCATTCCAGCATGACAGTATCAATTATAGTCCAGCAAAATAAGCATGTACACATGGAGACACACACACCATCTTTATTTCCAAATGTTATATATATATATATGTATATGACAGTCTACATATCTGTAGTGAGTGCTCTTTCTCCTTGTGGGCATTAAGTTACAAATATTGAACTTTCTGCCTTTGTAAAGCCCCATTACTCAGTACTATAAAAATCCTAAACTTATTTTATAATTGGGTTTTGTTTTTCCTTCGTTGAATCTTCATTACTCACTGTCTGCTTCTATTTCCAGATTATTTTGGGGTGTATGTTGAGCAGTACAGAGGCCCACACTGATCTTTCTGAAAAATCAGTGATAAACTTCCACCAGAATGAAGAATGACTTCCCCTTTCCTATCTGTTAATTTAACAGAAGATCAGATCTCCTTTAACAGAGCTTACTTAGTCTCTTTCAAAGTCTTTGGTGGAGACCTTTTAAGAAGAAATATCATCCCGTTATTTATGTCTTGGCCCTTTATATTCAACCAGTGTACCTATAGCCATGTAACATCCTTGAAGAGTGTGACTAAAATAGACACACTCCCTTTTCCACTTTTCACTCTAGTTCTTATCAAAGTCAATATATCTCAAGGATGTGTTGAAATGGATATGACTATGCAAAAGCATCAGGTCAAATATATCAGCAAGGGCAGGAGTGTGAACTAATGCAGTCAATAGTTGCATGTTACATTTGCTTTGGTTTTTACTGCTTCTGAAGGAAAGTTATGTCTAATTTAAGCCTGATTCTAAAAATATTCATATTTGGCCTAAAATAACTCCACTTTGGGAATGTGCCATTGCAAATGTGAAGTTTTTGAAAGGGCTTCACTTTTTTGGTAGATGAGAGTATTGTTCAGTTCCATCTTCCAATGTTTAATATACCACATTTAATGCAAAGTGCAGTAGAGAGCAAAGGGCAGGATTTGGCCCTTAATTACCCTGCTCCTACTCGGACTACTCTCACAGCTCCTGAAAACTGATGCATCAAATATATATCCCTGAAAATGTCACTATTCTGAATGTTGCACATGATGCCTGAGCTGTCAGAAATAAAAATCTGTTCTTAATTATCCTTCCAATAAAAAAAAAAAATTCTAATGGCCCAGTGAATAGCAATTTGATGTTTTCTTTGGCTAAACATTTTAATGATTTAGTACATCTAAAAAGTTCTGTGTGCCTTTATAATATATAAGTTTTTGAAAATGAGTCGTTCTTTCCCAGTTAAGTCTCTGTGGCTACCAAGAAAAGCAGCATTTATTTAAATCTCACTTAAGTTTAAATGTTAGTTACTTATGGGAAACATTTTAAGAAAAAAAAAAGCCAGACATACAAAATTAGGCTAGCATGTGTTACATGGATACAAGCTATAAAAATATATAGCTAGAATTAATTATATTGTTCATTTTAAGCTTTTGACCATCTTATTGTTTTCCCTTAATGGGCAAGAATATTGTTTATTTTTTTCTTCATTAATATTATATGGAACTGATTTCACTGCAATGAGAAAATGAATAAACCAGAAAATATTGAGAAAGTATAGGAAGAAAAATGAAGGCTTTGGATAGTATCAGATTTTCTGCTGGAAACAAAATAATCCAGATCATAAATCCTATTTGCTTTTAATATATTTTTTCCCTCATCACAATACATCTTTCAGTTAATTACCTTCATTGAAAGCCAAAGAAGTGAACAGAAAAGACTCCCGTTGAAACTTTGGAATAGCCTCATAGATACAATTTTTAGCATGAAATTTTACCTTCGTTAAGGGTTGAGGGGCTTAAAATACACAGGGCATTGTGGTCTCTTTTCTTCAGAGTTTTCAGTGTGATGATAGACTCCAGCATTTTATCTCAATGCTTTGCTTCACTGAACAATGCACCTTTTGGAAACATTGACGTTAACAGCCAGTTTATAAAATACTCATATTATACAGCTAGAAAAGAAATGTTTCTTTTTCTTGTCCATTTGGTCTTGGCACCATATATTTATGCAGGAGAATATAAAACATTTCATGCTAAACACTCTAGTTGATTCTGGATAGTATTTCATTACCTTGCTTCGTTGCTTCTGAAAGCAGGCTGCTTATTACTATTTAGGTATCTGTACCTGAAATTGTACACAGAATTTTTCCTTACTCCTTGAAGCTAATTAAACTAATATTTATTTTAAAACTTTTGGAAGTTCAATACCAAAGTACTATTTAGTCAAAAAGAAGTGTGAAACGAAAAATATATAACTGAGTGCAAACAAGCATGATGAAGTTGGAAAGCTAGGTGGATAGTTAAAGTGTTTTTCTTCCTTTTTGCATTGCCTCTGTGTGCTAATTAAGGCACTGATCCAATGCAAAAAATAATAACATCTCATAATGATAATGCATGCACATTAAGGGTGCATTGGAGTTGTACAGATGGTCTGGAAAGTACTGTATAGAGGAGGATCCTGTAGGGTCTGGAGCACTGACTTTTTCTTTGCAGATTTTAAATATCTGTTGAAAAAATAAAAAGCATGAATTTCTGCACTGTAAACATCTCATTCTTTGTGTGTCAGGTAGCCAAAATGAAGGAATGTCTTATTTTCTCATGTAATGAAATTATTTATTTAGTCTTCATGTATTAAAATAAACCACAGATATAATTATTTTATTTCAGAATAATTTTGGTTAGGATATTGTAGAATCATGTGACAGCTGGGCCCAGTTGTGTCCAACTTAAAGCTGCAATTCTCCTCAGGAATAATCGTTTTTGCCAGTTCTGTTCTCCACATCTTTTATTATCAGTTTGTCTTCTGACAGTTTTCATTGGTCAATATGACTGCTGTCAAAATGCTGTCAAGACAAAATGTGGATTTTTTTCAACTTTTGCAGATCTAAGTGACCAGCTTATGGAAGTGGTGGGTCTGGAAGGAGCCATGGAGATGGGACAGATATACACAGGTCTGAAAAGTGCTGGAAGACGGCTTGCCCAGTGCTCATCTGTTGTCATCAGGTATCAGCAGCTTTAATTTACACTGCAGTGTTGGAGTGAAACTGGAGAGTTTTATGTATTGACTCTCTTTTGTAGTATAACAGTCATAACTTTTTTTTTTGTTGATGTATCATTTTTTCATACTAAATGAATCTATTCCATATTCTATGCCCATACATCTTCCTTTCTTTAAATGTGTCAAAAAACTAAGAGGTGTTTACATTCAATCTTCACATGTTGTATTCAAGTGCCATTTTTTCCAGTGAAGAAGTACTGTCAAGCATTTGAAGCAGAAGGAATAAGACATGAACATCTTGGGGTTTATTGTTGACATATACTCTCAAGCCAAAAGTAATTTAGCATTACTTTGTCACATTTTAACCCATTTATAATGCATACCACACCAGGGAATAGTAGTGTGTAATTAGTAATTGTAAAGCACTTTTTGATCTGTGGAAGTCAAAGTGCTCTGTTTCTAATTTATTTGTTATTTACTGAATACTGACAAGCCACTATGATTAAATCTATTGGTATGTGCGAGCCGATGATGGTGGAGTACTCTAATTTCATTGTGTTTTTATCATTTCTAAGATAAGAACATTGACAATAGAGTGAACTTGAATTAGAACACGAGGAAAAAGTAACTGTTCTATCTTTTGGATTAAATAAGGACTGAAAAGGAATTGACCGTCTCTTTTTCAGTCAAGAATTGCTCAGTAAGAATTTTCCAAAATTTATTAAACCCATAAGCTCTGCAATTATGAGCCTAAAACAGAAGAGCAACAATAAAAAAATAAGTAGGAACCCTTCCTGAACTATAAACTGAGAGCTCATTAAACATTCTTCCCTTCCTTCCGTTATGGCCATAGGTGGTAGGGGATAATTCCATGAAATGTTAGTTTGTTTTCAAAAAACATCCAGTCCAGAATTTCCATTGACCAACATGAGTCACTAATTTTTCCATTATTGCATTTATCCACTCCGTGCTGTTTCTAATAGTCTTGTGTGCAAACTATTACTATAAAAAAATACAGGGTTGGAGAAGACCATAAATGTAGTAAATTTTTTTTTCTGTTCTCGTTTTGTTACACTTTTCTTAACGTGACACCCAGAACTAGAGAGGGAATACTGTCTGTATCTTTCTGTTGAAATCAGCACCCCTTTGCTAACAATTTAAATTTATAACATGGCATGTTAAACACTCTGAATACAGACTTCATTCTCCGTGAGTGTTCTGTCTAACTCAGACACAGTGATTCTAGTAAGTGGTGATGATAGACCTAAATTTTTTTTCTCATTTCCTTTATAGTAGAATAATATATATACTATATACTCGTGCAATCTAAATTATAAAAAAATAGCACAAATTTGTTTGTCTTTTCTGTTATTAAGGTTTCTTCCAGAAGTTATTGTGTCATTCATTCATTTCACAAATTACAACCTCTTCTTCCATGAAAGAGTAGTGTATTACTAGAAAGATACATGAAAATTTGCCATGTTTTCGCTTTGTGTGCTGAAAATCAGACTAAGCTTTTAAAGTTGACTATGTTACATTTGTAAGCATATTGAGTCATACTGGAAATTTCATAGGAGTTTAGGGTGAATCAGGGTTATATCTGTATGCCATCACATATGTGCCTTTTTAATAAATACATTTATCAATTTTTTCTAGTTCCTTTTTCTTATATGCTGAAATTTGTACCTTTAGGACCAGCAAGTCTCTGCCTATGCAGATAGATGGAGAACCTTGGATGCAAACTCCTTGCACGGTAACTGCAACTGATTATTTTTCTTTCTCCTCTTTTTCACTGGTAGAAATATTTCTTGTGTTTAGAAGACAACTGTTTTCATCAGTATTAACTCAATTTTCTTAAATAACATCTTCACAAACTGTTTTTATATACTTCAGTACTCCCTGCATTTTCAGTTTATCATTCTGAATTCAAACACAGGTTAAAGTGGAATTAGAAGACATCTATTTCAGAAGTTTGGAAAATACTTGAAGAGTGCAGTCTCAGTATCCCTTTACCCAATATGGCCATTTATTTATGATGGTGTATCAGATTTAGGCTCTCTATTGCTGAGAAAAATTCAATCTTTGTTTTGATGCTAAAATGTAGAAAGTAATTAATGTTAGTCTTTACATTTAGAAAGCTTTTGTATTGTGTTTTTCAGAGTTCATATCAAGAAAGTTTTAATTAAAGCTGAAGTCTTAACTGTTCTGCTTCAATTATACAATAGGACTAATATTTTTTTAAGTCCTTACAGTTTAAGGGGTAAATAAAGGAAATTAGTTTATTGTTTCAGTACCCACACATATGAAGTGAGGGCATACAGACATTAATCTGCATAGGTTAGGATAACCTAGGATAGGATAGGCTAGGCTAGGATAGGAACTTTCTCAGAGAAGGTTCTTTGAGTGACTCTTTAGAGACAATGCCAGAAAAGGTGCACCTGTAAGAACTCTCCATTTTCATCTCCAAGAAACTATAGAGGCTAACCAAGCATTCAGAGAGGAGGCTGAAGAAAGCCAAATTCTTTATTGTCCTGTGTACTCTTATTAGTATGTTTTAATATAAAGTTCTATTAATTTTGCTTCCCTAAAGAAGACCTGTGCTTTTAAGTAGATGAATTGCTGTAGCCTTGCAGCTTGTAAATATAACAAAATAGTACTGTGACAAGGAAGAAATCCCACTACAAATGGGAGCAATTTTCAAAAAAAGGGTACTGGATTCCTTTCATGAGCTTTATGTCGCTGGTAGAATTTAAATTTACGCAAAAAATTAAAAGGGTGATGTACATGAAGGTGCTAATGGGCATGAAACTGATAATATATGGGTTAGGATGAGAGAAGAGGGTTGTGGTAGTTTGTGTTTATGAGATGCACCATAGCGTACGGCTGAACAGTGTGAAGAATGCTGAACTCTCATTCTCTAGGGAAGTGCTCAGATTCTGCAGTGTGAGGAGAACCATAGAAACACATACTGTGTGAAGGCAGAACAGTGGGGATTTTATGAGATTTGTTGCAGAAAACCTTTTGGAGTTATGAGATATTATCTTTACCTTTTCTACAGTGATGGCTCAGTGCAGAGCAACAGTGCTGAACCCAGCAGTTACTTATTCAGGAAAAAGACATGGAAATTTTCAGTTGCCAGATTATGGAAGAGAACTTATGGAAGGTTGCTGGCAATAACATGTGCTTCTTTTTTTTCTTTTTTTTTTTTTTTTTTTTTTTTTTTTTTTTCTCCTGATGCTTCCTCTGTGCAGAATCCCTGCTACCTGATTGATAATTCTAGCACAAGCTGCCAGTGCAATTGAGAACAAACCTGGAAAAAAAGACAGTTCTTGCATTTCAATTACTGTCCTGAGGAAACAGTAAATTACTATTGACAAATATTGCTGTCCAGTTTTAAAGGGGATAGAAATGGCATACACTCTTCTGAGGAACCTATTCTTTTTGCTATATCGTTGTTATGAGAACATACTTGGCACTGTGCAAGAAAATGTGTTGCAGTTGAATGTACTTGTTTAGTATTTGAGGAAAAAATACTTGAACTATTTGCTATACCAATGCACCTCTATGAATTTAGATATAGTATTATTATTTTTTGTTATTTTATTCATTTTGGGGGTTTTTTTTAATCTATAAATTGTAATTATAACATATAGTATTTTAAATTATTTTAAATACTGAGGAGTTTCAGTATTTATTGCAATAGCTCCTTGCATTATTGTATATGTGCCACACTCTGTTTCCTACATCTTACAAAGTAAAAAATGTATATGGTCTGACCTCTTTCTTCCCCACTAATTCTAACTACAGTAGAGGTTTTTTCTTTAAGTTATCTGCAAGTAGCTAGGAATTCTTCCTTAGATAATAGGAAGATAATACCCATCTATGTCCTTAGACATAGGTGAATATTAGGTTTCGCTCAACCAAAGATCAAGATTTGATATCTGAGTTTGTGCTTCACGGTGATCTTTCTTTGGAAGCCAAAGCGTTCTTGATCATGTAAATACCAGGGTGATATCTGTGATGTGTATCCAAACCAGAGTCTATACAAAACCCCCAGAAAATCAAAATAATACTTTAGGCTTAATCAGCTATGTAATCAGTCATTTGGGCCAGAAAGAGCTCAAATTTCAGAAAACTAATAAGGAGGCCAGTATAAAAATCATGATATTTGTCTTTTTTAGAGAAAAACTGCCATTTTCTCCCAAAATGAAAACAAATGAATAATGACACATTTTTAAATTTAAAAAAAAAAAAATCGTCATGGACAGATAAAGAACTTTCTACGTCTAGTTCCCTAGGACACTTGTGATAATTTGACTTTCCTTTTCCTTTTGCCTCTTAGGAAGTTTCTTTCTCTAATCCTTATAAGAAATTGAGGCCTGTATATACAAGATGCTGCCCTTCCTGCATTGTGCAGAGACATAGGGAGACATTCCCAGGCTACCTCTTTTCTCATTAGGATGCTGAGGCAAGGCACTTATTAGTTTACTGGCTATGTTGTTTGAAGGAAAAAGCTGCAGTTCTATTTGGATATACCATCTCACTAGTTTTAGGAGAGAGAGGTCTGCACCTTGTTAGGTTGCACACATCAGTGAGACACAGCAGCTGAGCCTCAGGTTTTTGATTCTTTTGTGTCCCAGCCAGAATGCTGTTGTTAAAAAAGAAACAAAAAACCAAAGAGCAAAAAACAAAACCTGCTGTCTTTCCCTCTTCAACTGTCTTTTATGAAGCTGAAATAACACACTTTTTTTTTTTTTTTTATATCTTAGGAACTTCAGTGTCATCTAAGTTCAGTAGTGTTAAGGACTGACCTATAAATATTACAGAGACTAAGTGAGAAAGAAGTTCATAGAATCAGCATGTATTGAATGAACTCTTGCCCGGCTTGCAAGTACTTAAGCTCAAAAGTACTTTTCTACATTGCTTCAGATTTTGATATAAATGAGAGTATTTTCCAAATTATTTTTCAAGAAATTAAGTTCAACCTGATCAAAATTCTCCTGTTTTTCTATTATGCCTATTCAGGAAAGCAAGTTTGGCCTCAAATCCCTATTATGTATAGGATACAGCCTGCACATGCAGGCTTGGAAGTTTACTTTCTCTTGAAGAAATCAACGTGTTTCTCTTTGTGTCTTCTCCTTTTTGACTGGGAAGAAAGTTTCACACAAATAGCATGAGTTGCTGACACTGTCCTTTCTCATGCATATGGAGGCCATGCTCCTCCAAAATGATAATGTGAGCTCTGAGAAAATATTGTGGAATGTGGTCGATAATGCAGTGGTTCTCCAGAAGCTGTGATCAGTGATTTTTCCGTCCTGTGATCAATTTTAGGACTAAACAAATAGTTGTGTGTTCCTTTTAAAATCTTTTATGATGCATTGCTTATGCACCTATCATCCATACAGGAGAGCAGGTACATGCTCATGTAGGTTCTGTGCATCCTTAAAAATGTGAGTGGCTTGATGTAAAAATCTGTCATCCAGAATTATTCAGTGTGTTGAACACATGCAGAATGCAGCATCTAACGAAGTCACTCTGCTCTGGTATAATAAGATGAAGCATCTGAGCATCAAATTGTATTGTTTTCCCTGTTTATTTTTTTATAGAAGACTCTTTGGGAGAAGGAAAGATAATGTTAATATTATGTTAAACATCTTGTCTGATTAGCTAAGGAGGAAATTCTATCAGAGCTCTCCCAGACAAATATAGCAACATGAAAGATATCTATGGTTTCACCTGATCTCCAAACGGGTCATTAATAGTAATGAAACTTCAAAGACTCTCAAGTTAATTCAATAAACTTCTAGCTTTAGCCATCAGGGTTTTTTTTAAGAAAAGTAATCTTTCAATTTAGCTACATAAATTATTAGCAATGTTTTGAAAAAATCTATAACAATGTTCCATCCTAATTAGAAATAACTGCAATTTATGTTCTTTCATCTTTTCCTGACTTGCTTGGCATGATATCTGAAAGAGTGTCAAGCTTCTAGAAACACTAGATTAAAAGTGGAAGAAAGAAATGTCTATAGAAGATGCAAGAATATTGCTTAAATAAAGAAACAAAAATAAAAACCCATAGTCAGAGCTCACCTAATGGATTGCCAGAAACACAGTTTCACGGATATCTGAGACACAGTATTTCCAGAATTGTTTCCTGATTGTTTACTGTTAACTTGGAGTAAATCATGGAATAAAGTTACACAAAATTCGTATTTCAAAATACTGTCATTTGAATGCACCTTAAAAATAAGTTTTGAATGAGTGGTTTCTCTACAGTTTTTCCTTTAGATAAACTAAATCTCTAGATACGTGATGAGCCAGGGTGCAGGGATCCTACGGTCCTGTAGTTAAATACAGAGAGAAACAAGAACTTAAACCAAACCAAACCAAGCTGTGTGCCAGAACTAGGTGAGAAAACTAAAAGAGTTACAGATTTGCTTTTATGTAGATTCATTGTTTCCAGTACCTCACACATCACCTGAAGCAGCAGCAGCTGTGTTCCAGACTCTGTCTGTAAAGTATCTTCTTTCCATGTCTCTGGTTGTACCATTATTTTCTTATCAGTTCTTTATAATGAGAGAATTTGACCTACTGCATCTGCCACTTTAGAGCAAACAGGAGCTGGGTCCTAGATATGGTGGCTGATTTCAGTAGAAGTTAGCCAATTGCTACATAGTTAACCCAAAAATGAAAATCACTAGAGAAGACTTTTGATGTTATATGAAAACGCTGCACTTTTTTTCCCTTTTGAGAAGCAGTGTGCATTCTGTTCCAAGGCCAGATTGATTTATTGAGTTTTTAACATTTTATTTTGCAGCTGGGCATTATTTTTTGTGGTCACAGGTACACTGCACTTTAATTATTTTTGTTTATGTATGCGTATTTTTTCCTTAATTTCACAACAGTAGTTTTTGTAATTGACAAAGCAATTTACTGCATGTGTGCTTTCTGCACCCCAGACAAATACTCTAGCATGTGTAGTGCACCTTTCTTTCCAGTTCAGATTGTTAAGAAAAGAATTAGTTGTGACTAATTGCCAATTAATTTGCAGTGGTTTTTGGGAGGAGGGGGAAAAACAATTGCACCTACTAATTAAAATTTAAAATATTCCAGAGTGTCATCTTTAGGTATCTGTGGAATACATAATTTCCATTTTTGTTCTGCACTGGATCTGTAACAACCCTGAGCTGACAGCTCTATTAATTTAAAACCTCAGTGATACCTATTAGTACAAAACATGAAAAAAATGCCATTAATCATTTATTTTAATTTTGCAGCTCTGTCATTTTCTCAGTATGTTTAAAAATTATGATGACACCGTAACGTTTTCCAATCTACCTGTGTGAAGGGGAAACGGATCACACTACTTAGGAGAGAGACTAGAGTATATTATTAGAGCTTAATTAATGCCAAACTGATTAGATTTGATTGCGCTTTGCACAATAATATTGTTTAGAAATTTATTTAAGATGTGTTGCATAATGCTTTTAAAACAACTAGTCTAGATCTGAGAGATTTTGCCCGAAATGCCACATGATGCAAGTCACAGGTTAATTTTGCTCAGCAGTGCCTACATTCTATCCCTCTGATTCATAATGTGATTCCCCATACACTCTTGATCACCTAAGGAATATAAAAGTATTTGGTACTCCTGTTATACAGAGGAGTTGCATCCCTCCATTTCCTGTAAGAAGAGCAGCATTTGGGTATCTAGACTGAGAAAACCCTCTTAGCCTCAAAACAACTACCATCTAAACCCTGCTGAGAACATGTAAAAAAGTGACCAAAAAATACAAGATCCAGCTGGATAAGGCTGGGGATTTTTTCTGGCAGTTTTTTCTGTCTGTCTTTAAAATACAGTAACAAGTTCTTTAAACTTAATTGAAATACTATCAGCAGAGCTGATTAGCTCTGTTTCCAGTTTTCTATTGTCAGCTAGTGCAATACTTTAGAACATGTATTTATAGCACCATGACTTCTGAAATAGTAAATAGTAAATGTTTAGGCATTCTTTGAAGCATAAAGGTAACCAGCATGTACTGCAGAAAAAGGAACATGAAAGCAAAACTGACTGACCTAAAAGATACTGTTATCATGCTAAAAATTTTGATGCTCACTGCATTTCATTTAGTAGATATTAATGTGGCTTCAAGGCATTTTGAAACTCTGACCTGCTTCTAAAACAAATAAAGGCCTGGTTTATGAGTTCGTAAGTATTTTTAGTATCAAAAATTCAGGCTTCTTCTTTATCACAAAATTTTCTATTGACATGTAGGGAGTTATTATCATCTGTTCTTTTGAGAATTATGCTCTTTCAATTTGACCTAGTGTTCCTTGCCACGAATACAATCACTGGACATACTTTTTAATACTGGAAGGGTGATTTCTGCAAATGCAAGATTTTTCTGCTAGATAAATATTTACTATATATACCAAGCCTAGTGGGATAAAATCTTGGCTTCAATTAGCAAATAAGAGGTTTCTCATTGGCTTCAACACTTTAAGTTTAGACTAGAATGTTGTGAAGCAGGCTTACAACAAAAATCCACAGTATCTTAGCAATTCAGGTGGCTACATATTTACCCCTGAAATGGAATTCTATTATTTTCTGATTTTGTCTATATTTGAATATACATTTATGCCAAGTATGTAAAATAATTTCTTGTTTGTTTGGGGTTTTTTGTTTGTGGGTGGGTTTTTTTGGTTTTGGTTTTGTTTTTTTTTTTTTTTTTTTTGTTTGTTTTTTTTGTTGGTTGTTTTTTGTTGTTTTTTTTTGTTCATGTTTGTTTAGGGGAGGGGGGGTTGTTGTTTTGGGGGTTTTTTTTTGGTTGGCTGGGATTTTGTGGGGTGGTTGTGTGTTTGTTTGGGTTTTTTTTCTTCTAGCAGCAATTCAGGCATTCAATTTATATTTAAAGTGTTCTCTATATTACCCTCAAGTTATTACAAATTTTCAATAAATTAAGTGATCTCAAAAATTGGTTTCCAGAATTGCATAGTAATTTCTATGAGTATATGTTATCAATTCCTAAAAATACAGTAGGTTAGGATTTTAGCTTTCTGGATTTTTGTCTGTGCAATCTCTTTTTTTCATGTGCATGTGTGTATGTGATTCACAGGTGAATCTAGGAAGCATTAAAAATTTTAAAGAAGGGTCTTTTTAAAAACTTTTGTAATTGCATTTCTACTAAAAAAGACATGAAGATGCTTGCTGAATGGAAGAGAAACTGAATGGTAAATGTTAGTCTTTAGACACTTCCCTGTATATACACACACACAGAATCTCTATAGAGCTGTAAGTAGGAATTTTTAACTTAACATAGTCTCTGTTGCTTCCAAGTAAAGATCTCTCTCTCTCTCTCTCTCTCTCTCTCCCTCTCTCTCTCAAACTTTCTTTTTGTCCTCCCATAGAGCACTTCCAATGTTAGGCCCTACTTTGACCTACAACACTATTTCTCTGAGATCCTCAGTGCTTATTCCCATCTTGAAGTGAGCACTGTCACTTGTCACCCAGACTCACAGCTCCAACTCTGGCAGTGCTGCCAGTGTGAGAACAGAAGCAGAAGTGACAGACCAGGGCAGAAATGCAGTGCCTGAGAGTATTGAGAAAGACAAAATTAGCCTTCTTCAGGCAAAGTACTGCAATGGTTCAGAAACATACTGATCTTTTTTCAGCAGCCAAAAATAAGATGTTTCAATTTATTGAATTTTTCTTAGAGTAGGTAAGTGAGGAATTTGATGGTTATCATTGCTAACCAATGCAATGTTAATAGACACTACCATGACTAAGTAAAAAAAATATACTTAAATTTACACTTTATTGTAGCATTTTCAGAATGCAAAATATTTTACACCATTGAAGTTGTGCCTATTTATAAAGGTTGAAAATACGTCTTGGAGAGAGGCATATAGAACTCGTCCCATGCATGGTAGTGGTTAATCATGTTCAGGCATGTTAGCTGATCTCAGCTGATAGGAAGCAACATGCTGAAGAGGTTGTGGTCTCTGAAACAGATGGCTCAAGCCAAGAAAGAACATTACAAATGATAAACATTTACTCAGTATGTAATTGCATTCATCCTGAGGAGCATTGAACAGCCCCAACCCGACACGCAAGCTTTGCTCTTTTATTCACTTTAGGATGGAATTACTATGTTATACCTCAGAAAGGAAATTTAAAGGCATTCCTACTGCCACATCATGGCCAAATCTTGCAATAAGCTAAACCCTTTATGACTTAAAAAATTCACTCATACCAGCTGTAGATTGCTTCATGTCATGATCCTCAGGATCAGGTTGATATCATCACTGCTCCCGATCCCCAAAATATGTCTTATGAAGCATGTGGAAGTTACAAAAATAGGCAGTTTTCCAGGACCAGATCATCAGCTGGTACTGACATCAATGGAATAATGCCAGCTTACCCCAGCTACAGATTTGGCTTCCAGAGTGATGCCTGAAGCAGAATTTATTGTGAGAAAATATATTGGTGCCAGTCTTTGAAAGCCACAGTTATTATCCATGTGAAAGTAAACTACATTGCCAAGAACCCCCCGTATGCTATATTCGATACTGATGAATAGTGTTGACAAAAAGAGGTCCCACATGAAATCTGAAGTTAATGAACTAAGGTGGCATGAAAATGAGCATTTGGAGAGTAAAGGCTCTAATAGAGTTAAACCAAGACACAGACTCTGTTGAGATTTTTATGTTTCTGTCTTCTTACATTGTAAAGTAAATTTCCACCCCAAGAAATGTCCTGATCTATATTTTAATGAGCCTCTTCACGTGACGTACATTTTTTGTTTCATTTACTATTAGTGAATGACAAGTGAAGGATATTCATTGTAACTTGAAAATGTCAGCTATGCACTTTAAGAGATATATTTTTCCAGTTTTTAATGAGGTGGTGTTTCTTTTTGAAAGAGATACCCATCTCTGATGTGGGTACTATGCAGGTGACAACTGATATTTAATAAGTGATGGTTCTTGTATTAGTCGTAGTTCACTAAAGAAAATGTCTCGGATTGCTTTTGAAAAACTCCTAACGTCACTAGCCCAAAGGCAAGATGTGACCTTTTTATTACATAATGAGAATCATTTATTATCTTACAATGTATCTTAAAGTCACAGACAAAATGCCACTTTGATAATTGCTTTCAATTAGCTTTGAGCATAGCATACATTCATAAAATGTCTTCTCTAATTTAGACTTGAATTAGAGAAAATTGCAGACATAATCTACTTTAAGGTTGTCTCATTTAAGGTGATTCGTAGTTCTATATCAAAGAAATCAAAACGGGTGGCTTTAGAGCAGTATTAAAAAGTGTTTTAAATAGTCTTTTCAATATTTGAGTCTATTCTATTAACAATTAATTAACAAATTAGAATGCTAGTTCATCTTTTTGGATCTTTTCGTGTGTATTAACTTTATACTTTTGTTCACCATTGCTGTTTTGAAATTAAGTACTGTCCTGTAGTAAAAGAGTACAGCTTGATTAGATGTATAAATAAAGCATGTAAAGACATAGCTTATATCTTAATAACAGGCAACAGCTTGGTCTGTCATCATGTATGTTCTTTCCAACTTTTAAATTCTTCCTCAACAGCAAGCAATAAATCCCACACTCAAAAAGTAAGATTGTATATTGGCATGTATTTTATTGCATGTGTTTATTAATATTTTGTGTATAATTTAAATTATTTGTGGAAAAACTATTACACATAGACTGGTCTAGTGCATACAGAACATCATTCATAAAAAAAACCCAGGTATTTTCCTTTCAGCTTCAATTAAATGATGCAGGTCTAGAAGTTATATATAAAGATAAATCAGGCATCTCAGACAGTTGGAACTGAACTAGCTCAAGGGGTAACTCTGTTTTTCTTCTTTCTTCCCCAGATAAAAATTACTCACAAGAATCAAGCCCCCATGTTGATGGGACCACCTCCAAAAACTGGTCTTTTCTCTTCTATCATCAAAAGAACAAGGAACCACAGCAAGGAATAAGCCTATGTAGTTTAGTAAAAAAAAAAAAAAACAAAAAAAAACCAAAAAAAAAACAAAACAAAAAAAAAAACAAACAAACAAAAAAAAATTAGCTTTGTTGGGCTTTGGAATATTTATGCTGGAAATCTTTCAAGAATTTTAGAATATCTTCTATTTGCAAAATCTTGAATTTTGGTTTAATTTTGTTCTGTAGCTGAGCTGATGTAAAACTATGCTACTAGAAAAAAATGTTGTCACAGTTTTGTAGGCATTTTGCATGATGAAAGCAGATGTTTACATACAGTGATACAGCATATTTTTTTGTTGCATGCGTTACCATTTACTAATCTGTGGTCTAATTTTGCCATGGAATATGGGAAGAGAATGTCATGGATGATTTGATTTTCTCTCTATTCTGTTTCAGCTTTTTCTACTACGATAACCATATGCCATAAGTTCAACAGTATCTCTTCAATCAAACATCTTTACATGAATAGTCAATCTGACCTGTTTCAGAGTAGAATCATTGCAGGTCTCATTAACCTGTATTTTTAGTTTATGATTTCTTTCTATCCTGAGAATATTTTTATTCAACAGTATAAGTATTAAAATCCTGTAAGTTATTCTGATAACTCCTATGTACATGAGTAACTGTACCTGCTGAAAACATCTAACAATATGCACAGTATAAATGGCCATGATTGTTCTTGTATAAGTTAGATAAAGTTTTTGTTAAGATTAAAAGTTGATGAAAGTTTGAGCAAAAACTTTGGGACTAAGATCATGCTGAGTGAAGATAATAATAATTGCAAAACTAGCCATCAGTGTTTGTTGAAACCCTGGAATTATTTTCATAAGCAATACATCTCTGTAACATGGCAAACTTTAAATCATTCTCCACAAAGACCAATAGCATAGTGCATATGCACACAAATAACCAAAGCTCATGCCTAATTAAAGTGCATTTCCCACCAAAGATTTAGTGAAGGATGCTTCAGAGAAATGGGTTAATGCATAATTAATCAAACTCACTGGAGTAGACTCACTTCTGAAAATTTACAGTTCTTCTGATTGCATTGTCAATGTCCAGACAAATGTTTGGGTAGGGAAAAACATTAAATTAATTTCAAGTAAATACTCACTTTTCATTTGTTTCATAAGTTGATTGACATAGTAACATATGCTAAATATTGAGACATAGAACTCCAAATATTAGAAAACTGAACATATTTTTTGTGTCATAATAATTTATAAATTTATGTTGTCCATAATTACTCATCCCCTAAATTAATCTCTCAAGGAAATGATGACCTGTTGTCTATTACCCTTTCGTAGTCTGCTATCTGAAATCCAGACATTTCTTGTCATAAATTTTGGTGAGGCAGTTGCTCAGGTTTTAACTTTCTTAGCTCTCTGAGAGACTTCCTAACAGCTTAGAAATCATAATACAGGGATTTGCCTGAGGTTTGCACAGCACTGTCTAATGTTGAAGGGAAGTCGAAGAATGGCAAATTTTTTCAGTCTTGCATATAAACAATCTCAAGCAAAACTTTTTGTGCAGTCTTAACATTGTTCTTTGTTCAGAGTGAGCTGCTTCTCAGCTCTGCATGTCTTAAGTTCTCAGAGATTTCATAAAAAAAAAAGGAAAAAATAAAATTTTGCTTGAAATGCATGATTTCCCATTTTTATCCAGACTTTAAAATGTTAATTATTTATTAAATCTATTTTTCTATTGATTCATTCATCCATTTAAAAAATAATACTTCATTATGCTGTAGTGCACGGTACTGTGCATGTATTTAAATAAAGTTACTATCATTTGTTCCTCAGTATAAGAATTCAACAGAGTCCTAATTTATATAATAGATATTAAAATAAAAGTCAGTATATAGCTGGTAAGGATTATGTCTTTGAAATATACAGTCTATGTTCTGTAAACATTAGGAGGTAAATGCCAATTAATGTTTTGTTCAGCATTAGGTAGAAAAATATGAAGGTGATTATTCGCTAAAATTAAGATCTAGTAATTCACCATTCTTGGGTCCAGTGGTGTTGACATTTACAGTTACCATAGGAGTAAACTAGTATTTTTCCTGTGCATTGCAAAAACACACACACACACACAGAAGCATTTGATGCACTGAACTACAAACATGCATAAGTATAGAGCAAAGGTTATTTGCAAAAAGAAGGAATTTGCTGATAAAATATTACGTAAAGTGTATATTGGTTTTATGAAAATATGGTTACAGGTGATAAATATTTTCACATAACTTGACATAGGATTTTCTACCAATGCTCTCAACTTTTTGTGGCAAAAATGTGTTTAACAACAATATATAATGTGTTCTCTATGAATATCTCATGAACATTGTAACTCTGAAAACAAATAAAATTATACATAAGCTATTACTAAATAATGTATGCAATTTTAAATGTGTCAGTCTGTAATAGCAAGTTGGTCACAACACAAGTTTTTATATAAAGAAGGATAGAGGAGTCCATGCCATCAGAATTACATACAATTCTGAATAGACCTATAAAAAGTAAATCAGATCTGCTGGTCGGTGTGTATAAATTCTCACTGTAACATAATAGAACAGAGCAGCCATTACACTGAATTAACAGTTTTCATAGCAGAGACTGTCCTTCTATTAATCTTGGTTGTTTGGGTTTTTTAGCATGGCCTCTAATAATTTAAAACCATTCTCAGGTTGAAAGTATTGATGGTAAAGAGAAAAAGTTCATGAAACATAGTATGAAAAGAAAATGGTTGATTTAATGAAAAAGAACTTAAAAAGTGAAGGTTCTTTTCTTCACTTCAGTATGCAGAGAACTAATATGAAATTACTCATTGGTGTAAGAAAAGAAACAAAGAATATATGCATATCTCTACATACAGCTGAAATAGAAGCACTGTTCTTAGGTTGACTGAGGAGGGTATTTGCAAACCTTCTACTCTGTACAATGAAGCATTCCTTAAGACTTCATTAATGACATTTGCAATGTAAGTGACAATTAAAATATATAGGTATTAAACGTGACACTGGATTTGCAACTCTTTGATCATCGTGTGTCAACTGAGGCAATGTGCTGACAAAAGAACATGATGTCTCAGGAAAAGACTTTTAACTTCTAATATTGGTCAGTCTCTCATTTCACGAGTTCCTGTTAAAAAGAAGTGGAAGAATTTCTTGCAGAGACAAATAGAGAATTACTGATTCCAGTACTTTTAAGTATATTTGCTCACTCTTATCTTAATCTTCTCTAGGATTGCATGTACATCACAACAATGACTAGCTAATATCCAAAATTATTTAAGGCAAATAAAGTTACAGATTTCAGCATGTTTCAGAATATCACTGTAAAAAAGAATATAGTCAGCTGTGGTATGAAAGGCAGAAAAATACCTTTTTTACTTTTCTAAATCTTTAGGTTACTATTTGTTTTCCAACAATTTGTTTAGTGAATTGGGGTACTAGTGGTATTCTACAAGTTACTGCCTTTAACCCCAAATGGCTTCTGGGGCTTGTAACTTCGAGGCAGACCATAGCAAGACCAAGACTTTGGGAAGCAGCTGCTTCCGAGAGGTGTCCCTCACCTCTCTGTGGGGGGAGAATAGCTACTAAATGGGAAAACAAAACAAAAACAGGAAGAATTATCTCTAGACAAGGAAGTAGGAGAAGATCAGAGAGCTCTGCTATGGAACGAGAAAATAAAGTGGTGCGGTGGCATCCACAGAAATGGTTCCGAGGGACCTGAGAGGCCAGATGAAGGCACTCAGGGCACTAATGAGCAGCAATGAGATAGATAAATGGGTTAATTACCTTTATCTAGAGAGCCTTTCCATTTAAGGCTGAAGGAGTGAAGTAGTATTTCCTTTCTTTGAATGCAGAAAGACCTTGAGAAATTTGGGCTGAAGTAGACAACACAACTGTACTTCAGGGAAAGTGCGAAGGACTTGCAAGGAAAGGGGAGCTGAAAGATTGTCAAAAGGTATAGGACTTTACCTCTTTCTTTTGTACCTTGGAGAAAAAGAGAAGAAAAAGAAAGAAGAAAATTTGCCTTTGCAAAACAGCAGTTTGCCAGGCTACTAAGTGGTTAGCCTGAAAATAAATAAATAAGTTTAGAAAGCTGAGGTGGGCCAGAGGAGCACAGCTCAATGTTTTATGCAAGAGCGGTGAAGAACGTGTCAGCCTGTTGTCAGCTAATTGCTGCTTGTCTCCAGCTCCATCAGGTCTGAAAGCATTCTGTTTTCGTTCTGTCCACAAGGAAGGAAACTTCTTGTGGTCCTGCTGAGGTGAGTAAAAGCCTTACTGTAGCCCTGGCTGGAAAATGAATAAAACATGGGCGAGACCTGGAAGCTGTTAATGAGAAATAAAGTAATAGCTTAAAATCTGTGGCATGTGAGGCTCTGAGGGTGTGCTGTGCAGCAAGGACTGAGGTGGAAACTGTCCTCATGTCTACCAGGGTTTGCTGATGTCTGCCCAACGTGGGCTTGTGCCATGGGGAGCCTGATGGCTCTTATTCCTCGTTTTTGTTCAGACTATGGATTTTCAGTTGGCCTTGAAATAAGGGGGTTTCACCTTTTCTGTTTTGCGTGTGTATGGAGGTTATCAGGTTCTCTTAATTTTACAAATACCTCTGAAGAAGAGAAACTTCTCTATGACCATTGACTTCCATTATATGAAACTGGACAGCTTGAAACTATTAATAGGCAACGATAATTCTAGGCATCTAGAGTCTGGGTATGGTGATATTCAGAGGCTGTGTTCTTTCCTTTCTGATTCATGATTCAAAGAGACTCACTGAAAAGCACCTCGGGGCTCTTTTTAAATGTGACTCATACAAAGAGTAAGTGATCATCAGGCTTTGTTATTTATAGTAAGGGGGTTGATGATAAGCAGATTCATGTGAGGTACCCACTCTAATAAACATGGAAAATAACGTACTGGGTCTGAGTGAGAAGGAAGGATTTTGAAGTTCTTTGGTCAATTTTTATACTAGTGTTGATATGAAGATACTTAGCTGCTGGTGGGCCTCTTTGAAATAAACTTTTGGTTGGTTGTTTTTTAGCCAGGGTAACATTTGCATGCTGTGAAGGAGCACAGAAATTTACATTAATAAGCTGCTTTTTTTGGACAGGGAAGTGAGCACTTCTTACTCTTTTGGTGAAAACTGTCTTTGTGAGCCAAGTTGTGCTGGCTAATAAGAAATTGTCAATCTTCAGGGCTGTTATTCTATTTACATTAAGTATGCAAAAAAATAGCTCAGGCAATCAAACCACATGATAACAACTATTCTGTAAATTATTTGTACCTGCAGAGAGAGATTGATGATAGCTCTGTCCCTCGGTGAGGTGGATGTTGCAACATGAGCATTGTCACTGTGACTTCTGCCCAGCCATGAGACTAGCTTTTGCCAAGGATGTGGTGTAGGATTTGTTAGTGTGATGGTTTCTTCTTTTGTTGGGCTTTTGTGTAAATATGAATGCATTCTAAAACTCTTTTTTTATCCCAGAATGATAAGAACTCAAACTCTGATTCAGACAGATAGAAAATATGTTTCTCACACACTCATATGTAAGCAAGTAAATGCAGGAAGATCTATTTCATCTAAATTGAACTTTACTTCCATATGTTTCAATTCAGTCCTATTATTCAAGTTAAAATGAAGGAACTTGTTAATTTAGGTAGCTTTAGAGAATTTCAGAGGGGAAATGGGTCTGTTGGGCTTTTCTTATCAGTAGTATGACATTGTTACAACAATATATACATGTATGTTAAGGAACTTTTATCACATTGATTTCAATCACTTTTACTGTAATCTGAATACTTATGGGGTTTTCTTGTTGTTTGTTGTGTTGTTTGGGGTTTTTTTCTGGAAAACTAGCTAAATCTCTCTTTTAATGTTTCAATACAAATATATTACAAGAAGCTTTGAAATATTTGGTCCAGCTGCCTGATTTACGAAGTCTAAGCTTGGACTGAGATGCAAATTCAGGCCTTCATACTTTGTCAGTAGTGCTGGTCAAAAATTCCTTAACCTCTGTTTCATCAAAATTCATTAAATTGTGTGGAGGAACCTACCTTCCCTAATCAGTCTGCTTTTTCACTGGATTCCTGTTTCAGAGCAAAATAAGACTTACTTTTTTAATGTCAAAATATTTTGTCCTTGGATGTTAAAAGGAAATGTCAAGTTTTGTTTGATTCATTATTTCTGGTTCATTAATGTAGTGATTAGCATTATAGTATAACTGACTTTTCACTTTAAAAAGAAAAATTTGAATAAAATGATATTATTTTTAATTCACTACAAAGATAATTATTTCCTTTAAGAAAAATTTTTAGTTCTTGTATTTGTTCAAGATCCTGCAATGAAACTTTCAACCTTTGTGCCTCTACAGTTGACAGCAGAGTAAAAGGCTGCTCATCAAATTCTAGTATTTATTTTAAGTTCCTGCATTTTTGGTATTCCAATAGGTACACATCTCCTAAGTGTTGCATACAAGGAGTTGCTTTTTCAGTGCTTCTCTTTTTTTCAGATTAATTTGTCAGAACAAGTCTACCTGGTCACTGAACAAAGAAGTGAAATTACGTTATTAAGTTATCCTAATTATTATAAGTGAATCACAGAAGAATATTTTAGAGTAGGCATTGTAAAACAAGTTATTGACAAGATCTATTTCATCTAAATTGAACTTTGCTTCCATATGTTTCAATTCAAGGCAGGTATAATGCTTGTTTTTATTCTAAGGTACAGAAGACACCGTAACTTAATTGAAAATAACCATTCAATCACAGTGATAAGGGATATGTATGTCCTGTAATTCTCAAAATCCTGCAATCTTTAATGCCTCTCAATGTTTTGGGTGAATTATCAGCTACTACTTTGTGATGGGCAGTCTGAACTATTTTACATCAGAGTTACCCAAAACATGTACACTGTCTGAAGTTTTGCTATCTTCTTTTTGGTCACTGTACCTTTATCACTAAGTACTGTCCATCTGATGTCCAACCCAGTTGATACTATGTTAAAATTCTTGCTGTGACAATCATCAGTCTTATTTTTATGATCTTGGAACACCAGGTTAGTGTGTTCCAAGATCGTAAAAATAGAGTTAGTGGACTTGCATGAGGTTAATGGGGCTTTAAGAAAATGTTATATTTCTTTGGCACGAGATAAGGTTCCCTTCTGATGGGAGTCCTGTCACTTTTTAAGATATAACTACTTTCTCTGTCAAAGAGTTGAGATATTAGTCTGTGTGAAATGATTTATAGTTTTTCCTTGGCTTGCCTTCTGAATCTTAGGCAAAAAAAAAAAAAAAAAATCTTCTGGCATATGCCAATCGTTTCCTTTTGGTATGCACGTAGAAATATGTGTTACCACGAGAGCTAGTGAAAGCATTCAGATATAACCAGAAAAGCTGTGCTGACAACAGAGAGCAGTGCTCTGTTCCTGGAGTCAGACTCGCACAGACAGAATTTGAAACATTCAGAAAAGGGTTAAACTCCCTTTATTCGTTTCTAGGGTGACTTCTGTCTAAAAATGCAAGAGTACAAGTAGGTATTAAATACATCTTCTGTAACTTGCCACTGCTAACGCTCATGTCTGCGCAATATTTCTGCTGTTTTCTCATCTCAGATATGGCACGAATGGTAATTTTTAACTATTTCTATTATGTGCTTCCTCCACAAAGCACAGTGCAGTAACACAGCATAAAAGCAGATTTTAATAAGTGCAATAAAAAATAGTTTTAAGGAGCCCAAGATACCTTCTTGTCCAACATCACAGGACAGTAAAGGGATTTGCAGGGAAAAAACTCACATAATGCCAATTCCACCTATTCTCAGTAAAAGTTTGCAACAGAGAGGACTTCTAGCCAAATTACAATGTCATTTATTGTTTCATTCTAGCTTGTTCACAAATGAATTTGGAGAGTTCCTATGATATGATCCTTATCAGAATATATCTACACACAATTGCATAAGGGAGGATTGAGAATATTTTAGCAGATCTGGTTCCCCTTACACGTGTGCCATGCTATTTCTGCAACACCAGTGGGGTTCCCTTGAGAGCATTTAAAGTCCTAATGTAGAGTGAGATATTAAGTCACAGTTTTGGAGATTATGATTGAAATATAGCCTTGGTTGAGACAATTTAAACTGAAGTTAAGGATGTGGATGTGAAGTCTCAACTCCACTGAAATCCTTGGTTTGCCATTGCAAACACTGAACCTGGGTTTTATCCCTGCTGTCTTGTGGTAGTGCCAGGAACATCTTTCCTGCCCCAGTTAAAATGTCTGCAAAGGAGTTCAAGTAAGAGATTGAGAAGTTATGTGAATTCACACATCTGTAAAACCTACTGAATGGTTGCACCTGCAGTTTCCTCACACTATTGGTATCGAAATGAGGTTGCCAGGTCTCTTCATTTCAGCATAGTGCTCATGTTTTCCTTTCTCACTTCTCTACGTCCTTAGCAATGCTGTATTTCCATCTCCAAAAGCATTAGCTTTAACATGCTGTATTAGAATATATTTTCATCTACACAGTTCTGTAGGTTGGTGGTTAGGCACTAGACTGAGAAATGGAAATTTTTAATTTCTCAGGTCAAGGAACAAATCAGACTCCGGTTTTCTAGCAAACACTGTAAGTGCTATAAGCAATGTCATAAGAGATTCCTGCTCAGTTAAGGACCTGTCTTAAACTCCACCCTCCGAATCTCAAAGGCATGAGAATTTTCAAGCTCCAACTAGGTGGAGTTCACACATCACTGTTTTGTGTTGCATCTGCCAATTCACATGCAAATTTTATGGATTCTATGTGTAACTGTGCCTCTTCTCACTATTCAGAGCCTTAAAAATCTACCCTTAATGTTTGAATCACCCTGCTGGGGTAATGTAATACCGAACTTGAGTATGAATGAATAAATAGCTGCTTTGAAACCAGCTTTTAGGACTTCAGAATATTGACTTGATAACAAATTCTGTGCTGTTGCCTTAAGAGGCCCTGACACAGCGCTGCAAAAACCAGGTCTATGTGCAGCACAACACAACCCACTCCTAATTATTTCTGCCTAAAGTATCTGCTGCTGTTGGATTTCTTGTCTTTCATGCTTAAAACAGCAGTGACGCAGTAGTGAGTCAAGCCTTTGCCTGACTTGCCAGGGCTAGGTGCTATATAAAAACATTTAATTTTTTTTCCAAAAGCTGGTATGTGTGTAAATCTTGATTAGGATGTCATAGGTCTATGGTACGCAAATGGTGTACAAAGAGCACATCTTCAACCTCCTACATTTACATACTGCCTTTTGTTTGCAGTATCAGCTAATGTCTGTGTACTCTGACTTCTGTTTTGTAATTTTTTGGCACCCACTGCACACCTTCAGGCTTGCTCTGTCTTATGTATAAAGCCAATCTCATAGCTCATTTTTTCAGTGTTATTGAAATGTTAATCAACCGTCAGTATAAAGCAGCATATTAAAACATCAAATAGAAACATTTTTTGACAGTTTTTATTCATAACTAAAAAAAATTGAATTTTCTAAAAACTGCTAGTCTTATTCCTTAAAAAACTGTTGCATGTGGAACTATAAAAATATTTTTAGTAAACTCATTGCTCCAATCTAGTGCTAAAGAAAGGCTGGGAAACTTATTTGAAGCAATCATTTAATTGTCATGTGACAATACTGAACATAGAGAAGATACAAGGTTCTTATCCTTATTTATTTGATTTCCATTTTTTTTTCAATTTCATTCAGATATTGCTATGCATGCCATTAAGCTGGACTGCTGCTTAGCAGTTCTTTGCATTCTGGCTCATCACTGTTCTATCTTAATCTTCAGTCATTAAATAATAACTGAGTGTCTTAATTCTCCTTAATCTTTGAAGTTTTTGTTTGTTTTCCCATCACTTTGTTTTCCATCTGCTAGTTTGCTTCCTTTGCTTTGTTCATACACTTCTAATTAGAAGTACTTGTTATTTTGATCTGAGTCACAGCCCTTGTAAATTTTCTTTGCTATTCAGATCCATTCAGAGTTCACCTCTAAAGGATTCCTGGTCTGTCAGTTCACAATCTTATCTTCTGTCAGGAGCCATTCTCAGAATGTTTTCTTCCCTGACACCCCACCCCCACTTCCCTTCCTTTCTGGTTACAACAGGCACAGGTTATTTGTCTTTACTTACTAGGCCTTTAGTGGCTCACATCTACCTTGACAAAAAGTATTTTTATGTCTATGCCTAAAAACTTTTAATGCTGAGATGTCTCATTTCATAAAATCTCTGATAGAAAGGCAAATACTTATTCATATGATCTACATCTGGTCAAGCCACGGCAATATTCTTTAGCCAGTAGTTTTAGATTTTAAAGCAAATATTTTGGCAATTTTAGCATATTTAATACACAAGCAAAATTCCTATGGAAAAGTCTATAAACCTACTCCATTACTTTCCTTCAAATCCTTCCTTCAACTATGTACAAAAAGACCACGTTGTAAGTATTACCACAGAAATGAGAACCTGTTGTCTTTCATATTCTTGCATATCTGTGTCTGTACTTAACAGCTTTTAAATTACAAGCTTGCTTTTAGGGATGGGGGAAGGGATCTCCGTGTTCTGTGGTGTTAGAGCATCTCGCACAATAGGAGTTCTGCTCCACTACTACATCATTTAAATGTTAGGCCAGCAGAGAGATATCTATGTAATTTTATGTTGGCAGATGGATTTATAGCCCACTGATGATTATATTGCCTGTCCCATCTGTACATGATCTGCAGGAAACATGAACCCAGCTAGATTTACTCTGTGGCAGTTTTAGCTTACTGTTGTGAAACTTTTGTCATCCATTCTCTCTTCTGTTGGTCAAAACCAACAATCACCATATAACTGGGTTATATGGAGATTTCGCTTCTTCCCACTGCTTTCTCCTCACAAATAGAAGAAACTGTAAAATCTTTGCCTTATAAGTGCCCTGTTGGAGTGCTTCTTTAAAATCCCAA
Organism: Pyrgilauda ruficollis; assembly: GCF_017590135.1. Taxonomy (NCBI): domain Eukaryota; kingdom Metazoa; phylum Chordata; class Aves; order Passeriformes; family Passeridae; genus Pyrgilauda; species Pyrgilauda ruficollis. Next base: position 6,892,363 of record NW_024519206.1, on the reverse strand, counting down.
ATGACCCCCTGCCTAAAAAAAGAAAAAGAAAGGTGTGATGGACAGGTGTGATCCCAAATCCGGCAACATTGGAGACTTTTTAGGAAGATGCTGAATAGACCAAGTTTGCATGCTTCCTTTCTCTCCTGCATATACCAGGGAAGCTGGCCTTCTGAAATTTTTTAACATTTGATTGATTTGCCAGCAACCTGATCCAGGATCAGAAAGAAAGGTGCAAAAATACTTAGTCTGGATTTTGACTTGAATTTTCAGGTAAAATACCCTAACTGTGCTGGGCATGCAAGGTTAGAGCTTGAAAGCTAAGACTGACTACCTGAGGTCACAAAGAGAGATTCCTGGCCTAAAGTGCCTCCCTAGGCACTCCCTAGTGAGGAAATGGATCACATACTCCTCTCTCAATACGCTTTATTTATTTTATCTGCTGTCTGCCTTCTGTGACTTGTTTAATTTCCATTCCTCCAGTGAGAAGCTGCTTTGCTATAGCTCATTCCATAACTTCAGTGGGGGAAGTTGCAAGAGTAAAGAAGTGTATGTATTAAAAATGAAGAGAAATAACAAAATGCAGAGTTTGTCATAACTTCCAGTAAGCTACTTCAGTTTTGTTGCCCCTACCTGTTATTTCCCCTTGGTGTTCACCCAGGCAAGATGTTTTCAGGGATAAAAGAGAGAAAGTAAGATTACTTGGAGTCAGGGGAAATTAATGTGTTATTTGCAACAGAGGTGAAGTTCAGTGCATTGTATAGAAGGCAACTTTAATTAAAACCTCTGTTTCAGAAATAAAATAAGTAGGTTGAAGTCCAGGTGAAAGAAAGACAAGTTGTGTTGTCTTTCATTTTTCTGTTTTAGAGGCTGCCTGGGAGCTGAGGGCACTCCCTGTGCCAAGCTTTGTCACAGGCTCTGCAGGCAGCTGAGGGGAACACACTGGCTACAGCCGCCTGGATCGGCTGCCTTTTCAGCGGTCTGGGTTTCTGCAGCCTTCCCAGTCTCCTTTATGATGCAAGACTCTCTTAAATCTACATAGTACTGGTGACCCCATCCCCTCTCTAATGTGACCCACTGGCCTGACACCTTTTATTAAAACTTAGGAAAAGTATTTAAGGGTAGTTAAAGGGTTTCTCCTGATATTTTGTGCCTTCTTGGACTGCTCTTTTCAGTGTGTTTTCATCACTGTCTCTAGCTGCACACCTTGCTTCTGTGTTTTCCTGTACAGCTAATTCTTCTCCTAAGCTTCAGACCTTCTTAACATAGGAACCAAAAATTTCAAAGAACTTACTGTATAGTATTTCTTTACGATATATTTTTTTTTGTCAGAGAAATGGATATGTTTCTCATTCCACCCATTTGCTGACCAGGTAGTATGCACAGAGAAAGCACTAAAAGGATTAAATATTTTACTTCTCCCAAGATTCCCAAGATATATTTCTTTTATTTGTTGCAGTCTGTTCCCTGAATGAAAGTATAGAGGAAATATCTCTATTGCTATCTTGTGCATTTTCTATGCAGAAATGCCAACATCTGGACTGGAATCTTATTCATTGTAATGCAATTTCACAACAGTCATCTAAATTGTTCTAGATTTTACATGAGATTAGAACCCAGCCTGGAAGGTTGGTTAAAGTAAGATCGGATAAGGAATTGTTCTGAAAAGTATTTAAGGCTTCCTCATCTGGTTTGACTCTACAGCCACCAAAGTGTTTTACAGATCTGAGAAATTCCAGATTCTACTAGCTCTACTGACAATGGTGCTCTTACTGCCTTCAGTGGTCCTTCCTTTCAGCAGCAGTATGAATTGCAAAGTCTGGCTCCCATCCCCAAGAGAACCTACCTGTTTTGGGAGAGATCTTTAATTCAGTGAACCTGTCTTTCAGAAGCAAAACTTTCTCAACACCATAGAGAATTATTTATCAGTTATGTCGGCAGTGCTTTAGTAAAGTAAAGAGAGCGAAGTGGTGTTAAATGTGTGACTTCCATTTTTAAAATAAATAACTAGCTCTTATAAAAAGGTTTTCATTCTGTATGTTAGACAAGAAAAATCTAAACGAAACTTTTTTTTTTTTTTTTTTTTTTGCATTAGAAATATAAAATTGTTTGCTTTTTACTCCAGAAAATGCACTTTTGAGAGAGCTCCCAAATTCTCAATGAGAACTTTCTTAGCTCTTACTCAGTTCATGTTGGGTGATGTTGTGGTTTCACCACTACTATATTTGAGGTTTTCAATTTATTCCAAAGGGGGACTTCTTGTTAATGTACACAGTGTGCAAACTTATTAAAGGTTTGCTTGAGGAAGAGATTCAAGAACTTCACTGAAGGTTTTGAAAGCTGACTTATAGTTTACAGAAAGGGCATTATCAAGACAACTCTTTCCAATGAACAGAACAAAAAGCTATAGCCTGCAAAACCTACAAGTCAAGACTGGTTTTGTCAATTGAACACCTACTTCACCACAGGCAGCTGTGACTCGGGACCTAACCTGAGATGTGTGACTTTGCTTGTTCTTTTACTCCCTGAGAGCATTTGTTCACTGACTGCCATGCAGATAATGCATTGCATTTCACAGCACAGCAAGTTTAATCAGGACATGTCATCATTAATTTGTACCGATATGCACTGATGGACAGGAGCATGACTAGCTGTTTATCAAATGATCATCAGTTCTGGAGAAGAAATGGTGCAATCCCCCTGTTGTTTTACAGCATCTGCTTTATCATCTGTTCACCAGGAGTATCTTTTTTCCACTCCTTCTCTGGGTTTCCCTTTGTAGCTGTCACTTGTAGACAGCTTCATTTATTTCTGCTGCTTTCTAATTCCTTTAGGAGAGATGTCTAAAAGATGTGCTTGATTTATTGAAACATGTTGTGCAACTGAAATGGTTAATGATGGCAAGACAAGACTAAATACCACAATCTGCATTTGATTTCTGAGGCTTTCCTGTTATTTACAAAGTGTCTCTTTGAGTACCATAAATAATTTACAGTTCAAAGTGAATAATTCTAAGTGCTAAAAAGCCAAATTCACATTTATTTCATTTGCTAATGTTTTCACAATATAACACAAAGCATAAAACCCCCTCTCACTGCTCTACAGTTTAACAAGAGATGTTAGATTAGCACAGAAACTCCAAAGGACACTTATGTCAGTAGGTTAAAGAAGAGGTATCGGTGCTTCAGTCTTGTAGTCCCTGCTATGGTAAAATTCTAACTCCAAATGCAGAGAATTTTACCTGAATAAAGACACCAGGGTTAAGCTTTTAGCATGCAAAACTTATCTCACAAGTGCCTTTGTTTTATTGCTTTAAAGAATTTAACAGTGGGAATGACTCTGGAAGCTAATCCTAGAGAATGACTTAATTTTATTTGGACATATGTAATAGGCAGAAGTAGTGCACATGACTTACAAAATTAAATCATAATCACAAATACTAGAAGAAAAAAAAATCCACAGAAATCAAAATGTTTGTCACTGATATGCAGTTGTGCATATCAATTTTAAACAATTTTTTCTATTCTTGTTACTCTCATATAGTCTAAGCCAAGTTAAAGGAATTTGTAGAAGCATTGACTAGTTGAACACTTCCAGTATTTTATCCAAAACATATAAATCCTTATTTTATAATGCCTAGTTCTTTCTGAAGCTAAACATCCCAAATGCTACTGACAAGACAAAGAAGAAAAAAAAAAAAAAAGGAAGAGAAAAAAGCAGCCATTAATGGTGGAGCAAAAAAGCAAAAACTTTTAAACAGAACAAGAAAAGCTTACTCTTTTAAAAATTGAACTTGATATCTGTATAATGATTATCACATCGCAAGATAACTGACCTCATTAAAAGATTTGCTGAAGGAGATCAGATCCTATCCCTCATTTTCTGGAAAAAGATAAATATAGGTTCTGTCTGACATTTGCAGACCAAACAAATCACTCTAAGGGACATCTCCTTTAAGGTGAAATAAGAAATGAGCTGTATCTGAAAACTTTATCCAATATTTGAAATCTTATATAATTTTGTTATTATAGTATCAAATATTCACAAAAAATTCAAGTATTTACAGAATTCTTTTAAAGAGAGGGAAGATGTTAAGCATCTGACTGTAGTCAGTTTATTGCAACAAAATAGTCTTAGTACTACTAGCACTTATGAAAAACTTGGCCCATCAGACATATTTATTATTTGTCATTATTTATGCACCAGCTTTTCCTTCTGAATGATCGATGTTTCCTTTGCCCACCAAAGCTGATATAAAGGATTGCTACACTCACAGTTAAAATTAGTCTCTAATGTTTAACATTACCTAACGACTTCACACAGTAGTGTAAACAGTGAAGAGAAAAACAACCAATGCCCAGAAGGAATTTTAGGGAAACAGATACTAACTCATCAGATCGACATTTCAGCACTGGGGACAAGTTCATAGTTGAGGTAAATAAGAGTAGTTGTCTTGGAGTCAGCAGAGTTGATTTATTACCAGCTGAAAGACCAGCGCTAGACCAACAATGTCCCAGCCCTGTGAAAGGACATGTGCTATTCCCGGTGAATACCAATGGGGTGGGCCTTTTCAATGGGCCTGAGTGGATGTTTTGTACATCTATGTGATTTGGCAAGAGGTTCATTTTCTGAAGCCTGAAACGAGTTGCAAATTTGGAGGAAGAATTCAACCAGACTAAGGGAGGGGGAAGGAAAAAAGAAAAAGAGGCCAAGGTTTTTGATAAATGAAACCATGGGGACAGGGTGTCTGTGCTACCCTTCTAACAAGTGAGATGGAGCTAAGGGCACTTCCACTGCAAGTACCTGCCTAAAAATATGTCTGCATTAAGAGACTTGTGCCCTCACTCTGCAGTTTTAAGAGGTCTCTCTATTGTGGTACCTGGTGTACTTTGAACATACTTTGGAGCAAGCCCAGAGTGTATTTTTGGGGAAGGAATGAGTAGATAGACTGTTTCATGAGGAATAACTGCCTCAAGACAAGGACTTGGATTTCTGTCTGAATTGATGGGTTTCACTGAATTTGAATTTGACAGCTGAAGAAATGAGGGGTTTTGTGGCAGGCTAAGAGGGTGCTTTGTACCAAGCCTCCAACTTTAACTCTCAGAACCCTCCATTTCCTCCAGAACTGTCAAGGAAGAGTGCAGAGACGTGCAGGAGAGGAGCAAACTGGCTGCGATGCATTGAACGCTTAGGTTGCAAGTGCTCATCCTCAGTTAAAGTACTCTGGTGCATGGGATGAGATTCTTGAGCAGTATATTTCAAGTAGCTGTTGATACATAGTTTTCTTACGTGTATGTGATGCCATTGTCCCTCCTGATACCTTAGTTTACCTTAGGAACCAGCGTGTGAGAAGTGGGCAAGTATTGCTTGTGGAACAATTACTTCAGCTTTTTTAATGAGTTGTTTGTCAGCATTTCACAAGAGACTTGCTGATTATTGAATCTTGTTCCAGCTGACACCATTTAGCGAAAGAATAATCTTTTATGAAATATAAAGATATAGCTGTATGTATAAGCATATTTATGAACCAGAGACTGCTATCAATGTAGTAGTTATAAATTAAATGTAACAGCTAATTAAGAGGTGCAATTTCAATGAATAGAACTGTGGTTTGGTCTTTAAATCCAAATTTTCCTACATTTAAATTAATCATTATTGTATTGATATTGCCTTAATAACTAAGGGGGCAAAGCAAAAGAGAGAGAAGGACGGTATAAAATGCCAGAAATCCTTGAGCTGTATATTGAAACTGAAATGTAGTTACAACTGCAGGCAGCTTTAATGATAATGTTAATTGTCTCCCCTCCCCCATCACTCCAGCCTCCCCATCTCTGCTAACATTCAAATCCACTATTTCTTCTGGATTTCATTTGGCAGTCACATCCCACTCAATGTGAAGGCGTGTAAAAGAGAAAAATCAGTCTGCTAGCATACTATATTGGACCCAATTTCTTACTCATCTCATGGCACCAAGACTTCTTTATCTGCAGGAATGCCAACAGATAGAGCAAATGACAGATGAAGCAGTCACTTGCAACAGTTTGGCTACAGAATTAGGGATACTTATTTTCCCCATTGTGAAATGCCCTTTGGTACTGGCAAAAAAACTCCAACAAACCAACACAAAAACAACAACAAAAAAAAGCTTGAAAAATTGGCGACATTTTCAAAGGCATCCAAATTAATTAGCATCCAGATCTCACATTCCTTTGTACCATAGCATGAGAGCTCCACATTTATTTTTCATAGATACACAAATTGTTGAAAGTCACCAGTTACCGTCTTGTTAAGGAGAGAAGTGTCCTTACTTTCTGAAAGGCTAGGGTTACTCCTGTTAAGTTTTCTAGTTCACCAACTTGTAGAATGCCATGGGAATTCTACTGCAACATAGGGAAGACAAATTTTTTAAAAGGTAGTAGCACTGTATTTCAATCTTGTCCTGTCTTAAATCCTATAAATTTTATTTGAAAGGTTTTCCACTTAACATTTTTAGGATTTCTGATCTTCTCAAAAAGAGATTTCTTATTGCTAAACTTTCATGGAAACTTCCATTTTCATTTTTATTGTATTTCATTTAATTTTATTATTAGTTAGTAATTAGTCCTTGTGAATTCTTTTGAAATATTCTTGTACAAAACCACAAATTAGAATCACAATATAATTTAGATTTATACCACTCAAGATCATCAGGTCTTAGCCTCTTGCTTAAACTAGTCTTGCAGACCTAACGCCCTTCAGGTTAGACAAAGGCCTTGTTCGGTTGAGTTTTAAATATGTCCAAGGGTAGAGGTTCTAGTTTGTCTCTACTACAGTGTCCAACCACATTCCTGGGGAAGATCTCTTCCTAGTTCTAACAGTAAATTCCCATCCTGCAGTCTATTGCCTGTTCTCTTCTCCCCTGGCTAAACTGATCAATCTGCAGTGACCCAGCTCTGCCCTTCCTGAAAACAGGTGTGACATCTGCCTGTCTCCACTACTCAGAGAGCTCCCACACATGCTATTCTATTCAGTGACTGAAGAAGTGTGTCTCAGTGAGGCTTGCTGGCTCCCTCAGCTGCCTCTGAAGATCAGTCTGGTTCCATGGATCTGCCTGTTAAATTTGCTTTGAGTCTTCCATGCTTCTTATTAATACAAGTAATACGTGTCCCAGTGTTGTTCCCCAGTATTAGGGGCTGACCTGAAAGAAGCCTTTACAAGTTACAGCAAAGCAAAGCAGACATCATGTTCCTCATCCTTTTCTTGTCTTCTGTCATTAAGTTCCCTGGCCCATTCAACAATAGGTCTACACTTAGTGTTCTGAGATAACAATAAGTTCTTAACTGCTTCTGTTGTACTTCCTGACAGCTGAGCTTTGGTTTTACTAATTTTACAACTGAATGCCCAAGAAATATTTTTGGGTAGCTCAACATTGCTTCCAATTTCTGTGCAACTCCTTTTAGCATTTGAACTCACACAGAAGTTTCCTATTCAGGCAAGCTGGCTTCCTGTGCTTGACCTTTTGGTGCACTGGAATGGACAATTCTTTTTCCTTCTTCTGTTGCTGAAGGTCAGCCAGCTCACCTGGCCTCCTTCAAGTCAGTTGCTCATGTGATTCTGCCTAGAAGTTTTACTTGACTATTTGACTTCCTCAAGTCTCTCAGGATTTTGAACTCTGTCTCCTCATTTCTGCCAAGGTTATCCTTAACTATTGCATTCCCAACCAGTTTTTATTTCTGAGTAGTAGCTATGCCAAGAAGGAATTACCCCTCCCTGCATCTTCATTGCTTGCACAAATTTTCCCTGATGTACTCCAGGAATTTTGTGTGTTTGTGTTCTGAGATTTCCCTACTCCAGCAGATATCAGTATGATTCAAGTTTTCCTTAACAAACAGGGTCTGCAGCTACAAGCCTTCTTCCAGATTTTTCAAGAAGGCTTTGTCCATTTCATATCAAACAGTATGTCATCCATCCATTGGAACCCTCCAGTCATGGTGTCACCTTCTGTCATGTCAAAGCAGGCTTGTGAATGTAGTCAGAAATTATGACCATGTCCATAACTTTTTTTTGTCACTGAAATGTAGAGCACAAATTCTTGTGCTGTTTGTTTGTTTACATTTTGTCACCTTCTCAGAAAAATAGCTTACTCAGATTGGGGGCTTGCTTTAAACCATCTGTGCATTCCCATGTTTAAAACCTTGCTGTCTGAAATGCAGGTTAAGGCACAGTTTTTCTGTGGTCTGCGTGCCCTGAGTTTGTAGTATAATGCAGTCTGAATGTTCTGAGTGTTGATAACTCTCCAGTGAATCTTTAGTTCTCTGCCAAACGGACCTACACATAACTAATGTGAGACCAGGAAATAATACAATAGTGTCTTATCTTGAAGGATGCACTAGGTGCCCCAGCGAGCACAGGGACCATGACAATACAGAAACCAAGATATGGCATTGGAGTTGGGCTCTTGTTCCAGCTTAGCCTGATGCCTTAAGTTTTAGCTTTTATCTTTTTCAAATTCTGTTCTGCTTCTGTCTGTAACTCTGAGCTTCATATTAAGTGTTAGCAAGCTCTCTTCTCAGGGCAGGTAGACAAAACAATCATTTTCCAGCTTGTCCAAGGACAACTGTTACAAGCTCCAGGCCCAAAAAGTATAAACAGTGAATTGAAGAGAGAAAAGCAAGGAGCTAGAACTTCATAATGTAGAGCTGTAATTGGACAATTAACTCCAACATGCAAATGGAACAAAACTTACAAAAGTGTAAGACCTTGTGACCGGTTGTCCCTTTTTGTGACCATTTTGTGTTCACCTTGGGTGTAGCCCTGGCCAGGCCCTTACACTGCCCAAGGTGTATCCATTGAGGCCTTTGAAGAAATACCCACTTTATTCATTTAGCTCTGTCTAGCCTTTGTTCTTGGTCAGCCTTCTCAAGGCATAAAGCCTGTACTATCTGAGGTTCCTGTCAACAAACTCTACTATGCAGGTAAAGCTTTTGTATTTTATGTATGTATGTGTAGCCATATGACTGTACTATGCCTTGAAAAATAATACCCTCTCTTACATCATGAAAACATAAGCTGTTAAGACATTGTTTTGATTTACTGAAATTTATTCTTTATCTCCACAATGAAAGAAAAACAATTACTTTAGGTTATGTTTCACAAAACGAGAGAAAATGTTTGTTCTGTCTTGAAGGAACAAAAAGACTTTCATACAGCCATGTACATAAGAATAACTGAACTTTGAAGAAACCAGCAAATGGTGGTTTAATAATTGTGTGTTTGTTTTCCTCTTACCTATTCTGTTGCTCAAAGATTTCACCTAGAATTTGCTAAAGATCTTAAAAAATACCTGGGTGATCTGGTGTAAGAAAAAGGCAAAGTTACTCAGTTAGATTGCATAGACCAGCAGTGGTTTAAGAGCAAAAGCTGACTGCAAATCTTAATGACTGCAAGATTCACTTGTGAGCCTCTAAATATACAGAACTTGTATATGTGATGTATATAATATATGGTATTTCCATATATTGGAACTCAGGAATCTTGGACTCATAAAAGGAAAGTTTGTATATGACAGTGTCCTTGTCACTTGCCTGCGCTGAAGTGGAAAATTCTGGTTCTTTTTGAGCCAACTCAGATCTTTGGGAATTGTCTTTTCTCTTAAATACTTCAAATAAAATGCTAAATATATCCTCAGCTTGCTAAAATTAGTGCAATCTGGTTGCTAGCAAAGGAGACAGTAGCTTGGTAGATGATTTAAACAGATGACATGTATGTGAATGATTTCTTTAAAGACAATGGGTTTATCCCCATTGTGAGAGGAGAATATGTCTTTAGGGTTTTTTCTGTAATGGGGTTATTTTTTTTTTTTTTTTAATCATGATCCAAATTTTTTTTAGTGATCAGAAGATACTCAGCTACTACAGACAAAATAGCAATAATCCTTTCTTCCCCTTCTGTGTAGGAAATAGCTCAGTTAGCTATTTTTATTTGCTTGCTCCTATGTATGAGAAAGTAGTTACCATCCCTGCAGAAGTTGGGTCCACTCAAGACAGCAAGTCTCATGAATTTCATCATCATCAAATGGGGTCTTCTTAACAATGCCTTGAAACAGTTTTCTAGGATTTATGTATTGGTGAAATATTTCTCAATTTTATTTCTAGTTTTCATGCCTTGAAACAGTTTTCAATGTCTAGGATTTATGTATTGGTGAAATATTTCTCAATTTTATTTCTAGTTTTGCAGATTTAAAAGGCACCTGAGGGCTTTGTTTGGAAAGAAATTTCCTTGCATTTCAACCAAGATTTTAAAAAAAACATTTTTTTTTATCCTTCTTGCTTTCATTTGCATGGGATAGTTACTCAGGATGAATAGGAGCGTACATTATCCAGCTGAGCAAAGGAAGTATTTTTCATTCAAGCAGATCAAATGGGGTTCATAGATGCAGATAGAAAGGTGGTCTCTGTTCATCTAACATCAGTCAAATGAAGATGGGACCCTGGATGTTTATATGTTGATGAACAACTGCAGAAGTCTGTATGTAAGTTTAGAATTAGACCAATTTAATGTTTTACCTCAATGCTTTGACCTATGTCTTCTATTTACTACCTTTTTTATGACAGAGGTGAGTTATTCCAGCCTGTTTCTGATTTTGAACTGGAATGCCTGTTGATTCAATCAGAAATTCAGGCAAATTTTGGAGTATATAACAAAGGGGTGGTTTAGTTTTCTGAAACCTGAAGAAAAACATGGTGAGAAAACTAGAAGGGAAGCTCCACAGAAGGTGCACAAGAGGCATCAGGGGAAATTTCTGACTTGTTTGAAAGCTCACATCATTAAAAAATTAAACAAGTGATTTACCAGAGCAATAAGGCAAAAATCTGAGGGAAAATTGAGGCTTAGATTTTGTAAGGATAGCAACAAACTACTCAACTATTCTTGGTCTTGTTTCTATAGTTGCTTGTCTGGCATACTGTCTGGAACCCTTTAATTCAGAAACATCTGGCAATAAAACTTAGAGATTACCTTTCGTGTTTTCATCACTTTCAGTCTCTAAGTCTTTGAGCACTCTGCTTCCTTGTCTTTTGAAAAATAAATATAAGGCTTTTTGAATATTTTTCATAAGTTCATGGAATTGGATTTCACTTTTGTGTAACAATACAGATATTTAATCACTGCAAATGAGTTCCAGGTGCTGGAGTCTTCACTCCTCAGGCTAAGAATATCTTTCTGGAATAAGTGCATCTCAGTAATTTTGTTCCTATATAAAAATGTTCATTTCATCTCTCACCCCCAACTGATTGGTGGTAGCATTTAACTATTTCTATTTTTTTTCATCAAAGATGCCTCTCTTCTTCATACAAAGCTGTACTAGTTGATTACAGGACCAGAAAAATAAGTTATGTTTTGTGTTACTTTGAAATATTATTTAATTTTGCTGATTAACGTATGGAGTCTTACAGTTTAAAAGGAGATGCAGTGATTTAAGAATATAAATCTAGAAAAAATGGAAAGTTAATAAAGATCTTTTTATTTTTAATGAAAAAAAAAATCTTCCTAGAGATTTCTGGGTAGTATTTGACCCAATAGATGTATCTCTTAAAATGCAACATTCCTATAAGATAAAAGTATTGTAATTTTGGAAGCAGTTAGGGGTATCTCTGTTCTCTATTTTTTTTATTTGAACATTACACTACTGAATAAAAACATTCATCCTTACAATTATCTGCTACTTATTCCATCCATTTTGTTCCAGGATCCACTGCAGATTACTCCTTTTCTCAAGCAAATTTTCAAGAAATATATTGCTTGGTTAGTTTATTATATGACTCAGTATTGTTTCTGCCTTGAATTTTGGCAGTTTTCTTTGGTCACTGGGTGAGAGCTGAGCCTTGTTTTTCCCTCAAGCTGCTGTCTACTGTTCTCTGCATGCTACACAAACACACATCCTAAAAAGGAGCAGTGCTCCAAGAGAACTGATGGACCTCTGGCATAGAATAGATCATGGAATTTGATTCTCTTCAGTATAAGTGGGTTTTAGTTGTTGTTTTTTTTTAAATTTCTTTTCTTGATACGAGTTGCATTTTGACAAGCATCTAAAGCCATAACAAATTAGACAAGCTGCGACCCATCATTCTTCTCCCTACTCCCTCAGTCAATGTGGAAGGAAAACATGACATGACCCTTTTGCACAAGCAGATTTGCCTCTGATGTGCTTGGCCCACTACTCAAGGCAGGGAGATGTGAAGTGAGAGTCATTCATTTTCTTTATTTCATTTGTTCCTTTCTCAGCTTTTTGTTACAGGAGTTACAAATTGAATGCTGCTGAGGGAGGGGATCATTATTTCGCTGGATAACCTAAAAAGGCAGTGTGGATTTCCTTCCCTGGAATAAATAGTCAGTGGTCTTGTCCTTCCTTGCATTTGTTATTTGCCAATGAGAATCCAGGAAGGATAGGAAAAGCACCTGTGAAATGCAATAATTTCTGTCAGCTCAGGAGCAAAAACAGGAGTACTTCAGCAGCAAGCACAAGGGAAGCATTACTCTGTTTACTGTTTGTTCCTTGAGATACATGCATACTCATGCTCTTAATTTGGGAGAGGGGTGTGTGTGGCATGTGTGAGGGTTTTTTTTGCTGGGGGAACAATCATAAAGGCAGCTTTTCCCTCCATGAATAATTAGTAGTTTGACTGGTCACACCCTGGGCTCAGGGAGAAGACAGGCTCCAGTGCTGGTGGGAGCAGCAGTGTGGCTGTGATAAGACAGAGATACGCTCAGCCAGGTAGTGTTTACCAACCTATTTTCTGGCATTCCAGCAGAATGGGCTTATCTGTTCAAATTACATTACGTTATGAGCAGCAAATAAATTTGCATTAGATTTCTCTGTTGCTCGGTTGGGTTTTTAATACATCAGTGCTTCAGATATTTTGTTACTCAATCTAATCTAACATCTATTATTGAATTTTCGGTTTCCTAATCTGACCTCCATTCTTTCTCAGACTTTTCCTTCAACACATTTAATGCACAATAAAAACACATTTTCACTCATCTCTGTCTTAATTTAGAGCACAGTGTACTTTTGATCTTGATTTGTTCCTTTCCTAGACATAGAAAAATGAGAACTTTAACAAAAAGAAGACAGAGAACATTTTGTGCTCTTTTTTTTATTCTGGTTGGTTTTGTTTTTTTCTTTGGTTGGTTTGTTTTTGAATTTTGGGTGGGTTTTTTTGAGTTTTTTGTTGAGGATTTTTTGTTGTTGTTTTGTTCTTGGTTTTTTTGTTGTTTTTTTTTGTAGGTTTTTTGGTTGGTTGGTTTGGGGGGAGTTGGATTTTTGCTTTTTGGAGGGCTTGTTTTTTTTCATCTGCTTGTAACTGGCATTTTTTGTTCTCTTGACTTCATAATTTGTGGTAGTGTTTGTCTTCTATCATCTTCTGTATATAGGGCTTGTGAAAAGTGACAAACTAGACCAACCTGTGAAAGCAAAGGCTTCTGATAATCCATAAAGCAGGAGCTCATAAGCAGTAACAGAGATTCTCATTCCTTTGCATATCCTTAAAGACTTGATTTTTGGGATATTTTTAAGGTTTTCCCTTGATATCTTGCTTGTGGACATCACATATAGAAATAATGGCTGCGTTACTGAGGCAAACTACTGTAGTTGACTTGTATTTACAACAAAGTCTTATCTGTGAAAAGGAATTCATATTTTCAGGGGTTTTTTTTCCTAACAGCCAACTGATCTAAATTCACCTGGTTTAAATTCATTCAGCAGTTCAGGAAAAGATCATTGATTATCGGTTCTTTAAAAATTCCCTTGTGTTCCAATTCTAGTAGACAGTTTCCATCTTGACTTTTTTTTTTTTGCATTCAAGAAACTGGTTTTTAATCCAAATACTGTATTGCTGGCAGACTGGTGCTTTGAGGGGTTGGGTTTTTTTGGTTATTTTAACTTTTTAAAAATTTTCTGGGTTTTACTAGAGCAAGAGAGAGAAATGTGTATTTGAGTTTATTGCACTTTAATATATGCACCAAGGTATCTAATAGTGCAACCTACTGCCTCAGACAAGAAAACCTCTGTTACTCAGAAATTGTAACAGAAGGCATCCAGCAGCTTTAACCTGGAGTTAATGATGGATAATAAGTTGATGACAATACTGATAACAGAATTTAAGTATTTTACCTTCAAGTGAAATTAGAATGAAATACCAATTAAGTTTGTTTTAGAGCCTTTATTGTTGTTAATTTGCTTTGCAATCCAACTAAACCTCTCACATTTCTTAATTCTGCATTACATTGTGGTATCCAACTAAGTGATTTGTCTACAAATAGGAAATAAAAGCCATATGATCATCATTTAGTTTTCAATTTGAGGGCATATACTGCTGGTTAAAATAATCTTATGGAACTTAACTTATGGAGTGGTATGTCAACTTTGAATTAAACCATTCAGAAAAGTTACACATCTTAATGATAATTTCTGATACCTCTTTTCAGAGTTTTTTAGTAGATTCTGCTATATTAAAATTCATCCTTTTTTAGAGCTTTTATAAGGACACACTGGGTACTTAACTTCTAAAGCAGCTTTGTTCAATGTATGAAAGCTCTTTTACAACTCAGCAGGTTTATCACACATGTTTATTTACCCCAAATGTACCTATTCATTCAATTGGTAGAGACTGACAGACTACTTTACTGTTTTTATCACTTAGCAGTGGCATCAACTGGCTTCCTTCCTGCTTTCTACATCAATGGAATAATGAGTCAAGTTTAATTCTTACTTCCCTTTCTTAGTGAAAATGATAACCAAGGAAGACTTTGGGTTCCTGTCTGACTGTGTGACATCTATTTTAGTTTGAGTCAAGTACATTTGTGTGCAAAATGCTGTGCAGAAATGAACTTCTTACTGAAAAGTTCATATTCCTTAGGTTTCAGACTTTAAATACAGACTCTCTAAATTTAGGGTGAGATTTGTCATCATGCTGAGAACAATAGCCATTCTAAGATTATAGCCCCTACTTTGTAGATCAGAAGGAAGAAAGATCTTTCAAACTGTAGCTTTTCTATTTAATGTGGTTGAATCCCAATTATTCTGAATACACAGAGTTGAACTTTTCATATAGTTACTGGAAAGATAAACATTTTTACCTAGGGATGAGTTGGATCTTGTTGGGTTCCTTGTTTTGAAACAAGCAGGTATTTTCACAGGGTGCAGACTTAATATTTTCCTCTGAGCATCAACATCTCCTCTTCATTTAAATTGGTGGACTGCACAGACACAACTTACATACTCCTTGTGCATGTGTCACACAGTACTAAGATCTTTTGTGGTCTGCTTTCTACCAGCATTCTACCAGTATTTTGTTTGCAGGGTGCTCTTGTGACAGGAAGGAATGATGAATCTGATTCCATGATTTTAGAAGGCTAATTTATTATTTTATGATACTCTATTATATTAAAGAATACTAAACTAAACTATTCTGAAGAATATAGCAAGGATACTTACAGAAGGCTAAAAAGATAATAATGAAAACTCGTGACTCTTTCCAGAGTCTCGACACAGCTTGACCCTGATTGGCCAATAGGTCAAAACAATTCACATGAAACCAATGAAACAACCACTGTTGGTAAACAATCTCCAAACACATTCCAAAGGAGCAAAACACAGGAGAAGCAAATCAGATAATTGTTGTTTTCCTTTTTCTCTGAGGCTTCTCAGCTTCCCAGGAGCAAAATCCTGGGTGAAAGGATTTTTCCAGGAGGTATGACTGTGACAACCAGCCCAACAAATGTTTCTGAGAACAGAAGTTGACAATGTGATCGTATCTTTTACTGATCTCCTTAGACAGGGTGAGAACATGCTCTTGGACAGCACAGGGGACTTTAATACCTGCTGTAGTGGGCCACCTCGTGTTAAGGAAAATATGACAGCGCTGGTGTGGTTGAGGGTGCAAGATCTCTGGACATACACAAGTCTGTGTGTCTCATCACAGTAAGCACCCTTTTCACACAGTTCAGTTCCACTTCTTACATCAGTGCGTCTTTTGCAAGCGTTGGTTAAATATAATACATAGAGCAGCCAAGGAAGCTGTTCCTTAAACCAGAATATCTCTTGCTTTGTTTGTCTGTGGAGTTATTTGGAGAAGGGCTTGTGTTGCTAGCAAGGAAGGGAGAGAAATTTCTTTTTGAAAAGGAAAATGTTTTCCTGGGGTTTCTCTTGCAGTACATTTAACTACAGATGGGTGTCAATGAAAATTCCAGGCAGAAGATTTCTTGTGATATTGTCAACAAAGTTACTTACATAACAAAATGATTTATTAAAAATAAGTTGCTCTGATTATAAAAGTGCCACATAAATATCACTCCTATTCCTACAGCACAAGAAAACAATGGACCCAGAAACTTCATGTATATAACAGAGTCTGCTTTAAAGTTTTTGACAACATTTGGCAAATTTCATTCCTACAGCAGGCACAATAGTTATTGGTACTAAGATTCAAGTTGTTATTCTTAGCTACAAACTTAACCACTAATAGTCGTCTACTATTGTCAGGCACCATATTACTGTTGCCAGAGAAGACATAAAAATGTTAATAAAAATTAAACTTTTAAAGTAAGCAAAAAAATCCACCAAATCCATGGATAAAATAAAATTGTGCTATCTTACTAGATGAAGAATAGAATTAAAAAATATATTTTATTTGCTCCTTCCTATTTTTTAAGTGCTTGTCTTTAGTACTGGGACTGTCTCATATATAGCCTCTGTATAAATAAGCTAAAAAAATAATTTGAAAGTAAATGAGTAAAGAAAAATTGAGTACTTATTTCATGTGATATGTATAACTGTTGATGAAATTGCTGATCTAAAACTAAACTAAATACCTCTATATGTATATTCCATTTTAGAAGTATCAGTGTCACCTAATATTTCAGTTGTCTGCACATCTAAGCATTTAAATAAGTTCTACATGAAGTTTACACTTAAAAAAGAATACCTACCTAAAAAAAAAAAAAATGCAGGAACTACATGTGTATGTCTGCAATATTTTTTATGTTAGCAATATTTTTGTGAGCTTGGGCACTATTCAGCAGTGGGATGCCTGTACAGGACTGGAGGATGTGGCCAACAGAGCTTACCTAGTAGCAATCAGAAGACATCACTTAAACCCAAACTTTTAACTTACTTGCCATCAGACTGAGACATACTTGAGCTCCAATTTTTTGAATTCCACCTAGGTTTTGATTATTATTACCTAATAGTCAGTATTTGATACCTCAAGATACAGATAGAAATTGCTCAAACCTCAGAAATACCTGCTGTATGAAACTTCTGTTTCATAGACCTGTGGTTTTTTTTCTGCTTTATCTTGTGAACCTTACCACGTGTATGTGCACTACTTGTGTAAGATTTATTTTGTCAAGTTAGACATTTAGCAACAAGCAAGCATGATTGCTTTTTTATTTAATGTCTTTTTTTCTGTTCAAAGATAAATATTTTCTCCTTGAACTTTCTTTCTTCACTGTGGTACAGAAGAGGAATTCAGGTACCTTTTTGTTCATATGAGTTTTGCAAAAGCAGAAGAATCATTGCCTGTACTGTTATTTCGCGTCTATGTCATGATCTTTGAGCTTTCAACTTTTACCCTGTTGCAAATCAAATTTCCGCTAGCACAAGCAGCTCCTGAAGCAGCCACTTTGGCCATAGTCAACCTACCTGGGTTTCCTGAGGATGTTCACCCTGTGGTTTCACAGATTCTGAAACAGGAAGCAATTTAGTGAATTCTATTCACTGGAGGGGTCAAATGCCCTCTGCTTAGAAAAAGACACTGACCTAACAAGCGTTACCAAGTGGAAATAACTTCTTGTGTTTGCTGCTCAGTTCCTTTATTGTCTTTCTTACATTGTGTTGTTTCTGCTGGGGCTTTACGTTTTTCACAGCACTACTCCGTTCAATAGATGTATTATATGAACACAGTCAAAATTTTTATTTAATATCTATAAACAATTCATACTTAAGTATGGACAGATCTGCATAAAGCAGTACTTCTCTCATTCTCTGTTCATTGGGGAGAGGAAGCTGTGCAAATTAGGTGTGCAATTCCAACTGACAAGCGCGGGACTCATATAATATTGAAGTTGCTCTTTAAGCTATGTGAATGATGACAAGATTCTTGACTTTAAAACCAAGAACAGTTGCTTTCAAAGCTATTTTTCCCTTATTACTGCTGTGGGAATGAATAAAGATTGAGGTTTTCTTCCAGAAACACAAAAGATTGAGGTTTTTTCCAGTACATTTTCCCTCTTCTACATGCAGGAACAGAACTTGCAGAGGTTTGTAACTATTGCTTCATCACTATACTTTTCAGTGAATAAATATTGCTCATCGATAAAACCTCAGGCAGACGGTCAATAATGGTTGAGTATTAGGTAAGGCTACAATGAATGTCTGGATAAATTTATAGGTTCAAGGAAAAGACAACAGAAAACTCTGAAGGCTAAAGAGAATATTTAAGCATTCTACAGGGATTAGAGCCAAGTTGTTCACTGGATAGCAGGTATCTTCTTATCCTTTGGGAAACCTAAGAGTTATGTGGGATTTTATTATTAGAAATGCTAAAGAACAGTTATGTCAGCAGCATTATCTTGTCCTAAAGATTCTTGCTTAGTTCCATATATAATTTTATTTAGTCCCATTAAAAGCAAAATAGATGTTTGTTTGCTAGGCATTTATAATAAGTTATAACTTGCACCAGAGGTGCAAGTTTCTTTAAAACTTCCAAATGTTACACATAATACTGTAGAGCTAGATACACCTGCCAAACCATCCTTTAACAGATTATGAACTTGGTAAATACAAAAGCAGAGTAACAGCAGAAGTCATCCTCTGAGATGGTTTCAGATCACATAGAACTCCTTTTTTCTATTTGAATTTTTTTTTCTTTACTTGTAGTACTGGACATTCTTTTTTTTTTTTTTTTTTTTTTTTTGGTGACACTTAACAGGCATATTATCTATTTCTTTGTAGACCTGAGAGTGAGTTAGAAAAACTAAAGAAAAAAATATCTGAACTTCACATGTTTGAAAATCTAGGCAAGAAAGAGAATTCCTCTGTTGTCCCCCTGCATTATAAGGTCACACTTGAGAGCTTTATTATCACACTGGATTTTTCTCCCTCTCCTTATGGATTCACAGCCATTTAATTTGTCTGCCAAAACTATTGGAGAATCTTTGTTTATCCTCTGTCTGCAATAGGTACCAAATGTAACATTGCTAGAGCTCATTTATGTTTTTCCTGGAAGCATAACAAATCTACTGCAGAACAGTCTTTCAGTCCATCTCCGAAATGTTTTCAGAAGCCTCTCATTGCTCACCTGTTTTGACTTCCTTCGCAGCCAGTTCTGGACAGCAGAATATGAGTTAGTGTTGTTTTGTGCCTGAGCAGCCTCCTTGACTGCTGCTCTTTACAGTTCCATCAGGGAGGTGTGAATGACTTGTGTAAGAGTGTTTTCAAGTGTAGAAAGGTCCTGGAGGCTGCTTGTACACCAGCACTAAGATAAAACTTTAATTTAGGTCCTGTAAAATATATAACTCAAGCCCATGTTGCAGGTGTCTTTATAATTATCTAGTTCATTAAAAATTATCATGATATTTGACTCATAAGCACAGGATCCCTAAAATACAAAATATCATTCTTGGGAATAGTGGGACAAAGCACATAAGCTCACCTCTTTTTTAGTAGGAAGGGAGTGCGTTAAACCTGAACATTCCCTGAACCTACATAATTAGAATCCCCAAATATCATTTAGTCATTAACTATTGATGTCTTCATAGATATGTAGAAATGGAGTCCTATTCATTACCATTTTTTGCTTACAAAACACTCAGGGGACTTAAGGGGTCTCTTGGCAGCGGGGAAGCCTTGAGAGACAGATGATAACTGTTGTGTTAAAAGGAAAGTATTTCCAACATTTGGAAAGGGCCATTGAAGAATATGATGAGTTGGCTTTTGTTTTGCGGATCGTTGTCAATGATTATCGATAAGGTTTTTCTGTACATCTTTTTTACTTAGGCCTAGAAGTTGTTCAATGAAAGATATTCATGTTCATTTTCTTGAATATGAGGGATTTTTTTTCAAAGATAGCAGTAGAGTTATCTACCCAAAAGACTAGTTTAGGAAATATGGAAATGGCCATATTCCAGCACATAAAAGGCAGAGCCAAAGTGGAGCTGGAGCTGAAATTAGCAAGGGATGCAAAGAATAACAAGAAGTGCTTCTACAGGTATGTCAGCCAGAAAAGGAAGGTTAAAGAGAGCAGCACTCCTCTGATGAGCAATGCTGGCAGACAAAGGAGGAGGAAGCTGAGATGCTCAGCAGCAGTTTTGTCTCAGTCTTCTATGGCAGACTCTTTCCACACCTCTCCAGTGGATGGATTGCAAGATGGGGACTGGGGGAAAACGAAAAGGGACCTTGGCCAACTTGATAGGGGAGTCCAAGGTAACTACATGAAATTCAACAAAGACAAGAGCAAGGGGCAATCCCCAGTATCAGCACAGTCTGTGGGATGAATGGATGAAGAACAGTCCTGCCAAGAAGGTCTTGGGAGTGCTGATGGATGAGAGGTTGGTCATGAGCCCACAACATGTGCTCACAGCCCAGAGAGCCAAATGTGTCTTGAGCTGCCTTAAAAGCAGTGTGGCCAGCAGGGTGAGAGAAGGAATTCTGCCCCTCTACTTCACTGTCATGACAACCCAGCTGGAGAGCTGTGTCCAGCTCTGGCATCCTCAGCAGAGGAAGGACACTGAACTTTTGGAGCAATCCCAGAAAAGTGCCACAAAGCTGATTAGAGGCATGGAGAACTTCTCCAAAGAGGAGAGAATTGGACTGTTCAGCCTGGGCAAGAGAAGGTTCCAAGAGAGACCTTATCACAGCCTTTCACTTCCTGAAGAAGGCCTAGAAGATAGCTGCTGAGGGATTTTTTAGCAAGAGCATATAGTAATAGGACAAGGAGTAATGGCTTTAAATTGTTTAGGGTAGATTTAGACTAGATACTTAGAAGAAATTCTTTACTAGGAGAGTGAGGAGGCACTCGAACAGGCTGATCAGAAAAGTTGTGGAAGCATTCAAGGCCAGGTTGGATAGGGATTCGAGTAACCTGGTCTGGAGGAAGGTGTCCCTTGGAACAGGATTATCTTTAAGACCTCTTCCAAATTAGACCACTTAGTGATTCTAGTATAAAAATTATTAACTTGCTAGATGTATCATTTCAGAGTCTGTCCACAGGATGATGATGTTCGCTTGACAAAAGAAGTCCTTTGGTTTATCATTTAGCTTTCTCTCCTTTTCCTCCCTTCCCCCTGCTTTGTGCTGTTGAAAGGCAGCAATATATTACACAATTTTCTGGTATCATGATGGTACTCTGAATCAATAAATGAATCCTCATGTTGCACAAAGGATACTGAGCAATTTTATTTCATAATAGGATGCAGAAAGTGACCATACTTTGCATTTCCTGCCCTCACAGTGGTTTTTGGCTTTCAAGTCTCCATCAATCTCAAGAAAGTAAGAGTCCAGTGAGATACAAGAAGCAGTGAAGAGACATGAAAACTAACAATAAGGTAGGAAGCAGACAGATCTATACCAAAGTTCAGGTTTCAGTCATACCTCTGTCTCCATGTATGTTGTCACACCACCCCCAAATCCTGCATATTGAAGAAGCTATTAACATCTGAGAGACAGAGTCTCTATCTGAGGAAAAGACCACCATTGAGCTCTGCATCACCACATTGCATTTAATTAACTAGCAAAACACCCTGAAGTAAAATTGAATTAGTCTCACTTAAACTAAGGAAGGTGAAGAATTTCAGATTTAATTTGCCAAATGGTATTTCATTATTTCAAGGGAAATGTGAAATTCATACATAAAATCAGTTATGGCCAGCTTGGTCATTGATATGGTAAAATTCTTGAATGTATCTGTGCCTTAAGCAGAATTTCTTCTCTTTTGGACAAAGTAAATTGACGTAATTTGCAGAAATTTTGTACGACTCTATGTTGGCTGAGACCAATTATGTGCAATACCCTGGAAGCAAACAGACTCAGTGTTTTGCCCTCTAATTGGATGGGTGAGATAAGTTGTGAAGTTCTTGTTCTTCCTTCACTCTTGGAAAGTCCTAACAAATATGTAGGAAGCTGCTTTGGAGTGCAGAAGGGTGTTTTTGCTTACCTTCTGTCTTCATGTTTTTTTTTTTTTGCGTGTGTGTACTACATATCACAATCTATCACTCAGTTTCTACTACAGAAGCAATACACTGCCTCTTTTTGGAGTAAAGTCTGCACCAGCTATATGTTCATAACTGACAGAATACATTGAAAAGACAGTTTCCATACTGAACTTCTCCATTCCTGTTGTTTCTATAGACTGTTACCAGCATATAAATAGACATTTATATTTTAAACATGGAATGGGTCTAAAATTTTGTCTTTTTTCTTTCTTTTATAGTAGCCAAATGACACACAAGCTTTTTCTATTGAAGATTTTTCTATTGACATCATAATGGTTGAGAAGCCTAAGGAAGTGTATTAGATAGGAATATTCACAATATGAGCTCAAGTTGTATTTTTTAAAATAGATCACAAATCCAATAACCTCTGATTCCTTTCCATTATAACATCTCAAATATTGTCTTCTAAAAAAAGAGTTTAGAACAAACCTTTTATCTATGTAATACTTTAAATCCCATATGCAGCTAACGCTGATCTTCATTTGAATAGGGAGGTATAAATACTTACGTGTGGAAAAAAAGCTACTGTCATTACACATGATTTTGAACTTCCATTTCTGCAGTTAAGAGATGATGCCTGCACAAATGATAAGAGAATATGATGGAAGCTGTAAAATTGTTAGTTAAGTTGGCATTTCCCTTCATGGAAGAACTTATGCGTATATAACTGTGGTGTGCTTTCATTATTATTCTAAAATCTGACTGTAGAATGTTCATCTTAATATTGGAATTATTACTATTTTGTATTTCTATCTGCAGTATTTCCCCTCATGTTCTATCCAGTTACCTTTAATCTGTGGGCCAGAGGGTGAGTTGGGTGCAAAGATGAAAGATTTGAGGTAGTTTATTATGGAAAACAGATAATTCTGAAGAAATATTAGGGCTTCTATACATAAAAACTTAATCCCCAAAGAGAGAGGTCTCTGGATAGGGCAAGAAGTAATGTGATTAATTTGACCATCAAGAACAACAGTCTTGCTCTAAGGGACAGTTAAGCAGTGGAGCAGTTTGCCTAGGCAGGCTGGATTCTCTGTTGCTAGAGGTTTTTTAGGAACTGGTTAGACAAATATGTTAGGTGCGGGGATAGTGCCACTGGTTACTTGGAACATAGGATGCACTAGACAGACTCCTGAGGTGTGTTCCTGCCCTATTTTTTGGTTTCTTCTATAAAGGTTCCAGGACAGACTACATGAAAATCATTACTAAAAATCTATTAAAACAATTACAATCACTTTACCCAGCAAACCATCTCTTTTAATTTTTTTCAGAGATGGCTTGGTTTACTGTGGCCTGATAGGTTTTATTAAATTGATCCTTGCCATTTATCATTCACCATCTGGTCTCTCCTAAGTGTTTATATATTGATTCCTTTGTTACTTAAATCTGACCGGGTAAGAAAAGGAAGCAGTTATCTTCTGTTCAGAGAAAACAAGTTAACCAACACCTGTAGCATGGGCCCTGCAATTCTTAATGAGTTTTTATGTTGATAAATCTGTCCAGCATTTTCAGTAGTCTAGTCAGTGCTGCTTTGCTGTCCTAAGCAATCCCTCAAGTTTCACCCTACAGCAGCCTTGTGCCATGCAAGTTGGCTTTAGATACCCTTGACAGGATTTACATAACCTCCACCACCCCGAGAGGAAGTGTTTTCTTTAAGCTGCACTTGAGGCCCTTACAATATCACAAGTTTTAGTCCTTCTCACATGGACATATGTCACACAGACATTTGTTCTCTCTAGCATTAATATGAATGTCTTGAACCCAGAAGTATTGTATTGTAGAGTAACCCTATGAAAACTGGAAAGGAGTAAAAAGACAAGAACAGTTTTTCTCAGCTAGCTACAAGACCTTGAAAATAGAAGAAAAATCTCAGCTGAAATTGGCTTTAGATTTTATAAACCATTCATGTGAAAAACATTTCCTAAGAATCTTTCATACCATCAATTTTTTATACATGGATGCTGTGATAAGCATTTTACATGAAAAATGCTCAAAGTAATTTCTGTTCTGAAAAAGGAAACATTAATTTAAAAGACAATAGAACAAAAACTTATGAGTATTTTATGACGTTATTTTATTTTGGCATTCTTTTTTATTCTTGTCTCTTACAGTTTGAGTATCCATTCTCAAAGACTGACATTTTCAATCCTGAAATATAGAGTTAAGTGTTTCTCCAATTAGAAAATCAGATGTGTATTAAGTTTTTGCCTGAGCTAGGCATTTCTTGCATCATATGTGTACAGTAGCAGTACATAATTAATAATATTTGCATTAGCAATAAAATTTCAGTAATTAAGATTTTATTTTTGCAAGGTGGGGGAACTTGAGAAGCCCTTATTGCCATCAGACAGTAATGTACCTGAAAACGGAGTGCATCCTGTTGCAGACCCTGTAAAGAATGAAAGAAATTCTTGTGGATTTGTCATTTACAATTGGTGAGTCCTATTTCCTTAAATAGGCATTTTAGAGGTGTTTGAGTGTTCTAAAACTACATAAACTTCCAGGAAAACTTGTTCTTCTGAATTGAATTACTGAACGTTCAAATGTTAACTAATAAAGCAGCTTTGCTTTAAAAATTACGGTGGCACATTTCTTATCATTAACTACTATTATCTATACATAAATCAACTCCATTGCATTCACTTGTATGCCACAATATTGTACGCTTTCTAAAGTCTTTCCTTCGGAATAACTGATGTAAAGCAGGAAAATGGAACACTGAGAGCAGAGACATTGAAATTTGCAATGAAGTGTATTGACATGGTATAAGGTGTAGTGATATTAATTTGCAAAGTGGAGGCACACCTGGGGTAAGAATATATAGGTCTGCAACATCTGTGCTTTTTTCGTGATACCACAATATTGTTGCAATGGAACTCAATTCACTTTCCTCTGCTTATCCTCAACAACTTGCTATTAACATGTCCAGTGAAATGGAGGGTCATAAGGCTTTGAAGCCAGTTTGAGGGAGTGCAACTTCAGATATCAAACCCTTCTGGTGCCTCAGACCCTGAGGTTATCTGAAAGCTTCTCAAAGTTGCCTGACATCCCTTCATTTTAGCCCTGTTCTTGAGGGAAACAGTAGTAAATTGGATTCTTAAAAATGCCTCTGTCAAAGTGTGCATCCTCCCAGTGAAACAGTAAGAAGCTTCTTATTGTGACTGGTTTTTATGAATTGTCAAGAATTCCTGGATACATGTTTATGGTATGACACAAGCCAAGATAGTCTGATAATCAAAACTAATGCTTATGTTCTCTTCTTGGGCTTATGTTTCTTTTCTAGATTTTATGCTTAAGGGAACAAAACACAATTAAGCACCGTGTGAGACTTAAGTAGGCAACCTTTTATACCAAATTGCTAACCTACTATTAATGTTAAATATTTCCAGGGAAATATACCTTCCATTCCAATTAAGTTTAAAACAAGCAGCTCCCTACCTTTGCTTGCACAATACTACAAATTTAAAATTCAGTTATGGAGGCAAGTTTTACTCTAATTATTTCACACCATTTTATATGTGACCTTAGGATAAATATTTCTTAGAGAAGATGCAGTGGAAGGGTGTAAAAAAAGTGGGATTTAATGTGATTAAACCCTTCTGAAATGAACATAAATGTTTTCACCAAGTTAATATAGATATAGGTGAATATGTTGAACGAATAGAGAAGCTGAACAGTGACTGCAACGAAGTTTAATTTGTGTGCATCAGCTATGTTTTTCTGCCAAAGCAATGACGTGCAACCAGTTCAGTAAACCTTCTTAAGGCTAAAACAAATTGAAGTGCAAAATTTTTCATGTATTTGAAGGTCCTTGTTTTCTACAGTGCACTGAATTTTTGAGCACTGTAGTCTTTTAGAGAATTAGACTTGATGTACATGGAGATGACATTGTTTCCACCAAAAATACATCAAAATTTTCCACTTTTCTGTGTATTTAGTGGCTACAATGAAATTTTAATTATCCAACAATGGATGCTATTTCAGTATGCAATAGCAATACGTGGAAAAAAATTATTTGCTTCATGTACATTATTATGCAATTATTTTTAAGATGAAGAGGTGTTTTAATGCTGAAGGTGAGAGGAGTTACACTTTCTCAAGTATTACACAATGACCTTTTTTCAAAGTCCTCTTAAGTCATCACTAGAGAGTTGATGATGCTCTTACAAAACACTCAATTATTGATTTTTAAGCACTTTTAAGATTCTTGAGATGAAGCTTATACGCTTGTGTAGTTTAGAAGATGCACCACAACTTATGCTTTGAAAAAGATGCCAGATATTTATGGTTGTATGTCACACATGAGCTCCCAAGGAAGTACTCTTCTAGTTGAAGTGCAGTCAAATAAAAAGAATAGAAAAAAGTGAAATGCTTTAGCAATAATTAACAGTACCTAAATACATCAGTATTTAAAACTTTATAGACATAACAACATGAAGTAAAAATTGTACTTTTCCTTCCATGTAATTTATTTCTTAAAATATTTCTAAAAATCCTTAGAAATTTTGGTGGAAAATTCCTTTAATTCATCCATGGAGACAAATGTCAAAACAGAAAATGGTGTTTAGTCTGTGGCATACTGCGAATTACTTTTGTTGTTGTTATTGTTTAATTGGGGTGGGGTTTTTTTAGGCTTTTTTTTTTTTTTTTGCATTAGGGAAGTTAGCATACAGCACGGCTACTGTATAATGGGGTTCTTATGTGGAAGTGTCTGTGAAGTAGTGGCATTTTTACATGCTTGAACAGATGTGGATTAAATTTCCCAAACAGAGAACATAATCTCATTCACATAAATGGATAATAATTTTCTTTCAAACTGGAGACATTTATTATGATATTTATATTTGTCTTTAGACTTCTGAATATGTTGGAAATTCATAGTCACTATGGATTTCAATATGGGTTGGGAGCTAGTTGTCCATCTTTAGGCATTTTTATATCTGTCAAAATCATAGTTTTGACTCTGAATTGGATTTTGCCTTTCAAAAACATAAGGATTAAATCAGTTTTTTAATTTGTAAGAATCCACACTCTAAGCAAAACATTTATTTTGCAAAAGTACGTATCTAAATAAATTTCTGAAATTATTTACAAATACTTCTGATTTTCATTTTTAGACTAAAATTCAGAGATTGTAGGCAGACACACTTGTATTCATTTATGTGTTTTGTGATGAAATGTCAAAAACCCATCATTTATATACCAATATATGAGGTATATTTACTGAACTGTAAGTACTGATTGTACTTACAATTTTCAATTTCTGTTTGTGCTAGCTTTCAGAAATATTCAAATAATTTTCTATTTCTTTGTTGATAATCTGGTCCCTAAAATATTTTTAAATAGAGTGAGCTGTAATTTTTGATCACAGAAACTAAATCTGGTTTGCTTAGAATTGCATAGACAGGACTGAAGTGGAATAATTTACTCAGGAATTTTTCTTTTATGAATAATGAGAATTTTAAAATTATGACAATTATTTTGCAGATTACTAAAAACACTATTAATGGACTAAATTTAGGATTACTATTGTAATTACTATTATTGCTATTATTATTAAATATGCTACTTCTCTTACAAAATTTTTTAAGTCACAATAGTCAGTTTTCATCAATGAATTATTCTACTGATTTGTAAATATCTTCATACATAATTATTTTCACATTGCAACTTTTTGATAGAGGCTGGGTTGTGCAATATATCTGGGTGAATAACAAGGATAGCTCAAAATTGGGGAAATCTTAAATTGGAGAACCAAAACCACTACAGACAGATAATGTGATGTCACATGTACAGACAGAAGGATCAATTTCATGTCCATATGTCTAAAAAACTGGATGTTTCTTCAGAGATTTCTGAGGAACAACCAGCCGTATGTGTGATTTCATGACTGAGAAATTTCCCTTGCAGGCTCTTTTCTGTCTTGTTTCTCTGTAGCTTCTATGTCACAGACTATGAACAGCCACGTAGTTTGGAAAAGGGACACTCGTGTGCTTTGGCATGACTGCTGGATACTGGGCAGGGAAACCTTCCAGGTGAAAGGAGAGATTTGTTCTTTCCCATAAGCAAGTCATCAGGCATAATTAGAGTAATAAGCTCGGCAAAGCCTTCTGGGGTTCAGCACAGAGTTGCTGAAGTTCTCATTTAAATAATATTGCTTATTACAGACATCCCCATGTCTAAAAAATGTAAAGATCTTAATTTTCAAAGAGGAGAAATGAAAAGCACTCACTTCTATGACGAGTTGCAGGAAGTCAGCCTTAAGATATTGGCAAAATCGGAATGACATTGTGCAGATAAATAACAGACCATTTTGTCAGATTCCATTTTACAGCTGCCTGTGCTGTTAAAAAATTGTTCTACTGCTTAAGAATATTACTTTTTTAAAAGGGCTCAAAACTGCTTTTAAAAGTGCTTTTTTTTTAAAAAAATAGAACATACTGAAGCCTTTCCCCAGACTTTTCTATTGAAAAAAAACCCAACAAAACAAAACAAAGTCAACACCACCCAACTGAGCAACCCCTCCACACCGAATGTCTGTGTGGTGCTACCAAGGGCTGATGATCCCTGTTCTCACAGCTGAACCTGGCTGTGATGTTGAAGGGCAGAGGGAGGTATGCTACGTAGCACCCTAATTGTTATCTTGTTATGCAACAAGGACAGTGTGTAATTCTGAACAGCATTACTGGGCAAGGGTGACATTCTTACAATCCTCCTACTTTTATGTCATTTGTCCCGGTAAATCACTCTCTAACTTACAGTCTTGCTGAACCTGTGTGGTATACTGGTTCACCACCTACAGAAATGAGGAGCTGGCTGAAGTGAAGATTATAACTGCAGGCCGTGGATGCTGGTTAAAATTCTCTATTATGCTCTATTGGCATTTCATAACAGAGAATGGATGGATTAAAAATGTCTGCTGATTGCTATACAGCTGGGACTTTTTAACAAAACGGCTGCATACTTGTGGTACACCAAAGAGCTAAACTATGTTCTCAGAAGCACTTAAACTGTGAATCTATGAAGATTCTAACTGGCAGGGATGAGGTCTCAGCTTCTGTCCCTCAGTGTGCTGGGTTATGTTCCTTGTGTGGGTGATGTTTCTGGGAAGTATGGAAAAGTTCTGGGAGTCTGGTTGATGCTTTAAGTTTTAGCTTTCATATTTTCCAGATTCTGTACTGCTTTAGTATAACTCTGAACTTCATATAAAGTGGTCACAAGTTCTCTTCACAGTTTAGTTAGACAAAACAATCCTTTTCCAGCCCAACAACTGGTGCAGCTTCAGGCCCAAAAACTGTAAACAGCAAATTGAGGAGAGCAATCTGGGAGGATGGGACTTAACCTGTAGCTGTAATTGGACAATTAACCCCAATATGTAAATGGACCAAAACTTATAAAAGTGTCAAAACTCGTGACCAGTTGTCCATCTTGGGTCCATCTTGGGTCCATCTTGGGTGTAGCCGTGGCCAGGCTCTTGTACTGCCCAAGGTGTATCCTTTGAAAGCCTTTCTAATAAATACTTACTTTATTGCTTTAACACTGACTAGCCGCTGTTCCAGGCAGCCTCTCTAGGCATCATAGTTTGATATGGTGAAGAAAATTACAATGCACTCTGCAGCTTTCTGTCTCTGTTTTTTCACACACATTCTGTTCAGCTACAGTAAAGCAAAATACACCATATTGCATAAAACTATCACAAATATTTGAATTGGATTCTCTTTTCAATTTGAGGGCTTTGTTTACTCAAAATACTACGTCAAATAAGTGAACTGGAACTCACAATTAACACAGCTTATCAGGCCAAATCAAGCCCAACACTAAATACAGTTATTGCTACCATCCCATCAGTAGTGTGTGCTGTGTGAATTCAGATCTAGCAAAATTCACTTTGACTTATAGCGCAAGATAAAGTTTTTCCTGACATCTCCATCAACATTTTACAAAACTTTTCACTGATATTCTGAAGTCTTATATGAAAGTCTTACGCAAAATTTCAGACTGCAAAAATGTAAATTATCTATTATTTTGCCTGTGCCCATTTCTTCTGTTTATCTAGTGTTGATGTGATGATTTTATTTTTTACTGCACATGCTTTTTGTTTTGCCTACCTCTCTGTAACTCCTGTAGATGAAACCTCCAGGTGATATTCAACATCTCCCCTCCCCCTGTTCTTCTTCCCAGTTTCAGTGAACATAAAGGTTGTACACAATGTAAAGGTTTGCCTTCTTTGGTACAAAACTAAATTACACTGTGTGCTTTTCTAGTCCCATGAAAAGACCTCTATACCGCACTACTATTACCTACACCACACATCATCCAGGACAGCACTTCAGTTATCATACCAGACAATATTACTGAGCTCATTCTTCTGCATAATTGCCATCCCTGTGGAAATTTTAGTCAGAACAAGAAAAATTATATGGGTTAGACTAGTTAGACTAGTATCAATAAATAAAATAAAAATGGGAACTTTTGTGCCAAATTGGTATTGACAAGGTAAATTTTGATTTAGAATTAGTGAAATGTGGCCTACTCCAATAGTGACTCACAAAATTTGACCTAGGTTCTTACCGTCTTCATTCCCTTAAATTTTTAATTTCTTAAAAATTTCTTAAATTTCATTTCTTATGTAAAAAAAGAATATTAAAAAAAGAGAACTGAGACCATCCTCCCTTTTCATGTTGAAAATCACTCAGCTGATGGCTATTGAGGGAATTGATCAGCTCTTGCAATTTTCCCGATCTTGTCTTCAGGGGTGCTAGATGTGGCTTGTTTGATATTTAACACTTATGATAGCTTTCTCTTTTAAAATAATGGTTACTATTTCACTATTAAAAACCCCTGCTATTAATAAGTAGAATGTGACACTATCATCATTAGCCTAAGTAAACATGAAAGCTTTTTTTTTCCTTCTTGTTATTCACTAATTTATCATAACAGTGATAAATAGGATGAACGTGATTTTGTATTCGTGATGAGGTGAGTTTTGTTTTATGTTCCTCTCTATTGTGATGTGTAGTGTTTTCACAAGAATTGCTTCTGGAGATGTTGTTACAAATAAGAGAGGTCTTCTGAACATACTCCTGTTATATTACACTATTAAGCATTCAGAACAGCAGATGATATCCATATGGAAAGCAAGAAAAAATATAAGAAATGCTATATTCAGACAGAAAAAGAAACTGTGTTTAGTGGTCTTGCAAAAGCACCACTATGGTTGGCAAGAATACTTTTCATGTTGACAGTCTTTGCTCAGAAGTTTAAGCCTAAATGCTCATCAAGAGTCAATTGCACTCTTCCCATAGACATGTTCCTCTTGGAAAAGCTGAGGGATGCTTGTCAGCCAGAATGGCAGCACAGATTTCTCTGCTATATTAAACCTAATATAAACTGCTATTTTTTAAAGGCACAGTGTGGGTACTTTGAGTTGCCATGCTAGCATTTTCCTGAAGCGATCAGTTCCCTACAAGATTATGTGTTTTCATATGTTTGGGGTTTTTTAAAGAAAATGCCAGAAATATTTGGTCTCTCTTAGCTCTGTTTAGGGACATGCTTGTGCTTTAAGGAGAAAACTCTGAATTTAAGCTCCATAAGGGCTTTCTAAATGAGCTTGCAAAATTTGATAGGCTGCACAATCCACTAAGTCACATTTATCTGACAGCATCACGTGCAATAAAAGAACTATTGCTAGAAAAAGCCACAGGATAAATTAGAAACCCTTAGAAGTTTTAGTAAATTATCTCTAATACTCTTTACTTACTACACTGTTGCAGCAAAGTGGCATGGGAAGACTACTGAAGAATCTAAGCTAGTTTATGCGGAAACTATTTCTGTATCATCAGGAGCCCTCTGGAGAATCATAAGCTACTAGGAAGCACACATTTGTTAGTACATGGTGAAATCCCATCTCTTTGCTGAAGGTATTGAAGGAATTTTACGGACACTGGCTCATTTTTTTGGTGACCTGAGCTCTAAAAGAAAAAAAAATCTGTGCAGCCTACAGTTGCTCTTTTCTAGTAAGGATGGCAGCTAAAACAATCAGATAAGCACTGGTTCAATCATCCTTGTTACTTTGCTATTTACTACTAGAAATTAGGCCAGCATCCTTGACATTGGTCATCTCTAAGAGGTAACACCTTCTTTTTTAGAAAAATCATGGCTAATTACATTTTCTTTAATTTTTCAAGCTTTCAGCTTTGAGGTTTAGTTTACTCCCTTTTTTGCATTTGCTGGTGTGGATGAAATATTCAACTCCAGGATATAGATATGTATTTTATGGACATCCCTATTTTTACTGTGTGATTCAGCCAAAATACTTGAATATTTTATCTTTTTACCACTGTAATTTGTTTATGGGTTTTTTTTTAAGTAATTTGACTTCATGTATATAAATGTAGAATCCTTGTGTATGAAGTGTGTTATGCATGGCTGTAACAATTTCCTTATTGCTTATTTCTGAACATTGCCCAAGAATATTCTATCAAACTAACCAATATATGTAATGTACACCCCTTTTACTATCCTAAGGTAGAGATATGAGTGGAATATTTAGCTTTTAAGTGATTTTAGGTCTGGCTGAGTGCACAGGTGCTTCTTTGCAGGTGTATATTACTTCTCCTTTTCATCTATGCTATCCAAGGAACGTGTACCAAAGATGGCATGTTTATGGTCATGACATGGACTTCCCAGAGAGGCAAAGGTAATTTTTATCCTGTTAGTTTTTGAAATTAATATTTTGTCATCCTGTTAGGAGACCTTGATGGTAAAGAATGGCATCCAGGCCAGACAATAAGGCAAAAAACCCTATTATGTCAACTTAGAAGTCCTCCTTGGTAGGTTTTTCTTTGACTTGTACTAAAGTGCTACCCCCAAAATATTTGGTACGTTTTTTTGTGCAATGAATTGGATTTACACAATTAAATTAATAATCAGAATTGGTAAAACAATTGACGTTAGAAGAAAGCAAGCAAGAAAGTTCCATAACTGAGGTATGTTTTTATTTGTATCTTCCTTGTCCAAAGGGGGAAAAAAGTCACAGTGACTCAGGGGACTGTGGTTAGTAAATTTTAGCTTTCCTTTGTAAAATGTGAAGGAAAACATCTTTCTTCCTTAGGCTATCATCAAAAACATACAGATGATAATATAAAGATTCAACAGTTTGCAACAGAAACATCCTGAATAAAGTACCAGATTGCAGAGATTGTAATCTTAGATATAAAGAGACTTATATTTTTGGGCTTTTCTGAGGCAAATCTACAATCTGAGGAATTTTATGACATTCTGAGCTTCTGTTCTTATCTGCACTGGATTCTAAGTGAATGAGAAGATTTTAAATTTTTTTTAAAAATGTAGTCTGGCCTGTTCACAATGGGACTCCAACATTTTCTGTTAGAGCATAATTTATCAGGAATTTAATTAATCTCCAGTTCAAACTGTAGTACAGGCCTCTAAATTTAAAAAGAAAAATAACACTGAAAGAGACCTAAACTTAGAATTACAATAAATAAAATATATGAAAACATAAATTAAAGTTACAAAAAACAAAGATGAACCCAAACCAAAATTGGAAAAAGGAATGTCAGTCAAGCCTGTTATGCTCAAAAGCCAAAAATGATTGGTTATATCTTAGGTTAATGGTATAATGTAATTAAACACTCTCTGTCCTATAAAACATAAACTGTAGCTTTTATATTGCTGTTTTTCTTAGAGATGTTTACTTCTTGTCCTTCCCTCTTTCTCAAGCTAGATATGATTTTGAAACACAAACAAAGGAATGTCAATTCCTTTGGCCTCTGTTCTGCCATTCCATTGCTGAAATTCTGCCCAATTTAAAATTTCCATTCAGAGTGAGTGGCATTTGTTGAACTGGTGGTTGTTGTTATTACTATTTTATGTTATTTTAACACTCTTTTGCGAAAGTCATGGACTTGTGCAACCCTTGCTGTGCCTATGCATGAGATTTTAAAAAGCAGCTGCTTCTGTGGATCTTTTTCACAATAGTATGGTTTTTTCCTGAAGACACTTTGGCCCTCACAAAAAAAACCCTTTTAAGTCTTGGTCTGTGATATTTCCAAACTTGTATGTGGAGTAGGTACCACCCAATTTAATACTATGCCAACCTAAGGAACACAGAGACCAAATAAAAAGGTACAGTGAAGAGTAAATAAGATCAGAGGAAGATTTTTCAATATCTCTACCACCTTCTGCTCCTTTAAAACTATATAGGATGTTGTACAGACTTTGTCTTCAAAATGTCTGCTCTACATTGCACTTTTTATGATCAGAATTA
Organism: Pyrgilauda ruficollis; assembly: GCF_017590135.1. Classification (NCBI taxonomy): domain Eukaryota; kingdom Metazoa; phylum Chordata; class Aves; order Passeriformes; family Passeridae; genus Pyrgilauda; species Pyrgilauda ruficollis. Next base: position 6,857,850 of record NW_024519206.1, on the reverse strand, counting down.
ATAGGCAGAATAATGTGCACAAGGAAATAGATGGAGCAGAATGGCTTATGAGGGTTTCTTATGTAAAAAGTGTTTTTCAGATTTACAGTAATTTTTTTCAGCCTGCAGTGCGTTAGAAAGCAAGATAAGACCATAGAATGTTACTATGCTACAGGAATCCTTCTTGCTCTTTGGGACAGTACACGTCCTGTTTGCTTATTAAGGCAGCAGCCAGTTCTCAGAAGGTGTCTTATTTTACTTATAGAACCAATTTTTTTTTTGACATGCATTAATAGAAAGCAACTGGAGAATACTTCTATGGTTCTACAGTCCTGAAAAGACTAAAATTGTGTGAATTCATAGCAATATATTTCAGAGAGCAAGAGCTCGGCAGCTTCCTTTAACCTGCAGTCATTCCACCTTCCTTGCTTCCCTATGGTGAATCTGTGGCAGTAACAGCAGCAGTTGCAGATGGAATTAGAGCACATTTGGCCCTTGTCACTTATATCAGGACTTGAATTCCACCTCCTGCTTTCAGTTCCTTTTTTGTTTGATTGATTGATTGATTGATTGAATGTGGGATATTTTAAAATATTACTCTTCAAAATAGGAAAAAAAATCTCTATGACAAAATAAAGTCCAATAAGAGCCAGTAACTTCATGCCTTATTAAAACATAGTACTTTTAAAAATGAAAATCCTAACATTCAAAGATGGCATGTTCTTCCCTTCTCCCCTCTTTTTCAAATACTGAAAACTAATGAATTGCAAAATTGTGAATAATGGTAACCTTGCGCACTCTATGTGGAAGAAGCCTCTAACATCAGAGCTGAGTTTGGTGACCCAATATAGCTAGGTCAAAGAAGAAATGAAGTCCTGAAACATTACTGGAATCCTCCCAGCATGCAACATTTGTCCCTATTATTGATCCTTGGTATACTTGCAAGAGCCTAATTTTCCTTTTTTGAAAAACAGGTATAATTATTGTTTCCTATCTTGTGAACAGATTTTGGGCCGTGTAAAAACAAGTTTTTAAGCACATTAAATTCACCAAATGAAAAGATTACTTCCTGCTTCTAAATGTTCTGTGTTTTATAATTATAAGAGTTCAAATGATATCTCCTTTGTGGCATTTATTATTTCGGTGAAGACTTGCACAATTTGCCTGGTGGGACTCACATTTTTCCTCCCAGGGAAGAATTTCCCTACCACATGACTCAACATAGCTGTTTAGTCCTCAGTTTAAACCTTGCAAACATTGGCTTTTCCCAGCCACTGTCTACCTACAGCTTTCTGAACTTCATTTTCTCTTTTGGCCTCTCTGCCTGCGTGTGTCATGTAGTGCTACCAAGGACTAGCTCCTTGTCTTTATTGCTGTCCTTTCCTGATTTCCATGCTCTCCTCAACCACCTTTCATAGATGCATCCCATCTTTGGCTCTTTGTAATACAGTTTATCCTGAGTGTGAGATTGGTTGATCTCGGTAGCTCTCTAATACCTGTAATAGCCATAAAAGCAGTAATGACAGCCTGCAGTGCCCCACCTTTTCTTCTTACTTTTTGCTTTGGATGGGAAAAGTTCTAATGGAAAGCTGAAGAACCTCATGTATTTTGTTCTTTCAAGCGCTGCTTTAAAACTTCTAATTTAAAATGGATCTGCTAGGCACAGATAGAAGTGATACATAGCTACTGTCTATTTTGTTACCTCTGCCTCTCAAGGATACTGGGTTTGGATGTGAGGGAGAACACATTTTCATTTCTGTCTTGATGACCAAACAGCTCTGCTCTCTAGGGCAGAGACGACCATTTTTGTTCAGCACCTTCACAGGAGCAGCAAAGCCCGGCTACGAAGGCCGGCATACTCGGCAACTAAAAACAGAGAACATATTAAATATGGAAAAAGTGAGAACATAATGCATATGATCTCGTTATCTTCACTAAAGTTAACATAGTCTGTTCTCCTACATTATCTACTCTATAACAAAATACACACCCTACTGCAAATGGGCACAAAAAATTTAATTCCTCGCCTGAACACCAATGGCAACACATGCATGCCTCAGCCTCTTAATAGCACAGCTACTTCCTGATTAACCAGAGACTGGGGCAGAGTTTGCCTCTGAAACAACATTTACAGTGAGCTTTTCAACTAATGTCTTGGTTTATTTAGTTCTTTTTATCATTTTACGGAGTCTTTGCTTCTTAAAAAACCCTAAGAAATACTATTCTCTGTCTTTTAATTTTTTTTCTCTTAGTAATCAGCATCTGCTTTCAGTATCTTGTCATTTTATGTGCATGGAGCTGTTTAGATTTTGTACCTTTCTTTGTCTCTTCTGTTGCTTGTCCTGGAATATTCAGGCGTTGTGCACAGCCATCTGGGCTTAGGGATGGTACACAAGTGGAAGTAGATGGCTAGGTCCTAATGGTTATGCATGTTTATTATTTCAAATGTACATATATCCAATATAATATTAATATAGCCATTGCCTGCTAATAGTAATAGTTTTGATTACTGCTGTAACTATCAAAATTCATAAATGAACAATTGTAGACAGAGGTAATATTTTTTACTAACCCAGCTGATGCAGTTGCTAAAAAAGAGGAAATAGGCTTATGGCCCTTCTTTAACTCTACAAGCTTGTTTGGGTTTTTTGTCATTATAGGCAGTCGTTTAATAAATGGCATTGCTTTTTCCTACCAACCCCTTGCTGCTATGTTAATATCTGTGCTCAAGCTCTGAGCATGTCCAATAGTGATCTTGAGTGAGAGTCTGTAATTCTGAAAGGGCACGTTGTGTCATCTTTGTGTCTTCTGGGTTTCAGGAGGGTTTAAAGGATGACCAAAACCATTTAATGTGTACTAAACAACTTATAAATGAGAGATTTTCCAGCAAACTTAGTAAACACAATCTTTAAGCATTTCTCTTCCTGTTCCTTGCTTCATGTTTGCCTCAGATTATAACTGCATCAAGAGATTTGAGGTTTTCTACAAACTCTATGAACTACAGTGGGGCAGAAATCTCACAAAGTATGTGAAGGATTCTGAAGTGTTTGCATGATTGTCTCTTGATACCCGTACGAGAGGACATGCAAATTACAGCCATCTGTGAGATTATGCACAAATTCTTTTACTGGCCTGATATTCAAGTGACTTCTAGGCTACTTGATTATCAGTTTATCTTGGCTGACTGTTTCATTAATTTACTTGCAAGGAGAGAAACCTGGAAACTCCACTGACCCTGCAAGAACCCATTGCAATTTACATTTAATGTTTTAACTTGGTTTGCTCTTCCAGCGACTCATACATTGCTATATTAGGTCCTGGACTAGTATAATTTTTATTTTATTTTGATTTTCTCAGTTGGTAAGGAAATGAGTATTGTTGTGATGGGATTAAGATGATTTATACAACTCAATCAAGAAGTCTTTTGAGTTTTGTCTAGTATTTTGCACTAGAGCACTGCCTGATTCTTCAGTGTTGGCACAGAGAGCTGAGAATTCATCCTGATCACGGATTCACAGTTCTAGATGATTCACTCTTGTTGTGTAGCAATTGTCATTGAAATTAATACATATGAGTAGCATTTTTGCTCCTCAAAGATTCAGAAGGAACTAGATTAGGAAAATCCAAGGAGCTAGATGCAGCTAGTATCTCCACAATCAATAGAAACAGACTATTATTGTCAACAGTACTTCTTGAGTTAAGAACTCAGTGCTCATTATCTCACTTTATAGGTACAAAACCCCCAGTGAGATGACAGTGTAGGTGCCTGTGTAGGATTACCCAGAAGACCATTAGGAGATCCAGAACAATACTGAGGTTACTCTGCTCCAACAGCTCCAACAACTGGGCCAGTGCTCTAAGTGAGTTGTCAAGCATTTTCCTTTCTAAAGCTTTCATACTTTGAAGTCTTGGTTATGATGAAGGCTGAATATATTATTAAACTTAAGTTACTTTTCATCTTTCAGGGAATTATAGAATGGTTTAGCTTGGACCAGGCCTTAAAGGTCATCTAGTTCCAACCCCCTTGCCATAGACAGGGATACCTTCCACTAGACCAGATTACTCAGAATTCCATCCAGCCTGGTCTTGGACACTTGCAGGGATAGGATATCCATCACTTCTCTGCAAAACTTGTTCTAATGCCTCATCACCCTCATAGCAAATAATTTCTTCCTAAAATCTAAAGTAGCTCTCTTTCAGTTTAAAACTGTTCCCACCTTGTGCTGTCACTGTATGCCCTTGTAAAAACTCCCTCTCCATCCGTCTCATAGGCCTCTTTATGTATTGGAAAGTGCTAGAAGGTCTCTCTCCCTGGAGCCTTCTCTTCTTCGGGTAGAACAACCCGAAGTCTCTCAGTCTGTCTTCATATGATAGGTTCTCAAATCCTATGATCAACTTAGTGGCCCTCTCTAACAAATCTACATCTTTTTTATTTTGGGGGCCTTGGAGCTGGATGCAATATTCCAGGTGAGGTCTGCCCAGAAGAGTGTAGAGGGGAGGAATTGCCTTTGATCTCCTAGTCACACTTCTTCCTGGAGCCCAGGGCATGGTTGGCACACATTGCAATAAAAGATTTGTTTGGAATTTTAATTTCTTGCACTCATTGTGAAATATTTTTATTTTTGTTTTCCTCTGTAGCATAATTTTCTAGTACATAAAGGTTTTCTGAAAATTGCCCTGTATTGCATTATCAGGTAAACAGACATTGAAAAGCAGTTGGTTATGGGGGCCTCTAGGTTTGTAATTCTAGGTCTAAATGACAATGCAATGTGCTGTTAATTCATACAGTCAAACACAAACAACACTGTTGTTTTCTTTCCTTTTTTCATTGAAGAAACTTGTTTGCACGTACTTTTAATTCCATGTCTTGTAGTTTCACATATGAATATAATCACAATTTTTTTTCTTCCTACTGGAACGTTCCTTTTTCCTGACTTAAGGTTTAGTCCTTGATGCTGCATTTGAAACAAAGGCTTTACAGAAAGCCATAATGTTGGGCAAGTATCTGCCCTATTAATTTATCTGGATTTTTCTTTTTAATTCTGATGTTATATACTATTTTGTTACAAGACACTATGACACATCATGATAAAATAAGCACTGTTAATCTTCTTAAAAGTCAGTGTCAAGAGGTTAAAATGTGGTCAAGGGTTAATTTACCAGACAGAAATCTCATTAGGTTTTCATGGATTTGCTGTAGTCAGTCACAAATGTAGTTGTTATTTTAATGAGTCTTCTATAGACTATGTTTTAAAAGTTGCTGCCCAACAGTTGTTTGGATGGAGGGCATCGTTTTTGTTGTCTGTCAGGCCCATCAGTGACATCAAAGTTTACTGGGGAAATGCCTGGAAGGAATGGATAAAGCAGAACAATTTCCAAAATCTAGTAAGGTTTTTTTAAATGTAGCTTTGAAATGTACCTGCATATTACGCTCCAGTTGTGACTATCCCTTTTCTGAAGGATTTTCTTTGGTATAAGCATAATTTTATGAAGGTGTCCAAAAGGTTTATTTTTGTCATCTTAAAGTATTTTTGAGTGTATTTCCATGTCTTCTTTTCAAGTAAATTGGTTATCTTTATTTTTTATTCTTTTTTAAAATTTATTATTGAACTTAGATTTTATCCTATTTGATTATGATGGTTTATTTCTTGATTTGAAAATGTGCTTAAACTCTTTCTACATTTTCCAGAAGAAACCAGTATTTATCGAATCTCCTCTTTGCTCTGTCCGGATTTACTTTTATTTTTTTACATTACAGCAATTATTTGTAACTTCATAGTGTGTCAATTTGAACAGAAAATATGTATTTCCTTGTCCATTTCAAATAAATGTGTGAATTATATATTGCCATTAAGAAATGGAAATCATATATAATTTTCAATATATAGTGAAGCTTTATAGAGTAGTTGAACATGTCTGTTTGTAAAAGAGAACTAGTATCTTATTTCTAAAGCAGTATTATTAGAAAAGTAGATTGAAAAATAATTTCTTATCGTAAAATAAATTTAGCACATTTTTTTTACATTTTCAATTTGGTAAAAAACTGTTTCACCTTTTCAACTAAAAATGCAAGTGTTTTTGAAGTTAATTTTTCAGTTTCTAAAAGGATTATTTAAAAATAAAAGATATTTAAAAATACAGTACTATTAACAGTAATGTTTTAACCACTCTTTCCAAAAAGAGTAGTTAAAACATAAAAACTTTATAAAAACCCCAGAAATTGCAAGAATTTTGAACAAACATGTAAAATTACCAAGTAATTACTATGCCTTCACCAGTTAACATATGAGACAGTTACAACTGATGAGGATACAAAATTGCAATTCAGCACACAGAACTACATCTACAGCATCCTCCTCTTAATAGTTAATGAAGTTTTTCTGAGTACCACTCAGCACAGTGGATGAACAAAGATGAGGATAAAGAGGGCTTCAAAACAGCTTTACTCTTCCTTTCCTCCCTAGCATGTGTAACAGGGCCAGAGAGAGGGAGGAGGGAAGGCAGAGATGTGTGGCATGAGGAGGAACAGCAAGCATACAGTGCTTCTCCTGCCAGGATGCATTTACTGCACAGCTTCTCCTGGAGTTACAGCCCAGCCGGGACCACAGAGAGCTCGGCTGTTTGCAGAGAGTCGACCTCCTACGGCTCAGTAAAGCAGGATGCCAAACCTGTGCACATGGAGGGTGCTGGTGGTATGTGCTGGAAGGTGGCCATGGTGCTGTGCCAGATTTTGTAAGGTGCAGGTTGTGATGTAGGGAAGTGCAAGGGGGGACCCAGCCCGTGTGAATTTCATAGGCGATTCCTAATATGTGATGGCGCTGTGGTAACTTTGGAAACTTCACTTGATGTTGGTTTACGTACCTTGGCTGACTGACACACCAACAATTTTTAGTGCACTGTTTAAAGACAACAAAATCCATTACTGATTTTCTTTGGAAGAATATGTGGTGAAGTCTAGTGTTTTGGGAGCTGGTTGATGCGTGGCTCAGCATATCCATCCGGTGGGGTGGGTGGTCAGCTGGAGACAGTAGCTTATTTGGCTCTGCTGGTCCAGGGGTTAAATTGGCCACTTGCTTCCCAGGGTCATATGTGTAGCCACAGCCTTCCCATAAACTCAGCAGCTGCTCCAGTCTGAGTATGAGTACAAATAAGAAAATGATGGCCTCGTTAGAGAAGCTGTGAACGCCCCATCCCTGGCAGCGTTCTAGGCCGGGCTGGATGCGGCTTTGAGCAATCTGGTGTAGTGAGAGCTGCCCATGGTAGGGGGTAGAATTACCAATTATTTTATCACAAAAGTGGCTTACAGGAACAGCAACTGAGAGACTTGGTCAAGAACAGAATAAAATTATTATAGGTTTTTACATTTAGAATAACATTATTCTCATGTAATTGCAGGTATGCTGGGATGGGTGTGTGAAAACAGAAGGAGCACGAACACAAAAAACATGTGGTGGATGTTTTCCCTGAGAAGGTCATATGGGAAGGTCAGGAGTGGTGGGAACATGGTACTTCGCTCTTCCTCAGCTGGACTGGACAAGTGAGTACAGATAGTGTGATCAGAAAGGAGGACAATCAAAGTGTTGTGGCAGAGAGTAATATGCTCCAGAATAGAGTGTAATGAAACAATTATAGTTTTTGAAACAAAGTACTACAGAAGAGGTGACCTGAATATTGTTAAAACCACCAGAGGGAAATTATGCAAAAGCAGGTTTCTTTAGCTGGCTTTACACCATCAGCTATAAAGAGAACCCTCAGAAACGGCTGAGTGAGAAGCTAGACTTGCTGGCTTTGGGGCTTTACTTGTTAAATGCTGAACTACATCAGATCATAGAAACCTGAAACTTTGTATCTCACAGCAAGACAGCGTCATGAATACCTAAATTTATCACCTGATTGCTGTAATACCTGGAATTTACTGCTCAAAAAAGGACAAATATAGCTGTTACGAAACCACACAAATCTGCTTTGGTGCATCCTGGCAGTTCAGAAAGGCAAGAGTTTTTGGACACAGCCTTCCAACAGCCACTCTGTCCAAAGAACAGAAAGCTTGCTTTCTTAGAGAAGTCCTGACCTTGGTAGGTCCTGGCACCATTACACCGAAAATTTCCTTAGATCCAGTGTATGTGTGCTGCCAAATTCTGTCCACAAAACCTAGAAATTATGTCATCCTTGTAGAAATAAAAATTGCTTTCTATGATTCAGTGAAAAAAAAAAAAAAAAAAAACCCAAACCAAAAAAAACCAACCTACCCCAAACCCGCCAACCAAAAACGTCCAACAAAAAAACCAAACCGAGAGCAACCATGAGCCCCGGGATGCCACCAGCTCCGGACAAAACGGTACGAAGCGTCTCTCGCCGCGCTCACCTCCGGGCGCCCGCGGCGCTTTGCGGGGCAGCTCTGCCGCCAGAAAGGGCGCGCGTGTGCGTGGGGGGTGCGTTTCGCTTTACGGACTCAGGGAGGCGAAACTTTTTCTTGAAATAAATTTATTTTTTGTGAATGGAAGGGGTTGCCTTGCCACCCGGGGGGGCGTAGGGGACGCGGCGTGCCCGCGGCAGGATCCCGGGACACCGCCGGGCACCCGAGTGCCGACTTCCGACGCGCTCCCCGGCCGGCGGCGAGGGTCGGGGCCGCGGCGGGAGTCGCCCCCCGCGGGCCGGGCGGGGCGGCGCGGGCGGGCGCGCGGCGATCCGGCGATCCGGCGGGGGGCGCGGGGAGCCAATGGGCGGCGGGGATCCGCCGGCGCGGCTCGGGGGCCCCTGGAGGAGGAGGAGAGGAAAAACCACGGGATTGAGCTCTGTCAGTGGCGCTCGCGGCTTCCAAGGGGGAAGTGCCGTGGAATAATTAATGTTTTTATTAAATTTGGAGGGAATTTTTTGCAGCCGATCGCCGCGCGTGGCCTTCAGGTGGGTCTTGCCCCGCAACTTTGTCCGCCGCCCCGCAGGATTGCGCGGCGGCGGTGGGGCTGCGGGAGCGATCCTGTGGGAGAAGGTGGCTGGTGCGCGGGGCGGGGGGGCCGTGTCTGTGTGTCTGTGTGTCTGTGTGTGTGTGTGTGTGTGTGTGTGTGTGTGAGGGCGGTGAGTGCGTGGCCGCCGGGCGCCGCCGCCGCCGCGAGGTGCGCGGCCAGCCCCGCGTTCGCCATTACGAGTTGAGCACACGCTTGCGAGAGCCGCGGCTGCCGCCGGCGCGGATCGCCCGCGGGTGCGGCGCGCAGTGTAAATAAAGCCCTGCCTCTCGCCCCGCTGCTGCCGCCGCCGCCGCGGAGTGCTTTTGCTCCGCGGTTTGCTGGCAGGAGCGTGTAACCCAGGTGAAGGCAGAGAAGGGAGGGTTGTTTTTATGAATGGGACTCTTTGAGGTTAATTAGGTATGCAAATGCAAGCAGTTCATTCATGCTTCTTTTTTTTTTTTTTTTTTTTTTTTTTTTTTTTTTTTAAATCTAAAAGCCATCTTGTATTCCCCTCTAGGCTGATTGGAGTCCAGATCCCGAGGAAATCTCCAGATCAAATGCCCAGTAAATAAAAACACTGAGCTAAGACTCGTGGAAGAGCCGCAGAATGGATGGATTTTATGACCAGCAAGTGCCTTACATGGTCACCAATGTGAGTGATCAGTTCAAAGTTGGTGTTTGTAAACTTGACTCCGACTTATTTCTGTGGGGGAGTTTTACAGACACAGTCTCTGCTTTGTTATGGCTGTAGGGGCAACTCTTCATCTGGGAGCTTTGCTTGCAAGATGAGCCTCTCTTCTTAGTTATTGCAATAAAGCATCGTGTTCTTTTAAAGACAGTTTTGGGATGATTAAAAAATCATGCACATGATTAGCGGATGAGGGAGGCGAGAGCAGCAGCAGCTGCATTCAAAGTTTCTGGCTGCGTTTGCCTGCAACGTTCAAAAGAATGAAGTTGAGGCAAACGTTAACCTTTTTTTTTCCTCTCTGTTTGTTTTTTGGTTTTTTTTTTTTTTTTCTTCTTTCAGGACTTTGCAAACAATTTTATGAGTAACACAGGGTAACAAAGCAGACTATTATAATTTCATGTCTGGGTTCTCCTGCATAGCTTATGCTATGGGGATTTATGGGCTATTGTGGAGGTTTGTATACTTTAGATGCTAAAAATACGATTGGTATTGTGTTGCTGCTTGAGCACATTATATATGTATTGTACAAATAGATGTCTACATAGATAGATAGAAATGTGTTGCATTTAGATATAGGAATCTTTGGGAGGATATTAGGTGCTCAGCAATATCTTTTGTTAGAAATTGAAGGCTGACAAGAAGTCCCTGTTTGAAAATGTAAAGAATTTATGCCAACTTTGCATATTCCTGATTAATTAAAAAAAGCCCAAAACAAACCCAACTAAATCTCAAACCTCAGATTTCTAAATTAACTGATCTTTCCTGTTTATAGAATCCGCGTGGGAGAAACTGTAATGAGAGACCGACAAATGTCAGGAAAAGAAAATTCATTAACAGAGACCTGGCTCATGATTCAGAAGGTGAGGGCTTGTTGTTCCCCCCCCCCCGGCCCCCCCTCCTTTTCTTACTAACGCAGAGAAGCTTTTTGAGAGCTCTTTATTTATTTATTTTGGAGATAAATATATCTAGATCAATCTGAATAAACAAGACAAGAAAACTACATTTACTAATGCAAAACAAACTGGCAAAAAGCAATAAATTTATAAAGTCGAAAGTCTTTCCTTGACTTACACTGTTGCATTTTGTGCACATGTGGCACACGGATGTCATGCACTGAGGCCAAGCCTTTGCGGCATCTAACACAAGTCATGGCACCTGGGTTTTCACCATCGGACCTCTTCATATTTAGAATGAATAAATCTCCCATCTTTTAATGTCCGTTTCCCTGGTATGTCTTCACTAGTGGTAGCAGGAGAGAATGTGGGTGTGGAGATTTGATTTTCACCAGCTTTACTGTATAGTCAGGGTTCTGGTGCCTGCTGGCCTGTTTCTCTTGTTGTATAACACTAACAGGGTTAAAAATCCAGGGAATTTCGATTAAGGGAGCCTAGAGTGGAGAAAGTTTTGGAGGCCCAAAGATTTGTAACTTAGTCCCATCAGTAGCCACTCAGGACTGTAGCTTGAGACCTGTAGGCTGGTAATAGCTGTTAACACTTGTTTAGGTTACAAGGTCTGTACTATGCTACGCCTACAGCCCTGACAGTACATGAGACATACAGGAAGATATGTAGAGGCCTATAACTTAGCCCTATGTAAATCTTATCAGGGTAAGAACACACTGACACACTTTTCAAAATCAATACTTGTCTGGAAAAGTAGATTCAAAAAAAAGCAACTTTCTGATTTTTCAGTCAAATAATTTCCCAGTGTGCATGTGGGCTATGAGTCCACAGGATAAATGAATAGCCACTGTCATTTAAGTAGATGTAAATAGTTATCTGTCAGCATTCATAAAAAAGGAAGTCTCTCTCAAAATACAGTAAATTAAAAATAAACCATTTGTTAGTTCAAATATCCTACTTAGTCTTAGCAAACAGAATTTTCATAACTGAGTTTCTGAGGCTTGCAAGTAAGCTGAATGATGCTCTGGTTTACACCCATTATAAGTAACTGATTTCAGTGCATTGCAAAAGATAAACTGCTGCAAAATTCAGCCCATGAAGAAAGTGGTTTTAGTTTTAAAGAAGTACAGTGAGTACAGCATAGAGGAAATAGTGGTGATTCTCATGTCATACGAAATAAAACATAAGGGGAAGTACAAAAGATTTCCCATTTCTCTTTTCTATTGCAGCATCTCAGGTCATGGCTTCAGAATTTTTATATGATAGTTATGACCCTACTATTAAAAATACTCAGTTGTTGCTCAGGCAGAACTGTGGAAGTCCAAGCAAGCTTTGTCTGGGGCAGATATTACAGGAGGAGGCCTGAATTGTATAAGAAGAAATTGTTCACCTGTAAGAAACATGATTTTTAACTTTTCTATGTGTTGCTGAATGAGCATTTTATACTACAGAGCTCTGTTAAGATTCTGGTTATTATTTCAAGTGCTGAAAATACAGTAAGTGCTTGGGTTTTTATTAATAGGTGTAGAAAAATCAGTAACTGATGCCTCGGAATACCTGCTTTTTCCGTACACTTGACTGCCAAACCAGAATTAATGTATATTGCTCTTAAGGAAAAATATATTTTTGAACCCATTTTAATCTTTTGACGAGATTAAATTTTATCTATGTCTTTATCTTTTTGCAGAACTCTTTCAAGATCTGAGCCAATTACAGGAGACATGGCTTGCAGAAGGTAAGGGAAAAAACTGCTTGTAAAAAGAGGAAAAACAACTCTGGAGGGGAAAAAAAAAGTCCTGAACTTGCTGTCTTAATGTTCAGCCCAATTAATTGAGCTCTAAAAGAGCCACCTCATGTGTCATGCATACATTAGAGCCTCTGATGAGTTTGTCTTTGGGGACTCTGGGGCTGCTCTACCCAGTGTCATCACAAATTACCAGGAGAAATTGCTTCCAGCTCACAATCACATCTGCTTTTGGCAAGAACTAATGCACCAAGACTTCAAGTTCTAAGCCTCTGTTCAGATTTTAATTGCAATTGATCAGGTTTATATTATTGTACCTCGAGAGACTACATACAGCCAGAACTGGGCTTGCTGTTTCCTTTTCAGCAGCACATATAATTATTTGGTGTTCTGGTGGAGTACTTTTCTGATGGCAGAAATTAGTTTCTCTGGGTTCATCGGGACGGGATGCTTCAAGATTTAAGTGCAAGTGTCTTCTTTCCACCTTGTTCACAGCACAGAACATTAGGTGTGTATGAAATACTTAACCAGTACTTTTTCTTTCTTTTCCTCTTTTTTTTTTTTCTTCCAGAAACCTTTAAATATTTTGCATGTTATTTTTGTCTTTGTATTTGTAGTTGTGAGATTCTGTACCGGGTGATTAGAAAATTAACATCGGTCTGCTTTACACATGCATGCTCTTTTAAGTATTTCAAAAAATCTTGCAGAGCACATTCTGGTGAAGAGACAAGGTTTAAGAACAATAATTTATAAATCTGAATTTTGAGTAATTGTTGAGATACTCATTTAACAGTAACAAAAATGAGCTGCTGCATTAGAACTTTAACAAGTTGCAAGGTATCTTTTTGCTTGTTCAAGTCTATTTGTTTTCAGCAACATTTTCTGATTTTTTTTTCTGTGATATTTGCAGTACTGTTTATTTGAAGCATAAAGATTTTTGTGCATTATCTCTTCTTAATATTTCTGGTAAATTTTTAATGTAAACTTCTGCATCTGAGATAGACATAAATTTGATGCAAGTTAAAATAATCTCTCCAGATTCATTCTAATTTAAATGAATGTGAGTATTCACATATGTTTAAATTTTTTCCTGTACAGGACTATGCACAGCTGTTTATAGAAGAGATGTTCTGTATTTGGTTTTTTTGATTTTTTTTTTTTTTTCTTTGGTTTTTTTGGTTTTTGTTAGGGGTTTTTTTTTTTTTGTTTTTTTTTTTTTTTTTTGGGTTGTTTTTTTTTTTTTTTTTTTTTTAGGTTGGTTTTTTTTTTTTTATTTTGTTTTGTTTTGGTTTTGTTTTAAAGGAGGGATGCTGGGGTAAAGTGCTTGCTGTTAGTGTTCATAGAAAGGGAAATATTGCTAACTACTTGTTTATGCCCTGGTTCTGTTTTAACAGCTTTTTGTGTGGTTTTTTTACCTATTAGTAAGTTGTGAGGTATTGTTTATTTTGATGACATTTTTATTCTGCTAGTATTAGTTTTTGTGTGGGGTTATTCTTTGTATAATCAAAAACCCCTCCTGAAATTAATGGAACAGAGGATATATTTTTGTGAACTAATACAATTCTTCCCTAATAATTGAAAACAGGCTGTCCTGAACTAAGATCATTTTTGCAGTATGATCAGCTGTAGCTGTCTCCCTGTGGGATTTTCCTAAGGAGCTCTTTACATTGTATCATCTCTTGCATGTTAGCAAATCAGAAACATGTTAAAATACTGCTCAAAAGATGCTATATTTTAATTTAGAGGTTAACTTTCAGTTTGATTGTTTCACTGGCGTGGATGGTTTTGTTTCTGAAAACTGGTTAAATTTCTTTGATCTTAAGTCAGAAAAAATACAGGCAGATTGATAATGCATGTGTAGATAATAATGGAAGTTTGAAAAATAATGCAGAATTTAAGACCAAAATTTGATCATTTCCATTGGTACATAAATGAATGTAATGTCAATTTTTATTCTGAAGGCACTGCTTATTTTAGACTAGAATAATTTGTTTGAGAGCCTTTTAACCTCTTTATCAGAAAGTATTTCACTGAATAAATTTAGATAGGTTTTGAGAGAGAAGGTGTCTAGTCCTATGTCAGCTAGGTTGAATAACCTTTATAAAGGCAGATAAAATAATCTGGGAAATATTTAAAAATTAAAAGAAAAGTTCCCTTTTTTTAACTAGAAGAAATAAATAAACCTAAATAATGCTATTTTGTCCACAGTATATTGCAACTAAAATATTACAGATTTTTCAGTGTTCTAGAAGTACTTTAAGAAATCTGTTTCGGGCCATGCCGAAACCTGGTTTGAGCTGTTTCATGAAACAAACTTTGCACAGCTTTTCATAAGGCTAAACTAAAACTGAAATAAAAAGTTAAGATGACAACTTCAAATATTGAGCTGTTAGCTTGATCCCAAAGTTTTATGGAAAAAAAACCCCCACACTTAACAACTTCTGTTAGTCTTTGTAATATGCTAGTGTTTGAGGACAATGTAGCTGTGCTCAAATGTCTATATGGATGAGCTTAGCCAGGAAACAGATTTTGAAATCAGACTTGTTTACCCATTGCTAGATGTGTCCATTTATGTTCTTCTGGACCTTCCTAGGCTAGAAGTCTGCCAATTTGGCAGCATCAGTACTGTTTACATATTTCTTTTCATAATGCTCTGGAGCCAGGGAAATGACCATGAAATTTTAAAACATCTTGACCCTTTTTAAGAAAAGCAGTGGCAGCTGACCAGGTTTCTCCCACAAATTCAGATCCCCACTGGGGTGTAACCAGGTCAAAAATCTACTTATTAGTTAGGAGAAGAAAGTGAGTTGCATTTTGTGACACACAAAAATAATGCTTGTGGATTTTTCTTTGTTTTGCTTTTCCTGAAGCTGTCCTTACTGCATCACATATTTTAGCCTGAAGATTTTTACAGTTACTGTCACCTGTGACAAGTTGGTGGTAAACAAGTAAACAGAAAAGAAATGAATTCTTTTCCTCTTGAAAATGGTGGGAGGTTCGCTTGTATTAAAGAATTAATCCAAATGTAAACAATTTGTGTAACCTGTTTAATATTTTATTACTACATAATTAACAAGCTGAATACTACTTACAGAGAGCTCACAAATGTATTCCACTAGCTGCATAGTAGGTTTTTATGGAAATGAGTTTTACTTTTTACTCTGTGTGGTATTATATATGTAAGAAAGACTCTAAATTATTTTGATGTAAAACTTACTCTATTTTGATGCAAAACAACTCTAAGATTGCCCTGTGTCAATTGTTATGCAAGACAGAAGAGAGAGCATAACAGTTTTCTCATGCTAGAAATTGAAAATGGGAAGCCTTTAATAATTTTTTCAATGTTCAACCTTGAAATAGTTAAAGTTGTCTATTGCTAACCAAGACAAATATTATTTGGATTTTATCTTTTATATTTAAATAACTCAGTGGCAGCATTTTGACATGATAATACTATAAAATGGCTTTATTGATTCCATGTATCTGGAATCAGATTGGTTCTGTCAGGTAGCAATTGTTCGGTGACTTGAAAAAAGTGGTTAAAATATTAATCTAATGTTATCTTGTCATGGTAGCTCTACCTACTTGTTGTGGAACAAAATGAAGAGAGAACAAATTGTTAGTGAGTGAGTGAGTGTCTCCTTTCTATGGCCAAAAGCATTTGGCTTTGGGGAATACTAGATTAACAAAGAACTCAGATTTTTAAAAAAATATTATGTAGACACTAATTTCTCCTGCAGCTTGTTTAAGGTACATAAAAGGCATCCCGAGCGAAGACAAATAATACATTTATGCACTAGATCTGCTTAGTTAATAAGTTTCTCAGATGTCAATATACTAAAAACTAAAATACAACTAAAATACAACATATACAACAACTAAAATACACAAATACATCATTTGTGTGATTTGAAAAACATATAAAAAGATTAAGTAAACAGAAATGAGTTTGAAATAACGGCTACAGGTAACGGGTTCGTGCCTCTACTGCAACTCTGCTAAATTGAACGGATGGCTTCTTCAGGCTGCTGGTATTCAGAAGCCACTTCTTAGTATCTGAAAGTAAGTAATTTGTCTCAAATAATTATTGGCCAACTTTGGAATGAACTTGAGGAAATAAGTTTCTTCCCTCTGTTCTCCTAATACGAAGGTCCCACCAGTGCTGCAGTGATGTCTAAGCAAGTGTTGACTTGTAGTTTGTTTCTTAATGAGAAGGTGTGAAGGGAAATAGTTCTTAGGTCTTGAAGGATTGCTTTTAATAAAAGAGAGTACTGGATCTTCAAATATTAGTCTAGTTAGACTGTCTTTGTTTAATATAGCTAACTAGCTTTTTTCTGCCAAAAAGTTGTAAAATTTAGCCAGCGTAAGGCAGGCAGTATGTAGCCACATTCAAGAGCTATCCACATTTTATAGGAGCAATAAGAGTCAAGAAATTGTAATTTAGTACCTCCATTACTGAAATCTGCCTGACAGGAACAGACACTCTTAAAAGAAGTGAAAACATTTTCAGTTTGTAGTACAGAGAATATTTTTTTTTTTTTTGTGGACTCTAGTGATCTAATAGATTTGATTTTCTAGTACTCACTGCTTGAGATCATAAATATCTGCACAAAAAAAAGAACAGTTACATTAGGCAAAAAGGAGGGAAGGGGATGTTATTAAAATAAAAATCCAAAATAAATAAACCCACCAAAAATCTACAAGTCGGGAAGTTTGTGTAGTAATAAACTTTTTCATGTTTTTCTTGTTTGCTAGTAAAGTGAATAATTTTACTCAAATAATAATTTTCAAAACCGGACAGGGGTTTGCTAACCATGAGGCATGTAGCAAAATACTAAATGGGAGTACTCCTTTTAAAGCTAACTTTTTTTCCTCATATTTAGTATAGCAGCAAATGAAGAGCAGATTCTGCAAACCCATCTTCATATTCCTAGGGATTATTCACATAAGGAAGAATTTTGAGATCTGGAGCTAGTTTTGAAATGCATTTAAGTTTATTAGTCAGAGCATCTCACGTTATGTAAAAAGGGTTTGGGTTGTTTTGACAGCAAATCCAGTGCTTATGGGAAATAATTTTTTTACCATCTTGAAATTTATCACTGTTTTACCTTGCCACTGCTTCTTTGTTAGAAATAGTTGTTCCCATGGAAAAAGTACAGCCACCAACCAACACCCCCCCCCACCCCTGCTCTTGCAGGAATACTTACAATTTAGGCAATCTTTCAGATATTCAGAACTGACAATGAATCAAAGAAAACTCAATAGATCCATTACCGTTGAGGCCCAAAGTCTTATTTTAGCTGAGGCCAAAATACTACTGCTCATATAGAATTTCCTGTCAATTTCAATTTCTTTTGCCACTTTGAATAAATGATGGATATTTTAAAACTAATTGCTCTTAGCTCTAAAAGTGAAGCATGAGGTCAGAGCACACAGTACCGCAGGAAGTGTTCTGCTACCCAAAATAAAGTTTTAAGTGAAGCATTTTCAGCTTCTTGTTTTTCTGGACAGCTTCCAGTTTGTTTTTTTTTAACAGGAACACCTTTCTCTGGAGTGCAGCTGAGCTTTTGGAAGCAGTTTGTGAGTGGGAGAAGGAAGAGTTAAGTTTAAGCCCTTTATAGTTTGCTTAACTTTTCATTTATTAAATAACGTTCCTCAGCAGGTCTGTGCTGCATCTTGAGACAAAGCAGTGAAATCACTGTGTTTATGCCTAAAGTTCAAGTTTACTTTGCTGTAGCTTTCTGGAAGGGTGTGACATGAAAAGCTTGTGGTTGGGGCCACATGGTTCATGCTGGACTGTGTTTTTGTGAATGGAGGCAGAACTCCAGTTCTGACTGCTTGTCTTGAGGAATTGCTTCGGAGATCAGCTGTCTCATTCACTGGCAGAAAGAATGACTCATACATCTTCTGCCTTGTTTGGCTCCAGGTCATTGTTACAGTGGATAGAGCTGGTTTTAATTAAATATTAACTCCTTTTGTCCTGGATGCTTGTTAATGGGGACTTTTTGTTTACTTGCAATGAAAGCAAGCTAACAGGCCTGAGTTCTAAATTTTTTTTTCCCTCCAAATTGCTTTCCCTTTGCAAAATGAGCTGTCAGTTCAGCCTTTCAAAGAGTGTTTAAAGCTTTAAAAACTACAAACAAGTATTAACTATTTTTGTGCTGTGAATGTTTGCATATCTCAGTAGGTAGTGAAACTGTAAAACTTAAACTGATAACATCTTCAAGATTGTAATTTAAATTTCTGCATGCTTTCCAAATCCTCTTGAGACATTATAGCTATAGTCAGAAGGAAAAAAAAAACCAACTTTTAGTAATATCCTAGGCTGAGTTGGATAGCTTATGCTGCAGATGTTGTCTGCTTCAGGAGTCTGAGACTTGATGCCTCTGAATGTGGAATGAACTCGTGTAGCTGCTTCTGCTATAAGCAGTAAAAGCCACGTGCTTAATATCCTTCAAAACCTTTTATCAGTCTTTTGGAATATACTTGCCTTCTCAGACCCCCATAATTAAGTAGCTCAAGGAAATGTTCTCATTCAGATGGGTGATCATTTCAGATATCTTTTTTCAATTTCCCTCTGAATGGCAAAGTAAAAAAAAAAAAAAGTTTTGCTGATTTCTGCATTGTGTCATGTGCACATTAACAGAAGCTTTTATGGCGGCCTTGCTAAGTTGCAGTATTTATGAATAAAGAGGAAATGAATGGCCTATGTATATAAATGTGTCGACAGTTGTGACACTGCAAGTTACATTGTCCTTTCAGACATTCATGTTCAAGTGTCTTTACCTGCCTATTTAATTTGCTGCAAAATCTGCCTGTAATTATCCAAAATCCAGGTACAAAAGCCCTCCTCTGCCTGAGCGATGGGATGTTGTATCCCAATGATACAGCATCCCACAGTGAGATGCTGGTGGAAGGAGTCTCTCCATGATGATGACTGCTTGCATTTCAGCAGTATGATCATATGCAAGTTTCAGTTTTGCTTGTTTAGGAATAATATCAGATTAAGTGAAAGAAATAAGTACTCATTTCTACCAGTTAGCAGGTCCTTTTAATTTCTCCATATAGGCTTGTGGGATCATTTCTAAGGTACTGATGCTACTAAATTTGCATTCCAGTTGGAAATGCATGTTCCTAGTTTGAATGTTCTGGTTGCTGTTATTTGTTATGTTTATATTTGGTAGGGTTTTAAACACTCCTTAACGTGCCTTGTTCCTTTCTCTACAGAGGCCTTTAAGGCTATGTTAATATTGCATTTAAAGTAAATTTTGACAGCACAGTCTCCACGTGTTTCTAGAGTACCGATAAAATGATGTGCTCCATCTCTATTAAATATGCCTTCATAAATTTTGGGGATCCATGAATAAAGTACATTATTCTTGTTTACCCCATACACAAGAGCAAATCAGGGGTAATGGCAGTAATGTAGTGGTTTCTATGACAGTTCAACCAGATATATTTTATTTTTTTCATAGAGTACTATGGCTGGGAAAAAAAAAGGACCTTACTTACTGATATATACATAAATCTCTACAACAGATTTTTTTTCTGGACTAAGTCAAATTAAACTGATAAAACCAGAATGAAGCGCTGGTGAAGCTGTCCAGTGCATAGAAGACGCTCTCTGGAAAGTTATATGAGATTTCTATCCCTGTTCTGCAACCACTAAATGTAGCCTCTTTATTTAAACAGAAGGGGTTTTTGTTTTCCTTGAGGCTTTTAAAGATATCCTAGATTCACAAATTTTTATATATATCTCTACATATACATGTATATATAAAATGCAGGTGCATGTTAAAAAAAAAATTCTGCTGGCCTCCTTGCTGCATTTAAAAATGATGGGTGGCTTAAGAAAAATGTGTGGGATGTCTCTTCTGTAAACAAGAAGTTACATGATTCAATTACTTTAACTCTGAATGTTCTCACAGATGCTTCAAAAACAAGTGGAAATATTAGAAATCTTAGGAACTGATTTTTAAGTAGAAGACCTTGATTTCATAATCATATTTTTCTGTGACAGTCAAATAGTTGGCATTTTTGTGAGGAAAAGGCCAAACATTCACGTGTAGTCAATTGCATGAAATGTCAGAAATTAAAATTATGGAGTCTTACTATTTGGGCTCATCCTGTCCCTGAGTTAATTCTTGGTAAAACTTCTGTAGTTTCTCTGGAAGAAAGAGAAATTGAATGCATCAAAACACTGTGAATATTGGGGTTGGTAGTGTTTTATACAGCTTCAAACTTCGAGGAGCCAATATGTCCTCAGAGGTACTGGTTTATTCTAAAAGGATGGGTTACTGTCGGGTTTGATTTTGTTCAGGTTTTTGTTTTTGTTTTTTTTTAATTAGAAACCTGAACAACAAAGCAACTATGCTTTTTTTTTTTCAAAGTAAGTCTAATTACACTTAGTGTATTTATCTCAGACTTCTGTTCAAATCTGGTTTTGCACATTTCCAAGGTCATTTGTTTTTAAGGGGTATTTGCTGCAATTAAGACAGTAGGATTTTATTTTAAAACCCAGAGCAAACAATTTTTCAGTATTATGAGCCTGATTCTGAACTCTTTACCCAGGAAAAATACTTCCAGTTAAGTCATTAGAAATATTTCCTGAGTAAAGGAGTGGAGATCTGTTCCATGAAGAGCACTGTAATGCACATTCAAAATAATTGTGAGTAATTTTAATTAAATATATATTTTTAATTCAAACAAATTATGTAAAATCTAGTAGAAATTGCACATATATAATGGGGAATATGCATTTCCTGTACTAGAAAGTGTTCCGAAGGGCATAAAAGTCACATTTTATCAAATAATGTATTTGAGAACATTTGATAGTCACAGTTTCGATAAATGGTTATATAAGCAGCATTTACCTTTCAAATCTTGTTGGGTAACCAGATCATGGCAGATGTTAACTTTTAATTAAGATCATATGAATTAATTGCTTGTCTTTGGACAAGAACTGTGGAAAGTATTTTTAAATGAGAATTTTACGCAGCTTTGCTGCGGTGATTCCAGTTAGTGTGGATGTTGAGGAAAAGATGACAAAGTTAAGAGAAGATAAGCTGGATCTCTCTTGATGTACCAGAAACAGTCATGCTCTGAGGACACCGCTTCTGTGTAATGTTCTGCAGTTATTCGAATGTATTCATCTATAATAAACGTTTAGTGCTATTTCAGCTTAAATGGTTTAAATGAGTTTACCACACAGTTTGAGAGATGGATAATGTCTTCGATATACAACAAAAAGGAAATGTGGTACCAGAGGAGTAAAATTATCTATCAGCAGACCGTGAAATGATTGTATTTAATAGCTCAGGTTTGTGATGGAAATTTCCTAAAAGCAAAGACGATCTTACAAAAGGCAAATGGATGTTAATCATGATTTTTGTTTTAAGTAAATCTTTTTCAATGTCTGAAATGTTGTCATTGAACCAGGAATTCTGTGGTCTGGTAAAATAGTTCTTTTTGAATATTTAAAACAATAACAGAAAATCCCTACTGTGTTGGCTGACTGCCACAAACAATTGGAACCACTTTTAAGTAAGCCGAAGGTGTGGTAGTTTCAGGTTAAAGAAGCATTATTAATCAGTGGGATTTGGTTTTATGTGGATTTTACGTGCAGATATTTTGAAAATAAGCACTAATGAGTTATACCAGTGGCTTGGTAGGTTCAGATCCTGGTACAGGGAGTGAGGTAGGGCCAGTGAGTCCCCACATCCTCCCATTCCCATTGTTCTGTGCCGGGACTTCTCTGGACTCACGCTGCACCACATAGCTTCACCCCAGGGCTTATCTGATATTAAAATGATGTGCTTGCCTGATTTTCATACCCAACAATGAAGAAACAAAAAATCATAATTTTAAATTTGACTGTGCTTTAAATTAAGCACGAGAGTCTTTATTTATGCTTTAATGGCTTATTTTAATTCTTGTGTTTTGTTTGTTTTGTTTTTGTTTTCCTTTCTTCAGCTCAGGTACCTGACAATGATGAGCAGTTTGTGCCAGACTATCAGGCTGAAAGTTGTAAGTATACTACAAATCATCACTTTCTTGAAATATACATCTTTGTATATTTACATCTGCATCTTCTATTTGTTATTTATTTTGTCATCTGTGGTCATGTGATAGCTCTTTTTGCTGATCAGTGACATCAGTGTGATGAGTAGATGAAGCAAGTGGCATTTTGATGCGCAGCCAAAAGAACTTCTTTGGGCTGAAGGTATAACTTTTAGCATGGGGCCCTTCCCTGTCATTTCCACCCACAGCCCCAGGGAAGAATGGAAAAACTTAGGTTGTGGTGAGGAAGGAGTTTCTTTGTCTGTAGAGTGTGCAGAGGAGCTTTTTAGCCGGTACAGATCAGATACTGTGGGATGTAGGATGCATCTCTGCTGAGCAGAAGTCAGGCTGCTCAACACGTTTTGTGTATGAATAAATAAATAAAATTCTCCACATAATCAATCAAATACAGCCGCAGCTGAAGCATTTTAAAGTTGTCTTAGCATGTGGCATTTTCTTGCTCAAACAATATTTTCCTCTGAGTTAATCGGTGAAAACAGGAGTTATATTAAGCTGGGTGCTCTGCATTGTTATCTACTTATTTAACAAGAGTCTAAACTTATTTTTATCAGCCTGTATTCCTCAAGTCTTGCATTAACCTATTAAAATACTCCTATTCTGCTAAATGCTGGCTCCATTTTGCTGTACCTGGTGTTCTGTGATATTGGGTGATTGCAAGGGCATAGTATCAGAAACATCTGACACTCACAGGCTTCTTGGAGCTTCTTTTCGTAGTTGTGGTCTTCATGGGAAGGCTTCTCCCCGTCATCAGAGCTCTCTTCTAAACAGTGTCTGCTGATTGTAGCAGAGCACATGGCAGCTTTTCCATTTTGCTAAATAACTTAAATAGTTTATCCTATTGGAGTGAATCACTAAACCAGATAGCTGTTAAACACGGCATTCATATACTGAAATATTAAGATTAATAGTGAGAGATTAGGAAGAATTACATTTAAATTGTCTTTAAACCAAAAAAAAATCACACTTACTGAATTTTCCTATAAATCTTTTAGATTATTTTTTCCAGTTATTAAGAAGCTCTTTTAAGAAGAATTCATTGAGAGTATTCATAACAGCATTTTGTGAGGAAAAAAAAAACCCACACTTTTTTTTTAATCCTATGGAATTGTTTAACAATTGAAATCAGTTTTTCTCTCAGAGTTCCTGTACATGTACTAACCAACAATCATGGTCACTTTTAAACTTTGAAAATTGCCTTTTATAACAGAGGTTGTTTTTTTTTTTTTTACTTCTGTCTTCAAAGACTTTTTTAAAAAATTAAATTATAATACAAAAAACAGAACAATCTGTGAATTGAAAATCAGATATGTTACTTTACATATGGATCTGTGTCCAAATATAGTCATTCATGCATATGCCTTTGTGTAAGAGTACAAAGTTCAACTGGGGCTTCTATTAACCCACAATTATCGTTACACAACAAGTCAATGATTCTTGGAAAATAATTTGTGGACTATGAAAAGCCCTATTGAAGCTGGCCACTGCTTTTGGTGATAAAGAAATTCTCCTAATATGGCTATTTTATTAATGCTGTTGTGTTTCAAAGTTCCTTAGCCACAGCTTACACAGTATTATCAAAGGAACATTTATTTCTTCATTTCAGTTGGTTTCTTTATCTTAAGTAAAGGTCAGGAGAGCTTCCTGGAGAGTTACTCTGGCAAAGGTTATGGAGTTTCAGACATATACTTGGATATAATGTATGTAGCTGTGGGCTCTGCAAAACAGGAACGAAGATCAACATAACCAAAGCCATGGGGAAATTACTGCTGCAGAAGTAGCACAATTGTGGCTGTTTTCTCTAGATCCAAGCCTGCCTTCAAACTCCATTATAATGACTTGCTCTATATAGTCTATAACTGTGCAGTACTGAGCCCAATACTGACAGCAGTCTGGCAGAAGCACTTGATTTCTTTTTTTAAAAATCTACTAAAATTTATTTTACTTTATTTATTTTAATTTTTATTTTTACATGGGAGAGAATGAACAAACTGTCATAGATTTAGTGTTTAATACATTTATTTGAGGCAAGAATGAAGAAGGACCAGTGTAAACTGATGAAGGGGGTCACTTTAGTTTAGCCACTTTAGTTTAAAGGCATCTAAACGAAACTGTGCTTTGCTAGAGAAATTTCATTTATGGAGCTGGATATAGATAGGGGTGTGTATGTGATGTGCAAAGTGTGTAAAGAAAACTGAAGTGTTCCAGCGAAACAGTTACAATCTGCAGTCCAGCTAGAAAAAATAATGACATTTTATTTATAGTTTCATTGCTTGAGAAAGGGGCTTTAAAGCCGAGACAGATCTGTGCTGTTAAATTGAAAGTTGTGATGTTAAATTGAAACATTAGAAGGAGACTTAAGAAGCTTCAGTAACAGTGGCAGTTTTGGAACAATGTGGTTAAAATTTTCTTGCCTAGAAATCACCAGCTTGGTGATCTGAAGAAATCAGCTCTTGAAGCAAGAAGTGAAAGATAGTGGAGGAGCTGATATGCCAAAATCATGTGCTGTGTCCTAGCACTGAGCTGGATTAAATGCCCCTTAAAGTGCTGTGGCTTTTGCCTTTATTTTCTGTAATAATGATTTTAACTAGTGAAACTGCGCTGGTATTAGTAACTAGGGGAAACATTTAGTTTAGATTAGATATACAGTCCACTTTGTCCACTCAGGGATTTAACTTCAAAGCTAGCTTCGGACCATGAATATTTCAATTATGACTTGCTATTAAATTTCAATCAGTTTTTGAAAAGCAAACATAATATGTGTATTTATAGTTAGGTGTGGGCTTTAGATATTATGAGTGAGACCAACAGCTAGCATAACTTCATGTGGTATTATTGACGTTATTGGAATTACGCACATTTCTATTAGCTAAGGATCCAGCATGTCAAGCTTTAAGCTGTTTAAAAGCAAAATTTGTTTTGTTGCTCCTTTATGTCTTCTGGAAAGAGGCCCTTCCTACCATAAGAATCTTAGTAATGACTGCACTTTCAAACCTTACTTTTTTGTCATCAAAGCCCCGTCTTCTCTTACCTTATTTTTTAATTTGGCATACCTATCACAAGGAACCATTTTGTAATTTTATTTAGAGTGAGTGGAATTTAGAGCAGACAATAGCTAGCTTGTTTGGCTGAAATTTGAAACAAAACACAGTTTGGTTTCTTGTACCTTTCTACTTCCTTGAGCCCTGAAATTCTTGAGTTCTAAGAGACAACAATGTGTATAAAAAGATTTTTTTGTTTGAAATTATACTGGAAAAATACTGAATTGCATATTAAATAGTGTCATTTTCTCAGATTTTCATTCTTGCAAGAAATAGAAGTTCCACAGAAAGAGTGAGGAATCTTCCAGGCTTTTTCCCAAAAATTCTGTTTTAGGCAGGTTGGTTTTGTCGTTTTCTGAATCTGCTTCTATAATGCAGTTCACTTGTTTGCTAAATATTCAAGTAGCTTCCTAATGACTATTCTTTAACAATAACATGAGAAGTTGTGTAAAGCAAAGATATAAAAAATCTGTTTGTTGTAAAAAGGTGAATGTTTCGGTGGGTTTTTTTAATCAACATTCTGCATGTGACACTTTTTCCTAATTCTTATCCAATTCATAAAACCTAATTAGGCTGGTTTTCCCTCCGTGTAAAGTCAGTATTCACTTTTGGAGAAGGGTGACCTGTGTTAACTTCCCCAGATAAGGTTTCCTATTGTTTCAAGTCCATTTTCATATACTGAGGAGGAGCCAGATCCTGAACTGGCTGTAATCAGTGGCAAGGCTTTCAGATACTGTAGAACAGTAAGGACTTTCCACTCCAGGAGCAAAAATGAATAAAGTGTTCAGTTTGCTCGAAGTCAATAGCTGTTGAGGTGAAGATTACTTGCTCCCATTGTTTGGATGGTTTCTGTGACAGACACAAGAGGAAGTAGGTAGGATTTGCTGATGTTTAAAAGATGTAGTTGGCAAAGAAAACTTGGTATTGTCAACAAAACACTGAATTGTAATGCAACCTTGGTACAGTTGGTTATAAATGGGGATTACTCGGCACCAGACTTGGTTGCCTGGTGTCTTAATACTATAATCATGGTTTTTTTTTGTTTTAATAATATGTATTTGCATGGATCTTTTTTTTTCTTTTGCCCTGAAGTGTTAGTTACATATTTAAAATGATTGATAAATTCTAGATTTTGCCTTTTATTTGCTACCGAGTTTCTGTTAATGAGGATTTGTCTTGTGCTTCACCTTCTTGATCAGTTTCCTTCCTTCTCGTTTATTTTGTTCCTGTATTGTTTCCGAGATCATCACAGCCTTACCTTACCACTGCCAAGGGGTAAA
The DNA here is from genome assembly GCF_017590135.1 of Pyrgilauda ruficollis. Taxonomy (NCBI): domain Eukaryota; kingdom Metazoa; phylum Chordata; class Aves; order Passeriformes; family Passeridae; genus Pyrgilauda; species Pyrgilauda ruficollis. Next base: position 6,831,194 of record NW_024519206.1, on the reverse strand, counting down.
TGTTAGTGTTAGACCACATCTGTTGACAGTAAATGGGAAGGGCTGGCTGTGAAAATCCATGCTTCTCCATGTCTGATTAAACTTTAAGATAGAAAAAAATACTTTTTTTAGTAGTGATTTTGTCACTGATCTTTCATGACCTTTATTCTTTCTCTTACCTCTTTTTTTTTGTTCCTCCAGGTTTAGTAAAGGGGCGCTTTCAATGTAGATGCCAGGAATCTTAAATTATTCAGGGATGTGCTTTTTAGATGCTCTGGCTTCAATCTTTAAAAGCCTGTTAAAGAGAGATTCTTTACATAGGCTTCAGGTAGCTGTATTCTTCTGTCATTTTAACTAATGGTGTAGGATATTCCAAATGCAGTTTAAATGAGGAAAAGCTTTAATATTTATTTATATATTTGCAGCATACAAAATAATGATTTTTTTTTTTTGCATTACCATATTAAAAATGCTTCTTGTGGTTCTCTTTCTTTCTTTCTGTGATTTAAATTTCAAAAGTGAATTTCAGAATTAGAAGAGCATTTTCTTCTTGCTTTAGTATGGTAAGAGCTGGTGAGAAATTGATAGAGGTTAATTTTCCCTTATTCTGACATATTTTGGAGAAGAAACTGCACACAATAAAAATAGAAAACATCAGAATACTAGGAGTTCTGACAGGTCTACTGAAGTCAAAATGAGGTATATTTACTGGAATTGTTTTTTGTTTTGATGCAGAATAGTTTAATTTTGCAGCTTCTAGAAGAGATTTTAGTGGACTAAAAAAAATGTCATTTTTTTAATGTGATGATTCACTTCATAGGCAGCTGGTAGTCATGTCTTGGTAGTGCACAGTGTTCTAGAAATTACAGTTGGTAGCGTTTTGGTTGTCTGCGTGTGGCAAGTTGCACACACCAGCATCTTTTCAGGTTGTTTTTTCGAGATTTTTTTTTTTTGTTTTAATTTTATTTTGCCTTTATTTAGAGTCTGTGTGTCAGGAATAACCTTTTCTTTGAGTGTAGCTCTGCAAGTCTGGTGCAACTGCAGGCAGTCTGACAAATATCCTGCAAGGTGGTGCTACTTATTCCTGGTGCTGAGCTATTCCCTGGTAGGGCTTTCTGCTGCAGCTGTGTTTTGTTTCTTGCCACTTGTCTTGAAACTACTTCCTTCCATAGGTCAGATGTTGTCAAATACAGAGACATTTGCTTACTTCTTTTAGTGCATGCCCGACTGTGATGGATTCTTTCTTAAGGGCTGTGAGACTCGGGGCTCTGTGGTTTGTTCCTGCCTTTAGCTTTGCATGACCTTGGGCATGTTGCTTAACATCTTTGTTTCTGGTTTGAAGTAGGTACAGAAATGCATGTATCACTCTGCTGTGAGATACACAGCTTTCTTAATGATCACTTATCTGGAGATCTCAAAAGCATTTTACAAAGACAGTCCAGTGCAATTGCTGTTGTAAGAGCCGGAGAGGTCAGACTGAGGAGTCGATGCTGACCACCTTATCTCCCTTCATAGTTGCCTTAGATAGCCTTGCTTCTTTCATTGTATCCCTGAGCACTTGCTTCCTTTGTTTAAAGCCGGACTGAAACTGTTACCACCTGTTAACTTTCTTTTTTTCTTTTTTTTTTTTTTTTTTTTTTTTTTAATTTAATTCACATTCAAAAGAATTTAGGATTTGGTGTCTTTCAAAAAACTCATTTTGTAGCTCATTGATGGGCATTAGCCTGTGCTGATAAGGGTTTTGTTTTTCTTCTTTTTCCTCTTGAAGATTTTTGGAAATATTTAAATCTGCCATACAGTTGTGACCATAATTGCAAGATTTGATTCTTGAAAAAGTTTTACATGAGGGAGAGTGTCGACTGTAATGCCTTTAACTTGTGATCTTAAAAGTAGAGAATTTGTGGGCTTGCTTTGATTTTAATAAGCAGTTTCTGTTTATTTGCTTATCTGCTTGTATTTTTATACTAAATTTCCAGCTTTGAAGGTGCAAAGATTTAAGATTCTCCTGGATTGCAGTAGTGGTAGTGTCTCACAGATTATGTTAATACTGGTGGTGGCGGCAGTAGCCCTGTGAAACAAATTAGAAGACTCCCATCAAGAACATAGCTTTTGATTTTTAAAACTTCCAAAGCGGAAGCTTTCTTTCAGAGTGCCCAGCAGGCTGTGATGTGAATTTTACTGCTAATGGAAAGGTACCTCTGGCATCCACAGGCACAGCAGACACCTCATGCAGACCGGTTTAGCACAGGACCAATGTGAACCTGATGGTCTCCAGCAGTGTGGGGCATGCGGGAGCCCAGGCAGCTGGACAGGGCTCTTCTTGTGGGGTTTTGTGCCCCTGTCTGCCCACTGCCCTTCCACTGCCATGTCCCTGCTCATCCAAGCTGAGTTAGTTTCCTTTCCTTAGAGCCCCATCCTTGTTTGCTGCTTTATTGCAGATTAAAGGCTTGGGTTGCATGTGAAGGTTATCAGCTAATGAATAAACTTCAGTCATCCTGTCCTGTGATAAATCTGTCTCGTAGATCAAAGATGAAGCATGTAGACCTTTTTTCTTTCACATGGTAATTTCTTAAGGCTGTCAGGTCACTTCCTAATGGCTGTTCACATGAAAACAAAAACATTAAACATATTTTATTCAAAACGTTGAATTCTCAGTTTTGGAAAAAACCTTCTATTTCCTCTATGAGGAAGCCTCCCCTCCTTCCTTCTGTGGAGGTCTCATATGTGGAAATACAAGCGATCCTCACATTGTAACTTGTGGTCACGGCAGTATTTTTTAATGCTACCGTTATTTCTGTTTTAAACCAGATAGTTGTTAATTTCATCCAGAGTATGTATATGTATTAGAAAATTTTTTCAGTTCCAGTTGTGTTAAAATGTGCATAAACTTCTTTTAGCTGTATTTTCACACTGTAACCAAGCAAGGCAGACTGAAGGGTCTTTGTGATTCTATTTTGATACAAAACCCTTATTCTCCTAAAGCTTATTTCCATGCAGTGTTTTTGCAAAATGAGTTTTGTATTTCAAGAGCAGTGTAAATACTGATTTGAAAATCTATAAGCTCTGGAATGGTCTAAAATAAGGAGGCAGTCTGCAAGCTGAGTTCATCCACTTCTATATATCACATATGTTTCTTTATGTAAAATGTGTTTGCGGTCTGCATAATTTTTTTATCTTTTTATTTCTGCTTGCTGCCTCAGCAACTGGAGATAGAAATCAGGCTCTCCTGCAGAGTGCTGTGAAGTTTTCAAGGGATATAGCAGTTAAAAAAAGGAAGAGAGAGTGAAACTCCTCAAGACAGTCAGTTAAGCACTGATATGCTTAACACACATTTGTGTCGTGTAGGACAGAGGTAGCCCTCTGTAAGCCTACAGGAAAAATAGCCCTTGTTTCAGGTTCCAAGTCCTTTTGTTTTGGTCCTGTGCATTTCAGTACTAGGAAGTACTTACAGTGAAGCCATTTATAAGCTGATAAATATGCAAAAATGATTATATTTATTAATTCTTTTGAAATTTAGCAGTCATCAGTGGTTTTTTTTTAGGAGTGGTCTAAACCTAGCTGAAACTTAAATGGAAAACTGATTATTTTGTCAAGGCATGTGCTCGTCTTTTCCCTGGGAAGGATTCTTTTCTTTTCCTTTCACTTATTCTTCATTCTCTTTGTCTTCAAGACATTACTCTTACCAGTTCCTGGGCTCTAGTATGACCTTGGTGAGGTGAATGGAGAAGTGAACTGTCTTGGTAAAGGATATCTTTATTCTTACGTATCTATTTCTTCTGTAAGCTGAGGATTATGCATGTTAGAAAAGAGTGAATCATTAGCAGCTTTATTTCTGGTTGTCTTTTTTCCTGTGGCTGTTTATGAACTTATTCAGCAAATGTGGTTGCCAGTAAGTTAATGTAGTGAAATATTTTCTAGCAGTGACATTTACTGCCGAGTCCTGCAGTCAGTGAATAGGAAGGTTACTGACTGGCCAGGTTTTTGTCTTTGAATTTATATATTATGAGTCGTCATCAAGGACATTTGAAAAATTACATGTGCAAAAACAATTCCCAGTCTTGCTAATTTGATCCTCTTTGCTCAAAGGTTGTTTCCTTTCTGCTTATAATGTATACCTAGAAAAGGTAAACAGTTTAATTCTTTTTTAATACTCTGTCTTCATGCTGTAACTGAATGCAATGTTTCCTTACTAACAATCTGTTAAAAAATTTCACATGACCAAAGCAATAAGAGAAGTGGAGACAGCAAGGACTTTTTGAAGTGTCAGTATTCTGGAAAGACAAAAAGTTTCAAGCATTTGGCATTAGAATTTGGGAGCTGGATTAATACAAGTCTATACAGTCAGTGTGTGTGTGTGTATATGTGTGTATATATATATATATATTATATATATATATATATGCATACAGGAAATCCAACATGTAATTGTCAGTCTTACTGATTGTATGCACTTACAAAATAATCATAAAACTTTAGGAATGCTTATGCACTTACAAAATAATCATAAAACTTTAGGAATGCTTGGCTTCAGCAAGTGTATTGGTAATGTATGTTCAGCGAGTCTCATATACATTAGGAATGCTTTAAGTAGCAGCAGAAGCCTTAAATATCTGTCCTGAGAACGAGCACTGGTTGCAGGTGGTCAAGCTTCCACTGGCTCCAGAAAGAGCACTTTGCTAAGAGTCTTTGAAAATCGGCCTACTTAAATATAGTCTTGACTTTATGTTCCCAGACGTAACCACTTCTGACAATGGCTTCTTTGTTTCCCTGTTGAATCAGTGATAAAAATTGTGAGCTGAATTTTACTGTTGACTTATTTCAATGGCCCGCACCTTTTCCACTGGAGACTGCAGGTTTTGCAGTAGTTTTGGTAGCAAACTAGAGAATTAGATTTCAGCCTTGCTTGAATGATTTGTAAAAGATCTGTTAGAGTTATTGCTGGTGAGCATTTGTGAAAATTGAACATTGAAGCATGGAGGACACATGTATTTGGAGTGGTGACAGTCCCTTTCTCCACATGAAGTAAACAAACATCCCATTAGCTACTCTGAGTTAGTGTTAGTGGTGTTTTATGAATATATACTTATTGTTAAAGGCAATATTGAATTAAAAATAATCTCAAAATGTAGTTTTGTTCCATTTTAGTGCCCAGCACTGAGAGCTGCTACAATTAAAGCAATTTGTAAATAATCTTTTAAATTATTTCTTTAATTCATGCTAGAGAGCACTCAGTGTGGAGTCCATTTCATTATTTATTGTTTTTTCTTGCTTTTGCATATACTTGAGTAGCTATCTGACAGGCATGATTATCCTTAAGGATAATTTTTTATTAGGATGCTCTTGTATTATGAGGATATTCCTGTTTTTATAGGGATGCAAACTGACACGGTGGTTATGGGTCTCTAAGGGTAGGCTCCAGAGGCTGAGCTACTTCAAACTAGAATCAACCTTCTGACACCGGTTGTTTGGATTATGGCAGAACCAGCAATTAAATCCAGTTTATTTCACATTTTGTCCAGCTGCAAGAACGAGATCGGTGGCCCTCTCATTTATAGGTGGCTGTTATATCCTTGCATGAATACATCAGAAAAGAACAACAGAGATAATAATTATATTGATGTTACTTGAAACTTTTCCGTAAGAGGGCAAATGAGGCAGAATCAGTTCCTGTTTGTTTTCTGCTGTGGGCATCTTTCCTAAATAGCAAGGTGATGATACCTTTAAAACAATAAATAGAAAATACAAAATTGTTCATTTTAGAGTTTATTGTTATGCTGGGGAAAAATGCTTGTTATAGTTTCCAGAGTTTTCTTCATAATTTTGTTTCTACAAAATCTATTTAAATCTAGACCTGAAAGTGTCAAACTGCAGAGTTACCTGAAGTGGAAAGTGTGCATGTGTGTGTATGTGTAAAATGCTGGGATATTATTGGGTATTTTAGTAATGGAAACTACGCAATGCTTAGCCATTACCTCTCACAATTTAAATTAAATTTTGAAAATTGCTGCAAATGGAAATGCTGTCCTCAGAAAAGCACACAGACCCTGATATAGTGGCCAGCTCTTCTCTTTGCATTTAACTTTATTGATAATTCCCAGGTAGGAATACAATTTAAGTTTTCTCCCAGGCTTGATCTTACATTAAGAACTTCCTCTTTAGCAGAAGCTCTAAAAGTGGATTGCCTCTTTTTGCACCGTGCCTGGGAGCCTTTGGAGCCAGATACATTATCAGTAACTGCGGGAACAAATGCCCCGACCTCCTCCCAGGACTTTAACAAAGCAAATGCCGGTGAAGAGCAGCCCTGTTTCTCTGTGTGGACGACGAGGTTGCAGATCCAATGTAGAAGGATTAAAAATTCTTTAGGTTTTTTTTTGTTTTTTTTTTCCCTCCCTATAATCATCTTCAGCTATCCATGTATTTTAGTTCAATTGCTACAGAACCCAGCTGGTTTAATTTTATTAGGTTACCGCTTCCTCCTCCAGAGAGCCTTAAGCCTCTGTTTATTTTGGGGGCAGGGTGAGCTCGTCCTGCCTCACCTGCTCTCCTCAGACATCAAAGTGAGCCAGTTCACTCCTCCTAGCTAAATCCTTCCCTTCTCCCTCCCACCAATGTTCTGCAAATTTCCTTGTATTCTTCCCAGTAACCCAGTACCCGAGGTATTTGTCAGCAGGTTCACTTTTGCCCTGGAGGTACTTGCTAGGAGGCAGAGACCCTCTGGCAGCACTTTCCACTCGACTGCCTCAGCTGTGAGTCTCCTACAGCTGGACAGGTAAATTGTCTGGAAAGGAAGGAGAGCACTGCAGGAAGGGGACATAAATCGGAATAAAACAGTGCCTGTGACAGCATTTCTGTGGGATTGCCTCTTTTGGAAGCTAAGAAACTATTGGTAACGGCAGCTCCTGCCACCTGAAAATACCTTCTAGACAATTCTTAACGGGAAAGTGGAAATCCTTTGGGGATAGAGGCAAAGAGGGATCAACTAACCAAAACTGTGCCAAAATGTTACGTGCTCTTGGGGCTAGAAGAGTAGAGACAGTTTTCTAATACTGTGTGGCAGTTCAGCCAGGTAGCAGCTGTCCAAATACACTGTCAGCTTATGACAAAGGACCTATAGTGCCTTACCTAGGTATTTACTGAAGCATCTAGAAAAGTTTGCCTTGGAATTGCTCTACCTTTGCATTTTAGTGAGTAGGTTATCTTTTATTGATATTTACTGAAAGTTACTCCCCCTACCCCCCAGTCTGGTGGCTTATCCTTTTGGGTGGGCTTTTTACTTGTTGTTATACTGAATATACTCAGTGAATATATGATGAAATTTTCGACTGACATGGTCCTTTTAAATGAGAAGCCAAATGGCTACAAATATCGGAATTATCTCAGTGGTGCCTTCAGGACTTCCAGTGTCAGAAGTCTCCAGGTGTACCATCAGTAACTAATGAGCATTTCAGAAATTGCAACAGACAAGCAAATCAGGGATATCTTGCACTAAAAGTGAGGATTTAGAGCAGTGAACCAATTATTAAGCTGAATGGGTATGATCTCTAATACTGTGCTTCCTCTCCCACACTAACTGGGAACCCCTCCACCTCTCAGGGGAGGCTACATCTGTCATGGCAAGAGGGTCTTGGGTTAGCTTACCAGAAATAGCTATACTGGCAGAATTTTTTAGTGTCTTAGCACGCATGCTTTAGAAAATTCCAGTTAAAGAATGACACTTTCGTTTGTGAAGAAGGTCCTAGAATAATTTCTTTGCTGAACAGGGGCAGGAACATAATGTTCAATTGTCAAATAAGGTGTCCTGCAGGGAAGTGGCATATGCTTGCATTTTAGTGATGTTTTTGTTGGTCACCTTTTCCCTGTATATAAATGCCCTCCTATAAACCTGCCTGATGGATACTGATGCAAACTTGATGAGCTCTAGGTGCAGTGAACTCTTCTCTGTTTTCTATTTCAACACTTTTTTTGGCCTCAGGTGCTAATCTCAAAGACTTCATGTTAATGCCAGATCATAGTCAGGATAGGAAAAATTATTGTGAATATAGATAATTAACATAATCTAGAGATGAACAGGTGATTCAATTAATTTAGAGTTGAGTTTCATCAATGCGGTTTTTTTGTCTTTTAGTTGTTAATCTGTAATGCTTTTTGCTTGAAAAATTAGGAAAGAAGAAAAACTTCACTCCAAAGCAAGAGCAAGTTTTTTTAGCAAACAATGCTGGCTAAGATAGGATGCATTACTGTAGATCTTAATGTCCAGAATTTTCCAATATATATTGTAGGAAAATGGGCTGTTATTTTCCTTCTTGCAACTCCTTGTTAGTGTATATATTGTAGGAAAATTTTCCTTCTTGCAACTCCTTGTTAGTAAACAAAAATAAATTCCAGCTTTTGCTGCAGTTTATTTTTACCTGCTTGCTAATTTTTCCTAAGTCAAATTCAGAACAAATTTTTTAATTCTATTCTCATACCATGTAATCTGAGAACAGTCCATGTAGGCTTTGTGGAAAAAATCCCACACTGTTGGGCTGTCTTTCATTCTTTACCTTCCCCCCCATCCTTTCCCACCCCCTAAGGATTGTAAAGGCTATACCATTGCGTAGTGTTCATGCAATTCAAGTAGACCATTAATTGACATGCACAATATTGTAAGCTTTAGTTTGGAAGAGAAAATAAGCAATTTGCTTCATTTTGCAGTGTGAGTTCTAACTGTTATTAAAGTGCATTTGTAGTTGCATATTTTCCAGTAAAGGTGACAGATTACTTCAAAGCTGGTATTTTCTTTTTGTTAAACAAGGTTCTCAAATAGATCCATCTTGCCCACATATTCTATTCTTGCCAGTTGGCTTTGAAAGCTGGTGCTTGGGCTCATCGTTCAGAACTAGCTTCCAAAAAATGAGGTCCCATGCTGTTTCTATCTTTTGAGCTAGTAGGGGCTGGAAGGATCTGATCTGAAGCCAAGGCAAAGACTGAATTGATGGAATCATATATAATGACTTTGCCAAGTGCTGCCCAGTCATGAAGTCCCACTTTCTGGGAAAGAGCACTGAGACCAGGGGTGGCAGAGCATTCTCTGTGTTAAGAGCTGTCCAGAGATTTTATTTTCTGGACTTAGAATCAGGCTACCACATAAGAAAAACTAGCTTTTTATTGAATGCTTTTTCACACGTTTACGAGTTGTTACTTTCTTCTGCATGCTGCTTACCCATTTTCTCCCCAGTTATACATATCCATTTGAAGAGGAAAAAGCTTTCTGCTCTTTATTTCAGTATTGCACATATTTTTGCCATATGTAATGTATCATTGCAAAGGCATGCTTGCACATTCAGTATGCTTACTTTCATTTGACTCTGTGTGCACACACAAATACCAAACACACATGCAGACTGTTTCAGGTGAGTGGTCACTACTTGGTGAGTCTAGATGGAGCACAGCTGTCTTTAGGTCTAAATTCTGGATCTTGAAGGAGTTCTAATTTTCTAGATGCAACTGTAAAATGGAGAATAATATCAATATAATGTATTTCTTCAAAAAGATACTTGATAGGAATGCATAGATTCCTCCCATCCCCACCCTCCCTTCCCTTGCTAGCAGCTTTCATTTGTAAGGTAGTGAAAGTTCAGGTCTCTTGTCTGTGTTCAGCTTTTCTATAAACTGCCAGGATAGTCTCTGAAACCACAATGATGATACATATCTGTGTGTCAGATATCCAATTTGTCACCAACTTCTTCCAATATCTGGCAGAGAGCAGGACCTAAATGAAATCCAGTTGACTGGAGCTCAGCTAAGATCTGATAGAGGTGACTTTGATAGATAAATGGTTGAAGAACCTGGTGGAGTCTGTGTAGATGTAATCTCTTCAGCCACTTTTAAATCAGTCCACAGCCTTCAAGTCTTGCTCATTTCTGCAGCTGTTGCAGTGGTCAGAAACAAAACGTTTTTTTGCAAGAGATCGTGTAGGGTGAAAACAACTGCAGATCTTGCCTCAGTCATCCATGCTTGCAGTCACTTCTGTCTTCAGCTATCTTATGTATTTATAGGCTTTTTATTCAAAATCATTGGGAACAGTTTAGATGGCAATTCTTGATTACTAGCCTTTACTGTCCTAGCTCTCTTCATCTGTCACCTCTCCTACATGATATTTTTATTTCAGGTTCTGTTAGTATACGAGGCTGCATACCTCATCCAGCTGCAGCTCAATCACCTCTGGAGTATGAATGAATGGTCAGCTATGTTGAGTACCTGCTTCTGATGACTCTTGAGCATCTCAAAGTTAACCGTAAAACTTCTCATCAAAATATATAGTACAATGAAATTGAAAGAGCACACTGCTTCGGCATCCTGTCTTTAATCTGATTCTTATTAAATGATTGTTGAAATTCAGAGTGCAGCTGTCTACAAAGGTCTAAAGCTCAAATCATAATGATCTAGAAATAAATAATCAATAAATGCCTTCCGGAATGCAGAAGGCTATTGTTTCATGAGTTGAATGCACACTTCTCAAACCTCTTTGAAAAATTATATAAAACCTGGCATTCCCACCTAGAAAGCTATAGAGGAAGTATTTAGTTTCATAGCTCATTGCTTGAAGTAAGCAAGTACCTATACTGAATGTATGATTCAAATGTTAAGGTGACTGTTGCAAAAATAAGGCATTTCAGAACTTGTGAACCCATAGTGTTGTGCTTGGATTTTTTAAAAATCTTTTCTGACAAGAGCAGCTAGGTCACTACTATCACCTATGACATAACTAGCATTTTATGCTCTTTGACAAAGTGTTCAATAAACTGTTTAAAAGCAGATTTTTTTTTTTTTTTTACTAATGCCTACCTGTTGTACTTATAGCATAAATAATTTGTTTGAATCATCAGGTGAGTGCTGTTAAGTTATAGTGAGCGAGGAAAATGGCAAAAACATGAATTAGGGTCCCTGTCCTTAAGTGTATTTCAGTTTGCATTTTGATAGCAGTTTAGAAATGTTATCGCCTGTTTTGTCACAGACATAATTCACATCTTTCTTCAGGCACTGTAAACAAGAGAAATGGTTTAATGGCTCCATAAAAGGCACTCTGTGCTGATAGCTGAGATTAGACCCTTTAGTAATGGATTTTTGTGTGTTGGGGGAAGGGGAGGGCTTGGCAGAAGTAAATGTACTGGAAAAGAATCTTGGAGAGACTCTGATGTGTCTGAAGTGCCTGCTGCATTGCTGTATGTATCGAGAGATAGATTTAAAGTGTGACAGTGTTTGCTTTATCAGTACAGGAGTCTTTCCTTCTTGCATTTGAAATTTTACCAAGTATTATCTTGGTTCACCTCAGTCAGTCTAGTACCTGGAGTTGCAGTGGTATCAGCTTCAGTATTTTTACATCTTCTGTCTTTTCATCTTGCTGTTGAGTCAAGTCCCCTATATTCAAGTGTGTTGAAGAAATCTCTCAAAACTTATATTGCATATTAACAATTTTGTCTCAATTGATGATAAAATTGGTGAGTTTATTTACAGAATTGTCTTTAGAGAATGATTTGAGAGCATAAATTTGAAAAACAGCTCAGAAACAGCGCATTTAGGCCATGACTTACTGTTACTTTCTTTTCTCTTCAGGTGCTCAAAGTCCTCAAACGTAATACATGTGAATGTAATATTAAGAGACATCCGAGTTCACTATCAGGAGCAAGTGTGGTACAAAATCAACTGCTGTCAATTGATTTTATACCATATAGTAAATGTTCTTTCCTATCCACAAGTGTGGATAGGACATCTTTGTATCTTTGGTCAGTGGAGAAAACATTGCCTGCTATTAGCCAACATCACTGAATTACCAGTTATATTTCATGGCTTTTAAAAGTATGGTTGAAACCATTCTTCCTCAGAAATAAGACTTTATCATGTGTTCTGAGCAGGAATCTGAAGTTTGAAAGTTAAAACGTTGCTTTTTGTTCAAAGGAGAAATGACTTGCCATTTCATATAACATATTCCTAATTTCTTCTTCATCTTGAATAATCATCTCTTGAATTGAAAAATATTTTAAGCCATTGCTTAATGCAGTGAGTTTCAGGGCTTTCTCAGAAGAAGTAGATTCAGTTCTGTCTGTACAGAGGTGGTACACTTCTGTTTCTCAGGCTAGAAAGTGTACATATCAGACTACTCTGAGACAAACCAATTCCTCCTTTGACTTCAGAGTTCTTAATAAAATTGTTCTTCATTTGAGTGGTGTGGTTCTTTATTCTTCGGGTGTTGTTATGAAGAAAATGTTCAGGGATTAGGCTGTTGACAGATAGCAAACTAGAACAGCACTTCTGAAGGATGGATGGCAGGTTCCACCCCATGTTTTTGCATGTTATGTGTGAGCTTACTTTGTGGTGAAATCATTATTGCTTTGTATAAAATCTAGATCTGTACAGCAGCACATTATGTATAATATGCAAGCCCTTTTACTCTGCAGATATAAACAGACATATTTATGGACAGAGAATATGCATACAGTAATGTATTATACCTTCATCAATTTGCTACAAATGGCAGCAGTCCTGCTTGCCTTCTAGCTGTGTGTTGGCTTTAGAGATGCTCCAGAGAGGGTCTGTGGGACAAGGGTCTGTTTCTGATACCGATAAGCCTGACTTTGCGTGGTAGTTGAGATGAAGTGTTGAAGCCATCCATCTAAGTACACATTGTAAGATTGCTTGCCTTTCAAGTTCGAAGGTAGTTATCTGTAAGTAATCACTCGGGATGAAATCTTGGCCCTTGGTCACTGTTTCATAAGATCATTATTAAAGCAGAGGGCCCTTTACTTTAATAGGGTTGAGACTCTTGTTCTGGGGTTAAGTAAAATGAATTTACCATCAGGAAGAAAGAAGTGGTAAGGAGCTGGTTGTTTAAAATGTCATTTTGTTAATATGAATGTGTTGGTAGCTGGTATGCTGCACTAAAATTAGACTGTATAAATAAGCAACCCTGCTCTCCTCAAAAGAAAGAGGATTGAGAACATAATATAAAATTCAGTTTAGCAAAAGAGTATATGCTTAAATTCTCTTTTAATAGGTGCACTATAGAATGAGTGTCACACTGAAATCAGAAGTGACGGGCAGAGGGTTTCAGTGATGATATGAAAACTGCTTTGAATGTTTGAAATTGTATTGTTAAAATAAGTCTGTCATCTTCAGCCACACTTAAGACATGTCCTGAAAGGGCAAGTAGCCTTCAAGAAAGGCCCCCAAAAAAGCAGTAAGCATTTTTATCAGCCTATCTTTTTTCCTTTCTACCTCTAAAAGTGGAGTTACAGATAAAGCTTAGCATGGTGACTGTGTCAGGGGACTGCCCGAGGAAGGCTTTAAATTTTACAGCTACATTATCTTTCTGGCTGTAGTTAAGATAAAGATCTAATATAAAATCACTTTGGTCTGTAATGCTTTCTCTAAATGAAGTGAAGGTGTTAACCTACTTGATTTGATACACTTTACCCTAGCTTATAAAGCTGGGAGGAAGGTGAGGTAAACTTTAATTAAAACTACAGCACAGATGCCTTCTAGCACTGTGCCCTGTACCTTACTAGGACTGTACAGTAAGCAAAATAAAATGTACCTCGCAGTTGAGGCAGCAGGCTGGAGCCGTGTTCAGTGAAAGTAATTTAATTAGTGTTGATCATGACTCCAGATGATGGTGATTTGATAAGGAATAATTTAGTACTTAACAGCCTTTTACATGCACCAACTCCATGTGGGAAGGTAAAGCAAATTGCACAAAATGAATGTGCTGCTTTCACTTGTGCCTGTGCCAGTGAGCTGGAAAACTGCCTGTTAGCAGACGTTCAGGCTCTCAGCGCTGTGATGAAATACCCAGCCAGTTCTGCACACAGGGCTGTAGTGTGGGAGTCTCTGTACTCCCGTTATTTAAAAATAAATAAGGGAAGTAATTTTTCATAACAGATTAACTCCAAGGAAGTCGCAAAGTAAAAAAAAAAAATTAAAAAAAAAATAGAGCAGCATGTGGCCTTTGTGCAAATATGTGATACTGGCTTTAAAAAAGAGTCTTGTTGCAGTTGTGTTTTAACTTTTTGATTCAAGTTAAAGAGATTACCTACCTTACCATCGGAGCCAGCGTCCCAGAGTTGTGGGGCCCATCATATACATTAAATGTATGTGCATGCATTATTTGACCAAGACATACAAAGGAGAGTCAGCAGTAAAAGTTCACTAGAAGTATCCTGAAATAAACTACTGGATATCAGCCTGCTTTGCCGTTGCTTTGGAAAGCTGACTGAGCTGCAGTTTGCCATATTATTAAATCTGAGAATCACTTTTCAAGAAGTCCATGTGGGCTTCTTTTTCGTGCAAGTTCAGACTGTTTTATTCAGGAAGAATTATTTCCTTCTTGTGATGTTCACATTTTCCATCTCTGTTTCCTAAGTTGTGCTGTACATACGCATTTCTATATGTTTTATTGTCTTCTTCTCCTTACTTATCTTTCCACGTAACTGATATTATCCAAAAATACAATACCTGAATAGGAGTTTTCTGCTAACTCTTGTGAGTTTTGTGAAAATATATGTCAAAATAGAATAGTGTTATGTTGCAGATGACTCAACTGAAAGGCAATAGTAGAAGCTGTCATGTAACAGGGTATGAGAGGATCTGTTTGTGAAAGAGCTCTCTGAACATTGCCTAACCATGAGAAACCCATGGCAAAAATCTGGAATCTTACTCACAGATGCCAGAGTTTAGTGGTGCTGATGCTTACTTCTTAGACAGCATTTCATTTATCTCCCCACTGGAGATAATTTACTGATTTCATTTATCTCCCCATACACACTGGTGTGTGTATGCAGATGCATTAGTATCAGAAAATATGTAGTCTATAACAAATCATCTTTCCCAAGTTCAGGTGCAAGAGAAGAGGTAAGATGCTACTTGGTGGTAATGATAACCTGACTTTTTGCTGAGATTCTCTAACAGGAACTGCTGCATGTACGTGGATTTTTATGGAGATAGAAGTGTCTATGTCAGGCTGGAATGTGATGTTCATACTATGCTGTTTTGGTGACAACATCAAAGTGATAAAATTATCTCTGAATTCTAGGCATCTTGGAGATCAAAAATGCATTTTATTTAAAACTTGACAGGTGTATTTTCAAGCCAATACATACCTGTCTTTTAGTCCTTTGTCCTCCTAGCCACTTACTTAGGTCTGTCAGTGTCAGGTGAGCTTTTAATTTTCTTCTTCTTTAATTTTGGTTAAGATTGGATACGAAATAAGGAAAGCTGTCTGGTGTAAACTAATTTGCTGGTTAACCTTGCCGTTACCTTTGGCCCTTCTCTTAGTACAGACCAATTTGTGCTTCTAATTAATGCTGCATTTCTGTCACACCCCCCTCTGGGTTTTTTTTTAGCTTTTAAAAAGCATTACTTTTTTTTTTTTTTTTTTGGTTTGTGTCTATATCACATCTACTATTGAATTTGATCAGGCCAGGATTTTATTGTGTTTATTTTAAAGAAAAATTACTTAAGCCATTTCTTCTGAATTTTTCAAAGATGTTCTTTGTAATTAAAAATGCATATAATCATCCAGTTTCAAGGATTGTGCTGCAAATTTTCAAGCATTCTGTGGGACAAAAACATTACTGATCATATACTTGAGGCTGATATATCTCAAATTTATTTTGGAATCATTTTTGTGACACTCTTTGAAGTGGACTACTATTGCATTTATAGCTAAAAGCAACTTCTGATATTACTTAGAAACATTTGGTGCCTGGGAAGTATTTTGTCTCTGACAACATTTACAGTAGTTAAGCCAAATATAAGTGGGCTGTTATTTTCCTGCTAATGAGATGGGATGCTGGCCATCATTCTATTAAACAATAGAAGTGATAATAGCCAATGTAAAGTATCTCTGGTCTGTTTTTCAGTTGACACTCAAAGAAATATTTGAAATGTTTATTTCCTATATTGTTTTTATTATTACAATTGTTTAATTAATCATGTGTTTAATTAGCAGTGTCGAGCTTACTTGGAAAAGTTAATTGTTGATATTGTACTCGGATTTTAATTGCATTCTCCTTCTCTTCCAGTGGCTTTTCATGGTCTCCCTGTGAAAATCAAGAAGGAACCCCATAGCCCATGTTCAGAACTTGGCTCCGCTTGCAGTCAAGAGCAACCATTCAAGTTCAGTTATGGGGAAAAGTGCCTGTACAATGTCAGGTAAAGTAATTAGGAGCATGTTTGCAGTGAGAACTGCTGGCTTAAATGAGGACTGATGAAAGAGTAATAAAACCATAACAGAGATCTTAGAAAAGTTACCTCTTCAGCAGATAACAGACTGATGAGATAATGCATTTAGCTGATGAACACTGATGGATTTGTTTACAGTTGTGTCAAACACTTACATAATAATTTTAAAGCAGTATTTTTCATCAAAATGCACATCCTCCATTCCTCCTCCATGGGAGCTAGCCAGAGTTTAAAAACCCAGGGTACAAGCATGAAATAGAAGAAAGGAGTATCTTGTTTTCTGTGAGCTGTGTTGAAAGTACTTTCAAAATGCATTATGTGCATTAGGAAAGAGTGATCTGTGTAACAGGCAAGGGATTGGCAGGTCTGAGCAACACATTAGGTATTTGACAAATTGTGCAGATGTTGTATGTGTATATTCCTGGGTGATACCTTTTAAAACAGTGTTTCATTAGTTGCATTCAAAAGCAAGTTGTCTTCTTTTATAGGCATAGATAATAAAAGCTTTATTTATTTGTGAGTGGTGGAGGGGCTTGATACCTCTTCATTCCTTATTGACTTTTGGTTGCATTTATGTACCACTCCTTCCTTTAGTGTCAGCAGTGAAGGATTTCTTATTGACATTTCAGTCTATTTTAGAATCTTTCATCTAGTTTTGATTCTCATTAATGTAGTATGAAAACTGTTAGCACTTAAAGCATTATAACATTTAACTTTTTGGATATGAATGAGGGGAAAAAAAGGAAAAGACTGTCACTTTTGCCAGTTACAAGGAGTGATTTTGGTTTCAAAAATCAAATGAATCCAATGATGGATTTGATGGGTGCTAAGGGACTTGACTTAGAAGAGTATGCAAGCTTGTGCTTACTATATTCCTAATGTCTGCATTTCTCCTGGTTAGAAACAGGGATGATCAAAGTGTTCTCAAAGTGTTCTGATGTGAGACACCCTTGAAAATAGCATCTATGTATTTGTAGGACCAGCAGTTTATTTTTGAGAGAGAGAGGGGTAAAAAAACCTGTCAGGAGAGGCTGCTGACAGCCTAGTATGGGTAGCTAAGCCAGCATACCATTGTTTTTCTGGGTCAGATCCCTTCCCTCTGGCTGTATTGTTTTAGTGTCTCACTTTGTGGTTTGTGCAAAAGAAAAAGAGCCTTGACAGGCACTGTCGGCTCTTTGTGCTCTAGTCCAGGTGCTTCTACTTTTATGTATTTTGTATACCTCCTGTTAGAATGTGAGTGTATGACTGAGTCCTTTAAAAATACATTTCTGTGTCTCAGAGAAGCAAATGCTCTGCCAAATCACTTTCCTCTAACATGACTTCTTCATTGCTCTTCTTAGTGTAAAGTTGAGAATTCTTCTGCCCCAAACTGGTTCATAAGAACTATAATAAAAAACTTCTAAATGGGGCACTTGTGATGATTTTTTTCTGGATGTTGCTGCTGTGGTTTTGTATTTTCTTCTTTCTTTGGAAAAAATAACCTACCTTGCTTTTCTCTTGCCTTACAAATAGTGCCTATGATCAGAAACCACAAGTGGGAATGAGGCCCTCCAACCCACCGACGCCATCCAGCACTCCCGTGTCACCACTGCACCATGCCTCCCCAAACTCCGCTCAGACTCCTAAACCTGACCGGGTTTTCCCTACACACCTCCCTCCATCCCAGTCCATTCAAGACAACAGCTTCCCTATGGACCACAGGTAAAACACAAAACATGTGAAGGACCCATGCAGAAGGTGTTCAGTTGTGGCTCTTATATAGGGTAGTACTGGCTTCCTGCCCACAGCTCTTCCCTTTTAGGTTGGGGGACTGCGGTGGAGACCAGCAAGGTTTGTAGTGTCAGAAGTGTGTGTGTTTATGAAAGGCTGGCACCCAGCTTGGTGCACTAGTGTATGAGTTCATATTGGCGGTGACAGAATTTAAATTACAAGTTGGTTCTGTCTTGTGATGGTGATTACAGTATGCTGGATAATCTCATCTAGGCTCCTTTTCCCATGAAAGGTTGGACCCGATGGTCTTTCAAGATCCATTCCAACCTGGGCCCTTCTATAGTTCTGTGATTCACTTGATGCTATAAAGCCCTTCAAGGTGATGAAGTCACTAGCAAGCATGTTCCTAACTATAAATATCTGGCCTCTTGCTAAGCTGTTCACCTATCTAAGGGATAAGTGGCCATGTTACAGTGTTCCTGCTTCAGAATATTCTTTAGAAGGGTGGATCATTTTTCCAAGCCCTTTTGTAGTGTAGCATTTCAAAAAAAGATGCCAACATAAACTGTGCTTAAATAACATTAGTCTGAGTAAAAGCCACAAGAGTTAGAGACTAGAATTAAAGCTTAAACTGTCCTTAAGTCACCCTGTTTTGTTTTGATATGTTAGAAATCCCCAGACAACTGTCTTAGCTCAGTATTGCAACAGACATGTGCAGTGGATTCCCCTGTTTTTTCAGTCCAAACACTTGTTTGTGGAATTCTGTTTACCCTGGCCTTTATTGCATGAACCTGTTTTTGTACGCTGAGTTTTGATTGCTCTTGAACATGTAAAATTCCATTGGTGTGTAAAGAGATATATGTTCAGAGACTTGTTTTGCCTCTTTACCATTATCAAATTAAGAAAGACCTGAAAAGAAAAACAGTTGTTGGGAGTGTGATTTGCATGTTTCTGCTCTAATAAGGGCTGTGTTATCTCCAGGGATTTGGGCAGATCACTTTTGAAGGAGGTTGCTAATGTTAATACTGCTGTGTTGTGCTCTGCTGAGATAGCTTTAAATACCACCAAGGTTCTCCACAAGCCCTTCTGGCCATCAAGAAACACTGAATTGGCCCCTTCACCTGTCATAGTCCCCATCTCCTCCCCAGCCATGGATTGTGGTCTAGCCACAAAGGCCCCCCGTGAAGCCAGGCAGTGGTTTAGATTACAGGATGGTGGATAATGTGTTCCTGTACATACACCAAAGTCAAGCTGCCAGGAGACTGAAATCAGCAGAAGCTAAATGGCTGATGTGCAGAGAACAGTAGCAAGATTTTTCAGATGAAAAAAATATTTTGCTATAAAGCTACTTGTAAAGAGGGCACTGAACCTGTATGTCAGCCCTGACTGCAGTATTTATAGACATTTGCATGCATCCTAGTATAGTTTCTGTACCCACAACCCTTGCTCTGTGCAAGCTTTGTAGGCTCTTTACATGATTTCTGCTCCCTCCCTCCTGTCTTTGATATCCGTGTTCTTTAGGGCATTTTGCACTAGTGCTTCCCTTCTATTACAGAATATCATGTGTCCTAGTGAAGTCCAAAATATCTGACTCAAGGAACAAAGAAAAAAAAAATCTAATTTTTCTCCATTTTTAAAGAAAGGTGGAATTGTAGTGGAAGATATTTTTCCCGATTTCCTTATTTATTTTGAATCTTGTGTATGAAGCAAACGTGTACTTCATATTTTTGTGAAATACAAATTTTTGTGGTTTACAAGGTGAGATACTACTACAATGAGTGTGTTTGGGAAATGTCATTTAAACAAATGACCTGCCTATGTGAGTTCACATATGCATCTATAACTCAAGGCACAGGTTTTGTGGAACATGCATTGGTGGCATAGGATAGCATCAGTATCTAGTGCATACAGCCCATACATCTTCATACAGGGCATGAGTATATGAACGATAAGTGGTCCTGACAAGTACCAACAGGAAACAAATCCACTTGTATAAACAAATGGCTTGATTCCATACAAAGCTTCCAGTACAACAAGTATTATTAACTTCCTTTGAGGCTTTGTGAGTGAGCCTGTTTCTTATTTTATCTTCAAGTTGCAATTTTCTGATTCACTCCTTGACAGTTCTTAATGATAATTTCTGCTTCTTTTTTTGGCTAATGAAAAAAGGAAAAAAAGGAAATGAATGCAGTGCCAGTCAGCCTAACTGTTTCATAATACATTTGAGTTTCTAAGTTTATTTTCTGCAGGTGTAGGTGGAATTGCAAACCCCAATGTTACAGCATGGTACTCTTTCTACTGCAAAAATTATAGTATTTACAGCAGCATTGGAAAAATTCATTTTGTCTCCACTACTGCATGGTAATAGTTTCTATCTCTGTAGTTTCTACAGTATTTATAATTAAGCTATGATAGTAAATATTTGTCAGACCAAGTTACAGCAGTATTATGACAGATGGTAGTAGAGTTTAAATTGTTGTAGAAACATGTACTACCTATGAGTTGATAGTCAAGGATTTTATTGCTTGTGCCATCAAACCCCTGCATTGTGCTTTACTCACACAGTTTTCTCCAAAAGAATGTCTTTTGCATGCGTGAACCAAAGCTGGTTCAGACCCGAAGTACAGGAAGCTCAGGAATGATTAGGTCTCCATTTTTTTTGAGTGACAGTAAGAAGCTTCCAAAGAAACACACAAGTTGCCTTTTTTTTTTTTTAAGTGTCTTGTTTATAATAAATGATAACAGGACTAGTAAGCAGTTTGTTGCAAGAACATTGCATTTTCTGTTTGTTAGTGTGGACACAATATTACTGCTGTGGTGATTACTACTGTGGTAATATTGTGGTCATGCTCTGGTAATATGCAGGAGATAACAGGAAGACAGCATGCAGTTCATCAGGGCCCAGTGGGAAAAAAGCATCCTGGTATTCTTCTGTATGATTCTGAACCTGCAGATGTCCAAGTAATTACATTCAGGCCTTTTAGTTCAGGTAGATAGGTTTTATGGAAGAAAAAAAAAGCATAGGTTCTTGAGAGTAGCATTTTGTGTAAAACAAGACAACTTTAAATGAAGTTCTCTTTTTATTTGCCTACTGAAGAGCATTTGGGAATAGCAAGTGGCAGTGTGGCTTGTACAGATTACAACTTTCATGTAGAAATGACTAAGGGGAAGAGTTAAGGCAGGAGCGTAATTAATTGTGGTAGCAAAAATTTGTACCGTCTCCTTTTCCTGGGGTGCTGACATTCCCTTCCTGTTACAGCTGGAATGCAGTGCCGTCCTTGCCAGTCAGTCTCTCATGACACTACCCCTGAGAGGACAGAACAGTGGACTTTTACTCTGGAATGTTTCCAAATGTAGAGCAGACAATACTCTATAAAAAAACGTGTTTATTGTGGTCAGAATGGTTTCTGTGTAACCGTAAGATGGGTAAGAGTACATTACAGTAGGAGCAAGATGTTGCTAACATTTGTGAAAGAGCAGAGAACTCTGACTACACCTCCTTCATGTCACTGTGGTAGAATGTCAGTCTTTCTACTGATTTGAAGCTGGTGCATTTTCTGTTTGCCTCTTCTGTTGAGGGAAGATATTGAAAGCAAAGAGGATGTGGTGGGGACAGGTCTTAGAGCTGGTATTAATAGGTGGAATTTTTGTTTGCTTGCTGCTGTTGTACAATGACAGTGAATCTGATGGGAGCACTTGGCATGATCATAAGCAAAATGTTCGTTATTGAGAAAGTGATACAGCCACTAATAATGACTTCTGAAGATCTTTGGGAAATGGAACGTAGCTGGAGTCCTTTACATGACCTCTCTAATTTGTGTTCTAGATTTCGCCGCCAGCTCTCTGAACCTTGCAATTCTTTCCCACCTTTGCCTGCAATGCCAAGGGAAGGACGTCCAATATATCAGCGCCAGATGTCTGAACCAAACATCCCTTTCCCGCCTCAAGGTTTTAAGCAGGAGTACCACGATCCAGTTTATGAACACAATGCTATGGTTGGCAGTGCAGCCAGTCAAAATTTCCCCCCTCCTCTGATGATTAAACAGGAACCTAGGGATTTTGCGTATGATTCAGGTAGGTGAGATTCTCCTTTAGTTCTGCACAGCAAGACAATATTTGACTCCAAGCCAGTGCTATTGATGTTTTGATTGTATGAATTGAAACTTGCTCTTTTGACACATCTCAAAAATTATGTCTGAGGCAGCTTACAAAATATTAAGATTGCTGTATAATACAGTGTCACTTGTGCCACCATTTCTTGCTCTTTAAAGGGCTTAATTTTCTAGAAATCTCTGTCCAGAAACATTAAAGAAGTCGAGGAAGAAAGTAATGAGTGCAAATTTGCTTTGTTAAGAGGGAACTTGTTCTGTACTATGTCATCTTTGACCTCTGAATTTGTGTGCTCCATTTTATGAGTTCTTCCATTTGTGTGCCAGAAATAGAGAACTCTTTCTCCTCTTGCTTGCATTACTTTAAATCAGAAGTAACTCCACTGAAGTGGGGTTTATACAGCTATAAAACCGATGAGGGAGAAGAATCGGCCAAATTGGTGTCAGCTCCTCAGTTTGTGCATACTGCTGTGTTTTGTGGAGGTACATAATCTGAGATGCCAGGTTGCTGATGTAGAGAATACACTGTTGCTATTAATAATGTTTATTATGATTGTGCTTATGGGGCAACTGGAATGGAACCTTATTGCTCTATAGACAGTACAAAACAGAGGAGGTGGTGGCAGAGTCTGATCCCAATGGCTTCTGACCAAAATAGAAAAGATAAGCAATAGGAAGGATAGAAAAATAAATCAAGGGAATAATGTTGTAAATGTTTGGTAAAATGTAATATTTATATTATACTTGGGAAAAGAATGAAAAAATTAAGAAGTAAAAAAAAAAAATTTAGTCGTGAGTACCAAGTAACAAGGCAAAGGAAACTACAAAGAAGAAAGCTGGAAAGGTGGTATAAAAAGAAGCTGAGATTAAAACATGAGGAGTGCTCTAGGTGGGGTTAAACAGTTGATTGAGCCAAGATAATGCAATCAAAATGTTGTTCAGTTTTAGTGTAAGTGATTTCTGCAGCTGCTCTTCAGTGTCTGCCCTTGGTCCTGCTTTGTGCATGCCCCACTGTTGAAAGGGAGGGATTTCAGCATGTCCCAGCTGTGCTTCTGGAGAAGGGTGCATTGCTTTCATACACATCCATGCTGACTTGGGCAGGGGGAATGGATGGCTCTGTCTGACTTCAGTCTGACTCCTCCTTCTTCTTGGTGATGCTGTACTCCCAGGGCTTTCCTTCTGGTTCAGTCTCTGGCTAGATGCTTTTGCAGTTTATTTTCCAAAGGCTATATGACAGCTGAGTTGAAGTGTCCTTTGAAATTTTAGCTCATGAAGGACTATCTTGCAATTTGATATATTGTAGAACAGTTTTTAAATTTTCTTTCTGTAGCTAACTTAACACTGTCTATTTGGTGGGGTATTTTGTGGTTTCATTAATGTAAAGTGCGTGTTGTAGAGTTCATCTCGATGTTAGAATGGGGGAATTTGGAAAGTAGAGCTGCTGTTCCCTTTCTTATTCTTAACAAGCAAAAAATCAATCCTTAGGAAAATTTGAGTTAGCCCTTAACAGGGAGGGGACCAGGGGTGAAATATTTCTCCAAGCTGAAATATAAGACAAGATGAAAGTGAAATGGAATTACAAGGATCAGATCCAGAACTCAACCCATTAATTGATGAAGGTTCTGAGATCTGTGGCTTTGTGGAGTTGTGTGTCTCTAGTCCTAGAGCATATGGGAGAGACTGTGTAGTTCATGTGGCAGCAGATAATAAATGGGGGACTGCAGCTTCAGGCACTTCCAGTCCCTTGCAACCTTCACAAGCACTGTTATTCATCTTGCTAAATTAAAGGTCAAAAAAAAGCCCTTTTGTAAATATGCTTCTTATTTGGCTCAGTAGTGGGATCTCCTTATTGCATACTGTTACTTTAAATCTGGATTGGCTGCTAACATTCATCTTTCTTTGGAATATTCTGTATGGAAGAAAGCAGGAAATTTTGTTCTGAAATGAAGATGTACAAACTTGTATCCAGTCCTGTCATGTCTATTTATTTTGTGCCAGCAAGAACAACATTCCACTTTATAATAATTATCTTCAAGCAAAATTGTTGCTTCTTTTGTAGATGAATGATTAGTTTTTAAAAATGTAATAGCTGTGTAACCAGTGGTCATGAAAAATTAATCTGTTGGTATCAGGAAGTACTTTTATTGGCCTCAGAATCACTGCATTTAAGTTGACACATCTGTACACTCCATAAATTGCAGTCAACAACTGTGGTCTGTTGATATTTTGTCTTGTTACCATCTGTTCTCTAGAAACCATCATTTTCCATTCTTGCTAAGAGTACATTAAATAACCCCTTAGGAAACATAATGTATTTGTCACTGAATCATTGATTTCATTTTTCACCTATGGATGTTCAGGGAAGGAGGAATGCCAGAGTAAAAAGTCTTTTTTTTTTCATTGTATTTTATTGCAGCTCAGATAAGAATATAGAAACATATTTTAAAAGTTCATTGTGATGCACTGAGATGTTCCTTTTGGGATGTTTTTGAAAGGGACTCGTAAAAGTTCATTGCTTTTGTGCACTATTCTTTTATACTTTGTGGGAAGCTGGTGAATGAAAAGCATTATTATAGAATGATTACAACTCTATTAAAACATGACATTAATTATGACATGGGAAATGGCAGATCAATTAGTTGTAATTGTAATTGCAGGTATGCAATTTCTACTGCAGAATAGAGATAATGGAGATGTTTGAGATAATGGAAAAAGAAAAATGTCAACAGAGTAGAGGCTTTCCCTTATCCATCCACGCTTCTGGAAGACACAGTGCATCATATAGATTCAATCAGACATTTTCTGCCATGGATTTTTTTTCATGTCAGACAGTCAGATGTATTTAGTACTTGATGGTAAAGCTAGAAACTTTAGGAACAGAAGTGCAGCCAGGGACATACAGAGCTTTGAAATTTTGCATAATTAATGAATATACTCCAAAAGGCTTCCTAAGACCTTTGTTTACAAGGCCTAATAGTGGATATTCTTGTACAGTTAGCACTTCTAGAATTCAGTAATGTATTCAGGTACTTAAACAAAGAGGCCAAACTTGATATAGCTTGTCTCTTCTGTGCTTTATTTTTGAGCAGGATCTTCACAGGCTTAACCCTTCCTACATGATGTAGGATATTTGCAAATATAGTAAGGTATGACTCTAGCTGTATGTGTATCAATGAGTACTAAAAATCAAGTTTTAAAACAACATCTTAAATTATTAAATCTTATATTTGGTTTTGCCCAGTCGCCCAATATTTGGTTTTGCCCAACTGAAAATAGTTATTTTGGAAAATTGAAATAGTTATTTTTCTTGCAAAATTTTTATAACCATGTCTTTGAAAATTAAATTTGTCACACAGTGGTAATGGAGATGAGTAGAGGAGGAACTGTTGCTTGCATATACTAGTCATGGATTGCCAGGAATTTTTCTGTTGAAATTTAGGTAGATTCAGTACTTCCTGAATGTGTTACAGGCATTAGCAGGGCTGTTCTCACAGTTTCATTTCAGGGTAGCCTTACAATTAATACGCTTGAACGGACCTTAGAAAATTTGGATTCTCTCCCTGTCACTTCTGAGACAGTAGTCACATCACTTAAAGAATGAACTCTCCAGACAGAATTATTAGCCTCCATGTCTTTCTTTCTGAGTTGCTCATCCCTTTAATTCCTGAAGCCTCTCAAGCAAATACCTTGTGTTGGCAAGTGAGAATGGATGGGCAACTGCCCCTTTGTTAAGAGAAATGAGCGGAGGCTGAGAGACAAATCAGATACATAAACCTGTTTGTTTTGGATACCCAGTTAGAACGGGATGATTTTTAAAAGAACATTATGTACTACATATGTTCAAATCCTAGCTCCTAGGGACTTTCTTCATGTTTCTAGATGAAGAATTATGGGAACATCAGATAAGGGTTTCAGTATAAGCAATATAAAAATACCTAATACCAAAAATCTGGCAGAAGCAATGTGGCTACTTAGAAAAACTTTGTTGGAGCTGGAATGGCTTTTGAGGAGCCTAAAGTTGACCATTCAGCTGCATTATCTTTTCTTTTCTTGAAAACTTTTGCCTCAGTACATAGACAACTTCCAGCCCTGTAACAAATGAAGCAGGGGCTCCACCTGTTAAGCTGTTTGCAGCATGGCTCTCCTTCTCACGAGGAGTTTTGACCTGTGCTCTCAAGACAAGAGTGATGGAGCAAAAGGCTGTATCATATTTGCAGCAAAGGATTTGTATAAAGTTTGTGCAGGAAGTTGTTAATTATGACACTTACTTAACCTCCTAAGTTTGCTCTTACAGGTATAGAATGTTGTTAGCATTCTACCATCCATGTTGTAAATGTAGTTACCTAATGATGGGAAACAGAATAAAATGCAAGAGTCCTCTAAAATACCTGATGAGGTGTTTTTTTGGAAAGCAAATCAGTGGTTATTAGGGTGGAAAAAGACCCCTAGTAGCATATTCTTCCCTATGCATCAGCCAATGTATTCTTAAATTTGGGAATTTGCAGAATAGCGTAAGAGAAAGCGTTGAATTGAAATTTCAAGGGGAAAAAGCTGTTTTTTCAGGTTATATTTATTTGCAGCTTGATTCCTCCCCCCTTTATTTTTTAAACAGTTTGTTATTCTATTGTACTTCTGAAGGCAAAATTTAGATACTTGAAGATGCTAGTGTGAAGAGAAAAAGTAAATTTGAGGCAGTCCTGGTTTACTTTTTCCAGGATATTCTCCAGTGCTGCATTAAATGCATTGACCAGTGCAGCATTTAAAATGGGACAAGTCATGGTGCTTCCACTACTGTTTTTGTTTATATTGGCTAATTTTTGTACCATGCTCTGAAAAGATAAAGTTCTGTGTGATTGCTAAGTATTATTACTTCTATTTTTGCCCCTGGGAGATTATTTCACAGACAAATAGACTTCACAGTTAAGAAATATTTCTTGATCATAAGCCTAAATTTTCTCTTTGATTGGTTGCATTCCCTTGCTCATAGGTACAGCTCACTGAAAACAATTTATTGGTATCAATGTACCACCTCTAAATCACTGTAGATGGATTGTGTGTGTACTCTGTCATTGTGACTCCAGATTTCGTGTCTTGCTTCAAAAGTCATCCAGCTGCTGAGTCTTTTCCCCAAATTCTCTCCAAGTTTCCTTTTTTCTTTTTCTTTTTTTTTCTTTTTTTTTTTTTTTCCTTTTTTAAATCAGGCTGCAAATACTTGCAGTATTTTTGAACACATTTTTTAAAATGCTTTGTGAAACAGAACTGACTCAATCCTTTTCCTGGGTATGGGGCTTCAGTACACACATCTCAAAACTGCATCTCCTTATGGCCTTAAAGAAATTCTTATACACAAAAGTACAATTGTTCTCAGTGAAAATCCAGATGGCATAAAGGCAGGAGGGGAGAAGGGACAGGGTTTTGCTCTTGAGTTAGGAAGTTTAAGAACTCTCCCCACCTCAAATTTGGTTTTGCAGTTTTGCCTGCGGTCTAAAATATTTTATCCTTGTGTTTTGGGAAGTTGTCTTTGCTGTGTTGCTTCAGTGAATGAGTATGAATTTTGTTCAATAGTTAAGCTGCACTGGACTTTGTACTTGCTTTTAAAATACGAATCTGCTGTCGGACTATATGGCGGCAGAAAATAAGAGCATCTGACAGGGAAACCTGGGAATCTTGGACTTCAGAAGATTGCTGTGAAGGGCAGCAATTTAACTTTTCACTTACTGTCAGTCTGGGTGATTTCCTCTATTCACTATTTCTGTCTGAAATAAATCTGTCGTTAGAAATTATTTCATTTTGCAGTGTTACCTTTGTGAACACAGGAAAGCCTGAATACTAAGTTAATGTGAGTATACAGGCAGGAGACCATATATGTATTTTTGTTTTCAAGGCAGACAATACGATCTGAAAAATTGTCCTGCAGTCCCTGTTTTTCAAAGAAATGGATAAATATCCTCTAAATCTACAGTTACAGTAAGTGGCACTGGCTAATGATTTGATTTGAGGATTGAGAGCGCAGTCTGGATTTACTCTTTGTGCATTAAGGCAGGTCAAATGGACACAGGCTGCATTTTAAATCAGTAATGGAAGGCTGAAGCCTGCCTTAAACCAATCACATCAGCCTTGCTCAAGACCAATTGATCCCGAGAGACTGAGCCCTGTGAGCATAGCTTTTATATGAATGGACTCTGTGCAGCCTGAAGTTTCATTCATAAAATGGATGCTGAAGGAAAAAAAAAAAAAAAGCCAACCCACACACGCCAAACCCTGGAATGTCCATTTATGCGGAGCTGAAGGGTGTAGTGTTCCCTCAGCTGCTGCTTTTGCCAGTTGCCTTAAAGTAATGATTAATGCTGCTTGGCCCTGCCTGCCTGCAACCTGACACCATTTATGGCCTTGGTGTGTTTCTAATGTATAGTGAATGAGAAGGCTACATTCTCAAATCAGAAACATAAACAGGAACTGGTTGGTCTGAATTCCATTCAAATATGTCACTTCAGCCGTGCAGTGTTTGTCCAACTTCGATTTTACAGGCAGGGAATGGGGCGGGGGAGAAAAAGCAACACAGACATTTTTGCAGCAAGATTACCAACAAAAGGAGCGAGGGAGAGAGAAAATTCTGCTGTTGAATTCAAAGGATTGCAATGTTTAAGACACATTTTACAGTTACTGAGGTTAATAAAAACAAATACATGATTTTAAAGTATGCTCAAAAGATCAGCTCCATGTGGAATTTCAATTCAGAGCTGAATGTATGAGCCTTTGTTTTCCTGTTCTGCTGTACAAAAAGTTACACATCGCCTAGACAGGCTGTTGACATCTGGTCTCACAAAATACATTGAATGTTGTCACAGATCTAAAAACCAAAGTTGTGGAAAGGAAGATGTTTGCTTAAGGTTTTTTCTGTATCTGTGTAATATTTCCACTTTGACATGAGCCGGTGGGGCCAAACTTAATTCTCTGACAAGTTTTTGTGAAATTAGGTGTAAGAAATTAAACTTTAACAATTTTAATCAGCTGTTTTTAGAAGGAAGTGTATGTGTATCTATGAGTGCACATTCTTGGAAGTTTGGGGTTTTTTTTCGTAGATTGCTGGCACAAAGGCTGGTGACAGAGAAAATGAATAAAACCTTCCATTCTGAATGTTTCTACATTGCATAATGATTTGGGAAAAGATTGCTTAATTTTTAAATTGATTTTTAGAAAATTTTTATTTGTTTTCACCCATGTAATTTCAGTGCACCTACATTTTTTCATGCTGAATCTGCTACTGAAAAAAATAATGCTGACTTTTGTATTGCCAGGACTTTGCCAATTTGTAGGGCTCTGTTCATTACATAGCTTGTGAGGGGATAAAGCTTTTAAAGGTGGTTGAACGAAAAGTTGATCCACCAGCATTTGAGTGGTGGGTCAATTGCTCAAGCAATTCTTGTATAAAGAGTTTGTAATTAGTTCCAGTATTTTTACCTCAATATCACCTTTTGGGGAGATATGAGTTTCAATCTAAATGTGTTCTGCAGGTTTAAAAATAATAAAAAAAAAAAAATAATTTGTTACTTCTCCCTGCAAAACACAAATCATGCATTTTTTTAGTGACTCCTGGTGCTACCTGAGCAATTTGTTGTGATCTTGTTTGAAGAATTGCCATTCTTACCTAAAAAGGTTCTTTTTTTCTGGTGATTTCACTATTATTAATAATAATAGTGAAATTTCACTATTATTAATAATAGTGATTTCACTATTATTTCACCCTCGAGCTGATCAGAACTTCTCAAGGATTTTGTAAACAGCTGCTTTCCACCAGGAGGCTGAATGTGTTTCAGTGGTAGATGAAGTGCTCCTTTGTAAACAGTTTGTCAGTGCTCATGGAAATCCATGAACAGAAAATTTATTTGCAGTGATATTGTGATGTTTTAAGTTTAATGCCAAAAGTATGATGTGTTCTAGTTTGAGCATTTTATTTTTAAAAGGCTACTTTTGTCTCTGCACTTGGTAAAAATCTCTCCCAGTACACCAGCCACCTGCTCATGTAGCAGAGAAGTGCTTGTACTGTGCAAGGGAAGCTCTGCCAGGCACCAAAGGGATTGCTGGTGTGTTCACAGGGTCAGGCTGGCACATGGGAGTGACACCAGGTTTGTCCCAGCTACCCAGGGGACTTGTGCATGCCCTTCTGTACCCAGTAGCGCAATGGGAGAGAATCTGCATGTGCTGTATTTCTTGTCTATGGGAAGACAAAGTGGCATATTTAAGTCTATCTGTATAGACACACAAACTCTGAATTAATGAAATAGGGGCTAAAATTCGCACAATTACTTTTCAGACCAAAAGGACAATTTAGAATTACATGGTATAAGCCAAATTGCAGGGTTTCCAGTGAAGTCCCTTCAAAGTTTTGGGGACCAGGTCCTTTTGAAACAGTTCCTTATGGAATCTGATTCTAATATGACTTACTTGGTAATAAAGTGTAACTGGAAAAGTGGGCAGGAAAACAGTAAAAAGGTTGCAGTCTTATTATCACTTTGTTTAAAATCTTTAGGGACTTAGGCATGTTTCACTATGAGTTGAGTGTTTGGTGAATTTGAGTGACTTGTTAACAGGTTCCCTGACTAAGGCAGCTGCCTGCCAGTGCAGCACAGTCCTCACCGAGCTGTCACATGGAGCATGAGGCCGGGCAGGCAGTTCCCTTCTTCTCCCACCCTGTTTCAGGTGGCCTGTGCCTTCTAAGGCTCCATCTCCACGTCTCTCCCTCTGCACGTGCACACGTGCGATGCCTCTGTATCGCACTGTGCTTTGTCACCAGCCCATGGGGCGTGCTCTGGGCCTCCAGATCTTCAGCTGATGTTGATAAAAGTGAGTTGAAAAATAATTCAGGTTAGAGTGTAACATAACAACCTGCCCTTCAGTTAGGGAGGCTGTGTAAAGCCAGAAACGGGAACTGCTGAAGAATAAATCCTGGTTCAGGTTTCCAGTTCCTGCTTTGCTCTGCCTCATTCAGAAGACAGTCAGACACTTCATCCCATAGAATACAGTCTTGTCATTTCATCCCTTTGCCTGCAGAAGCTCCATCTTCCCTGTGTCTGTTCTGGCTAGGGACACAGGCTGAAATTCTGTTTTTTTCTGTGCAGGGTG
The DNA here is from genome assembly GCF_017590135.1 of Pyrgilauda ruficollis. Taxonomy (NCBI): domain Eukaryota; kingdom Metazoa; phylum Chordata; class Aves; order Passeriformes; family Passeridae; genus Pyrgilauda; species Pyrgilauda ruficollis. Next base: position 6,800,055 of record NW_024519206.1, on the reverse strand, counting down.
GGATTGTGGGAATGAAATCTCATCCTCATCTCTGAAAAACAATCAGAAAAGAGGATTTAAGGATTCTTTAGCTGCTCTGAGTTATACAGGGCTGAGACAACCTAACCCCTTAAATTCTGACATGATAATTAATATGAACTACCTTACCAAGGGACCACTCAAGTGTCTTACTTGATAATGAAACTTAGAATCTGTGCCTGCTAAGTTCAATAGCAGATTTTTCTTGTCCTGAGAAAGTCAGCTTGCACTTTTTCTGCTTGGATGTATTTTGATGGAGGCATAGCAGAGCTTATTTCCATTATTTTTCTCTGTGACAGTCCAGGATGAGAAGGCATTTTTGCAGTGTCTAGATTAGGTGTACTTTTTAAAACAGCACCTATTGGGAAAAGAATGGTTTCATGGTCTAGGATATAAGACCATATTCATTTTTTTAAGATGACTGCTATGTTTCTGTTAATAAGAAGAGCAGTTAAGAATGACCCCCTAAGTATTCCAAAAGGATAATAAAAGATTAGCAATTTTTTAACATTTCCATATTTTTAGCTAGTTTTTTGTTGTGTTTTGGTTTTTTTTAAGGGGTTCTACTGTTCTTGAGCAGATGTAACCTTACAATGTGAATTACTTCATTAACAGTCTGAAATAAGCTTGTTGTATGTCTAAATCCAGGCACATTTTTCTTCAAAGACCAAAACTTGTAAAAATATGATAAATCAGTCATCTCTTGGATCTTGCCCAGGAAGTATTTCATGCCTGCTTCTGTCTTATTTGTTGTCTTGAAACAATGGTTTAAGAAGAAGGAAACATATAATTGCTCTGTAATTTCTACACTAAAATGTTTTCTTTTGAAGTAGCTCTGCTTAGCATGTAAAAATACTTCTGGGTCTTAGTCAAGCATTTAGTACGATTTAAAACTGCAATACTAAATTTCATTGGTTGGACTTTTTATTAGATAAGGTAGAAATGAAAGCAGCAGGCAATTTAATTAGCAGTAATTTTTCTGGGCAAGTCATTACTTTGATGAACTTCAGAGCAATGTTTATGGCTCCTAATTAACCATGTTAGTCATTTGATTGAATAATCACTTTGGAAATGTTTCTACAATTTGATTAGAGTCTGACCCACTCTGATAGTCATAAATTAACTGATAGCACTTTAGGATAACAAGACTCTAGTTACTTTACGAGAAATAAACTCTTCGTTGCTGTATTTTTTGGTCCTCTGTGGACTGTTTAAGCACAAGCTAACCAGAAGATTAAGTAATGTTGGTACAAACAATGCTTGCCTTAAAGAGACTCCAGATGTTAATTATAATTGACTTAGGAGTATGGGAGATGAAACCCCAACTTGGCTAAGAAGACAACTTGGTGGATGCATGCATAATTCTTTATTCAGTGTACTCTGCTCTATTACTTTGCAGGAGTGGAGTTCATGAGTCAAAAAGGGCTTTGCTGCCAATACTAGAGAAGCTTTACCTAAAATAGAAAATAGCATCTGTTTCAGTTCTACAGCTTCCTCTTTTTTACGTAGATTTTTCCATTCTCCTCAGAATTCAATCTACTTGCTAACATGAATGATTCCTTGCAGGTGAAGCACTCCTTGTAGCCTTGACTTCTAGTCTGCAGAGCTATACTTGACTGGGGTGATCACTGAGTCACTGATTCCTGTGGTTGCTCAGAATAGCTGCCTGAGACATTAGAGATTCTCTAGGCCCGAGGCACTGAGCGTTTTATCGAGAGAGGAGGTAATGAAGAGTTTGGCACAGATGTGCAAGAGGGACCATGGACTGTTAGAGGAAACTTATTATTACTGCCCTGTGTTTCACTTGTTTGTGAAGTCAGTGTAAAACCTCATTTTCTTATCCTGCCAAATCTTTGATACTCATCACTAGTCAGTGAACAGTGAAATTTGGAATCACAGTCTGAAAGAGTCTGTAGGCGGTGTTGGAAAAATAATGTCTGCTCTTTCGACCTCTGTTTGCATCTCTTAAAGAGTTACAAGTTACTGGTAACAGATTGCATAGCTTAGGGTAGGAGTTCATCGCAAGATCAAATAGACTTTGTTAAGCAAGACTTTTGATATCCAAGAAGTAGGTTAAACATGGTCTAGAAGGGCAAACATTTACAGTGTGTTTCTGTTTGCAAGTCCCTGTGCACAGGATGTGACTACTTGGAGACAGTGCAAGACACGGAGAAGAAAAAGAAAGACATTTAAAGAATACGCTTTTCATTTGTTCTATTTGGCTTTTCTCATTCTTTCTGCAGATTTGAGCAGAGGTGGAGAATAGCAAATAAATATCAGTATTATTTGGAATATGCACAGTATTTTTTTTGGGAGGGTGCCATTTTTGTTTTAAACACAAGTGGAGAGTGATATAGATAGACCCCTAAATTTCTAGATAAAATTCTTAGCAACTGCAGAAAATTTCATTAACCCTTCAAGTCCTTAACCAGAGTCTAAAAAGCATTATCCTACTCTAAATTCACTTTGACATCCTTGTGTAAATGTAGTGTTTATAAGTCTCCAGTGTGACACAATTGATTAAAAACTTTGGGTTGAATTAGCCATGAAGATAGATATACAAGCACAGGGTTTAAAATATTCATAATCACTGGTGCGAGTTTTTTGGTGAATGTTCCAAAGTGTAATTGCCATGGGAGTCAGCTTTTAGCAAAGTTGATTACAAGAGGTTTGGAGTTCAAGTGCCTATCGTAGTTAGGATCTGCGAGCCTCACATCATGACTTTCTCCTTGGCCATGCGTGGTGTGTGCTGCTATGAAATGCTGTGTGTTGACAGGTTCCCTCTCACTATAAGTTGCATCCTTTTCTGTTGCTGTTCTGCTTGCAGCTTGTCCCACTGATAACCTACACACTTTTAATTCCAGACAGTCTTTTGACTTGCATTGTCATCTTCTCCTTTCAGAAGTGCCTAGCTGCCATTCCATTTACATGAGGCAAGAAGGCTTCCTGGCTCACCCAAACAGAACAGAAGTTAAGTGTTCTATTATGTATCACTTTTGTATGAGAGAAGTGTAAAAAAATTAAAAAACCTGGAGGTATCTGGGGCTCACTGGTTTAATTCTGGTGCTGGGAAGACTTGCATCATCCTTCTTTCCCGTTTCATTGTTGAGTTTCTGATGCACTGAATTTTTTGTAGTTTCTTTTAGTGCCATGGGTTGATCAGGATAGAAGCAATTATATCATGAACTTAACTCATTTTGCTTTTCAAGGCCTCTAGCAGTTGAAAGGAAGGCACACTTAAAAATTTGTCTGTTTCACCCATTCTGCTCAAGTGATATTTTCCAGGCTGTTAGCATGATAGGCTCAATTAACTGTGTTAAGTAATCCATTTTATACTTCAAATTCAGTGAAGGTTTTGAGTTTTTTCCTTTTGTCATTATTTTTGCAATTTTTTGATGCACTTTATGCCTAAATTGAGACCTACCAAAATTCCCAGTGATTTCACTAGAACAGAGCTTACATAATTGTCAAAATTAATAATTCTGAGTGACAGCACTTTATATATACTAGAAATAAGAAGTCCAGCAGAACTAAGATGACTGTGAGAGGTTATAGCCTCCACTGTCCTGTTTTAGTTTATCTGTCTTAGCCATATGTTATTTTCTGCTTGTTTGTTTAGGGTTTATTTTTCTTCCAGTGGGCAAAGTTCAGAAACATGAGGAATCTGGTTGTGAGATTGATGAGAATCCAGATAGATGTGTGAATCAAAGTCTTCCAGGAAGACTTCATTTGCTGGTGTAAAGATAGAATCAAAAAGATAGCACATCTGGCTAAAATCCCATCTGCTTCTGGGTTGAAATAAAGACAGAAAAAAAAAATATAGTGTTTAACAAAGAAGGTAAAACACGAGATGGAAATGTCTTAGTCTTGTTATATGAAATTATATGAAGTATAAAATCTTGATAAGGGAGGTGAGAGACATCAGGAAAAATATAAACAAACTGCAGGGATAAGGGCAAAAGATACTGAGTTTTAATCATAGCACTGATAGGGGAAAACCCATCTAATCCATGTTATGGTCTTGTAAAGAGTTGGAAGTGGCAGAATTTTCATGAATGACGTAAAAAAAGTAGTGATATTAGCTAAATATTTGTTTTCTGTATTTGGAAATCAATCAACATAATTTTACAGAATAAAGGTCATGTCAAATCTGATTCTGTTCTTTGCTGAAAATAAAAGTTTGATTGATAAAGATGCTTGTATCATATAGTTTGACTTTTTATGGCATTCAATTTGCCTCTGCATTACATTCTGATCAAGAAGTTAGCACAAAGCAATATCAATAAAGTACACATTAAATACATTAAGACCTGGCCAACTGACAGATCTAAAAGAGGCTGTCAGCAGCCAATCATCTCTGAATGGATTGTAGTTCTGTAGGAATTGATATCAGGAGTGTTGCTATTCAATATTTTCAGTAAAGATATGGAGCAAAGTTAATAGATAACTTTATGGCACAAAGATAGAGCAGTAAATAACGGGCAGGACAGGGCAGTCACACAAAGCAGTTTGAATTGTTTGGTTATCTGGGCACATTAAACAAAATGGTTTTTTAATACATGAATGTAGACCTGGCCCGTGGAACAGGGAAACAATATATTGGAAGAAAGGATTTTGAGGTGGGGGCCTCCTCCTCAGCTTCACAGTGGGAAACTAGCCCAACTGAGCACTGTGACCTTAAGGCAAAAAGCCTTCTGTAATAGTTAGGCAGTCAAAAGGAGGGTCAGAGGGGGGCAGGAGAGGAGAAGATGTTTTGTCTCACTCAGTAGCACTGGTGAAACTGATACTGATATGCAATACAGTTCTGGTGAAGCAAAACATAAGCATAATAGAAATGTGTACAGAATGGTGTGCTAGAAAGCCTGCTGGGTTGTAGACAGTGTCTTTTAATGACAAAATAAAGTTTTACAAAATTATCTTAGTTGGAAGGAACACCAAGAGCAGTGTGAGAGGGTGACCTGTGGGTGTGAGGAGGAAATACTGAGTGGTACTTCTCTAGTCTTGCAGGGAGAAGATCTGCAGGAACTAATGGTTAAATGTCAAAGCCATGCTAGTTCAAACAGGAAATGAGCAAACATTTTGTAATAAATCATAGAGAAAAATGGGTGCTTTTTCATTTTAGCAGGTGGAGATTAACAGTCTTTTGGGAACGCATATGTTAATTAAACAGCCTTGTACTTAGGCCAAAATGTTGGGATTGGGCGGTGTCTAAAGGATGTGGGATATTAATCTGATTCCTGTATAACGTAGTGTTCCCTCTGGCATTAAGCCTGTGATCTCTTTTTTCTCCATGCATCTTTTATATAAACACCTCTCTCTTTGTAACTTACAGGCTGTATGTATGAAAAGGGACCTAGGCAGTTTTATGATGACACTTGCGTTGTTCCAGAGAAGTTTGACGGTATGTATGACACATCTCTTTTTCCTGTGTAGGGAGATGAAAAAGAAAGAGATGAGGGACTTTTCTCTGTTGCTGATCAAAAAAGCCCAGTAACGTTCCAATTTAGAATTCCTTAACACACCATTTGTGGTGCGCCCAACCAAAGCTGACCTTTGTCTCTTGAAACCAAAGTCTTCTCTTCAATAGGATGTCATTTGGCTTTTGGCAGTGAAAGATGCTGCATCCAGACTTGTGGCAGAGGAGCTCAGTTCTGTACTGTTGAGAAGTAATAAGAGGATTTCCATTGCACTGATGATCACATACTAACTACTTGTTGTTTGAGATGTAATGAAAGCTGTAGTTATAATTAACAAAACAGCAGAGAAAGCAGCAGCTTTGGTTTTACTGAGGATTAAGCCTCTTGCTGTCTATGAAGTAATGAATAGTGGGAAGTGAGTATATAGGGCATTTTTTGTGTTCATGCCAATGTATTTGCACTAGGTTGAATGTATTAGTGGTTTATTTTTTGGTGGGATTGATAACAAATCAATGGCCTATTCACAACACTACCAATTACAGCAGATTTTTTTAAGAGGAATTCTGAGGTCAATTAAAATGAATGGTCCAAATTATCCTCAGTTACTCTGACGTAAAATCAGTTTCCTGGTGTAACTCAGTTGATTTCGGATTTATTTCATTAGAAGCAAAGTAGATGGACACCATATTTCTTGCTAGTGACTCTGTTAGTCTGCAACTTTGGGAAGTAATTTAGAGACCAGTTACTTAAATTTGCTAGAATGGCATTATGGTAGTGGATGCATGCTAGTGTAGTGTTGTTAGTGTAGCTTTTGTGTTAGTGTGTGTATGTCTGGCTTTATTTATTTCAGTAGGAAAGATTAGCTACTTCCTGATAAACTTGTGAACAAATCTTTGACCACAGCTAAAAGTAGGGCTGTAGAATTGGTGTTTTTCTCCTACCTTGTTTTGTCCTGAGACTCACTTATGGATTACAAAACTATTGTGTGTTTAGCAGCATTTGTTGTATTTGCTGAAAATCTGGAGACTCTGAAATGAAAGTATCCCAGAGAATTGCACATTCTTCAGAGTATCACATGTATTTTTATGTTGGTAAGAAATAGATAAAAGAGTTTTAGACACTATTAGACCTAACTGAAGACTGCTCAATCCAGTATTGCATTGTCACTACATTGACACAGTCACAGAAAGAGTGTTCTATTGAAAGTCTACTTTATACCCTGGCTTTGTAATGTGAGCTTGTTTGGGTTTTTTAAAGCACATTGTGTCAGGTATTTTTTTGTTCCCCAAAAGTGATTGTGGATCTGATCTGAGTACCAGTGTCAGATTTATATGTACATTTATGGGAATGGGATGAGGCTACTACAAGAAGTTAAGACTCATTAACAGTAGCATTTGTTTATGTCTTCCTTAAAAACCTTTTTAGTTAATTTGGGTATTATACAGGAAAGGGAATGAAAATGAAAAATAAATACAAATACAGTAAAAGTATTTTTGTGCCTGCAAAGCAAGCAATCTGCTGCTAGTTTCTATGACTGCCCATTGAGAAAACACTTTGTACTCTAGAAGATTGATCTTGTGATGCAAATAGGTGTGTTTATGCTTGTAGAATGATGTTTTGAGGGAAAAATAGCAGATGTGTCATAATATTCTGGCCAGTAAAGCAAAAGTTAGATAAGCCCGGGACTAGTCTTGATGTTTCAGAAGAAGATTCTCAGCTGCTTCATTTGAAATCAAAGATCAGCACTAGGAAAGAATTTGATCCTGTGTAATACTGTGCCTGCTATTTGCACATTGCACAGCTATTATTACAAGGAAAAAACCTGTCCTTGAAAAAAAAAGGACTTTCAGCACTGGAACTTGAACCTCACATAAACCAAAAAGCCTTGTGTTGATTTATTTGTTTTCCACAGCTATTGAGTCAATTTTCTTTCCTGATTACAAGAGGAAGTGCTCCATTTTTAATATTATTATTCTGCCTTTCACTACGCAGAGCCATTCTGTAATGGCTGTCAGAACATCCTAATGTTGTGGTTGAATTTAAATTCCTGACTTTCCTTATTAAACAGGTCACACTATTTATTGGAGGCTTTTGCTGTTCTGATAGTTGAAATGAGGAATTTACCAGTATATCTAGGATTCCAGTCCTTGTGTGGAGAAAAAAATACTGTCTGCTTCAGCAGACAGACCTTTCAGCTGTTGTTGTTTGCATGAGTTGTTCAGTATAAATATGATTTAAAAACAACAAAGACAGTAATGATGTAACAGGATGGTTTTCTCATTGGCAATTTGTGGAGCTAGTAGAATGTTATGGATATTTTTTAAAATGTTTTTCTGGACTTAAAATTTTGAAAATATTAACTTACTGCTTTTCAGAGGGACTACTAATTTAATATGTAGATATGAGTAAAAGTAATTTTTGCTGATATGCAAGTCTAATATGCCACAAAGGAACTTGTGTATCTGCAGGATTTACATGCCTATACATAAAGCACATGCTGTTTAAGTCCAAGTCAAATACTTTGTCAAAATTTCCTTAGAAGCATTTGCATGCAAGAGAAGTTTCACTCAATAGGGTTTTGCACCTTTATGAAGCCTACATTACCAAAACTGGGGCCTGTGCAAATTATGGCACACAAACACAGTTCTTCACATATCTGAGCTGCTTCAAAAATAGTTTGGGTGCTTTCAAAGAGAGGATATTACAAAATGGTTTGCAAGAGATTTGCATTTATCAAACCTACATGGGGAGAGACTTAGTGAGACTCCCATAAATCATGAATTAATTTAAATGCTTTTTAGTATATTAATATGTTATTGTAAGTCTCCAGCAAACAGGGGAATGTTGCATTTGAGGGTGGCTGATTCTTCCTTTGTTTTGTTACCCTTAATTATTGCTTTGCCAGCTTATCTGACAAACTGAGTGGTGGTGTTCCCAGGGATTTCTCCTCTAACGTTGTTGCTGTTGTGTGCAGGAGATGTCAAACAGGAGCCAGGCATGTATCGCGAAGGACCCACGTACCAACGGCGAGGCTCGCTTCAGCTCTGGCAGTTCTTGGTAGCTCTTCTTGATGACCCATCAAACTCTCACTTCATAGCATGGACTGGCCGAGGCATGGAGTTCAAGCTGATTGAGCCAGAGGAGGTGAGTTAGACAGACAGCATGCATGCCCTCACATCCACTGCCCCTCCTGCAAACTTAACTGTGCTCCTTTGGACTTAGGACTTCAGTTTTCCTTCAGTAATTTGCTTCAGTAGTGCTTTTGAAGGGTGAGAGAAAGGACTGGCAAGAGCAGTGCTTCAGTTAGGACAGAGATGTGGTTTAAGCATAGATTTGACTCCTAGTCCCACAAAATAATAAAAATGTTGCAAGTACTAGAGTTAGTAAATAGCTCACATTAATTGTGGGGTCTGCATTTTTCAGAATCACTTCATGGTTGTAATTGTATCCCAAAATCCTTTGAAAACTTGTCCCTTACTAGCCTTTCAACACCAAACATTAGATTCATTAGATTGAATCATTAGATTGTTTAGTACAGGCTTAGATCCTAGCCTTGCAGATGCTCATGCACATGCATGGCTTTTCTGAACCATGGGGTAGATAAAATGGCTTATATTCATGAACATTTGCTGAAGCGTGTCTTAGTTCACTTGTGTGATAAACAGGAATAAATTGAATGTTTTATTATGTAAACTGTTTTGGACTAGGTAATGTTATGTAACCTAGCCTGCATTCTAAACTGTCATGGAAATTGTTGGAAGATCAGGTGTATGTGAATTTTGTTGTAAAATTTAAGTGGAGGATTTAATTAGGGTTGTCAAAAGGCAGTATCATTCTGCTTTAGTTTTCTTGCCTGTTGAATAGGGGTTTCTAATAGAGAGGACTACATCAAATTTTCTGACAGGATCCCCTCCGAGTTAGAGCTGAGTGGGAAGGCTTGGGGGTGTATGGCTGCTTCTGCATTCCACAAGCTATTTCTGCTGTTTGCCATCCATCTACTGGCATTAGCAGTCTGAAAGCTTCCTTCCATGTTACTTGCATTGTCTGCTAACTACTCTGAGGAGTGTTAGGTGTCAGGACTGATGTCCCTTTCCTTCCCGACATGGTCTGGCTGAGGAGGAGGTTGCTGCAAGGACCCCGGTGCTGGCTCTCGTTTGTTTGAGCATTCCCTGCTCTAGTGATAGTCACCATGGCAGATCCTGGCATTGTGTATCTGAGGATTTGAACTCTGAACAGTCTTAGTCAATATGATACTGAAACTTTGCTGGCAAGCCTGCAGCCTTAGCAGGCTGCATGGATTCCTTAGTTGTGTAACCTGTCAAAGAACAGAGTGAAATCTTTGGAAAGTCTTTTGTTTGGTTTTGGTGAATGATGCACATGATTTCCCCCCCCCCACCCTAGTCTCATATTTTTTACTCTTTTAGTTTTGTCTTGTCTTTGAGGTATGTCCAATTTTTTTTAAGATTGAAGCATTTTATTGAGAAATGGTTTCTAGCAGATGGTGCAAAAACTTTATAGATTTTATTAGCTAAACCCCAAACCAAACAATAAGTTTTCCTTCTTATGTAATTCCCTGAAGAACTGGATATTCTAATTTAACTTAAACAGCTCATCTGCATGTTTGACTATGTAGAAATTGCTTTGTATTTTTGAGCAGCATTGCATCCAAGATCTGGAGGCGGCTTGAAGCTTGCCTCACTCTGTGTGTTCCTAGAAGTACAAAGGAGTTTAAGTTGTTTTCATATGAATGTCATGAATCTGACAGAAACGGTCAATTGAAATAAGAATAGCCTATGGGAAGTCACACAGTTCTGTTGGTTGCCAAGTATAAGTTGAAGGGAAATGAAAGAGCTTGTTGGTTCTGCTGTGGCAAGCTAGGATGTCAGTGACATGACCTTTCCATCCATTCCTTACTGGAGGTTTATGCCCTTGTAGAGAGTGACAACATAAATGAATATGTATCAGCTCCTGGAGTGCCACAGTTCATTCAGGAATTAACTGTGAACTATGGAGCCTGAGAATTTGGCATAGGTCCATTTATGTGGGCTTGTCACAGGGACAGCAACCTTCAGCAGGAAGGTAGGGTGGAAGGGTGGAATCCCTTCCACAGAGCAAGACTAGGTAAATGCTGTGCACTTCAGGGATGGGAACTGGACCTGATTGCTTGTTTACCACACAGTGTAAAGTATTCTTCACCATTACTTGCTGTTTATGTTTGCTGTGTATTTATTTATTTTGCAAGGCTGTCCTTTTAGTACTCCAATTAATGCAGAAAAAAACCTTGGAAGGGATTAAAAATGAGTGATGTGGTCATGTGTTACAAAAATGAATAGGTGAATCAAAGTTAGACATCTAGGCCAAATCTGCAGCTGGAAAAAATGTATGTGATTGGAGGTGTGTTTCGGTACAGCTAAAATGTAGCTGAAGTTAGCAGAGCTGTGATAATTTACATAAGCCTGAAGAGCTGCACCACTGAAAGGAAATAATGCTTTCAAAAGAAATTTTAGAAATTATAGTCCAGGTGGACACCAAAATCATAGATTTTTCTTAGTGCTGCATGTTGTCATGGCTTGTATCAAAAAGCTCCAGACACCTATGGGAAGTCTCACAGAGCAGTCTGAAGAGAAGCTGCTTGGCTACTCTGTCCTTTTTCCAGAGCTGTATGCATATGCATCTCTCAATCATTTTTATAAAAAGTGCTTTAAAGAGTTCATCAGCTCTACCTTTTTTCCCCTCAGGTGATATTATAGTCATTTTTACAGACAGTAATTGAAATGTCACAAATAGCCGATTAAATTTCAGGCGAGGAATAAGAAGTTAAGCTCTTTAAACAAAGGGTCGCTCTGTCCAAAGCTATCTTTAGCAATAAAACAGGAAGCATAAAGTCAAGTAGAAAACATAAGTCAGAGCAGAAGGCATATTGTTCTCTGTGGAATAGTTTCATGAGTTACTTGCAATTAGTTTTTTATTGTTATTTTTAAGGGAAATTATACAGCTGAAACTATGAAAATTCTGTTCCATTCTTCATACTACAGTATAGTTCTTCCAAGCAATTATTCTGCCTCCTCAGATGATTCTTTTTTTTTTTCTGAAGTAATGTTTAGGACTGGGAGTTGTCTTTTGAAATCACTTGATCTATAATCACAGCGTTTCTGTCATTCCAAGTACAGTCTGTATTAGTTCATGAAGTAAGTGTGTATGCATGTGTGTTTAAAATAACTTACTTTTTTTTCTGACAGCAAGGAAAAGATAGGCACGGAACAATTATCCATAGTGTCAAACTGAAGAAATATTTTGTAAAAGTTTTCTGGTGGAACTTGATAAATGTTTTTTGTCCATTATCTCTTTGTATGGCTTTATTTTTTCATTGGTTTTCTTAATTAAAAGGCAAGAAAAACCCTAACCCTCCACCACATTGTCCAATAAGTCTGTTACAAGATTAAAGATGATGTACATCCAATTAAAATTCATAGTAATACATGGGAAATTCAGGTCATGGCAACCTTTTCCTATTTGTTGCACCTGCAGGGTTTTCCCTCCTGTATCCCCAAATAAAGTATCTGATGATAAGATCTTCTTGTTAAATGCATTTAACAAATCATTGCTAATCCGTTTTTGTGGCAGGTGGCGCGTCGCTGGGGGATTCAGAAAAACAGGCCAGCTATGAACTACGATAAACTTAGCCGATCGCTTCGCTATTATTATGAAAAGGGAATCATGCAAAAGGTGAGTAGCTAATTTTGTATTACATTTCACCAGAGTCTTGCATGTTAATGCATAGGTCAGTTTACAAGGAGTTCTTGTAATTGCATGGCTTATGTAGTTTTTTTCATCTGTTTAGGCAAACACTAAGCTTTTGGAACTACTAGGTCCAGCATATGCATTAAGATTTCTTTTTTCCTATGTAAAAATCATCTGTGGTTTTAGTTCACACAATACATTTCATGATTATAAGGAAAGAAGTAACATTCAAAAATATCCAAAAGAGCTTCCTGGCAGCTGGAAAAGGCAAATGGTAGAGTACAGTATGATTAATGTTTTGCAGATCTAAATTAGCTGCCCAGTGCTTGGGTACTTTAGCAAGTGCAAGATAGTGGAGAATAATTATGCCTATTAACATACCAAGTACTTTAATATTTTTACTAATAGTGTTGTAGTAATACTGGTTTTGAATGGAATTTAGTATTTATAATAACCAAATTAGGAGAAATATTTAACAATAATTTATATATTACAGACTAGTCTTGCTGCCAGTATTCAAGCCATTCTCCTTCTGTGGCTTACTGATTTTTAAATCTTGCTGTGTAGTACCATGTAGATTGACTGAGAAATCAAGAGGAGAGGCCAGTCTCCTGAATCTACAAAACTGCCAGGTGTGATCAAAGATCATAATAAACACCTTGGACTGCAAAACTTATTCCACGTCTTTTCACATTGGTCTTGTGACCAGTGATGTTGAACATGTTTAAACTTGTCATATGCCAATTCCATGAATGGAAACAGTGCTCTTAGGTTACTGGGAGAGTTACTCAAGTTATCCTTTTCCATTAGGATTTGTGAAGTCTGAAAAGTTCTCTTTCTTAGATTGTAGGATTTTTGTAGTGCACTTCTTTCTCATTAACAGTAGTCAACTTGGACAGCAATCTGGGCTAGTATTGGCTTACAGTTCTTCAGCCCTGTAGCTCAGCACCTCATTCATTTTTGTGTGTCACGTAACTGTGCACAGAGTCTTTGTAAAGCGGATTTGAGACTGGGTCCGACCAGGGAGAAGCAGAAGTGCTTGGTTTTGCTTACTGGTGCTTCAGGCAGAGGAGTTCCTTGTTGCAGGTTACAGCTCAGCAGCATAGGCAACTGTGCTGCCAGCACACTTCAAAGGCAGCAGAGGCAAAAAAAAAAAGTAGCAGAGTGAAGCAAATTCAAAAGGTGGGGATAGAAATACCAGAAGGCTGATAATGCTGCCCCAACCCACACATCCATTTAATGTGGAAAGTTTACAAATACTTTGGACCGCTAGCTTGCTAGATCCTGAACTACTACTTTATTATCTACAAGAGTGGGTTTAACACACGTTTTGAAAGCTAGCTTGTATGTTTATTTTTCTGACATAGCAATGTTTCGGATTTGTCCTGGGATCACTCTATCTGGCCAGTTCATGTATGTTAAAAACTAATAGGGGTTGTAGATGCAGAGCAGGTTTCTTTATGGCAAAGTTTGTACGCATATTTTCCCTCCTTTTTTTAAATCAACAATGATAGCAGGTTATGCAAAAAGCTGATTTCTGAATGCAACCTCTAGTCTATCAAACTTGCTGGAATTAATTTGATTTTAAAAATTCTGCTGCAGATACAGTCCCTACCAAATTCTATTTGTAGAATAAATAAGCTAAAAGTTTAAGGAGGTGCTTCAAACTATTTTGCATCCATAAGTAGAGAGTTAAGTTTGCAACACTTTTTCCATCGTCACTAACTCACTTCATTGCTATAGTAGCTAGAGTTGCAAGAAACTGACAATATGATTTTATTTAAAATCATTTTAATAAATTGTGAGCATGCAATCTAATGCATATTTTTAAGCACAATTTTTAAAATAAGGTACTTGAGAAGACACTATATTGACTTCTGTTTGTTGTTTGTAATAAGACAGCAATTCTGTGTTGTTTTTATCATTCTCTAGCTTTTAGGAAATTGAAACGTAGACATGTAAGGCTGTTTCTGATTAAGGGAAAACTTTAGGATCTTTGGACAAATTGCCCCTCCATAAGCAAATCCAAATGTCCCAGCTTTGCATGAGCAATTGCTAAGTACATATTAGCCTACGTATTTGCTTACGCTGTCCCTGTACAATCAGCAGGCACTATAACTAAAGTGCTTTTATACGTAAGCATGAATCAATCTGTGTGAAGTGAAATCCAGATCTCTGCTGTGCTATGTGATTCTTTTTTCCACTTCGCACACGGGGTGTGTAATTTTATTTTGCCACTGTAGTGACAATTTGTTTACATTTTCCAATAAGAACAATTCCATTTGTGGTTAAGTATAGGAAACGATCTCAAACAAATGTTTAGAAGCAGAATACTTAGTTCATCTTCCAACAGGATGTCATGAGTGGCAAAATCAAGAGCGTTCTGCGCAGTCTGCTTTGCCAGGTCCCTCTTGTCTTTGCTAGGTTGTTACCTTACCAGTTCTGCTGTCACATTATTAATTGTGTAACAAAGGTGAGTTCTTTGCAAGACTGTTGAACTTGGAGCTGCAAAACACCAGGCCTTATGCTGCACCTTTTTTCCCCTTCTGTTGTCCTAAGGTGGCTGGAGAAAGATACGTCTACAAGTTTGTTTGTGACCCTGAAGCGCTTTTCTCCATGGCTTTTCCCGACAACCAGCGCCCCTTGCTGAAGACTGACATGGAGCGCCACATCAATGAGGAGGACACTGTGCCTCTGTCCCACTTTGACGAGAGCATGGTCTACATGCAGGACGGAGGCTGCTGCAACACCCACCCCTATAACGAAGGCTATGTCTATTAACAACAGTGACGCTGAAGGGGTGCTTCCCCCTCCCTTAAGCTTCTCCTCTTTCCCAAGACCCAGAGGAAAGCTGAATCGACTTCAGTTTGTTTTTTAAATAGTACACTAAAAGGGGCTTTTCCTGTTGCATTACTCCTATGGTCTGCCATGGACAGCGCACTTTATTTGAAAGGGGAGGGTTGGAACCTAAACGTTATTCTGTGTAAAAGGAGGAAAAGGGTGGGTTTGCTTTTTACTTAAGTTTGGGAAGGGAACATACAGGTTTTAAGTACAAAAAAAGCTATATCATGTCTGTTTTGTTTCATATCAGCATAAGATATTGTACATTTTCTCTGGGTATCCGTAGTACAGTTAATTCTCATTGTGCAAAATAACCGCTTTTGATGATGATATCAACACAGCATGCCTGGGGCATTTGTTTCTTGCCATTCCTAATTGCCTTTCTGCAGTAATAAAAGAGAAGCAAACCATATACCACAGCATTTAATTTAGAAGTTTCCAGTGGCAGAACTTGTACCTTGTCTCTGAACAACCAGATAGTTTTCCTAATTTTTTTCCTTTTTTTTTTCCTCTTTCTTTTTCTAATTTTTTTTGTGTATGACTTGAAAAAAAAAAAAAAATCCTATTTAATGACAGACTGGCCATAAGTACAGTGACCAAGCAGTGAAATCCCCGACTTCAGACTGCAAGCTGCATGCTGTATCTGGTGCCACATTGCTATACATATATGGCCCATGCTATGGTGTTGATTTTTCAAGATCCATTTGAGGGTAGTTATTACATGGAGTAGGCTTTCTGATGATCATGTCAGCATTAAATACAGGATCATGATCAGGAGGGAGAAAACATTTTGTATCCTTCCATTTCCTTTGGTACATAAATAAGTTATTTAATCAATAGGAATTAACTGTACTAAGTCACATATCTAATTATGCTGTTTAGACACAGCAAGCACTCCTTGAGAAAAATATCCAATACACTAAATAGGTACTTTAGTAATTTTTAGACACGGTACCCATTAATATGCATTTAAACCTTTTACTGCTGTGTTATGTTGATAACATATATAAATACTAGATAATGCTAATGCTTCTGCTGCTGTCTTTTTCTGTAATATTCTCTTTGATGCTGACTTTACTATGACCATTTATAAGCAATGCTGTAACTACAGGTAGCATTTCAGGACAAAATAGATGACTTGAACCATTTATTGCTTAGAAAATAGCTTACGCCATAGCTGTGCTATAAGCAGCTTTTATGCGCATCCACAAATGACTAGTAAGCTTCAGCTTGCTAAGGAAAGCTCTGCAGAACCTTTTGTAATTTTCGGTGGAACAGAGATGAACTGTCAAAGAATACCATGAAGTTGCTGTATGACGTTGTAGTGCTGGCACTGGTGTTACCAATCAACTTGTTTTGGACACTAAATGTAAATGTGATCGGATGTGCTCAGAAGACAATTTAAATTTTGAGGGGTTTTTTGGGTTGTTTTGTTATTTTTTCAAATTGTTTTATTTTTTGAGAGGGGTTACCTTGGACACAAACCACACGTGCTATTCTGTATGTAAAACAAAAACAAAAAGCGGCAAAACCCCAAAAGTTTAAAATATTTATGAGCACCTTTTTTGAAATATAATCATTCATAGGTTGAAGGGGTGGAGAGGGACCTAAGAATTGGATTTCATTTTTTGCCCAGTGAAATTTAAATAGTTTTTATATGAAGTACCTCATTTTCCTAGATTGTCAAGAAGTGGGAGGAAAGTAAATACATAACCATAAAAAGACAAGAATAACTTTCATCATAATGGATGGATTTCAAAGACAGTCGTAGGTGGTGGGTTTATCTTCCATCCTTTGTCAGTTAAGACACTACTTAAGTTATAAATATTTTAATACACATTTAATCAAAAGTAAAGAAGTAGTGGTCACTAGAAACCACAGGTGCATAAAAAGCATTTGGGCAGGTATTTAATTTACGGAGATCCATGAGACAACATATTTTATGAGATATGCCTTAATATGCCACCTAATTCTGTCATTCATAGGTCTCAATGGCACTTAAATAGTTGGTGATCAACTGAGAAAAAGAAGTCTAAAATGGCAGAACTAGCCAAAAGGAAAGGGAAAATGTTGAGTAATATTGTTTTAAAAAAAATGTGGTTTCCATTGAAATAAGGTTCAAATGAAACATGCTTTGATGAAAAGTCCTTGGATTGGTTTTGGTTCTTTAATGTCAGCACAGAGCGCCTCTTGCCTGTGGCAGGATGTGGGTGTTTGGGAAAGGGGTTGGACAAAAAAAGGAAAAAAAAAATATTTTAAAATTGCATCGAATGTGTAATATTTAAGAAGAAAAAAAATATATATATATCTGTATACGGTAGTGACTCACTGAACAAAACAAGCAGTCAGACCAACATTACATGATCTCTCAGCAGAAGACAAAAAGGTCTTTCACTGAACTGATTAACCCTTTTAAAAATGTACCTAAGAGGTTTATTTAAAGTCTATTTTTATTCCACTTTTTTGTTTGTTTGGGGTTGGGTTTTTTGTTTTGTTTTGTTTTGTTTGGGGGTTTCCAGGTAGAATAATAAATCTGGCAGCTGATTTCTGCAAGATTGTTGTGTATTGGATTCCTAACCATTTGGATTGGAGAGGCCCCTGCAGGAAGGTTATTCTTTTGAGAGGATGGTCTGTCCCTAGTGCCTAGAATGGCTTGCTTCAAAGTGTAACAAAAAAAGAAAAGAAAAAAAAGAAAAATGAAAAAAAAAGAATGGGGAAAAAAAAGGTGGCATATGAACAATTCATGTGTATGTATATATGAGTTGTAACAGGGACTTAGATTACCAAAGCATTGTATTTGACTGACAAAAGGGAGGAGGATGGTCTGTGTAAATTTTGGGATTGATTCCTACTAAGAACACTTACACATTTTCAGAGGGCATTTTAATATCCTACTGGATTTGAATGTGGGATGTTTGGGGCTGGGGTAAGGGGCTGGGTTTTCATTTGGTTGCTTTGGGGGTATTATAATTTTGTTTTCAAGCTGTACCACAAGTGGAGGGAATATGGGGCTTTCACCTGTTTTTAGTAGGAGCTGTAATAGAATGAATCTGTTTGCTCATCTGTCTCTGTGGTGGGCAGAGCATTGGAGCAGACAGGGTAGAGCTGCTGTGAAGCGGAGTCGGGGGGCATCGCTGGAAAGACCCAGCCCTGTGGAACAGCTGAAGGAGCTCAGCTTTCATGTGCCATCACAGATCACTTGCACCAATAGCTGAACACAGGTGAAGTTAGTGAAGGACTTGGCAGATTCCCTCAGAATCCATTTGAGAGAGCTAACATTACAAGTTTAGGACAATTTCTTTTTCTTCAGGGATACGACTTCCATGGCAAAGAGTCTGCCCTTTTCTCTCCAAGGTTAGACACCAGTCTAAGTTTCTTACATTAACAATCTTAACATTGCATTCACTGAAAGAGCAAATTTCATCTGCTTCTCAGACCACATCTGCCGGCTGTCCTGACCGTGGTCTGGTGAGGTTACCAGGGGAAACTGGGGTACATAAATGCTTTTCTCCAGAAATTCCCTGCAAAGAGCCCATTGCTCAGAATCTTTCCGTCTTTGTGGCTATTCCCCAGAGATTAATGCTTAGAGTTTTATTGCCCTTGACATCTGACTGGGTTGGGCTTCACGTCCATTTTCACAGGACAATATCATCTATTAAGTATTTTTGCCTTCTTTGTGGTTTTTTTGTTTGGTCGGTTTTTAATAGCAGGAAACAGATCAATGTGTACAAAAGGTATTATGAGGAAATCTTTGAGTTGTTAATGGCTACTTTCTCCTCTGAAAAGCATTAGCTTCAGTTCATGTATTACAGGTAATAGCACCCATAAACAGACCTATTCAGTGCTCACATTAATAGTACTGAGGACTTTTCTAAATAGTCTCCTTCAAAGATTTTTTGGGAGTCTTAATTAATATGATATCTTATACTCTAAGAATCATTGCTTTGGAATATTCCACTAACATAAGAGCCTAGGATCTAGTAATAACAGCCCAGGAAATTAATTTCTCAGTTCTCTGTTTATCTGAGGGCTTTTCTGTTGTGTGTTTGAGTTTTTGGTTGGGATTTTTTGGTGTGGTTTTTTTTTTTTTGGGTTTTTTTTTTGGGGTTTTTTTTTTTTTTTTTTTTTGTTTTTTTTTTTTTTTGGTTTTTTTTTTTTTTTTTTGGGTTTTTTTTTTTCTGATTTTGTTGGTTTGGTTTGGTTTTATATCAGAAGCTACTCTGCTTGGAAAGGAGGTAGCAGCTGAGAGCAGGTGCCTCTGCATCAGAAACCCCAGTTCAAAGTCCACTGCATTTTGCTAAGCTACCAGGCTGAGAACTGGAGTATCTGCAACACAGCACTGAGCCCCCCCTCCCTGTGCTCTTACACAAGAGGGGACTACAGCACACTGTCTTTTGTTTCTTCTGCTATAAGAGCAGTAATCTCTGGCAGAGCAGCAGGATGGAAAGCTAGGGGCAGTAGCATTTTAAAACTGCAGGATTGCCCAGATCTGTCTCTCTGAGACTCCAAAAATGCATCAGCCAAGTGCTGTCCCTTACATCCCAGCTTTCACAATTGTGTAGGTAGGGAAAGTTCAATTTTCAGGAGATTGAAATATTGGTTTCCTCCTTGAACACCAATTTAATTTCTGTAGGAAGGAAATATCTGTGACATCTTCTTATGTAATAGTCTGAAAATGTCTATGAAGTATCTTGTTGACATTTTCCCAAAGAACTTTTTTTTGTGTGAAAATGCCACAACATGCATCACCAAAAGAAAGGGTAAATAAACTCCAAGAAGTTATCCATACATCAGGCTCTCCAAAGCTATAGTAGTATTCACTCTAGCAATGTATCATGTCTTTAACACTGCTGTATTGTCCTTACTACATAGTTTCATTGGGCTGACCTCAAAAATACCCAGTGTACCTTGAAATTTTGTTCGTTTTAAATGAGCTTTTAAATGAGTTACAGGAAGGTAACCCTGAGGCAGGGTTACAATCAAGCATTTGGATCTGGTAAGCCATAACTGTGTGTCTTTGTCTTTGCTCTTACAAAGCTCTGCGGGCACGTATGCCCATGTAAATGCTTGTTAGTTGTGTGGTGGAGGGGAAATTGCAGCTGCTGCCTGGATTTGGGGGGGTGAGGTGGTTTGGTAGTTTTTGAGTATCTACAACTCGTTTTGTTTCAGAAGGAATGTCTGTATGTATTACTTGCCACAGTTACTTTCCAAGTAACCAGGTAGAGAATTGGTGTCCAAAATAGCGTTTTTGCTGTGTAATTTACAGTGGAGGCTATGGTATTTCCTTGCTGCTGCCCTAAAAAGGAAAGAGTTGAGGAGATTTCACCATTTTATTTTCCCCTCCCTTCTGTGACAGGACACAGCTGATCTATCTGAAGATAGTTCAAGCCAATGCTTCACTCTCCCATGGTATTTTAGTGAACAATCTGCTCATCAGTGCAGTGGCACTTTGTAGAAGCTCAGGTACAGAGTGTTGTGTGTTTTAGATGTGCTGCAAAGGGCTTTCTATGGTGGCTTTCAGTCAAAAACTTGCATGGGCAGTGGCATATGGCTATGCCACCTAAATAGAGGCAGAGAGAGATTTTTTGCAGAGGCACCAGCTCCTCAGAGCTTGAGATATTTGCTGAGATCTGCAGTTTAGGCTAGTTCCTGGCCAGCCAGGGTGAGTCTGCCCTGGAAGATCTGGCGAGGAACTGTGTGTATGTAGAAGATGACAGAGAGCATGATCCCAGCATGCTTGAGTGAGGAAGCACAGAGATGGGAAAAAGTCTGTCAGGGGCAATCTGGCTCTACCAAGTGGCTACTCCAGAGCTGATTAGTACAGGAAGAAGGAGGTTATATGACCGATACAGTAAATCACAAAGATAATTATTTGAATGACATGCTGCAGGAGAATCATAAGAAATTATGGAAAGTAATAAACTCTGTAAACAGCAGTGATTTTTTAAGACCCTGGTGCTTGTGGGAGTGCTTCAGGAAAAGGAAGAGAGAAAGTAAAACACTGAAAGGGATGATAATATTAGATGAGAAAAACAGGAGTCAAACCATGAACTGCATTAAGGGACTTGGAAGATTGCAGTGTTTTAGATAAAAGGAAGGGACTAAGATAAGTGCAGAGTCAGTACACTGAGATAAGAGCAAGAGAGAAAAGGTAATTGGAGGCAGTGCACTTTGTGGTCAGTGGGCCAAATGTGTTAGGCTCAGAGCTGTGCTGGGGATGTGTATGGATCTGGTAGCACATCCCCAAGGACAGGAGTATCAGTTCTGACTTTGGAGTGATTGTTGGTTATTTAGTAAAATCATCTGCACAGTGTTTGGTAGTTGTTAAAAACAAGATACTGGAATATGTAGAGTGTTTGGGGCTGTAAATGTAATGTCTTTTTCATCCCACTATACTAAAAAAAAACCAACAAAATCCACAAACACAAAAGAAGAATACCTTTCACGATAATGGGGCAGATTGTGGGTTGGTATAACTCAGCTTGGTTTCCTTGAAATCAGCTATGTAGCTTTATGTTAACAGAGACTATAGCCTGTATTTGGTAATGTGTATGCTTGTCTAGCATAGTATATACACAGGACTTTTTTACTTGTTGCATTATTCAGAAAGTTATACAAATGATCAAGACCTGGGGCATAGCATGAGACCAACAATAAAACATGAAATTAAACAAAAGTACATGTCTTCTGAATTCTACTGATGTAGACAAATCATTCTGATTTTGTATAAAGCTCTCTGAATGAGCTCTATACACACCTCTAATCCTTGCAATTAACTTTTCTGACCAGCGCTGGCAGACTCTGTGTGCTGGAGTCCCTGCTCCTGGTGGCTCAGCACTAGTCTCTGCAAAGGTATCTGGGATCTGTAGGGTCAGGCTGCCTGCCCAGCTTGACATGTTGAAATGTTCACAAAGACCATGTGAACATTTACAAGTCTTAAGGACTGCACTAAGCTTCCAGCCATTCTCCATATTAGCAAAAATCAGGTATTTTGCAGATTTAGCCAGAAAGGCTAGACCAGCAAAGGAATATATATTTGGCTACAGATGACTTGGATGTACCTGAACATGAGTATTTGAAATGAAGGCACACATTTGTTGGTACAAGGTAGTTCTGTGTATGGCATTTTGTTTGGGTCCTCTAACTGAACTGAAAAGGAGGTAAAACAACTCACTTAAGTAGTTTGGATTTTTTACACTGAATTTCAAAGGCCTGTGCATGATTAAAAAGCTGCTGACATTGGGGTTGGAGTTATTTTTGAAGGGAAAAGAGAAATATTGCTGCATTTATGTTTAGCTGGGAACTGTATGTCTTTCAACAAAGAAGAAATGAAAAAAAATCAAGAATAAAATTTGACCAATTAGTGAGTAATACTCATTTTATATCACTACCACTAACAGCTAACTTTTCGCCATAATATTTGCTCTCTGTGGGACATTTTTTGATATAGGAAGCTAAGGCTATATAGTAACATAAAGGGTTAAAGTAGGGCTAAGAAGTTATACCCCCAAAAGTAAGGAGAGAGAGAAAAACACGCTAATAAATGTCTTTCCATTCTCATATTGCCTCTAAATTTATCAATTCCATATTCCATAATGCTCTAAGTTCCAGCCTCAACAGATAACATTAAGCAGTACGTATTGTAATTTCATCAGACTTGGACTCTGCCTTAAAACCTTAGGTGACTTCATGCATTTATATCAATTTTATCAAGAGAACAGTGCATCTTACGCTCTGAAAGCAGGTGTGGATCCAAGACCAGATTTCTCATGACAAGACGGTTTGTATTTTGATGGGATGCTTATGACAAAAACAGCAAGAGACCCAAATCTCTCACCTACAATAATACGAAAAAACTCTGGAAATACTGTGTATGTGATGTCTTCAGTTAGTAATATTTTTGGAAGACTAAAGGCAGTTTTATTTGGCTGATTTGTGTTACTTGGGGGTGACCATGTGCATAAACTATAACGGGAAGTCAGTATTTCTGAAAATTTATATAAGAGGATTTAGCCAGAGAAGTGTGACCTGCTGACTCATTGTCCCAAAATGGTATCAGTCTAAAATATCATTGCAAGTGTGAGCTGAATTCTCATACAAGCCCTAAATGGGACAGACAGTAGCTCCATACATTAGGAGGACAGGCTGTCGTAGCTGTATCCAGTAAAGAAGAGTAAGGAAAGAATCCTAGAACCATTAATCTTAAGGAAAACAGATTAAAACTTTCAGTCTTGGTGCAACAGTCTTGGCAACTGCAAGACGTAAATTGTAATTCATGAGAAACAAAAATTAGCTTAAAATGGCTTGCTAAGAGACCTTTGATTCTGGGACAGCAGATGAGTTCAGCTTCTGTTGGACTGCACACCTAGGACATGTAAGTAACTTAAGCCAATGAATTTTTGCATTATGTGAAATGGTCTCTGGTTTTTTTGCTTATAAAAAATCTGGAGTGTTCAACGAGATGTGCTAAAAAAACCATCATCACGTAAGAAAAGGAACCTCTATACTGATAAGAGAAAAAAAATAGTGGACAGTAACATTATTGTTAAAGAAAAGGCCCTTGGAAGAGCCTATATACATAACAAAAAAGGACACCAAGAAAAGCAAGCCTTTCCAGCACCTCAGCTTTTAAATGTTTACAGGTACAGGGTAGCTTCCTTTTCTCATGACCCTGCTTTTGAAGGAAAAATAAGCTTCCACTTTAAAATTCAATAGCTATCAAAATTCGTACTCTTTTCCTTTATTCTTGTTGTTGAAAGGTAAAATTCAGATTTAAAGCTAAAGCCTCTAACCCACTCTACTGAATACAGCTGTTGCTATGTCATAATTATAGAATAATCATAGAGCAATGTGGTACAGGATTTTTATTGACATGGAGATGAAGGAGTTGTATTACTGTGCCCAAGCTGCTTGTTACTTCCATGCTGTTTGTTTCTGGAGACAGAAGTACATTTTACAGCTTTCCCACTGCCCAAATAAAGAAAGCTTTTATAGCAACAATCCCAAGCAATTTTTTTCCCCTGAATCTCATATGCTAAAAAAAAAAAAAAAAAAAAAAAAAAAAAAAAAAAAAAACAGAGAAAGAGAAAACTATTCTTCAAGTGTTTAGAAAATTTTAAATAGTGGCACAGGTTTAGGTTTCTTCATTTTCTGCTTATAAAGTTAATGACTGCAATGGAAAGTCTTAAGTCCTGACAAAGAATTTTGAAAGTGAGGTCAAAAGAGAGCATCTCAGAGAAGTAGTACAGAGGTGCTAGCTAATATTTATGCGCTCACACAAATATTTGAGCTGCTTCTTTCCACAAAAGTTGTCAGTTATTCCAGATGTTTGTAAGATACAAATTGGTGTTTTCTGTTTTGCCTAAAGTTCAGATTTTATGAGAAAAGAAGGAAAACTTTATCAGAAAATGAAAGAAAGGAAGACTAACTTTTCTAGATTGCTGGAATATGAGATTGCCCAATGGAGCAGGAAAAAGGAAGTTAAAAATGAATGGATAATTACAGTTGACATATAGCTTTGTGATTTACTGCATGGATACTATTTATGTACATAGACTCTATAGGCACTTTATATAATAGCCATGTAATTAATGTATACATTATTAATATATAAGTGCTTCTATTAAGGAATGTCATTAATGATTCTGCCATCCTGAAGCTGTAAGATACAACTTAGTGTGATCCCCATAAGGTATTTATCTGATCCATCAGAATTAAGACAAAAAAGCTGCACTAAATTCTTACCAGTACATAAAATCTTCTAATAAAAGTCTAGGAAAGTAGCCAGTCTAATTGCTCTGGAAAGGAAGCACACAGGCCAATTTTTTGGTGAAATGGGCAGAAAAGATATGAAAGTGGATGAAGAAGGACTTAAAATATACTCAGGCCTCGAAATATAGTCAGATCTGTAAGAAAAGGCTTTAGGCAGGACTTCACTGGTATATATTCAAAGTTTAAAAATAGAAAACTTTTTGTTTTTCCTGTGTCCAGTTTCAAAATAACTGTAGAAATTAAAAAAGGACTGAGCAGTTCTGAGAGGAATATCATTTAACAGATTCCCATTACTGGCATAAGACAATCCATTTATTTTTTGCAAGTTTCCGCATAGCAATAGAAAAATGTTCACCTTCCACTGAGAACTGTAAAACAGAATGACTTCACAAGACTTCAAGAAAAATAATAATTAGTGAGTTGAAGGTTAGGTATAATAATTACAGCTGGTAGCAGAGAGTTTAGGACTGAAATTTCATCAGCTCTGTCAAAATAAGTTAAAGAGAAGAATATTTAGTCACAATGTTTTAATGTACACAGTTCAGGTGTTTTCTCTGAGTCTGCCTTGAGGTCTACAGACTTTAGGTCCCTCTGTCTTTTTATACCTGTAAATGATGTACGGTTTCCTGAATGCATGAACATTCTCTGCAAAGGTGAAACTCTAAACTATGGAGGAACAGAGTTCAAAGGCCAAACACAATCAGAAGCATTGGGTTTTGTCAGCATTTTCTGGCAGCAGAGCTCCACTCAATGGCTTGGTAAGTTCTCCAGCATTTCCAGTAGTTCTATGAATTTTTCACAGTTTAGTTAAAACAAGAACTCAGAAGTCTATTGAATTCAATAGGGCAGGGCCCAAGATTTCCCTACTGCACCTCATTTTCATATGGATGAAGCTAATCTTGTATGCCTTATTGGATTTTTTGTGTATGCCTGCTATGAGAAGACTAATTCATTCTGCCTCTGCCCCTTCTTTATACATTTATTCTTGTGTAGAGGGTGTGAATTGAGCAAGGTCAAGCCAATCAACACAAATGCAAATGAAGATAAAAATGTAAAGAACTGGGCTGTGGCATCCAGTTGTTTTCGATCTTCTCCATGCAAATCCAAGAGTTTTTCTTCCTCTGCTTTTTAGCAGTAACAGACTATTACTTATTTTTGTTCTGTATCTCTGTCAGCACCAGAGCACTTCAATCTGTTTTTCCAACTCTTCAGATGAGAAAAATCTTTTTTTTCTTTTTATCCCATATATTTCCATTTGCTTAGGTTCTTCTGTGTTTCATTCATTGTGAAAATCCCACTTTCAGGAAACTAAGGCAGACATAACATACTCAGGTTAACATATCTTACTGGGAGTACTGAGAGTGGCAGAAAAACGTTACAAATGGCAAGTATCTGTGATATTTTGTCTTAGAGTATTAACTATTCTAGCATTGCCCACTAAAATAAGACCACTGTAAGACTATAGAAGGATATTATGCAGTATTAAATACTTCCTTGCTGAAACCTGGACAGAACAATTTCAAACACAGAGAGTGCATTACACATCTCTGCCTTGTCCTGTTCCTGTTTTTGAAGTGACCATCATCCTGTAATGGGATGATGTTATTTTTACACTGCCTATTGCCATCAATATATCTGAAAAAACTCTTTTTATTGTCCTCTGGCCAGCTTGAACTCCAGCTGAGTTTTGGCCACACAAATTTTTTCCCTCGAGAAAGCAGCATCTCTCTATTCTTCCCATGTCACTTGACCTTGCTTCCACTGTACATGCCCCTTCATTTTTTGCCCTGTTTCCAAAAGAAAATCCCTGTTCAGCCAAGCCAGCCTCTTGCTTCACCTGCTTGGCTTCTGACATTTGGGAATTGCCTACTCCGGTGCTCTCAGGAGGTGATGTTTAAAATGTGGCCAGCACGGATGGACCCCAGCAGCCTCAAAAAACGGGGGCCAATCCCTGATTTCTGCAGGAGTGCTGTCAGCACAGGCATCTCCTGCTAACCAGGACCCATGATGGCAGCTCCACTCAACTGATAAGTATGGAATAAAGTTGGAGATGTTGGAGATTTTGGAGGCTTTGCAATCTCAATAAGAGAAAAGATCAATCAAAGGGCTTGTGTATCAATACACTCTGGACTTACTAGGAGGTTTTTCTATCCTCTTCCAATTCCATCTATGCCCGAGGTATTTTGTGTTTTCAAAGGAATGATGGAGCAATACTGAAAAACTAACATTTTTACTACCATTCCCTGACTCACAAAGCAGGATCTCTTTCGTCTCCATATTCTTTATTCATTAAG
The DNA here is from genome assembly GCF_017590135.1 of Pyrgilauda ruficollis. Taxonomy (NCBI): domain Eukaryota; kingdom Metazoa; phylum Chordata; class Aves; order Passeriformes; family Passeridae; genus Pyrgilauda; species Pyrgilauda ruficollis. The sequence goes on along the minus strand of NW_024519206.1, from coordinate 6,772,973 downwards.
GAGGATGGCTCTTTGTTTTTCATTGTTACTTTTAATAAATTGACTAAGTAGCTAATAATAAGAGGGTCTAAAGATCTATTGTGGCATCCACCCAAATCACAGTGACCTTTCTTTGATCATGAGCTATCAAAAGTACATCATGAGCATGACTCATATGAGACCTCAAAAATTGTTTGCTTTTGTGCCTAATGCCAGAACTTAAACTCTGTTCTCCCAAGGCTGAAAGGCTAATGTACTAATTCACAATGTTGTGCAGCTGCCTATTTGGTTGAGTTTTCTGTTCTTCTCACAGAAGGTTAATTTCCATAAAAGGGATTTTGATTTGACTGGGCTTGTTTGGATAAGATTTTATGGGATTTGGTTTCAGTCGTGGTGTTTGATGTCTCATTACATAGAGAAATACAGCACAAGAACAGAAAATACTGTTGAATTTTTCACTGCATGAGCTTTTTGTATTGAATGTGTGTGCAGGGTATGTTGTCCTGGGCTAGTGGAGTATTTTACTGTGTCTAACACTTAGCAACATTATGTTAAGCCAGAGCTCTTTATCATTCTGGTTTTTGTGGTGCTTATTTTCAAGGGATATGTATCAGAAGATAAAACTGATTGAACTAGGTGATAGGCAGTAGGAACCAAATAGTTCCACTTATCAGGTTATGGGTTCATAGTGATCTGGGGAAAATATTTGACTGCCAGAAAGTCATTGCAGAAATCCCAGGATTTTCACATCCATGTGTTAAGGTGTGACAAATGCACAACCCCAATGAGACAAAGCAAACTTAAAGCAGTTGGTAGATGTGCACCTGATCAAGGCATACAGATCTTGAAGATGTTAATTTCCATCAGTTGCCTTGTAATTAGAGCTAATACCATTGATTAATAGTAGAAGGAAGGTGAAAGAACCTATAGATTTTTGTGACTTGGATTCCTCTTGTGTTCTGGCCTCTCCAGCATGCAAGAATCAAAATGTAGAACAAAACTTCCCATCAAGAACCAGTAACATAACTAAAGTAGAGGAAAGGAAAGTCTCAAGGCAGCAAACAAATTCGTCTTCTTTAACTCTAGTGGATGAAATCTAAGTTGAGATCAGTCTTCTACAATCTTGCTGAATTTAAAGCCATCTGCACAGGGGTAACTGATGGCAGCATTTGCCCCTGCAACTCATTTAGAAATACATCTTCATTTGGCACAATCCAGCAGAGATGAAACACAGCAGCACTTTGTGAGCTCTGCTGACCAAAAAGGTTTAAAGCAGCTGACAAGCACCATAAGATATTGTTGTACCAGTTTGTATTGATTGTGCTGGAGGGCACCTCCTTCTGGAAGAGGATTGATTTTTGTGTGTTTTCACAAGGAGATTTTAATAGTCTTTGTACTTGCTGTCATATCGCAAAGACCCACAAGCAAGGCATGCCTGACACCACAGCTTTAAATGATCAGCCATCCAGCTTGCAATAAGCATCAATTAATACTGTATAAAAACATCTCCAATGCACTTATACCAAAACCCAATTTTTATAAGCTATAAGGTCAAATTTCTGCTATAGCAAAGAAATCAGCATCATCCAGGAATTAAATTAGCTCAGCTTCAGAGAGTGATTAAGAGAAAGAGTACTCAGTTTCTGATTCTTTGTTAAGAAGGTCAAATTCTTTCTTAAACTCATGAAAATGTGAAAGCTGTTAATTGCAATCATTTGAGTCATTGAATAGAAAATTGTTCCTAGAGTTTTTTCTTTTGTTACTTCACTCAGAAATTTAATGCCTCTATAATTTCCTGAGGTAAAAATTCACTGCAAAGAAATGACTAGCTAGATAACTTTTTAAAATTTGGACAGAAAAAGCACAGAAAAGAGTGTATGGTTTTTGTGCCTAGGTTTTTTGTGCCATATATGTAGGTTAGGTCAAACGACTATAATATTACTAAAGCTTTATCACAGATCATTGATACTGCTATCAGTACAATAGTACTTCTCCATTTGGAAAACTCATAGAGAATTTAACAGAACTGAAACCAGAAATGGAACACAGATTGGAAAAAACCCATCTTTTCAGTCATATGAGAGCTATAGTAACTTTTAGTAGGTGTGTCAGAAAAAATTTATTCTCATCTATTGAGCTTTTCCATAAGATGAGGAAATCCTTTATAAATCCACGTCCAGTCTGCCATCAGATGCCAGCTCTGCTGGGGTGCACTGAAACATCTGCTGTAGGAGAGCTGAGGCACTGGTGGTTGTAGATGCTCCAGTGGTTAATTTGTGGTTTCTCCTGACCACAGTAGGTGATGCCCCTTGCTGAGCCTGTAGTGACTTCTGGAATTGCTTGTCTGCTGCAGGTGCTTAAAAACAGAAGTGAATGTGGCACCTGGGGACATGTTTAGTGGTGGACTTGGCAGTGTGGGGTTAGTAGTTGACCTTTACAATGTTAGAGGTCTTTTTCAACCTGAATAATTCTTTGAATTCTCTGAATGTCCTCATGGAACATGCCGTGAAGAACTGAGCCCTGTATCCCAGATGCCATTCCAGATGTCACATCCTCTTCTTCCATCCCTCCCACAGGTATAATTCTCACCTTCTTTCTTCATGTCTCTTACTATGGATATTGAAGAGAAACTGAGGTTTTGCCAGAAAGCCAACAGGTAGTGCTATCTTTGTTTTCTGATTTGGCTTTTAGAAGCAGCACTGACAGTGCACATGCTTAAATTAGTTGTCCAAAGTCAGGGAAAATATTCTCTGCTGCTTTGGTTTTGTTTTGTTTTAGTGTTTACAAAAGTCTTCTGAATTTTCAGGAGATTGTATGTGAGTAGCTACCATTATAATGCAAATTACAGATTGAGCCCAAATCAACATGGAGGTAAGTAAAATTAATAGGACTATTTCCACCAACACCTATAGTAGGTTGATCAGAATTGAAAAGATTTCTGGATAAAAGCTTTTCTTTACTATATATTCATGCAGTATTTTGTGAAGTGGGGTCTGGAATCTCTTTTGTACTGCTGCTGCACTAAAAATAGCAGTGATGTAATGTACTTAGCAAATACTGAGCTTCACTGTGGAACCTAGAGTTGTAGCTTCTAATTTTTTCTAGTCTGTAGCTGCAATTTGTCACAACTCTACCTGCATATTTGGACAAAGAAAGCTCAAATGCTTGAGTGTTGGGAAAAGTAAAGAGCAAAGAAATGAGATGATGGAAAATGTTGGATGGTTCTTAGGAAATAAAGACAGTTTCTATTCAAAATAAGTGAAGAAAACCTTCTTTTAGTAGCTCATTTGTCTAGAACATTGAGGATGTGAGAGTGGACAGAAAAAAATATGTCTTAATTATAATGAAACACAAATATGGAATGTATCAAGATAAATCATACTCTGGTTATTATCAGAACCATCAACACTATTTTTTGTGGAACAAATATGCAAACAAAGAAAAGATTGCATCTTTTGTACAATACTGACCAGAAAAATAGGGAAAAGAGTAGAGAAAATGTTGAAGACAGACAAAGAAAGAATGACTAACATGACTTTGTGAATCAGCAAGTATTGGCAGTGCTCCTTAAACTCTTAACCAGCTGGGAAAAGTTGGCTCAGACTGTAAGCTTAGATTCAGAATATTTATATTCTTCAGTATAACAGAATAAAAAAGAAAATATATTAACTAATTGTTTGAAGATGAAGGAAATGATAAGACTAACTAATATACATGCAACATTCATTCTATCCTGTATGTTGTATATGATATATTTTACATCTTGTAAACACTCAACAGCTGCTATCTCCTTCCAAACCATGAATCTTAATTCCTAATATAAGATGGTAGTAGTTCTTCCATTATAGTGTAGCTTTCATCTTTTCTTCAGCAGCTCTTTTGGGGGGAATGGAAGGATCAATTTATTAGAAAGAGACTAGAAGAACAGTAAAAGAGTCTTGAAGTGACAAGGTTTTTCCCATGCAAACCCAGCAGAAGAACATTCTGCCTCAGAGTTAATTTTGAAAGACCGTTGGGGTTTTGTGTGTGTGTCTGTGACACAGCCTAAGAAGTTTTAAAAGACAAGTGCTATGTGAGAATATCTGGGGATAAAAGCAATGAGATCCAAGGCACTTTATCTAATTAAAAGAATGGATCTTAAAAGGCAGCTTAAGATGTTCAGGGATCAACTGCACAATACTGTCATTCAAGGAGTATAGAAACTTGATCACAGATGCTTGTAAATATCATCTATTAGAGACAGAAAAATACTGTAGATGCGTTATCTCAGCTCTCTGCTCTGTGACTGTTTCATACAATATTCATTGTACTGTTTTAAAAATATCACTGTTTAACTTCTAAGTCTGCCTTTAAAAACAATGTTGAGTAACTGAGATAATATTCTTATGCAAATATGATGCTTTATTCTTAGAATTAGCATGGAATAGATAATGAGAGAAAGGTAATGACTTGTGATTATATAGTTGATACTGCATAGACTTTAACAGCTACTGTTGTGTGTATGAGATAGATGTCAAATATTTTCTTATGCAGTCATCAAACATTTCATGTTTGATCCTCTACACAGTCAAAGAAATTCCTGGCTATTTCTTTCTAGTCTCTCTGCACCATTAGAGATACATCTGGATTCTGCTTTTAGGACCTTGCAAAGATCTCTGTGTGTATCAGCAGATATATTTCTCAGAGAAGGGAGGTAGAGTGATGATAATTACAGGTCAACCTCCTGTGAAAAGGTGAGAAAGGAATGAGCCCACGGGCTCCATTCTTCACCCAGAAACATGGGCATGTATTATGAGTTTTCTGTGTTCCTTGTCAATTTAACTCTTTTCATTGCACGATGTTCTCAATGATGAAGTATGTTTTCATACCTAACAGTGGAATTAGTTTCTAGATTATATATTTTCACCTTGGTATGGAAGATTTCAGGTGGGTGACTTTTCTTTAATGTTTATCAGGGGAAAGTATGCTTAAAATTCGTTGTCAAATATTTGTCATATACACTAGAGAAAATGAACAAATCTCAGAGCTATGTGTCCAGAGACCTGTGTGTTCATTCAGATCTTTACTGACCTACTTTACAAAGATGGTCGCCCTCTTAATTTTTTTTTGCTCAAGTTCTCCATCCTCAAAATGGGAGTAATTGCATTGATTTAATATCCCCAAATATTATTGTTAAGCATAAACAATTGTTCATGAAACCTGCTACAAAGACTAGGCTTTTTCAATAATGGAAACAGGGGAGGTTGAGAGAAGAGCATCTAAGCATTCAGGAAGTACTGAAAACTCAGTAAGTTTTATTAAGCTGTTGACTGATTTTTGGAGTGTGATTGCTGACATCCACAGGACACGTGTACATATATAACCACAAGGGAAAGGTAGAGCACTGGCAAGGAAGGGGTGAACAGAGAAATGTGTGTACTTTTCTAGGCATTATGAAGGGAGATGCAAAGTGAAGAGGAAATGAAGTGGAGGGAAAGTAAAGAAAACAAGGAAAGGATCATTCTGTGACTCAAGCCATATGAATAATTAGGATTGTTGGAGAAAGAATAGAGTTTCGGGGGAATATCAATAAAATACTTAGAATGGAGAGAAGAGAACTGGAGATTCATAAATTAAAAAGAGGCAGATGTATCTGAATGAGGACTCCATGGTATTAAGCTCCTCCTGAACAATCTGGCCTTCAAGCAGCTTGTACACAGAAGTTCTTGCCTACTGCAGGAGGATATGATCTGGTCATGAAATCAGATGAGGTTCTAGACTGGCTCAAGGAAGTTATAACCATCAGACACTGAAACCCATCAGTCCCATTGCTGCTTTGTGCTCGGTTGATCATCTGCTTCCCTAAGGATTTGTAACTGTGATGAATGCACAGGCAGGAATACCCAGAGCCTGTTTATTCCAGACTGGTCCCAGGACTGGAGAGTCTGTTATGTGCCAAAAGATTTGGATGAGTACAGTAGTTACAGGAAAAGGGAGTACAGATAGTACCTATGAATACTTTCTGTGGCTCTAGGCAGCAGCTACTGCCTCACATGGCTCCTTGGTTCCTCTTCCTTGGTTCCTAGCTCAGGTCACATGTGGCCCATCCTGTTTAGGATGTTGATGCAATAAGTGACATTTCTAGGTGGTCCATTCACCACCCTTCTGTGGAATTGAAAAAAGTGCCACAATATGACTCATTTAATGTTAGGAGGCTTTATTGCCACAAGTTTTACTAACAACTTCCATATGTGCAGCACATTTATTTGTACAAAACCTAAATAGGGAGTAGGAAAGTGTTGTTATTGGTAGAGGGTTGCTGCAATTGTGCATCTTGTACAGTATTTCAGGAGAGTCAGTCGTGATGGAATCCAGTCACTAAAATACTGCTGAAGCTACTTGAGAGGAAAATCTGATCAAATTATAGGAGTTCAAATAATATTTTTAAAAGGGAAATTTTGAGATTCTGAAAGTTATTAGAAGTTATTTCTAGCTAAATGAGATGGATTTGGTCTCAAAATTATGTATTTGGAGAACAAAAAAGCCAGCAATATTATCCTACTGGTTTATTATACTTTGAATAACTGCAGAACACTCTTGGGGGAAAAATAAAAAAAAAAAAAAAAGAAGAGGTTATGTTTAAATGGACCATGGGAACTAATTTGTAACTGAAACACTGATGATATTTTTATGCTTATTAGCTTCTATCATTTAGGAGGGAGATTAAGCTTTCTACAGAACCCATAAACATTTAGTTTGTTGTAACTACAGATTTTAATGTTTGAAAAACAGGCTTATCCATCTGTTGGAGACCAGCAAAACAAGTACCTTGAGTTACCTGTATAAGCTGCTTTGTCTGTACATGTAGTTCTAAATAAGCGTGACATGATAATACTTATCATTTTTTAGACAGGATGTCAAATTTAGGGTAAATGATGCTAAAAAGTATTGTAAAATGGTCCCTAGCCTCTCTCAGTGCAATAAAATGATCACAGCAGGTTTTTTTTTCTCATCAAAGCAGATGGCTTTAATGATTTTTCAAGCCATGCTTAATTCATCTGCAAACAACAGAGATTGGTTTCCAAATGTGTACTGAAAGAGAGATGTTACTGTTCATAAATGCTCTGCAAGTTTGTCTTGCCCCATCATTAGTGGCAAATGGTGTTTACTTAAGGTAAATTATTTTTTGTGAACTGCCTTGGAGTTAGTGTTGCAGTTGCAATAAATTACCTGTAAAATGAAATGAGCATCACCTGGTTAATGTGGCTAATAATAGACCTGATGGAATATACAAAATTATCTATTGTCTTTTGAATTAAAATTGCATTTTAGGAAGACTACTATCTTTTCCAAATACTTGTTTGTTTTGTACTATAAAACTGAATGGTTTTGGTTTTTTCATAATTTTCCATTGTGAGTTTGTTATTGTTGTCATATTGTTCTTTAACAACAAGTAGAGAAAGTAGAGAAAAACACAAAAACACATGGCCAATTCACATATGTGTTCATATTTTAAAAATATCTTTGTTTTTGTATTGTGTCAGAAGTTAGTCAGGGAACAACTGAAGAACTAGTCTGTATAAGATATCTTACAGGAAGGGAAACATTAAAATGCACTGAGTAAATAAAAACAATGATTCCAACTTCTTTATGTCTCCAGAGGAGGAAATGCAGTTATTCCTAAGATTATATAATTCCTCCATTTAGCTAGTGACTGAAATATAACTGGAGCAAGAAAGTTTGTGTTTAATGGATGTATTTCTGAACACTGAAACTTATGTCTGCAGAGGCTTCTTCACATTAAAAGCCTTGATTTTATCAATAATATTGTTGCTCCAGGCCATAAAGAAATGGAAAAATTTGTTTCTTTCCTTAGATATATACCAAAACTCTAAAAAAAAAAAAAAGTTTTCCAGAACAGGCATTTATCACTTATAGATGTGAGTAATGTACACACTTAGGCCATAGAAGACTTGTTTTCTTTCTAAACTGATCTTAGTTGAAGTTAAAATATGTCTCATGATTTATGATTGATGGCTTGCCAGCTAAACCATTTAAAATGTAGCAAAAACAGACAAAGGTGCGGGGATGACACTGACTATAATAAATAACATGAGATACGTGTTAAGAAAACTGTGAAATTAGATATTGAAGGGCATTGATGCTTGGGGTTGTAGATGTTCTTGATTTCAAACTGGAATTATAAACAAAAGTTGTACTAAATAATTTCAAAGAAAGTTAGATGCAGGTGGTATTCCTGATATGAGCATTATGTGTTTTTTCATAGTCTTGACCTTCATACTCAAGCTTCATAAAATACTGAAGCATGTATGCAATTAATATGAGCTTCTCACTTCCTTACTGTGTCATATTCTGTGCTCTTCCCCATCACTCCCATTGAAAGTATTGTGAAAAGCCATGGTCCCAACATGTCAGAAAGGGAAGTTCAGGGCTATGCCTGTACAGAGTTTGGGTATGAAGAACAGTCAAGCAGAGGTGAGGACACCTGACTAAATCAGTGTCTACACAAAAAAGGATTTGTTGACCACTCTCATTTCAGACCATGATTTTCAGATTTTTCCGTCCTGGTAAGTTCAGTCCTTCAGTAAGAGATACTCAGGGTTTATGTGTCGATATACAATTTTAATTAGGCAGACAATAGAAATTATCTCTTCCAAATAATCTTCTTGTTGCACAGTTAGAATATTTTTAAATCATCTTTATTTTAAAACCTTGCTGACACATTATTCATGCTGTCAGTTTTCTGGGAGAAAGATAGCAAGCCACTACATGCAAAGTTGTGACATTTTTGAGTCACAGCAATTAGTTCAGTTATCTAACACAATACAAGTGGAAGTGAGAAAGAATGGACCAGAACAGGAATAATCCTCAACATGTCTTTCAATTCAGAAGGGGGGTCAGGGTTAGAAACATTGCATTCAAGATGTCAGAGACAGTGTTAGAGAGCATAATTTAGCAGTGACATTCATGGCTAGAGCCAGGAAAGCAGCTGGCATCCTACAAGAAATACACTTGAATAGAACATAGTTCAAGACACTCAAGACCTTTCTGAGAAGTGAAAACCTAGATGAAAATACAGCCTCAGAGTATAAATGGAGGATCTGTCTAGCACTGTGTTGTTGACATTCTGTTAAAAAAAAAAAAAAAAAGAAATAACCCACACCAAAACCCACAGTTGGAAGGTGGGAGGAGGGGATTGTATCCTGCTAAACTGTGAGTTTCAGTAATAAGGCTTCACTAAGAAAAGTGCAGCATAACTAAATTTAACATGCATTCTAGAAGAGCAATCAAATCATATAGCCAGAGTTTCAGTGAATTATTCATGTGAAACCTGATGAGATAAAAGGACTGACATGAGAGAACACCATAAATAACATACTGTAAAAAGACTGAAGACCAAAGATCTAGGCTTTCATCAGCAGATATAAGGCAAAACTCTATTTTGGAAATGATAGTGGTTCTTCACTCAATCTAGTCAGCTTGCATTTTCACAGTTTTTAGCTGGGAAACTGACAGAAGACAAATTTCCCAGCAGACAAATTTAGTATTGCTAACTTGCTACTAAACTCTAATTCTTGCCAATTCCATAATTTTCTCAAATTGACATTTTGCTGAACAGGATAATAAATACGGGATCTTGTTGCCATTCCCAGTGAGTGTAAACACCAGAGTGATCTCTCCTATTCGGTCTATAATCCACACCACACCTTTAACCACTTCTTGTATTTGGCGTAGGATCGATGCCTCCTTGTCTGAGTCACACTGCTTTTCTCCATCTGATCTTCTAGGTTAGAGTAGAGAGATGTAAAGCACACACTGAAAGACTGAAAATCACTTTTCTGGGAAAAATGAACTTTTTTTTTTTTTATATGTCTCTGCTGCAAAAGATTAACATAAGTAAAGAAGCACTTTAAAAATAGTGATAATCCACTACTGCAATGAACCTAATGGCAGTAGTGGAAGAGCTGCATTGACTATAAGTCCATCCCTTCCCTTCCACAGCTCTGTTGCTCTTACCTGGGCTTTTTGGTTGTGGTGATTAAGACAGTGTGTGTTTCAAGTTTGTTTTTCTTCTGACCTTAGCAAGAACACCTGAGTGACCTTTGTCAGCATCTGCCAAACTGCAGCAGCAACAATCTGCTTTATTGCTTCTGATAAAAAAGGACATCTATGATAGTGTAGTTTACCCCAAAGCCAAGCTGAAGAAGGTTGTAAAATTTCTTTATATTCTAGATGTGTTGTGATGTGGTGTGAATTCTTTACAAGGTGTAAACCACTCTTCTCAAGTATTTGCCTTGGTCAATGTACTTCTGACTAAATGCTGGGATGGATGAAGGCATAGTCCCTTTTTTCTTTGTAAGCAAATACTGATATACAGGGAATAACAGTGTATCTCTGACTTCGACAGGGTCTTTTGGGGTAAATAATCAGACCAAGGTGTGTGGTGGCCCACTGAATGAGTTTCCACTGATGGGAGTCAGCTAGAAACCACAGTGAATTGCAAATTATGCAAGTGCAGTATAAATGCTGTTTAAAGTTACATATACTTTACTCTGCTTTACTAGAGCAAAGCCAAGATGCCCAGCACTTCGTAAACCCTAAGGGCTTATAGCATTTAAACTAGACCTAATCATACTATTTTCAATTAACATGTTTATTCTGTTCAAAAATGAAGATTTCACACACACACACAAAAAAAAAAAAAAGGCAGAAAAAGAAACAAAACTACTTCTATCAATATGGTGTGGCAACTTATAATCTCATAATGATATTTTTTGTTAACTTAAGTCAAATTAATTTCTTTTTTAGATAAATTTAACATTAAACAGTAGTTTCTGACTTGGCTTTCTGTGAAAAATTTTTTAAGTAACTCAATTTTACATGGCCTGGGTTGTTTAGAGCATTGTCTTGTCTGCAATGGAAAGGAGAATTACACTGATCACAGCATCTTTGGAAATCCAGAAAGAGTGGAACAGTATCACATGGCTCTGTAAGACATATTCAAATCAGATCCACTGTTTCATAGAAGGAAAAATGTCTTCCAGCTTCCCTTCTACAATGAAATTGTTTGATGCAGAAATGGCCAGAATCAAATTGCTTCCCCTTTAATGCCATGACTTTTTTTTTTACACTATACTGTGTGAGTAGTTCTGTTTTAAGTTGTCACCCCAATTTGAAATAATGATAAATATTGATGTATGGCTATTGCCTATACAGAATATCCCCACTCCTACCTAGGTCTCAAAAACTTTTCTTCCTGGTCTGTCAGAGCTATTGCATCTTAGTGAACATTTTCTAAACCAGCAAAACAGCCTCCCACAGCCCATTTGGATTGCTGTGGTGGGCCAGTGCTTAGTTCACTGCAATGCAGTGGTAAGCCACAATGTCTCAAGAGATACTGGACTCTCTGGAATGCAAAGCTAACATTTGTCATTTTAGTCTCCTGTACATTGCGCTGAACATTTCAGCATTTGTACATTGCACCGAACAGCTCTGCCTGCCCCAAAGAGAAGGGACAGAAACTAACCTTCGTTAATCATTGGATTCATTCTTCTGGCAGTTCTCTCAACTGATACTCCTTTCCTTAGTCTATTAAGTTATTTCACAGGCTTTCTATTTATAATGCATTTAATGTCCCCTACTGGTGGTTTTTTCGGGGAGTATAGTGGTACAAAAATATGTATTAGAAGCAGACGATATTAGTCCTAGATGTACTTGTAGTCTCTGAATTTTATTGAGCAATTGCTTCTCTTGCCTGCAGGCACTGATTCATTACAATGCAATCCAAAAAACAACCTTGGATTTCAAATAAGTAACTGAGGTCAGAAATTTGGCGCAAAGCTCTTAAACCAATAGTGGAGGAAATTACTTTATTACAGAGTTCGGCTGATATTTTCAGAGGCAGGAATAACTCCCATTAACATTGTTGGCAATCACGCAGCCTAATCCCAAGCACGTAACTTAGAAAACTTCCCCCTGTGTGGACAAGTGTTCTCAATGAGTTTCTAAATTTATAGAAGCCTCAAAAGCCCACATTCTCTTTGTTTTGTTGTTAGAGTCTGCAGTCAATTCCCAAAGGTAGGACTCCATCAGAGCAACAAGCAGCATTTTTATTAGGCCAACATGCAGCAAAGTAACATTGTTTATATTATACATTCTTATTTTTACACATAATTTTCATGATTCTATTTTAGCTCTATTCCCAATAGATGTCTGAAGTACCATTGCTCTAATCTCTACTGACTAAGAAAACATGCAGTAGATTAGGCAGTGGTAATGGTTACCAAGTGTGGGGCCCCTGCTGTTGAACTCAAATGACAAGCTCATCATGAGCTGTTTCTGACGTTCAGCTGTTTTACTTCAGTATTCTCCAAGAAGCAAAGTTGGCAAGCTCTCTGCTCTAAGAACAAAGTGACAACATAAGAAAAGTCAAGGCCCAAATCACGATTTTCACAGCCCTAAAGATTCCAGGAAAATTACTTTGTTAGTATGATCTGCTTTTAACTTTCAAGGACAGCATGAAAATGACTTTTAAAATAACAGCAACATCAGCAAGAAGTCGCCATGACCTATAAGCTTGTGTTGTAATATCCATTCTCCACAATTCAACAGTCTGTCTGAAATCTGAATGCAAGTCAGGCTTGTAGTACTGCCATGTCTTGGAGATCATGAAGCAGAAGTTCCTTGTGGAACAATTATATTCTTGAGTAATATAAAATTGCAAAAGCTGTTAATGTGGCAGAAAGAGAAGAAGCTGGAACCAGAATCTAACATCTGGATGTACCCTGAAGATGTTCCCATTTCTCGAAGAGGTGAGGTATTAATTTCTTTGCCTTTTTTGGTATTGTGATTGCTATTAATTCTATTTAGATAAAATTTCAGAGCCTCACACTGCTCACCTTCACAAAGACAGGACTTTTAAGCTGTCTGTAGAGAAATATTGAGTCAGGGAAACTAGAAACTCCTTTGTGTTTCCCATCTTCTGATTTTGAGGCCTGTCTGTGTACATTCATATGCAGCTACATTAGGTATATTCCAGAGGCTCCTGAAACATTGGTCTTCATTTTGCTGGCTGTCAGCGTTTGTATTCAATTACTAGGAAGAAATCTTCCTGGGAGGGAAAATGTAGAGGAGAAACAGTAACATTTGCAAAATGCATGAAATAAATAAGTAGGATGCACAGACGAGTCTTCTAAAATTCTGCTGGTCCTAGTCCTGGTTCAGGCAATAGCGACTATGTGATCCTTGAATGATGGATATGCCAGTATCCAGCAACGTGGTTCCACTCATTTGCATTTTAGTATGAAGATCAACACAATTCCAGCATTACCAGGAGTGCTCAGGATCCCAACTTTCTCCAAGGAGTCAGAGAGTGCTGCTCACCCAGTCCTTTGTGGGACTGATAAAACCAATCCTGAAGCAGTGTGTCCACTGTCTGGTTGATGTTTTGGGAAGGAAGAAGTGATGGCTACAAGGAGCTGATGAAACCTGACAGAAGCATATATGGTATGGACAGGAGAAGCAACCTGGACAGGTAGCAGGGGTGGAGACCTACAGGCTCAACCCAGCCTTTGAATGAGAGTAGTGGTGTGTGGTTACTGTTGCTGTCTGGGTTTGGCCAGGATAACAGAAAGTCTATTTGGTCTTGATAGAGTGAAAGACAAATATTTGGAGTGAGATAATATTGGACTGAGAAAGACAAATAGGGTGTGGATGATGAGTTATGTCTGAAAGAAGATAGGAAATCTCTGGAAGCCATGCAGGAAGCCTACAGGTGGGTAGGCCAAGGAAAGTGGACAAAAAAGCAGTCAATAGCTCACAGGATGGAGAGGATGAAATGGTAGAAGGGAGGAGTGCAAATGGAAGTTCTTATAAGTAAAGGAATATGAAAATTCAGGAGTTTCCAGTTTTTTTAATGACAATGGGAACAAAAAGGTAATAATTGACTGAGAAAGAAGGCATTGTATTGCTGTGGTTGATCCAGCTATTGTTCTGCAAATTATCTAATAAGCAGAGAGACATGACTCCAATAATGCTTTTTACTTTTTGTTTATTAGCTTGTTTGGTCTTTGGGAGAGTTTTTTTTTGTTCCCAGAGAAGCCATTTTGAGAAGAATTTTCACTTTTGTCTTCCAAAAAATGTAATTTTTTGAAGATTCTGGGAAATAGAGATCTGATTTTGATCCACTGTGCTTACTTTTAACTGTGTTGTTCAAATGAGGAATATTTTTAGTTTAAGAGAACCAGATGCTATATCTTAATAAAACTTCTGGAATCCTCTCATTCTAAATTCTTCATTATTTTGATTGTACAGAGTACAGGGATACCTTAAGGAATAACTGTATAAGCAAGTTAGGTGCAATCCAGCACCAAGGTTAGATTAAATATTTGCTACATATCTGTGGTAAGAAAGAGCCACTTTAGTTATATTTATGGCTTTTACCTTATTGTCAATGTACAGTTTGGATTTTTTTAAAAGTGGAATCTATTAACCCTGTGCTTCAGAATTACTATGTGTACTAGGAAAGGTGATGCAGAAGGACCAGTATGGGCTCAATATGTAGCCTTGCTTGTGACAACTTCCCAGCTTCTTCCTGAAAAGCCCAGTCCTTTCTGTATTCATGTCAAAGCTGATATGTGCAAATTTCTTTGCAGTGGTAATTAACACATTAATGGTAAAAGGGGAAAAAGTAAATTAATTTCCTCTGAACGCTGAGCTTGGTTATGAACAGTTCAGGCTTACACAGTAATTGTTTAAATTCTGGGTTTTTAGGAAGTTGATTCAAGACTCATGATTCAATCTTTAAGATACTGTCTACCTAGGTTTTCAATGATGCTAGTTAAAGAGTGTGTAGTGATTCATAAGACATCCCAACAGAATGCCTATTGATGTCATATATATAGCTGGAATGAAGCAAGATGTTATGAGCACCACATTTGGAAAAAACCAGATCAGTGTCAGTCTGGATGATGTTCACGTAATCAGAATGTCTGAGGTTGGAACAGACCTATGGAGGTCATTTGGCTCAAACCCCCCCTCAAGTGGGACTCCTGGAGCCAGTTGCCCAGTACTGTGTCCAGACAACTTTTGAATATCTCCAAGAATGAACACTTTTGAGTTTCTAGAAGTGCTCCACACATTCCCCTTTGTATCTGTTGCTGAAGGAGCAGGCTGTACACCAACGTGCACAATGCGTCACTAAAAACTCACAAGTAGACTCAAGAACTTTGGTGTGAGCAGGTGTTTGCCCCAGTGCTCAGAACATTATTTTACAGTGGTGCACAACCAGCCAAAATCACAGCTCTACCTCTCTTCCCCAGCCTTTAGAAAGAAAATGATCTTCTGCTGAGTCAGCTCCACGAACTAGCTCAGTGCCAAATCACAGACACGCCAACAAGGGTGGTAAGGAGGGATTGAAACTGGGTGGCCAGGGGAGAGATGAGGAGTAGACAGGATTACTGTAGTTTGTGTTTGAGTATGACTTAACAGTCACAAATGACATAAGGTGGAGAATTGAAAAAATCTATGGAAAAATATGAAATGCAGTTTATTCCCCTCATTGGTGAAGAGCTGATCGTCTCTCAATCCACAAAGTGCCTCTGTCATCTAAGTAAGAAAAATATTAAGGTATCTTTACTGAATTTTAAAAATAGCCAATTGCAATTGCAGAGTAGGCTAGAACACAGTATAAATAACAATGGTAATCATATTGATAGCTACATCTTTTCTATTCAAACTTACTAGCTTTGGTTAATACCCTTAGGTTTTTGTTGTAAGAGTTTAAGTATTTTTCTTCAAATATCATGGACAAATTGAAACTAAAGTATCTTTTCTCATTCTGTGTCATGCTCAGCTACAAGAGTCAAACCAAGTGACTGCAGTGATTTCTGAAGTAACAAATTATGTTACTAATGTGAGCAAATATTGTAAGAATATGAAATTGATTAGATTGAAGAGATTGTTGAATTTTGTATTTCAGCTGCTTTGGATTTTACCAAGAGAAATTTAGGTGTCTCTTCCCTAATGCCATGTATATTCCATTTTTTCCCCTGCCTGTTATTTATAAAAATATCATTATTCCAACCACATCACTTTTCAATGTAGAGACCTACATGGGCAGTGATTTGTGAAGGACTACTTGCAAAGCTTACACTATAATTGCCTGAAGTAAAAATAAAATAAAAAAAAAAGATAAAATAAAGCTTACAGTAAGGTAATGTATACTCATAATATCACATTGATTCTACATGCAGAGTATTAAGCCTGCTGTGTTTGCACAAAAATATTGTTTCAGTTTCTATATGTCAAAGAACAATAATCCATCTGCAAATAAGGATTTGCTTTAATCTGTCTTGTATATCAAGATTTCAGCAAAAAAACCTGATAACTAAAATTTGTAACTTCTATTGTTGTTATTATACTTAAGGGTAAAGGGGCCATTTTAAACCTATGAAACCAATGAAATTTCTTATTATGATTAGAATAACGATAGCACAACTATGTTTGCACCCACCCTGTACTAGATACTTTGTAAATCCTGAGGCTTAAACATCAAAGCTGTTGTTCACTGTGTGCCTGACCAAGGGGACTAGGTACCACCTTGTTCATATAAAGAAAATAGATAGGATAACTAAACTAATCTCTCCAGCTACACCACTGTAATCCTCAGATACAGCCTCACTGCAGTGAACTGAAACTGGCAGCATATCAGCTGTGCTCAGTTCTCTGTTGCACTGCTCTAGCTGGAGGAAAAACATCACTTTACGCATCATTCCTAAAAATATAGAGTCTTTTAGAAATGTAAAAGAAGAATATGCAGTAAAGCTGGCACATGTCACTGGAAAGCATATGTGTAGAGGCAATCAGGTGGTTTCAAAAGTGAATGACATAGGAGGAGTGTCAAATTTGGTCTTGTCATCTGTCTATGCAGCACAGTGTAGCACTGATGCAGTGAATGATGTGCTGTTTGCAGCTCCTTGTCTTCTGTGATGTTTCACTGTCTTTAAGACTGGTGTAACATCTGTTCATCTGGTACTGTAATGTACTGAGTTTCATTTTCTCCCTGTGGGACAATCAGCTTTTTTTATTTTGGTTTTGTACTTCTTCTTACCTGTATCCAGACACTGTAAATCTTAGGTAGATCTATCTTAAGCTTCCATAAACAAAATTGATATTTACCTCCTTCCTTGGTTGTACCAAAGATGAGGAGCAGGAACTTTACAAGATTCAGGACTCTCTTACTGGATGGGTTAAAAGTGAAAATAACAAGATAGGCTCTAAACTTTCTAAGTGACCGGTACCAGCCTGTCTTTCTTGACACTCAGCATAAGCCAAAGAGGCAGTGCAGTCATGCTCTAGTCTGCTGCTGGATATTTATGCCTAGATCTAATCTTCTTTATAGCATCAGAGCTCTGTAATAATAACATAGTTTTTGTATTTCTCAATGGCTTTGATAATTTTGCTGATCTTTTTGATCAGATCCTCAAGGGCCACCTCACTTTTAATTCATCGAACATTAGATACCCAGGTGCAAGCTGGGCATACAAATAAGTTTGAGGACTAAGTGAATGTTTTCTTTGCTGTGTACTCTCCCCTGGCCCTCCTTTTTAGGTGATCCTTGACTTTCCTTACTTTCTTCACTGTGGTAAATGTTTCAGCCATGTATTTTGCTTCACTATTTGCATATTGCAAACAGACAGCCCTATAGTATTTTAGTGCAGAATTTGTTCTGGTGAGCTTCAGATTGATCATAAAGCAGTTTTCCTATTGACTTAACTTAGATTTAGGTCAGGCCTAGATGCTGGGATGGGATATATATTTAAGGATACAGAGTTATGCAAATTTCTGTATTTGAGTAATGAAAAAGTAGGAGATGATCCTTTCAGAGAGTTACCTGCCTCTTAGGAGTGAAGTGTAAGGCACAGTGTGTTCTACATGGTGCTGTCCTGGGTACCTGAAAATGTCATCTGGTTTAGGCAGTGTTTTTAGTTTCTGAATATGTGTATAATTGTTGGTATCACATAGCCTAGGCATATAACAATTTGTCTCTGAACTCTGGATTTCCCTAAAGGAGTGGCCCAGGCTTATGTCCAGGCATGGAAAGTCAGGGCAAAAGGAGGGAAGGATGGGTAGCAAGTGAAGAGAGGCAGGTAACTAACACCTGCAATTATTTACAGACATAAGAAATTTGGAATGGACTTTTGAATATTTCTAAAGCTGTTAATGTTGCAAACAGGCATTTGTAGCAGTGAAATGGAAGCCAACAACCAAATCAAACAACTCTCTTGCTTCTAAGCATTCATATCTTTCTTGGGAGGTTTGAACTTCTGACAACCTAAGTATAAAAGTTGCTCATTTGAAATCACGTGATCCTTTTCCAAAGAATAGATCAGAGATTGAAAAGAAAGAAGAAAATAAAGCAAAAAAAAAAAAGGCAGAAAATAAAAGGATTCTTTCTTCTATTATGTCTCTCTTTACCTCTCCTCTCATTCTGCTTTCCTGCTCCACCACTTGACTATATCATACTGTGTTGCTGGTTGCTGAGGTGCTGCTTCACCTTCTGCAATGTTGCTTGATCTTTGATTTCCTGTGAAGCACAATGAATCTTACATTAGAGTGTGCAGAGTCAGGTGGTGCACCATCTGTTCCCAAGCTCTGAAAACACTGAGTAACAGAGAGCAACAGAAAGCAACAGCTACACCAGTTTCATCAGAATATTCATATTCACACAGTAACAAAAAAACAGATGACTCTTATTTTCAAGCAGAAAAAAAGCATTTAGTTTTCCAAGTTACCTATTAAATCTAACATGTTAGGGTGGTTTTCATTAATTTTGTTAAAATATGCTTAATACTCATTAATATGGCTCAGACATAAAATATGTGAACCAATTCATACTGCTTAAGTGATTTGATGTTATGGAGACCATGTGACATGGACTGCAAGTAGTGTTAATTTAACTGTATTTAGGAACATCTGTGCATGCAGCAACCAAAAGACTGCTGGAAAACTATGGTACTAACATTGTGAGGAGCAAGTAATGCAGAGGATTGGTAATTCCCTAGCCAACAACATGTGATAGTATTTTTTCTTTTATTGTGCACTAACATTCTGTTGAGAAAGCATCATGTATCCCTGACTTAGCTGTAGAAATCTCTGTGCTACCCTACTAAAGATTGATTATGAATCATAGGCTAGAACTATTTTAATTATATGTTTTCTTACCTGTGGTTTAATCAGACAAAAGAGAAATACCTGAGTGCCTTAGAACATGCTCATTGGTTGAGAGTAAAGCAGCTGCAAAGTTGCTAACAAAAGTGCCTCTAATTCTTCAAGGTTCCTCTCCATATTAATGCTAGAATGGCTTAAGTCAGATTTACAGGAGTCCAAAATTGCTTTAACTACTTTGCTAAACATTGTGCTTATTATAGAAGAAACTAGAAGAAAGATTTATCACATTTTTAGAAACCATTTAAAAAGCTTCATTGATCTTCCTGCACTTTAACTTTCTGACACTCTTGTTTTGAAGCACTATATTACAAGAAGAATATAAATGTTCAAAAATAAAATTGCTTCTGCCAAAAATGAGGAAGTCAGGGAAGAAAGAAACACTGTTTTGCTTAGCACTGGTACATCAGTACTCTTTCTAATGTCTTCTATCTCTCAATACACAGCACTTTGAAAATACACAGCAATTTGAAAATAAATTGTATCTCATGGGTAGGGTTGCCTATTCCCAATTGTGCTCATGATTTGTTGAATGATCTTAAGAATTTGCTATGTGCTATAGCTCATCCAGACATGAGTAGAGATAATGATGATTGTATATACAATGATTTTGTATATCCAGGATCGTTGACTCAGAAAGGTTCACATATTTTACAACCACCTAAATATCTTACCCCATAATTTCCTTGAGGGAATACATATGTCTAGCTGGCAACCACATATAGCATTGTATAATCATATAATGCAAAATGTGTTCTAATACTTGTATTATTTTACATATGTGCATATGTGCGTGTGTGCTATATGGATTTTACATAATGTGTATAAGTTTAGTTATACAGATAGACAAATATGCAACCCCCCAAGATATGCAGTAAGGTTACTGCATGGCTGTAAAACATTTGAAGATATCTGCATCAAAGTTATTGTACTATCACATAGTGAAAAAACCCTCCTTACCTTAAAAAAATGCTGAGCTACTCACTGTTGCAAACAGGGCAGTGGGGGGAAAAAAGGTAACTCAAAAAGCTGACACAAACATATTCTATGTCTTGGCAAATGTTGGTTGCAAAATTGATTTTGCATTTTCTGAGTTTGGAATGGTTAATGTTGAGATCAAGCTGCTAGTCTGCAGTGGAGCTAAGACTTTTGGCAGATAGGAGTAAACACAGCATGTGCAAGTAAAATGCAGGACAAAAAAAAGACCCCAAGTCCAGTTAAATTAGAGATAACTTCTGATTTTCAACCTGGACAGTGCTCAGTGCCCAGCTGGCTCAGCCTTACACTTCATGGCTAATCGGGATAATTAATTAAAATATTTCTCATTGCTTAATATGCATGTCCTAGATCAATGAGGATTAGAAGTCCTATAATCAGATGTCCTAAGCTTTTAACCTTTAATAATTGAGCTGTAAGAGATGCTTCCTCATTCTTCTCAAAGCCTTCAGGAGCACGTGTCAGTTTATTCTTTGCTTGTTAATTGTTCATTTGAATGTAAGGGAGTCTGACCCTGTGTTTGCTGACCTAAACTGCAATATTTCCATTGAACTCAATGGATTTGGCTGCACTGTTGCTGCCTGGAGGTTGGTCGTCTCTGAAGCAATGTAAACACATGGATGTTGTATATGGAAACAAGCAAACAGCCAGCCAGAGATAAGCTCTTAGCAGGATAGGTTTGCTGCTTCTGCAGCCTGTGCAGCAATGTTTGTGAATATAAAGCGCTATGTAGACAATACTGAGTTACCCCTAAAGAAGGAATTAGGATTACTTCAGCTGCAACACTGAAATGGTTTTCCAGCATTCAGGGAAGTGTCTGTGTCACCAACCCTGGAGATATTTAGAAGATGTGTAGATTTGGCACTTGAGGACATGGCTTGGTGGCGGATGTGGCAGTGCTGGGTTGGTAGATTCCATGACCTCAGAGGTCTTTTCCAACCTAAATTATTCTGTTATTCTATATGCAAGCTTCATCCTGGCTAGTTTATTTTGCTCTGAAAAGTAAATGTGGGATGTCTATCTCCTTTGGTTTTCCTACAGCTATTACATAACTTTGAAAGATTTACTCCTTCAGAAGCAAGGAAAAACAGTCTCTGGTCTAAAAACAGGCTACTGAGGCAGAGTCTGGTCCATGAATTTGTCCATGCTCCTACTGGAGGTCTGTGTCAGAATTAGAAATCAGTGACAAATATTGCTGTATCAAGATGATTTGAACATTATTCCTGTTCTACTTATGGCAAAGGATCCTTGTTGTGTGTTAAGAATTGAACATCAACACCACCCCCCAAGCTCCCCAGTCATGCATTTGTGCATATAAGTTCACCAAACAACATTCATCCCATTCATCTGGGACCAAGTTCTGAATTGAGCCTCCTTGTACTCTTTTTAGAAATGGGCTGGATTTGTTGAACAATGTAGTGATGACTAGAAGAGGTAATGTTTTCCAAGAGCTAGTCTCACAACAATCAATTTAAAGTTAATTGATCTGATTATTACATTTTTCTCTCAAAGTGAGGGTAGAAGGTGTGTGTGAATCTGTAAGTGCAAAAGGCAGAAAAGAGTTTATTCTTAAGCTCCCTCAAGGTGCTGTGGGATGTCAGCTTCTGTTCAGGAACTCCTGGGACTGTATCATTTCAGCAATTGCTCTGGACTGATCTGAACTCTGGTGCAGATGTGTTTGGGGTGGGACTCTGTACAAAGATCATCCAGTTGCCAGGCTAATGGCACTGAAGGCAGCAGTGAATACATTCTCTGGGAAGAGAATGGACAGAGTAGGGAGGGGCAGCAAGGATGGTGTAAGATTGGACTGATGCATATATCTCTTTGGATTTAAAACTTTAACCATATAATATTTTTCTATGTTGATTTTTAAAATTTCATTATGTACTGCAATAGAAGCTTAAATTAAAATTAATGCTGACCCATTGACTTGAATAGGTGATGGCTCTGAATTTCAGGGAGCTGAATTTGCCTGTGTTCACATTTCCTTCAATTATAATGACAGCAGTTTTAATTTAGAATAATATTATCTAGTACATATTTGTCTTTCTGCTGCCAACTAAGATCTCCATGGAGAAACTGAAAGATTGTGACATGATTAGTAGAGACAATTTCCAAAATGCCAGAAGTGAGTAAAGTTGCAGGCAATCCCCTCTTGAGTTTACCTGCCAATATTTTTTCTAAAATGTGTTATGATACCCATTTGTTTAATATTTATGAAAAACTACAAAGTACTTTCCAGTAACTATGTTCTGCATTAATTATATTTTTACTATTATACCTGTTTATGACTTAATTGATTAATTAATTATCATTAATAATATAAATCACATTTACCTTTATTAATTCTTAAGTATATTAATGAATTAAAGGCAATTTATTAAAGAAAGTGGAAGTGAAATATTTTGAGGCCCAACTGCCTCTTAGATTTACTGTAAAATCTTGCAATGATAGATGCAACCTAAAATTATCCCACTGATGAAAAGCTATCCTGTGATTTCAGAGGGCTGCCTGACACAAGATGCCAGCAATCTCTACCATCATGGACCAGGCTCTGAGCCCCAGCTGAGATTTCACCAGACTGGACATGTTCTGTCTGAAATGTCAAAATGTTACTGAGTCATGGGTAGATGTATATTTTGTTTGATTTAACCTACGGCAAGGATCAATCCTGCTCAATAAGAGATTTCAGAATGCAGCAATTCATTTTAGGATCTATGCACTAATAACTACTTTAATTCAAACATAGGCTGACAACTGGCGTCTCACTGACAAGAACAGTAGAAACAAGTTTGCTCCTTTCGGCCACATGAAGTCAGAAGTCCGATACCACCCTCAAAAATATTGGAAGGTAAAATCGCATCAATTGTTTATTCTACTATAAATATCCCTTAAAAATTTTAACCTCATTTTGCACTCTACCACATATGCTTAAGGAGAATAGTGTATCTAGATTCAAGCTCAGTTGTGAATCTATGTCAAAGGTTTTATATGAAGTTGACAAAAAACCCTATTTGTTAAGATATATTTCCTTTATCCAAAGCTAATAACTAGTTTCATTTGCATTAGCTGCAGACAGTATGTGTGAATCTGGCACTGAGATTTTGCTTTTTTTGACTGAAATGAGGCAGGTGAAAGAAAAAAAGGAAAAAAACCTAACAGCTGATTTTAGAAAAATTCTAATTGGAGGGTGTTCATTTTGCTGAAAAAATTATTGCTCTCACAGCAAGTCTTGAGATTGCCACTGAAGTATAAAAAACATAATACTGCTTTACTGGGGGTTGAGTTAGAGCAGCAACGTGCAATATGTTGTCAATGCCTAGTAACCCCTCAGCTGTGTTTCTTCTTGTGCCTGCACACGTGGGTGGTAGATTACCCACCAGCAAGAACTCTCCTGTATGAGGTAACATGTCTTGATATTTTAAGTGCCTATAAGTAAGCTGAACCTGAAGCTGAATCTAGTCTGATTATATTTAGTGCTTATTTTATTTGAATAGCAAATTTGGGGTTTTGCCCCTCCCTCCTAACATTAAAATATAAAAATATCTATCTGCCCTTGTATAAGTGTGTTAGTGATGTTTAAAAAATAAATAATTTTCACTGTACGTGTTGGATTTATTTCAAAGGTTTGGGAATTTGGACTAGCACTTACAGCCCTCTTAGTAATAAGAATTACTGGATTTGAAAGAAGACAAGGACAAAATTATATTTTCATCGTTTGATAAGGTTACGAAAATGTTTTAGATCAAGATAAATCTGATCTGATAATTGTGTAACATAAACATTTTCTTGAACATGAGTGTGATTTGGAATTCAAAGAGAGACCCTCTTTTCATCTATTCCTACCAGCAGCTGAACTGAATATAATGTAGTTATGTAGAGAAATTACAGACCCTTTACATTCAGGACCCATGGAATAACAAAAGGAAAAAAATTGAGAAAGCTCTTCAACTTGGCAGTGGTTCTGTGAATTTGCCCACTGGTTTTCAGGAATACTGACATTACTTAGGTTTTCTTACACGTGGGAGGACTGAAGAGTCCTATATATTTCTGTGCATATGAAAATTTTGCTCAGTATAAACCAGATATAATGTAGGATTTAACAGCACTTTTCCCCTAGATTTGTGCAGCCAGTAAAACAAGTTGTTTGGAAGTTAAACTGTTTATTCAGCTTTTGACATCTCTGTACATGATGACAACCACCACCAAAAGAAAACACCCTTCTTCCCAAACACAGGTAAAATACCATTTTTCTACTCCTCCTCCTGCAGCATGCTATACCTTACAGATCTGCGTGAAAGTACATTTTTATGTGAAAAACTATCCACAGGTTACAAGAGATGTTAGGATGAAAGCCTCCTAAGGAATTTGCATCATGGGGTACAAACCTACCAAGAATCCTAGAAAGGGCAATGCATACCTAAAGTTAACAGTGTCTGAGAAAACAGTGCTGGATTTTTAAGAAGTAGTGTATTATTACAGGTCAATACTCCCTAAATTCATAAGCTTTTAACAGCTCTACTTGTGCTGCTTTTCTCTGCCCAATGATGTATCTTTTGTTCTTTGTAGACTGTCTTTAATTGGAAAATTGTTCAATAAATCCTCACATTTTATCTCATCAAAGACAGACATAGAGTGTGTAAATATTCATTACCACTTCATGTTTAAAACCACTTTGATAAATTAACTTTATAACCTTTAGAGAACAGGAAGAGACAGGAAGCCTGGATGTAACAGAGACGGTGCATAAAAAAATGGAATAAAATAAGTAACCCAACAAAGTCATTTGAAAATGTGTTTAGAAAGATTTTGATTGTGTCCATTAGTCAAAAGGAGATTCACATGAGCTGTCTTAGACTAGAAGATGAATTATCTTCTTGAGCTGCCAATCTCAGTCTTTTGTCTGTAGATGTGGCTTCAGACACTGGCTTAATATAAGTTTAAGGTCACTATTAATCTAAATTTTGTGGATATTTAATAACTACAAACAACGTAGTACTGTAGGATGTCTTAGTCCAAGTTTTACAAGAGTCTGGTCTCATGTCAAGTGCTGTTAAAACTATTTCTTCACCTTCTTTCTTCAATCCTTTAAAGGATCCATTTTTTCCTTTTTCTGCATCTTTTCCCACATTTGTTATGAAATTTATTACTTTCACCATTAGGTTTCTCCAGATGCTGTCTCCACCATCGGTATCCCTCCTATCCACACCTGAGTTTTCACTATTCACTGGTTTTATCTTCAGTCACCTCTGAACTTCTTCTCCCCCTGCTCTTCATCCTGGGGAAAAGCTTTCTGTTACTATATATACAGCTACTTTATCACCCTCTTTTCATTCCCTCCTTAAAACCCTCTTCTTTGGGACCATCAATTTTAGTGAACAGCTGACAGCAATTATGATGTGAATGTGCTTTGACCCCTATCAATCTCAGTGACCAATATTGCCTCATTTTTCCCTTGTATTTCCCCATATGTCTGTGTCTGTTGTCTCTTATCATACCATCTCCATAATATTTATGGAGCTAGCTGCAGAATAGAAGGAAAATATCTGCAATATCTTTAAATGAAATGACTTTATCATGAGCAGTAGTCTCCTGTACAGTATAGACGTATCCTTAAATTGCAATCTTGCTGAAGCAGAGCCTGCTTTTTTGGCAGGAGTAGCATAATTTCATCTTGTAAATAAGTCTCCTAAGTACCAGGGCAATGCAAATAATTATCAATAATGCCACCAAAAAAAAAAAAAAAAAAATCCCGTAACCAGACAAACTGATTAGCAGCTGAAGCAAAAGTAGAGGTCTTGTCTGCATGAAGTGTTAAGAAACAAGCAAGTAAAATATCCTATATCACTTTGCACCAGCCCTCTTCAAGGTTTGCTTGTGCTAACGCTTAGCAGCATATGCACATCATGCAATTTCTTCTGCTTTAATTAGAGATCTGTGAGGAGTGAATTCTCTAGAGATAAAACTTCTGCTTATCTACCCACTAATTATCTGCTTTTTTCTTTGAAAAAAATATTTGATATATTAGAATCTACTGTTCTTGAGTAGGAAAAAAGTTACTGTGACCTTTGATGTGACATAATGCGTAACAAATGAATTTAGAGAATATGATGAAATGCAGTTAGACCAGTCTTTGCAGGAGTTAATATACAGCACATAAGAAGAATTATATGAGGAAACTTGAGAGATTGCTACCTTTTTTTGCATTTTTCTCCACAATGCTAGTGGGTGAATCATGTTTGACTATTGCTGTAGGAAATAGGAAATTTACAGGGCTTCTTGCTGGAGAGTAGGACAGCAGGACAGTGGTGTAGTAGTATAAATTCTCGTTGTGAAGAAGGCAAAACAAATTGGCAGTACAAATCATGGCCAGTCACCACTTCCTAGATGCAGTCAGACCTCCCTGCTCAGTGCTGGCCCCAGAAGCTGTGATGGCTTTTCCACCAGCCACATGCTGCTCAGGGGAGCAGGAGGAAGGAGACACCCCTTGGGCTCTGTGGCTGGAGCAGCTCCTGGAGCTGCTAATTTGATGCCCCCTCAGGCTGAAGAGAGCAGGGTCCCCCTTCACTCTCCTTGGGGAGTGCTTCTAACCACTGAGCTATTACATGTGGCTCCTCCTTTGGATTTATTTTTGAAATAAAACAATGAGTTCTGCACAAAAGAGCAATTGGTAAAGTTTCCTTCAGGAGAACATTTGGGACTGAGGGTCCCAAGTGCGAAAGGAGTATGTGTCTGCTCACAGCTCAGATCAGAAAATCAAAATTCCAGAGGAGAGAGAAGGGATTACAGACATGATTGACACTTCCTATTAGCTAGACATAGGAGATTCCCAGCTCCTTAGGAAGCCTCCCTTCACTATATGATTTTGTTAAGGATATGTTTTGGTGGTGCTTAATTTTTCATGTAAATGGCTCAGAGGTTAGGTATCTAGCTCAGCTCTTGGGACTCCAGCTGAGGGGTTAGAGGTGCCTGGCATGAACAATGGTGGGAATAGTTGCAAGAGGCTCACGCCCTGCGTCATACTCTCCATCTTCACTTTGATTTATTAATTACCTTGGATCTGATAAATTATGACTCTTTTCAAAGGGCTCAGGAAGAGGACATTAAAATACAGGGAAATTTTAACTTTGTTATTAGACAGTGTCAGGTTGCTCTCACCCTGATGAATGAAGTCTTTATATGGCAACCACTGACTTAATAAATTTTTGACCTCTCCTTAATGCACAGCAGTTTTGTAAACCAGGCAGAGGACCACAATTGTAATTTCATATGTAAGAAATCTCCAACCAAAGGCCTTGCACGAGTTTTAGGTCAGTTTGACTTCTTGGACTTCTGAAGTGTTACTCCTAATACATACTTATCAGATGAGATCTATACCAGGCCCACAATGCTGCAGATTGTTCAGTGTACTACCCTCACATCTTTGTATTTAGGGGTGTCAACAACTTCTCTGGACAACTTATTCTGGTGCCTCATTGCCCTCACAGGAAAGAATTTCTTCCTGATATCCCATCTAAATCTACCTCTTTTCAGTGTAGGGTGTGCATGTGTGCTCTGGCTTACTCTCCTGAGGTGAGAGGAACATCTTAGCCAGTGAGATGCCTGTATTTTATTTATCATTGTGGCTTTGAGCATCGCTTGTTTAGCCTGAGAGTACCTCCACTTTTCAGGTGGAGTCTAGAAAGCTAAGCTCTGGAATAACATTTTTTCATGCTGCTGGGAGAGGTGTAGCCTATGGTAGGTTTAGGTGAACTTACTTTCTCTAGTTTACCTGCTGTTTGAGCCAGATTGCCTTAAGCCACATAAAGATATCTCTAGATCAGTCAGCTATGTTTGCAGCACAATGTGCTTAATTGTGGAATCCTCCACAGATTTAACTGTCATACAGGGCAGATAAGATGTATCATGAATGACTATTTTTTGTAAAAATATTTCTGATTAAAAAATTCAAATTTCACAATGTCTTTTTTTGATGCTACTCTTGCAAAAAAACACTTTAAAAGAGAATTAGAACTTTCAGAAGCAGAAAAAAATTAAGAAAAGCATGACAGACAAAAAATGCTCTTTGATAATTGATCATAAATCCTGTAATGTAGAAAATTAACTCTACTGCAGCCAAAAACCAGCACAAGCATCATGTCAGTTATCACATTACTGGCAGCAGTTGGTGGGGATGGATCTAAATATCTTATTTTCTTTCTCTGAGACACTGTCATTCATGGGTGCCTGTTCATGCATAATGTGATAGCCCTGGGGTCACATACTACACAACCTAGTATGACAATGCCATGTGCTTAACTGAAGGTTGTATGATATTACCTTTAATGAGAAGAAAAAAAAAAAAAAGAAATTAGCCAGGGACACAAACCTACTAATTAGCTTAGTAATTTATTAATGAAATTTGCTATGTTTTCTGACAATGCATTCTACTGTTCTGTCACTCTGCTAGCTGTTTTAAATCTTTGGAGGATTGCCTAGCAGAAAGGATGTCCAGTTCTGGGGAAGGATGGAGGGTAGGTAATTCTCATAGAAAACTAAACATGTTGACTGTTATGCTGCTTAACATAGGCAGTTGATTTACATGTTTCTTAAGCAGATGTAAAAGAGATATGGTATAACTTAGTTTAATACATGAAGTAGTAATAACAGTTTTGTCTGTGAAATAAAGAAAACCCCTTTATCATTGCTAAAATTTCTAGTTTTACACTCTCAGCTTAAAAATGGTTTTAGTATCTTTCTTCTAGTCACCAGTGACAGCAGAAAAGGCCAGATTCATTCAATTCAGGGGTTCTTTGCAAAATAGTAAAATAAAATCATGAACAGAAAACTGATTCAAGGAAAGTTTTTACAGAGAATTTACAGAGAATACACCATGGTCATGGTCATATTTGAGAATCCTTCCTCACTCAGAATCTTCAGATTCCTTGTTATTCTGTAAAGTAAGTTCTGTTGCACAATGGCCTTCTAGGTATGAGGTCTGCCTTTCTAGTGGTTTTCAAAGTGTTTTATAAATGGGTATTTAATATATTGCTGTTGCTCTTTTCACTTCAGCAAGATGCTTTCCTCCACAATCTTGTTGAGGACACTAAAGACAGACTGTCATAACTTCTCCCATTTTTCCAGGCTCTGCCCTAACTTGTAACAGGAAGGTCCAGCCACATGAATTTATCCTCCTCTCCTTTTCTTTCTCAAGACACAGGAGGGCACAGAGATGTGTGTCACTTACTGTCCCAAGAAGGCAAGGTAGAACTAGTAATCTCCTTCTCTATTGGCTTATTGTAAGTAACAAAACAATTATTGCAATGGGAAGATATTAAAGAAAAGAGAAGAAAACGTATCAAGCTGTGTATTGAACCAGTGCAGATACTTTTAAAAATATAATTGAAATGATAATTTTATTTATTTAAAAATTAATTAATATTCAGTCATTTTTTTAAAGACTGGGAACAAATCATTGATATGATACAATGCAGTGGTACTTCTAACTCTACTTTTACTTTTTATTTTTCTATGGTGAAAAAATTATTGCTTGGTTAAAACTACTAAAACTAAGTTCCAGATGGATCTCCTCACTTATGTAAAGCCTGAAATACAAAGACTTAAGTAAATGATATAGTAAAAGCTTTTTCATTTTCATTTTGTTAATCTGCCCATTGCATAATTAACACACGAAAAAGAATTATCTTCTCAGCTTCTTAAGTAATGATTTGATGTTTCAATGTTGTTGTATGGTTTGAATAATTTGTTCATTTTTTAAATTAGTGATTTTGTTAGTTTTAGAAGACTATCTAGAATAAGTTAGCATTCTAATTCTTATATGGTGGTATACAATATATTACTATTTTACTGTATCAAATTATATCACTATATATGGTCATAAATTATAGGTACATTTATATATGTAATATTCTTATAAACAATAGTTGTAGTTGGGACATTAATTATTTCTTTATGTATTTGTTTCTTGCTTTTTTAAATATAATTAGTTCCCTGTCATTGAATGCAGGCAGAATGTACCCAGAAACTTCTTCTCCTTCCCTGTGAATCCCTATTCAGCTTTTAATAATCAAGTTGTTAGACCATAGAGATAAGTCTAGGTGTTAATGGTAATTAGTTACTATGCTTTCTTTTTTTCCTTCTAATGACAAATATGGGAGGCCACAAAGGAACTGTGCTCCTATTGCTCTAAGCAGACACAGTAGGATGAGTAGCAGATGTAGGTAGCCAGCCGGACACGAGCCAGCAGTTTGTCCAG
This sequence comes from Pyrgilauda ruficollis, assembly GCF_017590135.1. NCBI lineage: Eukaryota > Metazoa > Chordata > Aves > Passeriformes > Passeridae > Pyrgilauda > Pyrgilauda ruficollis. Next base: position 6,742,516 of record NW_024519206.1, on the reverse strand, counting down.
GTGGTCAAGAATGCCAATGGCATCTTGGCCTGTATCAAGAATAGTGTGACCAACAGGATGAGGGAAGTGATTGTGCCTCTGTACTCAGCCCTGGTGAGGCTGCATCTCAAGTTCTGTGACCAGTTTTGGGTGCCTCACTTCAGAAAGGACAGAGAGGTGCTGCAGTGTGTCCAAAGGCAATGGAGCTGGTGGAGGATCTAGAAATCCTCTTGTGTGAAGAGGGACTGAGGGATCTGAGGTTATTTGGTCTGGAGAAAATGAGGCTGTGGGGTGACCTTATCGTTCTCTACAGCTCCGTGAAAGGAGGTTGTAGCCAAGTGGGGGTTGCTCTCTTCTGCCATGTCTCAAGTGAAAGGATGAGGGGGAATGTTGCACCAGGGGAAGTAAAGATTAGATTTTAGAAAAAATATTCTCTGAAAGAATAGTTGGACATTGGAATAAGTTGCCCAGAGAGGTGCTGGAGTCACTGTGTCTGGAAGACATCAAGAAGTGTCTGGATGGAGCACTTAGAGATATTGTTTAGGGGTGACTATAACAGTACTGGGGTGAAGGTTAGACTAGATGACCTTTAAGATCTCTTCCAAACCTTGATGATTCTGTGATTCTGAGCCCTATCTAGCTATTATTGGTAACTACAGGATATAGGGGAAATTTTCAAAATTAAGATGAGAACAATTTAGGTAATCTTCTGAACCCTCATGGGTAGCTTTCAGAATGGTGCCATGAAAATTTGTTAGTTTTTTGATGATACAAGGACAAGGACTGACTTACCTAAGTAAGATGTAATTGGCGTACTCTTATACAACCTGATTATTGTTGGCTTTAATCAAGAATATACTTCTTCTGAATTTAAAATATTTTGATAATTTTCATTAACAGAGCTTCCTCCAGGGAACAGATTCAAGGAATTCAGATATTGGAAGTGGACTTGAGTCCTTTATTTGATTTCAGCTGATGATGTTAATTATTATTTTTAATAACTCAAATAATTTCAAGTGAGGTAAAGTCTGAAATTTAACTCTGGCTCTTCCACATCAATTGCTCACTTATTATAGTCAGTCTCTCTCAAGAACTGGTAGGGTAGTGAACAATTTTTATAATTATTTGTCCTGATGTCATTGTAAAGCTAATTTTAAAATATCATGCAATTGTTATACATTTGATAAAAATATATTGGTGGTTTTGTTCACTCTCCAGAAAGAAAAAAAAAAAGTCTCTTCAATATGTCTACTTAAAATTGATGACAACAGGCATATCTATTCAGTGTGGACTAAACTGTCGACATTTCCAATAAGAGTGAAATTTGGAAGCACAAACAGAATATTCAGTGACATAAGGAAGAAATTTGATAAATTGCAGTGCATCTTGTGATGTAGTTCCAAATGCATAAGGCCAAAGAACATCAATAAGTCTGAGTGGTCATCATCTCTCTAGAGAAGCAGATGCTCCTGGCTTGCTCTTAGTTTATGCCCTGCACTAGAGAAGCCATTGACAGACAATGGCAGTCTTATTTCTTACCACATTTTACACTAAAAAGGTTGTTATAAGACAACTCAGTATAAATGCCCTGAGCCTCCATACTATTTGTGAAGAATTTTTGCAATTTTGGTAGAAGATAGTAAAGAAAGCATGCCTACTGTTACCAGTAACTCTCTAAATATGATTGAAAAAATGAGCTTGAACAAGTCCATTCTGTTGTGTCAGCAAGGTGTTTTTTTTCATTACTGAATCAAAATTAGACTCCATTGGTTCCAGGATGGGAAAGGCCCTTCAAGGGCTCCATTGCAAATTTCATGCCAAATACTCTAGGGCTCTTAGGGACCTATTGAGCTCAAATTATATGCTAGTTTTTATGGATCTGGCTTTTGTACCTAGATGAGCCATTCAGCAGGGGTACCAAATAGGGCAAAAATACGTCTTTGTTGAAACAAGAAGGTGTCTCCCTGGCTGGGGTATCTGTGTGCATGTATGAATATGTGCATTCTGCCTCCTCTCAGTGATCCAGCAACCAAGAACTGCAGCAGAAATGCTGATCCCAAATGGTTATAGAGAACATGACTTAATTTAAAAAAAAAAAATCTTCTCCTTCAGCTAGCTTAATGATAGTACATTCCTGTAACCATTGGCACAGGAGCTCAGCACAGACACTCTCATTCCCACATACTTGGATGGGAGGCTGACCTATTGTACTCAAACGTGATGCACATACTGATTCCCAGCATGCCAACACTCATGACCATCTGCTAGGGTGGCACTGTGCCCACCACAAAGGTGGGATGCCATTCTCAAGAGGCCTAGGTGCCAATTGCCTATAGGTTGAAAAGGAGAGTTTAGACAATACCAAAAGTGGCACTTTCTTTGTGGGTGTTCTTACTGATGCCACAAACTAGCTCAAATATTGTTTGCCTGTGTCAGGCAAAATTTTGCTAATTCTGCCTGATAGCATGTATCACCAGAAATATGGTTTTGAAATGATTCACAGACAAAATTCCAGACAGAAAAAAAATCTTAAAAATGTTGCTAGGCAGAGTCAGAAACCATAAGCTAGAAACTCCCCCAAAGTTGTGCTGAAAACACAGAAACTAAGCAACAAGCATCTGGAGGAGTGGGGGGGACCTGACACACCCACTGCTGGGACATGGAGCTTCATACAGCTGTGTCTCTCCCTTCTCAGCGCTCCTTGCTTTATTTTGGAAAATGCAGTTTCTTTCAAATCAAAGTGGTTGCACACAAAGCTCAATATGCAATCAGTCAGATTTTCAAAAAGATTCTGTGTGTACCAAAACAAATATCATATTTCCAGGGGAAATGAAAAAGAACAGGGATGGGGGAGGAATAGGATTCTCAGATCCTTTAAGCTTGTTTCACCTTCTTCTTTTGGCTTAGTCAGCTTTTAAGGATAGAAAATTTCAGTTTACTAAAATGTTTGGACATTGAAAGTCTTCTGAATCTTTCTAGAAACAAACACTGTGCTCTGATACTGATACCTGGATATTGATAAATCTGTATCAGAAATACCCTTCTGTGGAAAACACGTGGGTGATAGTAGTGGAAACTTATACAGGTTAAGGCCCTGCTGGAGGCATCACAACTGAGCATGTTAAGGGTCACTGGAGAAGAAAAGTTAGGGAAGTCAGCACTTGTAAAAGTGAGGGGAGGAAGAGTTAGATGAATCTTGTTGCTGAGCTTGATCTATTTAACAAATCCACTATTCTTCAAGTCACCATCCAGATCATTGCCTTATCCATTTCAGTGCTATTGGATTTAAGTCCCCAAAGCATGTCAGGTGTATTTGACTACTCAGTCAGTCACTGCTGAGAGAAGAGTGACATCACACAGAGAGCCAATGATTTTGAACGAGTATGCACTGATTTGCAATGAATTTTTGTCAAATGTGTATGTTATACTTTTTGTTATGAAAGCAAGAAATGTTGTGATTCTTTATGGCTGAGCATTTCAAGTTAAGATTTAATTTGCACGTAGACACACACGTCTGTACATATTTATTTTACAGTAGGTAATGCAAGAAAAGAAAGAGCTTGTTTCTATGGTACAGCTTTTTAAAAAAATGCTGAAAAGTTTGTATATTAACAGAACAACATTCTTAAAACTTCAGTAGCTTAAACCTACATTTATTAAACCTCCTATGCCAGGACACAAAAGCAGACCCCTAAATGGCTTGTGCATTAAGCTATACTGGTTACAAAGCCAGTAAAGATACTGAGGTATCCCTTATTTCCACAAAAAAGTCTTTACTCATGGTGTAGAAAAGGAGAATATGTCTCACATATCTACACTAGCAGGGAAAAAAAATCATCAAAGTATTTTGTATCTTTCTGGGAACTTAAATTTCTTTAGAATGTTTCCAAAACAAGCCTAGATTTCTTTTCATTCAGTGTTCTAGTCTTTCCATTTTCTGACTTTTAAGAGATTTTATTAGGTGTTTATGGAATGATTGCCATGATCAGACATTAACACACTATTGATATGGCGTTAACAGGAGTAAGTGGCTTGTGTTTTACAAAGGTAATACTAATATTCCTTTTTGGCCGGCAAACTTCATTAATTTGGTTTTCTCAGAAAGATTTTTGTCTCCTCAGAACATTATTAAATAAAATAACTGAAATCATAAACACGATTGAAAAGAAACTGCTTACATCTCAGATGTGTTTCTGCAGCATATCTTGGCCATAGTCTGATCAAGATATGGAAAATAATCTGCACATTAGGCATGCATGCTTAGCTAATTTTAGAAATACCTTTGAGGTTATATTTGTTATGTCTGGCTTGTATATAATAAAAGGATTTATTTTCCTCTCTTTCTTCCTCTTTGCTTTCCTGCAAATCAGAACCTGTGCAACTGGCCCACCCTCTCAATCAATGGTGTCTGCACAATTAACTACTAGAAAAGAGCCAAGCCCACTAGGTAGCTGACAGCTGCTTGAATTTAGGCTGACACCTTTAAACAGGAATAGAGATAGCAAACGTAGCTGATGCTGCGATGCCTCCATGGGGAATACAGTAGATTAGCTAGCTCAGTATATAGCTTCTGTTGCATAAATACAAACTACTGAGCATTTTATGGGCCTGATCCTTTGAAGCACCAGTCTGGCAGCATCTCCAGACCCTGCTGAATGTTCAGGCAAAGTGAAGATAGCTGTGTTGTATATAAAATTTCCTTACCATTTTGTGGATCAGATCAATTATCTTTTAAGTCCTTTTTAGAGAGCTAATAGAAGAGTCTTCCACATGTTTAATTACAGAGAGAAAGGAAGAAAAACAGACAATGGACAGAAAGAGCATAAGAATTGATTCATTGTCTGACCACAGTGAAGTAGAATGGCAGGACTGCACTGAAGAGCAGTTGTTTGGGACTGGATAAACTCCAGGAAGAACTCAGACATTAGCATGAAATAATTTAACTTTCAATAAGTCTTCCTCCTTTCCTTTCTCTCTTTATCCTCTTAGTTCAGGAAAGAGTTCTAGAGCTGAAACTTTAAGTATAAATGAAGATGGTGTTAGATGTATATTTTCATTGTACAGATCTTTTCAGCATCTAATAAGAGATGCAGTGACAGACGTTGAAGACAACACATTTCCACCTAAGAGGACTAGCCCAAGTCACTGTGTTGTCATTTTAACCTTTTTCATAATCCATTCAAATTAATCTTCTCAGGAGTTAACTACAATTTCCCAGTTTATGAATGTTAAGTTAGAAACTGGAACATGATTATTTGTCTTACAACTGTGTATAACATTCCCACCAAGTATACAATAATTTGTTTGATACAGGAGCAGGAGTGTTTGCTGTGAGGGTTTTATACTCTAAGGAAACATATTCAAAGAAGGAGAAAAAGAAATCAGCATCCCTGTCTGAGAGAATGGAAGGAGATTTTCAGCATTCAGCACGTGGTCATGCAGAAATATATAGCCGCTGTAGGATTTAAACTAGATCTCCTGACTTTCCCTCCAATCCCTTTCTATAATTATTCATTTCATCTGAAAAATATGCCAGCAGAAAAGTTTTGTGCTGCATCTGGTAGTAGACAGGATATAGAACTTTATACAAGAAGATTCACTATCATTAGTGGCATGCAACAGGATTTCAGCAGAACTGTATTCTGAATTTTCTTTAAAATTCCTTTAAAATGAAAGAATGGCATCCATTACTAACTTAAAATAATTTTTCTTTGTGTCAGGATTCAAAGGTTGAATACATCAAGCTGTAAATCCTTATTTGCAGCAGGGGTTGTTTGGCTTACCTTTTATTTTGTTTGTTTTGGGTTTTTCGCCCCCTATGGCAAGAGTCCACAGGAGAATAACTCGAAAAATATTGGTGATCAAAGCCATAACAAAAATATGTATTGTTGTCTTCCTAGATGTTCTTGGCCTTCACCAACTTTGTGTGTCCTGACAAATTTTGGCACAAAATAGTCTTGAATTTATACTGATTAGACTGCCTTTGTTTTGTGCACACAAAACAAACTTAGAGGTTTGTAACAAATATTGAAAAATATTGTTCTAACCAGAACAGCTGCTCCAAATAATTTATTCTTTATTTAACCAATATGCAATTTTTTTTTCAGGCAGCTTACTCTTTAAAAACATTTAATAGCCATATTTAAATGCATTTGTCTTAAATCCATAGTAAATGGAAGTAGTATATACAAGCACATCTCATTTTGGTTTGTACACAAAAACTTAGAAACAACTAAATGTTGTTTTGACGAGTAATAGAAATGAGGCATGTATAGAGGATGAAAGTACTTACTATATGGCTGGATCACTTATTTGCTTTCTTACTTAGTCACATTTACCTTTGTTGTTTCTAAGTCCTTTCACCTTTCTCTTTTTGATGGGTTGCAGTCCTTCCCTGTTTTCCCTGCATTTGGATACACGTAGGCTAGAGCATGAAGGTATCTTTAAGTATTGCTATTCCAAGTATTTGGAATAGTTGTCACCCAGTGAAGAGACAAGATATGGATCATTTTGATGTTGGTGACATTGGCATGAGTATCCAAAACAGAGCCCTGGATCAGTGCTGCTGATTTGGAATCCAGCAATATTCTCAAAGACAGAGAGAAAGGTGCCAAGGACAAAATCTGTTTTGTAAGCACTTTGCAATGTCAGCTAGAGATATTTATTCTTCACTTCCCTTTTTCTACTGTGAAGACACTGTTCAAATTTTTGCTACTTTTCTTTTTTTTTGCATTTTGGTGATAGATAAACACTGTTACACCTCATTTGTTGAGCAACTCTATGTGTTTCATAAAGGAAAGGTAAAAATCCAGATTGAGTTTTGTGTCTCTTCTACAGTCTGCCACAAGTAAGGAGAAAGTTCTCTTTGAACAGGGTTTGGATGAATTTAGTGTATAAGTCCCTGTTCTCAGATTTACATTTAAAAAATGCCTGAGGCATTCCTTGAATGCCTTTTTTGGGCTTGAAAAAGCAAATTCCACAGCACTGAATGTTGTGGTACTACAATTACATCACTATCTTTCTGGGGTAACATAAAGCCATTCCTTCTCCACACTGCAAGGTTGTACCTGTATCTTGTAAGATACTTCATCCCCGGGGTGCCCTACCTCAAAACGAACTGCAACAATTGTGCTCTAAACCAACTTCACTTTTTCTTTCAGTGAAATCTTCCAAACAACCAAATCAACTTCCAGTGCTCTATATTTATGTGGAAAGAAAGAGAATGTTTTTAATAAACTGAAAAATATGTAGCAGGAAAAGCTGTGAAAGAACAAAACTATCTATGGAAAAAAACTGATTATTAAAATCGTAACACATAGTTTTTTAAAGCAGTAAACCTGAAGCTGTTGATAAAACAATAAAGAGAAATGTGAACAGGAAGACTCAATGGGAACCAGTGATGAGGAAATTAGCTTAGGACTTGGGAAAGCTGTGCTCAGATTCCTGCTCTGCTGTGCTGGGCACATTCATTGCCTTTGTGCCATTGGTATATTAGCATAAGACAGGGCAACAGCACTTCCCAGCCTCACAGGAGCATTGTTTGGGTAAATTAATGAAAGACTATGAGGTGTTCAGGTGTCATGGTGATAAGGAAAGAAAAGAAGGAGGGAGAGGGGGAGAAAAGAGAGAATCCTGGTGGCCATATATTCCAAAAAGCAAGAGAAAACAGCTCTTTTCCATCTACTTCTTGAGTACATTATCCCAGAGGCACAACCACAATTGGTAATGGGCTCAGCCTTTGCCAAGAGTGAATCTGTCTTAGAACTGGCTGGTTTAGTTGGACATGAGGGAAGCTTCTACCAGCTTGTCACAGAAGAAACTCCCGGTAGCCTCCCCACTGCCAAAACATTGCCATGCAAACCTATTGCATGTGCAGACCAAATCCTGCAGCTGTGGCTTGGGATGGTATGACAGGAGGGCAGGAAATACAGGAAGAATAGTATTGACAGGGGATGCGGGGACAACCTCCAGGCACTGAGTCATTGGATGAGAGGGTGCACAAATGAATAGGCATGGGACTGAAAATGGGATTTGGACACATACTCAGACCATGGTGCTCCTTATTTGTTTTTACTGAACAAATCAGGACCGCATTTCAATTTTTGCTTTGGGAATTATTATGGCTAGCTCTGAGATAATTAACAAAGTGAAAATAATAATTATTAAAATTGCCATCTATTGTCAAGAAGAATGGCATTTTCCTTTCATGCCCCTGTGCCCATTAATTTCAACCGTAGCAGCGATGTTTTGCAGAGGTAGTAGTGGTGAGAAGTGCATTGCAGCTCTTTTCTAGAAGCTCTTTCTGGGACCTCAAGCAGCTTTCTGGCCTGTTGAACGCTGCTTTTTCACTGTCACCCTGTGAGACTGGTGGTGGTTGCAGGGTGCTTAGTCCCCTCACAGCTTGTACACTGTGCTCTCCTGACCTGAATTGTTTGCTGAAGAACCAGCCACATTTATTGGTGCTGTGCTGAGAAAAGCAAAGGAAATGCTCCATTTCCATTCTCAGCATAGTAAAGGGGAGGGCAGACTGGTGGCGGAGGAGGAGAGGAGAGTTGGTAGCCAAAAGGGACAAGGGTCTTGGCCCTTCATCCATGAATTGGTTTGTGCTGGAGCTGTAGATCAGTGGGGCTATAGCAGATTTGAAGGCTGTATGGAGCATTTGGCCTCTGTAGCCATGTGAAGACACTTGAATTGATTTTTTAGGTGAAGGAAACTGAGCATGGGGTATTCAAAGGTCATGGTTTTCAAGGTCGGATTTCTAAAGGTTTGCATCTAAATCTGTTCTAAGTAAAGCAAGTAGAGGCGTTACACCTTGAGTCACTGTTTTGTGCAAAATTATGGTAAAAACACATGCCTTAAAATATCGCAGGGAATAAATTTCCCTGTTAATAAGATATGTCCCGGGGAAAAAAAAAAAAGCCTATGCTTTCCTTCTTCACATATTTACAAAACAGAGATTTCTATATTTTTGGTATTTAAGGGTCTTTAAAACTTAGGTAGCAAGCCAAAACCATAGAAAAACTGCTTTTTGGATGTTAAAGTAGTAATAATAATTAAATATGAAATTGCATGATGATTTCCAATGAATAGCATATTCTCTATTTTATGCCTCTTACAAGCACTGGAAGTGTGTCTATATTTATCTTTGAAAAATAGTTAGGTGCAGGTAGGAAAACTGCTTTTTGGATAATTTTTAATTTTCGTCTGAATTCAGTTTTATGTTCCAAACTTTTCATGATGAATTTGGACCCTGGACTTAACTACTGAAAGTGAACTGAACTTTTTCTTTGGTATCTGCAAGAAGGTTTTGTTATTTCTTTTGTTTTGTGCCATGATGAATTTGGACCTTGGACTTACCTACTGAAAGTGAACTGAACTTTTTATCTGCAAGAAGGTTTTGTTATTTCTTTTGTTTTGTGTCTGAATCTAATTAAAACATGATTTTGCAAGTCTTTTTGTCAGACTTCTCCAGTTTTCTATCTAAACTGCTCTGTGCATTCACAGTGAATCTTCATTAAAGATCAAGCCAAGCAGTCTTTAAAAAGTACAGGGCTTCAATGATAGACAGATGGTGGCTTTCATGATGTCAGGAAGTGTCAAATATTATGGTTGGCTGCAGAATGATGGCTACTTTCCAAACAGATTGAGAAACAGACAGAAAGAGCAAGAACACCATTTGTTGTATTTAGATACATTGTGAACAGAAGGAAACAAGACAGAGCATACTTTTATGCATCTTTTTTCCACTCCTTGTGAAAACAGTTTAGGATTTGTTACGTTATATTAGCCCTATCATTATGCAAAAACACGTGAAAGCCAGAAATGCTAAGATAGATATATATATCAATAGACAGATAGATAGATATAGATATATATCTATAGATATGGATATATTTATATACATAAATATATGTTTCCATTCTGACTTTCTGTGTATTTCTGGTTCTGTGGTTAATTTTTTTAAATATTATAGGCAGATAGAAACCTGACATTTCATTTAATGGATTTATTTATTTATAGATATATTTTAGAAACAAAGCTGTGCTAATCAGATAACTTGCAAAAATTTTCTGAATTTTATTATTATTATTATTATTGTTATTAACCTATATGTTCTTCTGAACCCTGCTTGGGATACTGCTTATTAAACCACTTACATTTAGACAATTGCTTTGGTATTGAGTAAGGGTGAGGTTTGTTCAATATTTCTGTTGGTGCTTCTGGAGTTGGGACAATTTTGTTTCTTCAGAATGGGACAATATTGAAATATAATATGTGTCAACAGCTAAATAGCAGCTTTTAAATAAAAATATGGAAAGAAAAAGGCCATGAATTGGTCTGTGCCTGGATTAATGGCTTAAGCTGCACAGAGCCTGAATGATATCAAGTAAAAGATTGCTCCTGAATGAGGGACAGGACAGATTTTGTGCTGAAGAACTAATTAAGAACTACGGTTTTCTACTTGAGTATTTTTTTGGCCTCTAGAATTCCGTGTGAAGGATGCTGAAATGCATACCCTTAACGCACAGTATTATATCGTGGGAGTCTACATCAGGTCAGCATTTTGGTAGAGCAAATTGAATGTTCTTGATGACTGTAATTTTGAAAAGCACATATTCTCTATGGGTTTTATGTACCTGGCACAGTTACTGGAGAGTCTGTCTGCCCTCATGGCTATAAGGGAGAGTGGTCAAGTTTGTCTTGGCTTGTTTAAAATCTTGGTTAGGTTGATCTGTCCAATGGCTTAAGCAATGGCTCCTTTAAAGGTAAAGCAAGGAACTGACCGTGGTCAGGAGGAGTAAAGGGGGAGAGAAGGTCTGTAGGAAAGAGACATCTGAGAAGCTGGGAACTAAGACATTTGCCCTGTGTGTGTTCGTACTTATTTTACTTATTTATAAACTTTTCCATGATGCCATTCACTATCTGTGTATAATCACTCCTTTCCTCCCCAGTTCTCTCACAGAAAATCTGTTTCTCTAAATTATCAAAATACTTAGAAAATGCATGCTTATAATAATTAAACCCCTGCAAAAATAAATGACCACATCTTGGAATATTCTTTTATTCTTTTTTCTTGTTCTCCATTCAACAGTGGACTAGCTGAATCCATGGAACCATCACACGACAATAATTTTACACTTCCAAATTACACCAACATTTGCAAACAGCATAGCAATTATGGTCCACAAGGAACCTCCTCAACCAGAATCCTGTTGCTCTGTGGAAAGAAAACAAAAACTGTAGATTGGAGCTTATACCTGGCTTATTAAATTGTATTTTTTGATTGATGGTGCAAAATGGAGTGATGGGATTTTCCTGTTTTTCTGCTTTTGACAAATTTGCTGTATGATTAAGCAGTCCCCTCTTTGAATACTGGAATATTTATTTTTATCTTTTTTGTTATTTTTGCTATTTTTCTGTCTTTTGTAAGGATATTTTAAGGACTGAAGGCCTTTGTTATCAAATTAATTTTTTGTAAATAAACAAACATGGCATGAATAATACCAAAAAATGTCCACAAGAAATCATTAAAGTTCTTAAATGAATTCTCTTTACCCATAGTCACACAGAGTCCATTCAAATTTGCTTCTTGATGAAAGAACAATCAATTGAGATTTACTTTAAGCAGAAAGGCGTATAAAAAGCAATAATGCAAATCTCACTTCCTATGAGCATTTATAAAAGTCTGATTTTAAGCAGGAACACACAGGAAGTAGTGTTCCTCACACTACTTCACCAGAGAGAACAAGCAGCGTGACCTGATTTACCAGTCCTAAATAAATGATGCAGCTTGAATTTCAAATATTTGCAATCTGTTTGCAGGGTAAAATTCAGACATATTTATTGAGTACGTTCAAATGAGAAAATCATGATCTGCTGATGGATATTGCATGGGAAGAAAAAGAGGCTAATTTAGTAGAAGAAATTACAGGCAGAGAATTACTCACTCAGCGCTACTGGCAAATAGTAAACGAGTGGCACCAAGGTTTCAATTCAAACACTTAACAAAGAAAGCAACTAATAGCGTCTTCCTTTTTCATCTGAAGTACCATAAAGAAGAGGGCTAGCCCTTCTGCCAAATTGCTTTTGCAGAAATGTGACTTCCACCTTTGTTATTTTTACTCAAATTGCCTTAATTAAGAAACTAGCTCTCCAACCCTAACTTTGATCTTGTTTTCAGACTGGATGTGTCCAGGTTCATCTTTACGGACTTGCTGATTTTCTGCTGCATTCAGGTCAGAAGTCACAGTCCACTGCAGAATATTCCTCCAAATGATGCATGTCTAGGGGAAAAATCCTTTTGATTTGATATTTTCTTAATATTTTTAAGAAATTGGAAAGTCATGAAACAACATCCCAGGTTGAGAAATACAGTCCATCCCAAGGTTTTCCTGTTATACTGTAGAATTACTCTGCAGGGAGCTAAATAGTAATTTCAAAATCTCCTTTTTATTTGTTTGTTTTGGTAGGTTATGTTGGTGGTGGTGGCGGTTTGGTTTTTTAGGTGGTTTGTTTGGGGTTTTTTGTTGGTTTGTTTGTTTGTTTCTGGTTTGGTTTTTTCAGTCTTCCATACCTGAGAGGTCTCTTGTAGAGCTCTTCTTTCTGGAGCCCAAAACTCCTTCTTAGGCATAATTCTACTCTGAACTGATGACTTTTTTCCTTTGAATCCTTTGCTTAGTGAGATTTCAGGTTCTTACCTTGGTTTCAAAGGGTTAGTAATGGAATGATTTGCATACGACATCAATTCCAGATAAGTACAGTACCATGATAATTGTTAATACAAGTAGATTTTTGTCACCTGGGGAAGCACCCTGTTGCTTGGGTTAAGAATTGGAAGACAGTTTAAAAGGATGGCTTTGGCTCCAGATGAGGTAAGTCAAGCCACTGTCTGAAGGTGGAACTTCATATGGGTATTCTATTAGCTTGCTTGAATTTTGTTCCTTCTGGGGCATGTGGATTCTCATAGGGCCTCTCTTATCCTGTCTTCTTTGTTTTATTCCATACTCAGAACAGTCTCTTTTCCATGGCAGGAGGAAGGGAATGAAAGATGTTTTATAACTGGAAGTCTTTGCAAGCTGCACATTCAGTCCCCATCCTGTCACTTGGCTGGGTGGTGTGTGCCTCCATCCACCCTCTGGAACACGTGGAGCATGCTGTGTGCATGAACATGGGATAGCCTCTGGTTACATAACCTGTCCCAGTTACCCACTTTCAAGACAAAGTGGGATTCAGGGTGTAAAAAAAGGTCTTCCTTTTATGACTGAAAGCCTAAGAATCCTATAGTTTATGACAGAAGGCCACCAGGAGCCAGTTCTGGATATCACGTTGATATCTAAATAAATTAGTTTTCTTTTGGACCTTTGGTGTTCTCCTGTATATCAGCAAGGTCCTCTAATCCTATAGCATCCAGAATGGCTGTACATAGGATAACGTTACAGCACTGCCTTAGTTACACTTGGAATCTCATGCATGGGCCACTCATATATTTCTCTGGACATTGAGTTTGGTCATTCTGTGAAAGTTGCTCCATGGACCAAAGAAAAGTACTCCCACCTTAGGCCTCTTCCTGTTCTGTTGTCCTTTCTGTAGAAAAAATTGTATTGCTTTAAGGGAGTAGAAATGTATTAAAAAAAAAAAAAAAAAAAAAAAAAAAAAAAGAGGTGAAATTACCTTGTAAAGTAGCCAGGAAGGGGAAGGGGAAGAAAAGAGAGAGTTACAATAAATAAGTGAATTTTCACATCTCGTAGGATATTTAATTTTTAATTGCTGTTTTTATTATTCCTATATTCCTCTTTTTGGTGATTGGCTGCACAAATAGAGCATAGCAGTAGAAAACTTTTGTAAGGTTTTTTGACACAAAGACACAAGTCTTGTATATTATTTAGACAAGACATCATAATTTATTTCATTACTAGAGAACAGTTGTAAAACTGAGTGATAAATACACTGAGAAAATAGTTGTCAGATTTTGTGAAGGTGTGTAAAGATTTGTTTCCCCAAAGGTCTGTTTTAGTTATGAATGCATTCAGTGTTTTCATTAATAGCCTGGATAAAGGACCAGAGCATACAGTTGATCTTTGCTCCTGGCACCACGATGTGTAGCAGTGAGTTTACTGGGGTACAGGGTTACAAACCAAAGCAACCTTGACAAATGGAGAAGCAGCTTGGAAAAGCAAAACATAAGAAGTTAATTAAAACCAACTGCAAAATATTGCCCTTGGGCAAAAATAATCAACTGTGCAAACAGAGGATGAGGAACTTGTTCAGTAACATTTCTGAAAAATATCTGGGAACAACACACTCAGCACTGGTCAACAATATCCTTCTTTTGAAGAAGGAAAAGAACACACCAGGCTGTACGTTGAGTTGTCCCTGGTATGCAGACTACATGAAGTGAGTTGTCCACCATTTGGAGCTGGAACTGACAGAACTTCAGCTTTACCCATGCGCAGTAGGATTCAAATTGATAGGGAGTCCAAACAAGCTGGCTAGAAGTTGAAAAATAAAAGGATGAAAAAATGGAGTTCTTTGGTCTAGAAAAGTCTGGGCAGAAGGAGACCATGGCAAAAATTTTCACATTGATTCAGGGAAGAAAGGAGTTCATCCTTAGGGAAGAAAATAATTTATCCTTAGGGAAGATTGGACAAGAAGTAGGTTTAAACTTCAACAAGAAATACTTAGTTTAAACAAGTTTTCCAAGTGTCCAGTAAAAATGATAAATCCACACATTTCCTGGGGATGTGGTGGTAGTGGGTTAATTGCTACTCTTTGTGAATGTTGAAGGTACAAGTGCTTTCTGTCCAAGGGAGTGGGATGCAGGCTGTGATCTCCTGAGATCCATTCAGACCCTGCTTATTGCTGAGTTCTGATTGCTGTCTTGACTCAGCTTGAACATACCAAAATATAACTGAATGTTGCAAAATTTTGTTAAAAGGTCTATCTGTATAACAGATATTCAAGTTTGCTCATTTTCATGTTATCTAATTACAAACAAAAGCATTGATTAAACAAATTCTCAGGCTTACAGTATATCAGCTGCTCTTTCTGAGAGCTTATTTCCTTGAAGCTATCAAGTTTGTACGAAATCAAAATAAAATATAAATAAATGGTTCTCCATGAAGATGGTGCCATTCTTTACTGAACTGCATCAGTGATAGGTTAAATTTATATTGCTCTGCAGCATGATTTTAATATCATTCTGACCTGGTTTAGGCATAATTAAGTCTTCTGTTGAAAGAGCTCTTGTAAGGAGCAATTAAACATTAGTACTTTAGCTAAACCCATATTAAATTATGCCTTGGAATTTAAGTATCTGGGAATCATCTTAAATCTCAGCTTGAATTTTAGGTTGTATTGTACCTGCAATTTATATTGAGGTATAAGACAATCTGTTTCCATCTTGATTTAGTATTTATAGCTTAAAATGTTATTTTATTATTAAGTGTTCTATGCAACTGTTAGTAAGACCACTAATAGATTAAGGTACTATTATTTATGATTACAGCTTCTGCTTTTCAACAAGAAAAGAAGCTGAACATCCAGCAAGTGAATTTTAACATGCTTTTTGAAAGCCTTGTAATAAATTACTGGGCAGCTGGGTACCCTTCAGCAGCCACGCGTGGCCATTCCAGCCCTTCCAGTGAATACTTACAACACAGCAGAGGCAAAGGACTTTGAGCTGAACTGAAGGGCTCAACAGAACAGCTCTGTAGGGCAGGAGCAGGAGAATAGATTTAATTTCAGTTATCTCACCTTCCCTTTGCTGTGGACTGACAGGACTAGCACTGGGCATTCTCATGGACAAGCTGATATGAGACACTGAGCCCTTTGAACCAGACTGTGACAGTATGAACCATAACTGGGAGTTCCACACACCCCTAAAGAATCCTTGCCATAGCAAGTCATCAAGGATATATACAGTTCAGATTGACTCTGGGATGGATGAAAGAGTAACAAATGGTACCTTGTATCTTGATCAAGGTAGATCACCATTAATCATCATATTTGAAATGTTTGAAGTAGGAATAGCTTTATGTATATGACAGTAAGTTTACTTCTAGATATATTTTAACATTAAATATTTCCATTTTTTATGTTTTAAATATATGTTTATTTTGATCACTGGTGGTATCTTCCAGTTTAATTCCCCTGTCAGCACAGAGATGTCTTGAAGCATTAGAGAAATAAATGCTTCAAATCCAAAGAACTAGAGAAAAATAATTAATTTTATTTACATCATAGGAAAGATAGGTTCTCTGCATAAATCTCGTATTGAATATGTTATCTTTAATTGGGCCAGACTGGATGAGTATGAGCTGCATAGTTTCTTTTTCACTTGCCATGTACGACATAGTGTAATGGCTTGACAGAGAAAAAGCAGAGTTACACTTGCTGTACCATACATCTGATTTTTAAACATAATCAATGAAGAGAGATTATATAACATGATAATGCCTAAAGATCAGTTCTCTGTTTTTAAGAGCTAATTTCTTCATATTGCCAGTCTGTTCTGGAAACTCTTTTGTGTTTCAAGATGGGAGATTTTCCCTTCTCCCAGTTTTGAGGAAGAACCAGAAAGAGGGAAGATAAACTTGTCTCTGTGTTTCTACATTCTACAAGCACTGATGTCAGAATATCTAGTTACATTTTTGACAGTTTTGCAACTAGGCTGCAAATAAAAATTATTCAGTTCTACTTTAGCAAGCTGTGTGAGGACTATTGATGGTTTGAAGACTTGCCTAAAGACTGACATATTTCAGCCTATGAAATCAGTCTGACATACCTAAAATTAGTTTTTAGGAGACTAGATGGAAACCGTAGTTTTCATCTTTCTAAGCGCCATATGCTTGTTAGTAAAGCTCTTTATTGTATAATCAGTTGACCTAAAGAGCAAGCACAATAGTTATCAGATGACATCCTAAACATATGTACTAAGACTTTCTGATTTGGCAATATTGAATATCGTCTTCCCAGTAATTTGAAAGTTTATGCTAGCGTCTAATAAAACTTTGTCAGAAGACAGTGTTAACTACTTAATTTTGAGAAGTGCTGCAACCAAGGCTGTGACTAGTATAGCATTCAAGGAGAATGCTCAGAAGTCAATTCAATAGAGGCATCAGTATTCAAGTTTGGAGTAGGAAAGACTGTGTTGGTAACAGAGACTGTCTCTTGCCTTAATACAGTAGTATGCTTTCTAGTATTGGAGCTGTGTTAAGTCACCAAAGTAGCAATTGTTCTAGAGACTATTCTAATTCTCTTGTTTGGAATTATTCTTCTCCCATCCTATATATTCTGCTTTAGATTTTCTTTCTGAGTGTCATCTTATTTCTTTTAAATCTATTAATTCTGCTCTTTTACATTTTCAGTTAAGATACCCCAGCATTGTATCTACCTAGGGACATGGGTTTGAGAACAGGGGGGAAGAAAGTAAATCTTCCTGGTGAATTTGCTATTAGAAGAGCAAGACAGAAACATAGTAACTACAGTCACATCCAAGCTTAGCATTGCCACAAAACACCGAGGTTGGCATTTAGCTGAAATGTTCCTCTGTAGAGTTTCTTTGCTTTACTTTAATTCGTAGCTGAGAGCTTAGCCTATAGCAACCTGAGCCATAGTTAATGAAAATTGAAAAGATACATTATATGCTGTCCTTCAGGGTAAAAAAATTAAAACATCAACTTTATCTACAAAGACAGCTTCATTCCAGCTGCTGCATTTAGGGAGAGAAATGTATGCAAGGCATATATATTATCCAAGTGTCTCTGTCCCTAAAGGATGGATAAAAGAATGTTTTCCGGGCATGAACCTCTAGGTTTTTTAGAAGTGTTATGATAATTTTTTGTTTATAGTAGACTACACCATAAGGAAGGTTTTACATGCAGTGTACAGACTGAGTGATGATGTCATTCACAAATTCTACTAGAAAGGCATAGATGGATGGAGTCTATTATTGAAGTAGTGCCTTAAATGAGTAAAGTAAAAAAGGACATGTAACAGCAAACAATTTCACTCTCTGTGGGAGCCATCCCTGTCTTTTTTCAATAAATAAGTTCCCATGAGTCTGGTTCCTCACTACATCTGATGTAGCAGATGCAGCAATAAACAGTGGTCCAGGAGTGAACTGTAGTTTTCTGAAACACTTCTGTTTACAGAACAATCCTGCATAGTTGGTCACTCTCTATGCCACAATGGAGGACAATGTACAGCTGAGTTACTTCAATATGAGTTTTTTCCTTCTTCCTTTGCTCTTCATGGAAACATTCCATTCACAGTTTTGTGAATACAGAGTGGCAGCAGCAGTGTTTGTTAGGTACCTCTTGCTTAAAGTATGTGCAAAAGACCCATTGTAGTCTGTGTGCAGCTCCTGGGAGTTCGTAACCATCAAAGCTTCCCAGTGTCCCGCCCATAATTCCTACCAGAAAATCTCAGGCTTAAGTGCACAGTCTCTGGTACACATATGAAGCAATGAGAGGGAGTTAAATGACTTGGAAAGTAAAGTACATGAAGTATTTTTGTTATTTCTAGTATTATTGTATATCACAGATCAATTTTTCTTTGCTGTGTGAAATGTGGCAGTTATGGCAGGGCTCCAAGGGTTGCTTTGCTGGCACCTCAGTTCAACAGGAAGGACTCTGGCCTGTATGTACAGTATAGTAGATTTCCCAAGCCAGATGCTTTCAACATAATATTTATATTACAGTAGCTGCTTTTTAGTTTGTTTTTTTTTTTTTTTTCTCTCCAATACACCTTCAAAGAGTAGCAAGCAATTCCCTGGGAACAACCTCTACTGTGTTTCATGTTCTCCCAGATATCTTGATCAAAGAGGAATTTACCTTGAATAGCAAGTAAACCTGTCTTTATAAATCTGTCTTTCAGCATGATCTTCAGAAAACACAGCATTATAAGAAAACAAATAATAAAATGCTAATAGATCAAACCTATATGCATCCCTAAGAATCTCTAAGACAGAAGCTGACCAGAAGATGGGGAGATTTGGTGTCCACATCAGTGAACTATCTTTTTCTCCTTTATTTTTATTGGTACAGCATATCTCCTTCTTCACCTTTCTCTGAGTGCCTTATCCTATACCAGTTATACTTTTGTGGGAATGAGTTTTAGGCTATGTTTACAGGTTGCTGTACACTAAGTGAAAATGTAGGTTAATCAATATTGAGCCAGGTGTTTGTAGAAGCAGAGATATCCCATTCTTGATTCACATTTACAAATAAGCTGTACATGTTGTATGAAACTGTTCTTGACTGTTTTTCTCTACATCTTCCATTCTCAAAGACTGTTTTGCCTGTAGGAGAGCAACTCTAAAAAATGTTTCTGCTGGACTACAAAAAATATTCTGAATTCCAGATGTGCGTAACAAATGTATTTCAAGAAATTGATGATACCTGCTGTATTGCCAGCTTCCTGTAGGAACCCACCATGACACAGTATTAACAAAGATAGCCTGACTATGAATTATGCTGTATGAATTATGCTGCTGGAGTAAGAGCAATCTTTTAATCTTCTCATTTTTAGGGATTTGCATGTCCTACCTTGTGTCTGCTATCTTTCCATACTTCAGCCAAGATATCTTCCCACAGAAAATAAGATGAATTTAGGATTTATGTTCTTGCAGTCAGATTTCTAAAACAAAAGAAAAATCAGCAAATATGGAGACATAGGACGTACTTAATTCCCGTTAACATTTATCACATATAGTAAAGGTGGTCTTATGATTAAGGAAATTACGTAGTACTTGAGAGACCTAGATTTAAATTCTATCGATAATTCTCTATTTATTTCTATTGCAGAAAAACACTTAAACATGCGCTACAAATTAAGGACAAGCTTAAGTGGTTTTTGGGTCCCAGACTATAGACCTTGGGCAAACCACTTTGTCTCTTGAAGTCAGAATGTGAAATCTTTTATTCAGCTTGGTGAGCAGTTTCTTGTACAACTACTGTCATTGATTTTAATACAATTAGTCAGGATAGTAACCACTTGCCAACCTGAGGTTAGTACCTCAGCTCTTATTCTGTAGAAGGGGGTAATTAAATTTCCATGCCTCCCAGAAGTATTAGTGTATTACACACTAGATAATTTAGATAAATTTAAAAATCCTACTCTCTGGAACTGCTTTTCACCAAGTTTGTGCATACATGCTTTTGTGCAGATACAACATTTCTTTGTCTTTTATTTTATTTTATTGAAAAGTTGTGTAAAATGCGCATATTAGCATTCTTAAGAAAGTTTAAGTGTTAAGATAAATTATTATATAAATAATTTCAGAGGAATATGCTCATTTTGTTTAATATGGCATTTTCAGATAAAATATTCCCTGCCTGTCATCCTTTAATACTACCAAGACAATATGCTTTATATGTAATCCATATCAGACCAAAGCTTGGAAGAAGGTTTTTAAATGCAAAAGAAATAGCCTGCATTACTATAATATTTGGGGGTTTGCCTTGTATCTCTTTTATCTATTATTATTTTTTTAAAATAACTACCAGTAGTGTTGAACCCACTGTGATTTGCAAGATAAGCTATTCTGAGATCCTTCATGTTCCATAAACCAGGGTATGTTCTTGATTAGGCAATCACTGAAAGAGGAAACTCACAGGGCAATTGCACTTACATGTCAAAAGAATATTTATTAAGAGAAGGAAAGGAAATATTGGAATCTGAATAAAAAGAATTTAACATGGTTTGGTGTAACCTTTCATATTACAATAGAAATCATTACCAAAATATAATAATTAGCAAAGAAGCCTGGATTTACGTAGAGAGATATAGACATATATATGTATACATACATACATACAGTCACATACATATATATAAAATTTGAGTTTAATCTTCCACTATTTTTATCTCAAAACCAATGGGGAATATTTGATTTCAGATTTGCCTTTCAAATCCACCACAAATTCCTTCAGTTCATTAAAAATAAAGTTTTTTTCTCCTCTACTATTTCTTTTGGCCCACAGAAAGCAATTTTTGAATGTTGAAACTGTAGGAATAGTGCCAGTCATTAGTCTATCTAATTAGATGCTTTGGTCTAACACAGTAAGCACTTGAGTGAACCTGGACAAAGATGTCATAGCAGGGCTGGGAATTTGAAGGACAGAAATACTATGATTACATAAAAAGTGTCAATTGTCATGGATATGTTTTTGTAGTAACCAAATTATTCTTGTGAACTTGACCCATTCCACTAAGCTTTTAGTGGAGGCTTGTAATGAAATTTGTTCCACTGTGTGCAATCATGTGCAGTCCTTCAGCTTGAGTCAGCCAGGCCAGTGGGCTCCTTTGTCAGGCTGAGCTCTTCCTCTCTATTAGCCTCCCAAACAGTGCCCAGCTCAGCTTTACAGCTCTTAATTACATTTGTTCCATTTTGTGCAATTAGGCTCACTCCATGCACCCAGTCCACTGGCTCTCACGTAGAACTCCAGAATGTTGCAAGTCATGGATATTTATTAGAAAGGTATGAAAAATCATGGAATTCCACACTGCCCTGATAGACAATTCCAGACCTCGATAAAACAGTGCAGCATGCAGCAGTGAGGGATTTTGAGCGCAGAGAAAGAGCAAAATGACCCAGGAGATATGTATGTGTAGAGAAGAGGCTATGAGAGAAGATAATGGGAGTCATGGCTATCCCTGTGTGTCACCATTCCTCTTTTGCATTGATTGTGTGGAGAAAGAACAATGTTAACACTTTTTTTAAATGCTAGCCATATATTGGTATATCCATTAGACTCATCTGACTTTCACACTTCTTATTATATGCCCTGCCTTCCCTTACTTCAGATAAATAAGAGAGAGTCTGTGTATTTAGATATCTCGAACATTCAGTATAGAAATTGCTTTTGGAGATCAAAAAAGAAGTTTATTTTTTAATCATGAGATCAAATAAATTTCCAAGGATATGGTGCTAAGGAAAGATGAGATATGCTGTCACCTTGACACTGTGCATGTGCCTGTGGTCTTCCTGTGTCTTTTAAATTAATTAAATTTTAGTACAGTAGTCTATATCTCAGCCCTGGTCAAAGTCCTTTTTTCAGGAAAAGAGAGGAGACTAGAGTCTAAGATTTGGCTAGGCAAAACCACAGCTAAACTGATCCTGAAAAAAAAAATTAAAATTAGTCATTGACCTGGTGCTACTAGGAAGATTTCAGGAAACTGCATTTCCACAGATTTCTCTGCAAATGTAAATGTTATGTCATGAAAACTTTTCAGGAAAAACTCATGCAGGCTCTCCAGTATCTTCAGTCTAGTGGTATCTCCTTATACCATGGATGATTTTTCCATATTCTACTACTGAAATTTTGCCTAGTGAAGCACATAAAACATAAAATAGCATGTATTTATCTAAAACACAGGCAATACCTATAAAAATTGTAAGTAAGTTTAGGCACTCAGTATTGTCCTTTCTTCATTTCAGTGATTAAAACATCATTACTCAGATCCCCTTTCAATTTAAGAAGAATTTAGTTGATTCAGAGGGAATAAGGCAATATTTTTCTACATATAGATTATAACCTGCTCCTTTGAACAACAGGTTGTGGAAGCCAGCGTTCTTGTGCCAATAGTTTAAATAGTGCAGCAACAGTCAAATCTCTGAGATGGCACTTGGTGGTCATTTCTCCTTGTTCATTCTGACAGAAGAGTTTGTCTCTGTCATCTTTGTATCCATCCTTCATACCACCAAAAAAATGGCCACAAAAGATCTGTTTTTAAATTGCTTCTGAAAAGTAAGTGTCAGCTAGAGAAGAGTTTTTTCTTAATCAGTGAGAAAACACATGAAACTCAGACCTTACAAGTCAACATGAAATGCCACTAAACAAAGCATAAAGTATTTACCTCTTATGATCCCACTTTTTTTGTGACAATATTCCCTACAGCTACAAATTAGATGTCAGTACAGCAGCACTGGCAGAATTACCTGTCACCAAAGCATATACTTTTAGTATTAAAAATAGTAAGTCTTGTGGGAGCTAACTCATAAGCTTCTCTGGTGTACCCTAGGGAATGAACCTCTGTGCGTGCATCGTCCTTCTGTTGCCAGACAATTTTCAGGGCTAGTGACGTGACACTCCTGAAGTCTAAGCCAGAAAGAAAGCTTAGAACACTTCTTCTTCAGGGCTCTCCAATACTTAATGTTGCAGGCTGCAACAAAAACATCTATTTTCTAAACTAAACTAAACTAAACTAAACTAATACATGATGAGCTGTGTTAAAACTGCAGAGATAAATCATGAGTCCATGTTCATGGCATCACAGCAAGAGGAGACACATTGCCATGCTCTGTAGGTGAGACATTCATAAACCATTATTTTCTTTGGGTAAAAATCTTAGTTCCATCTTTATCCCTTTAAAGAACAATTTAAAAGTCAATAGTTCTCAAACTATTGACTATCTCAAGTTGTGATGACATTATTTTTTTCAATAAAATCCCTTTCTGTATATATTTAAGTCTTTTAGGTAAGGCATAGGACATATCCAAGAGGCTGAAATTTAGAACTTCACAGTGACTCTACTGTACTCAGGGGCCTCAGATATACATCTTATCAACTGTTAGAATAATTTCAGTTTGAATCCCTTCCAGAGTCAGAAAATTTTGCTATTCCTGGATTTATTTATGTGGTGCTAGTGCGATATCTGTACCTAACTTTTTTTGAGTGCCGTGGGAATCTGTCCCACTCAGCTGAAAGGAAATGTGATGAGTGCAGCCCTTCAGACACCCACTCATGCCTATAGATGAGGCAGTTGGAAGTGGGGTAAATTTTTCCTAGATGAGAACAAAGAAATATAGTCTGAATTGTTGGGAAATAGTCAGCAGAGTAACAAGATTTTATAACTTCTCACCTGAAAGCCAATAACTCCCCCTGCATCTTCTCATACTTTGCACTCATAATTGGCAAGATCTACTCTCATGTATTAGGACAGAGGCACTGATGGATGGAAGTCTCTTCTTGATGCCTTTTTTATTCTCTCTCAAACAGAGCCTTGCTTGTCATATTCCTTCTTAGTTTCTCTTGTGCCAACTTTAAATTGGGACACAAATTTCTAAATCCCCATTTTTAATGGCACTTTGCCACTTTTGGCGCTTGTGCCCACAGATGTCTGCTGTGCTGCTGACAGCTTTCTGTAATCAATTTTATTGTTCTAACACCTTAAACCCAGTGTTCTTATCTTATATTCTCTGTGAATTCTGGTCTTTATTTACTGCTGTCCTGTTTCTGTACTTGTACTGTGTGCAGCCTTGCCTTAAGTATTTTAGGCACAATTTTACCAGATAATTTAGTCATCCAGTATGAAATACTAAATGAGCCAAATTAGATCACAAACATTCCTCTTCTAGTTTTAATGATTGCATATCAAGAAAGAGTGTTTGATGGAAATGGTCTAGAAAGTAGTGACTTCTTGAGAAGAGCTGGAGAGCACTATTGCTTGCACTGGTGAATGAGCATTTTGAAATGCCTCTGAGCAAACCATTTTTGGACAGAAAAACTTGGGTAAGAATAATGAAATGCCCCAGTGGCTGAGGATATCTTACTTCCTGAAAGTGCCAGTATGAGTGGAAAGAGAGAGGAATGCTGCCAGACAAAACTAGTGAAGGCTGTATATTGGATGTTTTTTTTTTACAGCTGTTATCAGGTGATGCTGTTCATATGTTATTCCATAATGAATAAATAACACATATGCTATTTTCAAATGTGTAAATAAATATAGTATAATAGTTTGATGTTTAAGAATCAGCTGTAATAATAAGTGCAGTGTCTTCAATATGTCAGCTATCATGTTAATAATTTGTGTGGAGTAAACAAAAACATTGGTTCTCTCTCAAGATTTCAGTCTGTGATAAATTTTCCAGTATTTTAAGTGTCTTTTGGTTCTTTACAACCAATTTTGGCACTGTAGCCCTTAGGCATCTGTATAACCTTAAGTGTATTTGTATAAGTATTAATGGAGGAAAATAAGTCCTTTCAGAAGAAAATTTCCCTAAAGTATTTTAGGCTAAAATTTCAGAAAATATTGAAACCACCTAAATGTATCATGATAGGCAGTCCTGCCTTGTTTTCATTTTTTTAACATCCTTTCTATCATGTTACTTCACATAACTGTGGATTACATCATGGAACTGATCCACATAGATATAAGAAATTTCATTCACTAATTCTAGCAAATAATGCATTGTGATAACTGATTATTTTCTGAGAGTTCCTGATCCAGTAGTTCTTATCTTTTATTTTAAAATTAAGTATATTTCTAGACCTCATAATTGCACAGAAAAACCTGAAAAAGTGTTCTGAGTTCATTTGAGCTTATCAGATTCCTGAAGTTACTGAAAAGGAAGAAAGCAGACTTTAATTAAAGTTTTCTGAATTTCAAAATGTTCTTTACAAGTTAAGGTTTATTATACTGAAGTGAGGTTTTAACCTTAAGGATATCAAAATCTTAATGCAGTAGTAGCCAAGGGCATTTTTTAAGGCTGAAGGGACACAGAAGGAGAATCATAGGATCATCTAAAAATTTAGGTTATAGGGAGATTTTGGAGGCCATCTGGTCCAGCCTTCTGCTTGGATCAGGGTTAATCTCAAACTGGATCATGTCACCCAGGGACCTGTCCAACCAAGTTTTGAAAAATCTCCAAGGACAGTTTCCCACAGTTCTTGAAAACCTGTTCCAGGGCTTTTCAGTTCCCTTTGTGCATTTTGTCCTTAATTCCTATTGTAATTTTCTTTCTATAAATTGTGACTGCTACTTCTTTCCTTTCACTGTGCACCCATGTGAAGCATCTGTTTGCATTTTCTGTGGCTCCCCTCGAGGCAAGCAGATACCCTCTCAGCCTTCAGACCCAGTTTCCTCAGCTTTTATGTGCATGTCAAGCACTCCAGCCTCCTCCAAATCATGGTTTCTCTCCTCTGGACTCTGCAGCTTCTAAGTATCTCATTTGCATCAGTCAGCCCAAAAACCGGACTACGGACAAATCTGCATGAGGACTGAGCAGGGGGGAAGAAACCCCTCCCTGGGGCTGCTGAATGTGCTCTGGTTCCTGCAGCTGCCTGCACTGAGCCTTCCTCACTGCGGGGAGCTCGGCTGGCTCACAGGGTGTTGTCTGCCCACAGGGCTGCTAGGGTTAAACTCACAGACAGACCAGATGAAACCCTGGAACAACAGGCCAACAGCACTTTTACCTATGCATGATTAAATAAATTTAACTCAAAAAGCACTGAACTTTGTTTCTAGCTTTTTAGGACAAATATTAGAATCCGATAAAAAGAGATCCCTATTTGTCTTGGCTAAGGTGGTAAAACGCTTCTGAAATCAGAGAAGCTATGCCAGGTCAGAATCTGACATGATATGGTGAATAACAAAGAGGCAAAAAAAGGTAATACATTATATATTAGGAAACATATACTGGAAACCATTATTCTATGCTTGGAAAGCTTTGGGCATTTTTTAAAATGATGGCTATCTCTGCTGTTTTCAAAGATGATTTAAACCAAAGTTTAGTTGCAAGCTGTAACTTGAGACTGTTGTGAGTTATACCACTGTTTTATTATTCTTAATAGCATCAAGTCCATCCAGAGATATTTCATCCTGCAATTTTCTTCTGATATGAAAATGCATAATGTTAATCTTTGTAATACTTTATAAACTGACCATAAACCAATGTTTATGGTCAGTTAATCATTGTATTACTTTGCTTTAGGTAATTTAGTACATTACCATAATGTAACAATCTACTTAATGTAAATTTTAAAGTGAGCACAGTGCAAGTTGCAGGGCATTAATATGCTTTCTAACCAGAAATTCAGAAACACAGCTAAAGTTTAGATGCAGATCAGATATTTTCTGCTTTGAGGGACTTAATGTTTTGCCTAAGGAATATTGTGATTTTATGAAAGTCACTACTTTTTTTTTTTTATGGTGTGCCTTACAGTTGATTTAGAAGTCCCAACAGGATTTGCGCAACCTTTGCAATAATGACAACATAAGAATATCATATCAGAAAGCCTTCTAGAGCATCAGTCTGCATGCATGGTGGGGTACAGTTTCCACGAACACTGAGGCATGTCAAATCCCACTGAATCCAGAGGAGATTTAAAAGCTGTCATTAGTGGGAGTTCAGATGAAAGGCATTAATGCTAACACATGATGACAATATTGATTATATGAAAAAATAAAACAGTGGGTGGAGGATGATGCAAAAGTACTAACAACCAATGATTTTGGATTTAATTAACATAATTAATGATTTTTAAAACATTCTGTATATTGTTAGTTGGTGCATTGAACATAACGAAAATTGGTGGGTTTCACCACATGTAACTTCTATACAATACTAAGAGATAGCTATGCTCCTTAAAGTACAGCTGAAACAAAGGTAGATTCCAGCCAAACCCAAAGAAACCTTCCACAGTCCAAAAAAGACAAGTCCTCCTAACATCACTTAAGCACTTCAATAGTTGAAACAGTTATTCTTCATCTGGTATCTACAATTAAGGCTCTGCATACATACAGAGACTGCTGTTTCCCTCCCTGAGAGAAGAAAAATATTGTCAGAAGAACAGAGAACATGGACATGAGGAAAAGTAAAGTAATAAGATTAAGAACTTAATGATCTAAATGACCTGGGTCAGATTACCACTATGACTAAGGATTGGGTAAAATCGCTTTATCACCTTTTACCACTCTGAGGCACCAAATTTTAGCTAAGTGCTCTGCTTTAAAGAAAGGACTGTATTACATATCTCAAGAATGCTCTTCTTCCTTTATGAAGTAGATTAAAACTAGTATTTTTTGTTGTTGCTAATTGCTTCTATAATTTGTTCTACACATAATCTGATACATATTGTGCTCACAAACCTGCATTTTAGTTTGAGGTATCTTCATCACATTTCATGGTGATGGAAGTAATTTGTTCATCTGCAAAGCTAAGGCTGCCGAATCTTGAACTGCTTGCAATAAAAGACATGGCAGGAAATGGATCCAATCTCTGACTGCTGCATGAAAGGGAGTGAGTTATATGTATTTGGCTTAATTGTTGAAGGCATGGCACAACCAAAAGAATCATACTTAATTATGAAGGATAACACAATCCTATTAACTTAGTTGTTCAAAGAAACACCAGTACTACACATCGAAATCAACAATTTTCACAGAAATAATTCCTGATGGGTCTTTACTCCTTAGCCCTGAACAAAGCCAAGCATATTTTTGCATTGTCTTTAAGTAAATGAAGAGGGAAATTGTGGCTCAAAGAGACAATGAGTTTCCTGGCTTTCCTTTTTAGTGCCTGAGTTCTTACGTGCTGGTGCAACTAGGTCATACAGTGCAAGATTCCCTATTGTGGTTATTCTTTTTATTCACCTCTTACAGCTCCCCTGGGTATTAGCAATAAAGGAGAGTTTTATTTCTTTCTTCTCCCTCCTATCCTGCATAGCCATGCAAACTGGGTCACAATTTGGACCATAATTCATAACACATCTGTGGATCCCTGCAACATACATATGTTCAACCTGCCCAGAACTGTATCAACTTTGCCAGCATTTTTGGGAGTAGGGAGGGAACAAAGTGAGTAGATAGTCCTTTTGTTTTTTTCAATCCTGTGAGAGAACAAAGACCATAAATGGTTTTCTTATAATCATATTTACTACATTTGTGTCACTGCATAACAACATCAACAGGGCTGAGATAATCAGTGTGATTTCATATTTTATTGTAATGAGATTACATTAAATTTTAACCTCTGCTCTGATTTTCCAGATTCATTATATTTTATCCTATGTTATTTGCATTATTTTGTAATACATTTTGCTATGAGTTACTATATCTTCAGAATTTTAAGTTTGATTGTAGTTTTTCTTCAAAAGTTTCTCTGATTTCATTTTATGAATATGAAATAATATAGCTTTCTTGACTGTTTACAATGACAGTTTTGTCAGACGTTTAATTATATGTATATCATAGTCTCTAAAACAGGTGTTTAAATTAGATTAATAAAAAGAAAAAGTATGTTAAAAATTATATGTCTACATGGAAAATATTTATTGTAGGCTAGGCACTGTTTCACATTTCTTATTTTTTCTTTACAATAATCCATTTCTTCCCCCTCTGTCTGTGGCTAGGCATATTATTAAATGACATAAAAGGAAAGATTTTGTGAGACTTAAACAGGAATGGAATTGGAATTAAAGGAATTTCAGGACATAAGCCCTGAAATACAATTTTTCATAGAGTCCAGTAATTTAAAGAGTAGAAATATTTCAAATCTATCACATAATCCAAGTCAGAGAGGATGACTTCAAAATCCTGGACAAAAAGACTATGCTAAAGGCACTTTATCATTCTTTTGCCTCTTCCTCTCACATATTTATATCAACATAACTGAAGACATTGTTAGTCTTTAGCTGACAGCACTTCTACCAATAGGACTTTTTTTTTTTTTTTCCCCAGGAGGTTCTGATTCCCTTCCTAGATTAACTGACCCATTTCACTGCTGCTTCTGAGCTTCTAGGCTTCCCTGTAGTGCCTGCAAAGCCACTTCTTGCCTGTCTGTAACCCCTGGTGTGATGATTTGGGGTCTACCTACAGCAGAACTTACTGAGAGCTAGGAGAGGACTTACCTGATGTACTTTGTGAAGACTGAAAATTTATCCCACAGACTCATGGTAACAAATTTGCTACTGGACAGGGGCAGATAAAATCCTACATGCCTGTGTAACTAGAGAGCATGGAAATGGAATTGGTTGAAAAATATTTTAAAATGAAACATATATAAGTTTTGCTTTTTTTTTTTTTTTTAATAGTACAATTCCTCACAGGAGATGGAGATTTAATTTTTGTTTTAAAAAGAAATCTCCAAGTTTCCAGCAAAAGAACAATATAGACTAATTTTTGGAGACTAAACACTACAGTGAACCAGGCTTAACCCAATTTGCTGTGCAATTATTTGTGGTAACCTACAAAATACTACAAAATATTTACATTATTCTTGAGAAGCCTGTGAAAGACATTCTTGGAGACTAAGCATCCATTCATAAAAAGTGGCCTAATCCTGCTATCTCCAGAACTGAACAAAGGGCAAACTCTCCCCTACATCCTGCACTTGCTGCAGTGTTCTAGAAACAAAGCTTGCCTTAAAGAGTCCAAGACAGTCAGATGACACACACATTTTTAAATACAACTACTGGCAATTAAAAGGAAACACTTCCACTACAAAAGGAAGCTCAAGACAGGTGACCTGGTCTGTCTGCTACAATGCAGCTCAATAACTGATTATGTAAAAAATTCCTTGAGAATTTGATAGAATGCTTTATATTTATATTATTAAAAATATATTAAATAATCCAAAGTCTCTTAAAGTAGAAGATACATTATACAATCAATAAATACAGATTCTTTCCTCTGTAATATCCTATATTTATGTGACAAGAATTTTTTCATCTCTTTTTGTATATATTTTTACTGATACAGAATTCTCCCCACCATCCTGCCCCCACAAAAATTCTAGCTAGTTATCTAGCCATCATCTATCTATCTGTGCATTTCTGCTCCTTAAACATTTGGTAAAACAAACTGTATTCCTTGTCCAAAACATACTGGCGGAGCTGCAGTTGTTTCCTAGGAAGACCTGCCCAGTGAGAGCACTGATTGTGGGGAAATTGTCTCTTTTTAGGTTTCCGATAACTCTCCCTCTTAGGCTGTCTTGTCTAGCCTTATATGCGACACTGAGCAATGCCACATGTGCTTTGTGCTTGGTGCTTTATGTTTCTTTCAGCATTTGTTCCAAGTGTTTCAACTGAGCTTTCTGTTCTTGGTACTCTGTTTATGGGTAAAAATTTCAGCTGTAATTGTAATGCCTTTTCCAAGATCAGGGTTTACAGGGAAAAGGGTGAATTGTTCAAAACATTCAGATAAAAATTTAACATCAACCCATCTTGGAAAAGGCACTGAAAATTTCTGAGGAGTTGCAAAGGGCTGAGTATTTTGCTATCCATAGAGAAATTTTGTCACAATGCATTGAAGTGTGAAGCCAGAAAAAAAGGTTTGTAGATGCTCAGTAGCAATTTGCTAGAGTTTGGCAGCAAAATTATCCTAATTTTCCAATCACACCAATTCTTCCAACTTCTATGTGGAAGACAGATTGCACATCACCATAAAACTGAGGCATTTTGTTACCCTAAAATATATTACCTATTTTAAAACAATATCCCTAGAGACATGTGACATTTTACAAGATGAGGAAATGAGAAAAACAACAGCAGCAAAATTAAAATAATTCTTTTTTCCCCCTTTTTCTTCCAGCATATCTCTTAATGAAAATTATCAAATCCATGGTACAATCCTACTGTGTTAAACTGCATAAAGGAATTTGAATGCATAGAACTACATTTTTAGGTCCTGGGACTGGGGAGTAGGATGAAGAGAATGAAACCTGCAATGTACTTCTAAATAAAAGCAGCAGCTATATTGGAAGAATATTTCTCTAGTTCACTTGGCAAGGTAAACCCTTCCCACTTTAATACAGTAAGGTCTAAGTCCACCTTCTATATAATGCAATGAAAATAGATACAATTTAGTAAAAAGAGAATTTGTCTTACTGTATTTCATAACTGCTACATATGTGTCTGTGTGTTTGTAAATACAATTTCTCAGTGTCCAAGAATTAAATCCTTGCCTCATAATGCTAATAATAATAATAATAATAATAATAATGGTGTCCTTACATTCTATGGAAAATAAAGATGGTCTATTACTCTCATTAGGCACTGGTAAGGGAGTGTGCACAGGTCACAGTATGCAAGCTATTAAGATTGAAGGCATCTGCACAAACAGCCTTGACTGCTTTTTAAAGGCTAAGCTGCACAATTTGTCTTTCATTAAGAGCTGTTGTGCAGTTTTGTGATTTGTAGCCAGCTCAACCGAGCTTCCAGAGTGTGTACTTCTATTTTGAGATCTTGTCAATAAACAAATAAGACATATGCTTCAGTGAGTCATCTGAGCAGAGCAGACTATCACAAGAATCAGTTGACCTGTACTTCCTTCCTGCTACTGAATCGTTCTCTACCTTTTCTTGTTAGCACAAAGTGTGTCCCTGCACACAGCACAAAACAGAGAAGCCAGGGATGGGAAGACAAGGTCTCTTTCATCCATATGGGTTTATTTGTGTTCTGCTGGCACCGTTATAGTCATACAGTAACCAACATAAATTTTTAGTTTTATTATCACCTCTAAAAAGAGACAGAAATGTGAAAATTGAAGCCAGAAGGTTTGTATCACAGGATTAATTAGGCAGGGCCAAGTGGAGTCACACTCCTCCTGGCAGTGAGTGCCTCAAGAAGGTGCCTGCCTTCAATTACGGAGTGCACAAAGCAATTAAAAACCCTGTTTCTTTTTCCTGGGGTGTTACTTGTTGAGAAATCTTTTTCTTTCTATTTTCTTTTTTTCTTTTTTTTTTTTTTTTCTTTTTAAGTCTCTGGAGATCTGAACTGGTTTGAGGTGTAATCTGAAAAATTGATTTAGCTGAAAACTAAGTGCAATAGGTTTAAAATTAACCTGAAAGGAATGAATAGTGTGCTTCTTGGCTGAAATTTTATTGGCCATTTTTTAAAATACACACATACATGCACAGAAGACCAGATAATTAAGAGCCCAGACATTATGGATCTCCAGGAAAGAATTTTGTCACTGGGACACATGAATCAGATCAGCCAGCCATTCTGTGCATTTCCTTAAGCCATACTCTTGATTAACCTTTTCCTCAGTACTTTATACAGATATATGAAAGTTTCTGAATGGCAGGGTTGTGTGTACGTGTCAGTTCTAAACATATGTTTCAGGCAGCCATATTCCACGGTCCACTGGAAATTAGTACTCTGTTTCACCTGTACCTGGTTTACAGGATGTGATAGCCTTTCCCTGGATTTATGACCCTCTTTGCTCTCCTGGTGTTACCAAGAGCTTTACCACCATCACTGACTCTGACTCTTTGTACCAGGACTCAACACCTGATTTTGTGCAGCTGGACCTGCACATAAATTCTTTTGCCACATTCCTTTCAAACATCCTGCTAACTCCTTCCTCTCCTGTTATTTCCCATGACAGATAAATAATTCAAAATATGATATAAAGTATGGTGTATATCTGGTTTGAATAGTGCTCTATCAAGACGTGCTTCAGCTATAGCAATGACCTCATACTTCCTGTTGAGTAGGGAGAAGCAAAGAGATATTTAAATCAATAGAATAAGGGAGCCATAGCAGTGGATATTGCAGTGCATGTGAGTTTTCTTCACAGGTATTACGTGACAAAAAATGTATGATAGGGCATTAAAAGGATGCAAATTATGACCATCAGTTTATTATTTTTTCTAAGATTGGAATGCCTATATTCCCAAGCTTCCTCATTTATGTTGCCTAAGAAGTAATTACATTTTTGAACAAAAAAGTAGTGGGTAATGGAGATTTTTTTTTTCCCATTGTGCACTTTAATTTTATTATTCCCTGGTTTAAATATAACTCACAGAAGAATGAGAAAAGTCTTCATAAAGGTCATTAAATAAATGCTGCTGGAACAAATCTTTAAACAGGATCATCACTGAAATGGGAAGTTATGCATATGGAACACTTTAACTTGTAGTACAGATTAAACAGTTGGCAAAATAAAGCTTTAAATTTCCAGACATTATGTGTCACTAAAAATCAATTCTGACAGATTTTATTGAGGCTTTTACCCATATTATTGCTGCTATATTTTTTTCAGTTAAAAAAAAAGAGGAAGAGGATTGACTTTTTCATTATAGGTCAGCCCATTTGGCAAAGGCTATCCTGTCACATGACACACTTTTATACCCATTTTGATTTAGTGTGCATAGTATGTTTATCAGTGGTGAATGTCAAGATGACAATAGTTTCACATTTCTGAGCCATTGCCAGAAGAACTCTGATACATTCTCCTATGATTATTTCAAGATATTTTAAAAAGTTTCAGCAATTCCACCATGCACATAAAACAAAACACACAAACACATTTTTCTTTCTTTTTCCAAGTTGTTTTCATTTGGTTCATGAACCTTAAATAACTATTTCTTAAAATTAGCTGGCAAGTAGGGGATAGCAGAGAAATATTCTTTCACTCTATTTCATGTCTTGTCATAGGCATAAAACCATAAATTTAGTGCTGATGGATTTTGCAATCAGGCTACCATACTACCTATATTTTGTTTTCTTCAAAAAGTCATACACATTTGTACATAAAAAGTCCAAAATTTTTGTTAAAAACCTTCAATTTTCACATCATTTAGGGGGTTATTGATGTAATTTGCTTAAAAAGATATTTATACATACATATATACACACACACACACCAGGACAGTCACAGGAGAATTATATAAAATAATACATTGTATTTGGATTGAAATTCTGATCGTGGTATTAACTGTCTTTCGTACTGCAAAGAGTGGATAGAATTCAGTTGCAACACTTTTAGAAATAATTAGGAAAGGTTGTTATATTCTTAGTGCAGCTACCTTGGACCCTGCTGCCACACAACGTGTCTGAGGCCAGGAGTTTTGAGGTCTACAGAAAGAGTGAGAGTCATACTGTTAGCAAAAATACTTATAATAGCCTGAAAAAACACCAAAGAATCAACAGCTTTACAAGTGTTTTAGGATATTCACCAGCAAATAACAAGCTGAAAAATAGGCTGCAGTTCCTCTATCAGTAACTTTATTCACCACTGCAGGTGGGTCAAGAGTGAGCTGAATATGGTGTGTTTCAACCACCAACACTGAAACTTGTCTTTATAAAGTATCTCTGTACTGGGAACTGAGGCTTCATTGTGTGTAAAAGAACAGTCCTGCTGGCTTTAAGAAATAAGAAACACAATTTTTAGCCATCCTGCTTACTTTTGATTATCTTTCCTTTTCTCCTTAAATTTTCTTGTCTTCAAGACAAGTTTAAAAGGTTCATTTGGTTAAGATAGCAAAGAAGGATAAGAGTAAAATTGTTAAACTTCTGACTTTGCTTTGTGCCTCTGGGCAAAGGCAAAGGGCTGAAGTCTCAAGTAAACAAATATATTGTCAAACTTCCTGTGAAGCCTCATACTAAAGAGAGTATAAGAAAAACTATTAGGGACAACAACTTAATAACTTAAACCAAACAAAAAGCAAAACATTTTGGAACTCAGTTCCCGTTTTGATTGACGGTTCGAGCTTATGAATTGTGATTTTTTTTCTGGATATTAAGATTATACAGATGCTCTCCCTAAGCATTGCACAAACTACAGGAACCACCAGATTGCAGACTGACAGAGTGGGCCTTGCTGTGCTGGTGCAAAGCTTTGGCCTGAGCCCTGCTGGGAGCTGAACTCCTCTGTGGGAACCTCTGAGGGGAGCAGAGGAGGCATTGCTTGAGTCCCCTTACTGCTCCTTCCTGAGAGGCCCATACTCCTCCAAGATTACACCTGTGTGTGTCTTTCTTTTATGCTCCGTATTGCACTATGCAGCATTATACATCTATAATATGTGCATTTATCTACCTGAAGGGAAAGGTATTTTTCTTTTGAATAACATTAACAAAATCAGGGTTCATATAGTGATTTGATTCATTTGCACATAGATAAACTTTATTTATATCTGTTGTGGGACAAAATTTATTTTAGAGACTTTTTGTTAGGTAGTGACAACAAGGGTATCAGATTTAGCGGCTGTTATGTTTCAAGCAGGAGCTCTACATGTGGTTACTGGGAAAAAAGGAAAAAAAGTAGAAGTTGGAGGTGTGAGACTATTCAACGGAACATTCTCCCAGGCTCCTTTATTACAAATATTGATGAACACTAATTGAAATCCTTAATATTAAAAGAAAGATGCAATATTGAGAACAGAGACATTCAACTGGAATTTTGTAGAGATGTAAGGCAGACAAAACTGCAAGTTATTTTGCCCAAAGCAATTTTTTAAAGAAGTAATCAATGAGCCCCTTGTCATTTGGAGGGGATATTTTAGAGTAAAAATGATTGTACTTGTATATTTTCTTATTCTTTCTTAATTTCAGTTCATAATGTTTGATATATTTTTTGGGGATAAAACTCAATCTTGACTTGGGGTATTTATTATATGAATTAAAGGTCATTATGAACTAGGAATTCTTCTGTTTGTGTGTTAATAACATCCAAAGTTGTGATTACTTCCAGAAATACTTTTCAGGACTTACTTGCATAGTAATCTTTTTTTCCTGTCCTTTTGTTTTTATCCAGAAAAGAAAAGCAGCACTGTGAGCACATAAAAAGCAGGTTTTATAAGAGTATACACAGTCACCGAAGAAGTCCTTTAATAAATAATACATCAGATTAGAAAAATTATTTTTAAAATTAGGGCAATTTCAGTAAATACTATCCTATTTCAAAAACATTTGTATTGAGAAAATAAGATAGGACATCTCTGCCTATCAAAAGAGTGGAGAGATTTTCATCCTTAGTCACTCACTATGAGTAAAGGCAAATACAAGGATTATTCAATTCTTTGATGGAAAGTCAAGATATTTTTCAGTGTTTCCTGCTTTTGGTTTGTAAGACAGAGTAAAATCATATAATTTGTCAATCAACCACTTGTAGGACTGCCATATTATTTTAAACTAAATGCAGAATGTTGCCATATCTTTGTAGCTGTAGAGTCCAATCCGAGGACGTGTTTCTTCCATCACCTACTCCAAGGATCATTTAGCACTCAGAGGTGTTCACCTACTTCAGACATAGCTCATGATGTTAAGTGGTGACTAACACCACATTTTAACTGTCCATTATCTGTTACCACCAATTTAAATTCTGGGAAAAGTTGCCTTATATTGAACATCCTCCTTTGGCTTTTATATAGAATACTACTACTCTAATAATAATGCAAGTCCATCATGTTTAATAAATTAAACAGGACCTTCATTCTCCATTAATAGCAATACAGGAAGCCTAAAACTTATTCTTAAGCCCTTAAATTTAGGGGAACACTAAAGTAGATGCAAATTCTCAAACACAATAGTATTTCTGGTCAGCTGCATAGAAAATTTCACTAAAAGGCCAAGGTAGGAGACCACAGTTTCTAACTGGATCCAAATAGGTCAACACTAGCTAATAAATTTTGATCGACTGGTTGTTCTTTGGTGAGGAATGAACAAAATGAAGGGCCATGAAAAAGAGATATACAATAAACTAAAACTGCAGCATTGATTTATTCTCATATAGTGTCCGTGTGATGGATTAAAAAATAATAACAACTTTTTCCAAGGTTCTCATCAGAAAAATCAATTTGACTGAGACACAAGAGTTTGTTATTACTATTTTTAAGCAAAAGCCTTATTGACAGGAATTTGTTTTATAAGAAAATATCCTATAAAATTATACTCCACAAAAAAATATCATAAAGTGAAGTATTATATTACATATACTTCTCACAAGGCAATTGTAAAATCTAGTAATGAAACACAGAAAGTGTCCACATTTTCTGGTTTCCACCAATAAAATTTTTAACAGAATATTTTTAATTCATTTACTCAATAAATAAAAAATAAATACAAACTCCCAAGAGACACAAGCACTTACAACTCATCGGATACATAGATTTCTATTTTTCATGTTTTTTGAAAAGCAACACATACATTCGAAAAATCTCACCCCAAAACACAACATGTCTAAGTTTTGTAAAAGTTTTGTATACCTATAGGACAAACCCACAATTTCCAGTGAGCAGAAAATGAGTTATTTATTATTTATGAGTTATTTATTAAAGACAAATGCATAGTTTTTAATGACCATGAAACTTATGTTTTCTTGCAGCTATGAAAGTATAGTTATTATGAAACCATTCCTAAAATAATTAAAGGGGGAGAAGAAGCAAGCGTAGAAATTATTTCCACCAGCTGATTTGGGGAAATGTAGAATGATTATATTTCTGAGGGTAAAATAATTACTTTATTGAAGTAAATAAAAGTATTAATACTGATTTGAAAAGGACAGAACTTTGAAATTTTCTTGTATGAATTAAATCATGTGTACACTTTTAGCTATCAAAGAAAATTGAGAGAGATACTGGAAATGTATTTATGGGAGTTTCAAATGCAAAAAACACTTCAAAGACACAGTAAATGTTTCCATCACCTATGTGTTATTGAGATTTATGATTTCTGAGGCTGATACCTTGGAAATCCATTTAAACAGAACAGATTTAACCAATATTTACCTACAACCTAACTGCATAAAAAGAAACCTGTTTTCCCTTTTTGCTCTATAGGTCATCTGCAATTGCAATAGTGTGCTATAAACATTGCAAACTCTGTTCATTAAGCCTTGGATGTTGTTGTTTGATGCCATTGTTTTATAATGGTGTCACTGCAGTTTGTAAGTTTGTGTCGTAGCTGATAGGATGCAGAGAGATTTTGTCAGGGGGTTTTGTTTCTTATTCTTCAGCTGACTCTTGACTGGGCTGAGCAATCTGCCTGGAGAAGTGTCAGCTTCAACCAGGTTTTCCCCACAGTGGCAATATTTGCATTTTCCTTGGAGCACACTTAAAGCCTGGCTGCCCTTTCTATCCCACTGCCTGGAAATGTACTGGTTGTGCTTCAGGAAAAGATCACAGGGCAGGGGACAAGAAGCCGGCTCTAGCCCTTTCTCTTTTGACACTTACGCCCTTACTTGCAGCGTGAATTGGGTGGTTCTGGAGGTTTCTGCTCAGCAAACTCCTCTCCCATCTTGTGGCAATTTTGCTTATTTGAGGCAGACAAAAGAGTCAGGATCTCTTTTACAAGGCTGCATAGTGGAGGAATTACAGGGTAAGGAGCAACAGGTGCCCACACTGCTGCAATAGTGACATGTTTGACTTTAAGTACAGCCATAATGTCAGTTATTTACAAATAAGTGAATAATAGGAATGGACATTAGTGTTGTTTACGAGTTACAGAGGAGTTATTTTATTTGTGTTGTGTAATAGTTCTGCTTTATTTCAGAGGTTTGTTTTCTTTTCATGACATTTCATCACTTCTCATTTCCCCCAAATTAGATTGTAAACCAAAGTGTTCATTCTTTATTCCAGTCTCACAGAAGAAAAAAAGAACACCAAAACCCCTGTGAAATAGACATTGCTAGTATCTACATAATGCATAGATTTCAAGATACAATTTATGCTTTCTAGCACATAGTTGTGGTGCTTTAGTAGAAATAAGCTCAGTAATGTTGACAACAGAACAAGAATGTTGTTTAATATATAAATAGATAAAGCTGGATATAAAGTGTTTGAAAATAATTATATTTTTTTCCAGATAAAGCTTAATTTTCATTCACAATAGGGAAAACTAAGGAAATACAAAGTAGTAGAGGACGAAACACTCTTCTGAAGTGCTGGCATGTTTTCATCATTGGTTGTTAAGACTTTAACTCAGAACATGTTTCTAGTTTAGCTAAAGACTCACTGTACACCTTAATCCATGTCACATAAGATTATTCTGCTGTGTGACACAGATATCACCGAAGGCTTCCAGAATATGTGAGATTACTTTTGTTGTCTAGACAATTAACAAGAATTCTGTCTTACCCTCTGTGACAGTTACAGAAGTACTGAAATTATCAGAGACAGAATAACATAAACCTTCCTTTTATGTGAGCATGTGTAATCATTTTATCAAGATGCACTCAAGCAGGAATATTTTTCCCTTCTTTTCAACTGAACAATTTTTCTTAGAATAGTTTAATATCAATGCTTATATCAAGCAGACCAGAAAAAATACCAGCATTCAACAGTAAAACAGAGAAATAAAACAAACTAACAAACAAAAATAAAACTAACCCAAAAAAGTTAAAGCTGGCAACAAATGGAAACACATATTTCAGAATACTTCCTATTTTTTCCTCTTTTGAAGACCACTGACACCTGGAATACAATTTAGATGTCTCAATCTGCTATAACCCAATTTGAAACTTCAGAAAAAAAAATCTTGGGGAAAGTGACAGCAAAGGCACAGGAATACTGAGGTACAAAATGAATAACATATATATAACTTTTGTAAAAAAACCCCAATATAGTCCACATAAATAGTAGTCTGAACCACTTGTGGTATTCTCTGAAGTAATTAACCCTACCTTACCCTCTTGCACACTGTAAGTACAATGATACTGTAGGAATGTTAGGTACAAAATTGTAATTCAGGAACTTAAAAACATGGATGTTTAAAGAGAAATAGTAACTACATTTAGCTGAGGAAATTGTCTTCTGAAGCACTCTGCTGATTAACAAAGCTGTCTGTGAAATTCATGATGCCACCAGAAGATCAGAAGAGACGAGGATAAAATGTCCATTCGGAGATCAGAAAATTGATTTTGCTGGTTAAAAAAGTCTTTTCTCCACTGAATAAATGTATTGCAAAATTTATTAGAACTGAGTTATATTCTGCAAACACAGTCTTTTTTTTTAAATAGCAATTAGTATTTAATTTTAATTGCACATAAGTATAACTCCTTGAGAATGCGTATAAGCAGGCTTATGGAAAGCTGAGAGAGATAATAAAGATTATAACTTCTCTAAGAGTTGTTGTAATTCATGGGGTTTTTTTGAGTTCTATGCAAAGTCCTCAAAATCATGGAGCATATTAGAAGCATCTGTCCTCTATCCACCTTTTAAACTACTGTGGCTGAGACAGTGATTAGAGATGGCCAAAAACATTCTTTTGCTTGTAATAAAAAGCACTTGCTTCCCTGGCTCATTTGTTCTCCGTAATTGATTGGCATCTTGTCAATAAGTGCTATAAATATGACTGTTGCAAAAGATCAAAAGGCTGCTCAGTGATGAAATCTAGCAAAAGTATGGTATAATTTCTTTTTTTCCTTGCAAACCCTTTCTGTTGAAATCAGCTCTTTATGTTCTAGGCAAAGGTTAGGAGTCACTCAAAGATAATTCTTAAAAATAAAAATAAATAATACAGCAAAAGCAGAACAGTCTGCTGTCAGTAATATTGATAAGAATTGCACCTGAAATTATAACTTGTTTTCTTAGGCCCTAATTCATATACAGCATTATTGCTTGAGATCTGAATTACATTTTTTTTATTCAGCAAACATGTCTTTTAACAGACCTCGAAATACTGCTGGAAAGTCTAGAAACACCACAGTGGAGACAACATTATGTGCACATATGTGTTATTCATTCTGACACCGTTTCCCATTATGCATTCCAACCCAGTCTACCATGAGCAGGGCTCTGCATCCAAGCTGAATCCTGTTATACCAAGACATCCCTTGTCCCAGTCATGAGATGGGTGGGACTTGTATTTTGCTCCTTCCCAATTAAATACCTGAGAAACAACTCACTGCTGACAGAAATCCTGTGACAGAGTACTGATTTCCAATGCTGAGAGGAGCCTAGGCAGACCTACAGCTCTGAAAATTAATAGACCCATTTTTTTGGTGACAAATATTATTTCAGAACTGCAGCCAAACTACAAAGCCTTCTAAGTCTACAACTCTTCTGGCACTGCACTGCCCTGTGTGCTTGTTTGGCTTTTCAAGCCAATTTTTTGTCATGCTCTCTTAGTGACATCTACAAAATCTGGTTTTGCAGGTTTTTTTCTGCAAGGTGGAAGTTATAAAAGGTTCCCAATCCTTCAATGTGGCCTCCTATAAACTAGGTATATTATTGTTCCAACATAAGCCTAAAGAGAAGCTACTTTCAAGCCATACAAAATAACCTCAATTTAAAGTACTACAAAACTTTGAGAAGAGTTCCATGTATATGAAAATGGTGAAATTTGAACATAAATTGCAATACGCTGCTTGGAGTCCTGAGTGAAAGATTTTGGCTGAATGACAGAGTAAATGCAAACATTGCTACATTTGCTGCTTTTAGTGCATAAGGAGTCAGTTTTGAGACTAGTTAAAATATCCTCATCAAGCTCAGGATATGACAAATTATTCCACCTAGCAGGATCATAAAGTCCAGGTGACCCAGGGGAGTTTGTTTGGAGTGCTTCTTTTTCTGGGCTAGTGGTACAACACAGTGTAGTCTTTTAGAAAATGGGGGAAGAAATGAATACAAACTTGGCAATATTCTGTAAGGTTCAAGAAGCGTCCTAAATGCAAAATTAAAATAAGGCATTATTGTAAAAAAAATAAAGATATTGATGTGTAGGGATTTCCAAGAACTTTGCATAATAAAATGGTAGTAAAATGAGCTAACTCTTGAGCACAATGGCTCATTCTTGGTTACAAGCGTGCTGGGTTTTATGTAAATAAATCTGCAAGAATTTTAATGACAGTGTCTGTTCTGGAGAATAGGATTTTTAAATTTTATTTGATCAATGTCGGAGAGTATAAAACATCAGAGCTATTATTTTCTATTAACTGTATCTGGCATTGGCATAAGCAGTCTACTTTGCCAATGGGTTGAAGTGCGTAAAAAAGTAAGAAGAAGAGAAAAAAGTTTGTCAAACTTAGTAAAAACTTCATAATCTATCTACAAAAGGCCTCACAAACTTACACCTTTTTGTTTGAAAATATTTTATAAAAGCAAAATCCTGTTGATATTTTTCAGCTTAAAAAATAATAAAATCTCACACATGTAAGACTTTGAATGTCTGGCTCATCACGATTTTAATTGTAAATCCCAGGAAATGCAGAATATGAAAATTAAATTAGGAAGTGCTCAATGGATTGCAGAGTAGTAAATTTTATTAAATTTCTTTACAAAATAACATTTAGAAAATAATTTAATAAAAAGCTGTATGTGCCTTACTAAGAAACAATGAAAAAGGTTCAAGCAGTTTTTAGTATCTCTAGAATATTTTTTTGCAATGCCTATGGTCTTAGGCAAGCTGTGGCTCAAGCAAATGTGAATAGATTAAAACATATGTACCTTTAATCTAATATGTAATTTATGTATAGATTGCTAAAAATATCATTTATGGCAAACAACAGCATGATTCTTTAACACTATTTTATATGTACACTCTTCAAGAAAATATAGATAATAGTTAACTAGTCTTGGAGAGTTGCAATCTAATGTTTGTCACAGACAATACTTTTAATTTCAAGTTTTAAAAAAATGTAGAATTCACAAACTGTATATACATGTGTAGTATTCTTATCAGAAGTTATAACCTGCTGTCCATATTCTGCTGTAAAAATCCCCATTTTACAACACAAGAAAAACATTAAGTTTATATGTGCTTTTTTTCATATCGATATACATGGCTCTCCACAGCAAAACCACCTATTTTTCAGTAAGTTTGTTCTTGGAGGGACAAATCAGAAATCTTCTCATGTTTTGGCTTCCGTAGCAGTACTATGAACAAGGTATGAAAAGAAAGAGACTACAAAAATACATATTCTCCATGTGCTTTGGAACAACTGTGCAAAGCTAGATCTTATTGCTGAAATATATACTTGGACTAATAGGATGAAGATTTCTGGTTCGACATTGAAGACAATATTAAACCTGAATTTAATCATACTGGTCCAATCACTATTTCAGTGTCATCTTTCCTGTTGCAGTTTAATGAAAGACAATGATACCTACATATCAATATTCCTTTCAGGATAGTTATCATTCTCTAGGGCTGTTGCAATGTCCTCAGAGCAAGACCTCCAAATCGTCCTAACCCAAAATCTCCTCCACTACCAATCTGTGGCAGTACTTTTCTGAGTCACCTTGTCATGCAAGCCTACAAAGTGAACAGCATAACTAATTCGGACAAGAATTTTTCACCAGGAGAAAAGAAAATTCCAGTATTAAGTAGCAAAACCCTGCTTTTT
Organism: Pyrgilauda ruficollis; assembly: GCF_017590135.1. NCBI lineage: Eukaryota > Metazoa > Chordata > Aves > Passeriformes > Passeridae > Pyrgilauda > Pyrgilauda ruficollis. Next base: position 6,698,746 of record NW_024519206.1, on the reverse strand, counting down.
TCTACATGACACTGCTCAGTATAAGCCATTCAGAGTCCTTCAGATTTTGTTCATGAAACAGCTGGAACACTGCTTGGATTGATTCACTTGATTAACGTAATTATTATGACTGATAATATTAATAGCAGAAAGCTGCTCAATCCTACATTATTTGTAACACTGTCAGTGGGTACACCCAGTTCATAAAATGTAAAAAAAAAAAAAAAAAAAAAAAAGTGAATATTGTAAAATCTTGTTTTTAAGTCCCCTGATATTGCCAAGAACAAGAATAACATGTGAGACATCTTGCATATCTCATAATCATGAGTTTGGAGAAATAGTTCTGAGGACATTGATGTCATCAGCTCAGAAGAGCATCCCACACAAGACTCACTCCTCACTGTCCTGGTGCCTTACTTAATAGCCTGGGTGATTCTCTCTTTAATACAGCAGGTTGCCTTACATTCCTGAGGATCAGCAGATAGTGCAGGAAGGCTTTTATTTCATGCCTCATTTCTTCCAATATCCTTGGAATGACTTACCTCACTCACATTCTCCTGGCAGTTGTGGAAAAAGAAGAGAGTTGCAAATGAATTGTTATTTCCTGTATGTGTGTACACAGGTGTAAACATCACAGCATAAGGGACAGAGAAAGAATTTTTAACAACAAATATTTCAGTGATGAAAATGTTTACCTTAGCAGCCCTCAGTCCATACAGGTGGGTGGCCAAATGCCTGTTAATTAGCCGAGGGGGAGTTTTAGTCAGTAATATTATTCAAATAAAAATACTATGGATTTAATTAGGGTTAATTGGTGGCTCATCAAGGAAGAAGGCTGCCTGCCTTCTATGCCCCAGAAAGGTGAACATGCAGCTCCTATCTGAGACACAGCTGAATTGTCTACACGTCATTCAATCAAAATCTATATGGTGTTTAACATCTAAGCACCAAATATTTTGAATAGAAGATCTTCTTGTTAAAATGGGGGACATATGCACTAGTCACATTTCTACTGTGGATCTGTCAAGTCAAAAAATTTTTGTGAAAACGATGGGAGTTTTATGAAGAATCAGTTGCCTGCCAGTGAAATATGCTTTGCCTTACTAGAGTCGCATGGTAAATCCTAAACATTTGGAATTGAGTTTTGTTCAGTTTTCACATTTTACTTTAAGAATATTACCTGGAAACCAGGTAGAAGATATAGCCAGCCAGTAAAAAAAAAAAAAAAAAAAAAAAAAGAAAAAATTAATCTATACATTTCTGTAATATAAAATGTAATATTGATCAGTAAATAAATATAAATTATATAGGCACTGAAAGTTTCACAATGAATTTGAATTTAGAAGCTCACATCTTTTTAAAATAACTTTCAATCACAGTCTTTTCTCCCCTTCAGCAGTCCATCCTAGTTTTCCATCATGAACAGTGCACAGTGGTGCTGAAACCACATCTTTTGCACAGCAAATATTGCTTCATTGCCAAGAATCCTCTGTTGTGAAAGGGGCAGAGGAAGGTGGCACTCCTGGCAAGAGTTTTTGGTCAACTCAGCTCATTCAAGTGACAGCAAAAGGGTCAAAAGATGTTATGCCTACTGGATCTGACATCCCTAGTGCTGCTAAGAGGTTGGATATGGTAACTGACAGTTCCCTTTTTTTTTGTCAGGCAGATGTAAGTTCACTAAATACACACAAAGGCGAGCAGATGTGAGCCAGTTGTGTACATAAAACTGGAAAGCTGCAACTCATAGGAGGTTGCTCTTAATAATACATTAGACTTGAACAGTAATATTCCACTAATGTTTAGTCCACAAGAATGGCAGGGCAATAGACAAAGGAGGTAGAGTAAAACTCATTTTCCTACAGCAGCATTGTGTGATACATCTGAAGGTAACTGTGATGTGGATCTTCAGTGTTTTGGCTTTGACTACAAATTCACAACTACCCTTAGAAAAAAACCTGTAAGGAAAAAAGTTTTAGAAGCAAGCAGGCAAAAAAAAAAAAAAAAAAAAAAAAGGCAGACAAAATGTAAAACAGAGCAAGCCCTGTTTTTTCTTTGTCTCTTCTTCAGTCTTCCGCATCCTTTTGTATTCTGTGTTGAAGCCAGAATCAACTATGCAGTATTTATAGTGATGTTACTCTCCTGATAAAGTATTGCACAGGCTGTGGCAACAATCTAGGGCTCAGCAGGGAAGCTGTGAGACAGCTATTTTTGTAATGTTTAAAATTATACTAAATTAATAAAAATAAAATCTCCTGCTGGGCTTCCAGTTTTAAATAGCACATTGTGGTGTAAATTATCAGAGCATCAGGGTTCTGCTAATTTAGTACATATTATAACACTGAAGACATTAAAAGATCATAGCATTTTTCATTTTAAAAACAACACTGTGAACTGGCTGAATAATTTCGATAGTTTATACTAAGAATGACTAATATATGCTCAATGGGTAGAAGGAAATGGGAAAACTGCATATCATAACTTTTAAGGGTTTGAAGGTATAATTGTTTAGAACTCTGTCAGAGAGGATTCTGCCTATTCCCCAGATTATGACAGTCTAACATACTAAATTATCACCTTCTAAAATTAGAATGGTACCTAAAAATAATAACTATACTTAATTTTGTAGTAAAGCAAGATGACATCTTTCCTAATTAAAAAAAATTATTGCTTTAAAATAAGACATCTTCCATTGTCTTATACCTGTATAGAAAACTGCAAAGTAGTGCTGAAAATCCTACCACAAAGGACATATTAGGTTAGATAGTCATCAAGCATACACCTTTTGAAATCATCCAGAAAGTTCCCACTAACTTAACTTAAGAGGAGGCATGAGCTGAAAGCATTTAGTCAGGTGTTGGGCAGTATGAAGTGCTAATGTGTGTGCAAGACCAAGACCTAAGCAGAGTAAAAGAGAAAGGGGATGACACATGTTTCCAGAGAAACGATGTTAAAAATACAAATGTCCACTTGACAGTAAACCTTAGATATTTTCTGCCTACTCCTAGAAACCTCTTGTGGCCATTCATCCCTGGTAGAAAAGGATCAAAGCAATGGCAAGAAAAATGTGCCACAGCAAACTAAACTGTCTGGTACACTTTGACAAGGTTAGGCATGTTGATAACAGTATTAGTGCTTTGCAATTACTTATTTCTGCCACCCGTGGGTGGAGCTATGCCCGGAATAATGGCAACAGGACATTTGTGGGGAAAGTTCAAGAAAGACAATGGGCTGAGACACCTCTTCCTCACACCAGTTTTTTCTTAGTCTGCTTTTAAAATGCTAGAAGCTGTGTTTGAAAGCATGGAAGACTTATGACTACTGCTAGCATTTGTGTTTGCTCAGGGCAGACTATTTATTTTGAAAAGTACTGCTTGTTAAGTAAATAAAAGACAATATAATTTTGGCAATTACTACGTTTACAGGGAGCTGAAACAAGGTGAAAGTCACTGGCATTCTTGTTGAGCTAGCTGATAAAATGTGACCTGAAATAATGTGTTACTAGTGAAGTCATGCAAAAAATCCCTAGACCCAGTACACTGAAACCATGTCCTCATTGTGAAGAGAGCAATATTCACACTATGCTGTGGCAGTCTACTATGTGTGTATCATAAAAAACTGAACAAGCAAATAAAAGCAAGATAACTGCAACTTCTTGGGATGACTTTTGGATAGCAGTTTATCAAAACTTACATGTAAAACAGCTCACTTCTTTTAGAAACCTTGAGTCTGAAAAAAACCCCACTTTTGAAGCCCCATCAGGTGCTTGCTTTGCTGGCTCACTTGGATTTTCATAAAGGGTGAGTTGATTTAGAACACCATTGAATTCAACAGAAAATCATAAAACTGAGATGAGTGTTGCTGTTATAATGCAGCAAAGACAATGACCAAGATACTTAGAGTAATTTTTTTAAAATCAGAAACTGATAATTTTTAATACAAATTGTATGATTCAATAAAAGCTTGGATAATGGAGACTGTTTGATTAGCAACATCTCCCTTTCCATCAATCTTGTGGCATCTCAGAGGTCCACTTGGCACTTGGGAGAGCCGCAATTGAATTTTTGGTTTTCAAAATTATTCTAAATTATTTGAATCTGGGTTTTCAACATTATCTGTCAGTATAAAGATCATTGTCTACTATGGATTCAGAAGTATGAATGTTAATCTTGAGAATATGAAAGCGCTAAGCCTGATTTTCATTTCTTACTAGGCTTCCAAATCAAACTGTTCTTTGTGATGTCAAATTCTGATTTACTAGCCAACATCAATGACAGAGTCAGAAAATCATATGAAAGTTCCCAGGTTTTGAAGCTTCACCACTGTGAAGAGATTTCTTTTGCTACCGCTCAGGAGTTCTGTGCTTCTCTCCTCGCTGCTGGAGTGGGGATAACACATTTTCCCCTTCCCCCAGAGGACTTCAGAGAGGGTGAAGAGTTTAAATGCATGAGATATCTCAGGAATGGAGACTATAAAGGTTACCTCTGTAGTAGTATGAACACTGGGAGAAAGCCATGACTGAGGCCAGCTTTCTCCTTGCTCTCTGGAGCAGGGAGGCTGTGCTCAGCCTGTCTGCTGAGGGCAGACTCCTCAGATGGGAACTCACTCTGCAAACCATACCATGCCAATATTGTGCCAGTAAGCATGCTAATTATTAATTCATACGATAAATACAGTAGCCAAATTGAGCTTATAGCCTGCCTTTGTGTAATTTGTTAGTACAGTAAACTTAGAAATGAGAAGCAGGCCAAAAAGACACGGGGAAAAGGACACATAGATCCATAAAGCTAGTTAGAGAGACATCCTTTTGACTCATATATTATTTTTCTCGGGTTCCTGTTGAGCCTCTGTGAAGCCATATTTTACTGACCCTCTTCCAGAAAAATCCATGTCTAAATAATTAGCCATGCAAATTTATCTGGCTTTATTATTAAGTATTCAGTACTAATAAATAAGTAATATTTAGACAGTGTTTGTTATACTTTGGGTACAGGTGGAATATAAATCTTGTCCCTATGAACACACTGAAGAACAGGTTTTTGTATTTTTTTTCAAGCACAAATGTTCAAATACTCACAGTCTTGGTGGGGAAAATGCACAGATGCATGGAGGAAGCAACTTGCACATTACTTGACACACTGGAATAACCTGTGTGATGATATATCTTTTATCTCTGTGGAATCCAACATGGTTCTAAAAAGGTCTTTAGCTCAGATATGTCCCACAAAGCTTAGTGTTGGAGGCTTCTGTTCACCCCACAGACTGGTTGTCTGGGTTTTCACCATTATTCTGAAGCACTTGTTATTCTCATTTCTAACCCTTTTTTCCTCCCTGTTTCATTCCTTGTGCTGGCATGTATTCATATGGATTTTTTAAAAACTGTTATTAATTACAGATGATGTTTCTTCTTCACACTTGACCGCAAAACCAGACTGAAATGGACATTTATTGAATGGAGATGCAATGTAGTGTGCTACCAGTTCATGTGCTGCTCAGGCAGGTTTTGAGACCTTCCTTCCCCCTCTACTGATCCATAATTTATTAAGTTCAGGAGCTCTGTCAAAAAACTGAAACTGTAGCTCAGCAGCACTAATTGCCACTTCCATCATTAAAACCGATTCATTCTCCCTTGATGCAACATAACCAAGGAATAATACGACAAACAAGGAAATCTTACCCTCCATAAGACAGACAATTAGTTACCACTCCCTACTAAAGAACTCTTTCAAAAACTAAAGAAATACAAAATCATGAACAACAGCAGAGAACATTGGTATATCCCAGGGTTGTGAGTATGTCTGCTTATTTAAATGATGATGAAAATATTGGGAAGAATAAGAACATATTTAAAATTTATCATATAGAGAAGTTTTTTCAAGACACCAGCTTTGTTGCAAGGAGTTTGAGATCGGATGAATGGTGTGAAGAAAACACACAAGATTCTGGACAGCCCATTGTCTCGTAGAAAAGGAGGAATAAGGTTTCAAAATGCACTTCCAGATGCTATGTTGAATCACAATCTCCATGGAGATAGATTCACATGAGACATTTGTGTGTCTGAAATGAAGTACTGAAATGAAGCAAAACACAGTTCATTTCTTTTGTCAAGTGAATAAAAGACAGCTCATTTGTCAGGAACGAGCACAAGGCTCACAGGATTATTGCTGCTGTGACACTAGAAGCCAGAGTAAAACATTGACATAGAGCAGAGGTAGTAAAATACTGTGGAAATTTGAGCCCATCCAAGTGCCCTAGAACCTGTTTGCAAAAGAGAGGTGTTTGTAGAGTTTTGGCCAAGCCCCAGATGAACCAAAATTTTTGAGACATGGTGATAAAAATGAATACTTGCTTTCTATATAGGCATATACAGGAGGAAAAACGTCTACTTCTCATCCAACTTTCAGAAATAGGAAAGAGATGAAACAAACTGTAAAAATTAAAGATTAAATCAGAATTCAATGCAAATAACAAAACTTGAGTGAGATGACATAATATTTTTGTCTTCTGTCTAAATCCACTAAAACAAAAGTAGGAAGCACAAGTACTGCAGAAACAGAAATAATATTTGACTGGGTTATTAAATAATATTTTCAATTCTCTGCTGATAGCATATATTCACAAAATAAATGCTTTTACCATTTGTTAGAAATGCATATACATGCACTCAAAGAAAAATCAAAGTCTGTCATATGGATAAGAAAGAACTCATAGAGTATCATGATTATCACAGTCATAACCAAATCTATATTCAGCAAAAAAGAAGGAACGATATTCCATTAGTAAAAAGGTCTTAGGTAAACCAACAAAGTTATTTTAATAATAAATCTCAAGTTATATATATCGTAGTTTATATCTCAAAATAATAGTGTGGAGATGTACACTACCATTATGATTATGTTGCATGACTCCTAATATGACTACAATCTTCTTCAATGATTTCTTAGGCTTCTTCTCAATTTTTTTTTCTTATGAATTTTAAAGAAATCTTGAAATAAAGTAAATAAATTGAAACATTTTTTGTGTTTCTTTATATAACTGTCTTTGGCCGCAACACTGAAAGCTTTCATTGCTCCAGCTGTTTACTCTTGCCCAATTTGCACTCCTTCACAATCATTCCCATGAACAAGGGTGTGTTTCTCTTCTTTCCTTAGGGTTCATATCCTTAGCCAGCATCTACTTTTACCAATTACTGATCTCTACTTCCAACCTATTTTATTTGATAAAGCAGATTACTTTGAATAAATAATGTATTCAAGTTCAGCCTTCCTCTTGTAGATTATACATAAGGAAGGCAATTACAGCTTTGTTGAATTTATTTAGATTTGTAAATATTTACTAACTTTGTGTGAGAAATTTTCACTCAATGGCCCAGTCAGGAACCTTGCTGATATTTTGAATTAAGTCTAGTATTGATGGCCTAAAGCCAAATGTAGGCGAGTGAAAAAAAAGTAAAGGAAAATGCTGTTTCATTTAAGCTAATGAGAAGACCAAATTTTGGAGACCAAATTTGTATTGTTTGTCCTCTCCAGAAAGAGTGAAGAATCCATATTACTTTGTTAGGGTATATAATTTGATCATAACAACATGGTAATTATATAAAGTGGAGAATCCATTTCAACTCTTCTGTAACACTGAACAAAAAGAGAAAAAAGGCATATAAATTTTAAAAAATATTCAAAATAATTACTGGATTCAAATTTTATTTCTTTACCTCATGTGGCCTCTTCAAGAAATGGTATTAGTTCTGGAGTTAGAACTCTTTGAGTTGGAGCTGAGGACTTTTCTCATATGGTGAGATACCTAGAGAAGAACAAAAAACATCAAATATCGACTTCAAATATCTATATTTTCTGTTAATGTAAAGAAGAGTACTCTTTGGGGTTGTTTCTTTTTCTTTCTTTCACTTTTTTTTTTTTTTTCTTTTTAAAGTAGTTGAATATTAGGGATTTCTAGGAAAGGCAGAAATAGCAAAAGCTTAACAAAGAAATCTCTGCCAAAGTCTCTTCTTGATTACTTTGTCCCTGAATGAAGTCCTTTGTAGCTTTGTTTCCATCAACTTGGCGACCTTTTGAATTTGCCACAAAGTGCACAGTAGCCTCTGATCCCCAGGAATTTATTGTTTGTGTCATCTCTGAAGCCAGAGCTGTTTCATCGTTCATCCTCTCGCTGGTTTCCAACCCTCTTCTTGAGCTGCAAACCCTGTCTCTGTGCTGTGACTCTGTCCTGCCACATGCTCTAATCCAGAAATTTCCATCCTGAGCAGACCCAGTTCCTCCCAGGCACAGGAAGACTGTCTCCACCTAGCACACTGTATTTTCATTCCTCCCCATGACTTGGACCCAGATTGCTTTTACTTTTCCCAGAAACCACACACTGATCATGCCCTGGATTGGCCTCAGCTATCTCCTTCTTTCATATCTTCCTGCTAAATTTTTCTGAGAGGTTTTCTGGAGCTATAAACTTACCTGCCGAAAGCTCAGAGAAGCTTCCAGGCACTGAAGGAGGTGAAATTGCTGTAATTCTCCTTTCAGAACAATAACATAGGGAAAAGGTAGATAAATGTCTTGAAAAGTAAGAAGGCAAGCCAAAATCACAGTCCTTTCACAGGAAAGACTACTGAACAGCCAGACAAGCATAGTTTCATTAATTTTGAATTATAGACAGGAAAAGAAAGTCAATCAGATACTGAAATATGAGACTTGGCTTTAAACAGCACACCATCCAGAGCATTTTTCTCCTGTAAGGGATCGCTGTCACAAAAAAAGGAAGAAGTTTTGCATGCTCCTAGCTCCTACTAAAACTTTCACGGAGAGCCTTTGGTATAGTTACTACCATTCAAATCAAGTTACTAGGATATTGGAATACACCTAGACCAAATAAGACGTAGTTAATTAACAAATATATATCCACAAAGTCCAAAATACTCTTAATCACATGTCATTTGACACCAAACAAAGTATCCTGCAGGTTACCCTTTCCTAAAAGCAGATTTCATACTGAGGTTTGCATTCTTGCTCTGTGTGCCAGACTTGATGACCTCTGAGGGAATGCAAATATATAAAGATGAGCCATATTTGCACCAAAGATAATTAAAAATAGGAAGGAAATTAAAAAAAAAGAAAAAGACACTGCAAATTTCAGAAAATCTACCTAATAGTGGAATAAGTGGATTGAAGCATAAATGGTCTCCCAAGAGATAGAACAGAAAGGCTATCTGCTTGGATTAGTACTAAATGGAATGAACAAAACACTAGAAATTACATTGCAAGGAATAATATTGCACTGCCAGGGGAATGGTCGGGATAATCTAATTGTACTGTTTATCTTCAAACCCCCAAAACTTCATGAGGCAGCATCATGAACAGCACCTTTTTATTCTCTCGCTTTGTCACTCCTCTACTCTCAAACGCTTTCTTTTATCCTCCCAAGAACTGCTTTTGACATGTTATGAGGATGTGTCCAACCTGAAAGGAAGTGAAAAGAAGAACAGTCCATTAAATATTTTGTGCGAAGCACGTGCTCACCATCCTCAGGGCTTACAGCAGGTCTAGTGTTTCAGCAGGTATGACTTTTCCAGCAGGTGTGACTGTTCTAGTGAGGTGTCTGTATTTTCTTCCTTTGCCATTCAAATACCTTGAAGAGCTATAGGAGAGGGTTACAGAAGCCTTTGTTGCTTTGATGCACCTGTTCTGATTGCTCATCAAAGAGCAGTGATAGTCCTAGAACAGTCCCAGTCTGCTGACAGAGAATGTAGGAGACTCACACTTATGGGTTTTGTTTCTGTTTATCAAGGGAGCAGTCCCCTTTGGAAACAGCCTTATGACAGCAGGTCAGAGGGGTGACATACGTGTGAACATATGTCAGTGCCCCCCGTGGTAATGTACATGCAAACATATGGCATTGCCCTCCCGGTGCATATTAGCTGTCAACAGACACAGGAAGGACCTTGCCCTGGTTATGTTTCTTATCATCCATATGGTTTTCTATTGCTCCTGATAGCAGATAAATTACAATTACTTCCAAAATCTCTGTCTAATAATAGTTTGTGTTTATTCCAAATATAGATGCTTACTCTTTCCCTTTGGTACTTCCACAGAATTCATAAAGAACCAAGCAACATTTTTTCATTGCATTACAGGACTCTGATGATTTGAAAACAGAGGTAAAAAAAAGAGAAGAGTCAGCATGCACACAGCCAACGAGATGAATATCTGGAAGTAAACATGCAGCATGACCCCTGTAACTTGGAAGGGACTCAGCCTCATGGGAAGGAAAAGCCTCCCTGCCACATTGCACACACACCACTGTGGTCAACAGAGAAAATCAGGACACTGGCTCAATATGAGGAGAAAATGCTTCCATAGAGAGTTTTACAAAATGACATGATTCTATGAGAAACTGAGTTGGAAGGTAACAAAGTTAACTCAGTTAGCACATGGACTCATACTTTTCTAAAGAGAAAGTAATCTGCTAGACACTTTATAGTGAAAAGTCAACTGGCAAAAACACAGACTATCTCTAGATGATAGTCTAGAAAGTTAATACTTTCAAATACTTTCAAATACTAGTTACATGAACTGTGAAGAGAAGGAATCCAAAGAGCAGCTAGCAGTGCTTCTGCATTAGTTTACTACCTTGTAGTAAACCTTTAGGCAGCCACTTCAACTGGTTCAATCATCAGTCCCTAAAGTGGTGTAAACCACAAAGTGTACAAAATGAGTGTTTGAAAGCACTACTGTAAGTGGCAAACCAAAGTCTGAGAGACAGGAAAATCAAACAGCTGTCCTGCCCCCATAAAGTCAATCTCCTTGTCTGTTCCCTTTCACACCCCAATATCTTAGTCACTCTGCACATGTGGCAGCTGCCATGTGTTTGCTGTGCATCCAAGAACATGCTGCTTGGTTTAGTGTTTCTGTTGACAAAGAGGAAGACATATACATTGCACTAAGACAAGCAACATTATTCTTGAAACTCAGGTCTTAGTATGTTGAAACTCAGGTCTAAATATGTCAGGGCATAGTCAGACATCTGATCTGTCCTTTCCTGTTTGACTAGCAGAAGAACATCTGACCCATAAGATTGGTACTGGAGCAGATCAAGTTTGCAGAAGTACAAAAGAACAAGGGCAATAGATTACAATACTTCTTTACATACATATATATATATATATATATATAAATGTTGTGGTTTTGTGGTGTATCAATTCAGCTTAGATGACCTTATGGCACTGAGAAAAGTCTTCCAACACTGTATGTCAGTAAAATACATTTGAATAGGTTTATGCAGAAGTTCTCAAAACAGTTTTTGATGGAGTGTACATAATATGACTGGTATGAGTAACTCAGCCTAGCAAAGTACTCTGTGCTATCAAGAATCATAACATGAGTTCTTAGGATGATTTCAAAAGCACTTTAGTGGATCAGAACTAGTGTTTTTATTTTTAGCTGGATTTAGTATAGTAATTGCAAAGAATCAAAAGCTGAGAGTTGTGTACAACAGCAACTGCTACATGGAGATGAATATTTCTTACTTTCAGTAGTTACTGGAATGATTTGGTGGAGTCATGCTCAATGATTGTTCCAAACTAATAACATTTATAATAGCCTAGGAATACTATAAAAATTAACAAAGAACAAAAATTTCTTTAGGGCGCATTGATGGGGTTGTCTTTATCTTTCAGGTGCAGAGAATTTTATGACAGGAAACAACAATAGGTTAAGGTAAACAGCTTATTTTGCCTACCTTCATATTTCAATACTGTAGTTCAATATAACCACATTTCTCCAAAGACTCGTATTCTGTTATTGAAAGGTAATGGTGGGAACCAACTTAAGAACATGTAAAATGCAAGATTTTTTAATCAATGAGAAGCTATTAATTTAACCAAGCCTTCCTGTAATAATATTGAGACAGACTGTCTGCCTGGTTTTATATTATAGCTAGCTTTGCAATCTGTACAGAATATAATGAGGTGTGTACTTTTTGTGAATATATTGATTGAGAGTGGTCCTTAGGAATCGAATGCTGCCAAAAACTTGATATCGCTCCATGACTCTTGAGAGGTTGTTTGCTTTCTGGAACAACCAAGTTGTTATTGCAGTAGGAGTTGTTGACTCTTGCCACTCACTACATGTAGAACTCATTTAGTTTATCTTCACTAGATCACATTAAACTCAGACCTAAGTTCAGACTTGATGTGATCCAATGGATCAGTGATCTGACAGACACCCATGTTAAACCACACTGATGCATCACTTGACAGGTTCATTAAAGTCATTGTGCACACATGGTTCTGCAGCAGCAGGATTCCCCAAGTTCACCTCAGCCACTAATCTAAACAATTCTTGACTGACATATTTGGAGTCAACCAAAAATTCAAGGCAAAAATTTGAGATGGACAATGTAATTTTTAAGACTTACAGAAACCAAATGGATCTTCTTAATCTAAAAATATGCCTTAGTTTAAGCATCTTTATCTCACTTTCATGATGTGTCACTGATGATTTCAGCAGAATCATCCACTGCTGAAATTCAACAAAGAATTATGTTTTTATCAAATGCGGCTTTATAATAGATTTTATTTAAAATTCTTATTAGCTTAGAAGACATACAAAAGAGAATTTATAGCTAAATATACTCAAATCATTGAAAAATTACGAAGCTTTTTCTTGTTGATTTCTTTAACTTGGTTCTATAGTTATTTGATATATTCTTTGTACTGACTTTTTGGTGTAGTAGCTGAGCATCTTCCATTAGCACATTAAGCAATATAACTAATGTCTGAAACATGATATATACTCAGGAAAAAAATTCACTTTGTGTATGGAAAAACAAAATAAATGTACTGGATTGTGGAAAAAGGAGAATCAGTGATACTTCACTGTTAAACACAGCTGGCTGGAAAAAACAGGTATTCTGGGTTTTTTGGAAATGCCAAGGTTTTATAACTTGTGCTTATCCCACATTAGGAAAAAAGCTGGGGAAAAGAGAGAAATAACACCTTGTGTGTGGGAACCCAGGAAATCTCTCTGGATGCCCTGGATGGCTCAAAGCCCTGGCAGGAGCTGTGAGTAAGACAGTTTTGCACATTCCATTAGAAGTGGAAGACAAGGATGAAATTATGCCCCTGGTCATTAGTGGCTCTTGTACTAGATGACCTTTGAAAGTCACTTTCAACCCAAACCATTCTTTGTCTGTGAATGATTCCATGACTGAGATTCCATGAATATTCTATATAATAGCTACCAAAGCCACTGGAGGTTTTGCTGTGTGGTGTGAATGCATCATTCCCAACAGTTTGCTGCCTCTTATGTTCTAGTCTGAGAAATGGGCTCTGGGAAAGCCTGATGGAATTGGAACAACCTGGCCCATGGTCAGTCTGCTCCAGAGGAGTTCATCTCCCTTCCCACTTGCCATCAACACAGAAAAAAACCAGGAAAGAGCTCTGTATGTTTTTAGAAAGGTCATGTGTTTATACAGTCTAAAGATGGATCACATGTTAAATACTGGAACATGTTTAGAAGGGGCACATTGTTCTCTTGGTTGTCTGGTGCATTTCAATATCTTTTATCCAACTCACCAGCTAGCTAGCTGAAATATAATACAGAATAACTATAGTCTGATGCTTACATTTTATAATGAAAATTTTATTTATAAAGTAGTGTCTAGTCTTGGAATATTCTTATTTATTTTGACAGAAATAAAAGGAAAGCTTGGAGTTTCTAGTGAAAATAAATTTTAAAATATATCCAAAATATAAAAGAAATGAAAAGAAATACTAAAATCATGTCATTCCACATCCAAAATGGAGCTAATGTTCATATAGATAATATATAATATTTAGAAAAATTCATTAATCAAAAATGTTTGACAGATTTTGTGTAGTGCAGTCTTTTACTGTATCCCTTTAGTTAAAGTGAAAAACAAAATCTGAACTAAAACAGGACTTCTGTAATCACAATATAAATAAATACCAAATAAAAATACAGAAACCATAACCTAGGATAGTGTTTCATGGGGAAAGGAGACCTAAGGTGACTGGATATGGATATGTACCCACTAGCTAACAGTTTATGACAAATGAAACATATTTAAGTATCCTAATTGTCTTTCTGATTTAATAGGATCCAATAAATGGAAACTGTATGGCCAGAATAATGAAAAGAGCACAAAATTTATCTCATTCTGTTGCGTCCTCTCTGTGTTCTTTTGTCCTTTGATTGCACTGGTGGATAATATTATTTTGTTCCCAAGGAAATATGTCCCTTTGATTAGGTTGCAGATATTCTCTCATTTGTCACTGTTCTATCAAGCTATGCCATGTAACAGCAGGAACCCTTGATTATTTAATTGCTTGTAAGAACTCATTAAATCTTACTATCAATCATTGGACATATGGCAAATATCACCCAATGGCATGAGAGGTTTTAACAGTGATCTGTCACTGGGGCATACCCTTTCTTTAGTAGCATAGGCCCTTTGTTTAGTTCTCTGATCATAATAATTTTTAATTAATATTGATTTGTAAAAGAGTGTTCATGCAGTGGCCTTAATCTATGGGTACAAGGATAATCTTCTAACAGGAGCATTTGTAATTCCATATAAATATCCAGGAACCCCATCTAAGAGAGTTTAACCTTTTTACAATGTTTTGTAGATCATGTTAGTCTGATGATAACCTAATTTAGTCATCAAAGTGGATATGGCTCATTAAGAAAAACGTATAAGAACAAGTCACACAATAGGTTTTGCATCAACACCTTGATAGTATCCTGTGAGCTATCTCTGACGATATAAATACAAAACACATTTTTCAAAATGAAGAATATTAGCTATAGCTACTAGAGGTAGCGACCTGTGAAGCTGCATGCTTTGTCTATAACAAAAACCAAGTCAAAGGTGTGGGAAGTTATATCACCAAATACTGTTTTATTTCATCACAGATCCTTAAGGTTTAGGTATTTATGTATTTATGTAGATGGATAATAAAGTCATGAAATAATTTGATTATTGCAAAACGTCCTGCCTGGGACATGTAGATTTTAACATAAGAAACATTTAGATTCAGCATTCTTTGCAATCAGAACTTTAGCAACAGCTAATTTTACCTGAGGAGGTTCAAAATTAGCATTTTCATGCTGAAAAATGAAAGATAAATAAACTTTCAAATAAACTTTGAAAGATGAAAGTTCACAGCAGCTGACAATGGAACTGCTCAATTTTTGCAATCATAAAAAGGTGATATTTGACCATTTTCTTGTGATGACTACCCTTTTACTCTCCTGGACTCACAACCTTTTACATACTTTATTCATTAGTATTACTTGGAAGTTGCAGGAAGCAAAAGAGAAAATCCCAACCACAAAACACTTCTTTGATGATTATATTTAACAAAAAACTTGTTTCCATCTTTCTTATTCGTGATATACTGCCATTTGGAGAAAAAATCAGGGAATTTAAGCTACTACTTTGTAATAACTTGGTCAAAAATCCCTTTACTTTTGAAAATTTTGTGTCAAAAATCTAAGAATAATAGATAAAGAAAGAAAAGTGGATACTGGAAGATTTCCATCTCTGAGTCAGGCTTCTATCCACACATGCTACCTGTGACACAGGAGGTGTGGCTGCCTTTCTAAGATAACATGTTGGACTTGCCACAACAACAGCTTAGGTTTGGGAAGGGTTAAATTCTAAAATTTGTATGTTCTTGGAACAAATTTTTGAGTACTGATCACAGCTGATGTCAATGTCAATTTGTTTTGTGGTTTTGGTTCAGTGGGTGAGCTCCGTAAAAGAAGTAGAGATTTGAGTGTGTAGAAATAGTAAAGAGCCAGACACCTTGCTCCAATACAGAGTGAAAGGACAGATGTGAGAAGTAAGAAAAAGAATTAGAATCTTAATACCTGAGATATGTTTCTGCACTTTTAGGTATGGAAATTATTAAGAAAAGAGGCAGAAAAAAAGAATTTTGAAGCTGGATTTTGCTGTGTATTAGTATTTCAGGTTACATTTTGTTTGATGACATTCTGCCCCTGTATATTTCTGTGTATTCATCCCTGTTCTGTTAATTGCAGTATTGTACAGGCATCTGTAATTTGTCTTATGTTACATTGGCTAATGATCATATTACAGTTTTTCCAAAAAAAAACTCGTATCTGATTTATGTTTTCATGAGGACTTATGTTGAGTCCCACATTTAGAAACAATTACATTGATTTAAAAATCTAGAATAATTCTTTTTAACCTTAGTTTCTGAATTCTTGGTTCTTTTCTAAAGAGAATTCACCTATGTCTAAATAGCTGTATGCATATATGCAGCCTTGAAGACAGATTATTCAGGTGTTTTGTATTCTCTGATAAAGTGACGTAGAATTCATTCCTGTATAGGCAGAACTCAGTCCTATAACAAGGGGAAAACCTTCATGACAGATATTCAGCTACAACTATTATGTACTTAACATTATTAGAGCAGTATAAGGAATCAGGAGTCATTTTCCTTTATATGAATATAAAAGAGTCATTTTCCTTTCCTGGAAAACACTACAAGACTGTCTTCAGATTCCTCTAAGCATTGCTGCCTATGAAAAACTATCCCAAGGAGCAAATCAGATATCATGGCTCATGAGAGAGTTATTTGGGAAATATTTCAATAAATACATACAATTTAATTATTATTTTGTATTGTAGCTTACATAAACTTGACAAAACGTTACAGGTAGACAAATCATGAATTTCAGTGGTTTTATAAATATTTAATTACTGGGTTTGGTCCTGATTCTTCATTTCTTCCCATGTTGTGACATTGTTGGAATCCTTTTGTGCTTTTTACTTCTCTTTTCCTGAAGTTTAATAGTTGTAAAATTATAATAATAAGGCAAGATGATAACAAATTTTTGCATTCTATTTGAAATTCTGACTTACTTCTCTGTAAGAGATAAAGATCTCTTTTGCCAACTGTCTTGAGACTATGCAGGTGCAGTGCTTCATTAACCATTCAGAAATACTGGAAATACCTTATTTTTCTAATAAACAGTTAAACTTAAAGACTTCACAGAGAGCCAGTTAACAAGAACTACAGTACATTACAGTAACTTCATTACTTCCAAGGTAGGCTGGAGTGTCATTTCTGAAGTAATGAATGATGCTTTAAGGTATCAGGCAGATACCCTATAGACACTGAGATTATGCCACAAAATACAGAAAGTCTTCCAGGAAGCAAATGAATAAGCTTTGCTAAGGCAGCATAGAATAAAACCCATTAAAACCCATTAAAGGAACCCAAACTATAGGCAGAAGGTAAGGAAGGATTGATTTTTTTGCAGCTGTAAAGGCAATAGAATGTCTATTTATTAATTAAAAGTACATTTTATGTATTGTGATGTGATAAATTGTTGACTGTTTAGGTGAATTACCTCAGAAATGCACCTAAGGCTATTAACACTGATAAATTATGCACTACTATATTTTAAATTTCTGAAACACTCTTCACAAGTATGCTCAACTTTATTTTCTGTTTTAAGCAGCAGTTTTGAGTAATCATATTCGACATTTAACTACTTCCTAGCCAGAAAAAACCTCAAGCTTTCACAAACAGTTTGAACTCTCTTATTTTCCTATTTTCCTGTTAAATATACATATGTATGAAACACAAAGTTTTTTATTTTGACAGAATCTGATGAAAAGAAGTGACATACTCTTAACTATATATTCCCTTGGCTTTATATTCCCTTTAACTTGGGAGTGCTAAAACAAGTAACCTCCACCTGAAAGAAATGTTTGAAATATGAAAATTACTTTTTTGGGTATAAATAAACACAAAGAGAAAACTGAAGGTGCATCTGTATAAATAAATCTGTATATTCTCACACACCAAAATTCTGAGAAAATATATTAATCTCTGGGGTTTTTTTCTTCTAGGCTACTAACTAATTCAGCTATACGTAAAAAAACCTAAATATTTTTCATAGACGTTGTATGTCTTTGGACATATAACATTTTAAGTCCAATATCTATATTTTGTATATATATATATATATATATATATATATATATATAGTGTCTCTATTCTGATATGTATTCTGAGTACTTACAAAAGAGTTTATATCTGAAAATCAGGCATCCATCCAATACCAACTTAGAAAACTCAACATTATATTTGTCATGTTCTATAAATTTGAATGCGTGATTATGGCTATATGGGAGTGTGTGTGTCTGTCTTGAAAAACAGGCCTTTTTTGTTATTCTGACAGTGGTGATGGAGGGAGAACAATACCTTTATCTCACTATGATTTCTAAAGGCATTTAAAAGGTTCATTGTTTCAAATCAAAGAGCTATTCATAAGTTCCAATAAAATGCAATCCATCACAATTTTACATGAGCAGAAGCTTTCAGCTTGTGCATATTTTGTCAGGAAGGCAATTTAAAGCTTATAAACACAAATCACTTCTTTGGTTTTTAACCACAAAACATTTACACAGTACTGACATACCACCTACAATATCTCAGTACAAAGCCAAGAAGTAGAGCAGGCAGGATCAGGAAGCAAGGACCTGGAGACAACATTTTATGTTAGAGTAGACCAGATGCTGGGGCATCAATTCAGGAATTCTCAAAAGACTGAGAGAGAAAAGGATGTTCCTTATGCATATATCCTTTATCAGAGTGTATATGAAATAATAATTAAAATACTTGTTTGGATGACAGACATATCTGAAGCAGGTTTCTATATCTGGAAGAAGGACTCTGGAGTAATTTATTTCCTCTTTTTTTTCCCCATGTATTTGATGATGATGCTTGTGAACAAATATGTACATTGACCAGATGCACAATGGCTGTGGTACCATAGCATCTCTGATCAGCAACTGATTTGGTTCAGTCTGTTAAAAAACCTTTGATGCATAAGGGTGAATCACTCTTAGAAAAAAATGTGAAGAAATATTATGCATTCTATTTCACTGGAGGAGAATTGAAACTCACAGATGCTCTACTGTTTCCCAAGCCTACAATCATTTAAGTGGCTTACTCAAAGAGCTGGAATCAAACATTTCTGTCCTAGTCTGTCTTAATGTGCAAACTTTACTCTATTTTTATTTAGTATTTCCTATTCTGGGAATCTTGAAAGTACAGTGCAGATTCATCTTCCTAGGGAACCGGTATTCATAGACTCATGAATCATAATCTTTGTTGGATGGGAGATCTGCAGGTCATCTTGTTCAACCATCTGCCCAAATCAAGACTTACTCAGAAGCTAGACCAGATTAAATAGGGCATAGTCCAGTCAAATTTTGAAAATTTTGTTGAAAGTCCACAGCCTTTCTTGACAGCCTGTTCACCATTATCATTGTGAAGACTCTTTCTCTAAGTCCCTTTGCAAGGTCTCGTGATGCAACTTTTTATCATTGTCCTTTGTCATTTCATTCTGAATCTTGGAGAAGAGATACCTACGTTTCTCCAAAATCAGCTGTTATGTACTTAAAGACAGAAAATTAATCACCTTTTAGCTTTCCTTTTGGAGGTTTAAGTAAGTACATTCCTTCAGGGTGTGTGCTCCAGCTCCTGTCTATCCCAGCTGCCTTCTCTGGCTTTGCTCCAATTTGTCAGTACCTCTCTTACAGAGGGGAGCCCGACACTGTGGCACTACAGAGAAAAGTGGGAATAAACTCTTCCCCTGACCTGCTGGCCATGCTCTTGCAGCCCAGTATGGACTTTACCTTTGGCTGTGCACACACGGCTCCTTCAGCTTGCAGTGCACCAGAACCCTGGTGTCCTCTGCAGAGCTGCTTTCCAGACAGCTGGACCCCAACTCACACAGATGCAAAAACAGCACTCCCCCCTAAAAAAAAATACAGTCATTTGTATTTTAGGAGAAAGAAGCTCTTCAATACCACCACAACATGGGAATGCAGTTGGACAATTGCTAAATATCCTGTGTTTCCCACTAAGATTTAAGGAGGATTTCAGGCTCCAAACCTTTAGCTCTTAAAAAGAAATCAAGTCATTTATAGTAAACAAAAATCACTTTGTAAAATAAAAGTGGAGAACTTGCTACTCATTGTAATGCACACTGATATATTGTGTAGCATCACCATTGTTTCATTCCAAATAATCACAGGTCAGCAACTGACAAATTTACTGTAATCTATCAAATTGATTCTGTTACAATGTGCCTGAGATTTATAACTCCTACACAGGAAATTTACCCCTTTCCCAATGTTGAACTATTATCCTCTCTCCTCCTTTTTTCTTCTTCTATTTAATTTTTTTTATATAATTTTTTGTTTTAGGCCCATGTACTTTCAACATTTCAAAAGGCTGCATATTTATTTTGGAACTGTTAGCTGCTACTGAGTTGTTTGCATGACAGAATCATGGTCCAACATGAATATTTTGTGTTATAAAGCATATTAAGGAGCCAACCAAAAATCAACAGGAATGGTTATTCTAAAATCTTTTTCTCATTTGATGCAAGCAGATTGTTTCAAAACACAACTTCTTTTCTGTGCACAAACTGCACACAAAAATGGTGGTGGCAGTTTGGGTTGTTTTTAAAGCACTCTAACCTTTCTTAATCTAATTCACATTTTAAAATGTTTGCTGTTTCAATCCAATTTATGCTGCTCCTGCCATAAGTGGGAGGACAACGTTTAAAATAATAGTAATTCTTTCCTCTTTCAGACAGCCAAGCATATAAAAAAATAGTTCAGAGTAGGTTGGGAGAAGAAAGAAAACAGGCCTGGATTCACTTTGGTTAAAGTAGTGTCACATACAAAATCAGTATATTCACAGTAGAAGTTTTGGAACAAGCAGAAATGGCCTGATAAATAAAGGAAAGAAAAGTAGTGACAGAAAATCAAGCTACTTCTAAGTTACAGAACA
This sequence comes from Pyrgilauda ruficollis, assembly GCF_017590135.1. Taxonomy (NCBI): domain Eukaryota; kingdom Metazoa; phylum Chordata; class Aves; order Passeriformes; family Passeridae; genus Pyrgilauda; species Pyrgilauda ruficollis. Next base: position 6,677,895 of record NW_024519206.1, on the reverse strand, counting down.
TAGCTGCAGAGGGAGGAGATGAAGAGACAGAGCCACTACTGCTGGAACAGAGACTTGTTGCCATGGGAGCAGGGATAAGGAAAGCTGGTACCCTGGAGGCAGTGACTGGGGACAAGAGCAAAAAGGAGAGGGATAAGAACTTGGAACACTGCACATACAGGGAACAGACTCATGCACGCATCCCGCTGTATTTTAGGAAGTCCAAGCTGCCTTTTTTCCAACCCACATAATCACATGCATGATGGGGCCAAGGCCAGAAAGGCAAAATTTTGCAAGGAGAATATTAAGTACCTGTTACAGAAGTAGTTTGGGTTTTTTTTCTGACCAGTCTGGTAGTTCTCTCTTCCCTTTGAGCTCATTTAAAAATACTCATGGCATTGACATACAAGGTGAATATCCATGCTCATAGTCTCTTATCTTCTGGATCACTAAGGAAAAGACAAAGACATTTATCCATGGAAACAGAAGACTCACAGTTTCTTCCCCTAGCAAGTAATACATTTTCTCATAGGAGTGCCATGACAATTCTAATACTGTGAGGGTTTGGCTTACACAGAAAGGTAATTTTTAAAAACCTTGCTAAATATTTCTACTGACATTTTTCAGTAAAATATAGAACAAAAATTCAAGCAATATTCTCATGTCATGGGATATTGCCATGCTCCAATGGGGATAAAATTGCTATAGAATTTGACTATGGTATTTTTAGTTTTGAAGTAAGTTACTTTAAATTAGGTTATCATTTCCTGTCTAAAAACCATGTATTTTAATTTCCATTTTCCCAAACAGCAGTCATTTTATATGGAAAAGATCAGCAAAGAAACTTTTCTCCTTTGCCTTTTCTGGACACAGAGGGTAAAAATTGTTAATTCTTGTTTTCCACATGCTTAACCCTGTGCTTAACTTTAAACCCTGTGCCCCATGGTTTACCTGCATGATTTTATTCTCTTTCCTCCCAAGTCTGCCTTGTACTGATGTTCTTTTATTCTACAGTATGAGCTGATTGTTCAAACTCTGTGACCAAACCCCTCACTTTGTAACCTTTCCTGAAAGTATATAGTAATAAAGGCAAGCAGGAGTTGTCAGTGCAGCAAAAAAATAAAACTGCCTGTTATATGCAAAGTACATCTTTAATGATGTTTAAAAAGGAGCTAAACATCTCTATGGGAATTCTTAAAACACTTATCTCTTAGGCCCTTATTTAGTTTTGCAAGTCTTTGTTGTTTAACAAGCTGGAGAAATGGGTCATCTAATGTTATATTAATCAGTAAATTAATATTTTAATTTGATTTTCTTTATAGTTGAGATGCTTGCGGCACCTCCAGTGTTTTCTGTCTCTGTACACTGATGTTAAGCAATATCATTATCATACTGTACCTTGGGGTTGTGAGATAACAGGGTCCAGTGATAGCTCTATTCTTAGGAGAGTGGGAGGTTTATGATGACACTTATACATTTTAAATAGCACATGGAGGCTCTCGTGCAATGAAATGTCTTACAGCTGAGTCATAGGCTTTTCTACGTTGGACTTGTCTGTTCACATACTTGAAATCACTTTCATGTCTGAGCAGGTGATACATTTTGCCAATTTTTTTACAAGATCTTTACAGTGTGATGGAGTAAAAACCTCAATGATTCGGTTTTTCATAACTAGTCCTATTTTGAAAATTTTTGTTAAGTTGCGAGAGATATGACTATCAATAGATGAAAAGGAGAGAAAATGACAATTAACTCTTTTTATTTAAAGGTAAGTTCCTGTTAAATCTATTTTTTTCAAATATTCAGTCAAATATTTTCAAATTGTCAAATACAAAACACTTGTTGACAAAGAAGAGACATAAACTTTTATTTAATATTATCAGCTCTAATTACCCTTCTGAAATGTGCTTGGAAATTCAGAATTTTGATTAGATCAGGCAAGACTGTCCCTGTCCCTTGCGCATCTTTATAGGAGCTGACAAAGAAAGCTTTCTCCTTTTTGCTCACTTATGCGTGACCTTTAAACAGGTCAAAATAGTGCTAAGATGGAAATGGTTCACAGGTTACTGTTAGGTGAGTACAAAGGAAGAAACAGTCTTTGTTCCTTTTACCTCCTTAGTCACAATCTGACCTTCTCACCCTCTCCTTTCCCTCCAGACTCTGTAATTGAGGATATTTACTACATCAAAGATCCCATGCCTAGTTCCCCTCCCTCTGTTACAAATACACAAATCACACATCGTAGTGCATGCTTGCTCTGGTCCAGTGCTAAGTTACATGTCTGAGTGAAAATCTATGCTTGGTGATACCCTCACATACCAAGGTCAAAGCAAATCACATTCACACATTCCATATCACACTTGGTTTGCTGGCCATACCTCAGCAGATGTACCATAACCATATATGACTGTAAAACAGCCAATACTTTATAGTTTCTTGAGCTTCACTGCCTTTGTAACATAGTCATTCACAAAAATGCATCCAAATGCAGGTTCCACTTATGCTTGCAATTGGGCAAGTGCAAAATTGGCTCAGCAGGAATATAGGCATGGTGCCAGTTTCCTTCTCTCCCTCTCTCTTTTTTTTCTTTTTATTTTTTTCTTTTATTTTTTCAAATAACTTATTAATGTGAAATGACATTTTAAACACTGCATAGCACAGGATTCTGGGTTTGGGGACTGAGTCATGTCTGGCAACCCTTACTCTCAGTCAGAAGCTTTTTTTTCCTGTCTCAGAATAGTGATACCAGCTTTTCAAAAGATAAATCTGCCTGGATTGAGTCAGCCTCGAGGCCAGAATTGTTGTGTGGGCCGTTGGCTGGATGACTGCACCAGAATGTTTTGAAGTTAAAATAAATGGAAGAATTTAAATGAACGTGCTTATTATTTTAGCATAATAATAGAGTTAATAGATAATCTTACATTATGAGATCCATGAAAATTTTTGTGATGGATCATTGAAAACTTGCAGGAATATTCACATTGCTTTTGATTGGTACTAGCTTTCTTTGAGGAAAGTACTCACTCATTTTTTACAAAAGCCTATAAATAGAATAAGAGAAGTGTGAATTAGTTTTGAATTAGAATGAAGTTCTGAGTGTTATTCAATGTCAAAATCCTTTTGAATTCAAGAGTAGGCTTACCTCAGTTTTCATATGAAGGACTTTTCTAAAAGTATGAAACTTCAGAGGTGTTTGGCTTCATTGTGAACATTTCACACATCTCTAGCTATCATGTTGTTAAAGTCAGCAATTGCCAGTGTCAACAGAATGAGTTTGTTACACATCACTGAATGTTCAGGGACAGGTTTGACGCCCTGTATGATTTTGAAGTCTCATTTTTTGGAGCCTTCACACAAAACAAATAACATCTGCCTTCAAAAAGAGTTTCTTCAGCTCCAGAAGCAGGAAGGCAGTGGACAGCATAAGCAGGAGCAGCAGAGGTGTCTGAAAAAGGTGGGTGCTTTAGAAGTGACTATGCATTGAAAAAAAAAGAGTCTGCTTAAATTAAATCAAGTAACCTAAGGGATCTGGCTACTCTCCCATTTTTACAACACATGTAAAAAATAAGTTAGGAAGAAGTTTCTTCCTTTAGAAACTTAAAAAATAAATTGAAATTCCAATTCTTCTGTCCCAAAAGCACAGCAATATTTTCTCTCTCTATTGATTATCAATCCACTTCAGTTGAAAACAGTCCTGACTAAGATCAAAATTGCTTTGAAAAGATGACTTTAAGCCTGATAAAGTACCAGCACCACTGCACTATGCTATCAGATGGGTATTTTTGGAAAATGAAAGTAAATCAATATTAATAATATAAACCAGAAATTGATTGATTTTGCCATTAAAATATGTAATGGTGAAAGAGCCCATATCTAATTATTTCTGTTAAAGTCTGTAAGTAACATATTAATTAAACTGGATACATGAAAATATCTGAAGACATTTGTAAGACTTACTTGGGTCAACCAATTTTTAAAAGCAAAAGTTCTGCCATTAATAAACTGCAGAAAGATCAGAGCTGTTAAGCAATGAGGATGAAAGTCACATGAAAGGATGACTATGAGAAATTTGAAAAAAAAAGAATTTGCAGTCTCCATCATTCTCTGTCTCTTACAGTCTAATAAGTTAACTTGTACTGACTGGTAAGAGAGGCAATAAAAACTGATAATTCTTTAAATGACAGTAATTCCAGGATGTATGCAAAGCCTTACCAATGCCTTAGCATCTATCAAGGACATATTAAATAACTCAAGATAGTGGATTAATATTGTGTAACCATCTTCAGAAATACTAAACCATCCATTCCAACATCCTTACTAGCATTGATCATGAACCATTGAATCAGTACTTTATGTTCATTTCCTTTCATTTGCTTTATTTTACACCGGGGAATATTTGCATTTGTACTACATTCCTGTTTCACATCAAACACACCCCAAAGTTCCTACCCGCCTTAATGCAATAGTAACTTTGGTAGCCAGTTATTGTCTTTGATAACTATGCTCATACCCCACTCCACCCAACAGAGAGACTGAAATAGGAAAAAAAAGGGGAAAAAATGAAAAGGAAAATAAAGACCCAAAAGGCTAGTGATCTGATAACAAAACCAACACAGGAATAACAAATTGGTAAATTTGGAAATTAACATCTAATGCATGTCAATAAAGCTCTAGTAATGGCTTAAAAAAAAAGTTAACAAAAGCACCACCAACAAAATGAGGAATTAGAAAGCACATTAGAGCAATCAGTAAATCATTTTGAAAAATAATCAAAATCACTATACAGAACTGAAAACCACTAAGTCAATCCTTATTGTCAAGCCTAATGTGATCCAAGGTACTGTAGTGAGGGAATAGGAAGGAAGTGTCTACACCACATGTTGAATTAAAGGGAATCAACCAGCCATTTACTTTCATTTATTTAGTAACCTTCATGATGAGATCATCAAATATATTGTCTCCTCAGGAATCATAGAAGGCTGGTATCTTGCTCTCTTTCTTCTATCCCCCCCTTTCCAACCTGATTTTTCCATCAGACTACTTGACCTCTTAAATGCATGGGATTTTTTGGGGGGAAAGTTGGTTTTGCTTCTTAGCAGAAGGAAAACATACTGAGATATTATGCTAAAAGATTAATTTTAAGTCACTCTGAAGGATTCACTAATGGAATTCTGAAGATTACAGTATCATATTCTTACAGAGCAGTGCTCAAAACAGGCTATGCTAACTGAGACCAATAGGAAATAATTTGACTGCAAATGGTAAATAAAAGGAAACATGTTTCCTGTTCCACAAAAGCAAAATGAAACTAGAAAAATATATTGATGGCAACACATTACCTATAAATCTAGAGATCACTGTATTAAACAGAGAGGACTTTGCTTGCCTTTTGTTTTAGTAGACAAGTCATCTGCTGTCAGAGTAAGTTGTTGTCAAAGGTGGCTCACATAAACTGTGCCCCTGTTTCTTCTATCTCACTTCCATGATGGGAACCTGAAACAGCCCTACCTGTAGATATTTATTCTGTAGAACACCCAAAGGAAGGTGAAAAGGATCACATAATGGGTAAGACTCATGTTTCCAAAGACAGTTAGTATAACCAAAAATCCATCTGAGTGACTCCATGGCTCACTGTTCACTGGCTTACAGGATCCCTTATCCACGCTGTCTATAAATGACTTGGTAAGTTTGCAAGAGCATGCAGAAATTCTTTCTCTGGTCACTGTAGCCCCTTAGTACAGTTCTCTGTCTAGCCAACACTGCCTCATTCTAGCTAGTTTCAAATTCATTTGAATATTGCTATAGAGCTTTGTAATGAGTCATATTTATATTTTGAAAGCAACAAATGAAGTAAGTGCTTTTAGCTTTGGAGTTTCCTTCACCTACTTCAAATCTGCTGGAGTTCATATGTATTTAAAAGCCTACAATTTTACTTTTTTTTTATTTCCCAGCTGTAGAAGCTGGTCCAGTAGTAGATACTACCACACTTTGCAAATCTTGACTCAACTATATCAGTACATTGTGGTAGGAATATTACTACTGAGACAGCTTCCCTGCTTGGGTATACACACATTATAAAAGTAAATTTGCACTTCATGTTACTTCTAATACTCATACTGCCACATAGTTTGAGATTATATATTCATAGAAATATGAAAGAGATATCTCAAACAAGGGATTTTCTTTGAAGAAGTGTGGTTACACTCTCTCTTTTCATAGGGTTAAACTGGTTCACTACCTGCTTCCATGATAACAAAGTCTCAAATGAAAGTTATAGATTATAAAAAGATAATAAATATACTACTGGATATAATAATAATAATAATAATAATAATAATAATAATACCACCACCACTTTAAAATGCACCATAAAGTTATTGAAAGGTTGCACCAAACAATCTGAAAAGGAAGCCACAGGTTTAATTCTTTGTTGTTTCTTGGAATAATTCTAGTAGTTTATTTTTCACTCTTTAAAAGCTTCTGCACAATTTATTGTAGTTTTACTCGGTAGTAGTGTTGTATATATCCACAGAGGCAAATTTGGAAAAATAAACTGTTTATAATTTCAATATTTTATCAAAAAAGTCAAAATATTATACTTTTAAGTGTAAAATTTTCAATTAGTGATATCTGAGGCATACAATATCTGTAGCACTGTATTACTTTTTTCTGTTCCGATTTGTCTGGTCAAGATTTTGAGTCCCTATGAATTTATTTCTTGTTTTCATTGTATATGCAAACAGTATATGTACCAAATTTCAGTACATGGGGAGATCTGCTGACAATTTACTTTGACAATTCACAATTTGTATAGCATAACTGCTTGCTAAATCATGTGGGTTTGATTTTGCTCTCTGAACAGATTCATATTTTTTTAAATGTGGAAAGAACAAATAATGTTTAGCAAGTAAAAATTTAAAAAATTAATACTCTTTAGATAATTTTTGATTCCCTTCTTCCTCTCATATTCACGCAACGAAAGCTGTTTGTGTAAACATTCACAAATACTAAAATGGAAGAGCATAGGCAGACAGGAAGAATGGCTTTTCAACTGGTTACTTAAAAGTCTTCCATTAGGTGTCAGCTGCTTACATTTCCAAACATTATATCCCACAATAATGAATAAAAGACTTCCTAATAAAAGGAAGGCTTTTTAGTATGAACATTATGAGTGCCTATTCAAGACTAAGGTTAATTTTGTGCCTTGCACAAGCACTTTGGCTTGCAGATAGAGAGTTTGATTTAGGAATGGGTCACACTCCACAGACATGAAATATCCATCTGTTGTGTGAACAGTCATAGTCTAGAGTGAATGGAATTTCTCAGATCAGAAGAAAGTAACTGAGTATTTTGTGATACCCGATCTCTCCCCCACCTGTGGAAACCTATTGAAGCAGCTCTACTTATAAGGCATTTGTCAGAATGTTAATTGGAAAAATGACTTCATTGTGTGAGTCATACAGTCACCTCTGTGGACCTCATTAGGTATAAATGAGCAGACTGAAGGCCAGAGCAATCATTCTGAGCACAGCCATATGTTGGTGAAGAAGCTCTCTCAGAAATAGGCTCATGGCCAACTTTGGGGACTTAGAAATGACTAGATGGAAGATGGAGGCCTTGGTGGCAGGAAACACACTGGAAACACTGACATATGTAGCACGTTCCCTTTCCCAACAAAGGACCAAAAAAAAATCTTTTAAAATAGTAGATTCACTACCTGGTAGGTTTTTAAATAGCTTGCAGCTTTTGAGTTGGGACAATGATATATTTAGGCGGCTGTAGAGCATGCTTGTGTGTAGCTGTGGGCTTCTTTGCAGGGTACTCCATAGCTCTGGTTTGAAGCCCTTTGGAACACAAAACATTTTGGTGGGAAACTAAGTCATTCCAGCCTGACTTCAAAAATGAGCAAGGACAATCAAAATGAACAATTGGTTGAGTCTGTGATTTTCTGTGAGAATATAAGCTATATTTATGGAGCTGCTTTTTACCTACATTTGAGAATTAGGTAAATCTGGGTGAGAGTTTAGCACAAAATGAAAACAATTCTGTCCCTCTCAGCAGCTAAGAAGTAATCTCCAGCAGCAGAATCAGTACAGAGAGAGTGACATATTCTGCCTTTCATTTAATTTTTTTAACCTGAAAGTTTCTGCTATTAGAATATCCGGACTCAGAAGTGCCAAGAAAAACATTATTGGAAGAAATCTCGTAGTAAGAAATCTTACCACGACAAGTAAATGGAAGGAACATGGGATAGCTATCTTTTTCTTATGTCATCTAAATATAATATAAATTTGCAATGAGGCTTAAGGTGAATTACAAAGCTTGATTAGCAAACAGGGAATTAAGCTCTGTATACTTTTTCATAGGATAACAGTAATTAATATAGTCATTAATATCTATTGAATAACATCCCCAAAACAAAACTATTGAAATACAAGACTTATGTGATTATAGATATGTCTTAGCTTAAATATATCTGTTTGAAGCTACAGATTAAAGTACTTCTGGGAGTGTAAAACTCTTGATAGTCTGACCTTTATGAAATTTATGTCAACTACTCATATATGTCTGAACTACTGAGAAGTGCACATTTTGCTTCCTTTTCTCAGTTGTTGTGCACAGTCCTTTTTCCATCTGACCTCAAAATAAACAAGAATGAAGAAAACATTTTTAAAAACTGACAGCTCACTACAACTAAGCAGAAATGAAACAAGAAGCTTTTAAAAACCAACAAACTACCAAAAAGAAGACTGAAAATCTTGACATTGTCATCATCGCTTGAGAAACTGAATTGTACTCAACTCTACCTTCTCACATAATGAAAGATAAATCTAAGACATGGCCTTGAGGTATCCAGCCCTCCAAAACTCTGCCCACGCAAGTTATGTTCTTCCAACAGGTATATTTTTATTACACTTAGTGTCATAATTGGAAACAGAGATGAACAGCATTTCACAAAAAATGGCCGTAAAATTGTATGCTCCCATAAAAAGCAACCAAGTAACAACCTGTTTGTTGCAAAACAAGAGGATAAAAACTAGGAATTAAAGCACATTGGCCATTGTGAAAGCTCCCACATCGAAGAAATACATGGTCCTTTTCCCATGTACTCACCCAAGAGACAAAAAATATGCCCCTAAAGCACAGAACTTTGTTTGTAACACATGCAGTAAACTGGGTATCTGCATCAAAACACCTAAAATTTAGAGGTGCCTACTATGGATTCATTAATAGATTTGGGATTCACAAGGTCTAGTTCCTAGTCTTTATTTTATTAAAGCTCTGTTCAGAAATTTTAAGCATCTATGAATTTACATATCACTTTTAAGGACATTTCCTATTCCTGTGGTTGGATGTAAATGTAGATACTGCTATGTCACCAATATGACTAATCATTATTACCCAGCTAGGTACATCTTTCTAGTCATATTCATCTTTAAAGAAGTATCACAACCAAATCTTCAAAGCAAAAATTTGCCATCTGAAAATTCTTTCTTCCTTTCTTTGAAGTCCCTTTGCACTTAGAGGTGCTGTCTGTGGAATATAATCTGGCATGCACAGCTGCATTAATTCTGAATGTTTCCAATTCTGAGCTTTTTCTAGAAAGCAAACCAAGGAACAAACAGCATTGAAGTTTATGTGAACCAATTATTCTGTGTCAGCACTACAATATTATGATGGTATAATTCACTTAACCACAGCCTATGCAATCCCTGTGGATAAACAAACTCTTTGTCCTTGGTGTACCCATAAATTCCTTGTTCCTCCTCCCAGTGTCTAACTTCACGTCCATCCTTAAATTATTAACTCCCAGAGCAATGTCTTCTTCTTTGAAAATAATAAAACTATCTGCCAATTGTTAATACCACGTAAAAATTAATTTTTCATAATCACATTAAAGAAAAATATAAATATCTACATGGTAAAATTCTGCTATTATTAATTAAGGACTTTGATTCAAAAACAGTGCTGTCTTTTCTAGAAATTAATATCCATATTTAATTTTAATATTTAACAATTCCTTTTGGTAATCAGCAGAATTCATGGAAAAGAACTTCCTTGATTGTCTACACAAAAATGATTACTGGTATGGATTGTATTTTATTTATTTGCATAAAATGGAACTGTGATTTGAGCATTTTAAAACACAGGTTCACGTACCTTCAATATTTTGTTCAGTTACACTATTTGCCAGTATTTCTTCCAATTACAATAACACATTCCAACTGTCTTTTTATAAAGCCATCTTTCTCATTTATCTTTTTTGTCTGCTTGGCAAGAAATATCCATAATGATGACTCTTTTCCTAACCTTGTATTATCAGACAGGATAAAAAGCAATATCAAACACCTAATTCTCTGAGGTTCGGCTTAGTTATTTGTTCCTCAGCCTGTGTCAGAGATGACAATGCGGAAGGTACTTTTCAGTTTATTGATTAGACTATTGGGAAGTTTGCATTTTTCTGAATCAGCCTCTGCTCAGTGCACTGCCTCTGTGCTTCCAGCTGTCAATGCTTTCAATGCTCCATTCCAGTTTGAACACTCTGTTGTTCAAAACTCGTGAACTAAATTAAAGCTTTCATTCCATGGAGTAATAAGGCTTCCCACAAAGTGGATCAACTGTTAGAGACAAGCCTTTACAAATATTTGGGCAAGTCTTGCACTGCATCAGATACAGAGAACAATACAGATACGCAAGAGTGAACTCTTGTCTCTGATTGGAGGTTTTTTCCAGCCTGATCATTGTTTCTACCAAATTTAAACAAATAAGGAAATGGAATCTAAGAAGCTAGAAAGACACACACCATTGAGAAAATTAAACAGTTCTTCCTGAATTGCTAATTATTTTCATATAACATATGCTATTTTAATTCATTATTAGTTATGGTGTTAAATTAACTGGAAATATATAATTACACTTTAATAACTCTATTGTAAGTGCAAAGTACATCCTTAACTGGGAACTTACAAAAGATGCTTACATAATGCAAAACTGACATAGGTTATAGACTTCTTGTGTATTTCAAGGGTTCGTAACATTTATAAATATCTGCAAATTAGGAATTGATAAAATAAGACTATGATAAATAAAATGTAATTATTTTTCAATGTTTCACAGATCATACTATATGCCAAATAAGGTTCTTCTGCATAACCTTGGCCACATGCTTTCAAGCTTAATAGAGTTAATTTTCCCCACTCAATAACTATTTTGAGTCTGGTAGTGCAACCTGCTTCACTAATGGTGATTTTCTTTCTGGCACACAAATACTACTACCAGTACTGATGTATATTTTTTCTTCTTCTCTGTCTGCCTGCTGCCTACAGAAAAGCCATACAGCACACATGCAAATTAACCTCTGGGAGATAATCCCAGTCCCTCAGTTCACCCATTTTAACATCAGAAAATAAGGAAGTTCAGTACTGAAAGTGCTATAGATCTAGGGCTTAGAGACCATTGCCACAAAACATTTTTCTGCAAGTATTGTTTAACCGTTATTTTGCACTAATTTTTTAGTCAAGTTTAATTACATAATAGTTGTATTTACACATAAATATAGATTTCAAAACTCCAGGAAAACACTTGCTGCACTTAGTAAAAAGTGTTTTGCAACATTCCCTTTCTTTATTTTATTGTTTCCACACTACAGAAGTGCACCAAATCCACATCCATTTCCTTTGCTAGTGTCAGCTGGTGCACATCCAGGCTTGCGGTCGAGGCGGTTTGGTCTCGTTCCCCAACTGGCTGCTAAAACTTGCTCCTTGCAGCTCCTCTCCCCACAGCTCACTGCTTCTCCTGGCTGCTGTGCTCTTCCTGAGAGCTGCAGTGGCGATTCCCAGTTCTGGGCATATCTTCTCAGCCAAGCCAAGCCTGGCCCCGGGTGCAGTGCAGTGGCCCCCATCATCACCCCCGCAAAGGAAGCTGTCCCTATTTCCTTGGCAGAGCAAGGCTTGGCGGGCTCTGTGCTCTGGAGCTGCAGCACGGGGCTGTGGCTGGCCTTATCAGGCTGTGAAATTCCACTGAAACCAAGGGGATTTCTTCTGTTGAGAGGAAAGCATGCAGAAGGGTTGTCAGGACTGGGATCTTACATACTACTCATGAGTGGAAGAAGGAAAATGGAAACCTTTTCAATGAGCCTCTTTGCTTTGTAATATAAAACCATGTAATGAAGGAACATTCACATCATTGTAATTTTCTCATGTTTTATAATTCAGTCATATTTTTCATAGCAGTTTCTCAGATTTATCCATTTCAATTTTTTATGTTATTTCTTTTTTTTTGTCATTGTTGCTGCCTGTTTATTATTGGCATATATTTTTAGTATTTTTCCTTTGGATTTTTTTTTTAATTGACAGGATTTCATCTCTGTTTGTTAAAGAGAACCAGCTGTTTTCTTCAAAGATAATTTTCTGAAGCTGTTGTGCGCCATAATTACACTGCAATTACACAGCAATATCCATAAAAGCAGATGAGGATTCTATGTGTCCTTCTGACTCATTAGAAGTTGCAAAAATGATGGATGCAGTCTTTCCTAGCTTGACTATTGCCCTCTGTTGGCAAACCCAAGTCCTGTCCTATCAAGAAAGAACTAAGGCAAGGAATAACACAACCTTTGAAAGGAGATCAGTTTCAGTTTTGGTCATGGGAACACTGAGATAATGCTGAAGCTGGGACGTATTTTCTAGGGGGCTTTTGTGGAGAACACTTTGAGTGATTTTCTTAATGTTCACAATAAATCAGTGTTATATACATTTTGCACACTTTCTGATAAATTATTTCTTTTCTCATACAGTTAAATTACTCGAGCAATTATTTTCTTTGCAGTTCAGTCTCACATTCATGTAATTTCCTTGCAAACTCCTTCAAAAATTTTATTGTTTTTAAAGATATGGTCAAATTCTATTCAGTTTTGTTTGTTCAGATGTTCTGACATAAATAAGTTAAAAGAAGTCAAAATATGCTCGCATAGCTTTGGAATACCTTAGATCTTCATGTTCTGACTGTGGAGAAGAAAAAAAATCAGACAGCTGCTATTTTAACTCAAATCAAAGCAGACCAAACATGGTTCCTTCTGAATCAACAGACCAAAAATATTTTAATTCTGGAATGAGTTCTCAAATAATTAAGATGACAAAAGAGAGTAATTAGGATGGGGAGGGTGAGATTTGAATGATGAGGTTTTGGGAGGTGTGGGAGGAGAAGGGGTTATTTGGTTATTTTTGCATTAAATATTGAATCAGGTGAGCTATTTAGGTTTTTTTATTCATTTCTGGTTAAGGTTTAGCACGGTCACTTCTAAAGACCCTTCATGCTGAGCCTAAGCTAAGCTAAAGGGTCAGTGGGTTGCTGGCACTGATTTTCAATGGGCTCTTGTGCACTCCTGTCAGAGCAGCCACTGAAGGCGATTTGCACAAGATTGTGGATAGGGCAGAACTACAAAAAACAAATTCATTTCATTAAAATCCTGCAAAGTTTAATGAGAGCTGAAAATCAGGAGAGACCTATCAGCACATGGTTTCTCCTGGCTCTGCTAGATCCTGATACAGTTTCAAAACATTTACTTTGGTAAGGGCAATAGGGAGTATTCTGGTTCTATAGTCAACTGCTCCACTAAAGCATAGAAGGCAATTATTAGTCCTCTAGTGACTTTCAGCAAACAGACCATGTTTAAACAGCAGAGTTAAACAAAACTCAGTTTAGAGAGTCTATTCTGGAAAAAAAATGGCAGTGGGAAATGAACAGGTTTTATTTTCAGTTGTCTTTCTAGCTGTCATATCGTCAATAATATATATCTCAACTTGCAAAATTTTTAGATGCTTAGAATTCAAGTGTTTCCTTTAATGCCAGACAAGGACAAGATTTTGTTAAGGCTAACACAATAACAGGAATAAATTTTCTAATGTTCACATTTTTTCAGTACTGATAGCTAAGGCAACTTGAGTAAAGCTTCATAGGTCAGTGACTTCTTATTTAGCATCACCAACTTGACCGAAAATTATTTTATATTGTCTTTTCCCTCTCTTTTCAGCTACAATTCATTAATATGCCCTAGATTTTTTCTCCATGAAATTAGACTTGTACACCAAGACATTGTGAATGTGATAAAAACCTACCAGAGAAAACAGAAATATGCAAAGGCACCGTTTGTAAAATGAGGAACTAGCTGTCTGTCCACTGCAAATGCACTATCAGTTTTGAGTTTCTGTGTAGGACAGTAGTTCTTTCAATAAATAAGACAATTGCATAATTGCAAGACTTCCAGCTTTCTCTCCATCCAGTGATTGCTGACTGAACTGTGTTGATTAGCTTTCAGTACAAGGCTTGACAGTGGCTCTGCAATCATTCCACACAGGTCATACCAAGCAGTATTTTAATGTGTTACAAGAAATACCTGCTGAAGTGTAACGTTAAAGTCACAGCTTTAATTCTGCTGGTTTGTAGAAGACACCACTTGATGCCAAGCATATATTTTCCACAGTTCCTTTGTATTTTTCTTCCACTACCACTTTTCATTCAGGATTTAGGGAGTTTTTTTAAACTCAATTATTTACAGCAATAAGACAAAAATCCCCACCACAACTATCCCTGTCTTGTTAAATTGTGAAACAGTATATTTAGCGGTTCTGTCAAATCTCTAGTAGTGAAAGTCAGCTCTTTCTCAGCTTGGTTTATAGATTTTGCTACTATATATACTTAAAATATCAATAGATAGGAAATTAGAATTCAGCTGCCAAATAAAAAATTTTAAATATTGCAAAGACCACAAGCACAAAACCCACAAAAAAAAAGTATTTTTGCATATATAACTTAGACAAAATATGCAGCAGTTAAAGCTCGTACTTTTCACTTTTCTCCATGTGTACAGAACCTCTACATTTTTTGAGGCATAAAATTCTGATATTGAGATTGTGACTGCATGAACTGCATAGAATTAAAATATTATTTTTATCTATCTAGATTCATTAAAATGTAGCTAGGAAGAGGTTGATCCTAAAGCCCAATTAATCATCAGTGTCTGAAAATTATTATGTTATAGTTCAATACACTCATTAAAAAAAATATTCTGAACTGTGTTTACTGGCTTCTGAATTTTCCTAAATGCTCACTTTATATGTGTTGTCAAATCAAAGACTGCGTAGGTCTCACTGCAGGAAATATAAGAAAAATTGACTGGGTGATAAATATTCTGGTTACTGCATGCAGGAATTGCAAAGATGTTTGCTTTAGGCATATCAGGACATACTGTCCTGCTGTAAATATAATGGTTATCAGGGAGTGAAAATTTAGGCTCACTGCCACAGTGGGAGACAGCTTTTTTTTCCTCCTTTGGTGGTTTTTCTGAGATTAATAGACAAGCAGTGCAATATTTCTGAAAAAACCCCTTTCAGAAGATTGTTTTAGTGAACTTGGCAATGGCACTTTCAGAGGTACAACAATGATTGCCATTCAATAGTTCAAGCTATTCTGTTTTAAATATTTCACATCTCTCTTTGAAAGCATATAACTCATATCATATCTTTTATTAAACTCTGCTGTCAGGTTATTCTTGGTTTATTTTTGAACTTTCATGCTGGTGTTATGTACTCAATGGTGCAATATGTATGTACAGTACATTTCTCACAAATACTATTAGCTTCATTATTTGTGATTTAGGATTAAGATTTGTCTTTCAAATCCACAGTTTCTGTCAACTGCAATCATTTTCTGCTTGCCTTTACACATAAGATCAATGCTCTTAGAGTTCAGGTTTCTGTGACTGTCATCCTGAAGTTGATGGTATTTCTGGTTCTTTATTGCCTTCTGACATATCAGTACACTTAAGTACAATTTTTCTCCAGTGCCTGAGGCTGAGTTGAATGAAGTGGCCCTTCAGTCGCATTCTGTCATCTGTGTGTTGACCACGACCTTCATGGTTTATTTATGATTAGGAGGTTATGTCTTTCCTTACTCTAGCAATGGTATTTTAGCAAAGTTCTTCATCAATTTCTTAAGTTCTTCAAATACCTTGCAATTTTGCAGGCTTGCTCTCTGCAATATTCTTCAATAAATAATGGGAAGCTAGCCTGCACTTTTAGAGAAACTTTCCTATATATATTTCCAGTGCCAGCTTAGATTGTCTCTTACATTGTCAGTTGTCCTGCAGAGCTGGACAAATAATGAATGACCTTTGCCATCTCTGGATTGTACCACTGTGAGTTGTTAGATGACATTTTAATGAGAACTAATGATCTGGTAAGGAATCTGCTTGATTATGTATCATCTACCTGGGAGTGAATGTGTCTGGTAGACACTGAAAAGGATTAAACATGAACAGTTTATGGCAGGATGAGACTTTTATGAGCTTTGATATCAACAGTTGATAAAATATGAACTAGGCATCATTAGTGCTTCAGACTATGTGTAGTGTAATTGCATTTGGAATTTCAGTTGGGATTATTGCTACTGTTTAAACTTACACATAAATTGAGAAATCATACTTCCTTGTGCAAAGCCCCTCAGTGAAATTAATGACATTTTGCATGTCAGTAAACACCAGAAGATGATCTTAATTTCTACCTTCTTAATCAGAACAGTTCTACCAATACCAAAGAAAAAAGGATGTAAATCTTGCATCAATAAACTTTAGGTAGATTTACCAAAACTACCACCTAGCTGAAAATTATTTGTTTGCACAAATAAATCAGTATCTTCTCACATGTACATTTTCACAAGAGACATATGGATTAGGAAGAAAATCAATTAAAAATTCCATGTTGCCGTACTAGAAATGGTGATTTCCTCCTACATAATGTTTATATTGTTTATAAATCTGGTGGATCATGTCTTTCTTAAAATTACCTAAACTTTCTTA
This sequence comes from Pyrgilauda ruficollis, assembly GCF_017590135.1. Lineage (NCBI taxonomy): Eukaryota > Metazoa > Chordata > Aves > Passeriformes > Passeridae > Pyrgilauda > Pyrgilauda ruficollis. Next base: position 6,661,064 of record NW_024519206.1, on the reverse strand, counting down.
AATTTCACTGCCCTTAGGCAGCTAACACTAGTGCCAAGATATTCACCTAGGCATTTTTCAAGTGCAGGAGTTTGTTGTCCCAATATCCTTTATGCCATGCTTCTTGTGAATACTCTGCATTTCCTTCAGACCCTTCACCAGCATTGCTGCCCTTCTCTGGGCATATTTGAGCATCTCAACATCCTTCCTAAATTGAGGAGTCCAGAAGTGGATGCAGTACTCAAGGTGCAGCCGAACCAGGGCTGAGTATGTGCTGCAGAGGTGCTGCTCATAGTTTCAAATACTTTCCTGCAGACTTTAGCACATATTTTGGTATTATGTAAGAACTAGCATTCGTAATCATAAAGCAAACACTTTTGAGCCATTTTCAGAAGAGAAGGCTTCTTTAAGGCAAGTGTACATATTGGGATCCTTGTCTAGCCTTTAACTTATCAAAGCATATAAATCCATGATTTTACTCTAATATAGAAAGTACTACTAAATGACATTAAGCACTTTGTTAAAGAAAATAGGTATGGCCACATTTTTTAATTAAGCTAGAAAAATGAAAGTTGCAAATGAAAATGCCATGTAGAAGAAACACACCATCACCCCCATTGTCAGTTTTGGAAAGAATATTTGCACTGTTTTTTTGTTGCAAATTATCTTCATCTCTTTTTCCTCCTTTTTCCTCTTCTACAACTCACCAGTAAGCAGAAGTATTACTTCCACTTTCTGTATATGAATACAGTTTTCTGAGCATGAAGGGCATGAGTTTTTTTGAGAATCAACTTCCTCACAATGTAGGTGGTCTTACAAGAATCTCAGACACACAAATGTTTACCCCAGCTCATAGGTTTTACACTACATCTGAATAAACTCATCACTGGTCAACTGTCTGGAATCAGTATTAAGAAAGATCTCATCTATTTGATGGATGTGATTAGTAATTCTGACTTAATCTCTTGGATTGTACACACTGAAGATACAAAAAACCAAACCAAACAACCCAACAAAAGTGCAGAATCAGTTGATCTTGACACATTAGTCACAGACAAATGGAAATGGCAGAACACAAGCCCCATAATGAGTGTCATAGTCCAAAGTACAAAATCACAGCTAATTTGTAAAACTGTTAACACACATAACATTTACCCTTCTATTTAAAAATCTGCATTATTCAAAAGGTTTAAGGGTAAAGAAGCCAATAATACTTGATGATTCATTAGTTTGAGAGGCATACATGCTCTTGGTAAGACAATTAAGGCTTTGGTCACAAATCCTTTGGTTTTATTGATTTGGCAGAAATCATAACCCTGGCTCATTTTATACTTAACATTGAAGAGCTCTGAACAAGGGGAAGATAGGTTAAGCAATTATTCTGTGATATTTGCATTGAACTGATCCTGCAGTTTAAAAACACCAATCATTGACCAAATGCTGTATTATGATGTAATGTGGCTACAGCAAGAGCCATTCATCCTGCACAAAAGGCAAATAGAAGGCTTCTGTATTAGTATACTGAAAATTTGATAGGATAAAATGTCAAATAATTTTTTGCAAGCTCCTCAGAGAAAAGCCTTAAATGTATAGATACTCTGGTATATTATCTATCTAAATAGTACCCTTTCATAGATGGAACTGCTAGTTACAGAGGGTGCAGCTTTCTTTCTAACGCCATTTCAAATATACTGTTGAAATCTGCCTTGCAATCAGTAGATTTTCCTTACAAAAGAGTTCTATATTTTAACTTCTTTAAGCCCTCTGCTCTGTTTTGGATACATGAAAACCTTTTATTGGAGATGTTCCACCCAGAAGTGAGAGATTTCAGAACCATCATGGACAGTTGTCCATAAGCATCAGCTCAAAGTCCAACAGATGTCAAAAAGAAAAACCAACAATAAAATGCTGGGCATCATCAAGAATATAGCTGAGAATGAAGATAAAATATAATGCTGTCACTATCAACTGCATGCAGCACTCTCCATATCTGCAGGACATAGCAGAGTCAGAAAAAGCAAGAGAAGAACAAAAAAAATTACTAAGGCCATGGTGCAGCTGTCTTGAAAGAGAGACAGAATAACTACCTAGACACAGGGTTACCTGCTGAAATTCGTTTCAACTTGGATTAAAACAAGGAAATTCTTCTTTATGCAAAGGGCACTGACTGTGTGACTTCCTGCCGAAGACAGAGTTGGAGGAAACAACCTGTTCAAGAAGAGATTAAACAAAACAATGGACAGCCATATCCAAAAGCAGATACTGAGGGAGATAAGTGGGGATACACCCTCTGTTATCCTTCATCTGTTAATTGTGGATGTTAGGGCGGGAAACCACAGTTAATGACCAGGCTGAGGCCCTCTATGGCAAGTGCTAGACAGGGAGCAAGATGAACTTGCAGATGAGATCTGTTCAAAAAACATGATTCTTTAAGCTGTTTTACAAGTAAGGCAGTGAACATGTTACTGCCATGAATAGTCTTTCTAATGACGGAAATTTTATATGTGTGTGTGTGTGTATATATATATTTGTGTTTTCTGTTCAAAAATTATATATACATTTCAGGAGTAAAGAGGTGTTTAAGCCATGCATAAGCAGACTTTGAAGATGTTTTGGGGTTTTTCCTACCATTAAAATGACAAATATATTAATGAATAGTGAAATATATATAAAAATACATAGCAAAAAATCTAATGTATCATCTTTGTCAAGTTATATTGTCCTTTAATATTGATTTTCCATCTTTTATGTTCACAATATGTGAGATATGACTGTCAATCTAATATGCTTAAAAAACCCATCATGGAATATTTCAGGAAGTTTTCCTGAAATTCATAATTTCAATATTTTCTCTAGAAGCCTACTTTTAAAGGTTATGTTCAGAGCACCAAAAATAGTGTTGTCAAATCAAAAAAATCTGAATGTTTTAAGTTAATTTTAAATGTTTTTAAACAATCCAAACTATTTTTATTTGTAGAAAATATTTGGATAAAAGCAGAAAACAATAGCCAGGGCACAGATGCTGCTCAAAACCAGTAAACATTATCACTGTATCCCCCAATTTATTTGTCATGGATTATGAAACTAGTTCTAAACTTCTTACTTATATTAAAAGAGTTCTGAATAAAAGAAACTGGCAATGTTCAAAATATTTCTCATTAGAGGTAGGACCTTCTTAATTTTACATCACAACAAAAAATACTCCTCACACAAGTTAGGATCTTTACTAACTGAATAACTAAATTTCCATTTTACCTAAAACTTTCTATACTATTCAGCTCCAACATTTTAAAACAGCAACATATGGTAAGCAGCTTGTCAGAAAAAGGGGGATACTGAAAAATTTATAACATAAAATTTAAAGAAAAAGACTTCTCTTGTCTACTTTTCTGTAATGTCATTATGAATCTATCTCAATTTGAGCTTATTTAATTTCTGCTGCAGGATGCTTGAATCCTTTGATGCCCTCAAATAATCCTAGTTTGTGAGACTAGCTGGAACCCTTACAAAAATGCCCACAGAAAGAGTCTTGACTTAGTAATTACCCTAATGTTTGATGTGTTGGCATCTCATGAGATGTCACAGTGATGAGTAATAGGTTCACACTAACCCACAGCTTCATTCATGTTCTGCAAGAAAATATGAAACTGTGTGCTTGTAAGGTTCACAGAAAACAATAATTTTTGAAGACTGGATCATGCCCACTACCACAGAAATTATATCAAGTTTAGACATTTTTTAGAGAAGCAATTAAAAATGAAATATTAGAGGGACTGGCAGTATTTTAATCATAGCACTAATCAAGTTGAGTATTGTGTTAGGGTTTCACTCACAATCAAGTTTTCTTCTAAAAACACATCTTACAGAAACAGTTTCACAGTCATCAGCTGATGTGTGACAAGCTGGGGAGCAATTGGGAAATGTGCCTGCAGCTGAAAGCATTGGTCTTCATAGCTGATGGTACTTTGGGGTTTATTTTTCCTATGCTGCAGAAGGAGGAAGCCACAACCATTCTGAGCTTTCCCATACATACATAAAGCATTTGCAAACAGCCTGAAATCCCAGCTTTTCCACTCATCAAGTCTAAATCACTTAGACCACTGAGACCACTTAGAATCAAGAGCCTCTCCATCTTCTGATAGAGATCTGCATAACAAAGTTTTCTGGTGATGGCACTCAGGCCACTACTGGTCTTTCAATTGTTACACGAAACATGAAATCACTTGGCTGGAGAACAGGTTATCCTCTAGGCCTCATACACATAATAACAGGTGCAACAGAGAGTCTCAGAATGGCCATCAGTCAATATACCCCGCTTTAGGAATCCACAAACACAGGTTCACAAGTTAGACTTGGTCACTGCAAGAACTTGTTATATTTATGTACATGTTGTTCCCATTGACAGCTAATTAATAGCTGTCAGAAAGACAGAAGCTTGTAATATCAACAAAATTTTCCAGATACAATTTTTAAAAACTTTTTCTGGCTTTTGAAGCCAGCTCTAAACACCCTACTATAAGAAGAGATATGTAAAATGCAAAAAGCACGTCTGGTATAATTTACAACAAGAATAACACAGAATTATTTGACAAAATCAGGAAAAAGCATTAGGTAAATAGAAAAAATATATCAAGGTAAGCAGGTAGTATGCACACAAAAGGCATTTGAGGAGTTACTTTTAATAAAGGGGGTTGTGTGCACTTTGGAGGAAGCAGTACCACTCATTAAAACGTACACTTTAGGTTAGTCTTCTCTTAGGAGTTAATAGGGAATTAATCATCTGTACACCAGGGGAGAGTGGTTTGATCAATACTGAAACTATAACCTTCACTGAGGCAACATATCTAATAAGTACATCTTGAATAAAATTCCTTCATGCACTGACTCATTTTTCTTAAAACATGAAACCAATAAGCATTAGAATCCGTTTGGAGTGAGGGTGATCTCAGCAACACTTCTGACTGGTCTAACCAAAGTGTACCCATCTATACATCCACAGATAGGCAATAAGCACATCTAATACATTATTAACACAGTGTAAAAATAATAATGGATCAAGAATTAAACTTTCATGAGCAATATGAGGTTCTGGTGTTGTGGCTATAAAAGAAAAAACAAACCCAAACCCCATATTTATCTAAATTAACACAGAAAGTTAGAGATTTCCTTCTCAACCAAATAACTAGAGTGAAAAAATCTCTATACAATTTGAAGCTTTTCACTGTGAGAGTAAATGTGGTAGAGTGCTGAACTGATTTTTACAGAATTATACTAATTTAAGTATTCCAAGAGAAGTATTAGATCTAAAAAGTACAATATAAGCTCTAAGGTTTATTTTGATTCATTCTACCTTTTGCATTTCTTCTTTGATTTTTTATGGCTGTACAGGGTGCCAAGTTGGAGTAAAAGACTGACAGGAAAAAACATGCTATATTTAGTATATTCAGATAAATTTTACAAATGCAAAGGTAAGTTATTCCCCAATTTATCTATCCAGTAGTCAGAGGATTTAACCTATTGATTTACTTACTGTGGGGCCTGCAACTTGCTCTAATAAACTAATAAACTCTAATAAACCTTCTGATGCACCTCTTATGTAATGAGCAGCAAAAAAGAGAGAAGTTTAAAGGCTGAAAGTTAGATGTTTGCAAATCAGATACACAATAAATCTGTGAGATTTTTAAGCAACTCCCCTACTTTCACACCTTTGCAAAATTATTTCAGCTAATGCATATTGCTTTGGTGGGACTGATGTAGTGCAGGCAGCTGATGTGCTCTGCATTTTTTAAAGGAATAAGTAGAGGAACAGAGATAACCAAGAAGTAAAGCTTCTCCCAATTCAAGAGAAGCATCTCCTTGTTTTATTGTACCAATGATGCAATTTAGAAATACTGCTTTTGGTACATTTAATGAAAAAGCTCACTACTTTTATCAGACCTCTGGCACTAACCACCAGCCAACTATTTCCAAGTGCTTACCAAGAAAACCACTTCTGGGAATAATGACTTTGGCACAACTGTGGCTCTTGCTTCTGTCTGATCACCCTGTGTCTTGTGTAAGGACAGCTGAAGTGCTCTTTTGACAGCAAAACAGCAGATATTGAGGCCAGTGTCTTAAATCAAGCAATGAAAATGTTAGTTGAACTGAATTATAAATTGTGGTCATTTATCTGCTTCTATGTCAACAGCTAAGATAAGGCAGGAAAATAGTGTAGAATGGACAACCAATGAAAGGAATCACTGACTTTTGGAAAAAAAAAAAACAAAAAACAAAAAAACAAACAAACAAACAAAAAAAAACCACCAAAAAATCACATCTGCTTTTTGGGAATGGAGACAAAGACTTTGCCCTCACACCACCTCAGGCAACTCAAATTTACTATAAAGACCTATTTTTTACTATAAAAGTTTTATGTCAGAAAAAAAAATATCTGGAGAATGTGCGAGGAAGAGGGAAAAAAGCACTATTGTGGTTTAATGAAGATATACTTTTGCCAAAGTATAATGGGTAAAAGTGGACTTGAAATCTAAATTGCTGAGTCACAGTTTACCATTTCAGAGAAACACATGCATAAGAACCATATTACTTCAATGTCTTATTTTACTGAAATTTTTATTACTGGATTTTCAAATGATCTCTGTGGTAGTGCTGTTTGGGAAAGCAGTGAACAGGGATCTTAAAAAGACACAGTATATGTAAAAACCAAGATGACTACTGCAAGCACCTAAACAGAACTCCTTGGGTGGGTGATTTGTTCTTATGAGACAAATGCCACTAGGCAATATGTGCTCCAGTTCTTCAAACATTTATATTCATCCCTTTGCAGTAGTTCTCAAATGTCCCGTTGACCCAAACTGGTTTCTTTAACTCACTCTTCAGAAGGAGCAGGGCTCAGTGCACAGGTGGGAGATGCCCAGACAGCAGGGACATCTTCTCCTACATCAAGTTTCTGAGAGTCCTGTTCAACTTGACCTTGGATGTTTCCAGGCATGGGGCATCTAACACCTGGGAAATATGTTCCAGTATTTTGCCTCCTTCATTGCAAAAAAAGAAAAAAAAATTCCTTATAACTAATCTAAATCCTATGACTTTGTTAGAGGATAGGCAAAGGGGGCACTCTCACTGGTTCTTTCAGGTAAGCAGACAAATGCCCAGGCTCACAGGCCTGGGAAAAGGAGAGCTTTCTACAATGAGGAAGACAGCTGAAGTGAGCCATGTTAATCTATAATGTAATTAAGAAAAGCAGAAAGTAAAAAAATTAAATGGAGGGGAAAAAATAAACGGTGGCCAAAATTAATTTGTTTTTAAATATTTGAGCTGAAACTAGTAATAAAGTAGAAAACTAAATGTCAAAAGATTATTATCCTGACAGTGCCTCATCTAGTAAGGTTTTCAAGCCCATGATTAGCTTCAGTACCTTGTGCTGTGAAGAGCTTGGCTTGCAAGTTGCAAGGTTAATAAGTGCAGAAGGAGATGTAATGCCCTAACTGCTCCTGTTTCCTCAGCAAACAGATGATATAGAGTAATTATCATTCACTGATAACTGAGTGTCTCTCTTTTTAGATCTTGTATTCTCCATAAACTGATTTTGTACTTAGAATAGAATTTTCAAGAAATCAGTCTGTCAACATAATATGGTCTTGTTATTGCAATACTTTAGCCTGTAAACAACTTCTCTACTTTTCCCCTATTTTAGATTGACTGAATTATGTACATAATGTCACATTTATTATTAACAGTAAGCTATTTATCCAGGGACTTAACCTCTGTTGGAAAGCTACAGACACTTAAAATTTAAAATCACTTTTAGAAAGCCACAGAAACTCCCATGTCTTCTAAAAGTGGGACTGAAGTAATTTATCAGCTGTAATACAATGAAAGCAAGAAAAAAAAAAAAACCACCAAAAAATCACCTGTAAGTCATTATTTCAGTATTTACTGAATAGGTTCAATTTAGTACTTAAAAATAGAAAATCCTGATATCTGGGGATTGAATTTCATTTTGGCCTTATCAAGGGCATATCAGAAGCCAGAAGTCACTCAGAAGTTGGAAGAAAGCAACAGAGCAGAGGATGAAGATTTTCAATAACTGCCAGCAGCATGTGCACTACAGGAGAGATCAGGGTCCTGACCAAGTGTTCACTGTATATTCAATTCTCAGCAGTTTTGAGAATACTTAGACCACGTTTCTCTCCTCCACTTGAGGAATGAACTAAATACCCTCTAGTCCTTAGAAGGGTAATAGTGTGGAAAAATGTATTCATTTACACTCAAAAAGTGTACTTTTTCTTTATTTTTCTCATCCACAAGCTGAAAACCTTCTATTTCTTTCAACTGCTTTTTTAAACCTTTGAAGCTTAGCAAAGAGACCAATGCACTTAAGAAAAACACTAAAATGTTGAATCTGCTGTTTCAGAGGGCCATTTTGATTCAGATTAGAATGTCTTTAAATGCAAGTTCAAAACCTGCGGAAAATTAGTCAACATTATGTACCAGCAGAAAGCAGTTGGAGACCCCTCATTCCCAGCATCACAACCTTCTTAATTTATTTCAATCATGATATTTAATAAGACATCTCAAGATATCTGTTTGAAACTTGCCCTCCTCATTTTGCAAAATCTGTATGCCTGAACACATAGAAGCCATGCATTAAACACAATCAAAAGTCCATTCCAAAGATGTATGCTTTCACCAAGAAAATGTAAGGGTAGAATAAAAGCCCACCCCCCATCCCCTTCAAATCTCCCCTTAATAAAGGGCTAGCATTAAATCTCAGTTTACACTTGGATCTGAACGTTCCTAAACAGTGCAGTTCCACACAACTTAAAGAGTTATTTAGAACACAGTCTGGTTACAGACCTTGAAGTAAAACAACCTCCTTTGCTCACAGAGATTTAACCCTGTGTGTGCCAGCTATTCCACCCTCTGACAGCCTATGAGCCAGCTTGTTCACCTTGTAGGTGTTCACCATTCTTCCTTCCTTCCTTCACTGTGCTAGTGTGAAGAATGAAAGGAGTAGTGATACCCAACACTGATTTATGGGAGATAACTTTTGTGCCTTTTATCCAGTGACAAGATGATGTGAAAGACTAAAATATAACTTTGGCAATGGGCTCAATGCTTCTTTAAGCCAAATTTCCTGACTTCTGGGTTACAGAAGCAGATATATTTTTACTCCATTCCTGTGGCCTAATACATCAATCATTGATTATCTTCTGCAGAGAAGGGACCTGAGCATACGATCTAATCTCTAGCATTTTCTCTAAAAAAAGAATGGCATCAATGTGTTACCAATTTCTGATTAAAAGAAAGGTAGGAGATTTACTTCACTACTTTATTTTCAAGAGCAAAGCACAGGTACTCCCTTTCAAGGAAAGGTTTCTGATGCTTTTAGTCCTTAGTTACCATTGCCTTAGAAAGGCAGAATTTGACATGCAACACTGTCAAATTGCCATACAACTTTAATCTTAATACCCCCCTACCTGTGCCTCTACTGAACCCCCCTCCCCGCCTCCAAACACATGGGGCCCAGACACAAATTCCTTATTCTTAGGGCCAGGTGGCATTGCTGTAGCTAGTGCAGCTCATGTCAGGGATAAACAGACACGTTTATGCATAAGACTTCCGAAAAGGTTGCACTGGCTCACCTTTGTTCAGTTCACCCATCTTGAGTCAGCTCTGTCCAGGCTTACAGGTGATCCTTCCAGAATCACATAAATCCTGAGATTAAGAAGTAGTAATTTATGTCTTTGTCCATTATTACTGCACTGTTTTACAGTATAAAAATCAGAGCCTGGCTTTATTAGATTCTCTCCTTTGCCTCTCATCCCTCTTTCAGAGTGGGAGTGAGAAAGTGAAAGACAGTAATTTAAAAAAAACCAAACCCTAGAAATCAAAAGCATAACATTTCCCACTGTTAACTTCATGAATTTAGATTTTGCCAAGCAGAAAAATACATACTGAACCACAGCCAACATCTATAATCTTAACTCTTGTTCTAACTTAATTTTGCTTTAAGGTTCTAACTGCAGGTGTTCAGGGTTTTTTTTCCCCTCAGCAGTTTAAGACTGCATGCTTGTTGCATCAGACCAACTTTGCTGAGCAACTGAGTTCCATTACACACATACACAAAAGTACAGTATCACCCCATAAAACACTTCCAGGCTTCATCATCTGAGTAAAGATATGACAAGGCTGTTTATCAGTAGGTAATAAGACAGATAATTTAACTGTACAAGCTCTAATTGGTCTAATTCACTAACTGACCTCTCACCACTTGATTCACTAGTACAATTGAGCTCTGATAAAGCCTTTAATTGTAAATTGCACACAGCTGTGAGCTGCTTCTCACGCTGGCACAAAAACACTATCATCGACTGTTTCATCTCTGCGACCTGCTAATTTGGAGCATATGTAACTGTTTTTAATGCTGAAGGCTTGACATACCACAAACAGCAGATGTTGCAGCTGCCCCTGAGACGCTTTATTTAATTCAATTACGTCTTTTGGAGATATGTAAAAAAGCTAGGCGAGATGAGAGAGGGCAGGAGAATGTTAAAAATGGAGCCCCTGGTTGAGGCCCAGGTGGCTCGATAGGCAAATGATTGGGTGAATGTCTAAATGATCTTTTTAATTGAGTAGACTGACGGCTAATCAGGGTCATGAAGTGTTATCACACTGATGAGCTGAGTGGAGCCCTGGGCTGCTCTGCAATTAATGCTGCTTTTGTGAAAGGAGAAAAAAGGAAGATAATGTATACCATCTGGCAATTGTTTATGATAAAAGCAGCAGTTTGCTACAAATTCAAGTTAAATGCTATTCATAACATTATTTCTTCTGCTGCTGTGGAGGGCAAGGACATAGAGCCCAGGCCTTTGTCTGACTTTCTCATTCTCTTTCAACAAGCAAAACATTCATTTGCTTCCACGTGTGTTATTATTAATTACTTGCCTGCTTGCTAATGTATGGCCCAAATGATGCTCTCTTTGAAATGCCATGAATAAGTCCAGCAATCTAGATTTTGGATGCTTCATGCCAAAGCATCCAATGAGATAAAAAAGAAGCTAAGGTCTCAACTTGTAGCTAAAAGCCAGAGAAAACAAGTTAGTTGTTTTGTCAGTAGTGGGGTGGGTACTCATCCCCCTGCCCCCTTCCCCTGCCCTATTTCATTTTAAGGAGATTGAATCTTTGAAAAACAGACTTAAAGGCTCAGAAAAGAAAGTATGGTTTTGATACAGAGGGGGAAACTGAACTTGATGAATGTCTATGTGAAGGAGTTTCACTAGGCCTAAGAAGGTTTGGCTTTGCAAAAGAAAAAAAACAGTTCACCAGCAAGTCAGGGGTGTTTTGGGGACTTGGCTTTCTAGCAAAGTAAGAAGTAGACAGGTACTGGTGACAGCATAACACTGAGCTAAAAGCTCATCCCTGTAAGTAGAATATTATTCTACTACTAGGTAGAAGGACATGACAAGTGGGAAAAAAATAATCCAGCCAATTTTTCTTAGGTTTTAAACCAGCTGGGAGCTGAAAATAACCCTGCTAGGGCCCTCCTTAAAGAGGACAACCAGCAGTCAAGTTAGGGAAAATTTAACAATATATAGTGTCACTTCTGACAAGAAGACAAAGCCTTGGCTTAAAACTTAGATATTAAGAGCTTATTTATTGCTTACAGATTAGTTCTGAAAATCAGGTCGTTCCAATTCCTGGCTGTGTCACAAATATATTGCACATCCTTAAGAGAGTCCCTTCACTTGTATGTGCTTTGTCTGACAGAGAGTCTAACCTAATATTTTTTTAAACCAGCACTCAAGTCAAAGTTGACCAAAATTAACAAATATCTGTTTTAACTCCTCCTCAAAACTTAAAAGGTTAGAAACAGAGACTGTCCCTCTGCCAGAAAAGTTGGATAGAACTGGACTTTTTAAAGTTTCTTTAATTCTTGGGGTGCTGGAAGCACATTTGTATATCAGTTCTATTATTGTGTTTTATACCTTTTTACCTTATGACTGGATTTAAGCATCACATATATCTTTAAAGCAAGGTATTCCTGAACTCTAGTAAAAGGAGGAATAGGCTCAAAAGCAAAGCACCAGCCTCAAGCTTAGATCTTAGAAGTTTTTGTCTTAACCTCTTGTTCGTTTTTCAGTTCTGTGGACTACAGATGAATACACCAGTTATTACCTGTGATCACTTGTTATTTCTGTCCCTACTAACCACTGTGTACTGAAGATGAATTATCAGTAATGTTTACAGAGACCATCTGTTTGCAACCTGGAGAAGAGAAGGATATGCTGCTTTAAGGATTTCACTCAGCAATTCTCATGCTTAAACCATGCTTTGAGTCAAACTTCTAGCTATGATTAACAGACCCATGCTATATATATACACTGCAAACTCCTTAGCAATTCCTACCTTCTCCCTACTCTTCCAGGTACTGCAACATTCAGAAGTGCCTGGGAGACTGTTTTTCTTCCAAGGGAAGTTTTACAGGATTCTTTAAGTTTTCTTGCTCTAAACCAGGAGACAAGCAACAACAAACAAAATGCAACAAAATAAACAAAAAAAACCCAGTAAGAATTCGGAAGGGAAGGGAAGGGAATCAACAGGAACACATAGTCTGCAGGAGGACTTTGTCTGAAGAAGCTGGGAGATGCTCAGCTATAGCTGATCTGGCTGATGTGGTGCACAGGACACGACCCCAAAGCAGTGTAGGCAGGAAGGAGCAGCACTGCTGGTACCACAGGGCAGTCCCCAGCACAGGTGAACCATGTTGGTCCAGCAGCAGGCTGACACGGCCATACTGCATTGAGATTCTGCTTAGTCCATGCTGCTTTCCAGGCTGGCAGTGTTATGCTCCACTCTACATATAGATATGCAAAAGACGTCCCTGAGCCATCCATTTAACTCTGAATTATGAATACAAGTTGAAATGGTTCTACAATACCTCATGAAATAAAGGCGCATCAAATGCTCATCTGTCCCCAGGCTCAGCTCATGGATTTAAATACCCTAGATGAATAGTGGGTCAGTTCTTCTATTGCTGATCAGAAATCCTTGCCTTATTAAAACAGGTACATAGCATATTGGAAAAAATGTTTCCATTTCAAGGAACAAGTGTATTCTGAGAAAAACATTCTTAAGAAATTTCCCAACTGTATCTCTTCAACAACAGCTGTTCACCAGGCTACTGTTCCATCATGGTAGTGAGAGATGCAAAAGGGTTTTTTTACTGAACAATTGAAGTAGACTATTACCCTACTTCATGTTTTAATAAGGGCAGAAAAACAAAATACTAGGGAGGAATGCTATGATAAGAGTACCTTGTGAGTTGTGTTGGGAAGAAGTGCCTGCTGAGGGTGTTTTGAGAGTGCAGGAAGTTATCAGATATGGTAGCAGGCAGCTGCTCTTGTTAAGACTATGGAGTTAGTCAGAACTGTTGCTACTAACACCATGCTTAAGAAGACAGCTTAAAATAATACTCAAGATAGTCTTTGTGGCATTTTGAAATCATGGCATTAAGCTCTGAATTATGGATGAATGCTGCTTTATTTTATTTTAATAAAGGTATCCTGCTTTTTCTCTCAGACTAGTATTAGACACAATAAAAAAGAAACATTCTTTCCAAGATTTAATATGCTATTTGAGTTCTCTTCTGTGATCAGAGTTTCCTATTCTCTTTCTGATTTTTTAGCTACAAATTAATGTAAAATCTTCACACATAAAAGAGAATTTGCAGTGACACTTCTACTGATTTCTGGAAGAGTTTAGGACTCCTGTATTTTATGTACTTATAATGAGACAGCATATGAATTCTATTGTTTTAATTTCATTATGGTGTGACAGAATTTTTTTATTCAGAATTACTGGGACTACATGAACAGCTGAACTTTCATTTTGATGACTGGACCTAAAAACAGTATCATTTTTAGTGAACTAGGTAATTTGTTTCGGCTCAAAAAAAAAAGAAAGAAAACATAAAGTAACTCTATGTTGGCAGTCTGAGAAGTCCTTTGGAAGTGTAAACCTGAATTAAAGGCCTGAATCCAGGAATATTTGAATACTTGGTAGGACTTTTCCAACAGAAGAGTTTAAGGGAGAACTATCTAAAAATATATTCTCCCAAATATTTGGTTCACAGTCTTATCTCCATGCAAATAAAGAGAAGGAAGAAATCCTCCTTCCTTTGTCTCAGCTCTGTGACAAATATTTGGACTATTGGACCCTAAAAACTTTTACCATTAAAAAAAAAAAAAAGTACTTCCTCTTACTAGGAACAGTATGACATTTTTATCTTACAAGTGAGCTTAACGTGTTTTCTGCCATATAAACTCACCTTTTCCATGCTACAAGTCTGTCTGTTGGAGAGGAGTGCAGAAATTTCTGGGCAATTGAATCACTATGCATTTTAGCAGTAAAAATATGAATACAGATTTTAGCATTTCATTGAAACATCAATAACCATTCAACTAGCTCCTAATGTCCTTTCTTTGAAGTGCCTTAAACTTTTATAAAAATCACAGGTTGGCACAATGACTTACAGACTCTTTGAAGTAAAATGGATCTGAAAAGTAATGCTGCTTTAACTTCAGTTCAGAATTCAATACAGAGTCCATTCTCTTCCTTCCACAGAACTCCCATACTTTTTATATGGCTGGGGGAGAGACCAGGATATAATTTAAAACTCATAGAACTCTCCCATGTGCTCATAAAATCCACTGTTGCTGCCCAAGGATAAGAGAAAAAAAATCTTTTGGGAATGATTGTTCTTCCAGTACCACTGTTAAAAACAGCCTGATCTTCCTCAGCAGTGGTTAAGCCAGAATTTGAATCCTAAAACTACTCCTGCATTAGGCCATAGGCAGTGCCAGAGCATTACAAGAGCAAGGCATTTCAGCTCCATCATAATTTTACCCAGGAGACTGAATTCCAGAGGCACAGCAATACACGTGCGAAAACCTGCTAAATACAATATCTTCCCTAGATAAAACCACAGGCAGAGAAACATAAGGTAGGCGTACACTGCTACCTCATTAAGCATAATATGATTTTTGTATGTTTTCTTCCAAATTTACCTTGAAATAAGAGCATTCAAAGTGAATAGTTATGCTAAATGGTGAGGAAGTCTTTATGCAAAGTGTTTTCATTCATCTAACTTTTGTGAATAATATTCTGGAAATGCCTCTGTCCCTCTGTTTAGTGTAAACACCTAACTTTAGCCTACCTTGGGTTTCAGACAAGGATGCTATTCAGAACACCTACATTAGATTACATAAATGCTTCCTATGGGGTCAAAATCCAAAAGACAACTTTAAAAAACCTTGGTTGCTAAGACTGTATATTCATCAAATGAATTTTAATTAGGTAGAGTAAGGCAAATTATGTTTTGCAATGCAGTGTACAATCCTAAAATAAATCAGTGAATGAAAATATCCAAATGCAAACACAGGTTGATATAAGTCAGAACATCTTAATTGCTCTTGGAAACAGGAGTCTCATAAAGTACATATAAACTGTGTCATCTTGACAAAGAGCACCCCGGATCCTGGAGTTTTCTACTGAGTTTGTTTTAAGTTTATGCTAAAATAAAAAGGAACTATTTTTAAGGGCACAACAGACAGTTAGATGTTTAACTCCAGGCAAAGTCAACACCTGAGACAGTATATTACACTAAAATCTTGGGAAGATTTCCAAAGCTGCTAAAAAGAGATAGACAGAATTCAACCACTGATAGCTAAGTGCAGTTTTTTAACCCATGTAAGACAATTCAAGACTGTTCTTCTGCCAAAAAGGCTATTCCTGAATTCCCACCACCTCATGACCATATATTTTATTGTATCTTTCTTGAACTGGAATGAAGAAAAGCACAAAGTTTTCACCTTTTTTTGTAGGATTATTGTCCCCTTTGTCTGAGATAAAGAAAAGAATGAGTATGTGAAGGAAGGCAGGGGCATTGTAACATTAAATTACTCATAAAGCTGAAGAGAGCAAACAGAAGGTGCAAATTGTAGTGACAGCTTACATTTAGAGATCAAAATTCGTACACCTCTTCAGCCTAGTTCCCTCTTCAGAGGTACTATTAAGTATATGTTAGATACACAAATTAGATACTAAGCAAATATAGTATCTATTAAATATACTTGAAGCTTTCTAGCTGTTTTAAGACAATACAGACACAGCTATGTAAATACTTGGAATTTAATCCTTAGAAATCCATGTTCTCAACACTAACATATGGCATTTGCTAAAATTCAAAGCAAATGTGTTTTCCAAATCACTTAGACCCAAACCAATGGAGAAAAACAAAAAAAAAAAACCCACCCCACAGTTGTCAAAAATTTTTCTTTTGATTTTTTACCCTGTTCTGCAAGGCATGACAATACTCAAATGTACTACCTTACAAGACATCTCTCTCATAAAAATATAAATATAGTTGAAAAGTCCTCATTATTTTCAAAACAAGCATATTAATTTTCAGTTCAAACTGTCCCAATTTTTTTTTCTTTCCATAATAATTTTAAAGGCATATTTTAAAGGGGAAAAAACCCAAAAACAAGCCAAAAACATTTTTGGTCCCTCACATTTTCATTCAGAACTGCATGTTCACCAGACCAAAAGAACAACCTCTTTTTCCACAAAAATTCAGCTTAAGGATATTTGCATAGAATACAGCATTTCAAACAGTGAACCGCAGTTCAGACAGTTCAGTAACAGACTGAGAAAATTAGGACTGTTCAGCCTGGAGATCAGAAGGTTGCACAGAGACCTCATAGCAACCTTCCAGTAGGTTCTCCTTCTGAAGGAGAAGCCAGAAGAGGACTCTTCTCCAGGAACTGTAGTGATTGGGCAAGGAGTAATGGGTACAAACTGAAAGAGGGAAAATTTAGGTATTTAGGAATATTTAACAGACATTTATATTAATAATTTAGCTATTAGGAAGAAATTCTTTATTGAGAGGGTCCTGAGGTACTAGAAAAGGTTGCCCAGAGAAGTTGTGAATGCTCCAACCCTGGCAGTGTTCAAAGCCAGGCTGGATAAGCCATGACCAGCCTGGTCTAGTGGGAGGTGTCCCTGCCCATGGCAGGGGGACACTGGGACTAGATGATCTTTAAGGTGCCTTAACATTCTATGAATCTATAATTCTAAAGATTCTAAAAAGGCAACCAAATTTTATGTAGTTTTCTTAGTAAAATAAATGGCCACAATTCTTCTTTCCCTGAAGAAAGTGTGCATGTTTAAAGTGACTGCGGTTTCAAGGGCCTCTGTTCTACCTAATTTTAAACCTAAAACTCCATTTCACATATCTTAGATGAAGCTCAGTTAAAGATAACTTTCTTATAACTTACTAGACAGCCTAGGAAATTTTTATTAATAATGACTAGGAATTAAATTTTAATGTTAAAACCATTACAGTGAATAAATAGACTGTATTCACTGCTAACAAAATTGCAATGTAGCTCTTATAAGCAACTTATATTTTCAGAAAGAAGTGGGAAGAAAGCAAAAAAAAAGGCTTGTTTCTAGTTTATCATGGTGTAACAGATCCCCAGTGGTATCTGTTCTCTTTCCAGAAAGGCAGACATTGGATTACAGCACTGGAGCAGAATCAACCCAATCTGATGCTCCATAAAAAATGAGTATAATAAGGATCTCTGGGAACACAGTTTTCATGATCCACTTCCAGACGGGACACTGCTGGAGATTACACTCCTGAAGGTGAGGTTCAGCAGCATCCACTGCGCATACACCAATATTTGCAGGGGGGGAACCAAGCCCAGAGCCTGTTCTTGTACTGTGGTATTTCTTGGCCAGAAGAAACCACAAAATACCCACACTCACATATGGATTTGTTTCCAGACCACAGAAGTTTAGATAACATTTAAAAAATACTTTGAAGGAAAACAAGTGAACTTCTAATGATAAACAACTTCTGTGAGACTCTCTATATTTATACTACTCAGTTCCATGCAGAGCTAACAACAAAGGGCTTGAACAGTCTGCAGTGTTCCACGGTCTACCACCCTGCAAAGGTCACAGGGGGAACCCAGCTCTACTCTGTGCCTCCACCAACAACTTAGCAAGGTTTTGGCTAGCCTCCCTCCCTCTGCCCTTAGTCACCCTGCAGTCTGGGGATGCATGATCTGGATGGAGAGAGATTGAGCTCATGCTAATGAACCCTGCTTATCATGCAGCCCTTATGCCTAATTCATCAGTCACTTTGGAGAGCCATCAGCTCATCAGCAGCCACACGGTGAATGTTTTAACTCAAGGCTGGTGTATGCTCTTTTTTTGGTGCACCACCATGGTTAAAGAGACTGAGTAGATAAGTATATGTTGATAGATGAGATGTTACCGACACCTCTCCTTACTTACTCACTGCTTACTGGACTCTTTTTGCAATATTAACAAAATTAAAGTAAAACAAAGTTAAAACAAACAAAAAAATTGAAACAAAAACAACAAAGAGGAAATTTGAATTAATTCCATGCCCTGAGCAGAATATTTTCGAAAAAAATATCTATCTATCTATCTATCTATCTATCTATCTATCTATCTATCAAGGCTGGTGTATGCTCTTTTTTTGGTGCACCACCATGGTTAAAGAGACTGAGTAGATAAGTATATGTTGATAGATGAGATGTTACCGACACCTCTCCTTACTTACTCACTGCTTACTGGACTCTTTTTGCAATATTAACAAAATTAAAGTAAAACAAAGTTAAAACAAACAAAAAAATTGAAACAAAAACAACAAAGAGGAAATTTGAATTAATTCCATGTCCTGAGTAGAATATTTTGGAAAAAAAAATTATCTATCTATCTATCTATCTATCTATCTATCTATCTCAATGCATTTAAGACAACGAGAGATACCCTAAAACTTTTCTTAATGTTCAGAAAGGTTTTGACTCCACTATCACTGTGACTGCATATGCAGATATCCAGTGCCTTCTACCTAGCCTATTCTTCTTTCTACCCAGTACCTGCCAGTTTGCTGTCTGCTATGCCTCCTCTGGATTTCTTTGTAAAGACTCTCACCATCAGCAGCAGGCTGAGGGTGCTGCCATACACAGGTACACATAGACACAGAAAGAGAACGAATTTTCCTGCAGTTCTCCTTCACTTACTGGCTTTAGACCTTGCACAGTACTATAGTACAGTAGCCCTTGAATCTTCACATTCAATTTTGTAGGTTTAAACTCTTCATTTGGTGACGCAGTCTCTTTCCTCTCAGGAATAGAAAACATTAGTGACAGTTCACTGGAAAAATAAAAGACGTTAAAGCACAAATGGACAATCTAATCTGACTGGAAGTGAAAACAATCTCTGCCTAGAAACAGAAATTAAAATTATACCAGTTGTATGTCTTGCAGATTCTCCAATGACTCTTTGAACTACTACTCTTTGCAGTAGGAAACTTTGGATTTACATTTTGGCTTTTGCAGTTCAACAAAAATCTTATAAAAAATGGTGAACAAAACCAGGCCAAAGTTCATAAAATAATATTCCTGTCCTGCAAGAAAAAGAACCATCCCCAGCCCTCACAATGCAACGTGAACTTCACCTGTATGGATTGCATTAGGTGTTTGATTCTTTACCTTTTTCGTGAAATGGTCTTATTCCTTAGTAGACTAATATATCCTTTGTTGCTGTTGTGACATTCTAGCATAGTATGACCACAGCTTTTCTGGGGAGAAACTTAAGGATGCAAGCTTCTGTCAGGGTGCAGAGCAACCTCTGATGTTCATACTTCAGCTCTTTAGCACTGATGGACAAGGGAAGGCTTGAGGTCAAAAATACCCCTAGCTTACTGTCCCTCCTCAGTAAGAAAATGGATTTGTACAGTGCTTATCCTCAGATGGACAGGATTTTTTGAACCTGCCAGTCCTGTTTGGGTATGAAAGGTAGTTACACATAACCATGTACATTGTGTGATTTATGATTTCCTATGTGAAAATATTTTAACACCTTTCTGGCCATGCAATAATTTCAAGATTTTAGTTTGATAAAGCACCCAAAGACCAACCTTACAGAGAATCAGATCCCACTGCTGAGCCATGATCCAACTTGGGTTTCTAAAGATGACACGAACAGGGATGTTCACTGTCCTTACGGAACTTCACTCAGGCACTTTGGGGTCTTGGTATCCAATCAGACCAGCCTATTTTTTTCACTTATTGAGGAGTGCCTGACCCTTCACTGTGTCTGAAATCTACTGGGGAGGCATACAGATTTAATTGATAGCTTTGCAGTTTCCCTGAAGTCAAAGGAACGAGACCCTCTGGTTACCTCTAGAAGTCTGAAATAAAAACCAAAAATACATACTCATAGTCCTTTAAAAACTAAAGATTCATAGTCTAGTTTTCATTTTAAAGGGGTTTCGATTTAGGACACTAAAAACCCAAGTGATTCTCAAACGACTAGGTGTGCAAAATTAAATAACTGTTTTCTGACAGATTTTAATTGGAATCCTTTTTATTGTTCAGCAGGACCTAGTAACTACTGATGCATAAGAATTTTGTTTTGTTGTCTTTGTTTCACTGCAAAGTTTACGTTATGCTGTTTTGTCTGTAGCTTGAAAACCTTGATCATAACTATAAATACAAGAATCTTTAGGAAGACGTTTCTGAAGAAATACAAGAAGTACAAATATATAAGGGCCTAAAAAGAAAATCTTTTACTAGGTTTATATCTCATAGGCCTCTCTCAATATGGTCTTTAAAACCTGAAATAACTTCATATAAATTTGTCTGTAGAACATCCAAGCAGAAGCAGAACTGTTTGCAAAAGTTGAGGAAAATGCATTTAAGTCTACTTGGCATCATTTCAGTTCTTTACAAATCTATTACATGAAAAAAATCTTAGCTCCAGGGAGCTACACTATTATACCTGAACTGGAAGGTCTGACCCAGATATGGATTGTACCTATTATGTAGAGACCATCAATTGACAAACATTTGAAAGTGTTCAGAGTACTAACACGAATAATATAAAAAAGAAATCCATTGCACGAAAACATATCGTGAAACACCTGAGATACAACAAAGAAGCTAGTGCTTGTTCATTGTGAACAGACATTTTCAAGTGGTTTACAGTTTTTACTTTGTTTTATAACAAGTTTAGTAGAATTTTAAAAGCCTCAAAAAACACCGGGCTTTTAGAAAAATGCTACTTTTAAAGAAAATGTAAAAAGTTATGCAATAATTCTGGGCATGCGATCAGGGAATCTGAGTACCCACAGCACTCACCAGAATTTGGGGGAGAGGAGCAGGGTTTCTTTATTCTTTTTAAGCGGTCAGTGATTCAGCTTGAGTGCGTTTCAGACAATGATGCCCAGTGAAAACCAGACCTACAGGAAAATTGGACAGTGTCAAGGAGGTCTTGGAGTTGTGGGCTAAGGAGGAAGAACCAATGATTTCTTTGACAATCAGATGTGGAAAATGAAGTTCAACCTGCAAGTGAAGTTGATTGAATTTTTTTTTTTTTTACATGTGTAAACAAGAAGTTCACATTACTATCAGAATCCACATGCCCAGATCCCCATGCCAAAATAAACCAGGTGATCTGCTTCATACATGGACCTATTGTTAGTGCTGCAGTCCTTGTGCCTACTTTGAACTTTGTGCATCGGCCAGGGTCATACTAAAATGAAACATTCTTCTTTGTTTCTTTCAATTCAGGATGGAGCTAAATAAATCAGAAGTTTTTTCCATTGATTTCTGTAAGACTGTGTTTAACATCTAAAACACACCAGATTTTTTGTTGTGGTGTATAAAGCAACTCAAGGTAAAAAATACCTCTTTTTGATGATACTAGAGCTATTCTTAAAAATAAGACAAGAAAATTAAATTTCAGGAACAAAATACGTCTGAATTTTCACCTGTGTAACATCCTTGGCTGCAGTCGAGAGCAGAGCAAGAGCTGTGTGCTTTCTATGAAAGTGCAGTATCAAGCACTACAAATGTTCAGCTTAGAACTGTCAAGCCACACATAAAATATTGATACCTCACATTGGCAGGGTTAATACAGTGTTATTTTAATTGCAAACACACTGTGGGTGATTAGTCAAACTTGGTGTGTCTTGAATTCTAAGATAAAAATGCCTTCTGGCTGGACCTCCTATGCAATTAGCACTATGACCCTCATGTGCTCTTCTCTGTTATTAATATGATTGGTCTAATATGAGTATTAGACATCATTCATTAACCTGTTGTGAACCATCTTAAAAACCATCTCTGAATAATAGACTACATTCCTTTTTCTAAATCCATTTACAAGTAAGGAAAGTGAGAAGGATGAAGACAAGCTTTCTCCATTACATTGACTGGTACAGTGTTAAGCAATATGTATGAAACTGTATGAAATTATGAAAGAGCAAATTAAATAAGAGGGCATATCTGGCTTATTAGTAATGGATGATCAGGTGCTCATTCTGTTGAATTTCCACCCTGTTCAGAAGATGAATGCACATGCCAGAGCAGAAATATTTTTAACAGACCCTGTCTGAAGATAAACTAAATCACATCTGGAAGTTCACTGTTTTGCCAGCTTGCTTTATGCTGGGTTTATTTATTTATTTTTCTTTTCTTCTATTTCCTTTCCTTTCCTTTCCTTTCCTTTCCTTTCCTTTCCTTTCCTTTCCTTTCCTTTCCTTTCCTTTCTTTTTTGCCTACACACTATTTGTTAAAAAATTGGAGATTATTATTAGCAGTAAATGAAAGAAAAAGAAAAAGAAAGGAAAGTATTTTGGAACTTAAGTGCTCTCTTCTTTGTGGACAGGTATTCAGTTAAGAGAAGTCAAGTATTCCACTGGCTTCAATGCAGTTATTATTTTACATTAGCTGAGGAAAAAACCCCGTAAAAGAGCACTATCTACAATAAGCCAGATTGGATTGTTAGCAGGAAATTATTATACATTAGAAAGGTTTCCTGGATCACTATTTTACCTGAGTATTGCTGTTTTGCTCCTATGTGAAAGCTCAGCCATTTCCAATTTTTTATCCATCTCATATGCTTGGTATTGCCAGTGTTCCTGACTTATGATGTGTGAGGCACCCCTTCTCTGGTCTGCAGAAAAGGTCACACCTGTGGCAAGATATGTGCCTAAGAAGGGTGTTGAGGTTTACTTTATCTGATGGGTAAGGCAAGCCCCATCAGAGAGGAAAAGATCTAAAGCACTGCAAGAAGCAGAGGGTAAGATGAAGGATCTTGCCTGGCTCTGCACTTCACTAGGAAGCACGCCTGGTTTTGTAAAACTCCACGTGCTCCTTTCTACTTCATGGGCAAGGGGTCAGCTCTGCTCTCTCTGCTGGTGTGGTCACTACTAGAACCTGGCACCTGGGACTGCCCTGAAATGTGTGAGGTGTAGGAACGACAGAAGCAGAAGGATTCTCTTAGAGGTCCAGCTCATAATGCCTGAGTCTTGGCAGGATGTACAAGTGAAATAATCTTCCTTTAAAGAAGTCAGTGTCCATGTTTCACACCCTTTATTTTTTTAGAGTAGGATTCTGAGGATGATTCTCCACTAATATAGGACTGAATTTTGTATGTTTATAATAGGATTAAACCTTCCTCAGTGAGCATATAATTATTCTAGATATTCCTATTGGAAGGGATAAGGGGCAGAAGATTTGCTGATTTTTCTCTCTGATGTCTAGCATGCTATTTCATTAAGGTATCATCTTTTAAATCAAACTCCTGAATTACTTGAAGAAGAGGAGTTCAGTGATTGCTTTTGACAAGTGGACATGAAATACTTGTTAAGAACTGTGTGTTGTTACCAAATGAGTATTGTGCTGTTTTCACTGAGATTTCCAGGGTCTCTTAGAAAGCCATAACTAATGCTTAAATAAAACATCGAATCATATGACTTCAGCAGAAGTCAGCTACTAATAACATAATTCTTACTGATCTGCTAACAACCTGGAGATCACTTCAATTGTTAGGAATTCTAGCAGTACCAAAATTATCACTGTGTTGAATTATTAATGGTTTGTATCAAAGAATGAGCTTAAATTGCTTTGGTCTTGTGTAAAAATTCCTCTGATCTTTGGCAATCATTATTTATTTACAGCTCCCATACGTTCTCCCTCTTTCACAAAGAAATAGGGTTTCTTAAGTACAGCCAGGAGGCACTGAATTTTCATATGTAGTACTGTCTCTCAGTTAGAAAGACAGGGAAGAACTGCTGGCTTGAAGGTTCAGCAGGCAGCTTTTCCGTGTGAAAGGCAGGTTATCTAAACATCTTTTTCCCCTGAGAGAGATATTCATAATATTTATTCTAAAATACAAATATTAGGGCTCTTTGCTACATGTGAATTATCCTTAGGTATAGTAAATACAGTTCAGGTTAAAACAATATCAGGGCATAGCAACAGCTAGTGTTTACATTTATAAAAAGTACATGTGGAGATTATTGAGGGAAGTGTTCCTGAATTTATTTAAAAGCCCCCTTTTTAGTTAGATAAAGAACATTTTAACATTTAGACTTGAACCCAATTTGGCTGTAACTGTAAATGTGGTTTCTATAGAGTATCTCCCTGTTTAATGTGGACATCTTCCCCTAAGTTGGTTCATTTTGCAGAAGGCAGATTAATACCAAATGTCCTGATTTATAAATTACACAGGACTGGATATTTAATTTTTTTTCTTTAAATTCAGCTTCGATCTATCAACTAACGTCTTGACAATCCTTTAGAGTCAAAGAGAGATAGGATCACCCATTTGTCACTATTACTTGTCTGTGTCAGACATATAATTACTTGAAGCATCTGGTCAGATACAATGAAAATGGAACAGAGAAATAAAGGACATATTTGAGATACCATTGCAGTTTGTATTTAAAACTTAAAACTGCAATACAATTTCAAATGGTGCATGACACTGCTTTAAAGAGAAAGTTATACAGAATAAATCCCTAAACTTTTGTTTATGAAAATAATTGATTGCCATTTGTTGCTTTGAACTGATGTTGTTGATAATCTGTTAACTTTCACAACATATACATAGAATTTATTTTCTTCAGAAACAGGATATAGCAAATGTTCTAAACAAAATGCCTTTCAAGTTTTCATACAGCAGTTTTCAATTCTATTAGCTTTTATTTAAAACTGCTTCTACATGAGCAAATTAAAGGAATATGGTTTTTAATTACTATTCCTTTTACTCTCTAGAAATGAAACTAGCTGTGAGTGGACCACAAATCCTCAAGTAGTTTTATAAGGTTTAACTGAAGATGCACTCAGATTGTTAACAAGGTTTGATAGGTCCAGCACCATGGAAGGGAGAAGCATTAGGAGACTCATCAGCTACTAAGTGTATACTACTATCAGAGCAGAGCAATATAAAACAGCACCAGACTCTAAAATGCTTATTCCTATATTAAAGTTCTACTTTCCCTCTATGGTAGATATTCCTACTGAATTCCACACTCATACAGGAGGGCTGCTCCTAATTACAACCTCTATAGCAATGTCCCTGGCCTGCTAATTCTTACTCTATAGAACTCTTTGGGAATAGACATCAAATATAAACAACTGTTTGCTCTCTCTCTGAAGCAATCTTGCCCATGATAAGTCAGCCCTGAAAGGGTTCACCTGCTTCTTGGAGCAGAAATCCACTTCTCCAAATATATGTTCCACTGAATCACCAAATCCTGGCACAGACATACAGGAAAGGCACATCATTAACAGCAAAAGGCACTGCCTACTGAAAAATCCAGATAACCCATAGCATGCATCTCTATAACCTACTCTAACAGTGAAGTTCTTTCCAAAATGCTCAGTGCTAACCCAGTGTTTTTACAACAGAAACAGCAGCAATTAAATTTCCATTGCAAAGAAAATATGAACAAAGCTGAACACTCTTGTAAAAAAACACACCGTTCAGATGGGGAAAACAGCTTTGAATAGCTGAGAACTCTGTGAAATCAACATCAGTTCTCATCAGACCACTCCAAGGTACTTCTCTTTGCAATAACATAATGCATTCCAATTTCTGTCACTATCAGTTTTCCATGCTTAGACAAACAATGCTACATGATTACTTTATATCTCTAAAGACTGACTTTTTTTTCCCTCAAACTGTCCCAAATAAAATCTAGCTACGCTAGATGTATACACTAAATGAACATAATAGCAAACACTAAATGTATATAATAGCAAAATTAAAACAAAATATTAAACAGAAAGTAAACAGCAAGGATGTAGGGAGATTACATCTAAAAACATCTCTAAGTTAAAGACTTCAGAATGTTAAGAGTGAAAAGTCAAGGTTAGAATGGAAGCACTTTTGAAATATTATCTGCAATGGTTATTGCACTGGTTCTACCATTCCCAATTACAAACTCTCTTATACAATTCCCTATATTCAAGTTGGCATATATATATATTTAAATTCTTTTATTCATATATGCAATAAGTAAAAAGGTGGGTTTTTTTTTTAATCTTTACAGGACTATAACCTTCATAAAGGCAGCTTCCTCAGATGCTGAAAGAAAATAGAACACCTCTATTTATTAAAATATGCAGATACGTTCAGAGATTTTTTCCTTTGTTCCCAAGAAATACAATTTTTAATATATGCTGTTATATGATTCCATGCAAAGAAGCATATTTTATTTTACAATATGCAAATATGCTGCATTTATCAAAAGCAATCCTCATCAAGTTTTCTTTCTTTTGGGAAAATTAAAACATATTTTGCAGCTAACTGTGCAATATTATTGCATCTAATATGATTTTAGCTAAGGGAAAATAATGAATCCAAGTTTAGGTGAAACACTTTGAAAAATGGCTCTTCTCATATTTAGTACAACACTTTGTTCAACAATCAAGGAAAATACTCCTTTTAACTGAGAATAAAATCAAATTTTCTCTGTCCCTTTGATTAGGATAACCCTGCTCACAGTTTTTATTAGAACAGCCCATACATTTGAGTTATTGGATCAATTTCATACATGATAAAATATTAGATGTCTGGAAATCACTAAAACACACAAAACCCGCTCTAACTGGCATTATGGGAAAAGTAATCGTGATGCAACTCTCCACGCACCCAAAAAAAAGTTATAATTTTTACAGTTTCTCAGACATCACTTGTACAATCTCTTGTAGGAAGTCTTGCACTTGGATGGTGGTGAATTGTAATGGACTGTCATTTCTAGCTGAAGTAAAAATTGTTATTATTTCTGAAACTCAGAGATAATTTGTTGTTGTTTTAGGTGCGTACACCAATATTTGACTATAAAATAACATATTCACATTGGCATACAAGAGACCATGTGAACTTAGTCAAGTATTCATGATGGCAAAGGAACTGGCATGCAGATTATGGTGAGGAAATACTTTTAATCTTAAATCTCAGTTCTGTGAGCCAGTCATCTTAATTTCTGCCAATCTGAGAACAAATATTTCAAAACTGGTTCATAATATGTGCTTTAGTCTGACCTCAATTATGACCAATTTATACCAGGCTAATTGTGGGAAAACTTTGCACTACATCTTTTTTAACCTTACCTTCTGAGGATATCCTTTAAGGTTATCTTTGCATCATGGTGCATTTGCCATCCCTATATTACTGTCATCCCATTTTGCTGAAACCAGATTAGTTATCTGACGAGGTATCAATAAGTACAGTCTTGTATTCATAGATTTTTCTCTGGAGTGTAGGAACTGAGAGTGGTTTTATTCTTTTTCCTTAAACTGGCCCAGGTAGAGTACAATCAGCATTAAAATCTTATCACTTAGGAAAATTAGCAAACAAAATTTGCAACTTTTTTATGAATTGATTAACAACACAGCAAGCAGAGTCCTGGAAACTCACCAAACACAAAGTCTAATTATACCCCCAAATGCTTTTCTCCAGTGCACAGGAGTGCACTTGGATGCCATCAAATACAGATTCAGTAGTCACTGGTTATTTCTGATATGTAATAATCTCAATACAGAATGAGAGTGTCAAATGGCTTCTGCATTAGAAGACTCACAACTGTCAGAATTTATCAAAGACCTGTTACAGGAATGGATGTTGTCAAAGTCTGCTGCACATGGTCTTACAAACTTTTCCTGCTATTGTAATTTCTGTGGAAAAGTTTTATTCATCCATTAAATTAAATAAGCAGGAAGGAAGTTCAAAAAACCAGTCTATAACAGGACTTGCAAAATTAATAAGAAATTCCAGGAACCAAAACAAAATGATAAAAACAACATAAGTAAAAAAAAAAAAAATTATCCAAGCTTTTGATCATTCTTCAGCCGTCCCTCTTGGGACTTGGTGTTACCAACACATCTCTCCAGAAGTTATACTGCAAGGCAATATAGAATTACATTTATGATGACAAAGTAAATTATTCAATAAAGAAATTCAGGTTCCAGTAATGCCTTTTTTCCTCCTAAATTTATGTAGCAGCATATATTTGCACATTGCTATTTATCAGTCTAGTGAGGGTTTTTTTTTTCAGTATATGAGTGCCTCCTAATGAATAAATAACCAAAATCACACTAAGATGATGGTATATATTTCCTTCTACTTAACAGTTGATTTTAACCTTCTCTTCCCTCATTCTGCATCTACCCAACAATTCTTTTTTCCACTCTCTTTCTAAATAAATTCACTTCTGCATTCTTCTTATCCCCTTATTCTTAATCTTAGTTACTTTCCAGAGAACTGTAAAAAAGAAACCAGAAATAGCATTTTTCTTTCATTTTAAAAACAATCATTTTCATGACGGTAAAAATTTCATATACCAATAGGTTTCTTGGACTGTTGCTTCCCTTCTCACAAGGTAGACTTTGCATTTTACTGAAATAGATGAATATTCAGCTGTTCCAATGGAAACCAGAATCTAGTGATCACAGCACCCAAAAATGGAGAAGAATCAGTCTAAAACTAATGACTTGTCTCTTTTTTTGGCAAGGTTTAAAACAATAATGCAAATATCTGTAAATTTAATTGAGAAAAATAACAATATGTATTTTTTAAAATTTTGTTATTTTTTTATTTCAAAAAAAACCAATTCTTTCTTTTACCTCTCCTTAGATTCCAAGATTCTGGTCCTTTTTTCTAATTTAACCTCCCAGGAGAAAGGGAGTGATGGAATCTCCTTTTTCTTGCCTGTTTCTCATTAGTAAATAGAGATACCTAAAACAAAAAACTGTAAAGGAAATAAAATTTCTTTTAATTGGAAATGTCTTACTTAAAATATGGCATAAATTTTATTTGGAAATCAAACAATGACTAATCTTATTTCTTGTGATTTATTTTTAATAAAAGTTCCGCTTTTTTTCCCAGTTTATCTACTGAATAAAGAAACATTACATTGCGGGAAAGTTTCTTAAAAGTCTTCTGGGTTCAGAAATGGCTTATTGCTAAGACTTATAGTGTAAGATAATAAATTTTTTTTTTTATATTTCAGCTTTTACCAGGTGGTAAAGCAGACAGATATATTCATATTGAGACTAAACTAAAAACATATTGGTTTCTTGACTCAGTATATAAGCTGAAGTCACAAAAACATTATTTTAAAAATCACTTCTTGTTTTTCAGTGGTGGTGTCATTGGAGATAGAATGGTGGTAATCCAGGTTGAAGTTCATCCCCCAAAAAAGTGATTAGTTGAAGTAATGAGTCCAAAAGTTATGTAATTTCATTTGCTATAATTACCATGCAGAATTGTAACTCACCCTTGTTTTTTGCAGAAGACATGAAAGAATGTTTTGCCTTTTTGGGTGTCAAGGGATATAAGTAATCTATACATTCAATTACTCAGTTTTTTTTCTAATCATCCCTTGTTTCCCAAGATCAGATGTTACTTTTATGACCTTAAGATCTTGAGGAAATATTCATAAGAAAGCAACTCCTTTCTTTCTCTTGTTTTTCTGTTTCAATATTTTAGAGAAAAAATCAAAACACAGTCATGCTGTTACTGTTAAGTAATTTCTTAGCCTGCAAAGAGACAAGAGATCCACTGTCTGAAAATAGTCAGAGATTCTACAAAAAACAGCTGGAACCATTAGAAGACACAACCACTTGAGAAGCTCAGGCAGCAGAACTTGCAAGAAAATCTTTGTATATTAATTATTTGTTCTGTATTATATATTATCTTTAAAAAATTAATTCCATCTATCACATTATTTTAAACAATGAAATCAAAAGGTTTACAGCCCAATAAACACACCTTTATTTCTGAAACTTCTATTGTTTTCATTTTCCATTTTGCATGAATTCACATCCCAAAATGCATTATTGTCTTAAAAGGAATACTCACAATGTTAAATGGCAGATAAGACAAAAATGAATGCGAGAGTGTGGAGAGATGGGAGATATTTATTTGTGTTTGTAGTGCTATGTGTAAATGCTCAGTTCTGTCTTGCTTCCACTCAAAAAGCAAAAGGAACATTTACAGTGTGAAAAACATTAATGACAATAGCACTAAATAATCATACATGTGCTTTTGGATACTTTTTACACCAGCACCATACTACATTCTTATCAGGGAATTAATTAATTTTTTTAAATTTCCTGAGACTTATTTTTCTAGCCTTAATTTTATTCTGATATGAGCTTTTGAACATCACCTTAGTTTAAAATTCAAGTATATGCTGTTAAGTGACAAAGAAATAAGACATAAATGCATAAGTCCCAGTGCAAAATAGTTTTTCAGCTTATCCAAAAGACTTCCTCACTGACATGTTCCCTGCACTGTGGGGAAGCAGATACCTGACAGAATTTGGGCTTTTTAAACATTTTATTATGATGTTGCCATTAATTTAGACACTTTCCTTATTGATTGGCAGCATTGCTTGTGATGGAGAGTGTAATTCCTGCACTGTTAGATTCTGGGAAACTTCCATTTACCTCAGCAGAGCAGTCCGGAACATTGATGCAGCTACATGGTACCTGGCAGAGTTCATCTAGGAGGTCTGGAGGAAAATCACCACTTGGAATCATATTTTCTTATCTACCAATATGTAGCAAAAGACCAGCATTTCAAACATATGCTCGTGACATAGTTTAGGTAGATAAAAACAGGAAAACATTTTAGGTATGTTGTTTACTCAGAAAAGGTAATTTGCTTACAAAAATTAACTTTGCAAGTAAGAATTCAAGAGTTTCATTTTTTAATATAAATATTTGGCTAATAGATAGAAAAGGTATTTATTTTCTCTTCAGTTGGCTTTCTTTCCTAGGATTAGTATAGCATGACAGATGGCTGATGTCATCTTTACTTGGAAGAACTCAGCTGGCAATAATAGCATGGTACATTTCTGGGGATTTGCGGTACTGTATGTCATGAAGTCGTTTTCAACCAAAAAAGAGTCCAAAAGGGAATTCCCAGAAGTAAATATCTGCCTATGATATCCTACTGTGTCTTGTTGATGCATCACAAGCAGAAGGAATCATAGAGTCTTTATAAAACTCCATAAATATTTACAATATTGTTGAAAATACATTGGAAATGCCACAGATTGCAAATGGTATGGGCCCCCTTGGCACTGTAACTTTGATTTTGCTGTTGAGTGCGAATAACAAAAACTGGTGATTTATATATATCAAAATCTGTTATGTATATATTTGAAGTTCAGTGATTTTTGTCACATTTGACATTCATGTGTAATAGAGTGAAAGCATTCATATTAGTAGAATGTAGATACGCTGGTTGATTGTTTTTCATTTTGTTAATGATTGCTGTGATGAGTAGAATAATGTCAGGGTCGGAGGGTTAAAGTTAATGAGAGCTTTCCATTGCACCATTGATTAATGGTGGAAACCATAGAGAGAGATTTTCAGATTCCTTCCACATAAAAACAATAAAGGTAAAAATTATGCCAATTTAAACACTTTGATCACCTACCAAAATGTTTCTAAACCTATCAAAGTGACAGCTAGGCCTGACAAAAACTGTGAGAAAGTATATAAAAATATTTAAACTGTATCAGATGCTTGTAATTATATAAATCAAAGCTTGCTTTTTAAATCCACACTTTCTCTATCTGCACTAGGTTAAATCAGAAGAGATTTTAAATTCCTCTCCTAAATGCATGTTGAAGAATACACTTTCTAAACGCAGAATAATAAAATATATTGTAGCATAATATATGTTTTGATATTATAATATGATTCTTTCAATAGCTGACTTAATAATTAGAATTTAAATACGTTGAATCCAGTTGCTGTCTGTTCCCTCCTAATCCAAGAAAAGACTTTACTGAGTGGATTTTAAAGACAGAGGGCTACTTCCATAAAACTCCAACTCTTCTTGCAGAACAGAGATACAAATGAAAGACAGCAGATCAATGTCCATAAGAAATGGAGAAAATATTTTTGACAATTATTTTCCACTTCAATTATTTTTACTACTCTGTGTCACAATGAGAAAGAAAAGAGAGACTGCAAGGCAATGAAAAAAAGCATCTTAAAAACCAAAAAGACCAACCTACCCTCAGCCCCAAAATTTAACCTTACTTTCAAAAGTGTCATCTTGTCAAACAAAATACTTTTTTTTTAAATTCTGCTAAGAGTTTTCCAAAACATATACTTTTTTAGCAAAGAATATCAGAGGTAGTGTATGAGAGAATTTAATGACTTAAGACAAATGTCTCTGCTTGTCATATTAACCTATCCTTATATACTTAAGAAATGCACAAATAAAATATGACCATGACATTTATATGAGATTTTTTATTCCTTTCCCATTTTTTATTAGGAAATAAAATTAAATGGCTGCATGTACCACGGTTAAGAGAAGTTAAATCTTGATCCATCACCTGAACATTATGGACAATGAATGCTAATTGACCTATGGTACCTATTAGTACCAATGTAAGCTTACCCATTATAAGAACAAATTTTAAAAAGGCTGTAATAAAGCAGTATAAAGCTGTTATGTTCCACTGTAGCTATGCTGATGGTGCACTGAAGAGACCATCATATGCTGCAACACGGAAAATAGTAGGCTGGTAGGATTTTTAATGCTTTTCTTTTGTAGTACAGTGTACTTCTTTCCTAAGTATGATTAAATAATCATAAGAACTCCTCTAAGGGCTAATCTGCGTTATTTCCCAGATTTTCACCTTGGGGACATATTGTCCCTTGTCACTGAAACCTCGGGGACAGAAGGGTACGCTACAGGGTGGCACAGCAGGAAGCTGAGATACTGATGAAACAGTGTTCAGTTAATGAAGGCATGGCCCATGGCTTCTGCTGGTATGCCATATGTTTGAAGAAATGCTAATGACTACAATTCAAATACCTTTTTCATCTTAACTATATGTAAATGTGTTTATAAATGCTCTCTTATAAATATACTATCACATTTTTAAAAGCTAAGTGCTAATGTTGCTTTCAACATCTATAATACACAATAATTAAAACTTTAGCAATTCTGCTTAATTATACCTTATGGGAAACTGTACAGTAATTTATAGAAATTAAGCAGAAAAACAAAGATCAACAGAAATAAAACAGCAGTCTAAGAACTGAATTATAAATCATTTAGATCATTATTTTGCAAAAAAAAAGATCATTGTGAATACACAACTTAGGGCCCAGTTCTCAAACAGCTGAAATTTGCAAGGGAAAGATCAGTTTATAAACTCATGACATTCTATCAAAAAAACTCCTTCAGCAAGTTGAACCAATTGTGACTTTTTTGTGCAGTCAGATCATTTAACAAAACTCAAAAACTAGAACTACCGATTTAAGATCAAAAACCGGGGAGATCTTAATTGGGCCGTGGCTTTTTTCTCTTTGCTTTACCTTTGTGAAAACCCTGTAACACTGCGGGTGATCATTAGCCACAAATGGCATTTTGCAGTGAATCATCTTCTCCCCAAGTGGCCAAAACAACATCTCCATTGCAACAGCAGAAGTGGCATTCAGGAAGAGCAGTTGGTGACCAGGTTAGCCTACATGGGACACTACTATTTTTGCTGCAAGACAGGACACCCTGTTGCAGTCATAACTGTTCCAAAGAAACTCCCTCAAGATCCAGGTTAAAGCATGGTAGTATTGCTAAGATGGGAATGCAGTACTCACTTTTATTTTTTCCCCTCTTAACGTAAGTGACTCACTCATACACAAATTTTTCCTAATATCTACTACAGAATTTAATCAACTTAAGATGAAGAAGGGCTAAATATTTTTAAATCTCAGAGAAAGTCTACTGAAATTGCATCTCACACAGGCAAAGCCATGAAACAACCATCAGTTAATTCCATTTTCATTCAAAAATCCAGTCCAACCAAGAAGGAAACTAAAATATAAAATGTGACAGCTGCCTAAGCATATTTTAGGACACTATGAGTATTAAGGTAAAACACCTGTACCAAGCTGCTTTTACTGATTCATTTCTTTCATTTGATCCTTAGGAATTAGGACAGAAGAAATTATATGAATGAGCTTTACTTGTCCAGTTTCAGACAGAATTGTCCAACACAAGTGCTACACTTTCAGTGGAAGACTTTTTCTGTTTCACTTTCACCAAAAAGGGTCACAACTCTGACCTGAAGGAATGAAGAGGAGAGCTGAAAAACTGTTCTATTTTGTGATCTTCTTACTTAAAAATTAGGCAATTTTTTGAGAAAAACAATTTCTGACTAACCATATATTGTGGAGCACTCTGTGGGAGCCCAAACCAGGCTTGTGTGTGTAGTTTACATGATGAAACTTTGGAATCTATTTTATAGTCAGGGCAATCAATGTTTTAAATTCTATTAGAGAGAATGTGAAAGTATGCTGCACAGAGGAGGATACCTTGAAGGTAAAAAAAAAAAAAAAAAAGAAAAAAGAAAATCACAGCTCCTCAATATCTTAATGGAAGGTCCTCCAGGCTGGGTAGAAAACCTCTTTATCAACTCTGCCATCTCTTCAAGCAGAATTCATCTTTGCCTGCCTCAGCCAAAAGCAGCCTTCTGCCCTGTGTGCCCTCTTCAGACAGGCAAGGCTGACAGTCAGGGTCAAGAATTTTGCCCTACGTATTTGACACATAGGCTCTGAATGTCTCATTTTTTAACCATTAACACTGACTGGTCTGTTGAGGTGTCACTCTCTTCTGGAAAGCTGGTGAGGCATGGGCCTTTTGTTGGCCTTTCATACAGAAGAAAATTTCACACTCTGACTGTACATTATTTTTTATTGACAAAAATGTAAAATATGGAGGACTATGGAGGTAATGGGTAATGGACTAGAACGTGTGTCCTTCAGTTTAGCAAGTCAGTTCCAGCTTGGAAAGTAGAGAATTATTTTTGCACTTAGCACTTGCTTACTGACCTCTGTGAAGAATATGAGTAAAATGATTTTAGGTACCTTCAATTACAGCAGTTAACAAACTTCAGCTAAAAACACTGAAAGGGTGTCATTCCTATTTTACACATAAGGACATAAGGTGAAAAAAGTGAATTTGCATTTCTAAGAAGTAGAGGTGATCAGCCCAGTGATTTTGACAAGAATCAGGAAACTTTCAATAGCTGATACTCTCAGGTTCAGACCCAGTAGATGTTTAAATATCAAAAATGGGATTTATGTAGGGTTGTTCTGGTTGGGTTTTTTTATCAAATGAATATCTAATTTATCTAGGCTACAGAAATGCAGAAAGGGAATGGCAGTGACAGACAAAGACTTGTGGAATGCAGTTCTCATTAATGGTATTATCTCTCTCCTACAAAACATAGCAACTATTTTGAGGGAAAAGTCTTGACACCAGGTCTCTCACTTTATAAGCTGATATTCAGCTACAGAGTTAAAACTCATCTTTGTCTATTTCTTTCATGCTCAGACAATCTTCAATTGTTTTCTGCAAAACATTTGAGCTTTAATGAGTAATATTTGAGTAATATTTGAAAGTGCTCTGAAGAAGATCCTGGTTAAGAATACCAACCAAGGACCTGGGTAAGGTGAACTTGGAAGTCTCAGGCAGATCTTCTGTTCACAATCTAATTAACTCTTCACTTGAGAAGTACACATACATGGGGAAATGCTGCTCTTCCCTCTGGTTGTGTTTTTACAGGCATAAGTGAGCACATATCAGTTACCTTAAAATATGCTTTATATTATCAATATGAGGGAATTTGAAGCCTCAGAAGAAGTCATGAAGCTCTGTAGACTTTGGTGATTTGTCCTGTCTATTCATTAATTCCTCAGCTGCAGGCAGCCTCACACACCCTACACCCTATTTAAGTTTCTGGGGTGTCTCACCCCTGCTGTACCCTGTGGAAGGAATCTGACTTACCAACCAAGGATTCTTCCATGGGCATGCAGATTTGGCTTTGCACTTGCTTTATAGTTATTTATAGAGGGGTGGAAATTTTGAAAAGCTGTATTCCTTGCTACAACAGAGTGATCCTTGGAATGCCTGTAGGATCCTCAGTCAAGCATCTGGATATTAAATAATTCCTTTCTGTTTACTTGCTTTGGAAAAGTAGGTTATTCACCAGATTATGTCTCTCCAGGTAAGAAATTGGTTACATGTCCCTTCCGTCCTTCACTTACAGTCCATATTTTCAGTTCCTCTGATGGTATATCTCGAATTTTCAGTGCTTTTTGGACCTGTCTATATGTCTTCATTTTTTTGCTCACTAGACCTTCAGAAAGCTAACAAAGCTCCTTTTGAGCAATGGTGGCCAATAAAGCTAAAGATTGAATCAGATGGGCAATACAATCCCTGGAAAAGATAACTGCATAAAAATCCACCAGACTGGTGGGAGCGTCTCAATTTGATCAATATGGTTAAAGATATGTGCAGGCTTACAGCTTTGCACAATCAGTGTAGCTAGACCAACTGCTTATATTTCAGAAAAAGTATGAAGAGAATTTATTAAATCTAAAATTTCATTTAAAAATTGCCTTTCAGAAAAACATTTCACTACATAGAATCAAAGTAAAATTTGAAGGTTCTTACAAAACTTTTTTTGTGGGGGGAATGCATTCAAATTTCAATAGAAATAAGGTCAAAATGTTTAAAAAATACTTCAGTTCTTGAGTATAAATTACATCATAGTTACAAAATGAAAAATAATTTTGAAACAAACAGCAACGTTATATTCCAATAAATGTAGAGAAAGCTGTTAGCCTATTGAAATGTTTTGTTTCAAATTAGAAAACACCTTTCAAGCAAATTTAATCAAAATTGATACTTTCCTTTAACAAGTTCAATTTTGTCAAAATCCTGTTTCCTGACAGCTGCAGTTATGACTTATATTTAGAAGCTTCCAAAACATTTTAATTTTGAGGTTATTATACAGATACTTCCAGTGCTAAAAGAGAATATTGTAAACACTGAAGGCTTAGAATAGCCTTTTCAAAGCAGGATCAAAAGCTTTAAAATGTTGCACATGGATATGGCTGGGGAATTATTTCAAGAGACAAAAAACATTTGGAGAATGTTTGGAAAACATCGCTTTCCATAAATCTATACAAAGAATTGAAGTCTCAAGCTTTTGCTAAGGAAAAATATCATATCACATCCTCCTGATTATTCAATTGTGCTGTATTTTGTCTGTTTACTCACACCTAGCATATGAGACATGAACTCTGGGACAGAGGTGAGCAGGTTTCAGTAAGGCAGGTTGGTGCCTGCTGAACACCCTTTATTTACACCAGAAGAGCTGCCAGAAAAGGAAAGAACGTAAAAGATAGGGAGCAAAAGCAATCCTGATAGCTAGAAATGAATAAATTAGGAGTTATTTATCTCACTCTTTCATTTTACTTTATTTTTTAATGCAGAAGACACAACTTATTTTTTAAAGCATGTTGATGCCACCCTTCCTTGGAGTAGTAGAACACATAGTACCCACCATTGCTAAGGCAGAGTTCATTTCACTGAAGGTATCCAGAAAGCTAATTATCTCCTGAGAACTTGCTAGAGTTTTAAGGTTATGCAAAAGATGTTAACTAATCACACAGCTCCCAGATATTTGCAACATGCAGTGTGACTGTGAGGTTGCATTTAAATGAGAGACAGGCATGACTACTGATGTGTTGTTTGTTAGTGCTGCACAGCAAGCAAAATGCTACATTACACAGTGCCAAATTCACAATACTTCATCGGTTATGCTTCAGAGATAACAGAAAGCATACAACACTTAATCAGTGTTCAGTGTTCCACAGGCTATATTAAATAATGATAATAATAATAAACTGAGAAGTACTCCAGGAAAAAATAGACTACAAAATTAATTACAAATTGCAAATATGGTGCAATGCAAATTAATGCAAACAAGAAAAGCAAAATGTTCAATTTTTTACCAAACACTGCCCCAATTTGGAGAACTTGGGTTTCCTGATAAATTAAAAGTCACAGGTCAGGCCTTATATTACCTGTATTGGCTGCAAATTTGAGGATGTTCAAATATGAAGCATAGAACTCACAACATATTCTCAATTTATAAATATTACTTTTTAATATATACTGAAACCAAAACTGCTGCAGAAAAGTATCAGACATTCTTCATATTTTCAGAAGTGGGTGGACAAAAGAAAATAGAAGTTATGGAATCTGAAAACAATAGTGTTGACTTCTTTGGAAACAATGCTATTGAGTGGGTTTTCCCCCTTTGAATAGCTGTAAATGCAATCAGCTAGTTATTTTATAACAAAACTTCACTTTCAAAAGTTGTAATTTAGTACAATTAATCAATAGAAATCATGAAACTATATGTAATATGTATGTTTATGACTATTTTATATATGTGTACATTTATATCTATAACACATATAAAGACAAAAGAATATAATTAGAAAATAATATTATACCTCTCCTGCAAGAGTTAATATTTATGCCTTGCCATTGACAATTTGAACAAAATTATGGCAGATAAGAATGATGTATAACTGTTATCTCTAAACATCTGACATGTGAATTATTTAATTAATTGTTCCCACTTTATGCTACAACACTAAGCATATTGAAGTAGGCCCATACATATTTCAATAGGTGCATGTTTTAAATTTAGGGCTATGTCTTCATCAGACAAAAGAAGAGACTAGATAATTAATATTTAACTTCTATTAAAGCATCTTAAAATGTATTGTCTTAACCACCACTTTTCATTGAAGACAGCCACATGAATATCTATTTGTAAATTTCCTCTTAATTTTCAACCAAACGAAACACAAATACAACTTCAGAGGGTGCATAAATGGCAAAAATCAAAATAATCTAGGGTTTAGCAACACAGAGAAAGCATGTTGCAGAATTTATATCCTTCTGATCAGAGAGCTGAGGGGAAAAAGAGGAAACCTCAGATGAACCTCAGGAAAAAATCTACAGAGGTTTATATACAGGGCATATCTAAAAACTGATGTGGATTTCCAGTTTAAGCTTAGTGGAAAAAAAGGGGGAAAAAACAAAAGCAAAAACGTCCCTTGAAACTGTGGTATTTGCCATAGAAATTCAATCTTCCTTTGAAGCTAGAAGCAGCTGTTACTGAGAAATATGGAAATAATTTACCATAAGAGACAAAGATAGAAAATAGATTCTAATCTGGTTCATAATATTATTGAATTATTATTTTAAAAGTCAAAAAAACTAAATGAGCAAAACTGCAAGCTATCAGAGATAAATGCTGACACTATGGGAAATAAACATTAGAAGATGACTCAGTTAACTAGAAGGCCAGAGTGCAGAGTCTCAGGTGTTCAATGAAACCTGCCTTCCAGCTCAGAGGGAGTCTCTTTTAAAGCAGAGAAAAGAAAGCCACAGACATGAAGAATGAAAAAGTTGTTTACACTCAAATAATAAAACTACAGATCAGAAATGCTGAAGAGCCTAAAAAGTCTGGAACCAAAACCAGAATCCCATCATTAGCTATTCCTATTCAGGAATTGTGACTATTTAAGCCAGATTTCTAATCTGTCTTTGAAAAGTGAACTGGAGAAGCTCAGGTAGTCAAAATAAAAAGGATGAGCTTACGGCTTTTATTTCATTATGGACAAGAAGTGTATCCCATCCCAGGAAAAGGACGTTAACTTCCAATGTCTTAGACACTAGACCAAAAAAAAAAAAATATCCACAGAAATAAAGCCTTACTCAATGGCAATATTTTTTGCCAGCACTAGTACTCAGTTGGAAAAAGTCATTTGGGGGAATAATTAACTTTAAACCCGCCTCTCCCCAAAACAGAGATTTTCAGTATGTTATTTAAAGTCTACAGGCCAAATTGTCTATCAATTAACTCTGACTTCAGAGAATCAGCAAAAATGCAGCTGCAAACAGTAGAGCTTTGCTAGGATGAAAATGTCTTTCCAGCTATGTAGTTTTGAAAAAGCCTAGCCTTGCAAGGTCCCATTCTTGAGAAAAAGCAACAATTAACTGTATTTCCACCACTAACCTGTCTACTACTTTGATCCTTAAGTAATTGCTAAAACTAACCTACATCACTGAGATTTAACTACAGTTAAATAATTGCATGAATAAGGACCTATATATGTATACAATATATTTTTACACATTTTTATTCTAATGTCTTCATAATCCAGTTTCTTTTACATATGAGCATTCTTTCAGTTCAAGAGAAAAAAATACTAAACAAACCAAAAGAGCAATACTTGTTTAATATTGCTGTTTCTAAGTAACCCAGTAATTTTTTCACACAACTTTTTCCTGACCATTTTCAGAAATTTAATCTAGGTCATGACATCATAACTGAGCCTTCCTGAATCATACACAATTTGCCTGGAAACCTTTGGTTTATGACGTCTTCAGTTCCAGATTACATCCTTTTATTTCTGTGTTCTTATTGATATTTCATCTCAGCTCACTGTATGTATTAAAATCACAGCCAATGCACATATGAATTTGAATGCCATACTAAAGTGAGGATAGAAGATATAGCAAAACAGAGATTAAAAATGTATGTGCAAGAGATGAGACTGGAAAGGTTCAGTGGAACAGTTCAGTGCATGAAAGATGTTCAGAATTTTGGACGATTACCTAAATTTTATTCTGAAAACATTTAGATCTCATTTTCAGAAAGAGCTGAAGCTCAGCAAGACCCCTAATTGTATTATCACTTCCTAATTCCCTCAAAAAATTTAGAGCTGTGTTAAAATTAAACTGTGGGTGACTGTGAACTGTGGGTTCAAATACATAATTTTCATTTGGGATGTCTACAGAAATTTAATTAGATGATCACACTAGTGATCACTCAAAGGCTTAACTGGTATCTTATGAAGTAAAGCTCATGCCCACTAAGAAACTCTGTTATCGTAGTGTTGGGAGAGGAAATTTAAAATGGCAAAAAAACAGAGCAACTGACTGACAAAGGGTATCCACATTTGTTAGATTCCTGAAAAGACTAATAAGGAACATCAAGAAAAAAAATATGACAAGGTTGAGTGACATTCCACATTTGGGTGGCTAAAGAACAAAGCTGTAAGGAAAACAAAGTGATTGCCTGGAGTGCAAAGATCCTGTCAACACAAAAACAAGTTAAACAAACAATTTTATTCTTTTAATTCATATTGAAGACTGTGTCACTGTGATGTAACTGAACTCTTTAAAATCAAATCAATCAATCTCTGTAGCACTTTGTGGAAGAGCAAGAAGCAGAAAATAGAAACTTGACAGCCCAATGTACCTTTGCCCTGATATTAACTTGTCAACACTTATAACCCCAGAAGGAGAAATCAGACAACAGACAATATATAAAATATTCTTAACAGCAGTGACAGCTGCTGTCCTTTTCCTCTCAATACATGCAAAACTCACTGGCTTTGTTTCATTATTATTATTTGTTATTGCTACTATTATTATTATTATTATTACTACCACTACTATATCTACTTTTTTTCCGATTTTAACCTTTGAGAGATGGATAAAACTGCTGTAAATCCAAAACAAAAACAACTACTGTTTTGAATCTTGCATTCCACCACCAGCAGGTAAACAAAAATCTTTTCATTAGAAAAAATGGCTGGGAATGGAAGAAAAATCCCACTCTGCTGGGTCTCAGATCTTCTCAGAACTGTGATTACAGCTGCATAGAAATGATATCCAGTGCACTGAAATTACACCCCGAGCCTTCTGGACGATGGAACCTTCAGAAGAACCCCAAAAACAAAGACAAACCACTCTGTTATTCAAGGCAGGAGCAATGCTGCTTACAGCTCTGCTTCAGAAGTGATGTTCTTCCCAGGCACTGCTCATTGGAAGAGACATGAAACAAATCAAACTGTTCTTTGTTCCCTTTTGAGAACTCATCAAATACTGAACAACAAATGTAAAAA
This sequence comes from Pyrgilauda ruficollis, assembly GCF_017590135.1. Taxonomy (NCBI): domain Eukaryota; kingdom Metazoa; phylum Chordata; class Aves; order Passeriformes; family Passeridae; genus Pyrgilauda; species Pyrgilauda ruficollis. The sequence goes on along the minus strand of NW_024519206.1, from coordinate 6,618,867 downwards.
GTTCCCTCATTTTGATAAAACAAAATCTTTCTCTAACCCTTGTTGAATTCTGCTGTGTTGAGAAGCCAGGAGTTAACCAGAAAAGCGCACAAACACTGCTTGGCCCGCTGGAATATGAATGAAGGATGGAGCTGAGAGTCTTACTGTCCCACAGGTCTTCCAGCATTGTTGGATTAGTAGGCTGAAGCCTGAAAAGCAAGAAAGTTGAGCAATTCCAAAAGAGACTAGGGCCTTCCAAATCTTCCAGGACCTTACAAATTCTCTGGGAGCTCAGTAAAACCTGAAACATTTGCTTAATTTCTCTCCCTAAAAGATTGCAATCGTGGGTGTGAAGGTTTAGGGTACTTCACACTGCCTTGTGGATTTGTTTTCATTTTGGTGAGTGGCTGCTGTGAGCAAGAGATTTACAGTTTGGCCTATGGTATATGTAAAGGGATCTTTTTTTGAACATCAGAAAAAACATTATGAATTAGACCATTATAGCTTTATAGGTGAAAAGAGCTAAAGCAATTGAAGGAGAGGGAATCTAGGCACGTTAAAGAGCAGTATCACTTGGAAGCAGGACCAGCATTTACAATGTCTAAACAATTTGTTGAGGAGGTTGGTAAATACTGTGAAAAGAGACAAATTTGGAAAGATAATTAGAGAGGATCAAGATGAAATACTAGCTGTCAGGAAGCAGAAAGTATTTTAAACTAGTGCTAGCAGATGCCTCAAGTATTACTCTGCACAAACAAAAGGAAAATGTGTGTGGAGATAACCCCAATTTATGAGACTAAGAAAGGAATAGAGAGATAGGGAATATAAAATACACTTATTATTGATGCAGTTCTTTTCTTCTCTCTTTGCAGAAGACAGAAATGAAAGCTGTATTAGTCTTTGCAGGTAAAAGGTTATGTAATTATCCAAACATACCTGAATTCCTGGTCTAGGAAACGCACTGAATGTCTAATCTAGGAATTGTCATCTGGTGTTCAGTAGGAGGACAATGTATTTCCTTAGTGGTAGTTAGTTTCTTAGTGACTGTTTCCCCTTCTGCACCCTGTACCTTTCAATTAAATCCCAGGCAGTGTTAAGTAAATGGAGGTAAAATGAAACAGGAGTCATTCAATGGCTAGAAATAGTATGCTTGCCTTTATCGACACACACTGAATGGGCAAAAATATACGATAAAGGCTCTTGCATCCACATAGGCATCACATTGTTCTCATAGCATGGGGCAAACAGAAGGCAGCACAACCTATTGCACAGCAGAGATGGGCCAAACAAGGTGGATCTGAGGTCACACACAGCAGACAGCTTTGCTGTCTGGAGCTGCCACTATTTCAGTTTCCTACTCCAACTCACCATTTTCTGTGATGCACATGTAATGCTTCTGTCTCTTTCATTCTTTCAGAGGTAAGAGGTTATCTGAAAGATTATTTGGGGGAAAATAGCAAACATGAACATCTGCATTCCAAATGGTCACAATATTCTGAAGGGAAATATTGGTGAATTCCTTTTATTGCTTGCTTTCAAACAACAGGAAGCAGTCCAGTAGGAAATATTTGACAGAACAATGAAGAAAACAAATACACAAATATTCTTGATATAGGACAAGGCAAATGAAAATATGCAAATGCATGTGATTCATTTTCCAGGGCAAAACATTTCTGTATGATGTCTGATATAATTAAGACTGTGAAAACTTGAAGATCTTTCATATACTTTATACACTTTACCCATTTACAGCTGTTTCTTTATTGGCTATTTTATGTGAGTGCTGAATAGCAGTCCCTTTTTGTAGCTTTTTTCCCCTACAGCAACTACTGAAGTCTTCATTTACACTGCACAAATTATCCTTAGCAGCAGGTAGGAAGCAATCAGCAAGGTGTAGCTGGCAATAGGTCTATTTTCATTACAAGATGGAGAGAGCCAGGGGACATGACATTTGTCCAACATAGTCAGGGAGGACTCTATTAGGAAAATCAGCTCTGGAGAATTGTAGTCTTGCTGAGGAGAAATTGAAAGGGAGAATGTGGGAGTGTGGTTGTTTTGTTTGGTTTTTTCTTACTTTTTCTCATTAAGGTAAGAAATAGGCAGAAGTAAGAAATCATTGAAATCCTTTAAAAACTTCCTACAGTGCCATAAAATGCATATAATTCTCCTGCTCTTGAGTACACTGAGCATTTCAGAGTACGTCTGTGAAATGATTTCACAGTGACTCATTAGTGGGACTGTTAGCAACAAATTTGGAGGAGGAGAGCATGAGGATTTTGGAGATAAAAGAGAGTCACAGCTAATGCTGTTATATCACACTGGATAAATTTTTCAAACAATAGTAAAATAAAACAGAGTTGGGACAGAAATGGGCAAAATCATAATGGCTTAACTTTACATATCTAATTGAGATGGCCAAATTGAGAAACTGAATGTCCCAGAGTGTCCCTTGAAGGTGATTTCAGTCCCCCAAAGTTCTTAATTATCTTTTGAAGGTGACTATTTTCTCTTGAACTACAGTGGCAGAAATTTTCCCCATTATATGTTATTATTTCTGGTCTCAGTTCTCCTTTGAGTAATCACTCTGTTGCCTCCCTTCAGTAAGCAGGAATGTTGTATGCTTTAAAGTATTTACTGGATGTTTTACAAGGAAATATTTTTTCTAGAACTGTAAATACAAAGAACTCCTCTAAGCAAATGAATGCCCAGCAGGCTGTATTTTCTTTCCTTTTTAAATAATACATTTGCTTGCTACTGGCCTTGGAACTGAACTTCCTCATTTACCATAACATAGGAATAAATGTATCTTGCTAAGTTCCAGGGTAATATTTTTTTTCATACATAGTCCTAATATAGTGAAAACTGTAAACTCAGACTTGAATAAAGGCTACAGTCTTTAGTTAAAATTATTAAATATAGAGGCATCTTGATAAATTCTTAATAAGTATAGCTTAAATGTAATCTTCTTAAGAACAGTAATATTTGCATTCATTTACCTGACCAAAATCCCTAGAATACAGATGAAATGATGTCTTTGTCAGAGATGGTGAAATGAAATATCACACTGCTTGCTCCAGAAGTCTGTAACACAGCAGGACATTGAACCCTTCTCTTGTGAGTCCTAGGTTAGCACTTGAACCACAGGAGAAACCCACCTCCATCTTCAGGGGATTAGACCTGTAAATGAAAATGAAAATGAAAACATACTAGTCCTCATCTCTTCACTCATCTTTCACCTCTCAGAACCTGAGGAAAAGGACACTGTCAAACTTTCTCAAGGAAATTGTCTCTTGTGATTTTTTGGTGGGGTTTAGAATCCCAGGTCTTTCCCAAGTACCTAACAGTTAACTCAGGCATATGAAGCAAATGAACATAGGATGGGCAAGTTAAGTTGTAGCAAAAGAATTTTTCTAAGGATTTTAATCTAATTTTAAATTCTAAAGGTGAGGAAATGTAATGGCTAGATCTTAAACAAATGCATGAAATATTAGCATCCCTTCAGAAAACTCAAATGGAGTACTTCCCCCACAGAAGACACAGTATACCTACATTCTCTATGGTGTAAAGCTGGGTGGGGGCATAGGGAAGAAAACAGAGAATAGAGCCAATGGAATCCATGCTCTATTCCTCTTCTATTTTCATGGAAAATCTCCAAGTTGCCCGGCAGTTTTGGCCTGAAATGACGGTTCCCCCCTGATTTTAGAAAACTATTCTCAGATCAACATTTTTTGTTGTTTGGTATCAGGTAGCACACCTTGTAGAAAGTGAATACTCTTTAAGTTCTTTCAAATGCCCTCTAACACCAACTGCACATTGCAGAAATTCATGTTCTTCAGTACTGGACAATTAAAACAAAAAATGAAACAGGCCTTAGTCTCACTGTCTCCATGTGAATTCTGAACAACTGAAAGAACTCAAGTTCTAGTTTCACTTTTTTTTTTAGTTGCTTATTGACCCATATATTTTCCTTTAATTTTCCTGCATCACAATTAATCTCACTGCCTAAGAATTTGCATGGTATTCTTAAGAACAACCAAGTATCACTCACCTCACTTTTCAAAGTAGATTAAACAAGGATGGTGCACTACTTGATCCTTTCTCTGCTGTATCTCCAGACTACAGTCTCTATGGCTCTATAAAGACACTTCCTCAGTACAAAATTGTTACAGAATAAAGCTCCTTGCTATAAATGTACACCAAAACATTCCTTCACACGTTCCCTTAAAAAAAAGTTGGTATTTCACAGGCTAATCTAGAAATCTTAAACAAAATCCTTGAAAATAAAGATACAAGCACGGTTGTTTTGAAATTAGGTGTCTTTTAATATTGCTGCAGTCACAAACAAAGATTATGGTAGGAAACTTCAGCAGCTTCATCCACTGAAGAATGTTTGCTCTGATCCTGAATCTCCAGCCCAACCTCAAATACTCATTAATACGGGGTATGTGTTCTCTTCTGTGCTCTCTTTGTCACAAAAAACAAGGAGCATGTAAGAACAAAACAAGGAACATGTAAGAAAAGTGTGAAGAAAAAAACATATTGAGCTGAACATTGACCTTTCCAGTTAATAATTTTCTTGTAGCACTGTATTAACTTCATTCTATGAAATAAACTAATTGCAGAAAACATAGCTACAGCTAAACCTCTTGACTTGAATTTCTATTTAATTTCGAGGAGAAAAGACTTTTGTTCTCACTCCTTGTCAACTGACTTAGGTTAAAAGCTTCTTTATATACTTGAGTTGGTGCAGCAAATTCAACTATTTGCTTTCATATTTGTTGTGAGGTACATCTCTGCTGCACTGCAATATGCCCTTTGTTGTGCCAGTTTAAGTACATTTTCATCCATACATGAAAGACAGTGAAATTCTATCAGTGAGTTTTTTCTGAAAGCAAGCAGTGTTGGAACAAAATCAAAGCAGCAAACAAACCCATCCTGCTCCTCTCCAGCTTTCTAAAACTTTCTCAAGTTGTGGGGTATGGGAGAGAGATGCAATTAAAACAATTCTCTAAGTGCTTTACTTGCCACCTGCCATTCATTGAATACCTGCTGATAAAAGTGAGTTTTTTTACTTGCAGATTTGTCCTGATAGACTGGAATTATGAAAGTTCACGAGTGCTCCAGGAGCCACATGAAGATAAATATAGATTCAATCAAATCAAATAAAATTTGGCAATAAAGATGTAAAAGGTGAATTACTTTCAGCTTGCCCCAAGTTGTTTAACAGAACCAGGACAGTTTAGGAAGGCAGTTTTTTATTTAAAAAATGTATAAAACCTTGTACTGTTCAATTCTTCTGTTACTCTGTTACCTATACGATTCCCAAGCTGTTACAATTTTCAAAAGGCATTTTATCCAAAACCTATCATATGTTCAGAGGTGCTTACGCAATGTTATTTTAATTAAACCTTTTAACTGTTGCTTTTTGTGCTATAATATATTTGTGACATAACTGTAAATTAACTATTCCTATCCTTCTACCAACATACTCACTGGTCAATTTCAGTGAAGGTGTGTTTCTATATTAGTGTTTTGTGTTAGATCTTCCCTGCACTTCGGAGGTGAATGTCCCAGCTGTTCCACTTTTCACTGCTGTGAGATCCGCTTGTGAAGAATCAGTTGGGGCAACAGTGAGGTGATATGAATGTGCAAACCCAAGGTAGATGTGAATGCAAGATTTGAACCCTGAGTCCATCTCTAATTGTTAGTACCAATAATTAAATTTTGTATCAATATTTTCTTTTTTTTCATATATCTTTTTCCTCTTTGCTGTTTGCCTCTTAATGTAACTGTAGAGAAAAAAAAAAAGTACTCAAAATGTGAGTATTTGTCTTTAAATTAGAGAGCTTTTATAACTAATTTTCACACTGTTTACTAAAATGCACCTCATCCTACTGATTAAAGATGTTGGAAGAGCTGTTATCTACAGCATCTCTCTATGTCATAAATCCATATGATCAGATGGGGTAGACCAGCAATGCTCCGGTAATGCTGAAGTTCGTGTATAACTGACAGAGACTATTCATCTGACCTTATATATTAGATCATGGAATTGATTCAAATTCAGCAGTCAAATACATAGTGTAAGTTTGAGAATGTAATGTAGTCACAGCCTCAAAGCTTCATCGTATCAAAAAAAGGCAATTCCATTTCAGTAGTCAATTTTCATTGCTATTGGAACTGGCTTCTTGCAGATTTGTGAGAGAAAAACTAAAACTACAGACATTTTCTGTACTACAGTTAGGGTGCATGAGCGGAAGGTTTGTGTGCACACTTATGAAACCATAGGGTCCTCTTGGTACACACAGGCCTTCACTGTCTTTTGAGGATATTAAACACAAGCATCATGTGTAGACAGTCATACTGACTTTGATTTTATTTTGAAGTTCACCTGAATACGTGCCAATTTTAAGACAATGAAGACCTGAGGCAGAAAATAGTGACAACCAGTTGGTAGCACCATTGACAAACTGGGATATTTTGCAAAAAGTCAGATTTTTTTCATTTCAAGTGAAGTTTATAAAGGGACTTATTTCATATTAGTGTCCTTATAAACCAATTTACACAGATTATAATATCAGAATGAACAACACCAATAAAAATAGGGCTTTATACTACAACAATGGGCAGTTTCATTTTAGTAAATCAAGGAGGTGTGACACTTTCTTTTTAGCAAGTTATTCTCAAACCAAGGTCACTATAAAATCATTCTGTGAACAGACACAAGGGAGGGAGATCTAAAATGACCCTTTAAGGATTTTGACTGGCATGTGATAAAAACATAGTTAGGTTCTCAAGTACAATAATTTTGAGTGAAACTGAAAAGTAGTAATTTTTCCAGTTAAATGCTTTAGGTCTGTGATTTGCTAAGTTTTATAATCTTTCATAATGGATGCAAAACAAAAACTAAAATAAAGACAGAATTATTTTTAGTCCACTAATATGATACTAATTGCTTTTACACGGACCATGCCAATGATATTAAATTTAAAAAGAAAATAAAATAAGAAAGCAAAATAATTAATGCTAAAAGTTTATTTTAAACTAAAAAACCCCACCAAACCTATGGAAAAAGTTGGTGTTTTTTCCCTCTAATGAAATGAGCTCTTTACATATAAATTATATTGTAATAACAGAGCTCCCTGGTGGAAAAGAGTTCCTTCTCCTGCTGGCAAAAATTAAGATAATCACAGATGGCTAATGATCAAAAATACTGACTGACAGCTCTGAAGTACAAGGCATAGATAATATTCTCAGAGCTACAGTTTATTTATACTCAAAACTGGCTTTAGGCACCCACAAAATGTGCATTTGTGATGTCCTATTATAATGGAGATTTTTTAGCCACCAGTTCCTGTTGCCAAGGTTTTTCTTTAAGACTAAACTGATCACCATGATTTTTTCACCAAAATACTTGTGTTTCAGCATACCAGTTATTTAAAACAATCTGTAACTAGCTAAATTTTCTTAAACATGTAGACAATTATTTTTAGCAGCATTATAATTAAAATATGTATTTTGAGTTCTTATAAACTCTATTATATACTTCAGGGTGTATATACTGCAGAAGTCAGTGAGGGCAAAGAAATGGTACTGAAACTCCTTAGTTTCTTGTACTAAATGATGGTGTACAAAATGTCTGGCTTCTTTGGCAGTATTCAAAAACCTATAAGGAGTTTGGTCTTGCTCCCACTTATGTTAGATGAAACGTTTACCTGATTCAGCCAGGAGGTGGATGACCTTACACGTAATTCTACTTTTCTCAAATGTTTCTTTATTTTCACTTGATGGCTCCTTTAAAAATTTGCTAAACATTTTGTGGAGTAGAAACCTATCTTTAATTTCAAAGCATTGACTGTATTTTAGGCTTGTGATTGCTAAACCCTTCAGTATACAGCCAACATGCAACATCAAATGTTTTCTAATAGAATGTCTGCCCCATTGAAATATAATTTCTAGGTCCTGTAATGTAGATGAAAACCTCGAAAGATATTCCAGACCTATTTAAAAGGTTTGCTAATAAGAATGCCAATTTTAAGTACACCCAAAATATTACCAGTAGTGTATTAGCAACATTTCCCATGAAATATTATGTAGTGATGGATATCTGAAAAAGTTTCTCCTCCTTTATCCCTTTAACTTTCAGGTATACATTGAGAAGACAGCATAAACAAGGGCAAAGTTCATTGAACTTTGCTATGGATTTTTTTTAACTTCAGCAACCAGGAGAGAAAGAGAGGGAGAGAGAAAGGTGCTACTTATGGAAAAGCTACACAAAATTACACGTCACTGGACATCAATGAATGGGGAAGGAAATTTTCAGAATCCAAAACTGTAGGAAAACCTCCAGTCAGAATTTGCACTTGCTTAGACTTTCACAAGCAGCATAAACAAGGCTTCAGTAGTCACAGAGCTCCCAGAAATACTTGCTTAATAAACCTTTTGATTTTCAGCTAAGTGTGATTTTTGGACAAAGGCTAAGGATTCTTGTGCTGACAGCAATAACCTTGCTGATACTGCATGATCTCAGACTTTAATACAGGTTCACATTCTTTTCATTGAAGTGTCTGACTGGACCCCTGCTACCTTAGCTGGAAGCTCTGGGTGTAAGGAGCACCCATATATCAATGCAGCTCCTGTTATATGCTAGAATAGTGTAAATTTTACAATGGCAGCCATGTAGCTGGAGTAATGAGTAATACAAACTTTCCCCATGCAGACTGTATTTTTGTAGCTATTCTGAGCTTCATCCCAACTGAAATGATTTCAGCAAGTTATTTCATCTAAACACATGTGTAATTTATGAGTAAGCCTGTGACTTACTAGCATTCTAGCAGCAACAAACGTATCACAAATAACTTCTTAGGGTAAAACCTGGTGTACAGTGTTACATTAACAACTCAGAAGTCAGTAATAAAAAAAGAGAGGGAAAGAGAGTGAGAGATTTTTTTTTTTTTTTTTTAATAAAAGATGTGTTAGGAGCTACAGGGGCTTCACAAACCAGCACTTTTTAAGAGCATGCATTCATTCTACCTCTTGTGAAACCCAGTTACAGCTAAGTGAACTATAACAACTAAACTATTTCACTGAACGGAACAACAATAAACCAAAACGAGTAGTACTAAAAGCATGCCTGAGGCAACAGAAACTTTTGTGCTAATTTCCATCTCTTTCAAGTGCGTTTGATGAATGATGTGACAAAAGAATCCTAATTAAAGTTGAAATCCTGAATACTAAATAAATTAGAAGTGCCACTACATTCATCTTCTACAATGATAATACTGCTACTTCTACTCCTTCTCTGTGCCCCTTTGCTTACATCTGTGGCAGTAACTCGGCAAAGGGCACTGCCAGCACAGATGGGGAAATGGATACTCTTCCCCAAATAGAGAGATAATTGGACAGGCTGCTTTGTTTCCCTTCACTGCCTTCAATTTACACAAAGAAAGCCTACCAGGAGCATTCAAAGTATTTTTAGGTATATATTTTTCTTCTCAAATGATTTAAAACTTGACACTACACTATCTGGTTTTTAGTAGCCCCAGAAAAGTTGCTGTGTTTATGGCCATTAAATTTTTATTTCTTTTATTACTGGAGAATCATTAAGTATATATATACTTGGAGTAATATATAATCCTAATGGGTTGGAAAGCAACACTGAAGGGATGAAATTCTATGGCTTGTGTCACACAAGCCAGGCAAGACAATCATAAATGACCTTAAAATCTATGAATCTTTCAAGGAGCTGCCCCATTCAATAAGCAGACTGGAACATGAATTATGACTCCCGAGAGACATACTTTCCCTGCTCCCCTTTTGTTCCAGGGAGCAACTCTGAAATACTTCAGGAGAAGTTTATATCCCCAGTGTGCCCAAGCAGTAGGCTTGTCTTTTTCCGTTCTCTTTCCACTCCTCAGAGAAAGAGGGCTGTCAAGGGAGGAGGCCATACTATTCCCACCACAGCTATACTCAAAATTTGCCAATGCAAACAAAAGTGGATCTGCAGTGCCTCCAAATCCCATTTGTACTGTCTAAGGCCTGTGACAAGAGAAGACCTAAGAGGCTGGAGTCAATCAGGAGCTCCAAGGGAGCCATGTAGTCCACTCTCTCAACTGTGTCAGCGACTAATACTGCCTACCTGACAGAAAAAAACATAAAAACAAAATAAACATGTAATGATTCATCTCCAAATTTTTCTCCCATCCCATAGTAATTTATAGCAAATTCTGATTCAGACTTCATGCATTTGTATTTGCTGTCTCATGTTGTACTGCACATGCACAGAACACACATGACTGACATGCTTAAACATTTCAACACTTCAACTGTATAGGTCATACAACACCAAGTGTCTTTAATTTTCTTGCAGTGATATCACACTTCTTGGCTCCTTTTAAACTATGTAGTTTTCTTTGTATTTTCTGAATTACAAAAAAAAAAAAAAACACTTTAATTTGAGGGTTTACACAAGTTTTCAGATTTGTTATTTGGAATTCTTTGTTTTCAGAGGAAATGAAAGGGAGAATTATCTTAATGAAATAGATAAATTGCTTGCTTGTATCTGATAGATTTTAAGACCTGATTTTACACCTAATCTAGCTCATAACATTATAATGGACTACATTTTTTTTGAAGTATTGTAAATGAAAATGCAGCTTGTATATAGACATTCCAGAATTCTTGTCAGTATGTGAATTTTGCAGCCCTAATTTTCACCAATGAATTTTGGACTGATATTCTAGAAAGGATATTTTTTTATCTTAACTGTAATAGTGATCATTTCAGTGATCAGAGTGGATTTTTGAGCTAATTATCCTATATAAGTAATTATATATAAGTTTAATAAATTGCCTAAATAGGAGAGACATGCTGAGATACATATTATGTGATATTATTTATGGAAGTGCCTATCTTGAACATGAACAATTGAATATTTGCAGCACCAGCTCTTGAATTTTAACTTTGCATTCTGCTACAAACAGTCAAATATCTTGTTTCCAATGCAACTCAAGGTAAAGACAAATTTCAACCCATCTTTAATAATGCATAGGATGACTAATTATCTTTCTAATTCTCTCACACAAACACCCTGTGATACAGATATGCAACTTAGATTTTCCTCTATGCTTAGAAATCCCAGTTTGACAGGTATTTCAGACTTCCATTTTTTTCCTGGGTTTTTGAATTACTTCATATGTAAGTCTTAGGGTGCTGGTCAAGGATAAAGAAGATAAGCAAGAGATATTTGAAAAATAAATGGTTGGAACTTAAGAGCTTAGTAATTGACATGTCTGCTTTGCAACAAAAATGTGAACTGAAGTAGTATGAACTTCCCTAAACTAAGGCAAGAAATTAACTTGGAAATTTATCTTGTCTTTTATCAGGTGCATTGCTACAGAGTTTAACAAAGTCACTGCAAGGTTTCCTTTCTTAGGGATAGACTAGACTGTATTTGGCCTTCACCACCACTTTGACTTCATTATCACTGACCTTGATCCCTTCTGCCACTGTCTGCTGTGATCCCTGGGGATTAACTGCTCAAAGGTTATTGACTTACATACGTGTATATGAGTTGGCATCCCTGGATTCTTAATAATTGATTGTCAAAGCACTTTTGCACCACGCACCTTGCTTTTTTTGGCAGAACAAGTGCGCTTTCTTAGCTCAATGTTCATCTACTCTTCTTTGGGGTATGTGAGTGCCAACTGACGTGATAAAGCATGAAAACACAAGCTTGTCAGTAATGACCCAGCTGGTAGCTGTCAGAACACTTGGCTAAAAACTCAGAGAAAGCTTTACAAATTCTTGTGCTGTTTTTATGTGGTGTTTTTTGGATTTTTTTTTTCCTCTGGGACTACTGAAAAATGCAGCAGAAATCATTTTTATTAAGAGAAGTCTAGATTTAACTGAGGTATTCATAGGAAAGTATCCCTCTCAAGAACTAGAGAAGAAAAAGTTATTCTGTTCAATATTTCCAAACATGCAAATGATCTGAAATGAGCTGTAAAACTACAAATGAGCAAAAAGAAAAGATCATTGACAAATAAAAATTTATGTCTGGTCAAGTTTTATATATGGTATGAACATACAAGTTACAGTGATTTTTTTTTTTTAAGTTTGTGTATTAAAAAATTTTGTTAATTTTGAAGTTTAGAAAGTTTTGTCAAGCTGGCAGGTCTGAGAAAGACTCAGCCAAAATTATGGTTAGGTTTGTTGGCTGGGTTTGGGAAGTTTGTTTAACTTTTTCTTTTTTAATTTTTAAACTGTCCTACCTTCAGTGGTTTTATTGAAGGATTATTCATGCTAGTGAAGACCAGATTACATAAAACCAGTGGCCTTGTGTGCTGATTAAGCTTAGAAAACAAGGTTAACTGAACACAATAATTTGTTATATTTTTTGCACTCACCAAAATGTAAGAACTGGTTTCTTAAGTGGTTTTTTTTTCAAGGGGCTCTGAGACATAGAACACCTTTTTGTTACCGGACAATGTTTTCTGGAGCTGTAGTGTGCTATTGTCACCGTAAGATAAATCTGTAAGGTATTGAACAGAGTAAATTGTTCCTGTTGTGTAATGCTTCCCTATCTCTCTTAAGGCTTAGAACATCTTTTATCACAACAGGGGGAAATTTGGATCTTTTATCAACTAGTTCAAAAAAGGCATTCCATTTAAGTAATGTATCTGGAACTATAGTCTATGGAGATAATCAGTAGCTTATTAACCTTAATCATAACAACACATTATCACTATTTGGTTTCATGTTGACTAATTTGCAGAACAATGCAGAAGAGCACACTCAGCACATAAGACTGTTCCCAGTTCTTGGCACTGCATAAATACAGTGACCCTCACTTGAAATGTCAGAGACTTAAGAAAAAGCTGTATCATATGATGAAGGAAGAGAGTTGGAGAAAAGAGGATCATGTAATCAGAGAGTTAGTTAAAAAGTAAACACTTGTTAAACCTCTGGACAAAGTGAGACCATCATCAAACAGATACCAAGAGCACAGAATAAAGGTCAGTTACCTTTTATCATGTTTGTGTAGCTTCAGTTAAACTAACAAGCTTCAGCATGTGCTTAGGGTCATAGTTAAACACTTTTGCCTTGATAAATGAGCTGTGTATTAGGTGCTTCCCTTTCAAGAGCATGGACATATTGGAACTCTGATCTACAAAAAAAAAGACATCAGAAAAGGAAGCAATTTACCTGTGGGCAGAAATCAGTCATTTCAGTTGGTAGAAGGAAATAAGGAAATAGTAACATGTCAAATAATAAAATAATAAGTCAAAACAACTAAAATGAACCAGAGAAACCCAAAAATAAAACTGATTACTTCAATTTTGGGGAGTGAAATTGCAGATTTTTTTGTTTCTGGATTTCGTAAAATCACCAAAAATGCTTTGTCTTGAACTATTTCAGTGTTAAAGGTACATTTCCTCACAACTGCACTACATTTCCTCATAACTGCACACTTCTTGTGAAAATTCTAGTTCTTGATCCTGATGATTTTAGTATTTCATATGAACCACATATAAACCTACTGCTGAGGAAGAAATATAGCCATAAGCCTTACAAGAGATTTAGATATCTCCATCCTCAGAGGAGAAACACCTTCTAAGATCATGCTATAAAGTATGGTGCATAGACCACGGCATATAATAGTTTCACTGAGTTCATTCAAAAAAGGAATTTTTAGGGGTAGTAATTTCTGAGATGATGTAGCACTACATTTTCAGTAGTAGCACTACATACATCAGGAAAAATGCTAGAACTGCAATGTACATCTTAATAGCATTACAACAAAATAAGTTCAAGAAGTTTTAGGTTCTGTATTATGAAAATAACTTCCCTAAAATTTTTTACAAAAAAAAAAGTTAGGTGACAACACTCCAAAATTCATTAGAACCAGTTCTACTACATGAAACCAGTAGAAACAAGAAAACCTTCTGCCTCATTACTGAATTATGCTATGCCACTGTACCTCTTTAAATGTATACTGCAGCTTAATAATCACTGTGTCACAACATAGCAAGTGTCCTTTCATGATTTGCACTTCACGGGAAAATGTGAATGTGCAAACTTCAATTGGCCAGAGCATTTACACAAAGTACAATTCTACTACAGGCTAAATTTTTAATGGTCATAGAATCATAAGAGTGGCTCAGGTTGGAATGGACCTTAAAGATCATGAATTCCAACCTTCCTGCCATGGGCAGCAACATATTTCACTAGACCAGGTTGCTCAAAATCCCATGTAGCCCTGCCTTGAACTCTTCCAGGGGTGGCCATCCACCACTTCTCTGGGCAACCTGGTACTTCACCATCCTCATAGTGAAGAATCTGTTCCTCATGTCTAGTCTAAAGCTGCCCTCCTTCACTTTAAAGCCATTACCCCTTGTCCTGTAAGTACATGTAATAAATACCTCTCCAGCTTTCTCATAGACCCACTCTAGGCACTGGAAGGTGCCATGCTGTTCTCTTCACCAGACTGAACACTCCAACTCTCTCAGTCTGTCTTCATAGGAGAAGGGCTTCAGTCCTCTCACCATCCTCACAGCCCTCCTCTGGACTCACTTCATCAGATCCTCATCCTTCTTATGTGGGACATTGTCTACATCCTGGACAATGCTTGGTTGTACCTGTTTCCATGATAGAGAGAATGGTACAAATATGTTTATGCTTTGGTAAGAGTTCAAAAACTGTTTGCTGTAAATCACAGTAGGATATCACTATCACAGTGGCAGTGGTGCTGCAGCCATGAATGTTAAAGGGTCATAGAACTTTTTTTTAGTAGATCAATTTGTAAAGTTGAAAAATAATATAGACCAACTCTTCTTCAGGTGTCATATGTCATATAGAAACAGCAAGTCATAATATATTAAATAGTTATTAAAACAACAAGAAGCACTTCCTTCAGAACAAATTTGTTTTAGTTTCCTTCTCTATCCTTATGTTCAATCAGAATAGCAAAACACATGAACATTTCTCAAAATACCAAATCAGTTTGAAAATCTGTAGTCCAGGTTCTGATATTAGAAGAGTTGACTCTACAATTAAGAGTATTTAATCAAGAATTTGTTTGGCACAGTGCATAATAATTTTCTAATGGATTTTTTAACAAAGAAGGAAGTAAAATAGGATGAGAGAGGTAAGCATAAAGCAAAACTAAGTACAATGACTAGGGCTGATGAAGAAGGTGGAATATGAGAATGCTTTCAACTATACAGTTGAAATGAAGCTTCAGACAGTCAGTCTTGACCAAAATCATAATAATGAGGTTTGGGAGAGACTGAGAATTAATTCAGCAAGACTTCATTATTTCAGTGATACAGACTCACAATACTGTAAATGAAATTATTGCCTTTTTGTCTCATTAATGTTAATAAATTAACATTAATAATAGTTAATAAAGGCTCTAAACCCAAACTTCTCCACATTTTCCTACTAGCTGCACAGCTCTCTGACTAACAGGATAACTGCTTTTTTCCAACATGCCCTAGACCTCAGTTTTGTGGTAAAGTATCTGATAAAGTTCTGCAGTGATTTGGGTTCTAAATCTGCTAGCCACTAGACAGTAAGAAACCCCAGTAATTCACTTAGGCCATGGGATAGGATTGAGAGAGAAATGTCTCACATGTACTATACATGAAAGGACAGTGATTCTACAAAAAAAATTGAGCTTATCCCATATAAACAAACTTGCAGATTCTGGATGCTGGAAGCAAATATCTGTGTACATATACACATTTTTATACTCAAAATTTTTATATATTGAATTTATATTGCTTATAAACAATCAAAGAGTGGCATCTAAGACTATGTCTTATTTTCACAGCAGTGATTAAATTTATAAATTATTTTGTAAAACTGGGGCTTACAAATTCTAGAATCGTACTTTTACTGAAAAGAAGTGTGCTGAGAGGAGATTTCATTGCTAATATAAGTATGCTGAACTGCTCTGAAATAATACAGAAGATGTATCTGATTTTTGTATTATTCTAAGTAAATATTGCCTATAAAATTCAATGACTATTGATACTTCACCTTAGTGGCAAACAGTAAATATAAAAACTTGAATTAACTTTCTGTGTGTTATTTGGTATCATATGATAAACTATGAAAACACTTCAGTGTAAAAATAAAAGCTGATCTCTTATCCTGCTGACTCCTAGTCCTTTATCACCCATTTTTCTTATGTAGCTGAACAATATCAGTTCACAACATAAGATGCAACTTGTCTTCATTAAAAATATTTTTATTCAGCATTTATGTTGATATTTTAAGAATCATTCACATTGCTAAGTAGCCACAAAATCAAATACACTTTGGCTTAGTTTCCATATAAAAATTAGAAGGTGTTAATTTTATTACCTCTCTGGAAATATATTTGAATTCATATTAATGAGTATTAATGTCATATGCTTAGCCAAAAGAATTCCTGAAGTAAGAGAGATATTTTATCTACTTTAAAGCTTTAGTAATAAGGAGTAAAATATGTTTTTGATAAGTATTTTATATCTTGTTAGCCAATAGTTGGATACAATTGAAAAATATCCTACTGTGTACACAGAAATTATGCTGTATTTTGGAAAAACAGTAATGATGTTGATGAAAAAAGTGACTGAATTGCAATAGAATCTATCAAAAAGATCCAGACAAACACAGAAATATTATGCAGCTGAAGAATTTTCCAGTTGTCAAGATCAACATTCTAGAGTTTTATTTGAGAGTTTATTTTAAGAAATTCCAAAGAGTTTGGATAATTATTACATGGAAATCACTATGAAACTATTTAGGTTTCCTTTAACAAAATATTTCACGTTTTTTCCTTGCAATTTTTTCAGTCCCCTGAAACTGAATTCATCAAGGAATTAGATGAGAGATGGAAGTTTCTGTTTTAGAAAACAGAATGGCAGCTAGACAACAGAAAACAGATGCCAATTATTTGCCAGTGTCTGCGGTAGAACAAAACATTTCATGACATTTACTTTGCCTTTGCAAAGCTGCCATTGATGTCAGTCAGCAGGTTCAGAAAAGAGAGTCCATATGATCTAGGATTGAACAAAAATTCGTACACTTTGGTAAAGATGACAAGATGAAAAATATGTGGTACTTTTTATAGAGTCAGCTATAATAGCACAATCTGGAATAATACTCTCTTGCACTGTAAGATCAGAGTTGCTTAATAAATTAACTGAAAACAGAATTTGCACTTCTTGGACTTAAAAGGATCCACAAAACAGGATTTCTTTTGTCACATATTGAACAGGAAAGAGTTCAAGCTGTGCAATAGAAAATTAAATTTTTGTCAGCACTTTAGCTATTTTTATTTGCCCTGAGCATGCATTTGTAAGGTGGGCTAGTCTCCATTATAAGCCATCCAAGGAATACAGGAATTATTGCCATGGTGCTTACCTGCAACACACAAAATCATCATTGTATATATTAATGATAACAAGTCAGGCCAGCAGTAAATAATTCTGTTGAGCTAAGATGACAGCCAAAATTTTCAGTCTGGATCTGTAACATTTTTTATGTAGCAAACACCTTAATTAGATGGTTACACTGACAAAACATTGTATACTATTTGTGGTTTACCTTTTATAGTAACATGAACTGTAAGATAAAATGCTCTGGAGATAGAAATTGTACTCTTATGAGGAATCTATGTCCACATCTTTCTTCCAGCCAGATCTTTCTTGCACCAGCTAAGTTCTTAGATTGAAGGCCAAGAATGTCCATCCAAATGAGTGCCTTGAATAACTATGCTGGCAATGGAAGATAATGCACCTGGATGATTACTTTTTGTGCAGGGCTATATATACAACACAAAAATGCATGCGAATCCACAAGGGGGGAAAATGCCGCATTTGTTTACATCTGGTCTTTAAAATAATTACAGAACATAATACCACCATTCCATATGGGAACATCTGCTACCTGTAATATCTGTAATATCTCATGTTCTTCCCTAACTGAAGGGCTCAATGTAACAGTGCAACCAGTGGAGGTCCAAGCATGTTTAGTGATGGGGAAGGAGTTAGATATGACCTATCAAACAGCATCCTTCCCATCAGTCCTCCTGGCCTGACTCAAGAAAGAAATGTCTGTAAAGGCCTTCTTAACCACACTGTCTATGTGTTCAGTTCAGCTTGTACTTTTGGACTCTTTCTTTACTGTGGGCCTACCACCACTCTGTCAGTCACAGCCTCGCTCCATTTGCATTGTCTTTACATTCCTCCCCCTGAAATACCGATAACTTTAAAGTTTAATGACATCAACCACCTCTCTAAGAGAGTATTAGATGATAAGAATAAATCACCAAGTCTCATTCAAAAAACTGTTAGCACAAAATTCTGGCACTCACATAAATACAAAACATAAATACTTATTGGTTTGGTGGCTGTGTTTCTGAGAGACTGAGTGGAGATAAGTGCCTGTGAGATTTTAGCAAGGTTTTCTCAGGGTCAATACATACTATGAAATGAGTCACAACTCAGAGAACAAAATAGATGAACAATGCAGCTCCAGGATGATGTCACTGCAGCACAGGGCCCAAATTATGTTTGCAGCTATTTCACACAGTCAACATTTTCTGCAGTTTTAATTCACTATTTAATTTTTTTACATGGTTACTGAAGTCTGCAAAATATACTTACTTTCTGGAGTTTTTTTCTCTGAAAGTACCTGCTTTCCAATACTACTACTACTACTACTACTAATAATAATAATAATAATAATAATAATCTTCACAGGCATTCTCATTAATATTTTCTGGAAATGGAATTTATAAACTCAATAATATTGACTTTTCTGGCAAAAAAAAATCACCTCAGCATGTGAAGAATGTTGAGCTATATCTGTACTTAGAACCAAACTTTTTGTTAGAAAAATAAAGGTAGCTTTTCTATTAGTCAAGAATTCCCACTGTAAAGAATCAAACTTCACTTAGCACATTTCTCTCAAAATAAGCAAGGGCTAACTCATCCTCCCCAGATGATGAGCCAGCATGCTGAGGAAGTGGGGATGAGAGGTGCTGAAGGACTTTAATGATGTCATGGGGAACACAGGGCTGTGGCCCAACAGCGCATCTTTTACTGCTGTGACTAGTTCCACTGATTTCAGGTGGGTAGTCCTGCAGGATTAAGGCACCGATTCATAAATGTTTCAAAACAAGGCTGAAGCCATGGTCATATTTTAAGTCTCAAAGACAGGGTAGTTTCTATCTAACTAATAGATCAGAACCTCCACTTGCTCATTAGCTGAGGACCTCTGCCCTCCTTATTAGGCCCAATTTTCTCAGATGAACTGTCAGATGGAATCTGCTGCAAGTGTACACAGGACAAATTCCATGTCATTAATGGAACAGGTGTTTAATGATTTTGGATGCAACAAGTTTACCCAGCTTCTTAAAAGATCTCTTCTCATGTATAATCGTGGCTGCAACAACAGGGATCATTTTCTGAAAAGGTTGGCACTTCCCAGTCTATCAAACTGTCAGCTTTACGTGCTTGCCTGGTGAATTTATATTAAATAATAGATTTTAAAATCCTAAAGTTGAAGAACTAAACAGTGTTTAGGATTCCTATTGCTAGCACTTCTGAGGCGGTACTTCATCTTGCACTGAAATCAGCAGGATCTTTAACAATGTAAGGCCACAAAGAACTTAGGATTCAGTAACTGTAATATGAAAATTTCACACAAGAAAGGTTATATTTACTTTAGGAGTTTTATTTTAAATAAAAGTTCATAAGTCCAAAATGCTTTAAATTGTGGATATCTACAACTAACATTTTTTTGTCTGTAGAAGTATGAACAGGTGCAAAATCAAGCTTTTATCACAGTGAAAACCATGCATTTGACTGAAGTTACTTAAGACAGACTGGACAGTGGACTTTAGCACAGTTTATTCCCTGATTTTATCCCAGCCATAGTGGAATAAAAGTGAAAGAGTTTAACAGAATGAGTATGTCAAGTTATATGGCACCCTCCCAGAAAGGAACAGGAAGATGAATGAAAGGTTCCTACACGAGGATGGGAAAGACTTATTTTGAAAAAGACTTCTGCATGAAAACCTAGGTAAAGAGAATAAGCAATTTTCTATGCAAAATTAGGTCAACTGCATTTTAAACACTAAATCTCACTCAAGAATGAAGAGTTGTCATGTTTCTGTTACAGCTACTAATCTCTAATTTTATTCAGGTTTTTGTATTAGTATGAAGGATCTTTGCTGTCAAGAGCAAGTGGATCCATATTAAGAATCCCAGCAAACTTAGACCAAAAGAAAAGCTTTCTCTTTTTGATGGAGACTTTTTGTACTCTAATATTCTGTCAAGTTCAAATTACAATTACAGTTCATTCAGAATAATATTAAACAGATGCTCTCTGTGCAAGGAAAATTTTGACTGAGTTGAGAAATAATCTTTTTAACAGGACACCATCCAGGTACAGACAGAAGTCCTGAAGGAAGCTAACAAGGTTGCATTCTAATGAAGAGCAATGCACACCCATCTCCCAACAGCTTCTTGAAAGCCTTGCTTCTGAACACAAGCTGCTAATGGTCTATTAGCCAAGTGACTTTGGCCATGAGTAACTGAGGTGTCCCAGCTGTTTTCTGATGTACCAGATTGCCTATGGGGGCAGCCAGAGATGGCAAGTATTTAATGAAATCTTTGATATTTGCTTGCAATGAATCAGTCAATCCAAGAAAGCACTTTACTGCATTTCTAATAGGGGTTAGCCTCCACTAAATAAGGAGGCTAAATAATAACCCTTTAGACAATCTAGGACTTTTGATACTTGCCCACTATAATGGCAAGTTCTAACATGAGAGAAAAATAAAATGGCACTGTAAACCTATGTTTAAGTATCTTAAATCTCTATTTCTGCACCAGGCCAGATGACAGAGTAGGTGGGAATCTAGTGGGCTCGGTGGTAAATATATTCTCAGGCATCAAGTTATATCAATGACACATCTTCTCAGACCTCACAATGAAAGAATCGTTTTAGTAGTAAGACAGCAATCACTCTTGCTCATAATGCACCTTTTTGTTTAATAAACTTACCATGACTATATGGCCCCACTATGTAGGACTTGACAGCCTTCTCCTCTCAAAAATGTTTAGTCTGGATATTTGACTTCTGCCTTTGATTTTCTGGTCTGTATAAAGAACTCTTTCAGATAGTTGGAGTTTGTAGGTGAAATAGTTGATATAGGATAGTATACTGTACTATCATTCCTTTTCTTTGAGCTTCCCAATCACCAGTGGTGAAGGAATTGGGAATATCTGAGTAAATTAATTTGGAGTCAGTATTATAAATACTGTGTGTAACCCTTTGCCACCCACAAGCAGTTCTGCATAGCTGCCACCTCCTGCTGCAATTCTAACTCATCAGGATTGGGAATCCCTTGCAGCAAAAGAAATGCATCTGCAAGAGGCAGCTACACTGTGTGGATTCTGAACCTTAGTCGGCATGAGAAGGTCATGATTAATAACCTTCACATTTAGAAGATCCAGCAAAATGGTGGCAACTGGATCCCACATATTCCCACACATCATCTCCTCTGACATTCTAATTTGATATAAACTGTGAGACTGTATATCTAAATGTTCAGTGTGGAAAAATATTGCCCTAGGTTGACCCCATCTGAGTTTGGCAAGGTCTGGGCACAGCAAGACACTTTTGTGGGAGGCAGCCCCAAAGCTGAGCTGACAATGAAGCCGAAGCTATCAGTTCCCATAAGGATTTAGGGTGCTATTTCTCTCCTCAAAGGTAACATACTGCCTCAAAGAAGATCCCACAAAGTTCTGAATGCAGATACTGGTCTTTTTACAAAGCCTAGACCCTTGCTACACTGTCATATCGAATTGTCTGACAGCAGGAGTTGTTTCTTCCCTGCAAATCAAGAACTAGCCTGCGTGAAAGGCAGTAGTTTCCAGCCTTCCTCACCCTACCATGAAGGCAGCACTGAAGTCAAGGGCAACCTGTGACAGGCAGAAGACCACCTTCTGTATGAACTCAGTGGAATCTCAGAGATCTTTCCTGTTTAAAAATGGTATTCAGCTTGCCTTCTCACAGAGCAAAGGACTGCTTTGAAACCATTCTCTTACACTGTCATTACTGTTGGAGTTTTTTTCCCTTGCTTATAGAGAAACAGCAGACAGGTTTCTTGTGCTGATACTAATTACATCAGTGTGAAAAAGATTCCTACTCACAGCAGAGTACTTTTGAATATGGCAAAAATAAAATATATTTTTGTCAAATACAGACGGTCAGCTCATGTCATCCTTTTTCACCCTGACCTTTTCCATTCTCAAAGAAGAATATTCTTAGCCCATTTTTCATACAGATCATAGCCATCCTCACTGATATTTGCCTTTAGAGAACTAAGGATTCTGTTCTTTATTATTTTTCCAGATCTCAAAACTAAACCTTGTTTCACCAAATGTATTGGGCTGCAGTTTGGCGGCTGCAATATTTTTGATTTCAGGACTCTCAGTAAATTTTAAAAAGTTTCTATTTCATATTTACCTTTCTAGATCAAATTTTCTCCTTCCTTTCTTAGACAAGAACACATTTGCCCTGAATTGTCCTTTGTCAAAAGAAATATCAGTGATTATAATTGTAGGCCAAACACAAGTTTTCATGAACTCTCTTGTGAATTAGGGGAGAAAAGCAACACCTCATATGTTTGTCATGGAGCTTGATTCTGGTTGAAATATGAAACCTTTTCCAAAATACCTCTTAACAAGAGGTCAGCATCATCTCTCTGGCATCTTTCATGAGAGTAAGTTCTATGTGAAGGAGGAGAAAAAAGAAGCCTCAACTGAAAGGAATAACTCTGAAGAATCCCATCTGTAATTTTCCCAGCACTACTACTAGTGTTTGCCAGTCTGGGGACTGGAGGGCATACAGCAGTTGCTTCCTCATCCCTTCTAGTATGGCACTGAACAAACTTTTTTTTTAACTGTGGCACTGATATTAAGAAACAAGATGAGAGATCCCTTTTGTCTTATTCCCTAGATGCCAGTGTTTTATTTATAGTTGTCTTCTATGCCAGTGTTTTATTTATGGTATTAAATATATAAAGAGATTATAATGCAGCAAAAAAGGTTGTTATGGAAAAACAGATGCTGTTTTGTCCGAGAGCCATGCTTATGCACAAGGCCACCTGGCTTTACACGCACTGACTTTGAACCACATACAGAACAGAGACCTTTTCTTTTTCATTATTCAATCAGCAATTTCATCTGTGTCCTACAACGGTGCATAAAATACAGGACATTTCTTTCTAAGAATTAGCATGAATCAAATCTTATCTTTTAGGAGAGAACAGTGTCCTGAGTTGTTTTCATATCAGGCCTGTGAATATTTTTGCTGCCTAGAAGTACATTAGTATCAAACAAAGCATTTATCCCACAAGTTATTATGTAACCATTGTAAATAATATATAAATACTTCAACTTTATCTTAGCTTAGCACTACTTTTAGTACTGAACTCATTTTATTAGCGGTTTTTATTGGAATTGTTAAATCAATCCCTACCTTCTCTTCAAGGCAGTCAGCCCCTCCTAGTGGCTGCTCCCGACCTGCGGCAAAGCACTCCAGGTTTTCCTGCCATTTGTCCTTGGTCTTCGCTGAGCAGAGCAATGAAGGTGGAGCTGTGAATTACTTTTCCTTCTTAAAATATAGAAGAGAACAGGGAAATCTTTTGTCATTTAAAGTTATTGATGGGAAAAATAAACTAACACAAATGTTTGCATTATTCCTTGCATTAAATCTTGTCCTACTTTTCATAGCCTGAATACTATGAGTCATACAAATGTGAGCTGTAAGAGTCTATATTGCTCGATTACTCATATTCCTCCCTCTGCTACATCAATACTTTTTGAAGCGTTTTGTAAAGCTGAGCAGTAAAAGCCAAACTATTCCATAGACCAAAGGCTGAAAGCCTAAAAAAATGCTTGTGGTTAATATCCTTCCTTTTTAAATCTTTCCTTCCCTTACTTTCAGCAATGCTGCTCACACAAGTGGTTATGCACATGTTTGTATGCTTGTTGGAAAGGGTCTCTGTCAGTCAGCCAGGAACACATTTCTGACAATCTGCCTGGTTTTCCTTCCTCAGTTGTACTGCCTGACTGGTTATTTCTGCCATGATGTTTCACCTGTTGAAACTGCCCAGGGATGCTTTTGAACAGCACCCCATGATGTCACTGGAGTTGTGACTTCCCCTTTCTTACATATGAACATTATCAAAAAATGCAGAAAAATAAGCAAAGTGTTTCTCACTCTCTTTCTTTCTCTCTCCACTTTTGTCTTCATTACAGACATGGGGAATGTAAAAAAAGGTTTATCTGCTGCCTGTAAGTTATTAGTGCAATAGAAAAACAGCTCACATAGTGATACCTATGTATTGAATTTATTACATAGGACCCTGTGCAAAACTTAGCTATCCCTTGATATGTGAATTTTTCTGAAAAAAAAGTTTAAAACCATTTGAGGAAAAGAACATAGGAAGTTTCAGTAAAATCCATTGGAAGCAAGCTATCAGCTGCATGTCAGGGTGTTATCCACCCAGTTTTCAGCAAAGGGCAGAATATCTACTGCCTTTGCTCAAGTTACTGCACGTCATCAGCAATTTCCAGATTTTAGATCTTTAAGTTAAGGCAATACTCCCAGTGAACCAGTAAAGCAGTGCTTCTGGTGGCCATCTAAAAGTAGCAGCAAAAGTCCAAACTTTCAGAAGTAGGTATGTATTGCTTTGTGAGAGTAAGGCACCATGCCAGGCACCTACAGAGAGAGCCAACCCAAATCAATAGCTGGGATCTTAGCAGGAGGTTAAGAACCCATGCACAGCACAGCAAGCAGACAAGACAAGCTTCACTTCTGATATAAATACACAATCCACCGAAGAAAGCCTACAGGCATTGAATCTTTTAGGATCAGTACAATTAGCTTACTCAACTACTTTGATACTGAAAGATACAGCCTTATGTGCCAAAGCACATAGGCAACAACTAGCAAGAAAATTTCTGTCTCTAGCCCCTGGGAGGGAGAAAATTTTAGGTACTGTGTTTAATATCAATAACAGAACATGTAAAGGCTTTTTGAGCAACCTACTTATGATTTTAGGGTAAAAATGGGGGGATGTCTTGCGGCCTGAAGCAGGTTGCTGTAGTTCTTAAGTCCACATAGATTCATGGTTTCCTCCACAACAATCTAGAGGTTTACATGGACTGGGGTTTTATTGTTAGACAAATTTCCAAGACTGGGATTTTGTGTTGTACATATGAAAGTCATCTGACCAATAAATCTTTCTGCAGTTGACTGCTGAAGATGGCTTCAAGCCAGTGCTGAAGAATGTTCACCTGAAAGTAACACGTTCATGTTTCTGTAACAGCTTACTTTTACTTTAATTATTATTAGTTATTATATTGGTGCTTTAATCTAAACTGAGATCAGGAACTTGCTACACTAGATGTTACCTATAAAAACTCTAAGGAACAGTCATTACAAATATTAGTAACTCATGTAGGCAACATAGATTCAAATAAAATACCTCCCACTTCCTATCAGAAACTGAGGTTCAGAAAACAAGCTGAATGAAAATCTTTACTTTTCTTTACCAAAATATTTTCCACCTATTACAGATTATTGATTCTATTTCTAGACATACAAGGACAACTTGCACTATTCAATGTTTTAAGATTATAAAATATGAAAGAAGATTATTCCGTGTTTTAGAAAGCATGTCCCATATTTGAATGAAAATATGAAATTTTTAGTTTCCCAGAACATGGACAACCTGCCTGAATTTTGACTTGGGATTATAAAATTGAGCAACTCTAGTGTCATTGAGGAAAAATAACTGAACAAACATATTTGTGCTTTAAGAAAATACAGCATATATTAAGACTGTACATATGGATAATTCTAGAAATTGGATGCATAGACTTTTAGCTTCTTAAGCTACTGAAAATTATTTTTAATTCCAGTGTTGGCTCTGGAGCCAGATTTTGGTTCTATCCTGCCTGGATTGTTCAGCTTTTATTTGCTGGGATATTAACTAAACTAAACTAAAATAATTTTTAAAAAAACCACCTAGTAAAGACCAACCTAAGAAAAATCAATTACGTAGCTGTCAGGAAAGCCTATAATATATTCTACTCTATCCTGGAATCTGAACAATTTCTAAAACAGCAAAACTACAACTGACTCAGAACCTAAAGCTACCCAAATTCAATAGAAATTCTTTCAGTGAGTCTAATGGGCTTTGGGTCATGGCCTCATGCATTAAACTAATTTATACAGAAAAAAAATCTATTTCCTTTTACTTTCAATTAATCAGAGAACTGGATATGACCTATTGGTGGAATAGTAAATAATAGAGAGAACAGGTCAGTTGTACAGGGTGACTTGGACCGCTTGCAGAGGTCAGTTCAGATCTAAACATAGGTTTTATTGCAGCCAAGTGCAAGGACTTCTATCTAGAAACAAGGACTATTTGTAAGATGAGAAAAGCTATTGTAGAGAGCAATGATTCTGTCTCCAGATTGATAATAAATGATTATCATGGTAGATGAGCAGTTGAACCTGATTTCCTTCAGTGAGCTAACATGATCCTTAATTGATCTGCAAGCAAGGAAACCTGATAAAAGTGGTAAGGAAGCATTAATGGCACCATTACTGGAATTCTGTGTCCAGAATTAATATGTGTAATTCTAAAAGTATTCCAAGGAATTTGAAAGGGTTCTGGAAAGATGTAATGATGCAATCTTCAAAATATACTTCACTGTGTGAAAGACAGAAAAAACACAGCCTATTAGGTTGATTTGACAAATGACCTGGAGACAACAATCTCATTATATGTAAAATAATATTTCTGATAATTAGTAGAAGTTTCATCTGACAGGAAAAGCTATAACAACATCAAAAGTGAATCCAAACAAAATTTGACTAGAAAAAAGGGAGGATTTGAAACACCGAGGAGAACTAAGTTTTGCAAAAAATGATATTACAATTACAAATTATACAATTGTATCATTCGCATGAAATTATTTTTGCTGCCCTCTTTTACTGCAAAAGAATTGTGGTTGATTTAATAAATTAATAGATGACATTCTTTGATTTGTAGTATATTGACCTTGATATGTGAGCAAAAGATACAAAGGAGCAAGTTGTGCTACAAGTTGAGAGGGAATTAATGGTTTTGGAGCTAGTGCATATGGGGTCTTATATGGAGTGGTGATTTCCACTGAGGAGTACAACTCATAGATAACCTGGTACAGATAATCTACACTGGTAGTAGGTATGTCTAGAAATGAGATGCTGATTTGACCCCAGTCTGTTTAGCACATGTGTTTGAGTACTGCCATGTTTGGCAGAGATTGTTATGTATTTTATTTCATTGGAGTGGAGAGTACAGGTATTGGGTTATTCTGTTGGTCTTTAAACTATCAAACCTCAGAAAGTAGGCTGTGGTTAAAAAGAGCATGTCCATCTACATGTCAATGGATATTGTACATGTTTTGAGTGTATTACCTGGGGTAATGTAATGGGGATATGTTAAGGCTAAAGATGATTATAGATGTCTATAATGTCTTTTCACTTAAAAGTCTCTGACTTTACAACATGAGAAAAATGAATACATGACAGTTTGCTGAACCACATGCAGGATCTTTTCCAGGTTGAGTTTTGTAGATGGCTTATCTGCCTGAGATCATATTGTTAATTATGTCATTAATTAACAATATGGAATTCACCACGGATATTACAATCTCTTATGTGGGGAGCTTTGTATATGCAATGTCACTAATGAATGCCAGACCTTATTCTCCAATTGCAGATGCATCCCACCCTAAGTCCTTCCAGCTTGAGCAGGTGGTAAGACACTAATAGAGATGCAGCAGATGCAGAGGACTGAACAACCTCAAGGATTTGTGTGAACAAAGTTGCTCTGCTTTCACAGGAAGCCAAAGGTTTATTAGATGTGAATTAAAATGACAGAATTAATGATTCACTTGGGCACGAAGCAGATTAGGATCCTAGGAAGAGCTTGTGTCTTGATGAACCTCACAAGGTCTGTCCCCTGGGACAGCAACTAACACAGTACAGAGACAAACTCACCCCAGGGGACCACTGGATAGGTGTTCACCTGTCCACAGTAACTGTGCATCAAAAAACTACATTAAATCCTGCCCTGAGCACTCAGTGCAGCAAGTGTGCTGTGTCCTGTCTGGCAGATGGTGGAGAAGACCATTCCCCACCAGAAAACTTACCACAGTGCAGGGATAGTTGCTGGTATTTGCCACTGACCCTAGAACTTTTGCCATTAGGACGATGTAGGGGGACCAGCAGCATTTTCATATACCTAAGATATAGCCACTGTTTGCTGCCAAGTGCACATACCAAATATCTCAACAGGGGAAGGGCAACTACAAGCAGTCACTACTGGACCAGTTATACATTTATTTTTACTAGTAGGGATATCAACCCAGCTAAGAAATTAGAGTTGTAGTTATTACAACCATCGTCAGACATTTTTGTTCTGCTTTACTGATCTTTTTCATAGTAATCATGATGAATCAGACTGTGATGAGCAAATAAAAAGCTAAAACCACTAAAAACACAAGGAACTCTAAAGGGCACTTAATAAAACTCCTTGATTTGCTATTTCAACTTTTGATACACTCTATCGTAATTAATTTTGATGATCTTAAGCTAAATTAAAAGCAACGGGTAGCACTGCATGGAAGGAAAAGTATAAGGGCACCTTAATGGAGCCACCCAATATAGTGCCCTGTAGGCAACCATAACTTAATTTAAAAGCACACTTGATATGCAGAAATACACCCAAGTAAAATGGCAGGTGATCCTCCAAACAGAATAAGAAGTAGCTGTTGTATCTACCCTAAGCCACAGTAAATTTGTATGAACATGGTGCTTCTCATTAAGCAATCAATAATATATTTTATTAGTTCCAGAACACTGGATACAACCCACTAGAAGCAATCTCACTCCACAGTTTTGAGTGCGAATACCACAATTAAATCAAGAAAAGATAAATTAGTTTTTCTGAAATCTGGAGGTTTTTGAGTTGTAAAAGTCCAATTACAAATTAGCAAGCTGTGAATAATCAGGTTAAAAAAAATAACAAAAAAAAAAAACCAGTTTCAAAGCTGCATGAGGTTTACTTGCAAAATCCTCAAAGATTTATGAAGTTAAATAATTGGTGACAAATGAGACCACTGATGATAGCTAATTGGAAACATGGTTTTTCACCTGTAGTTTTGGATGTAATACCAGGCCTTTTGAGAGCATCACAATCTTTCTGCAAAGCAGAGGTTTGAAATATACACAAATTAAAGAGGTTTGTGCTATTCCAGGGTTCTAGCAAATACACCTACATTTAAAAACATCTGATCTCCCATTCTCCTTCCAGTATGTAGTGAACTAGATTTTCAAATGAGTTTATCCACCTGCCCCCATTAAGGGGAAGGATGTCAACTCTTAAAAATACTAAGTCATTATAGCACTAGACAGGAGATAACCATGTCTTGAAAATCATCAAGACTTATTAGATGCGAGGATTTCTGGAAATCTTCTTTGCTTCTTGTTGGCATACTAGTATTAACTAGCACATACATGCTTCATTTGGATGAGATGCATCTCATCATCGTGTCTGTAATTCAATCTTGACATGGTAATTTTTAAGTTCAAAGAAGATAATTTAGTACTTCACTCTGCTTTTAGCATGTGAGAATGCAAAAATCAAATACAGTGAATTTTTCATTCAGTTGAAAACTCTCAGTAAAGTGAATGACCCTTTAAAAAAATGTTAGGAAGCCAGGACACTCAGAATATCAGAAGCACATTTCAATCTGGTTGCATCGGAAATACTCAAGAGCAAGAGTGAATAGTGAGGAATGTATTTTCAGGCTTAGAGAGCACCTGTATTTTCGGGGATGAGCTGAAATTGTTAGAAAATCTACCCAATAAATTGAAAGCATAAAAATAAGAAAAAAAATGTGTCCCAAGGACTTCACAGGCTCTTCATTGAATCCTGTTTAATGCTGTTCAGACAAAACCCTACACCCGCATTGACTAAGATATGGTTATTCAGAGACTTGATTAATTTGAAAAGTAAATGACAGAAGATTTAGAACTATAAAAACATAGAAAAGCTCCTGTATGGAGCAATCATTAGCAAAAGAAAGAATGGCCCACAGATAGGATATTTTTCAAAGATTTAGAAGACTCAGGTTTAAAGCCTTATTCATTCATAAGCTCAACAAATTACTTAAGGTACAGAACCTTCTGGTTAAGAACATAATACAGCTAAACTCTTTTCTCTTCCACACCTATTATACAAGCTGTTTACTAGATCGTCTTCAGTCCAGCTATCTCCCAAACCATTCTTGACAATGGTCTGGGAAAGTATTAGATGATCTAATTGAATACTGTGCCAAGGAGAATGCTAATAGTTAAACTTTCTGAGTATTGCCTAAGCCTGTATCCCATCTCTATTTAATACACTGCTCTACTTAAATCCACTGTAAGTCTGTAAAAATGCAAGAGTAGTCTCCATTGTGCAATACGCTAGTGTTATGGGACAGAATGTTCTGTGAAAACAGTAAATCCTTTCTGTAAAATAGTGAAAATAATGATGTTGCTATGCACCCCTGAAGTACAAGAACTTCTTTTAGATTCCACTTTTCCATTCAGAAATTCTACCTTTAAATCATTCAGCAAATTTATATGACATTGTCAGTAAAGATGGGCAGATGTGAACCTGATGTTGATACACGTGCACTGTACTCCAAAGCATGGAAGTCTGCTTTTCTATAGTGCATAGTCATTCCCAGGCTGGTGGAGTTTGTGCTGCTCAACAAAAACACTGTTCAGACAAGTACAAGGTCACACTAGATCAGCCAATGCCTTCATAAGCTTGTCTTCAAGCTAGGGCTTGTTTCAAGAATCACAAAGCAGATCTCATTCACTAGGACTGAGAGGAGTTCAATCTCTCAGGAAGTTTACCAGAGAAAGATTTTTGTAATAGCATTTTAGGACCAACTTCCTGAATGGGATTCTTCTGTCATAATTTTTAGCAGAAATTAAAAAGCAGCAAGCCACCACAAACGTTTCTGAAAAAAGCATGTCGGTCACTTGATTTAGGAATTTAACATATAAAATTAACATATAAGAGCTATTAGGACTTACACTGGCATAACTTTTAAGAAAATTGTCACACCTCTAATCCATACAGTTCTACCAGTACAGAATAAAGATATGTTTGTGTGAAATTGTTTGAACATTGCTGTTTTTACCACAAGTTTTCTCTGCAAACTTAGCTGATATTGCAGACAGAATCCATGCAGTGCAAATTATTCTCCATTTCAAAGATACTAGCTTCAAAATGAAGTTCATTTTCTTGCATAAATAGGATGCAATATAAACAGAGGTTCTCAGACAACTCAACATCGAGACTGAAAAATACTTTCAATCTGTGCTAGTTAGCAGCAAACAACATTATGTTTCCCCGAATGGCTATACTAAACATTTAACAAAAAAAAAAAGTCTACATTTAGAAGCCGTAATTTGACTGGTTTCAGTTGCAAAGCCTTCTGATTACTACTATTAAAACTTACCATGATTCATGCCCATTTCTGAAGAAAAAAGTTTTCTGGGAACAAAAAACCCACAACAATATCTTGTATATTTTTCATTAAATTATGGGTTTTTTCTATGTTTTGAAGGATTTTAAATGCTTCTAAAATAGATAGTATTTTTAATTTCAATTTCATTCCCACTGTGCAGGCTATTAATTTTATTTAACCAGCAAAACGGAGGGAAGAGCAGAAAATTAAAATCAGGGTTAAAGCATGAAGAAAAAAAGGATGGATATTGAAGGACCTTTATTAAACAAATATATTTTAGGTCTATTTTCAATAAGAAAATAATTTTAAATGTATGATTCTGCAATTATAATGAAAATTAATTGGAAAAAAAACCTGTAATTGTGTAAAATTTTGCAAGAAACCTACTTTCTTGCTAATTTCTGCAGGAAAAGAAAAAAAAAGAAGAAAAAATTAATCAAATATTTACAAATACCTCCTTTTCTTCCCCTACTCCTATCCTAAAGTGAAACAAAACAAAAAGGCAACTCTGCATTGCATCTCCAGATATCAAAATTTATTGCTTCTTTTTTACTTACATACAAGAAAAAAGCTTTGGGCTGGGGGAGTATGTCTAATAGGCGAGCACAAAAGGTTCCAAGACAACAGCTTGGAAAGGAACCATCTCAATCTCACTGTTTACACAGTACATCTACCTGTCTGAAGCTCATAAATTATATGATCTTCATCTGCCTTTTTCAAATTAGGTCTTATATATATAATTGCATATTTAAATATATATTAGTCAAGAGCTGATTTATTTTCTGTGGACCTGTTAGAGAGACAATGTTGCAATCTCCAAATTTTGGTTGCTCCATAAATAGAGATATGAGAAGAAAGCAATTAATTATATGACAACGTTAGACTTAATCAGTGTTATATTTTTGTGTTTCTGGGATTATCATTCTATGTATATACATATATGTATGTATATATACATATTACATATACATATATGTAATGTTCATCCCAGTTCAACAACTGCTTAACAAAAGATTCATGATCAGAAGTACTGTAGGTGTCACTTCTCAGGTAGTTAAGAGGGTATTAATATAAAATTTAATATACCTATCATCAAATTATCAGCCCTTACAAAAAAGAAAATAAGGTATGGATTATATTCCCTGGCAATATGAAGAGTTCAGGAAATGAAAAGTGTTTTGATCATACAGAATATATGGTATTGTTAGTGCAGAAGCCCTGTATCAACTTCAGTGACCCATTTACTGGTTATTCTTTCATTGTTTTAAAGGTATTATGAATTAGAGCTCTGCAGTTTCAATAGCATCAAACACATGAAATAGAACCCGTGTGCCTCAGTTAACCTTAAACAAGTATCTGAAAGCACAAGAGACAGATTTAATGGATGTGATGTCATTACACTATATCATATGTGCCAGAAAGAAAGAACAGAATATAATAGAATATCAGGGCAACATGGGAAAGCCATTTTTTAGCTATTTAAAGCTTCAGAAAAATGAGCCAAACCTGTGAGGAAGAGGCTGAAGTGCATGTAGTAATACATCCTAAAATATCAAGACACTTAAGTTTTTCCATCCTCTCAGCACTCCGTATTCAAAATCTGATGCTGTGCCAACAATCTCCAGAAAAAGTACTTTTAATTCTTGCTGCAACGTGATACTGTTGTAAAGTTCAAAAAGAAATCTCCATTTATTTCACTACATTGTTCTGCTCCCTTTTCTAAATGGTTTCAATAGAAATAGGCCTTCACTCACACCAATCTTTGCAATTTTTTTTTTCAATTGTCAACAGTTTCATCCTCCCCTTTTGGAAATTACTATGACCCTAGTTTTAACTCAAACTGCAAATACAGAAATGACTATGTGATTCATATGGACTCTGTACAAGTTCCATGAAGCCAGAGGAAGACTCATTGATTTCAATGGGAGGTTACTAGATACAGCTGGAGGTGCATGAACTTTTGACTGGACACTTTTAAATCCAGTAGTTATTTTTCACTTTTTTGATCTCATTCTTAAGCATACAGATTCAAAATCATTAAGTGTTGGAGTCCACCATATGGCATCAGGGACATGCTCTTTGGTAGAGAAATCTACATGTTATCAAGTTTTATTT
This sequence comes from Pyrgilauda ruficollis, assembly GCF_017590135.1. Lineage (NCBI taxonomy): Eukaryota > Metazoa > Chordata > Aves > Passeriformes > Passeridae > Pyrgilauda > Pyrgilauda ruficollis. The sequence goes on along the minus strand of NW_024519206.1, from coordinate 6,585,115 downwards.
ACCTTCTTCATGAAAATAAGACAAATTGATAATGTCTGAGCAGATAAAATAATCAAGTCTAACATCTGAAAAGTTCAGTCAATGTTTAAGAAGAGCACCCAGGAAAAGGCTGTCTTTTGAACAGGAGCAGAAAGTTTGAAAGCAGAAACTGAGGACTCTGCTGAGGCCACTGAAAACAATGCTTTCGTTTTGCCAGATGAGTCCACCTTTGCTTTCATTGTCATTTCCATTATCGAATGATCTCCTTTCTGAAAAGGGATAACTAGTTATTGATTCAAATGTCAGCAGCTTAAATGCTATTAGCCAGGAGCAGCACCAAAAAGGAAGGCCACTGCATCAACAATATTGTACACTCTGATTCTGCAGGACTGCATCTCCTATACTGTCTAGGCAGGCTTATGGCTCAGCATAACTGTGGCTCTTATAATCATTCATATATTTGTCCTCACAAAATCCCTGCTATTCCTCTTACACTTATTTTAGAAGCAGGCAGTACGTGTCTAGGGCGCAGACTGCACTGGAGCATAGAATTCCCTGAGCTAGCTCTTTCTATCACATTAGGACCATGAGCAGCAGTGTAGCCACAGCATTATGGAGGTTGGTGCAGGTCAATACTCCAAAAGATATTTCAAGTGCTTGCATTAACCCTTGCAAAGCTAATTCAAGTGTATCCTAAGCTGCCTGACAAAATCACAATGGATCTAAAAATTAACTGAAGTCTCCAAGTCAAATGATTTGTCAGTTATTTAATGCTGAGACTAGCTTGAGATATCCACACTGAGATTGTTATGGATTATTTCTTTGTATTCCAGGGCTAGCTGATAGTGTGAAGCCTGAACACAAAAGTAGGCACCAAGGAAGCAGTGAGAACATCACAGGCTCCCCTCTAAACAGCTAAGAGAGCAATACCACAAAGCAATATACAAGTTTAATAAATGAGCAGGTTGATTAGGAGAAAAAATAGTAACAAATATCCTTTGCGTATAATGTTCTGAGGATTGCTGAGAGCTAGCCCTCTCTTTTTTGGCCTCTAGAAGATTTCTAAATCTCTAAATAGCAATCTGAATTCCTTAGACATCCATACACACGATCCAGAGCCTGAGCTCTCCGCAAATCTCCTGTTTCATTTCTAATTGAAAAGATCACTTCCTGGAAGCTCTGAAGGAAAAACAGTGAAGCATTTCTTTCCTTTCCTCTTTGAACCACCTCCTGTGCATTGCACCAGTGAAAGGCCTAGTTAGTCTAGACCTAATTTCCTGGGGAAGAAAGTATATTCTTTACTAGAAAGAACTGATCTACAATTTCTTGCAGAATTTAGCCCTAACAAAAAGAGCCAATAAGAACTAGCAGATTTATGCTTAGAGTATTTCTATTAGAACAAAATTGTTTTTCTCATATAACAATGAGAAGGGTTAAAGGTAAAAATTTCTCGTCTCTTTTTTGTCACTTATTCCATCTCCTGAATAAGGGCTTCTTTTGAGCTCCTGAGCACAAAAGTGCATCTGGAAAATGTCAACTAATGTATTTCAAAGTTATTATGTGAAAATAAAACCACTGAACATATTTTTTTATGAACCCTTCCAAGAAAATTCACTTCCGAGACCTGGCTTGAGAATGAGCAGGAGATATTTTTCAGCCCAAAATAATTTTATGAGAAAGGTTTAAATGTTTGGAAAATATGTTGGAACTGTAATTTATTCCTTAACCAACAGCCTCAGTGATGGATTACATGACCAATAGAATGAATCTGTGTGTATACACACGTGCACACATCATTTCTTTTGTTTACCTTTGGACCAAAAATAGAATGTTACAACATTTGTTTTACCATTTTCGATCCCCCTGAGGCATTGTGACATTTGGTACATTTATTTTTCCTGTTAAGAGATGATTCCTTAATTGTTTGAAGCAGGTGGAGGAAATATTTAGCAGAATGTTTACACTGTGACAACTATATATCGGGGAGGGAAAGGGGGAGTGTGTTTGAACATGCACAGAAAGCCAGGAGTTGATTACATTTCTTTCTTCTGCACAGTCCAATATACAAGCTGAAAAAAACCCCTTCCACAGTGGAGCTAATAACAATATATAGATTTAAAAGGGGCCTCTTGTCATTAGCTTTGTTTAGCACCTAAGTCAGGTGTGAGTACTTGCAAATATGGGCAGCCTTCTTACTGCCCAGCTCGGAACACTAGGCTTGATGTTCTTCCTCATAGTTTTCCATAGAAAAAAAGTAAATTCTGCCAAAATTTATTTTGGGGGACCATTAGTGAATTCTCTCCCTGCATCCTCCCTCCCTACTTCCTCTCACACCTTACTTGTGTAAGTCAGGAAAATTAAAATAAAGGTCCTTGTGCATGAAAGGCAGGATATGCTAACTGAAGTTCAGCAAGGAAAACATGGGAATATCAACTTTTGTTCTGTTAGTGAGGTTAAACGGATGTGGTAGAATACTTAAACTCACGAGTCTCAGCCACACAGCTATGGCTGAATCCAGACCTATTCTCTTTAATTCTGTAATGAAAGTTTATGACCACTTTTCCTGCATTTTTAGTGGACAGAACCTCTCTATAATTGCATAACTTAAACTCCTAGGGAATATATTGGGACAGTGGGAAGAGACTTATTTCTGTCTTGCTTCTCCAAGACAGCCCTCATCTACTAACAGTTTTCATCAGACCCCAGTTTCTTGGGGAAACTCCAAATTTAAATCCACTTAGTGGAAGACAGAGCTGCAAATGCCCCACCAGGAGTTTTCCTGAGCTATTCTAATTCACAGGGCAATGAAAGGACAACAGCTCTCCTGAGGCTCAGATCAGTATTCTGGCCACTGGATATTAAATACATATATTTTATACGAGGAACAAAGAGTACTTAAGTACCTGTTTGGGAACTTTAACACCATTCATACGCGAGAACACCATATTAAATGGGTGAATACAGCACAGCACAGAGGATACTTCTCTCAGAAAAAAAAAGAATTTGGGTTTCAAGCTTCTGGGAAAATTAGTTTAATCTCCCTGGACTGTTAAGTAAAAGGGCAACATTATTTCCACCAGTAATTCATCATATCTGTAACTATGTTTTTCTCTTTGGTTATCCTAATACAAATACCATGGTTAGCACAACATGAAATAATTTAGTTTCTGGTTTGAATGAGCAAAAACAGAGACGCCTTTATTTGATCTGAACCAATTAGGATTTTTTGTTGGTTTATTCAGACACAAAATAGTTTGAATATTCAGTCTATTTGTTACTTACACAAACTCATTGTTTGAATAATCATTAGGAACAGGAAGTTTGTCCAGCAAGGGCAGCATGTAAATGGTTAACTGGGTGGTGCTGTTTTTGGAGCATACACATATACAAGGATGTCAAGAGATATTGCTTAGGCACCCACATGAAGCCAGTTCACGTTATCCATAATGAATGATGAAATTTGCTACTCTTCAAATTCCATTCAAAGTTTTTTTGCCACTACTATTACCAGGCTCATATTTTTTTCTATAGTACTTTGCTTGTGTTTACCACTGAGATGATTTGCAACAGAAGTTACTGTTAAATGGGAGTAAAGCTGATGCAATCTATCCCAGAATAGTTTATATCTTTCTAAATCAAAGTATATTAATAGCAATATATTAATACTATTAATAATTTTGTCTATTCAATTATATGGGGTTTTTTGTGACAAAGATTTTTGAAATATAGATAGAAATATACAAGAGATAATTTTAACTAAAATTCAGAGAGCTTCACTTCACCTGTTATAAAAGTAATAATTTTCAAGCTGTCTAGTTCTTAACAGGATCCGCCAGAACCCCACAGAACTCCCTGTTTCACAAAACCTCTATATTGTATCAGATATTAAAATACTCCATGCTGTGTTTAGAAATTTTATTTAACAAAATGACACTGTAAAATCATAGTGTCATGGACGCTGGGAACAAGAAGGATACAAGGCCATGTAGTACAAGGGGGAATGGCTTCAAACTGAGAGAGCAGCTTAGATTTGATAATAGTAAGAAACTCATCACTAAGAGGGTGGCGAGGCACTGAAATAGGTTGCTCAGAGAAGTTGTGAATGCCCCATCTCTGGAACTGTTCCAGGCCAGGAAGGATGGGGCTTTGAGCAACATGGTCTAGTGAAACTTGACCCTGCTCACAGCAGGGGGGTGGGGAACTAGATGATATTTAGGGTCACTTCCAATCCAAACCACTCTATGATTACATAAAGAAGACAAGACCACAGCTCAGAAACCTGGATCCTGTCCTTAGCTTTGTCCCTTGCCAGCTCTGCGATTTTGGAACACTCTGCTTTGTTCTTTGGAACAAATAATGCTTACTTTTATCTGCTTAAACACAAACTCCATTGGGAAGGTACAGTCTTCTGCTGGAGATGAGAGCAGAGTGTTTAGCACAGTGGGGCTCTGATCTCATCTGATTCTTTTAGACAAGATAGTACTACAAATAAATCATCGTAATAATATTCTTATTTGCAGTTGAGATTAAACCTAAAGTTACCTTATTGGAGTGTCATCCTGGTTCCTGTGATATTTGTCTGAAACTTTCTTCTTACAGTATAACAAATGTGCTTTAACTCCATTGGTCAGCTTCTTCCTCTAATGCAGACAGCTTAATGGATTTTTCTTAAGCCCAGTACAGCTTGTTTCTGAGTATTAATTTCAACTTCAGGTTATTGTGCAAATTATGTCCTAGCTGGAAATTGAACCACGTTGACCACTGAAAAAGAAGAGCCTAATATATGACCTGTATTAGACAAATTTGCCCAGCCAGCAAAGTAAAGTTGGATTGATTTTCACTCTGTCATAATGAGATATTTTGTTAGACAAGTTCTCCACCCAGTGGCTGCAAATGTTCTTGGGAGCAAGGATATAATCTCCAGTATGACACGATAGAAATGCTGAAGATCTAAATCCTGCATATGTAGCTCAGTTGATTCAAAGGAAGACAAGCAAAAGGGTGTTTCTTTCATTTGTACCCAAGAAATCTACATAACACAGTATTTAAGTCATGTAAGACAAGAAAAAAATAGGCTAAAGAAATACAGTGGATGTAACATTTTACCCCTCCCTTCCAAAACCTGAAAACTTACAGTTACGTTCTCTAAATTCTCCACATTTTGGAATAATTTATCAATATGGGTTCAGAACTGTGGGGAGTATTTTGTTTGCTCATTTAGTTTCAGCACAGAAATGCAAGTCAAGAATTCCATTTCCAATCTGCCTTGAACGATATGAAGTTTTCCTGAAAGTTATACACAACGGAATTTAGCACTTGAGAAAAATTTCTTTACACTTATAAAATGTACAGACTCCAATGCAATCAAGTGGTCATCTGTAAGATATATGAGTGTCTGTTCACCATAACACACAACTGTCACTCAGATTTAAGATCATTTCACTTAGTTATGCCCAGATAAATTTGGGAAGCAGCATTAGATGGAAAGGTTGGTTTTGAGAAGAGATGCCTGACACATGGAAAGGCTGTGGTATTTTGCCTGATCTTTTATCCAAATCTTATCTCAAATATAAAAATCACTTTGGTTGAATTTCATTCAGGGCTAGGCAGCTTTCCATATAACAAAGTCTGACAGCCCTTACAGCTGTCTCCCACAGCAGTAAGACCAGAAACCGTCTGCTGCATTTCTTCTTTAAGCTAACAGCAGCAGCAGTGAAAAGTATTTCTGCCTCTGTGTTTTTGATAGAAAACAACTTCAAAAATTAAAAAGATAAATTGAAAAATAAAATCAACACTGTGTACTTATGTAATATGAGCTTGACCACAGTTCATTTCCTTCTTACTAGAGATCACAGAATCACAGAATCATTTAGGTTGGAAAAGACCTCCAACAGCATCAAGTCCAACTTTTGACCAATAACCACCTTGTCAACCAGACCGCAACACAGTGCTTTTCCCAGCTCATGTTTTCCCTTTCTCTCTCAATAGTTTACATGTTTTGAATTTGGTTTTGCCTCTTTGCCAAGAAAGTTGGTTCTTTTCAGTCAATTTTATATCTAGTCAGAGAGTATATTATTTAATTAATTTGAAAATTACTGTGTTTTAAATAAATAAAAATCTCTGAAAAATCCCTGTTCATTGATGATGATTTTTTTGGACAATTAGAAACTCCAAAACCCAACAATGTGGGGTTTTTTTTTTCTTTTTGATTCACTTTTTACATCTATAAAACACAAGCTGAGCAAGTAAACAAAAGCATCCAGAACAGATTCACACACCTCTTCCCCCGATTCTCACAGCACTTTGTACATTAGATGCCACTCTGCTGTTCTCTGACAGAGAATTGCAGTTTCACTTTGAAAACAAGTTGTAGCTTTTTCACTTGAGATGGGAAAAGGCACTACACATATATATAATGGTATGAATTAAGTAAGACAGGAGAGGAAATTCAAGTTTGCAATTAGGATTTTGTCCTGTGAGTTTGACAAATAACTACAGCAAACTATAACTTAGTAGGAATTATTTAAAAACAATGTATTCTCAAAATACAGATGTTTTGCTTTATTGTTGTTTTTCTTGCAAGGTTCTTATGTTTTATAAGATTAATCCCTTAGGCAGGAAAAAAAAAATCATCATTTTATGTTTTGTGCCACTGTTTGCCCATTCATACAAATATTTCTGCTATTAGCAGAACACATTTCTGGCTATTAGCCAACACATTTGTGACATTCCAGCTCACTTGAAAAAACAAACTTCAATTTTCAAAATTTTTCCTATTAAACCATGTTATGTTTTTCCAAATTTTTTCTAAGTATAGTTAAATATCTAAGTGCAGATACTCATTATAGTTATAATTTTAAATGAAAATTAATATTTGTTTCATTAAGTATATGAGATCATTATTGGGAATGCGAAATGGAAATGTAGTGTCTAAATGTCTTTTTGATAAACGAAAGAGTGAGGGTGGATGGAGGGAGTGAAGATGAAGGGAATAATTGAAGGTTTGGTTGTTTATAAAAATTGTGGAGATCAGACATTTTGGATAAGGCAGCTATCAGGTTTTTGTGTAGAATCATCCCACTCTTCTGCTTGTTTATTGGTAACTTTTTTAATGAGAGAAAATGTGGAGAGGAATCATAAGGTAGAAATTTTAAATGTAAGAGAGATTTCACTGGAAGAGAAAAGTAATCTTACTTCAAATCTCCTTTTCTCTTTTTTTTTTTTTTCTTTTTTTTTTTTTGCTAGAATGTAAATTAACTTCATGCACGGAGTTTAAAATCTCACAACTCATCGGGAAAAAGGGCAGCACTAACTTGAAGCTGGAGTAACTTTGTGCAGCTTAAGCCCACTCAAGCAGCAGGTTCACACTGGGTTTAGACTTTTGGGAGAACCAGCCCCACGCCTGCAGAATCCCTTCCCCGGACATGGATCCTGTAACTCCCCACGCAGGAAAAGGCACAGATTTTTCCAAACTGTTATCCGACCTCCCCACCTAGTGGCAATGCAGTGGAAGAGTTCAGGCTAGCGCTTGGAATTCAATTCCTGAGTTAAATTGTTATGAAGCACAAATGCTCCGAAATAAGGCTGTGGTTTAACAACTGCACAGGCTGCACTTCAGCGCAGGTAACCCCTCCAAAAACGTACCACATTTCAGTGAAATCAGAGTTTGTATATTGTCTGGCCCTTCTCTATCTTTCGTGTCTTTGGCAGGTACTAATAGTTCATATTTATTCCCTACAGAAACCAAAAAAGCTACTTGACATTCACTTGTATTCCCTCATTTAACTGCAGGTGACAGAGCCATTTCAACTTACCTGTCCAAAAGAAGGGGTCATAATGCCTAAAAATGCTTTGCAGTGAGCAACACCAAAGAAAATATAATATTTTTACGAAACAGTATTCAAAGACACAAGTCACTATAGAGAAAGTACTTTAAGCCCTGTCCCACACATTAATCAACCCAAAGTCACATTTGGTGCATCACACCAATTTTTGGCCTTATCACTAGGTCTGGCAACCTCTATCTACCAAGAACAAGCTGTAATACTAATACATTTTTTTTTATTTATCTTGCTAATTTGGTTAGTTGAGATAAAGCTTCATGACCTGAAATTCTTATTTTCATCTTCCCTGCTGCTTAAGCACTAAGAATCACTGCCCAGATTATCACTGATCATGACACAGATTGACTTGATATTAAAGAAAATATCATAGCCTAACACTTATGATTCTAAACAAAGAAATCCAGGATAATTTCCTGATATTTTGGTTGTGTTCAAGCCTAAATTTAAGAGGAAGTGCAAATTTTCCCCTAGTTCCAAAGGTTTCTATCCATCTCACAAATGTGCACATTTCATTTTCTATTCTCGTTTTCCTCATTGATTGTTGCTGCCTCAGTCTTCGAGGGATCCTAAGACTTGTCTAGTTGCCTCGCTACAAATGCCATGTATTTTATACGGGGATAGTTCTTTCTGACTTTGGACAGTGTGCATCACAGAGGCATGTGCTCTGTAATCTTATTTTCCAAAACTGGTTTGTAGTGATACAGAACTCAAATTTCATAATAGTTTCAAACTGATCTCTCCTTCTTTTGCAAGAGAGAGCAGCTGAAACAGTGACTCAATAGATGTGCTAAAAGTTAGCCAGGTGCAGCGCATCTTAATAAATAGGAGAAAGAAAAACACTGGAAGTGAGGAGAATCACCTATCTGTAATATTTTATTATTTGGAATTTCAGCTATGCACCTTTCCTCTGTTTAATGGATCCTCAAATTTATTCCTGCAAAGATTTTTCTGCCAATACCTTTGCACTTCATTATGACTATCAAAGGAAAGTCCTCATTCTCAGGATTGTGTGGTATCAAGGGTTAGCTGAAAAGCCTGAAATCCTCAAGAACAATAGGATATACACCCTGAAAATAGAACATCAAAAAAAAAAAAAAATCTGCAATGAAAGTGTACATTTTGGGGTGGGGGGAGGGTTTATGTCCATTTTTGTTTACTGATTGAACTTTAAAAAAGCTTTTCTGGGACGTTTTAACACTTCTGTATTCATCCACCTTTGACCAGTAATGCTGATAACCTCCTGGTGTCAGTATGGCTCTACTGCAATTCCACTCCTTTGCAAAGCCCTGAATAGAGATAAAAAACTCCATGTTTGAATATGACAGCTAAAAACACTGGTTAGAGGCTGGGATGTCAGTATGCTAGAGGAGCTACTTAGCAGCATAAAGCAGATTTCTTCCTTACATGCAGATCCTTTGCAAAAATTCTTATTCTAGCTATACTACACTAATGCCATAGTAATGCTGATGAAGGCGATACCTTGATAACATTGTCTGCACAATATAAGCAGTAGTAGGCATGTAATTATTCTAGAAAAAAAACATGTTATTTGCTACTCTATTTATTTCACTTACATGTTATTTGCTACTCTATTTATTTAACTTACAGTACAAAAATGAGAAATATGGTAAAACCAATGTTTGCACCCACCCCAAGCCAGCTATGACTGCTCATTCTCCTTCACCCCAGAGCTCTTTAGTCAAAAGCAGCAGCAGCTGAATCAAGTTGTCCTGAGGTAATGCTTTTCTTTCACTCAAACAGAAGCAACATCCATTAAATTGAGTCTCACTCATCAGTCACTTCCTAAACTGTGATCATGTATGCCCAAACATCAATTCCAGCAGTACAGAGAAGACAGGAGGGCATGGCAGCTTTTGCTTATGTGTACAAAAGCTGACTTTAATTCTACAATCTGCCACATAACCAGACTTCTAATTAACCTGTTAGCAAGAGAATGTGCCAGTGTTCTCTCTTCAGTTTTTTTTAACTAGTCCCCTCTCTAATAAAATGATATACAGCGTTTCTCTCTTCTTTACAGCAAATTAGGAAGCAAATGAAAGAGAATTGGCAGTTTGTTCTTGCACATTAATTGGAAGAGGTGACAACAAATATTGCAATGTGAAAAAGAAGATAGATTTAAGGAAAATAAAGAGGAATAATGAATTCTGAGAAGAAATTATTCTAATAACTGAGGGAAAGATTAAAAGTTCTCTTTCTTGAAACCCTGAAGCCACCCTCAATCCAGAGCTCCCACTAGCTTTCCCAGGCCTGTTTTATCTTCTTCCTCCACAACACCAGATTTACCAACAGTACTGAGACACGTTACATAAGTTTTGGGACAACTAATTGGAATGGGAACATTTTGTGCTTATGATTCATTGACACAAATTAATTTTAAGATAAAAATTATTCTTACAAGTGCTGTACTGGTTTCAGCTGGAGTAGGGTTAAATTCTCAGACATTCCATACAATGGATCAAACTGTAAAAAACTTTAAGTTCCTTTTAAGATAGGAGCATAGCAGAGGAGGCTTAGTCAAACTTTTGTGGCAATGAGTCTACTACTTCTGGATATTAACAAGTTCCTCTTTCTCATACTGCAGCATGAATGTGCCAACACTGGTACTTTCTGAGGTGTTTCTACACTGCCCTCGATGAAACAATGATTTAAAATCCTCTTTGCATAACTCTCAGGATCTACGTATCGAAATTCCATAGAAATAAAGTTTTCATCCTGAATAGCAACTCCTAGGCTCATGTGTCCTGTTTCATGAGGAGGAACAGTGGATAGCACTGGGAAAAAATAAGATGTCTTGGCTTTAAAGCAAGCATAGGACCACTTTAAATAAAGCAAATGGATAATGTTTTTGCTCTCAGGAGCACTGTGTACAAATAATTTTTGTTCTAATTTTAGTTGTACCTCAATATTTTTAACCATCATACCTGTAAAATGATTTAAATTGATTCCTAAGCATGTTACAGAGAACAGTAAGGAGAACAGTTCTGCATTGGTTTCTTAGTTTTATTACCTAGAAAACAGGTGGCATTTTGACATTTAACAAGCCAGCCAGGAACTTCTGCTGGTATAACCCATTTATGACTATATCACAGGGATCATGATATACTGAGATGAACTTCTGCAACAAAATTCTGTTTCCGATAGATCAATTTTCCAAAGAGGCTTTAATAATAGGTTTGGCAATACTGCTGTACAGCAGGAGGTTGTTAGTCTATCAGAAGATCCAGAGTTTGGAGTTATTTTTTTTGCCCTCCTTTGAAGGAAAATGACAATAGATGGTTCACTGAAGCATTAACACTGTCTTAGAAGCTACACAGAAATCTTGACTAAAACTGTAGAATAGTTGGTACTTCCAAGAGGAAGATGATGAAAGTGTAGTCACAGTTGAGTGTGTTCATTTGGACTTCAAAACAAGTCAAATCTGTTCATCTCAAGTAATCCTACATGATTATATGGAATTTATATTCCTACATAACTCAGTTAATCTGCTGGGATTTCTGTCAAAACTGCTGAAGTTGATGTTACATAAAACATACCTTATATAGTAAAGTTCATGCTCACAAGTATAAGGAAGCTGAAGGAAAACACTGCATTGCTTATGGTTAAGTGACAAGCAGCTGGTGTGAGAGAAGTGATTTAAAGTGATAGAAATCGGTAAAAGTATTGCTAAGAACAGTGGGAGAGGCATAATTGAGGTTAGAAAGAATATAGGCCTCTCTTGGTTTTACACTGAAATTATAGAAACTCAGCTCTTCTGAAATTTTTGTAATATGAATTATATTTTCTTCTCATATTCACTGTGTACCTATGCTTGTAGTTCTGGAAGGTCGTCCACAATTCCAGGACTGTTTTTAGTTTACCTAAGGTACCCCATTATCATTCAATATAAAGAGAGATTCAAACGTGATCAAAGTGAAATTTATTTTTCAATTTCCAACATAAAAAAATGATTCAATCTAATAGTCTAGGCACAATTCAGCTGGAACATCCAAATTTTTATTGTCAAGGATCATGCTGATTTTTGAAATGAGTAGTTTAAGAAATCTGAACCTATCTGGTACAACCACCCTCTCCATCAGCTTCTAAATTCTTGTAAATGAAATAGAGATTGTCAGAGATTCTGGCACAACCATTCAAGCAGCAGAGTCACCTTTAGAATATTGTGTTGCCACCTCACATTTGTCACCTCAATCTTTCCAACTGTGAACATCTGCTTTATGATACCCTTTGAGTTCATCAGTAGAAACACCAGTCTCAGTAGATAGAGTCTTTAGTATGGTCTCACTCCAATCATCTCTTGCTCTTAGCTCTCAGAAAAGCCAATTTGCTTACATGGAGTCCATTGATAGGGATAAAATCTATAGATGTTTGGGAATCAAAAGTGTTTTGCCACTTTAATGTAATAGCTTATGTTAACAAAATGGTTCACTTGTCAATCAAGGGTTCAATGGCCCTACTAGATCCCTGGACCTGAAATCTGATCTTCTCATGTGTGTGAGCCTGGGTAGAATAAATAGATCCAAAGAATACAGAGAGAAAATGCATTTATATTAACAGAGGTTCTGTCTACAGAGATTTTTTAAAAATCAATTTCCTGTTAAACTTTTTTTATCTTTCTTTTTGTTTTAGTAATTTAATGTTTAGATTTGTAGGGATCTTCTAAGAAAGAAGTCCCACGTGAGACTTTAAACAGTTACTACCATTTCAGAGAGTTTGGGATAAACTAGCATACTTGTTGTAAAGTCATTTATTTCCTTTCAGGAAAATAAGAAAAAATATAAGAAAATTTGCTAAATAGAAAAGAAGATTCAAACATTATGAAGGTATTCTCTAGTGTCAGTGACCTGGTGTGGCATGTGGCCTCTGGCTTCTGGTGTGAACTCACTGTTGGAGGGCCAGAACAGCACAGCCATGTTCATAAATAACAAATATGCACTAATGTGAAGGTTGCTTTGACCCTCACTTGGCACTGCTCCCTGTCACAAGATATTGTTTTGATTGGTTAGCCTACACTCTATGGTTAAAGAGAGAAACCACGCACCCTCCCATCATTAAAAAAAAAAAAAAAATCAAGAAACAGTGTGAGAATAAAGCCTATGGTTAAAGAGAGAAACCATGCACCCTCCCATCATTGAAAAAAAAAAAAAATCAAGAAACAGTGTGAGAATAAAGACACCATCATGTCAAGCATGGCATAGCTCTCATATATCAGCTGTTCTTCAAATTTTTTCTTCTTTAACTGGAAAGGTTTATCACCTGGTTGTAATTCCAGCTTGATGGTAATCATTCACAGCTGAGGGGGATAAAAGGCCAAGGAGCTGTATGGTCCAAGAGATTGCAGAGGAATTAACCTTTCCAAACCAAAAATAAAATTGTGGCAGAAGAGAATTTAAAATATGGGAAAATGGAGTGGTTTGTTCTGATACTTCTTTAAATGTTATTTCCAGCATGCTACTTTTTTGTCAGTTCAGTTTAAGTTCCGTGCTCCCTTTAGCTAATTGAAGCAGTTCCATCCATGGACTACACTAATAAAGTAGTACATTAGTTTGAACAAGCTCTCTTTTTTTTCTTGAACTTTTGCTGAGTTGCATAAACTTCTTAGAAAACAAGCTAAGCTGGACTACCCCTGGATTGGATATTAGGAGCACAGACCCAAGCCATAAAGACGAGAAGCCTCCATGTGAATCTACAGACCTACCAGTCCTGTTTATAAGTACACTTGGGTCTGATGCAATTCCCAACAACTTCACCAGATTGGGGATGATTTATGGATCCTCAAGAAGGCCATTTTTCTCTGAAGTATGTTTCAGAAAGCCTAGACATTTTTATTTTCAGGTATTCTGTTCAAAGTAAAAATGTCTCCAATAGTTTTTAAAAGGGGTATTTCCAGGTTTCAAAGTTTAGGGCTATGAAGACAATAGCTAAGTGCATTTTTATTCTTCCTATGATGTTCATCTATTTTAAACATCAAAGCTGTAATGTAGCTGAAGGAAAAGTACATGCTACAGTAAAAATATTGGCTCTCAAAATGTGCAGTAGCTCTTCCCTCTCCTCTATAGACAGGATTGCTATAAATAAAACATCTTTTGCCACTGCAGCATTTCTTCCAGTGTAAAGAACATTCACATGAAATTTTTACTGCATCTTGGATAGTGTAAAGCTCTGGTATAGTGTTCCAAATGAGTAATTTCATTATAATTAATCCACGAGGGATGTGCTTACTCCAGAACTGCTGGCCTTTTGATCTCAAAGAATGTAACACCGTTGTATTATGGATGCCTCAAAGGCTACAGTGTTTAAATAATACAGACCTTATGTCTACTGCCTCTTTAAAATCTAAGGATCTGAAAGGTCAGGATTGCAAAGTATTGTAATATATAAAAATAACTTAAGTACTATCTAATAGTAAAGGGAATTTTATAATTGTGCACTAAAAATACACACATGTGGGAATATATGAACTGATTTAAGGTTTTATTATTTAAATAAAAACATATTAGATATTTTGTAAAAATATGCACCTCCTTTTTGCAATCATTAAAAAGTATTTTATTTGAAGAAGCTACACAGAAAACTGCAGTTATTGATTTGACATTAATGTATGTATGTATGTAATCTTATAAGTGTGGCTAATAGATCCTTTAGAAATCTGAACATAAAGCATATTACAGCAAATAGAATCATTGTTTCTAAGGCAGATGGCTCTGAAGTTCAAGACTAGTGGATGGAAAAATGTCCAGGCTGAGTTAGCTGTTTAAAATTACTAAAATATTTTAGAATTCTAACAGGCTACATAACCCATCCCCCCCCAACAAAAACAAACAAACAAACAAAAAAAAAACCCAAATAAACACAAAACAACAATTAAAAAAAAAAAACACAGCAAAGCAAAAAAAAACTCTATAGCCTCCTGTGCCTGTGTTAATGCTGGGGGCTTTGTTTGCATTTTGTCTTTCTGGAGAAAAGATAAGCAAGTAAAGTCCAAAGTCAGTACTTCCAATAAAATGAGAGAAACTAAGTATCAGAGTGCTTAAAAGTCTCCTAGCCTCCAAGTTTTTCAGAAGTGCATGCATGGATTCATCTTTTGAATCTGTTATGTTCTTTGGGGGACATCTGGATTTTATTATTATATTTATTTATTTTGATGGTTGTTAATGAATATGTTGAAGGGAACAAATGCTACTAGTCTCTGGCATACTGTACACTCTTACATAGACTCTTAAGATAAATAAACTGCACTAAACTGATACTATTTTAGTAAACAGGAATACCAGAAGGTAATAATATTTCTAATTTTTAAAAAATTGTGTTGTACCCCTTTTATTGAGAGTCAGAAGTAACTACTACCAAAACTTTTGATTTTTGAGAGAAAAAAGATTTTTTGGCCTCCACTTGGAGGAAAACATGGAAAATGTTTTATCTGGCAAATGAACAGTGCCACGTGATTGTTTGCCTTCCCCTTTAGCCTTGAAACACTGGGCAGTTTCTGAAATGGGTTGGGAGAAGCATCACTGAGGGGACACACTAAACATCTGCCCTGAGACAGGAGGTATTCTGCCTCCCTGAGCTGAGACATGGATTGCTCTATGTACCATATGTGCCTTTTTCCATACCGCCTGTATCTGCTTTCTCCTGCTTGCTCTTGCCCATATGCTAAAGACATACATCACACTCGGCACTGCAAAAGCAATTAAATGCTTGGAATTCCCTTTGCCTCAGGTCTGGTACTGTGGTGCCAAGGGTTTGACTTGCACCCCACCTCTGCTCATCTGTCTTCCAAGAGTGCTCTCAGTAGTTTAAAATTCAATCTATCTTGAATTATTCATGCTCAGTGCATCAGTGAATACTATATAATTCACCAGTCTGGTCAAACAATGTTGCTTGAGAGCAGCAGGGAAAGGAGGTCAGCCTTGCACACAGCTCCAGCTGAGCTGTACTCTGGAGCACAGGGGGAGCACACACCTCAGGACAGTACAACACAAACTGCTGTGTGCTTACAGAGAACAGGATGAGGTATCCTATTGCTCTTCTCCCAAAAGATCTCTGTGTTAGGCTGTGCAGTGTCCCAGAAAGGCCAGTCTGGAACAAATGGTATTGGACTGACAGTCTGCCATAAGAAACACCACTTCAGCAGAAAAGGGAACAAATATACTCACTTGAGAGACAGAGTACATGCAGCAGGACTGCAAATACCTCCCTTATGGCCTGCTCATTTGTCACTATGCTAGATTGTAGAAATTGTCTCCAGTATTCAAAGAATAGCTTCAACTCCCAGCACATTAATCCTCGATGAAATTAGAGAAACCATTAAAGTTTACTGCGTAATTATCTAATTAAGCAGGCATCTTTAGAGCAAAAGGGCCTTTCAGGTAGCTCAAATACAAAAATAAAATGAATACAAGCACTCTCTGATACCCCAGCCTTTCCCCCCCCCCCCCCCCCAAATGACTATATTATTGTAGGAGATTTAGAAGTCCTTCCAAAATGAGGTTTGTAGTATAACTGTGGGGATAATTTTATCAGTCTTAAAAAACTCAGTATCTACACCTTTCAGATTAATTTATTATAGAAGAACTCCTTGTAATATTGCTTACAGTAAAAGAAGCAGGATGTAAAATTCCTCCTAAAGGGCTCAATCTGTTACAATATTCAAAATAAATAGTAAAGACACGGCCTGGGAGTGGAAAAGATCCAAATTTCACTAATGAGGTCTGTTTTCTGGTTACCCTTTATTAGGGGTAACTACAAGGCTCAATAGCAGAGCAAAAACTAAGCATCCTACTAGAAATAAATAACAAACCTTTCTCCACCTTGTTAAGCTGATAGCAGACAAACCCCAGGTAATTTGCCTACATCCCTACCATATCCTACAAATTAATTTATTCTCTGATTTAAGACTTGAATTATGTAAGCCTTCTGAGTAGTTTATCTCAAAACAAGACATAGCTGAAATTTGCCTCCCAGAAGAACAAAGTTGTTATTTTGTCAGTGCCAACTGTATTCACTGGCTTAGAAAACCAAAGGCATTGTTGGCTCATGAGGTCTCAGAAAGAAAAATGTGGGGCAGCTTGTGATCTCAGCACAAGGCTGAAGAAACATGGGTCTGGACATGCTGATGTCAGCAGTTTGCTGTTAGCAACTAGGACCCTGATTGAGGTGATCCTCAGCAAACCCTCCTTGTCCTCCTCCCTGCTCCTCCCTCAGGTTTGCTGAGCATCCCCTCCCTTGTACTCAATCCTTCCATTCAGTGCTTCAGGGCACATGATTTTCCATCAGATCTCTCCATTGCATGGTGACTGATGCGACACTCCTGATGCTTCCTTCCACTTTTTACTCCCTCCTAAGGTGTTATCTTCCCTCTCAAAGGCCGACCTGTAATCTACAATTCCTGTTTCCTCCCTGTCTGCATTTTGAAAGTTTTCCTACAGAAATTGACATCAGTATGATTTCTCTAACAAAATTTGCTCTCTTTGTCCTTATGTTACCCTCTCAGCTAAAGAACTTGATTACTCTCATTTATGCTGCATCTGCAGTTTCAGTAGAAGACATATTCTCCCACCTAAACTCTCTCCCAGTAATGGTACTTTTATCTCTGCCACAAATTTCTTAAATTTCTATCAAAAATATGATCAGGTGAATGTAAGGTTCCTTTGTCATTATTCTTTCCTTCTCACAGAAAAAAAAATACTAATTTTTAAAATTTATTATCTTTTGCTTCTAATTCTATCTCTTCCAAGTTTCCTTACGCTCACAGATTGTTTCTTACATATGTCGCTGTCTTTTTGTGGTTTGTTCTAATTCTAAGAAATATAAAACCTACAGAACATCTGGGCAATAAAGGATCACTTCCTGATGTCTTTAATCTTTCACCTATGTATTCCAAAACCAAAAGAATTCAACATCTTTAGTGATGACTGAAAATAAGCCTTATATGACATAACCACCATTCACATGCACTCTTCGGCCAAGAAGGATGGGATCAGGATGTGAAAATTCCTAAGGGAGTAGCAGAGTTGGATAAAATGGGACATTTATTTATTTATTTACATGGATTTGAAGGACCTATTAATTGAATGATAGTTCCATTTTACCCACTCCTGTATGTGATTTGTATCATTTAGAGGCACATCTGTTCCATATCAGATGAACTTCTCCAGCCTAGTGGTTTTACCACTTTTATTTCCATGTTTCAATTCCATAATTACAGGATATATGTTACCAATTCTTCAGAAAAAACCTCTAGTTAACACAATGCAAAGTGATGTGGATGTGTAGCTAATAGTACATGCAGAGAAATCATACCACTGCAACCTGAAATGAAGTACCATTTGAATGGACATAGTGAATAAACTCGTGGATTTCAGCTAGAAAATGAAAAGATATACTTGAATAAAATCCCATGTCTGTCCTTTTAATATGAGTATATAACCTTTTTAGAAATCATGGGTGACACCTTTAAGAGGTTTAACTGGTGATTTCATTTCTAGGTTGACTACATTAAATCAAATAAGGCCAAGATCCAGCTCCTCAAGCTAGTTATTCCAACATTAATGTCAACAGCAGGGGTAATTAATTGAAACAAATTTTTTTTTCTTAACTAGACAGAGGTACGAAAACTATTTTCATACCATGTCTTGTGTTATCAGTCTCTAAGACCAGAAATGGAGAAGAAAAAAATAATTGTTATGAAGCTGCAATTTTGATGATGTATTACATTTTAAAGGTATTTAGAAATAGACATACTCTACACTGAGGAAAAGCAATATTTAAACTCACTTTTCAGGAAGGTGCTCCAAGACAAGGGGAGTCAAAGCTGTATATTCCAAGATTCATTTTTGTGTTTTCTTCATACATTTTCATAATAATATTTTCTCTTCCTGAAGGTAAGTTGTGGCACTAAAAAAAAAGGTTGTTTTGAAGCAGCATTAGCAGAATATCCTGGGTGTATCAAGTGAAGTAAAAAAAAAAAAAAAAAAATGAACCAACACTGCTTTAAATAAAAGCTTATCTTCATAATACTAAAATATTTAATTAATTTATTCAGGTTTCATCATACATTTCACACTGAAAATTACTTTTTTCCAGACTAAACCAGACTACTTCAACATTTTCAAGATATTTCCTTTTCTTTTTATGAAGCTATGCTATATTATGGATGAAGTGCCTAATGTTTTAATAAATGTGACATAAAGAAATGTCAAATTGCTTTTAATTTAATGCAATATAACATTGAAAACTCATTGATATGGCTTATATCCATATTAAGGCCTACAACCCTGCTTAGTTTCCTGAAGAACTTTTTTCCCAGCACAATGTATTTCCAGTCTCTAGCAGACACACTTCTGTATTGAACAAACCTCTCCCCTTCTCATTTTTTGCTACATCAATTCCTCTCATCCATGTTTTCTCATGTGCTTCACCCCACACCCAAGGCAGTTACACTATTGGTGTCCTCTTCTAATACTTTTAAAACAGTGACTTGGTATTTGCTCAGCTAAGTGAAGCAAATTGCAGCCAAAATCTTTGATGTTGGGTCCACACATGTAAGATAGCTGAAGTCAAATAATGGCATCATATTCCCCAAAAGAACTGACAGCACATATCTTTACATGGCATATATTTTAAAGGAGCAAGAAAAGGTCTTATTATCCTCATTGAGGAAAAGTAAAATTCAAACTCACTTACATTAAGTTTTGCAATGCATCAGAAGATGAGACTGTATCCTCCACACAATTATACTAATTTCCTCATGCTCTTTATAAAGAAAGTATATTAAAATCACAGATAACAGAAGACTTTATATTAGCGGGTTTAAGATGAATTATTTTAGAAAAGAGAGACCACAAACACTGATAAAAGTCATTACAGAGTTTGAGGAATTTGAGAGTGTTTGGAGTATTAAGGGACAAAAGTGACATTATATTTTATTATTTGAAAAATTGACGAGAGAAATAGTTGTTTGAACAGTCATGGATTTTTTTTTTATTCATTTTGTGAAGATTTACTAACTATGAAGCAAAAGAAGCAGATTCTTAGATAGAATGTTAGGCCAACACTTTAAAATTCCTGTGTATGGGTATGACCGAATAATATCGAAAGCATAGTCATGATTTCCAACTGGATTGTACACTTTTTCACATAGTTAAATAGCAGAAGTCTATGCCATGTTCACAGAGCTACATTAAAAATGCAAGCTATTCTCAGGTATACTGTTGTCCTAGAGATATCCTAATTACATGTAGAAAAAAAATCTCTTCCATAAATTCAGGATTAGAAAGGGAAAGAGAAAAAAATCTGTTGATTTAGAAGAATCCTTCAGTGCAGTGCCTCTAGGCATCTCTTTGGAGGATCTAAAAGTCTTTCATAAGAGACAGACTGTTTCCATATCAGACCACCTGTTCCAGTAAGGCAGGGCCTTACTCATTGGATCAGCTGCACCATGTCACTCATTGTGTTACTAACCTTGCCACTGGGGGGACCAGGTTACGTGCCGCCAGTCAGCCAGTGCTTCATCCACAAAATCTTTTGGGGCATGAGAAGATTGGTTAGGGGTATATAAGCTCCACTGTTAAATCTGTGCATTTGTTCTTCCTTTTGCTTAGGACACACATGACTGTTCTGGACACAACTGTTCCATTAGGGTAATTGCATAGCCAGGCAATACCACTGATCACTGGTCACCAATCAATACCACTGCTTAAGCATGGGATGGAGGCCAGATTAGCCTAAAATGCAGGCAACCAGCTCTCACATTGCAAACCTTCCTGTCTCCGCTGACTGTTGAATTCTTATATTTCTGTAAAATGTACATATCCATCTTTCTTTCTGACTTGTGATTTGCATTCAGAAACTGACCATAGCAAAAATCAATGCCAGTGTATTGGAGGCTGAATCTAAAATTACTGTCACAGAAAAAAAAAATGTCCTCCTTGCCACTGAAAGCCATCACAGGCACAATGTTCTTCCTTTCATTTAAGCACTGCAGCAACATTACTGACATCTTCTGATTCTCAAAATGTCAGCAATATATTTGGACCCATATTCACTCTCAGTCAGTAGAAATAAAGGATGAGAATTTGCTGAAGAAATATTTTGTTCTCTGATCTTAGAAACAGTCACAAACAATAAATGTGGTTTCATATACATACTGCCAATATAATGTTTGTCCAAGAAAAAAAGAAAAGCCCTGTAAGAGTTAATACAAATTATGAAAAATTTAAATGAGAAAAATCTGTGGGCAGACAGTATATTTTCCTTAATGGTCTTTGCTCCCAAGAAGTACATTAAATGGAGAAAATTTCTCAGTGGGTTGTGCAGGAGACTTCAGCCTTTTAAATTAGGTAAAATGCATAATTCAGTGCTGGGATATTATAAAGACATGTATTTGCACAGCATATATTGTGCATAATAGTTAACTCACACATGCAACCCCCATTCAGGTTGGTTTATGTACACTGACTGATCCTTATTGTGCAAGCAATGAAGGAAATATGGACATACTTATCTGAAATTGCTGTTTCTGAAATTGAGAATTATGAAGATGAAAATTGTCCCCTGATTAGCAGACATAACACTAACAGGCAGAATTTCAAATGTGCATCTCTGGACACTGTGAATGCCAAGAGAGAGGTGTAAACATTAAGATATTACAAGGTTAATAGAAGAGGCAGGTTACTACACAGTATGACTGAGAACAAAATCTTAATTTACTTGCATGCTATATATTGATACAGGAGCTTATCTTCTGTCATTTGTTATGAAGGTCTGGTGTTCAGGTTTGTCAGAAATCACGTGATGGATTTTAGAAGGACATATTTTCATGCTCACTGAATATAATATGGATATCAGAGGCATTTTATGCTCATTAGTATTAATTTTTTCCAATGTTTTGAATGTTATGATGGCCACTGCAGTTGGAAGTCCCTTCCCACAATAGCCAGTAACCATTGACAAATCTTCCAAATCACAGCATTTTGTTGTCCTGGCATTTGCATTACCTGCCTGTCTTCAGAGTGGTTTGATTTTATATCTGAGAAACCACAGAGCAGTCTATCTTTTGAGAGCAGGGGAATGTTTAATAACCCACATGAAAAAACTGCATGCTTGGTTTGTGCCCACAATTAGACATACATAATATGACTAAAGTCTAGTAATTCAAAAATTGTAATTATTTCAAAAACTCTTGTGACAGCATGTAGAAAGTGACATAGTCATCTTTTTCCTTCCCATCTTCAGTACAATTTCCATTTGAAGTAATCAAAGCAAAGTATGCTTTTAAAGAAATGAAGTGTGTTCTTAGAGGCATTTTTCTCACACCACCATTTACATATACTAACCTGAGTCCTTGATAAATAGGAATAGATACTGTGTAGAGAAGCAGACACTTATCTTCTACCTATTTTTTAAGGAAATCCATTATTCTCCAATAAAATTAAAATAACAACGAATGCCCCTCTCCCTGAAATCTTCCTATTATCTTGCCAAATACAGTGCAAAAATCAGGGTGATGGTCATCCCTCTGGCACTGGCAATATTCTTCCAGTAGGAAACCAACAGCAAAGTATTTTCAAACCCTATTAAAACTCTGACATATATGCTTTGTAATAGAACATGGCTACATGTGATTAGGCTTTCATTAATAAATCACAGGACATATCAGTTAAAAGACACTATGGATGTGGAAATTCATTACAGGTCTGCAGGGAATTACAACTCAGGTTCGTAAATTGGAAATGCAGTTCTGCCACTTCACCCACATTGCTCACAACAGTAATGCTGTCAAAGGGCAAAAGCCAGTGAATACTGAGGGGAAAAAATTATCTGGAGGTGGAGGTGTTACTTTTTTTAGTATAAACAGTGAAAAATTAAGGCTCTTTAATGTAAGCATATTTGTTCAAATTAGGAATACAACAGCATGGATCAGTGAAACCACACTTCAAGCTGACCACAGAGATGAGAATGGATAGAAGGCAGGAGACATGGAGTCAGGGTCATGCATGGATCTTTAAAAGTATGTAGCATTTTCAACCAAGCATTTTAAGTAATCACTTCTCCCTGTTCACATTCAGACTGTTAAAACCATCATGTTTGCCTTCAAGCTCTTTGCAGTTCAACACTGTGCATATTATATTTACTTCAAGCACTGCTGCAAATTGTTATACTTATTATGATGCTTTGAATTAATGCTTTCACCTCCACATCATGCTAAGCAGCACTTCACAACCAAGAACCAGTAATTAACAGAGACACAAAGAGAAAAGAAAAGACAGAAGTGCAGCAAAACAAATTTCACTTTGAAATAAAGTAATCAGGTAGATTTCAGTGGAATTCATCCTAATAAAAAAAAAAGTAAATCTCAGTAAGATATTAGAAGAAAATTCTACACCTAAAATAAGTTGTGAACTAATGTAGGATGATAAATTTCATTCTCTATTAAATTTTTTCTATGAAACATCCTGAAAGGCCATGGAGTCTTCCCCAGTGTTTTCATTATTTACTCAGTTCTATATAGAAGTTAAAAACAGAGGAAGTCTTCTGATACATTCTATATGGCTTGTAAAGGAGAGAAAAAAAGTATGCCTCATGAGATTCAGGGGCTTATTGACTATATAAATAGTGTTGTGACTGCATTATTTTCTGGATGTAAACTAAGTCTGTTGCATGTCCTAGTTTAATCCTTTCCCAGTTGAAATCACTATGGAGCAACAATATGAAAAGAAAATATTTCATACTGAAAATGTGAAAATGTATCAACTAAAGAAATACCAAAACAAATCCAGACCAAAGGAAAAAAGTAAATGCCCCTCCTTTCCCTGAAAGATACAATAGTGGTTAGGAAGTTGTAAATAAGGGTATGAACTACTGGGCAGAAAAAAGTATTCTGGAGATGAGAAGGCTCTAGTGAGACCTCATAGCAGCCTTCCAGTACTTCAAGGGAGCATACAAGAGACCTGGAGAGGGATATTTTATAAGAGCATGCAGTGATAGGATAAAGGAAATGGCTTTAAACTGAAAGAGGGTATATTTAGATTAGACATTAGGAAGAAATTCTTTACTGTGAGGTAAAGTCTAGTGAAAGTCTGGTCTAGTGGAAGGTGTCCCTGACCATGGTGGGTGGCCTGGAATACGATGGTCTTTAAGGTCCCTTCCAACCCAAACCATTCTATGACTCTGCAGTCACTTAAGAGGTTGAATACACCCATTGATCCTACTGAAAATGAAACCGTTTTTTTCCTTCCTGATGAAGAGGTAGTCTTCAATCCTACGACACACAATTGCTTGAACCAATGCATGGAGAGCAGCTACATCATGCACCTGATGCAGCCTTTTAAGTAAGGGTTACAGTATTAGTTCTGCTTTAATTTATGATGAAACCACATGTTAAACTATAGAAAAGCATCTTGTGGTCTGAGACATTCTCCTTTACTCTTATGAAGTACAAACAGGCTGGGTTCGCTGCTGCTGAAAATCAGTAATTCTGCATTAAAATCGTGCAATTCTTCTATTTATTTTTTGTTTGTGCCTTTTTATTAGGCTGTCTCAGAGCTTTTCAGGAGTAAAACCTGTAAATGTCTCTTATTCTAAAATAAACAGCACTCAGCATGACACAAATGACATTTTGTGAGGCTCCAGGAGGGAGTAAAGTAGCACTGCCACAGAGTTCCTTCTTCCTCTCTAAATGTCATTACTCTGTTTGATATACTAACATAAATCACTTATCCAGTTGGGCAGCACAGCAGGTCACTCTAGAAGGAATTTCAAATAATGAAACACGTTTCACACACATAAACACAAAATACAAAGCAATGCCAAATGGTTCCTAATACTTTACTTACTCAGCACTCCATTTGCCAGGTTTATTGTTCATGTACACAATAAACCTGATTGCATGCTGCAGTAGCCTTATTTATTGGTTCAACCACTTGAATTCATTCCATATTCATTTTGGTGTTCATCGTTTTTTTGTCCATATGTTGTACAGAATCCAAACAGTTGAAACAATATTGTGTGCATACTTGGTGGAGTACATATGAGGAATATGCTGAGGTTATTTCCCTGTACCTGATTAAGGGCAGAATAAAAAGATCTCAAAGGATATTAAACATGCAGTCTAGTAGTTTTCTGTGAGATTTATGAGTTTTGTTCAATCTTTTGTCAGATAAATCAGAAATACAAAAGCATTTATGGATACATATATATATATCAATCAGTCAATACCATTCAGATAGAGGCCCATTGTACCAATCTCTATTGTCAGGCAAACTGTCAGAACCCAGAAATGCCAGACAACAAACCAAACCAATTTACACCATTAGCATTCACTGAAGATTTTGAATAACTAAAAAAAACCCCAAAAACAAAAAAATCAACCACAACAAAATCCAAAACCCAACCTCCCTAAATACTTCAACAGAAAAAGTATGTGATGTGTTATCCACTGGCCTATGTGGCTGTCCATTTTATCCACTTTGATTTTAAAATCCCTCATTTTTATTCACTATGCAGTACAGTGAGAAAGAAGAAAATATAGTGAAACATTTTCTGTAAGTTTAAGAGGGAAAGGAAATGGTCAGAGAGTAATCTGTAAAAAAAAAAAAAATCTAAATACTTAATTCCCTCTTGTTTGAGATAAAGAAGTCTGGTAGATTTTCCAAACATGTTGCATTTAGCAAGCTTTTGTTTTAAATTATCAGATCAAATGACTTCTCCTTCCTTCATGGAAGAAGTGTTCCAAAACATGTGCAAAAGAATAATCTTCGCATCCTACTCAGTCACCCCATTTTTCACATTTCATGACTGCTACCAAACATTTGATGGCTAAGCAGTTAGCATGACATTACTGCTTAAGACATCATCTCTCTGTAAATCTCTTCTGTGTTCCTGACATTTTTGGTTCTGTTTTTGCATTCATTCTAGGCTTGCACAGGGAACATGAATACTTTTAGGGCACCATTACTTACTGAATTGCTTGCTGTATTTTGGAAACCAAACCCTGACTTGCCTTTTACTGCTGTCACACTTATGTTCTATGAACACTGTTCTTTCTATTTTCTGTTAGGGAAAAAGCCCCAGATGTGTAAAGAAGTTGGCATTATTTTCTTCCTTTAAATTTCTTTGAGGTTAGGAAAAGTTTAAAGCAACATCAAAAACACATCATCTGACAAGATGAATATATTTGTGAAATCTTAGTAAATTAAACCACATGCTTAATGTATATGTCATTAATTTAATCTTCTAGTTGGGCAAGTGCAACCAGGAAGGGCATAAGAATTGCATTCTAAGAATGATAAAGCTGCCAGCAGCCACATGATTATAAGGATGGGTGCAATTCCATAAGCTAATGTATGGTGTTAGGCTGCTTCTCTGTCCCAGGCATTCTCTTTCTATCTCTTCTGCTACTTTCAGTACGTTTAAACACATTATTCGCCATCTTTAAGTTCTGGCCATCTCCTCACATTACAGGAGAAAATGAAATAGCTGCAAATGAGTTGCTTCCAGAACGAGGATCTGCATTGATTTACTAGGACTGCCCTACACTTAAATTCATTTTGCGTGATGAGAGGCAGAGCTAATACTTTTATTAGTGAAGCACATGCTACAGTGCTAATGTCATTGTTCTGCTTTTGGTACACAGTATCTCTGTGTGGAGTGGCATTGTGTAAGCTCTCAGACATCAGTAAGGCTCTGGTTTTGGCTGCTTGTGTTATGAAGTAAGATTATGGTTTATTAAAAACACTGTCTACAGTAGACTACAACACTGATATCATAAAAGTATAATGGAGAAAAGGAAAAGAGTGAAAGATGCCCTTCCCCCTCTGGAAAAAAAAAAATAGAAAAAGGAATTCTGGTGAAATATCAATAACAATAGCACACAACACATTTTACTCTACAGTTTTCTGCTTTCAGCATTTACACTTAAAAAATACTGTAGCATCTATCCATGGAGCAAAATTTTTTAGCACTATAGTTACAAAGCACTTGATGTCTTCATATATCTCTAATCAATCCATATAAATACCTTTGCTGTACTCTGAATTAGTAAGCTCTTTGGAACACTTGCAGTAAAGTAATCATTAATGTCTTATTTAATTGTCTAACTGTTCAATATATTCACTCTATAATTCCATAAAATCATCCAGACCAGTTTTTATGGCCAAGAATTTATGACCATGGCAACCATAATTTCCACATTTGTTATGTATTTTTGTCTTTGCCCTATTGTTTTAAAAATCATTTTACAAGATTAAACCCTTAGTAACATCAACTTTAGACACCTAAATTTCTCCTCTTTTCCAGTACTAGTGTGCTTTTAGATTCTTGATGCATTTGTTCTTTTCTAATGATGATTTTGCATAATTCATACTTCTGTTTTGTCCTGTTCACTACAGGATGGAATACTTCATTTACATTACTTCAGATAACTCACTTTCTATGTTGAAGACAGCATTTTCCAAGGATTCTAATCATGTTCAATTTTAATGGCAACTTTTAAAGGTAACATTTACCCCATGACTTTCAGCTTTGCTAATTTTTGCTACAGAGAAATTACTGTCTTCTCCTAACCAACTTGAATAATTGTCACCTGGGAAACGGAGTAGCAGTGCTGTTTTAACACTTTCTACCTTGTAACTAATGCAAGGGAAAAAAAATTAAGTTGTAAACCTAAAAGTTCAGGTAAAATATAGGAACTACCAGGAACACCTATTATTTTCTGTATTGTGTGTAATGATTGGTATACAGCTTTCCTTTAACTAATAAAAAAAGTTCACAGAATTCAGAAAGTCATTTACCCTACATTATATATTTTACAAGATTTTTATTCCTCTTACCATGCAGCATTACCTGAAGATGCTGGCAGATTGACAAAAGTAATGTGTAGACTAGAGCCACTAGTTATATATATATACATGCTGAAAATTCTATATTGCTGAGAAGAGTTAAATATCTACCAACTATTTAAGGAAAAAAAAAAAAAGGTTGTGACTTCTGCCTTTTGTAATCTCTTTCCCATCTTTCTCACCCAATCACACTGTATTTGTTTCCTATGGATGCATTGGCTGCAGCAATCTTCCTTGCAAGCACTTTCTGCAGAACCTTCCAGAAATCCTTGGCATTGCTACCATTTGCATAAAGACAACAGAGGGCTAAATTGCTTAAGCTGTAATTTCTTCCATCTCCTAAAAGTCAGTTCTTGTTTTCATTACAAGGGGGATGTTGACATTTCCTTTGGTACACCAGCATTGATATTTTTGCTGAATGTCTATCGTAATTCTTTTACTACTGAGGCAAAACATTAGAAAATTTCTATAAGCTTTTTCTTTTATACTATGAGATGGGAAAGACAAAATTGTGCTGTGAGCTTCCTGCACTGATTTTTCTCTCCTGCTAATCCTTATCCAATTTCTAAGTGATATAGCAGGATCAAATTTTCAATGTGCAAGGATATAAATGGAGATTTACATGAAGATAATAAATTCAAGATTGTGAAAACAAGATCAGGCCAGCATGTGGAGATAGATGTAGGATTAAACAGGTGTTGCTAGATATATAAGTTCTCAGCAACGGTTACACACATGGTTTCTCCTGAATTCAGAGTTAGGTGGCCTAAAAGCAATCTCCAGCTTGCACCAGAAATGACATCACAATTCAAAGGAATGAAGTCGCTCATCAAGCTTTAAGAGTAAGAGGGCATATTAAACAGGGAAAATTCACTTTCTGGTTCTCACAGCATGACAGTATCTGTTGTGGAGATTTTTAGAGTGCAGAATGACACTCTGTTGAAAAGTTGGCAAATAAAATAATATATTTAGTTTCTCTTTGAAAATTGATAGGATGACTGAGACTAACCTGGTAGATACCACAGTCTAACTGCTGAAACAGCAAACCTGCTCAATTCTAATGGCCACTGTTGGCCCATGTCTTCCTTTCAGACTCTCAGACTTCCTTTCAGTGGCCTGGAATCCCAGAGTTGGTACTGTGGTTTAAGGTTTGCATTGCATAAACAGAATACAGAAACTCAAACACTCATTTTCAGTTATGTCTCCAAAATACCAACATCTTCAGTGATTAAGTGAGTAGAGTGTGAAGCTCTGGCACAGTTGCATCTTTTTATGTGGGTTAAATCACAAAATTACAAGTGCAAATAGCTCCTATCTGAAAACTACCAAAGAATGCAAATCTCTAAAGGAAAACTGAGCCTATAAAGATCAACATTTCATAAGAAACTGTATTAAGATCATTTCTATTTGAATAATACTAAGGTATTGTTTTATCTGTAGTTCATTAACCACCAAGATGAAAACAGTGTTCATTTACCTTACAGAAGATAATTATCTTTGAGAACCACAGGTCAACTTGAGTATGGCAGTCATATCCTCCAAACACCCCTTTCCACTTAGAAGGAGCCATTTCACCAACTGGCACAGTTTGGACTTCAGGTCATCATATTTTTGGAATACAACTGCGGAAGTAATGCTCCAAAATGTCACATGTCTGAAGTTTAAGCTGCCAAAGATGGGTCTCCATTGAAGTCATAATTGCCAAGAAAGTAATTTTCAACCAGATATTTAAGAGTAAAAATGTGTAATTGCACATTAATTGTAAGAACTATAAGCAAAGATGCATTCCAGCTCTATTAAGTTCAGCTTGAAGTGGAATGACCATCAGAGATGGCAGCCAAGAAACATACTTAGGTTAATTCATACAATAGATCTTGGAGGAGCTCTGTATCAAGCACTAAATGAGCACTCTTTTCAATGTGCCTCTTAGAGAAATACCTTTTTTGTCCTGGCTTAAACTTTATACAAGGTAGTATTTAATAACTATATTTAAGTCTTATGCCTGTCTTTCTATTACACATATATCTGTATATACATTAAAAGTTTATCAAAATATGCCATTTTTTTCTGACAGATCTCACCAAACAAAGGACATAAGGAATTTCATCTAAATTATTTTATTTAGCAAATTGTTGTAAATTGAGAAACATTTTTTAAGAACTGGAACTAAATGTAATTAAGGAAACTAAATTATCAACCACATTATTAATTCAATTCATTGTGTTTGTATGTTTACAGATACTCTAGATGTTATCAGTCATGCACAGAACATAGAATCTTCAAGAGGACAGCCAAGTGTATCTGTAGCAGGCTCCTGCAGCAAGTCAGTACCTACCACAAGTTAAGTCATTAGTGTAGAATCTACCTTAATTATTACTTTAAAATTATTGTGAGACCAACTATTTGTCATTGTAGTCTTTACAAACATATTGTAGTATTTTATATTTCAGTGTCTGATATTTAAAAACATTAGTCACATAGAAGTTTTAGTGTTGTCTCCAAACTCTTTTCTGTGCCTGCTATTCTATCAATGAGTGTAGAAGTCAAGACAACACAAAAAACCCCATAGCTATATGTTAAAATAACATGCAGATAATTATTTTATTAGTAAATAAAAAAGTTAAGATTACCTAATTTCAAGAGGCTGAAAGTGCTATATGAAATTTCTAGAAGGCTTTCATGTACAAATTAAGTAGACCTGACAATATAAATCCAAGGATTATTTCCTCCTTATTCAAGCAATTCTAATTTATTTAATTTTGCCCCTTTTATATTCTTCTTATTATGAATCCAATGCTAACTATTGCTTTTTGCTTTCTAAACCAACACATTTTTGAATTATGAAAACTTACAGCTGAGAATAATTACACAGATTTATCAACAAAACAGAGTTATCTAAATGCAATACAGCAGACCGTAGGCCTCACAGAAAAGGACTATGCAAAAAGAACCCCTTGAATCTTGCCTAGCAAAGCCCTCAGGTATACATTTTATTATAATTCTGTTCTCAGCTCTCACTCACTTCAAGGAGATGAACATGCACTCGACTGCTTTGGTGCACAATTGTAAGATTCAAGTTCTTGAAATAAAGCATGTGCTTCCAGGCCATATATAACATCAGTTATGGTTTACCTTAGGATGTCTAAAAATTGTGGGAGTTCAGAAGAAACTCAGTGAGCTGTGCAGCTGATGGCAGGGCAGAAAATGGTAACATGGCCAAGTTTTGCAGTGCAAATTGTTCCAACTCATGAGTGCAAGCAATTAAAATACCTGTGTGCTTCTTTGCTTGGACTGAAATTCCCTAGGTAGCTGCAACTGTTCCTACACATGCTGCACAAACTGCCAATGTCTGAACAGGCTGAGAGCAGTCTTGCTTAAGCCTGATTAAATCCAGGAGCTCAGGAAAACAGTGTTGAAACCTTGTAGAAATCTCAATCAAAAGTCCTTCAAAAGCAGCCAGTTACAGCTCACACACTTTCAAGGGGTTCCTTTTTAAGGCTAAAAGCTTG
This sequence comes from Pyrgilauda ruficollis, assembly GCF_017590135.1. Lineage (NCBI taxonomy): Eukaryota > Metazoa > Chordata > Aves > Passeriformes > Passeridae > Pyrgilauda > Pyrgilauda ruficollis. The sequence goes on along the minus strand of NW_024519206.1, from coordinate 6,553,927 downwards.
TTCACACTGATATTTTTATCTTCTTCTTTAAAGGAATTAGTGGCAAAACCCAGAAAAAAAGAGGCTTCTCTGTAAATTCATGCAGCCTTTCAGACCTCTTGGGCATGAGACTCTGGCATCTGATTAAAGAGCTGTGTCAGAGGAACAGCTGCATATGCTCATGAGCATAACCACAGGTGTCTGCAAGTGTGTGCAGCATCTTGGGAGCTAAGTGGCAGCTCAAGGTGGTTCCAGACCTTTTTTTTTTTTTGGTGTTTTGTTTTGCTTAGGGTTTGGGGTTTTTTTTGAGATAGGTGGCATTAGAAGAATAAATAGTGTCATAATAATTCTGCACATGTAAATGTGAGTAGCAGTATTTCATTGTCTTTCATAGATAGTTTGCTGAAACATTGCAGAAAAAAATCAGAGTTACTGTCAGTTTCTATTGTCATCAAGTAGACAAGGCCATTGATACTAGCATGTATTGGAAAATTTCTATCTTTATTATTTACTGAGGCTTAGAATAATAAGATCAATAAACAGAATTTGGACTTCACTCAAATATTCAGGCATGTATTCATGCAGGCAAAATTCAGCTTGTGGGCAGTTACAATGTCCTTTCACTGCATTGTTTAGCACAAGTTTCCTGTGTTTTAAGAACCAGAGAAGTTAAGAAAAATACTGTCACATTAAATTTCTTCTAAAAACCCTAAACTATTTAAGTATATAAATGAACAATCAAGATCAGGACAATAACTGTATTTTTCATAACTTTTCTACAGAGTTTGTATGTATATGCTACTGTGAGTCTACATGTTTCCTTCCTTCTTACTTCATCTAACAAGCCATCTTCCAAAATTTTCCTGTTGCCACGTTAGCTTATACTGATTTCTGATACGGCTAGCAAAACTTCCAAGTCTACTTATAACTATATACTTGTATATAGTACACTTGTACTTCCTTGAAATTTTTCCATATGGCCAAAGAAAATTTTAAATTTATTTTTGTGCTTTAACATAAAATTGGATTAATCAGATATGCTTATGGTAAGACTTAGATCCATTTTTAAACTGATGGCCTGTTAATATGTATATCTAAGGCCAGTTGGTAAAGTATAATCAAAATATTTTTCAAGCATTCTCAGAAGAAAAGTTATAATATTTTGCATGCCACATTTCCAAAACCAGTGAATATCCTAAAATTAAAAGTTATGAGAGAAAATTTAACTCTTTAATTCAAGAAATTCCTATCAAGATGTCTTTCTCATTTATAACATTCTTTGTTAGTCTTTCATGCAAATAATCTTTCCCACACATTATGTGATTTCAATTTTTATTCCTCACTAGACACAATTACATTATCCCCAAGAAAGAGTAAGTTTTCAAATTAAAGGCATGCACAGGATGAAAACAAAACCCACATCAAATATTCTCCTAGAGTTCAGAAACCTTAAAATGTCTACTAAAACTCAATGGTTTCTTGTTCTTGGTCAGCCATGGATAGCTCCTGTGATGTACTCAGTCTGCTGGTTACTTTGCTCATTACAGCCTACTTTCCGTGTCCTTGGTCTCTAGTTCATACAGCTGCATTTGCATTTTGGCACAGCTTCACAGAGGAACCTAGGAGCTGTGGTTAAGTCTGCCCATGATATTTTTTTTGCTCTTGGAAGCACATCATTTGTCTTTCAGCTATCCTTAATAGCCTGAGGTAAAAGACACCTCAAAAGAGGATGAAAACTCATCATCCTGCTGAGGGAGTCAGCAGCAAGCTGTGCAGATGGGCTGACACCTTCCTGGCTGAATGCATTCTTAAACTTTTTTGTGAAGTCACCCTGGCACACCCATCCAGCCTAGTAGGGAGTGATTAGTGCAAGTCTATGAAACTATGAACATACCACCAAACTATGCCTTCTCTCCTTCTCCTAGCAGAATAAATGGATAAACACCTCATCTATGAATTGCAGAAATGTAGAGCTCAACGGTTTTCTTTTTCTTCCAATTTCCTAGGCAAGTTCTAAGCTCATTATGTCTGTAGCTAACGTGTGATATGACAGTCATGGCATTCTCTCTCCTTTGGAAGCACTCATCTAGCACTCTATCTGATTTTGTTCCAGATTCAAAGTCTGCAGTGCTGCAGTACTGAAAGGATATGTATGGGGACATAAAGGAAACTGGTGGCAAAAGAGAAGAACTTTAGTACAATTGCAAAATAAAAATTTGCACCTCCCCTCTGTGCCATGACACCCATATTGGAAATTTGTACAGTGTAGAGAATAGTGGAGGGGAAATTTTTACCAACTGGAATGTTTACCCTACATCAGTGGATTCTTTCTGGGTTTCTAATGGAGTCATAAGTCCTTAATAGTTTCTAAAAATGTCCACACACAATTTTATTCTTGTTAGATAATTAAAAGCTGCATGCTTAATATGTTCATTTAGACTACAATGTAATCTTGAGCCAAATGCATTATTGGTGTAGTTTCACTCACTTCATTTAATTACACCAAGCCTGAAGCTGGCTTTTTATAATTGTTTCCTGACAAGAGTTTTAGAAGACTAAACTATAAAGCAATATTTATAAAGATCACTGCAAGTGCAGATTCAAAATTACTGTATTGAGTTAGAAGCTAGAGGCCTCTGGTTGAGTAATCAAATCTCCTTGTTCCAAGCATAATTGTTTGAGTCTGACTCAGTTTGTTCTACTTAAAGGCTAACTAAAGACTTGCAATATTGAGGTTACTTCAATAAGCTGGTATCATACTTTCCATTTAGCAAACAGAGAATGCTACCCAAACTTCATTTGCAATTTGTAGTGCTAGGAAATTATTTTGTTAGTTGTTAAGAGTTGTCTTTAATCTCACAACTCAAATCCTCACATAGATTTTTTTTTTCATAGAAATATGTCTTTGCATTATTTTATTCCTTCTCTGCATCTTTAAAGTTAGATAGAAAAGTCATCACCCTTTCCCCAGCTTCTATGAAGGACAAAGTGCAAGCAACAAAGAATCTGAAAGATCCCGTATGTTTTGGGGACCAACACTATCATACAATTAGTTAAGCTTAAACCATAGTAAAAAGGATGAAAGAAATAGGTCAGGCTATCCAAAAAACAAGAAAACCATCAGGATATGGACTTAGCCCACCTGTTTCCTTGCTCAGTTTCCTTTATTAATAAAAATTTTAAAAATACTACAAGAGCAGAGAAATTAGCTTCATAGAAGGCTAACAGTGGTGTATTGAAATCACCAGCATAACACAGCTTCTTCAACCTCAGATTAGGCAGCCAAATGATCAAAAATGGACACAAAAGCAAACCAAACAATATACAGTATTAGAAAATGAATAGATAATGAAACAAAACATTGTGCCACAATACAAAATTTGTGCTATAAGAGCACCTCAGAAAATGCAGGTCTGGTCTCCATCTCAAAAAGATCCACAGAGGGCAATGACCCTTATCAAAGATATGCAATGGCATCAGAATGAGGAATAACTAAGCTTATTAGAAGTATTCAGCTTGGAAAACAAAACCCCCTTACCTCTTTGTTTATGTCCTACATTTATTTCTAGAAAACACCTTTTTGTCACTGCCTGTGATGGGCACTGAACTACCCACATATTTTTCCTTTTTATAAGCTTTGCTCATTGCCACAGTGCTGTTGGTATAACCTAATTTTGTGCTCCTCCTCTCTCCCCAAGTGTGTCTGACTCCTGCATTCTGTGGCTTGCAGCTACGTTGCTGAGGCAGCTGCAGCTTAAGCAAGCAAGTTTAAAGACTCTTCTTACAGCACAGCTGAATTACATTGCAGATGATTGACGGAGTGGAAAGGAAACAGTTTTAGTGCTGAAAATTCCCAGCTTAGTTTGAAGAATACACGTATTTGACAATAATTTTCTTGTCAAGATTTTCCGAGTGTTATGTCATAATGCAACAAAGGCAACCCACTGAAGCACTGCTGACCATTTCTACATTCAGTAGTTTCATAGACTTTGCTGCAATGCTTCTTAGTAGCTGGCCCTCTTTGATGTCCTGAAAACATACCACAAAGCTGTTATTGTGGTTTAACCCTTGTCAGCCACCAAGCCCCAGTGGGCTTGCTCACTGCCCTATATATATGCCCTCCTATAAGGGGAGACAATCCCATTATAGGCTGGGGGAGAAGGGTAAAAGTGAGACAACTCTTTTGTTGGAGGTCAAGATAGTTTAACACATGAAACAAAAACTATGTGCACAAAGCATAAAAAGGAATTAATTCACCACTTTCTATGGACATGTGAGTATTCCCCAGGAATTCGAGGCATAGCCCCATACTAAGTACTGTGAAGAAAATTCATTCTATCTTAGCCAAAACCATCACAGCAGTGATGGTGGCCAATCCAGGAGTCATGTGAAGATTGCCCATTTAGATACAATTTGCTCATCACATTTATCTCATGTGCTCAGTATCACCAAGTGGCACCAGCGCCCAGTGCCTTCCTTTAAGATTTAAAGATACAAAAGGCCATAGCATTCTCAAAATGTGTTTAGAATTCCTCCTGTGCAAAAGATGAAAAAAGCTCAATTAAATAAAATAAAAATAAAGAAATCTTCTTAGACTTTGGAGAATTGTCTCTGCAATAAACTACAAAGGCTATGAAACAGGCTGAGCTGCAACATCAAAATTCCCAACACTTTTTCCTGATACCCACCCCCTGTCACATAGATTGCAACAGTTTCAAGAAAGCTGTAGAAAGAATTAAATTGCTTGGGCAGGCTTTGCTTCTAAATGTGGAATTAAAAGAGTTTCACTGGTTAGGCACTCAAAAAGTGCTTTGAAATTGCAAACACTCATCAGCTTTCAGCCTGAGAAAAGCTTTAAAGGTACAGTAGCCATTTTAATACTATGCCAAATATCCTTTTCTTGCTCCAGAGGGCAACAGTGGAGGAGGGAGCATTTGCCTTTTTCATTAGTAGATCATACATCTGTGACAGCTGGAGTGACGTGAGGGCCAGCAGTGCTCCCCAGCTGCATAACTGCATACACACTGAGGAGCACTTACCTACTTTCCAGATGCTCGTTCTTTTTTTACAGAACAAAAAACTTGACCATTCTACCATTAGTCCCCTTTATGCTTTATAACTGAATAAGTCAAACTGTACAGCTGGTGATTTTACAAAGAAAAAAACAAAACAAAACCAAAACCAAAAGAGTAATGAGGTCAAGGAAGTCAGCAGGAAAGGTATAACAATATCAAAATGAGACACGAACCTTCAGGCCAATTATCTAAGGCCTGATCTTGACAATGCTAAGTTCAGTGGCTTTTCCTTCTGGGTAGAGAAACACTCTCAGGTGGGTTGCCCTTGTTCAAAGTCATTAAGAATCAAGCTACTATTTTCAGAAATTATCTCGAATCTAGAAGGCCACTGATATCAGCATTTCTCTACAGAAGAGAAAAAGATTATTGACATAAAATCTTTCCTACAAACCTCAGTTAGAAGAAAGATTGTGACTGTAGGAGGGCACTACAATGAAAATTTGATATATATTATCTACACCAGTTTGAGAGAGCTTTCTCTGTGGAGGTTTCCCAAAGAAAGGCACACAGAGAGTACATGAAAGGTGAAAAAGGTGGTCATTCACATACTTGTGTTGCAGGAGTGCTGACTATATGCTTGTAGTATTCACCAGCCATTATCATAGACCAACATGACATGAGGGCAACTGGATGGGGGGACTTTGGGACTCTGAGGTAGCTACTCCACCCCCCTCAAACCTCACAGATTAGGAGGTTTATGCCACAGAATCCTGACTCCTATTTCCCCATCAATAAACCAGTCTTTTCTGTCTCCCTGTCTGTCATCACACATACCCCAGGGAGTGAGGGGGAAGATGGGATGCAACAGTAGTGCTGAGGGATATTTCAGCTGGTAGGGCACAGTTCCTTATTATAGGCTGCTACTTTGGCCCCTACTCTGTATGTCTTCAGTCACACACTCTGATGTGCTGTCACTTTAGGCAGATACTTCAAGGATCTGCAAATACTGTTAGTAACATTCTCCTTCAGAGACTATTCCACGTCTTCTGCCACTCCTGCTCTGTCACTCCCTGTGCAACTTGACAAGCTGCAGACAGCAGCCGTGAACACTAGATAGTCCATGCAAACTCACAGGGAAATGATACTGAAGAACTGGTAAAAATTTTTGAGTTGTTTTAACACTGAATTCAATGTAGCATTTAAGCTGCTCTGGAGACATTGGAGAGTGACACGACCACCAACAAAGACTTGTTTGTTGACATGAACATGAACTTTCTCTGCAAGTCATCTGAGCAGCAGGACACAGCCCAGGGTTACAACAAGCAATCACACAGGTCTCTGCACATGGCCACACAACTGCTCCACTGAGATTTTCACCTTTCTCTATTATGTGGAATTGGTGTTTTTTGGATGGGAAAACGGAAAAGTACTGATATCTTGCTATGTAATATAGTCAATTTTTTTCTATCTTGCAGTCTGACAGTACAACCACAGAACTGTATAAAGTTTAGAAAAGTACTGATATCTTGCTATGTAACATAGTCAATTTTTTATATCTTGCAGTCTGACAGTACAACCACAGAACTGTATAAAGTTTATGCAGGCTAGATTTTTTTAGTTGTTGTTTATTTCTTTCTTTCTCAGACACAAAGATGATGCACAGTAAAAAATGAACCAAACACTTGTCTGAATAATTAAACTTGTGAAAGTAAAACTAACCCTAAGCACATTTAAAATAAAATGTGAAAAGATTCCTTCAAGGGAATGATGTTCCAATCACAGATTCCTTGAAGGGACAGAAGTTCCAATTCCTGCATCTAATCTAAATTGCACAGTGAGGACATGTAAACTATGTATTTATTTGACATTAAGATTATCCTAGAATTATAGGATCATATGTGTTGGAAGGGATCCTGAAAGGTCACCTAGTTCCACCTCCCAGCAGTGAGCAGGGACATCTTCAACTCCATCAGGCTGCTCAGAACCTCATCCAACATGACCTTGAATGTTTCCAGGAATGGGGCATTCACCACCTCTATGGGAAACGTGTTCAGTGTTTAAATCTGCCTTCATTAGTTTAAAGCCTGTCCTATTGCAATAGGCCCTTCTAAAAAGCTTGTCCCCATCTACTGAAAGGCTGCAATAAAGTCACCCCAGAGTCTTCTCTCCTACAGGCTGTACAACCCCAACTCTTTCAGCCTTTCTCCATAGGAGATATGTTCCAGTCCTCTGATAATTTTTGTGGCCCTCTCCTGGACCCATTGCAACAGGTCCCTATCCTTCCTGTACTGGGACCCCAGAGATGGATGCAGGACTGTGGGTGGGGTCTCACTAGACCGGAGCACAGGGGCAGAACCCCCCGCTGGCCACACTGCTTTGGATGCAGCCCAGGATATGTTTGGCCTTTGGCCCATGAGTTCACATGGCTGGGTCATATCCTGGCTCTGATCACCAAGACACCCAGGTCCTTCTCAGAAGGGCTGCTCTGAATCCCTTCATTCTCCAGCCTGTATTGATACTCCAAGTTGTTGAATCTCATGAGGTTTCCATGGGCCCTCTTCTCAAGCTTGTTCAGGTCCTTCTGGATGGCATCCAGTCCCTCAGGTGTGTCAATACTGATATTTTGGAAATGGTTTTATGTCACTGGACAATAATAGAGAGGAGCAAATGCCTGAAATGAGCAGCAGTAAGTAGTAAAATTTTTAGGTAAGAGGCTCTAACCTCATGATGCAAAACTGTGACATTCAATAAGAGATTGTTCTCCACAGAAGATATGCTATAATCAACTCTTCATATTGCATATATACTTCACACTGGATGCTCAGAAAGCTTTGTGGAATGAGAACCAATAAATGGAATCAGTTACTTCACCTTTTCTAAAATTGTTGATATGTTGTTAAAAATGATACACAGTCTTCAAAGCTTCTGACAATGAAAAAGAAGCATTAAATATATGATGGTCTATAGGTGTGTCTGGAAAGCCTATTAAGCTGATATCAAAGTAATTCTTGCAAGAATTAATGCTGAATATCATAGATACTGATGAATATAAAGACCTTATTTTTCACTCTGCTTTTATATGTGCAGAGGAGTAGAAAATCAATCAAGAATGTCAGTCAGATTTTAATCACTCTAATAATTAAATAAAGGCATTGTCCCAGCTCTCTGATACACTATTCATAAGTACACACTGCACTTCTTTTAAGAAAGATGATAACTCTGGTAGATCATTTACATTTGACTAGTATTTCCCAAGGGATAAAGCTCTTGGCAGAGAACAGAAATCAAAATTTAGAACTTATGTGAAAAAGTAGTAGTAACAGAATAAACACCATTTTTTATAGTACTGGTTGCAAGTACCATGGTAAGATTGCACTTAAGTTCTTTTTCAATGAATAAAATGTCAAGTCAGTGACAAGGAATAAACTGCAACTATTTCAACTTAACTTCAAAGTTTTGCATTTGGGGGACCATACGGCTCATTGCCCTAAATCTGACATGAACAGCAGTGGAAGTTCTACAAGTGATTTTACATCATCGTGTGGCCACATTCCTGGCACAGGCCCACACAGATGGATTCCCTGCATAGACAGCCTTAGGTGTGTCACTGGCACTCTACGTGGTCATCTACCTGTAAAGAAATCATTAGAGAACCAGGCAATATGTGTTCCCTGCTCAAGAAACAAGTCTGAAAAGGTAACACTATGAATGAGACACTGTCATGCAGAGACTTCAATATTTCCTGAATACTTGATTTACTGTGTCATTTGCAGCTTCAGGATTCTGGGACTTCATCAGCTCTGTACCTCAGAAATCAGACAGGAAAAATGGTGGGTCTTTGTCTTGCTGAAAACCAGGCATCCAGAGTTTGTCAAGTAAAAGAGATAGTATGGAGCTTATCTAATTTTTGAGGGAGTTGCACTCACACAAATCTTTCTATCACGACTCTTATCTACAGCAAACGGTATTAAGTATTCCTAGAATATAAAATAAGGCAACTACTTCAAAAGACACACGGTAATTCTGCGGGTAAGAAATATAGATTATGATCTCCATCAAATAAAATTATTCAGGATGGCATTTGCAAGATAACTTGAGTGAACATTTTTTAACAAGAGGCACTTGCATTTTTATCAAGATTAATGACTGTTCATTAAAATAAATACAAGATATTTAGAAAAAAATGGGTCATATTTATTAAATGTAACAGGAGTTTCAAACATTATAAGTAGCCTAAAATTTATTTGATCATGTTGTAATTTTAAAATCACGTTTCCCAAGTGCTGGGTTCATTTTGTCTCCAATGTGTTTAAACTCCGAAATGAAAGAACAAATCAGAACAACCTAGAGCCCAGTCCCAAAAGTGATGTATCAGATAGACTGATTTCAGTTGGTGAAAGTTGTCATGTCTATGAAACTGTGGCACCTTCCATAGTTTCACCATAGTCCAGTTTGAGCAATAGTTTGGACTAAAGTGCTTACTCCAGCCTAGACCTTTGTTTTTGAATTCCTGGTGAGGTCTGAAATAGTCTCCTGAAATAGTTTCCTGAAATTGTTAACGTGCTTTGTACAGGACAGAAAAATATTTCTAAAAGGAAAAACATTTCACTGAGAACCATCCTTAGAATGAAACAATATGGCAAGCAGAAACAGGACAAATTGGAGCCATGAAATCCACATCTAGTGAAGTGTTTAGCTCATTTGGCAGGTGCACAGTCTACTAAACCTTAACTCCCCATTCCCAAATAAAACAGGCCATCTTGGGTGTCTTCAGAATGGCTAGTCAACATCTCTGGTTTCAGGATTTATAAAGATATATCAAGCCTACATCTACTTCTTCCCCTAGTAAAATAGGATCCACTATTTAGTGTCTTTAGCAGCTGAGAATCAAGAGAGCAAGATGTTGTGCTGGTATGTCAACTACAACCTGAGTTCTCTGTCTGCAGAGAAATGTTTTGCAAGTAGTCTATACGCATTATTCAAGGATGGCTCTGCTATAACCAACAGATATCTCAGAGAAAAGCGGTCTCTACGTAATTCCCATACCATTCTTGGACTGTCAAAACTGGTCATATTTCCTGTTACTGTGAAAAATACAGTAGTTTTAGTGATTTCAGTTTAAACCTAGGCCCACAGCCATTGCCAAGCAGCAACTGAATTAGTGCTTCTAAAGGAAGCTCAAGGTCTCTAAAGAATCATGCTGTAAGTTTAGAGATGTCCCATAGGGATCAGATTTCATGTTGTCTGGAAATGCAGAGTAGCTGATACAGCTTCTCATTCCATTGGGTGTGGTGTGTGCACATCTCCTACCTGCAGAAGAGCAGCCCAGGGGCAAGAGAGGGGCAGCACCCTCCAAAGGATGACCACAACAAACCAACCTTTGTTTAGCAACAATCTGGGTTGTGAGCCATGTAAATGGAAAGGCTGATAAGAAGCAGATGCTTCAGGTGTGATAATGCTTTTTAACATACCAATGTCCTCTTTCCTGATAAGGCCCAGGTGTAAAACTATTCCTTTCTCCACCAGGGGAGATATTGCAACATCCACACAGTAATCTTGACTGTGTTCACCCCTTCTGATAAGGTACAACAGGCACAACTACACAGGTGTGAGAAACAGCTGTCATGTCTCTGATGGTCATAAACCATCAAAGACCCCTGAAACACCCCCAGACTCACTTCTGGGGCCTTCCACCTGAGGACTGTGTGTAATACACACACACACACAAATACACATATACATATACACACTGGTCATTCAGTAGCATTTTACTCTAATCTGTCCCAAGAGATCTATTGACAGAAACCTCAGTTACACCACCTCAGTGGCAGGTCATAACAGCTGTCAGAGCATGTTTTTGAGTTTTACACATTTTAAGGGGGAAAAAGTGTGATAGCATTCAGCTGTAAAATAAACCTTTCCCCTTGTCACTGACACAGAAGATAAGCCATATGGCAACAAACCTCATCTGCGTAATTCCCAGCAAACCTTAAAACCCTTATTTCATCAATACAAAGTATTCATTTAGAGTGCTTTGGCCAAATTGTTGAACTAGATCAGATGTTTACAAGCTTACACATCATCACAAGTTTAGCTCTCTTACACTTGTTCTGCACTCTTGTTCTAACATGGCCAAGTTGAAAATACTCACTGGAAAATGAAACCTGTCCTACTGCACTAGTGAGCCCATGGTGAATACTTTTTTTTTAGCAACATGACTTGGGTTTTTTCTCTTTTCCTTTCCCAGCATCAGATGCAGCAATGTTGGTTCTCCAACCCAAGACTATATAAAGGGAACAGAGAGTATGGGGAAATCACAGGACAAGAAAATAGTTAAGTCCAGTCATGTCTGCTGACATATTTCTCTGTCCTCATGAAACCACCCTAGAGGATTTCTCTATGGCTCACAAGCCAGCAGTCCCATCTGGCATTCTGACATTGATGGGGCAACCCAGTGAATGAAAATTAATTAGTGCTGAGCTTGTTATAGAAAAAGCACATTGTTCCTGAAGACAATGTGGCATGATATGAGGGTTGTGGGGGTTGGAAATGCCTTTGCAGTAATATCTTGACAGGTAGTTTACCTGTGAATTCTCACAGGGTAGAGTTGCAGTGCAATCACTGGGACACAAACGACTGTTGCTGAATTATGATGCTTCCTTGTCCTCTCTCTAGAATATTACCATATATTCTGTACTTAATTTTCAGCAATATGGTTTTTCAGCAAATTTCAGCATACTCAACATTTGGTATGTATCATACCAAATAAATAGTATTCTTGGTGTCTTCCTACTGGTATGTTCATAGAAATTTTTGGACAGCACACTCAAAGATATTGCTTACTTCAGTGGATGGAGAGTAGTCAAGACAAAAAATTTAATTGGAAAGAAAATTAAACCAGTCATGGATATAGTATTAGAACTGCTGAATGTGTCTGAGGACAGACACATTTTCTTCTTTTGTAGAAGCAAATGTGCCCAGACACTCTTCAGAGTTCAATGTCTGCCAGAAAAGTGCCTTTCAAAGAAAAAATGGTTGAAACTCCCTAGAAAATATCACTTGATTTTTGAAAGAGTGCACAGTGGAAAAAAATACATGGAATCATTAAGCAGTGCCTACCACTATTATCAAGAGGAACAACTGACAAGGTTTTTTTTCCTGATGACACCAGCCTCACCACATGTGAGGTCAGGGTCAGGGCATACCGCTCCATTCCCAAAAATACTAAGTTACTCCCTCAATTATTTAAAACCACTCAACAAAATTCACAACAAAAATGTTAAAAGACACATTCATTTAAGAGGACTAAAACTGCTATCATGAATAACTTCATAAATAAGATCAAGTCAGTTCTTTGTTTTTTTCCATTAAAAACATACTTTTTTTAACCATCTGGTGAGGAGCAACTATAAATACTAGGATAATCAGCTTGGTTAAATCCATTGAGCTTGAACACGTCCTTAAGGGACTATTGATTATCTCTTAGCCGCTCTTTCAAAGCAGATCATTAAATTTGTTACTTGGGAAATGCATCCCACTTAACACATTGGCCTCATGGAGGCTTTTGAGCACCCTAAAGTCATTCAATTAGAACTAGTTAAAACAAACAGGCTTTTAAAGAAAAAAAAAAAATATGGGATTATGTGGCCCAAATTCTAATCCTATTACTTTAGTTTCCCCATAAAATAGATTTATTCTTACAATCTTAGCAAAACTCCATTGATAAAGCATTTTCTTTTGAAAAAACCACATAAAAATAAATTGCTTTCCTGGCTCACCTAGAATTAAAGCCTGAGAAATCAATATTCCTGTGTTTTATATGTGTTATATGTAGCCTGATAGCCATTTTTCTTTAATGCTACTGAACTTTGAAAGGGTTTTTTAACTATTAGCCTGGAGAAACAAGCCCCTAACTTCTGATACTGCCTAAGGAACCTGGTTTCCTTCAGATGTAATACGTTAATTTGAAAAACACATAGAGTCCTATTAAGAGAAAATTAATGTAATAAAATTTGTCAATGTCCTACCTAGGCTTACTTGTGAAGAGAAAACATCTTTTAGAAAGTGGGTCTTAAATTGACTTTTATAAGGGGTAAAGAGTAAGATCACTTTCAATGCTGAATGTGAACAGAGCAGACAAGGACTTCCTGTGCTTCTTTAAAATGATTTGAATAAGTTTGGTGGGTTTTTTTTGCCTGTGGCATCTATGTGTGAACATGACTCAAGTTCACTTAAAGTTAATTTTATATTGATATATCTCAGTGTGTTTTCAGAGTGTCCAGGTCATTTCTTTACCCATAAACCTACAATCAAACTCCTAACCTTTCCTGCACAGGTTTCCATCTAAGAGCATACTGTCAACAGTCTAAAAGGCCTTTGAGTTCAATGGCTGTATCAGAAGCTATACGAGATTCAGAGTGGCACACTTCTTGCTGGTTGGGACTCAAAAAAGCAGGGGAATGCGGGGAGAAGAATGAAAGTGATGAAGAAATTGTTAGCTACCATGTTAATGCTTATCAGCCACCCACTTTACTGCTGATCATCTTAGGTGTACAAAAAGATATCAAACCACAAGAAAGACTTTTTTTTTTTTTTTAAGAACACAATGCCTTTATCAAAAATTATTTTCTTTCTTTATAAAGACAGACTCTCATGAACCACACAATGCAGTTTCCATTTAGTCAGCAAGGGAATTTTTCAGGTGAGAAAGAGCTGAGTACTTTTCAGTTCCGGAGTTTTAAAAGAGCAGATTATCCCTGCATGAAATTGAAAGAGCATATATAATAAATAAAAGAATAAGAGGCTTTTAAAACCGTACATTTCCACTTCAGAAAAATAGCAACAATGCAATTCTAACCTCAGGTTCTGTTTATCCAAACACTGTCTAAAGAACAACTGCATGGAGATTAGAAAAGCTACAGATCCAGGCTTTTCAACAACTCTTAGAGGAAATTTGTCTGAACTTGTTTCCATTTACTCAGCAGGTCTCATGAGATATTTTCATGTTTTCTAGAGGGGGTTTTCTTCTTCCTGCCATGCACTTCACATGACATCATTGTAGATCAAGCACTTTCAATCCTTAAATTTATTTAATTAATTAATTCTCTGAGTTTATTTATCTGAATCAACATATAGGTATCCTGTCCAATTGCGACACAATCCCAAACCTACAACTGAAAGTCCTGTGTCACAACTTGCATAGGACATAGGCCAAATCCTCGTCAATTGATTGAAAATTAAATTTTGCTTTCACTTGTTTCTCTTAAGTTCACTGTTGGTGATTTTCTCATATAAAACCATCTTCATTATTTTAATCAATACAAAGTTGAACTAATAGAAAAAAAGGAAATGCCGTGTTTTAAAGGCTTGTTGATAGCTCCAAGCTCAATCTCCAAATGATGAGAAATCATGCCACTTTTAACCTCTTAAAGTTATATGTGCATCTTGATGTTCAAAGACATGTAAAAAAATTTTTTTTTCACAAGTAAGGGCAAGTAATACTACTATTTAAACTTTTAATTTATTCTTAGATTGGCCCACAAAAAGTAGGTCAGTGGAAACCTACTACATATGGTTGATTTTCCTTATTAATATAATATGCTTTTTAAATACTTGGTTAAAAGCAGTTTTGATTGTTAAACTGCAGTAAAACTGTAAGGCTTGTTAGAAAGTCATCAACCAAACTTGTGAGTAAATACAAAAATAGTTAGGAAATTTTCCTGTATTTCCATAAGCTTCAAAGAACTAACATTTCATAACTAGTGGTATGATTTGGATTAGAAACTTGTATAAAACCAAAGGAGAGAAGTTTAATATTAAATATTATAATTCAGAATGGTGAGACACCACCACATTTCCCTTAGATGGAATAAATGGACACTGTGGAAATTTTCAAATTATCTAAATATATTAAAAGGTTGAGAAACCATAGAGTATCTTAAACTGCTGTGTCCAACTGGCTGAGAGGTATAATTCAGTAGACAGAAAAAGAAAAATGCTATGGTTTTGAACAGAATTATGTGCATGCTGATTTGAAAAGTACAAAAGATTATGCTTTTTAACCAAAAAAACCCAACAAACCCAGAGAAATCCAAACATAATGCTTCTTTATGCTACTGATAGCTAATTTAATTGCTAATTTTTCCCCATCTATTGCGTAAATATGAAGCAATAGTGGCAAAGTGTTTGCCTCTCAAATTATTGCACAAATATCAGCATGTTGATGAATTTTATTTCAAGAGTATATAGCGCCTTAAAATGATACCCAGAAAATAGAAATGCTAATGACTATATGACAAGAGCAAAGAAAGAGATTCTGTAAATCTAGCTGAGAATTTTTTAATTGGTTTTGCTTAATACACCATATGTTCCTTAAGGGATAGCCACAGTGTCCTGGCTTAAATTACAAAATGGCACTTGCAAACTATAGCACAATTGGGCATTGCTGTATTCTTGTTCTCCTAAATCATCGTGTTTTAATACAGTTGGAAAATATTTAGACTGTTTGTACATGCAAAATTTTCTGTGACAAGTACACAGTATGAGAACATTAAACCTGGCTCCTAATACAAAAGCTTTAGTATTATCATTGGATAATACTAGATTCATTACTAGTCTGCTAGTGCTAGATTCATTTTCCAGTTCTTCTACTTTGTAGGACTTCAAATAGCCTAGGTACCTCACAGGTACCACTGAAGTGCCACTTATTCTCTATTCTTGATAAATTGATATAAGGCCTTAAATCTTCTGTCGTCTGTACTGTGTATGTTCCATTAGTCCCATGTTTGACATTTGCTTTTTAAAATGTCACAATGCACTTTTTGCAGTTAAGATTCTTTGGCCAAGTCACACATCAAAAGGTCAGTGTTTAATCTATCAGTCAGAGACAGCGTGGGACTTATACTTGCTAAGTATAAACAGCCCCTGGCAGGATGGCATGGACACAGCAGCTGAGGAGAGATCCACGGGGGAAAAAAACAGACCTTGCAAAGAAACACTGGAGCAACTTCTGTGAGGTAAGTGCAGCAGTGGGGAAAAGACACTTTTTCTTTTTCATTGGGCATTTTGAAGAGCTTTGTGGTCCAGTGCAGTGCTGGCCAAAGATACCCAAATAAGCAACACTTGCCCTTACTAGTGAAAACAAAAATTATTTGCTTACGCTCAGTTCTGTGAGACACAGAGAAAGGGTTGCCTCAAACGTTCCTGCATGGCATGCTATGATGCTGGATCGATCATACCAGCTGAGCAGATAAAATATGGAGTATGCAGCTAAAATATGAGGCTTTATGTAGATAGATCACTACATTTTCATTATAGAAGAAAATGGTTGCTTGTAATACATCCAAAACACTACATAAAAGGAAAGGTTAGGGAGAAAGTTGAATCATCAGGGCCCTCTCACATCAAGAGCTCTTAGCCTGCTTTCCTGCATTTCACTGGCCTGTCTCAACAAGCTTTCCCTCTGGACAAAGCCCAGGCACAACAGAGCCTGCATATGCTAAAAAGAGTTCCCAGTAGCCAGTACAGAAGAGGAAAGACCAAGTGTGAGCTTTTTCTCTCTCAGTAATCCTCCAGCAGTACTCCAATAGGCTTTAATACCTTAAACATCCCCATATGCCTTCATGCCACATCCCACAGCATATGCCACATATTTTGAGTTTCAGAGTTTGCACATTGTTTCATGCTACTGACACGATGGAATGACCCCCTCCACCAAAATGGACACATCATTGTGCAGGGAATGCTTTATTAGAAGCACAGAAATAGTGCCAGATACCAATGTTCAGTAATTATTTGCTCTTTTATGTGATACCATTTGTAAGTTATTATAACAGTATAATATGTATAGGTCAGCCAGACCATCTTTTACAGTACTTTGTGAGGTCACTCACAGGGTCAGGATAAGGAAATTACTTAGAGGCTTTTGAAAAAATTTTAAGAATTATTGAAAAATCTTTTACCACTATATAAAGAATAGTTCTCCATCCTCTCTCTGACCTTTTGCTGGCATACATATAACACTAGCAGAAAAAGAAAATGATCTCTAAGTATTTTTGAAATAATTTTGTCATGAAACATGACAGAGAGTGTGGTACACAGGAATGCCTTTGCTTTGATGGGATAGAACAGCTGTAGGACTGTGTACAGCTGTGTGTTGTTTATGCTAAGGAACTTCAAATGGTTCAGCAAACTTTTGCTTCAGAATATGTACTGTGGCATGCAATATATCAGGGCCTCACATGAGGTTGAGGAAAACAGGGTAAATCTGAAGTGTAGTGCTTATGTCCGTAAGCATCCCCGAAGCCAAGTATATCACACCATATGGGTTTCAGTCAACCACATGACAGAAGTGACAGCACATCATGGCACCCCCTGTAAAGCTGAAGTCAGTGGTAATGAAAACGCCTGATATCAGGTGTTGTAATTTACAGGATTATAGGTCATCAACCCTACTACTAGACAAAAGTCTCTGATGGTATGATACTTGACACAAATTCTGATAGCTTATTACTGGTTTTAACAATAAAAGGCACATAATGAGTGAATGAGGGCACCAGCTGTGTATGCAAGCTGACAGAACATCCTCTTTGTGAGTGTTCTGGAAATCCTGTGGGTTTTCACAGGACTACTTATGTCATTCTGGTTAAGGAGAAAATCCTGTGTAAAGCCAGAGAAGAAGTGAGACCATGACCGTAAAATATCAGCTTAATTTCCAGATCACTCATAGAGGATAGAGATGACAAACTTAAACCTTAGCTTCCCATACACTCAGAGAGTGCTTTATATTTTATATTCCTCCATAATGGTGTTGTCTCTGTGACTCCTGTTTGTATCCACTGTATTTTTCCATAAGTAATGTGAAAAGACATTTCCTTCAGTAAGTCAAATCCTAGCAACATACAGTCACTACCTCAAATTTTTCCTGTAAAACAAATCTAATGCAAAGCACAACATAGACCAACAATATATGAGAGCTCACACACTTTCGTGGAGTGGCAGCACTGTCACCCACACAATCCACAGTTTCTTATTTCTGGAGCCTGAGGCTGAGCTTGTTGCTTTCAGCAGGCTTCACTGAACACCTTTGTCCTCCTGCTGATCCTCAGGCCCTGAGTTCACAGTCTCTAGCCTGAACTAAATATTGCAAAGGAACTTAATGTAAGTTTTGTATCAAGCCAGTAATATGCAACTTTTTTATGGAAAGGGTGAAAAAGTGCTGGAATCATTTGCTTGGGGAGGTGGTGGAGTCACCATCCTTGGATGTGTTTAAAAAAAAAACCTGGATGTGGCACTCAGTGCCATGGTTTAGTTGAGGTGTTAGGGCATGGGTTGGACTTGATGATCTTAAAAGTCTGTTCCAACCTAGTGTTTCTGTGATTCTGTGAATTCATTTGGCATATACTAGAAAGACATTCAATAATTGAATAGATAAAAAACTATAATCTGCTTAATCTGCTATTCATCTTTTATCTTATTATTTCTAAATTCAACCAAGCCACTGATAAACTTTTGAATATTTTTAATTCAGTATGGCACAGTATCAAATTTCTGATAGCCTAAAGCCAAACCAAAATAAAATGAGTCCCTTCAGAGAAACAGACTGTCAAATTTAAATGCACCATATTAAAAAAAAAGTAATAGACTAGTAACAACTTTTCCATAAATTGTACACACTTGTTAACTACAAAATAAACAAATTGCCAATATTTGATTATTCTTGTAGCCAAAATTCAGACCCATTGCAAATTCTGAATAACTCTCTACTTTGCTAAAAATGTAACCTATTCATACAAAATAATATTACCTAACTCTATCACCAGGATGGCTGAACAGTCCATTTCATGACCAAGGTGACCTTGCCAGCAGCCTGTTTATACAGACAGGTGGTAGCTACATACTCCCAAGGCCTGCCTTTCCCTTCCTTCTGTGGCTGGAAGCATTTTGGACTTGATAACACTCTTCTCTCTCTGGTTTGATATTAACAAGGTTATATTAAAAAATCACTGCTACATCCACACAGCCCACATTTTTTAATGACCTCCCCAATATTCAGCAGAGTGAAATCAGAATCTCTTAAAGCTAGAAGCTGATCAGAGTGAAAATACAGACCTAGCTTATACTTTCTAAAATATAACTTATTGAAACACATTATCTGAAATAGTTAGATGTGCTCAGGCTTGTGGCAATGTTAGTGTAGCCACACTAACATTGTCACAAGAATAGCTGCAGTGCTGTGCTTCTGTCAATCGGAAGCAATTTGTCTTGTTTTGACCTGTCATAAATTCACTTAATAGGAAACTAAATAGCTCACAGAGCTTAGCATGCTTTTAGGCAACTCAGCTGTTTGTGGTCACAGCAATGCACCTTTTTTTCTGAGACAATGCCTTCTAGGCACTCCACTTACTCACCCTTTGGTATGCTTTGATCTCCCTTCTTGTATGTTTTCATTCATGTCTTATTCCCCCAAATCTTGAAGGAGCATGAACCCAATCTCTAAAATGAAACTGTAAAATGCTTTGGAATTGCTTTAATTGGTTTTTCTCTAAGATCTAACAGATGGACATGCAAAACATATACAACCATTGAAGACTTGAGGCTGATCGACTGAAAGACCTTCAGAGTGGAGTACAGAACTTCATGATTATTTATTTCTACAAGCTTCTTTAAGAAATAGAGATGGTAGCAATCCAGACAATAAAAAACAGCAATGCAAGAGGCAAAAATCGCATCATAATTTTCTATTTACAAGTAAAATACAACATAAAACCATCATTAAATAGGAAAGTTTCTTGGAAGTTATCTTGTTCTCAGTCAGACAGACTGTGTGGATATGAATCTATCTGCAATTAAAGCATCTTCATTTCAACCTTCTTAAGAAGAAATCTTGGTGCTGTACCCTGACAGTCTAAGAGTTCTGCAGATGGACAGTAGTTATTTAACCCTATGAAAATTGCAGAGCAGATAAGGACCACCACTATTTTTCTAAGCAATTCTTTTCTCATCCATACTTGTTTTTCCTTAGCATTTGAAATACTAAAAAGGAATAATTCTGTGTCTGTCCATCCCATTGCTGTCCTCTATGTTAAGGATATAAGTAAAGAATCCAGTGTAACTTGCTACAGCAAGCCCCTTGAGTAATCTAGTTACTGCCTTTAGCATTTTCCTATACTATTTTTAAAAGCATTATGTCAAGCAACCAGGAAAAGAGTAGCAGTTTTCTCCCAGGTAAACCTTGACTAACATTACAGAAATCTAACCTCAGAAAAAATTATAAGACTAACATTTGTCAAGCAGAAGCTAGATCTGTACTAGTAAATTGAACACAACATGGGAATGTGCTCAAGATGCTAATAGGTCATTGCTCATGGGATTCAATTTTTGGAACAGCCTTTGGCATGTGTATGATTCTCAGCTACAGTTTTCCAAATGCCCAGATGGCATTTCTAAGACACAGTTCTCTGCATAGTCCCTGGGTATTATGCCACCAGGGGTCACACCTGCAGCTCCCCACAGATGCAGAAAACATGGCATTGTGATATTTAAAAATGTCCCACACACTCTTTTATTCAAGAACGTGTTTTTGCATCCTCCTTCTTGGGTCTGCTCTATGACCTTAGGAACTCCTGACAATCTTTGACTGAACCAGAGTGCTGAAAGGTCCCTTTACTCGACCAGTTGGGTGGTGAAGCAACCCTGACCATACCAGGCAATCTTGTACGATTCAGTGGGAACAGCAATGACTGTAGCAGGAACATCAGCCTCCTGGTCAAGGTGGTGAAAGGACAGTCAGTACTCCCGACAGCCTTGGAACACTCCCAGCTGCACTGGGAATGCCCAAGTGGAACAGTACCATTATTGCTAGGGTTTTTGAAATGACTGCCAAACGCTTTGGAAACTCCAGGAGCTAACAAAATGGGATATTTCCAGGATGAAAATTTTGCAGATGTGTAAAGCCAATTATCCTGCAACCTTCTAAAGAGTGATCCTAAGGAAGGCCCCTTGGAGCTCTCCTGGACCACAGCAGGCTGCACAAGCACCTCTCTCTAAGTAGGAAGCCTCTTAGAACTCACGAACTGTCAAGTTTTCAACAGACTTTGGCTGATGACGAAGCCAACGTTGATACACATAGTCCTCAAGGTGTAACCCACACCTGCTGAGAAAACCAAAGAGATTTGATGTATTTTTATGAACCTGAGGGAAATTTTGATGTACGTGGATATAGATAAAGATAAATACATCTCTTTTTCATGGGTGTATGCATATAAATTGATGATGATATAAATGTTATAAAATTATAATTTAGTCAGTATCAAAATTGTAGTACATACTATTGAATTATTATAAGAATAATAAATTCGTCAATTATTAAGGTCTGCTAAACCCTCTTGAACCCTTATCTTTTGTACGCTTTTTATCTTTATTTTTTTGCAACCCTGGCCTCTGTGTAACTATTCTAAACTGATTCTGATTTCCTTACATATATGTATATATATGCTTCATCAATGTAATAAATAGAGTGAACCTAGCCATCAAACTGTTATAGTTGCATTTTCACAAATTCATCTTAAAACCTGCTTTTGGCCAGTACTTGTGATGGTAATTCTCCAAGCAGCCTAACCATTCATTCATGACAAAGATGACTTTACTCAGACAGTGAGGACCAAGATGACTCACCCAGGAAAAAGCTGTGGGGGGAGATGAGAGAAGGATCTGACCCTGACTGAATCATCTCCACTACCTATACTGAGCTTGTGGCTGGAGACTACCACACAGCCACTACCATACACAGGGGTAAATTTAAAAAAGCTGTCTTACTCTGAGCATAAGATACAGGCAAAGGATCCAAGTGTTTTTCCCTCCTCTGCAGAAGCAGCCCCAAGAAAAATGTAAATATGATTTTTATATGAGCTGCCTCTCAACTGGTCTCTGAAGAGATGGGGTGGTATTGGAAGAGCAATGGGCTTCAGACACTATCCCAATACACACACTTGACAGATCTTTTTAGTCCATTACTCTTTTTTGTCCTTTTTAGAGTAACCAGAATCTTCACATGTGAGCAAAGTTACAGTTCTGCACACTTTGGAGGGAGAATATGGCCACAGCCATACACAATTCACAGAAAGACAGAAAGAAAGGAAGTGAGAGAAACAACATAAGCACATCCCAGGAGTTACAGAAGAAAGTAGGCATTGTACCACAGGCTTCAAGAAATAACTGAGTGTAACAGAGTGGCAGTGGGAGAGCCAGTGGCACCCCCTCAAGGTCTGGCCTCTCATGGTTACACATAATGGGTCTAAACCACTCCATAAACAAGTACAGTGACATCTTTACAAGATGCAACACAAAGAAAGATAACCTAGCTAAACAAAAACATTTTCTTTATTTTCCATTTTTTCATTCTATAGTTATCTTTTCTTGATCATCCTTTTACCATATTTTCTCTTCAGTGATGAATATCAGCAAAGTAATCCAATTTTCTTACAATCATATTTCCAAGTAATTCTCAGGGGGATCAAATTCTTTTAGTCTTTTGTATTGTTGAGTGCAATAGCCATCTCTATTTGTATTATACCACAGGGCAGATGGCCTTTTTCCAAATCAGCCCATATGTATTTGACAAATCATGAGGACATTCTTCACATACCAGGAAAAGTAAGGACTTAGCATATCAAGTACAACTTTTCATTTATTTTACAGAGTAAAATGGTTTACCCTTCACTCTTATAGATTCTCATCTGTTTTCTATAAATAGAAATTTATGCTACTGCTCAGAACATTTGGATTTTAATCTAGGACAACAATTGTTACTGGAATTCTATCTAATCAGTAGTGCTATTTATACAGTGGTCTGTACTTATTCAATGCAAAAAATAGGAAACAAAGAAGAAAAAGCAGACTAGAAAAATATTCAATATAAAATAATATATGACCTTATAGAATTTTATGATAGGATAGATTGTGATAATTTATGGGAATGAAAGATAAACCCCACTGATATTACAAAAATATGAAGTTTCTGTCAACCATATCTAATATTTATAAGTGTGTCCAATAATTTCCCTCACACAAAACAAGACAGAGCTATCATGGTCTGCTGAAATATGTAGTGTAGCTATTTCCAGTAACAGGAATCATTCTACTAAAAGCAAATATTGAATGAGATGTGAAAATCTGGCTGTGGTACTTGGCTTAGATAGAAGCTGAATGGCAGCATGTTTGGCTGTGGTTTCTAAAAAATATGCCAGATTTTGGACTATAATATTGTTATGCACTCCCCAGAACAGATTCAGGTCAGGTTTGAAGGAAAAGGATTGTACAGGTGCACAGCAGCTCAATGTCATATGACAACATATGGCATCCCAGTGTAATGATCTTTATAACTATTCTGCACTGGCCTTCACTTTCTCAACTGAATTTCACAGAAACAGCAAGAGCACATTAGTAGAGGACAAATTGCTAATCCAAATAAAAAACTGAAGTCAGAGGCTAAACAAAAAAGTTTATGAATTTTTTTTGATTAATTGAATTGTTAAACAAATGGTTTCTAAATAAACATTTTTAAAATTTTTGCCCTGAAACACATTTCAACTAATATTTATAGAAATTTTAAGGAAATAATCAAAACTACAATGAACTCAAAGACAAACTTGTTTTCCAGTCTAAGTAAAATAACATGTTTCCTGGACCTATTTTGCCATCTATCTTCTCTCAGACATTACTATAGAAATTTTACCCTGCAATGCCTATTTCCCTCTGTTGAATAAATCAAAAGCTGAGACATTTTTACCTCTAGTTTTTGAAATTAATTTCTCTCTCTCTGACTTAAAAACAGAAATAATTTACAAAAAATAAAAAAAAAAAAGAAAACAGATACAGACACACTAGTTAAGTGTAAGGAAGTAATTTAAGTAGTCTTTTCTTGATGTACAAATAATAAATGAGGTTTTAGGCTTTTTCTGTTTAAGTTTCCAAGAAAATGTCTCAGTAGACCTCTCGACACCTATATAGCAAATATAAACCAATAAAATACTATTTTATACAATAAAATACTATTCCCCAGTAAACTTTTAAAGACCTCTGGTATGACAGTACCTAATGCACCACAGAAAGAAAACTGATGTGTTAGAAGAAAGGAAAAGTCATATCAAAACTATATCAAAATGAAATACACAATAGAGTTCAAAAAAGCATCATTTAGAATATGATTAGCTCAAAGTATTGAGGCACATTTGGAATAAGCTTTCAATGTCTGATTACACTGAGTTTGTTTCCATATGTGCAAAAGGCAAATAAATGAATTGTAGAGTCAATGTCCTACTAAAAATAGTGTGTCAGAATGTAAGTGTAGGCACTCAATAGTATTTGAAATACAAACACATGACTATGAAAAATCAATTAAGTTCAATAAACCAAGCACAAAAATTGCTACTGCTTCTCTGGTGCTGCATCACATCTACAGTCTCTTGTAAAATGTAAATAAAATTAACAAAAAAAACCCCAAAAACAACAACAACAAAACAAACCAACTAAGTATTTAAGAGTATCCTGTTCTGTACATATTTGCAGTAAATCCAGGGATATATTCTGATAGCCTCTCACATGTTGAATGGCAGCTGGAGAGCTCCCAAATGACCTTTATGTATTACTGCACTACTCTGTGTGAATGAACAGAGTAATCTCATCCCCTGGACTCAGAGGGAAAGCAACAAAATTCTTTAAGAACACATTAATATGAGTATTGTATCTGAAACAAACTTCTAAAGCATCAAATTTCTATATTTGATAGATAAAGATAAGGTTGAAAAATTCTGACAAACCCTGAGCTTGTTGCAAATGACTGGAGAGTGCTATGAAGAATCCAACACCAATCACTGCACAAAAGCTTCACATGGACTCAAAGAACAGGGTAAAAATCTTATGGAGAATACTTATACTATGAACCTTTTCCCTTGGTGCCCTGGAATTCATCTTGGATTCTCCACATATTTTAAATTCCTCTGTCAGACAAGCAAACTAAAGTTAGACAGCATGGATTCTCTTCCTCCTCACCTGCTACAAATACCACTGGTTCATTTTTTTCTAGCCAGGATTATTAGACATTGAAGAAGTGGCAAAGACTATAAAAACTATATAGCATACATTTTTACATATTATGTGTATTAGATATCATAACTTGTAACATTTAGACATCTCATAGCAGAAATAATGGTAGAATTCCAGGACACCATGGATCAGTTCAGGGTAAAAGTGTTCATTCTTTCCTATGTCAGCTCCCTCTACATAACCATGTTAACCTATCACCAAACATAAACTAACAGTTTTTTTGCACTGTATTAGCTCAGGAGCAGTTTTGCAGTAACACCGTCAGATCAAAGCTTAACTTTGTCCATCTCAGTTTCAAGTCTAGGTAAAACAAAACAAGACTGTTCACATATGTTCACATCTTCTCTGGGGCTTATAATAACATATATTATACTTTAATAGCTAAAAGAAATAATTGATTTCTTATCTCTGGCACTCTTCATTTGTGTAAAATATCACTCAAGATGAATAACCCTGCTAGTGTTTCATATTAACCTCTTCAAGAATATGATATTTGCAATAGTTTTTACTTCTATATTTTTGTCCAGAAACACCAACAGTTTTAAATAATAATAATGAAAAAATAAAAAGGATAAAATCCTTGACTAAAGGAGGAAGAAATTAAAAGTTAATGGCCCTGTAAGAGTTATTGCTTTTCTTAGCAAACCTAGAGGAAAAATATTTCAATAATATTTGTGGCTGTGTTACCTGGGTTTGTTTTTCTCTTTGTCAGCATTTTTTTATATTTCTTCAGTCCATCAAAATATTTTACAGGTGCTAGTGCATCTCTGTGTTTGTGTGTGCAGATATGCTGTGGTTTTATGTATGTAATTTTGTACATTTTTGTGTAGTTCACTTTCTTACAACTTTAAAAAACTAAATTTTCTTAAAATTAAACATATCATGATTTCTACAGTTACTCAGCATCAGGAGTTCCTTTGCCTTCATGGCATCTGATAAATTGGCACTGGTTTTAGAGTGAATTATGTGCAATTAACAGCAGCACCCAGACAAAGAAAAATTCTTTAAGAATATTCAAGCACATTAAAAGAAAGAACAGTAGGAGTAGAGTTAACTGAAGCTTTCTCTCAGTGCCTGGATATGAGGTGGGAAATGTCTAGCACAGGCGAAAGATGTTTGATGTGGTACCTTGCAAGAGACCATTCAAAGCAATGAGAAATACTATTTGAATATAAAATCTTGCTCAGTTTTACCTACACATGTTATTTTATATACTTTATATACTGTGATCTGCACTCTGGATGTAGCCTTCATATTCAGAGGACAGGATATGGCTGCAAATAAATTGTTAGTGACCATACTTCAGCTTTTAGGACAGTAAAAACTACAGCTCCTGACTCTGGAAAACCTTGAGTAAGACATTAAGTTATTATCAGACTTTTGTACTTTTTTTCTTATTTTTAATAGGGAGAACCCAAATGTGTTCCCTCATTCCCTTTGCTCTTCTTCATGTCAAAGAATAGCCAGAAAAAATGAAGCATTTCAAGGTAAATTCTTCATGTAGCAAATGCCATATATGGGAAAATTTAATCCAAATGTATACTTTTTGGTAAAAAAATCAGCGGAAAACAGCATATTTTAACAGGAAAATTGCAAGTAAATAACATGCAGGCAGACCTCAACCTACATCTGCAGTCATCCAAAGAAAAAATTACTCCCACACAGTTGTGTATCATGGAGTCCTCTATTAGAAGATTGTATACTGAACAACAAATCAAATTAAGCTTGAATATAAATGATAGCTCATAATCTTAGAAAGTTCAGTGGGAAGCTCTGATAAGTATCAGTCATCTTCCTTTCTGTGGAAGTCCATTTACAGTACAGAAGTTTGTTTCAGCTCTCTAGTTCTGCATTTAAGAGAAAAAGCTTTTCACTTGTTTGCAAATTTAAAAAGCTATTTGCTTTTCCTGGCAATACATGTTAGAGAAAGACATGCTGGCTGTCTCAAATCACCTCCCTGTGCTCTACGTGTCCAGCAGAGATTCCAAGAGGATCTGTTCCATGATCTTCCCAGGCGCAGGAGTGAGGCTGACAGGTCAGCAGCTCCTAGGGTCCTCCATTTTACCCTTTTGAAAGATGAGTACAAATTTTCCCTTTTTCCAGACTCCTGGGACTTTATTTGACTGCCATGACATTTCAAATATCACGGAGTGGCTTGGTAACTAAGCTCCAAAGTAAACTTGTTGTAAACAGGTTGTGGAGGAAAGATAGAGCAGGCATTTATTCTCAAGCTTGGTATAGATTTCTAAATAAAGAAAATGGGATTTATGGAAATATAATCCTAAAGCACTTGGTTATAATGCCCAATGTGAGTGTGCTATACATTGATTTTGATGTGTACAAGCTTTAAAACCATTTCAGAGAGCCTTTCCAGCCTTTGTCTCTCTCCCTATACTCATTCCATGATACATGAAGACAGAAAGACTTATAATTTTCCTTTTAAAGAACCAATAATTTTTTGAAATTCACATACTCCTCAAGTTTTACATTTGTTTCTTATCATTATAACGTCAGAGGAGCAAGTCCCACTTCAAATCTTAGGTCAAAAAGTAGTAAAGAGGACCAACATCACATTCTAAAATGAGGAGAATTAATGACTTCATTCCTTCAGGAAATGAGCCAGTACAATTTTTTACTAAATTCCTATAATGGTCCCGTGGTACCTAAAATCCAAAGGCAAGGGCAGCAAGGAACCTTTACTGATATGTGTGTGTTTATATATATATATATATATTCACACTAAAATTGTACAATATAAAAGTGAAGCCCTTTACTTCTAAAGGACTCAGAGAATTGATTATTACAGCATGCTGAACAATTTGAGTGAATTTGCTTTTTAGTTCCACTGTGGGACTTGGATATAAAGATGAGATATAAATATCTTATATAGTTCAAGTCTAACACTCTTCGTCATTGCTGCTGAGTTGATCTCAGGCAAATTTTTCTCTGGACTTGAACAGAAATTGTATTTTTAATGTGAGACAGCTTTTTGGGCAATTACTGTAACCAACACATTTAAATGAAAATTCAAAGTAGAATCGATTTTTGGCAAAAATATTCACAATGCAATGTGATGGGCATAGGACCAGATGCAAGGAACATAACATGTCTACTGTTTCACAGGAGCTACCAGTTCTTTCTTTTTTCCTGCTATCTCCGTGGCACAGAACTTCTGCCATCTGCTCCAGTCAATTGTGCAAAGACTACACCAACATGTTCGGTTCCTATGTTCTTTTCCACCTTTTGAAATAAACTGCAATCATCTATAACATGTGAAAATGTCAAAAGTCCTCATCTTGTCTTCTCTTACAGACATCTGATTAGAGCACTGACCAGGACAGAAGTCAGGCATTATCAGAAGTGCACTTCCCCCTGAATCCTCTCAGGCATAACTCGCATGTTTGACATCAGATTTCTCAGCCACCATCTGGTAGCAAAGCTCATTGCAACACTCAAACTGTCGTCCTCCTACCCCAGATGATTTCCCTTACCTCACGTCCCCCTCCACTTTTTCATCTATCCACAGCTCTGACTGGCAGCTCTATGACACTACATTGAACCATCAGGCTTCTCCTAGCCTTTGCTTGTGCCAAGCAGACTGGAATGTGGATTCTTTTGCATGCTCTAACTAATCTTCCTTTTCTGTCTGGCTTTTGAACAATATGATTTTCCTCCACCTTCTTCCTCAGCACATTTATTTTGTCTGCTATTTTTGAGTCACAGGAGTGATGGAGCTGCACGAGAAGAGCACACATCTGGCCAACTCTTAAATACTAATGCTCTCAAATAATTTTTAGTCAACACTGTAAAAAAAATCTATAGTTCTTGAGAGTTCTGAATCATCTGTACATATTAGCTGTTGTCACAGCCAAAGTAAAAAGAATCTTGGAAATTCCTCGTAATTTTTACAGTGCCACTTACTCTGAATATAGAAAAGCTAGAGAGCAAGTTTGAATTCAAGTGATTGATAAAGAGACCTTATTCAAGTAATGTTGTAAGGAAAAGTCTGAATTCTTTTGCAATAAAGCTTTGACATTCACATGTAATCTAAGGAGAGTTATTTACTTCCCAGAGACCCCCTACAGAAGAATAGCACTTTTTTCTATTTTGCTTTTCTTTGCAGAAGGAAACCACGCTGCAAAGAAAAAGCTAGTTATGCATACAGAGAAGAAAGATTGTTTTTCAGAGCCTGCCTGCTAAGAAATAATGAATTTTCTCCAATAATCCCATTCTGGGCCAACTAAACAAGGAGGTTTTTTGGTTTTTTTTATAGGATATTTGATATTACTTTGGAATTTGTTTTCTTTATCACATCTATTAGAATGTAAAGATGAATGCAATTTTGTTTTTAATGTATAAGTGCTACAATTCTTATGCAGGTATTATAATAATATTACAGTATGATAACATCCTTCTCTTCTTAGATCTTTCAGGTTTTTCTCATAGAATCCTTTAAAATTTATCTCCAGAGTCTTCTAATTTAGGTTAATGCAAATTAGTTCTTCACTGGCTCTCCTCCCTTATTTATCTTGATCTTCAAACGCACACACTCTTTCAAGAGTTAGTCCTCTTTAACTGCTTCAGGAATGTGGTTCTAAAACTCCACTTTTTTCCCTTTTGTCTGTCAACTGCCTATTTTCTTCCTCCAGAATTATCTCAAGTCTTGCATGCAATCTGTACGTGCAAAAACCCCAATCAAAGAAAAACACACCCCATACAATTCAAATTAGGAAAGTCTTTAACTCCTCTAAAATTATCCTTTCCTGGGATGTTAGAAATTATTTTGAGATGTTAGAAAAATTAACTCTTTGATAATAACTAAATAGCAAAGAACTTAGATTCTGCCTTGAGTGCTAATATAAGCACTCTCTTCATGTGATGTGTTGCTGAAACTCCAGATTCTGCAACAGATACTGCCTTATGACATCATTCCTGTTATTGGACACAGCTGAAGCCTTTGCTGTTTAAAAAAAGCATCATTACATTTTATACCTACAGTCTTGCATTTGTTCTTCTTTTTGATTATGAGAATAAAATCAGCATGACAAAACCGATCATCAAAAAATGTTTCTCATTTTTTTCCAAATTACAAGTGAGATTTTTAAATCCATAGATCAAAAATTAAACAGGCAGAGAAACCACAGAAATGCAGGTCATGCAAGAATTGAAGGTGTATTGTGATACAGTGTTTAATGGGAGCATTATGAATACTCTTGGGGTTTTTTCCTATGTGCTGCTCAAATCCTTCTGATCTCCCTGAGCCTGAAATTATGGCTCTTAGTAGAATCCAACAGTACTGGTATAATAGGGGCACTATCCAGAGATCTGGCCCCATCTATTTTGGAATATAAAATGTGTTACATAAATTCAGGACATGTAAAAGAAGCTATTCTTATTTGAATTTCTCTTTGAATATAATTTCTTCTCAATCCTAGAACTATTTGATATTATCTTTAAAGGTACATTTCTAAGAAGATAATTTGAAATTTCAGCACATACTCTGTGTGAAACCAGAACATTCAGAACACTGTACTTTGCTAGCTACTAGTATTATAGTATAGTATAGTATTATATAGTATAGCTAGTATTATATTAAAGACTGGTTAAGGAAAGGAGAAATGCACAGTGTCGCCAAAAACAAAAAAAAATGAAAAAAAAAAAAAAGAAAAAACAACAAAATAAAACCCTCTGACTGCAATAAACTGTTTTCAGTTTTCAAAGACTTTCATGTGAAATAATAGTGTAAAAGTTCCTGTGGGTTTTTTGTGTCTCATTCAGAAAAATATGATGCAATTTGTAGAAATCAAATCAGATATATTTCTACCATCAGCAATTTCTCACCAGTTTAATCACCTGCATCCAACATGGACCTAAGTCATGCTACTTCAAAGATGCAGAAATTGCTGCAAT
This sequence comes from Pyrgilauda ruficollis, assembly GCF_017590135.1. NCBI lineage: Eukaryota > Metazoa > Chordata > Aves > Passeriformes > Passeridae > Pyrgilauda > Pyrgilauda ruficollis. The sequence goes on along the minus strand of NW_024519206.1, from coordinate 6,522,920 downwards.
AGTTATTTGAGGTATTATTCATATTATTCATTTGGGCACTCCTGGGTATTATGTAACCCAAGATGAAATTCCTTGCCTAAGGTTGTAGCAAATTCTTTGCTGTTTTCACAAAGTCAGACAAACATTTCTGAGGTACTGCTTGTACTTATATTTGAAAAAAACAAATTCATGAAGATTTCTCCTGAGCTGAGCCATCATTCTAATAATCCTCTTCCCTCTGGTTACATCCAAAGTAGACTTACATTTTAACAAGATTTAGTTTCTTCTTATGTTGTGAGGAGAGATGCCAGGTTCAGTCTGGAAAGTGGATGGAATCAAAATCTCTTTGGATTTCTGTTTCTCTGATAGTTTAACCTTTCCACAGCCAAAATTTTTTCCAGGTGTATTTTGAGGATTTGGTTCATTGCATAGAGATTTCAACATACCTTCATGGTTGCAAAAGGGCCAAATCCCAGGACAGGTCTCTTTCTAACAAATTTTCAGCTTCCCCCACAAAGTGACAGCCTTTGACTGAGCCTGAAGACCAGAGACTAGTGTACAGTTTAATGTGTTCTGGCACACTGAATTTGCTGAGAACCCACAGTAGTTCCAGCTTTTCCTGGATGCTGCTTCTGACCAGCAGGAGACAGTTCTCAGGAGATCACAGACAAATGCCAAAGGTTCATGCTGCAAAATTCCCTGGTATTTAAAGGCGATACCCTTAAGATATACCCCTTATCTAAAAATACATTCTTTAGAGAGATGTTCTCCAGATGGGATTATGGTTTCCCTAGCAGCAGATTAGAAAATTCCTGAATTTCGCCTTGTGCATGAAGCTCAGATAACACTCCTCATTCACACCTTTCCAGACATCTGCCCTGTTGATCATACAGCCCCAGTGGCACAAGAACAATCAAAACTAGGCAGAGTTTAAACACTCAAAATTTAGGCAATATAGAGTTTATCTACACCTCATCTTTTAGATTTCTTCCAACCCAAACCGTTCTATGATTCTACACTTTTACCTATTTTTCCATTTAATATGTTGCACGGTTAAGAACATTATTCCTGGTAAGAAGAGAATTATTATCTTTGTCTACAACAGCAATTTAGTGTTCTAAATTCTTTGCAAGAAGCAAAAAAATCCATGTGAATCTCTAAGGATCATAAGCCTGATATTGTTGACGTGAGTCAGATACAGATTAGGCAATTTGTGTTAGTCAAACACAGCTTGGATATGAACTTTCTGAATTATGGCAAGAGCACTTCTGTGCAGTTATCTGATACATTTATGCCACATAAGCAGCCGTGTTAGGGGTTGATTGGGTTCCACTGAGCAGTCCAAATAGCAGCAATATAAGGAGGCACATTAGTCAGACAGTTTGTTGAGACAACCTTGTGGGCCATGGTCCGAAGGTGCTGCACACACTGCTCACCTGTGATGTCCTAACAGTGACATTGTCCTTGAGTAGCTGTGGCCATCACTGCCTGGTATGCTAATATCAGAGGTGCTGTTTTCTGAGATATGTAATATATCTTTTCTGAGTCTGGCTTTTGAAAAATGTCCATGTGTGGCCATCAGAGAGAAAAAGTCTGGCTTCATCTGAGTAATATATACAAATATGATAATATAACAGGCTCTGCTTGAAGTGATGCTAGATTTTATGTTTGGAAAACTCTTAACAGATAGCACAAAACACACATACCCATGTCCCTGCTGCTATTACTACTACAATCATTATTATTTCACTGTTTTCCCCTCAGCAGTTTGATTTATGATAAAACAACAACATAAATTGCAAAATATGATAAAGAAAACCAATCCCTGGTTCCAACAGAAAACCTTGCCACAACCAAATTGCACAAGTGTATCTTTGCCAGCATATGGTAGCAAATTCCACACTGATTATTAACAACCATATCTGGAATGCCATTTCTCTCCAGAATTGCTGCCTGTATTGGAGCACCAGCAGACACAGACAAAGACCACACAGAAAGGATCTTGCTTTCCATTGATGGCACTGTGTTCAAGTCCATTAAGCAAGCACCTTGTTCAGTCTCACAGCAGATGTGTCTTTACATGCTAAATTAGGTGCTGCAGGTTTAACATTACCTAGTCCATACACATTCTTAGAGACAGTTATCAGAGAACAAATTAATTATTTAATATTTACTGTTTCTGCCCAAAACCTAAGAATGTGCAAAAGGCTAAATATTAGACTGTTACAGTAAGAGATACAGAAATTCAGAAAAGCTCATGAAGAAGAATGCAACTGAATCATCCTAAAGCAAACAGCTTTGACTCAGAATAAAACACCTGACTTGAATTAAATTAAGATAATATTAAATAAGGATAAGTGAAAATAACATTTTTCATCAGTAGACCCCAAAATCTGTTTCAAAGGAGATCGGATCACTAATGGTCATATGGATTGAAGTCAGGGAGATTCCCTTAACTCACCCAGTAGGCCAGTATGCAAGCTAAGAACAGAATTCAGCTCTGCTGGGATGCAGTCCAATGACATAACATTAGTAAAGCCTGCTTGGTTTTGTGTTAGGAAATTATGATTTTTTTGCAACCTTACTTACAAAAATGTTTCTCCCAGAATGATATCTTTTAGCTACATTTCAAGCAGGACTTAATGTCAGTATACATTCTAGCTTCAATCTAATCTGAACATACTTTGAAAAAGTATGAAAAAGAAAATGGCTTTTCTTTTTTTCTGTTCACCAAAAATCTAATAATTACGCAATTTCCCAAGTAAACTACTTGGGAAGTAATAGCTGAATGCAATTCTTAATCCTAAAGCTATTACAATGATTTCTATTTTTTAATCCATTTAAAGAAAAACCTTTTAATCAAACCAGACTGTTAAGAAGACAGGCATTTTCATTCACATGAAGTCATTTTCTTCCACAGAACACTTCCCAGTCTGCTGTGGATTTGCCTATCTGTAGATGTTAGTGATAAGAAATGTCAAAGCATATTGTTGTTTCTTAAATCTGAAAGCTCTGAAAAATAGTGAAGATTAATTTTAAATTCGCAAACAGAACTTACTTTCACTGAGGATCTGGGAAAGATATGCAGTGTACATAAATGCACAGATTTATGTTGAGAGATAACAAAAATGGTCTTATCATAGCTGATTTTAAAAATGAAAGTTTTTTTGTAAAAATAATTAATCTTTATGTGAGGTCATACTGCACTAATAAAACTCTACATAGTGAGTTAACCAGTTTCTGATCTCCTCAGCTATTCGATGGCAAAGAATAAACTCTAGGATATATTGCAGATATGAGAAAGCAATCTGTTCTCTTCAAAGCATGTGAAAGCCACTGAGAAGAGACAGAAGATTGTTCCATATGACAGGGAGATAATTTCTACAAGGTGGAAATTTGCTTCAATCACTGAAGTTAGTATGCCAGACACATTTACATCACCTTAGCCTAAAACTGGGGCTGCAACAGGGCATGGATCTATCTGTTCACCAATGCTTCTATGTCTTCTTTATTAAAATTTGACATAACGTGTATTTTAAAGGAAGGGTAGGTACAATATCAGTTGTGCCAATAAAAGATATCAAAACTTTCCATAAAGTACCACAGAATGAAGCCCTGTGTAAATATAAACCCCCTTCCTGTGGCCTCCCAAGACACTACAATGAACATTCAAGTCAGGATTTTACACTACTCATCAAAAGCCCTGTAGCATTCCAGGGTATGCCTATGGCACTGTACAGTCTGCTTCTGTTCTGAGCTTTCAAAAATGTTTGCCCAGGTCTTACCTGATCAACACCTCTTCTTCGCAGAGCCATGCTAGCAGGTCACTTTTCTCTTGTAGACTATTTCGTAACATCTACAGCACAGATAACATTTCTCCTGAGCTTCCCTCTCCCTTCCTAAGGCTTTCACATGTTCTTAAAAATTCTTAGACCTTGTGCTTGAAAGTGATTTCTTTTGGAATGGCAACCAAAGCTGTCTCCTCATAGCCATCCTTCCCCTTTTCCAGATATGACAAAAATATTCAGTTCAGTTGCACAATAATTTAATTAGCTTAGTAAGGGCTGAGTCTCAGACCTCTACAATGCTATTTCATCTGACTACTAAATTTCAACCTTGATCCTTTCAAGCAATAAATTTAAAAATATAGTTTGCCTTTTTAACATTCACTGTACTCAGTTCTCCTCTTTCACACATTTTTGTTTGGTTTTATTATATTTGTTTGTATTTTCTTGCTAACAATATAAACTCATAACCTTCTATGGAATCTAGGGGATTCTATGGAGAGGGAAGAAAAATTTAAAATCCATAAGAAAAAAATCCATAAAGAAAAAATATTTTCTTTTTACTTTTTATCACAATTAAAAATACTCAATTTTCCAGCTAAATCATTTTATCTTTTGATCCAGATTTTCAGGATGAAATAACCAACAATTACAGATCAAAATGTTTGCAACAAGAAATTTACAAACATGAACTTTTGTTTTCATTTGGAGTGAAAATCAAACAAGGAATCCAAGTATTAAGAATTTTCCATAGGTCAGAAATCTCATTTTCCAGGCTTTTTTTCTCACTGGATGCATTTAAGCTATCTTTGTGTTGAAAGTTTATTTGATTTGTTAAAATACTTGAAAGCATGGAGTTTTTTCTACCACTTATGCAGAAGCAACCATTTTGCTTATTGAAATAGCTGTTATTTTTAATGGCATTTGTTGGGGTCTGCCTGGACATGAGCAATTCTCCCATTTGTAGGTAAATGTATGAAAGAATCTGAGCTTAGAAAGGGGTTACAAGTGAATTCCAATTTCTTCTATTTGATTGGTGAAACATAAATCATGAAGTTTTCTACTATTTCCTGAAAGTTTTTACAACTGAAGCCCTCCAACTGAAGGAAAAGAAGGGGAATTCAGCAGAGGTGCAATTCTTGCAGATGGTGGAAATTATAAGGCTGATTTGAAAACCTTAAGATTAAAGTAAGCGAAATAGCCTAAGGAGGGAAAAGAACCAAAAAAAGCTTCTCAGGCAGCTCCTATAATTTGCAGAACACTTTATTCTTTACCTCTAACTTGGCCCACAATCACATGCATTTGACTGTTATGTCAACTTCATCAAGGAATGCTAATTTGGAGACACTGGATGCTACAGTCCAGGCTTGAAAGGCATCCTCAGAAGCCACTCAGGAAACATAGCGAGGATACTAATGTAAAGAGCAGCATGCCAGACATTTAAAAAAAAAATAAAGAAATAAATAAATAAACTAGAAGAAATAGAACATCTCTTGAAAGGCAGCGCAAGGGTATCAGATTTAGTGAACAACTGTATCAGTCAGACAACAATTCCAGGAAAGCATAGTTCAGACTCTATTTCCTATTATGCAAGAACAGGTGCAATTATAATACACAGTACTTTTCCCCATAATGATTAATACATTTGTTTTTCTATCATAAAACTAAATAAACCCATTTTCAATGCAGTATGTAGGTATAACTTTACAGTGCTAATAAAATTGCAGTTTCCTTTTAAGATCACAAATGTAAGACACAAGAGATGCAAATCTCACTGATTTGTCAAAAATAGTTCGAGCTACAAGTGTTGAGGAAAATCAAATATTTTTTTCACAGCTTTTAATGGCAGTGATGTCTTGTGTATGCAGCTGGCCAAATAATGAACTATACTTATGAATAATTACACTAGCATTGATTTGGTTTTTGGATTTTTGCAGCAGCAGCCGCCCAAATTCTCTTCCTATAATGATTTCTAATTCAGCTTTAAATAGAAATAGGAATGTGAATTATTTTCCAGATGGAACGTGAGGATATTTTTATGGATTAGTGATGAAAGAACCCAAAATGTCTTAACATATGCTTGTAGGACAGATGCTCTTACCCTGTGAGAAACTGAAAAATGGCTTGAGAAAATAGGGAATTTTTGTACGGATGGAAACACTCAGGCAAATTTTAAATTGTCCTATTCTTCCCTCCAAAGCAATTCAGTGCAATTTACTCCTGGAGAAAACAAATGAATTTATGCCTGAAAGTACCTCAAAGTAGTTGTGCAGGTATTTTCTGCAATAGCTTAACTACCAACTTTTTTGCTGCTCAGTTCTTTATCCTATAGGTAATAATGATGCCTAAAGGTTTGTGGCTTTTTTATGTATTTTTAACTTTGTAGCTTTTTAATATACATAGCTGTATATTTTCTAGCACCTTCTCACTTTAGAACAGTAGTTCCCTTTCTCACATATTCTGTTTGGTCTTATTTTCAAGGAAAAGCATTTCTAACAAGGACATCCTGTTTTGCACCAGCACCTGGGAGACAAAACAAGATATAGGTCAAGAACCCTTGGAGGGTCTCCAAGGGGCAGGCTGAAGGTTGGATTACCAGGGCAACCATTCTCCTATTGGATGTACCTGCTTGATACAATAATTAAACTTTAAAAAATTGTGACAATTCAATGCTGTGCAGGGCCTATCTGTGCACCAGAAAGCTTTCATTAAAAGGCTGTTCTTTCTGTTATCAATTCTAGAATTCATCATATATCTCTGGGTTGTGCAAACCATTAAAGCCAATGTCAGTAAATACCAATTGTATATAAGGGATAAGGATTGTGCCTTGGAGTTTTTCTTATTCTATGCTGAGCAGTAACAAACATAACCAGATTTCTCTTCTCTCTCATGTCTACATTTTAGAAAGTATTATAAAGAAAACATCAGCACATCCTTTCAACATCTTCTTGGTCTGAAGTAGATCTCAGCTCGGGTGCAGCCCCAAATATCTGTGTTTAGTTTTGATCCAAACTAATTTCCTGACAGTCAGGATAGTAAAAGGTAATGCAGTGACAACTAGAGCATACAGATAAGTCCATGCTAAATCCAAACACTCTTCAAACAGAGTGACACAGAGGTGCTCCCATACCCTCCACAGCACTTCTAGTTCAGAAACATTTAAGCTGCTAATTTAACCTCATAGGACTTGCTAAGATTCAGCTTTATGCTGTGCAATACCACATAAAGTGGATTTCTGGTCCTGGAAAAATGTAGCCCTTTCTATGAAGGACTACATCTAAATGCTGCCCAAACTTAACCTGTCTCTTCCTGGAGCCAGCACGGCTTTTCCTGCTCTTACAACCTATAACTCATTTAAACAGCTCATGGATAATGGAGACTATAAGGTACATACTGTACTATATTAGATGAGGGTTTCTAGATGATAAAATAATTTGCACTGTGTGGGTTTCTACATAACCTAGGAAATTTTGTTCAAATGTCACTTTGCTGTACTGGGATTCAAGTGGATGATAAGTCCATTTCTGTCACGGTCTTACAATTGAAAAATGAAGCACTTAGTAAAACATGTTGCATTTAGCTGTTATTGTCAGAGTGACATAGAATTGCTCTACTTCACAGTTCACAGTTTCTTTGGGACACAGTCTTTCATTATGTGTATGCAAAAATTTTTGTCTTGTACTATACTGCACAGAAGACCCATTTCTCCACTCCTATATGTTAGTACACTCAGACAGAATGCTGAGAAACACTGAAAGAAAAATATTACTAATTTAGACTTGACTTAGCAGTGCTGTTTCTTTCAGCAAAAATACGTTTCTCAGCCTGAATAATAAATGTTTATCTTTAAGTAGTTTGTGATCTCAAGTCATCAGTCGGGTGGACAGTCATAAGGCCACCTGAAGTACCTGGGCAGTACACACATGTTTTCCTCTGAATTCAGGTCTTTTATTCCTTTTCCAGTTCTTCCTTGTGCTGAAAACCGAGTTTGGAAATTTATACCTAACAACAGAAACAGACCTTGCCCCCGGCTTTCTGTGACATTCCTTTTCAGTATGAAAACAAACATCAAAGAAATATTTCAGACTCTCTTTTCTCTCCAAAAGATCATTTGGCTCACCTGGCCAAAGTGGTTTATATAACGAGCCATTGTGTATATGACAGTGACTTATTTTCTTTGGAATGAAGATTGAGAAAGTATTTTTAAAAAGAGCCAAGGTTAAGATCTTATTCAAGTAAATATTGAACACATTCCTAAGAATAGCCCTTCAGATCTGGAATAGGTTCAAGAACAGTTACTTAAGAGTCTAAAGAAAAAAATAACTTTAAGTTTTGGTTTTGTAAGAAAAATGTCAAGTGGCAGATTGAACCTTAACCATATGATAGGAAACATTTTGCAGTTTTTTGGTTTTAGTGTTTTCTGGTGAAGGGAGAAAGTTATGCAGTGAAAAAGAACACTTACCAAAAGTAAAATAAAATCAGAGCGATATCAGTTACATGGGTGCTTTTATTTGGTTGTGATTCTAGTTTAAAAAAATTAATCAAAGAGGAGTCCAAATGAAAATAATTGTTCAGTGAAGAGACAAAGGAACATCAGATCCTGAGATTCTGAGTGGAATTCAGAGACCACAATTCTAATGAATGTAGGTGAGGTTTTGTATCACATTTCTTTTGCTCTTTACTTTCGGACAAATGCAACCCTTGAGCGAAATTTCATTGCTGCCTAAAAATTCTGGGCAGCCTACTGAATGCTAGGCAGATTACTGGACTCAGATTCCAGGTCCACAGTCCAATTCTGTCTTTAAATTGAGGCAAACTAAATATACACACACCTGTGTAAAATTGCATGTTCATTCAAGAGAACAAAGTATACTTCCACAAAACCAAAATATTTTGCATGTTTTGCATTTCTCCATTCTATTTTTTCCCACCTGTACCTTCTCCAACCTCTTTTTTTTTTTTTCTGGCCTCCCTTAGCACCAAAAACTCTTCAATTTATTCTGTATCAAGTATACACAGTCAACAAGACCTAGACACCACTAAGCATTATCTGCCAAATACTGTGGTGTGTGCTGGTGCTATTCAGCATACAAACCCAAAGACAACTCACCTAATATGCCTGTTTGTAAGTGTCCTTCTATTGGCCAAAGAATTTAGATGGTTAGTACTAAGATCACTTCTACTGTACATGGAAACCTTTATTCCAGCCACAGCCAAAATAGAATACCTGAAGCAAAACATACAGTCAAGCTCTACTGACTACTCTTTAGTCAGTACTGTTACTACTCAACTCTAGTCCATGCAGCTCTTTCTGTCATTATCAGAGAGGAAAAACTGAGACAGCTCAAGTCAGATTGTACAGATCGAGTTTTCCATCATGTTCCAAGCTAGTAAACAAGTGCTTTCCAAGCTGCTGGAAGAAATGAGGAACTACCTTTCCATAGCCTTTTCTACAGACTAGCTTTTCAGCCTCCTCACTCACTAGTCTCCCATGCACCTGAGTGCCTGACCCAAGAGATGTGAGTTCTGCAAAACAAAACATCTCTTTAAATATAGTTGTGGCTGGAGTGAATATATTAGCTCTCCTGACAATCTGTCTTTGGCTAGAGGAAGATGTTGGCCTGCCTGTCTCCACAGTCATGAGGCTCTACCAGAGTGGGATAAGAGGCATACAAATCAAGTGAGCCTAAAGTATGTGGGATGACCTCAATCAGAATTATTAACAAGTGCTACAAACATAATTTTTTCTGGAAGCACGTAAGTATTATGATACTTCTAGAAATAGCCCAGCAGCAACTGAACTAAGAGATCCTGGGAGTAGAAAAGGTCTCTTCAGTACTTTAGGTGTCAAAACCAAGTACATTTATTTGTGTTTAGTTTAATTCAAAAAATATATAATAGCAAAAGCCTTGATTTGTGTGTTTTATTATCTTGAAATAAAGCTGTGATTCATTAGTGTGATTTGATATTGAAGGTATGAAAACTGGCAAACAAAGCACAACAAATTTTATCAAGTGAACTGTAATCTGAAGCAAGCAAGAAATCTTCTACCACTTCATTGCTCACAAAGAGGTGCAAAGACCAGTCCTAACCACACCAGTCCTAAACCAAATTCTTCTCTTACAGTTTCCTCAAATCCATATCAGAGCAGAGAAGAAAAAAAGGATACATATAATGTAAAATTTTTTGAGTTTTACATGAGGCTTATTGTTGTTTACTTGAGTTATCATTGTTTACTTGAGTTATCGTTATTTACTTTTCGTTGAAGTGTTTTATCATAGACATGTACGTCTGTAGATGATTAATGAATTCAATAAATTCAGCTGTCAATTATTATCTTACTATTTGTTAACACACCTTGGAGAACAGCCCAGCTAGTCTCTTTAAAGTCTGTCAATGCAATGCTATTTCTTTGCGAAGCGATTTTGTGAAGGCACAATGCTGGTAGGCCTAAATATAAGTGATGAGATTGAACATTCAGCTAGTCCAATTCCTCTTGGACTTCTGCTGTTTTCCAAAGCCCCAGAAATATTCAAGGTCTGAATACTCCACATCTGGTTTCTCTCATCCCTAAAACTCCAGGTCGAAGTGGAGTGAATACGTTCCACTGTAAGAAAAGAACAGGTTCAAGCCACCCCATGAAATTGAATGGGCACAAGTCTATAGGCCTGATGACATCCCAGGGCCTGATGGCATCCCAGGGTCCTAAAGGAACTGGATGATGGTTGGCAGTTCACTCTCCATCATACATGAAAAGTCATAGCAGTCAGGGGAGGTTCCCAGTGATTTTTCAGGGAAAAGGGAAACGTAACCTCCCATGAGGTTCAATAATGCCGAGTGCAATGTTCTGCACCTGGGACACGGCAATCTCAGACATAAGAACAGAGTAGGAGAAGAGCTGAATGAGAACAGCCCTGGGGAGAAGGAGTTCTGATGGACAAAAAGGTGGACATAAGCCAACAGCATGTGCTCATGGCACAGAATGCCAATCTCATCTTGGACTGCACCAACAGCAGCATGGTCAGGAGGTCAATAGAGATTATTCTGCCCTTCTACTCTGCCCTTGTGAGAGCTCACCTGGAGTGCTGCATCCACCTGTGGGGTCCCCAACATAAAAAATATGTGGAACTGTTGGAGTGAGTCTAGAGGAGTGCCACAGAGATGCTAAGGATGGAGCAATTCTGCAATGGGGACAGGCAGAAAGGATTGGAGTTCTTCAACCTCAGAATAGAAGGCTCCCAGGAGACCTTTTGAGGCCTTTCAGTACTTAAAGGGCACTTACAAGGGAGAAAAGAATGATGTTTTACACAGGAATATTGCAACAGACAAGAGGAAAAGGTTTTAAATTAAAAGAAGAGGGATTGTGGTGCATTAGGAGAGATTGTGATATTAGTATGAAATTATTTACTGAGATTATAGTGAGGCACAGAAACAGGCTGTCCAGAAAAGTTGTGGATGTCCTGTCCCTGGAAGTGTTCAAGGCCAGGTTGGATGGGACTTTGAGCAACTTAGTCTAGCTGAAGGTTCCCCTGGTCCTTGCAATGGCACGGGAATTGGAATGAGATGATTGTTAATGTCCCTTCCAACCCAAACCATTCTATGACTCTATGAGTCGCACATCCTTGGTCTCCTGACTGGCTGAGGAAATGTCCTATTAAAGTAACTGTATCTTTTCCATTCAATTCAGTGACTTCAATAAGACCACACAGAAAATGACCAATCCACTTCATGTGGATGTTGTTTAAAGGGTCAGCGCACAGCAAAAGATGAGATGCTCTAAGCAGATAAAAAGGGATAAAAGAAAGAAGATTGAGTAAAATTTATGGGAAAATATAGAAACAATAATAGTATAATGCCTTGTTAAATGGTAATTGCAAAGGGTTGCAGGAAATGGTTTGGTATAAATAAATTAGATTAAACCATATAGAACATTCTGAAGTGAAACAAAACTCTGATGACACTAGACTTGAACATACTGTCAGTATTTTCTTTGCTAAAAAGCAAAGAATCCAGCTTTGTTTCTTTCCTTCCATCCATTCAGAAGGGCTGGACCCTCAGCTGGGTTAATTACTGTAGCAATGCAGCTGTCAACAGAGCTAGGAGAGCTGAAGCCCTGGCCTATGAACTACTCATTTCCTACAGAAATGGTAGACAGAATGACAGGAGCTCCTTCTTATTCTCAAATTCAGAAATGCAAGCTTTGAAAGCATGTGTTTTCTAAAAGTACGTTATGCACCCCACTCAGATAAGCTAAATTACCTAAAGTTCTAGCATAACTACTACTACTATTAAAAAAAAAATCACAAAATGGAAAGGAAATTTGTAAGCTTCCTTACAAACAACTAGCTACTACAAAACACTAGTTACTTTCATATGGTGCTGAGACACATAAGCACACTTTATACATGCAACAGCATTTACCATGGGAATAATGAAATATTACATTCTATTTATTATGCAAATGTAATTCTGTGATATTAATTATAATACATATTACACATAAATTAAATACGATGTAACCCCAAGTTTTAATACAAGTAATTTCTTTTGAAATATCAGACATTTAAACATTAGTAAACCGGGTAATAAAGAAAACTTGGTCTGTATTAAAATAAAATGTTTTATTTACATGACCATAAATTATTTCAGGGGCTTACCTTATTTATTGTGTAGGTGAATTCTATTTATGTGGGCAGCTTTCCAATATTTTGTGTACACTTGGTTTTGGAAGGTTAGTTTATAGCCCTCTATTCAAACACTCTTATGAAGTCAGAGCTACTAATTTCAGTGACGATTTTCCATTGTTAAAATGGGATTATATCACAGGGAAAATAAAGGTATATTATACCCATGAAATTAATAAAAGCAACAAGAAATATTCTTATTGGCAACTGTGTGCAAAAGCACTAGCACTTAGGATAATTCAGGATTCCTACTGTAATGTGTCTGTACCTTGATTTTTTAGAGAATAGAATGCATTTTGTGATCTGTGTAATGAAAATTCTAACAAACTAACAAAGTGAAATTAATTTCCTTGCTTCAAAGCAAAGCAGTGTAATTTCTCAATAAATCAGTATTTTAACAGAAAATTGGCCAAAATCCTGTTAGCAAACCAAAATTAATCACATTTAGGTTTTTTTTTATGAAATAGAAAAGTTGCAAAGCACACTTTAAACCTCAAGAGAGTCTATGCTTTAATTGAATAAAAGAGCTTCTTGCAGTAGAAAATGCCAAAAACACTTTAAATGTGGGAACTGCACTGCTCTAAATATGGGCATCTGTGCTGTTCATAATGATGGAAAATATCCAGGTACTCTTTGGATTAAGCATTAGAGCAGTTTAGAGTGCATTTATGATAATCCAGTGAGAAAGTATGGGTTTCCCACTGGCATGAGAAATAAATGCAGACCACAATCTTTTCATTGAGGAACAAAGCAGCAGTTTGTATAATATTTAGGTTAAAAATATCCCGGAAATAGCTACAATCACAAGAAGCAAGTCAGCTGAAAGAAATTTTGTCTTTCTTCCAGTCACAAGAGTATAAAGTAACATTTCTGAAGCAGAAAAAACCTTAGCACTTGCTATGCCATACGAAAATATAAGGAAATGCTGGCAGGCCTTTAGTGCCTTTTTGGAGCAAATGATACTTGAGATTTTTTTTTAGAATACTTTAGTGAGCACTTTATTTCATATAGCTGTTTATACAATGAGTTAATATATTAACAGTAACTATTTAACTAAAAACTATTTAAACTATTTCATTTCAAGGGTGAGCCAGGTTCTTCTGCATTCTTTCATACACTCAGAGTTGTAATTGCTCTCTCCAACAGAAAGATAGAACTTCACTTTTTGTTGTTTAACTGCTTTCAAGACATAATAACCATAAAACAAATTAGATGGCTAAGGAAGAACAGGATAAAATAGATGAATTTCATATTCTTTGAATGGAACACAGTGATTGAGCAAGGGTGCTAATATGACATTAAAATTGCTTATTTAGAATGTAAAAACTCCACAAAGATTTCACCATTATCACAATTTAGACTTCAAATTTGTGTGTTTTGTTACAGACATTATTCTTGTTGAAACTTCCATTTTTTAAATTCCAGCCTAAACTTCTGTTTGTTTTTCTTTCTTTTTTAAAAAAAGTTTTTCTTTTTTTTATCCTCTTGTAATTCTGCAAATTTTTCATGCCAACAGAACTTTTGTTATTCCATGGTTTTGCAGTGAAATGAAAAATGCTTCGGTTTTTAAGAATTTACAGTTTTTGAAAAATTATAATTTTTCAAAAAATTCTGGTATAATATTACAATTTCTACCTTCTGGCAGAAGTTTATTTTAACATTGAGAATGTCAGATGGTGTATGAGACCCCTGTTCCCTCATTCAAAGATTTTAGCAAGGTATGTTTATTTTATAGTTTCCTACCACAGGCATTTAGGGAAACCATCCACACAAATACTTTCCTTTCTATAGGTTGAATCTTCTTGATTGAAATTGGTGATTTGAAAGATACTTTTGCTTTTATTCTTTAAAACAAATACAGATAGCTGGTGACAGCTGTTCATAAGCTCACACAGTGCAATCATTCTGTGCTGAATTCCAAGTATCTGACTTATGATTTGAGAGAAATTATAAAGAGTGCTGACTCTAACCTCCACTCTGTAAATTGTATCAATTTCATGTATGCAGGAATGATGAAATTTTAAAAAATGAACTTCAGGGGATATTAATTCAAACATAATCAAGAGGGTTGCTTTTATCTGTGGGCTTCATAACTTTAAAGTTTAATGGTTTTCTGAAAGCTACTATCTAAATAAAATATGTTCAGTATTGCCTAGGTAGATACTGATTGAGAACTAAATCTCAGCTAGCCAACTCAGATAACTCAAGGTCTGATTTTCTCCTAAGGAATAATATAACAGCACAGTTATTCACTGGATTTGTATGGAATATCTAGCAGAAAAACTAAGGCAGTATTGTTTGATTCAGACTGTGCGCTCACTCTTTTAGAACTTCACAAACCCTTTTTAACTTTAAAATGCTCTAACATATGGCAAGTGTGTGTAACAGAATCTACTCAGAGAGTGCCTGGTCTCTTATAATTCCCCACGACTCCTGTGTCCAGTGTGCAGCATCAACAGATTTCATTTAGCAAAGTACTACAAAGGAAGCAACAACACTATGGGTGAATCTCAGACGCGCACAGAGCTGTGGTTTTGGACTAAGAGGTTATGTTTTTACTCTGTGAAAAACTTCAAATCCGTGTTTAGATAGATAGGGATATAGATTTATATGGAGAAAGGAAAGAGAATTTTACAAAAAAAAGTTTTTCTTTTTCTTCCTCTACGGAGTAACAGAATGGGAAGCTTTGATCCTTTGTAGAGATCTGAGCATAGTAAACCACTCAGCATAGCTCAAGATCAGCAGCAATATGCAGAAAATTAACTCCACTGTGTATTCTGCCTCACAGAATTAAACTCTAACTAGGTACACCATCAAGGCAAGTGTGTCTTACTCTTCCTATTGATACAGGGTGAAAAAGAGTCCATGTCATTAGGGATCTGAACTGCAATTAGATGCTAATCAGAACTGAGCCAGCTAGTCATACAGATCATGCAATTTCTACCTTTAGGTATTAAATTTCATTGCAAGACAAAGGAATATTTCCATTATTTTCTTAGTATTGTTTTTCTGTGGAACAATACACTGTAATTGCCACAAACTTCACTTTTAAGACATGTAAAATAAGAGGGATTTGAAGTAGTTTAACTTAGTATTGTTATGATGGTAAAAAAATACATACTTTTAAAAAACATCAATATGAGATTTGTATGGGGCATAAAGTTATGGAAACTTGATGCAACTTCTAGGTCCTATAAACATAAATGTATGAAATATTAACACAGCTAAGTATTTATTGTACATGAATATTAAAAACAGCGGTGTAACATTCTAGTATATTTGTATTTTTCACAAATACTTTCAGAATGAAGACCCTGCACTGAGATAGAAGTCTTCTTGACAGACATTTTAATGTCTAATGTTTCATAATATTATCACATAAGACACAATACATAACAATAGTAGTATAACCATAGTAAGAACAAAGGTTATCATCATCCTTCTGAAATTCCTTTATGTTTAGTCTTTTTCATTTACTGGGCTCTCAAAGTAGCTGCACTTGAAAATTTTAGCCTGCCTGTTGAACTATTTCATACCTGCTGCTGATTTTCACTTTTAATGAGATTATTAATTCTCCTTGGATCTTATTATTGAGAATGTCAGCTACATTCAGCAGAAAACGGATCAAAAGCTGGCCACTGGCTCAGCATGACTCCCCATTCCATCAAATCCTCTGTTCCACAGGGTGTACACTGGAGAACTGTTGGAGGCAGTATGGAGTAGATAAAATGCAATGTACATCAGCTGCCTACCTAGAAGCAAGGCTGATCTCTGGAGGGAAAAGAGGCATTCTGTGACCCCAGGATACATTCACAACTGTTCAACGCTACAGAAATGTTCCTTTAGAAAACAGACCTTGGCTCTTCCATACACAGAAATTCCTTGTACTATACAAATGCACATGATGACTGATTTCACACAAATGCACACTGAAGTTCGATGCTTGGCCATCAGCATTTTTGGAAATACGTACATGCAAGTGTTCATGTGGATGAATGGATGTATGGATGGTTCAGGAGCGAGAGAGAGACAGATGGTATTTATATTTAAACATATACCTTTACATTTGCACCACTCTCGGACATACTTTGAATTCTTCCTACAGGAATTCAGCATATAAGAAGATGGTTTGGGATTCTGAATAAGATTTTATGCATACCCAGAATAATTCACCTGTTCAAAACTATTTTTCTTCTGCTATAAATCTGGTCTTGTTCACACTCACAAGACTTCCTACATAACTAGTAAATAAAAATATCTTAATCTATCTCTAGGAGCTATGTGTGGGTGTCTCCTACTGTGTGGAATAATGCAAATGCAGAACTTTGTAGCATTTGATGAGACTTTTTAATTCATTTTTAATGTAAAAAATACCTAATCTTACAATCTAGTGAAACAAGGAGAATTCTCCTTTAAGAGCTATTCTGAAAGTGATTTTTTAATTTCTTTTGGGAGAGAGGGGTGAATTCAGACTATATTTGTGTGAGGCTTCTTCTTTATCCTTCATTCCTTTTCTGGGTTTATAAATAAAATCAATGAAACATCTACTGATTTTAGAAGCTGATTGTTTCAAAGTAACCATTCCCATCTGCTGAAAATAGATTGACTTCCTTTGCTTTCACATAAATATGCATGATATAGTAAGAAGGGAGAGCTAGCTTAGTGAATTTACTCTGAAACTCACAAGGTGCCATATGTAATCACAAGTTCTGAGTTGTCCTTAATAGGCAAGTTTAGACCAGCCCCAGCAATAAAGCAATAAGCATGGGAAGTTTTCTGCTACCTGCAAAAAGTTATTGTATTCATATGGTTTTCCACACATAGAATTTTTATATATATATATATATATATATATATATATTAGCCAATTTGTAGAGTTACTAAAATTTTTGGGGTTTATCTCTAATTTCATCTGATTGTGCAAGAGAATCTCTTCATGCCCAAATGCACTCCACCACTGAAGTTAAATTATGAGGCAAAGGGCGGAAAAAATTTCCCTTTCCTACAAACGGAGGAAAAAATTTTCTCACAATTTATCACATAGGATGAAAACAAGATATAGTACAAGTCATACTTTTACATTTCAAGGCACAAATTAATTAAATTAACGCATTCAACCACATGAAGTATCTACTTTCTGCACAAACTTACTTTTAACTTATATATATATATATTCATCCCATGGAGATATTGTTGTCAACTGTAATATTAATATTTAGGGGTTCATATTAATTTTGGATTTATTCTTTCAATATCAAAGCTTTGCTTTTGTCATCTAGACACATACCTTTACAACTTGATGATCCTGTTGGGTCCTTCAAAACAGAAGATATTCTATGATTTTTGGCAGCTAAAACAAGTAAAACTGTAGGCCTACAAATCCTCAGAGTAGGGTGCTTGCATACCAAGAGTCAGAATATTTCAGAAAATTAGCATGGAAATAGAAAGGAAATCTAGTGTAATGAAGCATGAAAAAGGTGCCAATTATGGTGTAAACTAGAAAGAAATGTAGGAAGCAGTAAACAGAAAACACAAAAATGTTGGGAATGTGGAGGGAGAAAGTTAAAAAGAGATCTTGGTTGGAGAAGAAAATGGGTGAATGGTTATTCTTCAGAATACAGGGGATAAAAGAAAAGGTATATCCTTTCATGAATGGATTTTTAAAATTGAAGTAATTATATCTGGGGCATGAAAGACAAGGACTGGCAGATAGAATAAACAGAAAAATCAGGTTAGGTAAAGGTGTGATCTATTATTTCTACAATACCAATTTATAAGCCATGGCTTGGGAGGACCTTCATAGCTGCTGTTTCTGAAGGGGGTAAAGGTCCAGTTGAGGATTGGTTTTTTGGAGCATTCTTAATCAACCCACCAGACACCTAAGTATTTAAAAACTAAGTACACAAGAGATAAACATCATAACATTTACATTGCATAATCTTAAGAAATAAGGACCATAAGCAAGTGGATGAAATGATTATAGAATGTATCAGATAGCTGAATCAGAGATGAAGCTTTCCAGTTTCAGGAGCCCAAAGGTGGAGTCAACTATCAAAAGTTCTGAATCAGCTTTGTTTATGTTGAGATAGAAATGCCAGCCTCAGATCTTCTAACAGGAAGGCAAAGAGAGAAAAATGTACAACATGACTCCAGAATCCAACCACAGCCTAAAGGACAAGATACCACAAGATTGCTATTAGGAAAAATATTCTCCTTACAAAGCTTCAAAGATTTAAAGATCAGGCATCTAGTCTAAACCACAGTATTACAGACAAGGGAGACCGGCAATACCTAACACACACAAGTGGGTGCACCTTCTGTCTGCGCCCCAACCCTTTATCAGGATAAGGCCTGTGTCTGTGATCTGTTTCCACAGAAAGCACACCCAAGACAGCGAAGAAAGGGAAGAGACAGCACGCTCAGACTGGATCACCTGTTTAGAGAAACAAGAGTTAAGGAGCCCAGCCTACTTCAGAACAACATTGATCTCTCTGTAGAGGATTCTACCACTGGCTCAAAATGACAATGTAGACCATCTTTTAGTGGATAGCCCTCCCCATGCAGGTTTCTTCTGCAACAAAAGAGGAAGCCTATGTGTCTAGCTTTCACTAAATTTCTAACATTTAGGTATGTAAAAAATGATAGACTTTAGTTTTATTAGGGTTAGTAAGGAGTAGATTAAATTAGTATTTGTGGTTCCATTAGGTGTTTGAGCTATAGATGTCTATATTACACGGATGGGAAATATTCCCCCAAAAACCCTACAGACAGAAATAAATTCCTGACTCAGCTATATGTATTTGAGCTAACAGTGTTCCTTCACCTCTTTCTAAACTTCATATATAATATCACGCAAGCAACTCAGAGTATCCACTGTGGACACAAGATTTTTGTCAGTATAAGACAAGACAAGCTGTACCTAACACAGGCAATACCAGCTGTTTACCACTGTGCCTAGATTTACAGATTTACCCCACAGAGATAAGAGTTTATGCCATCCTCACTCTCAAAAGATGGCACTTAATGCAGGCTACACAGTGTTCCTCTGTAAATACAGATTATTGAATGCTGGTATTTTCTCATAGAGACACATGGAAAAAGGAATCTAGACTTGAAGTTTAGACTAATACCAATTGGAAATTAATCAAAACATAAGCAACCCTAAAACTGGAAAAATACCCCAGGGTTTTGGTTTTGGTAGTCATTTGCAATTGGTGAATTCTTTTTGCCAAGAGCCTATGACAGAAAGTCTTTATGTACTTCTTTACTGTAATATTAACAACTGTCACTGTAAGTTACATAAATAACCAGTCGTTCTCTGCTGAATTCCTGTGTTAAAGACTATTGTGGATTGTTCTGACTAGGTGGGTGAGACACTATTTAAAACCCCAGGACTTCTGGAAGAACTGGCTGATAAAGTTTTGCTTTATCTTTCTTTCAAAAAGCCATATACCAAAATTAGGCTGCAGTACTCTTTTTTCTCAGTTTTAACTTCCTTTCCACAGTAGTTAAAACAAACAAAATGCTTCATTTTCTCAGCAGAATCTCTCTGCTGGTGTAACTTGCTTTGCATTTAACAAGATGCAAATTTTTAACAGCTTGGAAGACTTCAAAGGCAGTACAACTTAAGAGAACAAAAATGATTGCTATAATATCCTCTATATCAATTTCTCATGCACATTTACAAAACAGATATTAAAGAATTCTAAAACATCTTCAAGGGAATAGAAAAATACAAACCTATCACTCTAACTCATACCTATCTTCTACTAACAGAGGGATCAAGAACAGTCTGAAACTGATCAAGAGATCGGTTGGAAACTGAGCATTGTTTTATCTATCTTCTCATTGCAATGTTTAACCTTGTGTGTAGTAGTAATGGATCTTCTATATTTTACTATTCACTTCAAGTCATTACTAACAATTCCTCTGTAAAGCAAAGGCATTGGAATAACTGACATGGAATGCAAAAAGAATTTCTAGTGTTGGGTTCAATTCCTGACAGTGATTTTCCATACTTTTCCATGAAAACCTAAATTAGTTTTTCATGGAAAAGTAAATATAATGATACATACAGACTACTTCTAATTGTGCTTGCTCCCAGTCTACCATTAACTTTTAGAAAAAAAAGTTATTTCAATATAATAAATTGCCATTATTTATGGTCCCATTAAAGTATCTTTAGAAAAAAATATGGATCTGCCAAATGATTTTGAGCAGTCAGGAATCTTAATCTTATTTCAAAAAGCAGTACTTCAAGGAGCTTTATTTTGTCACCCTTTAAAAGTACTACATTCCTACCCCCATCATATACCCAGACACTCCTTGTTTGTCCCAAAGTGTGTTTATGAAGCTAGTTTGGGTGTCAGGAAATAGCAGTGTATTACACAGCAGTGATTTAAGGTACTAATCTGTGATCTGTGGAGTTGTGTGATGCAGGACTGAAGACATCAAAATGAATGAGGAAGGTAAACAGCCTTATCACTCAAAGATCCACAGTGCAACTAAATTACTCACCCAGTGAGACGGTTTATCCATAAAACAGGAGACAAGCAGCACACCCTCTGGCCAATATTTGAACTCATTTCACACACAGCCAACACTTCTCTATTCACACTCTCTGTCAATATACTCTATCAATGAAGGGAAGACATCTGAAGTAAATTGAAATTGAAATAAAGTAATGACATCACAGTTTTAAGTAGTTGATAGACGCTTTTGGAGAGACCAAAGTTTCTTAGGGAAGATTAAAATCCCTATGCGTTGCAACTATATAAAAATCAAATAGCTTTCTTATTTCTCCCTCTAAAATACAGAAAATCCCCTTAGTTACCTTTTATTACAACCCAATATCTTGAAATTAAATTCAATGCTAAAACAATGATGATGTCTTAGCCTATGACAATTGACATTTGTGGGCATGATATGGAATTTTCTACTTTCAATGCACTGACTCAATACCATAAAATACTTGGATCAGTCTCAGCAAAGAGGTTTCTAGCTAGTTCTTTCCTCTTTGGCTCTGGGCCTTTGTGTTTTTACTCCAGTTCTGCTCATTATAAAACAGCCGATTATTTTTCTTCAGTTCTTATATTGGTGACAACTTCCCTGTCAAAAGCCATCTTCTGCTATGATTTCTATCAATTTTCAGCCTTGAAATTTACTATCATACCAAAAAAATAGGTAAAAATTTTCACCATTTGTAGGTGGATCTATACTGTTAAAACAAGATCAAAAAAGAGAAAAAAACATTATTATCCCAGACAAATATTATTTGTCTGTTACTCTCACTCTGGAAGACTCACAGCAGCTTATTTGTACTGCCTTTAGCAGCTGTGTCTGCAAAGCCAGTTGCATCCATATTGCCAGGGGAGACAGAGCTTGAAAAGGAGTTATCCTTCCTCCCTTCACCCCTGCCCTCCTTTTTATGACTGAGGTTCCTTGCTAGGAATGTCAATACACTTCAGACTACACCCACCACACAGGAAAAATGAAGAACAAAGTAATGATGTAGCATGATTCTATAGACTGTTGCTGAAAACAATCACACAGATCAAACGTGTCTGAAGATGGGGAATTATCAGAAAAAAGATGGAATGCATAGCTGCTTTCTAGTCTACTACAGTATTACCCTACTTTTGAGGTAAGTTTAGTGCCCCCCTCTCAGGGAGTTTAAGACACAAGCCTCCCAAAGATGTCACTGTTAGAAGAATACAAGATTCTGAACACTGGCATGCTGAGCTGCACACTTTGCTCCCTGTTATTAGGGTATGCCCGATGAATCAATGCAGACATTGCAATTGCAGCTGCTTCCCTTCTCTAATCTCTTTTGCCAAGATTAAAAGCTTTTTTAAAAAGCATTGCTGCCTCTGTTGGATTTAAAGGTTCTGTTCAACATATCCATTTACTTTGCTTTACTGCTTTGAGGTCTAGAGGTCATAACTGGACAGTACTATAAGGATTCTGCAATACCAGCTGCCTTTCATTTCCTTAGGTATTTCAGAAGGAAAAAGAATGGATGGAAATAATGGATGTTCATAACAAGTTACAAAATTATTTACATCAATTGTATAAACATATATATATATATATATATATATATATATATATATTTATATATAACAGAACCATAGAATTTCTTGCTTTAAATGTCTAAAAGTTGTCAATACTGTACCTGGCATTTAGTAGATCTAAGTCAATGTAGTTTAATTGAAGTCAGTGGTCGTGCTTTGATTTTCACTGAAGCCCTGCTCCAAACTGCAATGGCATGTATGAGGAGTTAGATCTATAATAGGATAAGTGGGCTATCACAAAAATTGCTTAGGTAGCTGTAACTTCTGTTTCTGTAAGATCATTTGGCATACTAGTAAGAAGAAGAGCTTTAGGCCAATTCCATCATAGTAATTTATTTTATCAAAGTCTCTGAGTCAGCATGTGCAAACAGTAATTAGGTTAGATCCTTTGCCCAAGACTAACAATAGAAAAAGAGCTAATGATAGAGAAGAATTTCTTAACCATAATAAATAAATAGGTAACAGAGTGGCAGAGTAATTTAAACCTCTCCAAAAAGCTCCCAAATTATTGTTAGGATTTTTGAGGCAGCCTTGCTGTCCCCAGTTTATCCAGCAGAAAATCAGTACTCATGCTGAAGGAGAGACCCAAAGTCTCACAGGATGATATCAGAGGGCTGATTCTCACAGTTAGACTTCAACAGACCTTTGAATTCCACTTCCTCAGCAGCTCATCCTTTGTGATTTTTTTTCCATTCACTAAGGAAGTTCATCCTAGAGCTTTTGAGTAGGTATCAATACAGATTGAAATCTTTAGATCTTGATCATAATTTTACATGTAATTTGCTCCATTGCATACCATGAAATTTTCAACCTATTTGAAATGTTTCGGGTTCTTTTTAACTTCTTGAATATCCTGGATCAGAATTTAACCAATAAAATCACTAAAAATTCAACAGTACAGAGCTAGTTTAGACAAACTAAAGATCTGGTGGGTAGCACTTTGGAAGCTAGGCAAAAATTGTGAATCATGAAAATTCTGGTCTTCCTTGAACATTTATACTACTGTATGAGCTCTTATATGCAGTTCAGACTTGTCCTGTAATTTTCAAGTAGAAAGTGACAATGGACATTTTCTTGTCAGCAAATAACCATCATTATCATAACCAAATGTTGCTAAACACAGGTGTTTTTGCATTTTATCCTTTGTGAATGCTAGGAGCTTAGAAGAACAAAACTCTGAAAGTTACATAGATTTATGCTGTACTAGTCTATGCTACAGTGCAAAAGAAGACAAATGCACTGTTAAAAACAATCTCATGATGATAACATTTGGCATTCACTTCATACAGGTCCAAAGGCTTTCCAAGATATAGTACAATAAAAAGTCAGAATCCATGGAATTTAATAGCCAAATTATATACTAGGATACTACATGAGCTTTTGTCAACTTTATAACCTCTACTGTTTTTTTAATAGAGTCCTTTTCCATAACATCAACACTCAGATTACATAAAACACAGGCCTTCCTAATTATGTTAGTTTACTGAGATCAGTAATAAGATTTGATATAGCTGATAGCAGAAGTACCTATAGAGTGCAACAGAAATTACACCTTCCGAGCTTGAGCATAACCAGAAAAAAAAAAAAAAAAAAAAAAAGGCAACTCAAAAGTTTAAGAGTTAACAATATTTCAGGCATTATCTGATCAGATAAGAAATAGGTATGAGAATTCAAATTACTTCAGGGCTAGATTTAACAAAACAGAAACTATTTTGTGTTGCTCCAGCAAAGTAAAAGGGGGCAAAGAGGGGAAGAAAAAAAAATCTCAATGCAAACCTTTTTTTTAGCCATCCCCTCTATCTGGTCAAATAACAAATATTGTCAACTTTGTAAGAAGCTACTTTTCACAATGGAAATTAAGAGAGAAAAATAATTTTTAAAAAATCTCACTGTCAGGGCCCTTTTTCTTCGTGCTTGTACTTGTATTAGGGAGACCTAATAGTTAACCTTCAGAAGTTGCTGTGAGCTTGTTACATGCTAAGCAAGAGAGGTGCATTGTGAAAGTTCTCTTTGATCTTACTGCCAGGAGTTCAGAATCATTCTGTTGAGCAAATTGTATGTATGAAGAAAAAAAGCCATTATTTTCAACTGATGACTCCAAGCTGAAGTGAATATCCTGGAAAACAGGCAAATTACAAAACATGGCTGGGGAGTGAGGAATGGGAAGAAACTCCTAAACATAGACTGAAATAAAATAGTCTTAGATGATAGGTTTTTCAAACCAGGAGGACTTTGCACTTGCCCACATGCAAGAGCCACCAAAATATTTGTTCTGGATAAGTTTATCTGGTTTTTGAAAGATAAGAATGATTTTTTTTCTGTCTCTCTCTAAAAAGGTAGAAATTAATCCTGTTTCAGGAGAGAGCACTGATTATATTTTTTCTTTCTCTATTTTATGATTTGCAACTGTACAAGGAAAATATTTCCATGAAAAAATAAAGTATGATGAGTGGGAGAAGAAACATATATTATTTGACAATGCATTTCTAGCAAGATAGGTACTTCACCAAATATATATTTTTAAATAATAAAATATTCTATCAGCCTTTAGATTTAGAAGTACTTGAAAGTCTCCATTAACCTGTCTTTATTTCAATCAGACTGGACCTTATTGTTTTTCAGCTTGATAGTGCAAAGCATATAATTGGTCTATTGCTTACCAACACATTTTAAAAAAATATTACATTTCATATGTTTTATTTACATATAAGGCCAAGGAAATTCCCACAAAACAGTAACAATGTTGCTGGTTTTGATGTGCTAAAGGGAGCTTACTGCTAAAGTTCTGGCAATAAACTGCAGTGAGAAATATGATTTTCCTCCTCTTTATAGAAGTTGACCTTCTGGCTGTTGCTGAAACAGCTCTGACTTCTCATCCCTCAGCAGGTAGGAAATATAATCTTACCATTACTTCTTTCCTGAAGTAATGGGGTTTTTTTCTGAAACAGCATAAGCATCTCATATCTCTGAAGTATTTTAAAATATATTGTCAGAGATTCTACAGAGTCTTTCATACAATACCTTCTTAAGCACTATTTTGTCCTTGCATTTTTTCAGGACACATTTCAAAAAGCTTATATATTTCTGGCAAACATCAACTTTACATTTTTTGAGTCCCCTAAGGTGAAGACCTTTTTCTTGGATACAGTTATGTGTAGGGTTTGTATATTCAGAAACCTACTCTCTCAATTTCATTTTCTCAGGCTAAAAGTATGATTTCGTACATTCTTAAATTAATTCCCTGGAAAGAGAAATATCTGCATTCTAATAAAGAAAAAGGCAAATCTTCAGCCTTCTCTCTTACCTTGCACTCTACTAAGACAAGTGTTTAAGTAGCTTATAAACTACTTTTTCTTTTTCTTTCCTTAAAGAAATGCAAATGTAGTATTTCACTTTAAAAAGCAAACTCACATAAGTTCACCTGTCCAAATCCTATGTATGCAGGTCAAACCAGGCACTGAGCCATCCTCTAAACATAGTAGTAAGAAAAATACTATCTTTGTGGTTTGTACAAGTATCTCTAGCTCCCCAGGTGATCCCATACAGAGTCATGAAACTTTTCTCTGCCTAAATATCATGAAGAAAGTTAACGCAACTGTGAAAGCTCTTTCAGGCAAATCTCAGATGCAAATTAGATCACTTCTCACACTGTCATGTTTACCAGCTTTCTCTTAAGGCTTCTTTCTGACATTTTTCTTTACAGGTTTCTTGTTTCTTTTGAGTCCTCCCTTGCTTTCAGCAATAGCTTCCTTTTAAGTGTCTACCAAGATTGTTTCTCTGCTTATAATGCAATTGATATGGTTTCTGACTTATCACTTACAAATTTATATGAATGAGTTCTCACAACAAGGATACGAACAACCCCACACCAGTCTCAGTATTAACCTCACTTGCATAATTTTAATACACAAGCTCAGGAAAATTACATAGGATCCACTCCAAGGAAGGATATTTCAATCTATCGTGTCAGGCATCTGAAAGATAATTTGGTCATGGTGACACTTTGCATGGCTCCTTTCTCTAGACCTGTCTTTAGTTTTTCTGAGTTTTCCCATTTCAAAATCAAGGAAGCATACTGAAAAAAAAAATTCAAATCAACAGGACTATTACACATTGCAAATAATTTCTGCTCCATTTATACAGGAGGATCCCATAGTTTCATTCTATTTGCTAGTAGGAAGTATGCCAAAAATCACCACAAAGCAATCTTCTTTTCCAGTCCAATTTTATATTCTGAACTCTGGCTCTCATCAGATTTTGTTACCAAAGTATATGCAGGTTTTTTTTAGATCAATATGAAATATGAGAATAACCTCTAGGAACGACAAGGAAAGGTTAATAAGAGACAAGCCAGCAAAGCTTAACAAGAAAAATCATTATTTCTCTTTTATGTTCAGTTTAAAAATGGATTTTGTTTCTAATAGTCACACCTACTTAATTTTCTTCAATTAGCAATTGTAGAAACTTCAGATGGAAATTTTAAAAAATCATATTACAAAGCAATTTAATAATGGTTATTGTGACTTAGGTCTTTCATGTATGCAGCTATGCAAATCCACCAAGCACAGTTTTGACTATATTTTCTTTGACTGGTTGAAATCACTGTTAGAGGAACTAATTTATATGTTGGCAGCTGTTGCTCCTGTTATTTGTATTTTTAACCTCAAAAGTGCACGAGGTAACTTGTAAAATATTCCACTGTTCCTGATTCCACATGGTTTGGTGAATTGGGAGGAGTTGTTGACTTCCTGGAAGGCAGGAAGGTCCTGCAGGGAGATCTTGACAAATCAGAAAGATGGGCAATCACCCACTGTACAAGGTTTAACAAGGGGAAATTTTGGATTCTGCACCTGAGACAGAGCAACCCTGGATGTACAGACAGACTGGGCAATGAGATACTGGAAAGCAGTGTCATGAAAAGGGACCTGGGGGTCCTGGTTGACAGAAAGTCAAGTCAGCAGTGCCCTGGCAGCTAGGAGGGCCAAGCGTGTCCCTGGGGACATCAGGCACAGCATGGCCTACTGGAAAGCAGTGTCATGAAAAGGGACCTGGGGGTCCTGGTTGACAGAAAGTCAAGTCAGCAGTGCCCTGGCAGCTAGGAGGGCCAAGCGTGTCCCTGGGGACATCAGGCACAGCATGGCCAGCTGGGCAAGCGGGGGGATTGTCCCGCTCTGCTCTGAGCTGGGGCAGCCTCACCTCGAGTGCTGAGGGCAGTTTTGGGTGTCACAATATAAAGAAATCATTAAACTGTTAGAGAGTGTCCAAAGGATAGCAATGAGGATGGCGACGGGCCTTGAGGGGAAGCCATATGAGGAGTGCCTGAGGTCACTTGGTCTGTTCAGCCTGGAGAAGAGGAGAATGAGGAGAGACCTCACTGCTTTTGCAACTTCATGAGGGGAAGCAGAGGGGCAGACACTGATCACTCTCATGACCAGTGAGAGCATTCAAGGAAATGGCATGAAGCTGAGTCAGGAGAGGTTTAGGTTGGCTATTAGGAAAAAGTTTTCTGCCCAGAGGGTGGTTGGGCACTGGCACAGGCTCCCCAGAGAAGTGGTCACAGCACCAAGCCTGTCTGAGTTCAAGAGGCTTTTGGACAACATTCTCAGGCACATGGTGTAACTCTTGAGGTGTCCTGCGCCAGGCCAGGAGTTGGACTTAATGATTCTTGTGGGTCCCTTCCAACTCAACACATTCTATGACAAGTTTCTACAGTTCAACTTTTTTCTCAATCCTTGGCAAAGGATGAAAATTGAGGACTGAGAATGAGCAGGGAATCAAGAATACAGACTAGGATATTTGCCAGTACTGGTCTCATTTAAAAAAACATGATTTTTGAAAAAAATTTTCTACCTTAAATTTTCCTTCTCAGTCTGAAAGGGAAGAAATCACCTTTTCTTTTGGAGGTTGTCAACTCTTTCCAAATTCTGTGATATGTGACCATTTCTAGAGATACCTAACTTAGTCTCCAAAGTCTGCTTTGTGTGACAAATGAAAATTAGATAAAGAAGCTGAAGTTCAGTATTGCAGTTGCTGACATATTTTTGTGAACACTTTTTCTCACCATTTTCACTTAAACTTTTTTTCAGTTATTTTAGTTATTTTCAATGTTACCCCTAAAATGTTTTTATCTTTTATCCTTGAAAGCATTTTTACATATTTACATTTTTTATTTCCTTAATAAGGAAACACTGACATTTTGTGGGTTTTCCTCTCTTATGAAAAAAAATTCTTAAGCCATGTAACATTTCAAAAAATTTCTACCTATTGAAACTTTGGTACTTACTCTAGTTTTGCACTTGAGCAAAGAAATGTTTGCCATTCCCATTTCTCCATAAATAACAAAGTACTGCACAGTACTTTGAACTTAAATCCTGTATCCTAACAGAAACAATGTTCAGAATGATTCAAACCCAACTGCTAATTGTGCCACATCTCTACAGTATGAATCAGAAATCAGAAAAGTCTCAGTATGTGATCACTGAATTATTACTAGAAGTGGTGATCTATGTGTACATATTGCCTTTCAAAGTACCTAGATAAAATCTACGTCACAGAGAGTACAGAATCTAAAGTAGAGAGAGCATATAATGAGAAAAGCACACAGCCTTTGAATAGCACATGTGCAAATAAATTAATTGAAAATAACAGATAGTCCCTATAAACATTTTGTGCTCTTTTTCTGTTAACTGCTCTAAAATGATGCATCTTGCCATGATGCAGCAAGATTGCTGCATTTGCAAAGATATTAATGCCAAGAAATAGACTGTAGGTGTTTATTTCTACTTTTTGCTTAAATTTGGGAACTGAGAACAAAAAGGCTGGGCTAGAACCATATTTCTCTGGAGTCCATAAATTTCAAGTATTTCTGTGTCTGTAACTAGTTTGAAAATCAAGATTCCTGAAACACCAAGCTGATAACTCCCTGTCCTCTTGTGTTTTGCTTTTAAGCCATACAACTAAAATATTGTGTTTCTACTTCAAACAGAAAATGCTTGCATGGGTAGCCAAGGTAATAACCCCTTGGATATTCTTTACTGGTTTTGTACCTTCTGTAAGTGTTCTAATCCAATATTTGCTGCCAATAATGGTGGTTATAAATGCTGATTTATAATGGCAATAGGCACTACCCACAGTTTTACAGGTGGTGAATAAATCTCAGTCACCACATACAACTCAGGCCAAGGATTTTGTCTTTGTTGCACAAAGTAAATAATGTTTATTGCTGAAAATCTCCAACCTCAAGTGAAGTACACCGTGTTATCACATATTGCATTATAACTTGCAGTATCAGACAATACTCAACGTGCCCATCTGATCACTGGAGGAAACAGGGGAGTTCATGTTTGAATTAAGAGAGTTGTTGGGGAGGAATTTGAAACAAAAATTTCAGTTTAAATGGGCTAAGATGGTGCATGATCCAACACTTTTTTCACTTTTTGTGAAAGTATGACCAGACAGGTGTCTTATCGTATTTTCACAAAGACTGAACTATCAGAGACAGCAGTGCCCATTGGGACTCTGCCATGGTGGAATTTTCTGGTATCCAGCTATCAGAAGGAGAGAGGGGAAAGGAAAACTATTGGAATGGAAGGGGATGCTTAAGCATAACAGCCACAGGTAACAATTCATATATGCAGAACACCCAAACAAGGAGTAGTCCTCAGGAAATGCAGTGAGTAATACAAGGGAATGGGCCTACCTTTTTGATTGATCTAGGACTTCTTTTTACATAAGAGCAGTAGTCCACTTTCCATATAAACAAGTAAACCTCAAGGGTTTTTTATTTTGTCCCGTGTTTCTTCATCATCATGCTGCTACCTTTAGCAGCCCTGACCATGATCTCATGCTAGTACAGATATTTGTGCACAACAGGCAGCAGTGTTAGCAGGGAAAACAAGCAGGAGTCTAAGTGGTCTATTTTTCTTTCTGAAATCTTTTGTTTTCTGGAACAGTTACATATCCTATTAAAATTATTTGGCTGCCTTTCTCTCCCTATAATAATCTGACTGGCTAACAGGTGACTTTGTGGTAGCTGCTACTTGTCTTCCGGACAATACTAGTAACAGTAATTAACACAGCAGGAAATACAAATATTTCTACAAGGCAAATAATCATTGCAAGGCAACTGCACTCTTTGACCAGAGTGAATAGTGACTCCCAATCCCTGTACGAGTTTTTATTCTTCAGCACTGAAAAACAAAATATGAGAAATGTATTTCAAAGCCTATTAGTTTCTGTTTAGCATCTGTTAGAGAACTGGATAATAAGAAACAGCTAAGGAGAACTAAGGAGAGATGAATATTTTCTTCCATGGACATTCTGTATTCATAGGGATGAGCTCTGATTGATTGATTTGTTGGGGAAATGAGATAAAAACAACTTCAACTGGGAAAAAAAAATAAAGGGCCTAGTGAGGGCTGAAGTCTATATGAAAGAAGAATGTGAGACTAATACCAAATCAAAAACCAGTTCCTAACAGTTCCTTTGACTTTGTAGTCATAAAGTTTTGTGATAAAGTTTTTTGTGCATGGAGAAGTACAGTGGAAAGTGGCTTCTTCCCTGAAACTGACTCCACAGCGTAAAATAATTGCATCAAAACACTATAATCGTGGCAGAATAAAAGGGGAACTATTTGGCTGAAATAGTATGAGAATATCATTTGTCCTTCTGCAGTTTACAAACTAAACAGCTTTATTCTTATTTCTTCATGCTCATAAGAGTGTTGCAGAGCTGATCACAAGAATCCATGCAGCAGTATTGGGACAATGCAAGAACATGCAGTAACAGCAAGTCAATCTAGCACCTGATGCCCTCAGAATATAGTCCCTTCAAAAAAAATTTTTTTTTCATAATCATTAAAGCACACAGAGAATGCTTCTTTCCTACTCCACTTCAAATTCCATATGCTTCATAGCCACAGATACTCATCTCAACAAATGTTAAACAGAGAGCCTACATCTGAAAGAAGCATTGTCCTATTCACAAAGGCATAGAAGAATGAAGGTTAACAATGGTATGAGAGATGAATTAGACTAATTAAAAATAAATTCTGCTCAGTGCCATGCTCCATGCTAAAAGCTAATTAAACGTTCACACTGGGAAATATTTTGATGCATATATTCTAACAAGTCACTGCTGTCCATCCTTTGTCTGTACTACAGGTTTCTGTACCCTCACTGTAATCTAGTGATTCTAGGGTGTAGAAGGGGCAGGGAATGAGCAACAAAGATCCTCAGGGTAAGACCTTAGGGTCTTAAAAATCTAATCAAGGAAAGTAAATTTCACCCTAGCAACTAGTTGGAAGATTTTTTTCCAAGGTGCATACATCTCATTGAAATCCAAAGACAGGTCTGAAGTTTTACTTGTTGTCACTATTTTTTGAAGGAACACTGAGTTAACTGTATTTAAAGTCAGATCATGCGAGCTCTGCAGTAGGCTCTCCTGAAAAGTGAAGCAGCTACTCTTGTCCAGTATAGATAGAGCCAGTTATAGAGGGGCGTAAAAGTCATGAACAGAATGAATGTTTAATGTATAGCTGTGCTCAAGTACTCTTGGTAGCAAAGAATGAAGATGTAACACTTAGGCTTAACACCATAGTATTTATTCTTGTCTTTTGTCTCTTGGTGGTGGTGAAGGGGCAGAACCAGTTATGATGCCAAGTGCTGCCATGCAGGCTTATCCTCTCTCTTCCACGAGTTTTCAGTGGTGTGCTCTCTAGCATCACATTTATTTTCCCAATATATGACAGAAATTCCAGAGAAACCAAGCCACTCATAAGGGTTCATCCCTTGTCATCAAGCCCATCATAGTATTTCATTCAGATCTCCCTTGCTCATAACTGCTAGAAAAGACAGCAAATTCTAGAACACTAAATTAGATCATCACCTGAAATCACTGCCATAATACAGAGTAGAAAGTTTGCTTTAAAGAGTATCTGTTTATGTGATTCACTTTTCCTCAAAGCTTTGTACTTAGGTAAATGCGCCTTTCTTCATGTAAGTTAGTACATCTCGGTGAAACATCCCAGTCTGCAGTTCACTCTCTGTAACTCACCTCTCTAATAAAAAATGTTACCATTAATGACCCAGTAAGCATTGCAATCAGTCATTGATACAAAACCGCCATTGTCAGACCGCATTGGCCCACAGGGTACCAAAAAAGGCACTTCCTCATGCCACAGTATGAAACATTAAGAAACATGGAAGAAACATTTCAATATTCAAATCCTTTGTTTATCATTCTCATAGCAAAATGCACCATTGTATACAGACAAGAGACATCTCTTTTTGCTCACTGATGCTCTCCTTGGCTGATGAACACCCACAAGACTTTATGAAGGATACAAGGCACTGTACATCCTAAAATGTGAACTTCCTATCCTGCCTGGAGATTGTGGCATCATTAATCTCAACAATTCAATCAACACACCTGAGTATACATCTGGTCATGACTTCTAGGTAGACCCTGGGAGGTCAATTCCCCCTTTTGGCAGTGCAATTTATTTACATGGAGATGATGAAAAATCAGCTCAAAAAATTCCATAGAATGCAATAAATCATATAAACAGATACAGCAATCTGCCACAAATAAAAACACCCCAAGAAAAATCAGTGCAACAGATTTTAAACAGAAATTATCTGAAAAGCACCGGATCCAATCACTTAAGCTAAACTCTGTTCTCACATACCAGAATTCACACCTTTATTTTGAGTGCCAGTCAGTAGAGATGGAGAGGATTACAAATATTTGTTCCAGTCTCAGAATTAAGGCCCAGGTTTAGAAACCTGAAGATCTGAGAGTTCTGTTTCTGTCTGGCTTTAGACAAACATTTTGGATGGTTCACACATTGAAAATTTGTAGTAGAAGTTTGGTGGGAAAAATGTAGGGGTTTCAGTTTCCCATTGATTTTACAGGAGTCTTTGGAAGGCCAGATAATTCATCTGAGTGGGATGCTAAGTGCTAAAGCTACTAGGTATCTTATCTCACTTTATCATGCTTTGGTTTCTTCATATTTCAGAGGAAAATATTTTGGTATTTGGGGATAACCTGGGGTATTTTTCCCTTATACAAGAACTAAAAGAAGTTAAAATAACTGTTATTCCTAAAATATTCCCCTGAATACTGCTAACTAAAACCAGATTTCTGAATGTATGGAGAAGGACTAACAGGAGAAAAGAAGAGAGCATTTCTGCATTTGTCACTGAACATTAAAAACTTTCTCTGTCATAAAACAAGAGAGAGACATATACAGTCTTTATTTACCATCCTGGGAGACCATCAGCCACAGAATTCTCCCAGGGTTGTCCTCAGTAATGATCAATTTTTCACAGAGCTTCCACCTAGAAGATTAGGTTATATCCCAGGATAGAAGGAACCTCAAAACATAACTCACCCCAAACCTTTCCTGAGAAATGGAGTTTAAATCAGAATGTAGCATTCTGTCCAAATGCACCTTGAAAATGCCCAGAGAGGGAAGTCTACTACCTCCCTGAGGAGGCTGTTCCAGCGTATGACTGTTCTTACTGTGAAAAATTTCTTGTGAAAATATCTTATGTCAGGATGAAATCCTTTCCAATGCATTTTATACTCATTTCTCCTTGTCCTCTCCATGCGGCTTTCTTTTTAAACTGCTCTGTATCTTCTAATGCCCATGCTGATATTTACAGTTTAAAGCTCTGAAGAGTTAGATATTTTTGTTTGTGCTCAGATGAAACCTTAACTTTAAATAAAACATGGCACCAAATCTTCTCAAAACAGCAGCAACAGGAACTCTAACTATTAAAATCCACATTCTATGAATTACAAAATACTAACAGTAGAGGAAATCCAACAAAATCACATAAAATTTCAACTTAAGTGACTTACTTTTTTACAGCACCTTCCTGTACATATCAATAACACAGTTTCTTCTAAAGCACCAAGAAGATCTTTAGAGATTTATCAATGAAGTATGTGTGAATTCTGCTTTACTTTCTTTTCCAACCTTTCACTATAAATACATAACCATGTCTAAAGGAAGCAAATGTAGGTAATGGAATCAGGCATAATGCAGCATCATACTGAAATGTAAGAGGGCAAACAGAAGTATTTAAATCTATCTTCTAGCTCTTGATAGATTACATAAGCATCGTTGCATGGAACAATCTACGTGTTATTTTAAATATTGAATACATGTCCCATAATGCTTTTGTGTAAAATCCCTCCCTGCATATATAGCAATTCGTCCTATCACATTGCAGCTGGTGATGCACTGTTCCATGAGCACACTCTGTTTTGAACTGCACAGTCCATTTTTATTTTCTCTTACATTCGTCACCTCACCACTGGGAAGGTTTCCTGGAACTTATTTCATTTCACATCTGACACTACCAAGACTTCATTCAATACATTACCATAAAAATTAAGTATAAACAATTACATTTATATGAGGTCAGTGAACAAGTACAGGAGATGGAAAACCTAAAGGATTCATTGTGTCTTCTGCTACAACGTTGTAAGAGAATTCTTTATGAGAATAAGGAAGCAATAAGGAGGAAATAACTCCATTTTCTGTGTGCAGATATTTTTCATATAATGCCATTAATACTTGGGTAAATCAATTTGAAATTAATATGTCCTCTTCATAATCTGTCTTCTCACAACAGAACACAATGTTAGCCTCTTTTTGTTCTGCTATAAGTCAGCCACTTTGAGATGAGGCACTGATGGATTTTATTTTTGAGGAATTTTCCTCTTTAATTCTGAATTGCTACATTCCAATCAATATATACATTCACAACGTGCTAATGTAATCAAACATTAAAAATGGTCACTGCAAACATAGCATAATCTTTACGTCATGCATATTTGAAAAAAAAGAGGAAAACCACTTGTGAAAGAACTTGCAAAGGAAGAAAAATACTTGTGAACCCAGTATAAAGCAGAAAGGCTGAGTACCATTTTCAGGACTAAAAACCTCTTCACAATACTAATAGAGAATCTGTAAATATTTAACTTTGTTACAAGGAAAGGAATTAGCAGAACAGCGCTCTTTGATCAATATTTGCAGCGTTGTGTATAATTTCCAATGGCCTTGAATAACAAAATGCTATCTATTGACTAAAACATTCTACACTTCATTGAAGCTTAATATAAAGGGTCATGAAAAACTTACTTGATCTGGTGGAAGACAGTAATCTGATCCTAGTCTGATCAATCATTTCTTGCATTGCAATAGCACATGATAGTTCCCGTAGTCATCATTTTCTAGAAGCTTTCCAAACTGTGGACAAATTCAGTCCCTGAAATCAGGAGGTTAAAGTTATTAAATAAATTAAGATGACATTAAAGAAACAGGACAAATGGAAGTATGAGCAGTGAGAAGGTAAAAAGTCCAAAAATATTTGGGATCATGGTGTTCAGTTCATCATTCTGAATAGGAACCATTTTGCTTTCATCTTTCTAGCTTATAAAACTAATAAGAAAAAGTTCTTGTAGCTTTTAGCCCAGTTTCATTTCATACTTTGCCATGGAAGCCCAAAAGGGACAGCAAATGCGAACAGAGAAGCCTCAGAGAAGTTAGCACTGGTTGTGACATCCAGGAACCATCCAAGCAGACCAATGCTCTGTCAACATCAGGAAACTACCAAGCACTACTTGGGAAACATCAGCCTGTGTACTTAATTCTGGTCTTCTAAATTTCACATTCTTTCAGTAGCTGAGAGAAACAGCTGAAAGAAAGCTGCCTTGAAAGAAATATTTTTCTCATCTTTCATGCAAAACCCCTCTGCATATTTGGTTCCAAGAGAAAAGTACAAACAAGGAATTTCACACCATATAGATTTCTAATGCTAAAATCTTTCAGAGATAAATCGTTGCAGTCAACCGGCTCTGCAGCTCACCACCCTTTCTGCTGTAACATGTTACCAAGTTCGGAAATCTGGACCTGCACAGTGGCAATATGGACTCTGGATTCAGAGTATGAGTATCTTTTTTCTCGGTGTTGAACATAGATTAAATTATCCCATGACAGAAGCACCTGAGCACTGCTCTCACTGGCAATGGAAGAGACAGGGCAGGGACTTCCAGTGCAAGCAAGCCCAGTTCCCTCTAGACCCACAATCTTCCAGGACAGAGTTTATTTCTCAGAGTACATCCTCTAAGTAAAAGATTTAGTTGAGTAACACTGTATTTCACATTTAAGTTCACATATCCTTCAACTCCCATAAGGTTTTTAACTGATATATGTAAAAAACTGACTGTGAATGTCCAAGGAAACCAAGTAGACAAAATTATATACAATCTTACATAAAATGTCACTTATTCTTCAAGAATGAATCAGTAAAATAATTACTTAAATTATCATTATTTCTTTTCAAATGTAGACCTCCTTTTTCTCTTGAAGTATTCTGAATTATCTTAGATGAATAAACCTTTGTTATGATTGATCAAGAGTTATGATAACACTTCGAGATTGTTTTTAAGTCAGATTTGCCATTGTTACTAACTTTCATCAGAAATCACATATAATCCCAATAATCTATGAGGGATTTTAGAGATTAAGTTTCAACAGAGCAACTGAAATAAGAATTCTGGCAGATCTCAGGTGCACTGAGATCTTACTGATGCAGACAGATCTCAGATCTGAAATGTCATGCACAATTACCCCAGAGACCTTGGCTCTGAATCGCCAAATAACTCCAGCATTGTACAAGCTCTCATCTTCCTGCTGACAGGTTCCAGGACTTGATTTCAAGGGAATAAAATTCATCCTTCAGAAGTACTGGGTAAGAGTACCAACTTAACATGGTGGGGAAAAAAACAAAAAAGCTCCACCATCTATTCTCACAAATTAAGCACCAGCACACAAAAAATTAGAAACAAACAGAAACAGAATGCTTCCCTATGCAGGCTAACTAAAGATTTCCAGACTATTTTTTATTCCGTACATTGTCTGATACCTCAGGATAAAACATTCCTCTTACTGACAATAGAGATGCCTGAGAGCCAGACTTGTAGTCTTTTCCATTTTTTATGTAAAGGATTTTAAGAACCATATTCCTACCTTCAGTTACTATTCATCTTCTAATATGTAGTCACATTTTCAACTGTACACAACTAAGGTTCTTTTGTGTTTCATTCTTTTCAGAGATCTTGGTTGTGTTATAACCACTATAACCTCAGTGGTCTCTTGTACCCATCTATCACTGGTTACTATTAATCTTTAAGTTTTTTTGCGATTTAATTGGAACTTGACTCCTGTTCCCCTGAAGTGAAACATAGAAAAGTCACTTGTATATACTTTGCATATAGACTTAATTGTTTGTACTCTGAATTCCATGCCTACGTGTCCAATGGG
Organism: Pyrgilauda ruficollis; assembly: GCF_017590135.1. Taxonomy (NCBI): domain Eukaryota; kingdom Metazoa; phylum Chordata; class Aves; order Passeriformes; family Passeridae; genus Pyrgilauda; species Pyrgilauda ruficollis. Next base: position 6,485,062 of record NW_024519206.1, on the reverse strand, counting down.
TACACAAAGACAAATAACATTCGCGATACAATTCTTAATGGATTGTGATGGATATTAAATGAATAATTTACTCTTGGTTATCAAATTCTATTGAACTGGTATAAGAATTCTGCATGAGTTTTCATAGCATGGAAAAACACATCAAAAGTAGAAGCAGAGGTATTGATAGGAAGAGATTGCTGGTTTCTGCTCAGTAAAGCATAAACTCTGGATCTTTTATATTCATAAAGTGCTGTCATAGTCCTAAGAAACAGGGAAAAGAAAAAGAAAGGCCAAAAACAATATCTCTATGGCATCATTTCCCAGGGAGCCAGAAAGCATATTCCCCAGAAAAGATTACAATTTTGTTTGTCAAGATGGATATTTGTAACATTAACTCATTAACTGCTCTTTGGTAGAATGACTTAAATAAATCAAATATGTTTTATCACTTCTCCTCTCCAAAGAACTTTGTCCCAGATCATTATACATGAAGACAGAACAATATTTTACAGGAAGATTTCATATCTTCCAATTTCATGATCTAAAATTTGGAAAGCCAAAATTAGTTTATTGGAAAATATTAATTAGGATGGCACGTGAGAATGCATGTAAACAGACATATATTGGCATTGATTTGATCTGGTATAAATTTCACATAGGAGGAAAGATAATACATGCTTTCCAATAAAGACGGGCTTATCCATTGTGTAGAGTGATCATACTCCACGCCACTTACATTATTCCATGGTCATGGCTTTTTTGCTTGTTACTGACCTATCACATTCTTGGTAGTTGTCTAGCTTAATTCTGACCAGATGGTTTCAGGGAAAGACAATTTTCATAGGTTACAAATTACAGCCATGTCCGCTTCTAATTTTTAAATTGCTTTTTATTGCTTATTTGCTTTGTATTTCCTTTACAAAAAGCATAAAATCAGCACAGCATTACTGTGACTCAGATTGAAATCCCTTTCCCCAAAAAAAAAATTATTTGTGCATCTGCAAAATATTCCATCTGCTGATTTTTCCTTCTGGTACACAATTATCGTCAGCAAGAAGCCACAGATCCATTTGATTATTGAATCGGATTTAGGTAGATCTTTCAGACTTAGGACAGCTGGTCTGGATATGCATTTAGTCTGAGCACCTGTCATGGGCAAGAGAGTCTTAACTAGAGGATTTTTTGCTTAATTTATTCATTGCCAGTTACACCAACTTCTGATTAATAATTCAGGTACTAGGAAAAAAACCTCAACATACGATTATAGAATACAAAAAAATTCCTGAGCTGGAAGTGTTAAGGTCACCTAGCCCTACCTCCAGCAGTGAGAAGAGTTGCATTGTCCAATCTGACTTTAAATGTTTCCAGGCATGAAGCATCCACCACCCTTTTGGACAACCTGTTCCAGTGTCTCATCACCCTCAGCATGAAGAAGTCCTCCTTATATCCAGTCTAAATCTGCCCTCATTAGCTTAAAACCACTACCCCTTGCCCTACAGCAGACCTTGCTAAAGCTTGTTCAAACCTTAATAGGACCTGTTTAAGTACTGAAAGGCCTCAATAAGGTCACCCCAGAACCTTCTGTTCCCCAAGCTGAACAACCCCAACTCTCCCAGCCTTTCTTCATAGGAGACCTATTCCAGCTCACTGAGAATTACTGTGGTTCTCTGCTGGACCCACTCCAACACATCCATGTCTTTCCTGTGCTGCAGATCCCAGAGCTGGAACACTACTCCTAGTGAAGTCACATCAAAATGGAGTAGAGGGGAAAAATCACCTCCCTCGACCTGCTGGCCACACGGCTTTCAATAGAGCCCAGGAGAGGGTTAGTCCTCTGGGCTGACATACCTGTAAAAAAACCTTATTAATGTCTTTTGTATTCCTCGGCAAGTTCAGCTCCATCTGTGCCTTGGCCTTCCTGATCCCTTCTACATAACCAGGCAGTGTCCCTACACTCTTTACAGGATACCTGCCCCTCATTCCACTGCCTGTGCATGTTTTTTCTTGCCCTTTAGGTTGTCCAACATGTCAGTCCTGCCCTTCATTCCTGATTTCTTATTCCTGGGGATCGAGATTGCTCTTGCAATCTGTGGAAAGCATCCTTAAAGACCTACAAGCTCTGGTGTGCTCCCTTATCCCTGAGGGCAGTTTCTCAGGATGTTCTATTGACTAATTCCTTCAACAGTGGGGAGCTTGCTTTCTGTCTGCAGGACCTCAACAACTTCCCATGGGGATAGAGGTCCTACAAGGGCACTGCTTGCCACAGTGACAGGCATTTAGGCAGCCTGGGGGAGAAAATTCATCAAAAACTTACTTAATCTAATTGAGCCTGGAAAAACAGTTTGAATATTGATTTCTAGCCCCTTGACCTTTTTGAAATTACATAACTGGCCCTCAGGAAGGAAAAGTTACACACTGCTGATGTAAATAAATAAATTTATTAGGTCTTGACAGAATATGTTCAATCTTCTCCTAGTTCTACAAAGTAATTTTCATGGCAAGGAGTATACAGATTATCCTCAAAGTTATTAAGCAAACTTATAAAATGTATATTCGATTGAGTCAAGTGAAGTATAAATATTTTTAATATTTGTTCAAGCCTACACATCTGAAATCTTTCTCAGATACTTCTACTAAAGAATATAAAATTTTAAAAACATTCTTAAAAGGTAATTCTAGACCTGCTATGTAAATTGAGGCAAAAGAAAAATCAAGTTGTTAATATAACTGAATATAATTTACCATTAGCAAAAAACTAATAAGGGGTATATCTGATTACTTATTATGTCACGTTTGCACTATTAGGTAATGCCCAAACAGCAACAGTGTTTAGAAGAATTTATTCCATAATAATAACAGTGAAATATATCATCTTCCTTACAGAAAAAAAAAAAAAATTCTAATCTGTTATTTGTATTTGATAACCTCTGATCAAGTGTCAGTTAGTGGGTTTCCTCCCTCCAGGCCAGGCATCTGTGGCATCACCAAGTTATATCTCTTCAGAAGACAGAGCTACGAGTGATATGGACTTGTACCTTCCTTGAAATGAATGCAATACTGCTCACTCATTCTGGTTTCAGAATCTCATTCAATAAAAATCTAGTCATAAACTTGCCATATAACAAGATTTCTCCAGAGAAACTGCTTTAAACCAGCAGCTCTTTGATACATCAAATGATAGTCGCATCACAGTTTCTTTTCCCCATTCAGTTGTTGAGATATTACTCTGAGAAAAGAAAATGTGATAAAGATTTATTTATTTTAAACTTTGTCACATCTGAAGAAAAGTCATTCATCCTCCAAAAATCCATCTTGCTGCAGCTAGAACATAAATAGCTTTATTCATTTGGAAAAAAAATCTCACTTTACCTTACAATCCTTCACATCAATAACATGAGAATTACTGCACATTTCTCTTCAGCAGAGAACCCTCTAGAAGCAGATACGGACCTCAGAACCCAGACAATAAGAGTTCAAAATTAATTACCTGAAGACCTAATCAGGACTTATACATGGCAGGAAGGGATGCTCATAATGGCAGTACCAAGATTTTGGCCTGTTGGCTACTGTAGTGCCACAAATAATTAGGAAAAATTTGCCCTGAAGAGGCAACAAAGGTATTTGATATAATCATTAAAGATTAGAGGACTGAAAATTATTCTTAGTAGTGCAGCTACACATCTTTTACACCCTTGAGAAGTGGATAGTACCATGGCTTTCCCAGATAACAACACCAAAAATATGGTTACAGTTCAGGGTATAAGCAGCAATAATTGCAATCACAAAAAATCAACCCTGTTGTGACAAGGGGTTTTGTTACAAGGAAGCATTTAACTACTGATTGTATAGATCACTCAAGGTATTTTGCTGGTTACTATATTAAAACAATAGGTAAATTATTATTCAAGGCCATATGTTTATTCTCAAGGGGAAAAAAAGATCCAAGGCATTACTAGAGACTTTATTTATATTATTAGGCTCAAGACACATTTTCACTTCCTTTTTGTATTTTCAGATGTTGCTACTATAATTCAATGAATAACTCAATTATGTCTTAGCAAAAACCTACCCCAAAGGTGACTGGACTTGTTTGTGGCAAAACACCGTCACCCAACAGCTAAACAAGACTTCAAGGTTTTCAGAGCCTGTTCCTTATCAAAATAGTTTCCAGGAATACACTTATTAAATAGGTGAGAGCAGTACTATTGCTTAGACCTCTCCATCAGGTGTCAGACAACGAGAAGTCTACATAAGCCCCACCTGAGGGGATACAAGCATCAGAACAGCCAGTGTCAATGCAGTGCAGCAAACAATCTGGCTACTGACAGTCTTACAGACATCTGCTTTTCCCTGGGGACACAACATATCAGCTGCTCTCAGATTTAAGAAAATGTACAATTCCTATCCACTTCTTCCAATGGAAAAAGAAATAGAGTCATGAAGATTTCTAGTCATTATTCCAGACTTGATCAGAGGTTAAGGAGACCACAGCCCAAATTCTGTCATATATATGTACATCCATTTCAGCATGAACATTGTGCCTTGTTTTGACAGAAAAAATAAAACTATTTTACATAAGGTTTAGGAAATTACTTATTATTAGACAAATTTTGCTCTGAGTGTACAGTGCTAAAAGATGGATAATTGTTTACAAATGGTTTATAGTCAGAAAGTAAGCTTTGAATATTTCACTGCTTTGCAAGGAACTTCCTATAAGTACATCATAATATTGTGAAGAGATTAATCTAAATTGTATGGTAGGTGACTCATTTCAGTTTCAGAATGGGGTAGAGGGGGAGCAATGGCCTTGATGACTGCCCACAAATGGAAATGCTACATAAGGGAAATGAATGAAGGGAACAGCTCTGCTCCATTTCTAAAATAGAGTCTGCAGGCTCAAACAGAGCAAAGAATGGAATCACATTCTGGGTAATCTCAGAATCTGAAAGTGTGTGAAGGGATTTGGAGTTGAAAAAAGCTGTACATAATGCTGAAAGAGCTTTGTTAGCTGCTATTATTGTACATTCAGCAATAAGGGGCTGGGGCCAAATTCACTGCAATTTATTAGTAGATGGAAATTAAATGTTAAGAATCATTGGGATCTATTCAATGTAAAATTCAATCCAAAGTATTTTGGGATATTTATACCATAAGAAGTTTTTCAAAACATTTCTCATTTCCTAGTTACTAGAACTAATATTAGCTGCACATGAATATCAAATGTAATTCAAGTATTTTTTTTCTTAATACAATATCCCAAATTCAGTCTGCCCTATAAATGGTTCTGTTAAAAGCAGTTGTTTCAAATACCAGCATACCAAACCACATCTCCACTGAAGAGAAGACAGAAAAGAATTATGAAGAGAGAATTTATAAGTTCCAAATATAGATTGGCAATCCCCTCCTCATTCTTCCATTGTATGCCATTCATTTAAATATCTGCTTTATAATTCTATCCTCAGTATCCTCCCCACAAGTATTTTTATACAAATTGAGAATAAAAGTGCTTAGGATTACATTTGTCTATTCAAATTCAGACAGAATTTAAAAGTTAGCACTACTTAGTTCACATTATATGAGCCAGATTTTATTGCAGTTTTAAAATGCTACTGAAGGAATACAATTGGACTACAGGGAGAAACTGAAAAATATCTGCCAGAGTTACAAATGGTGACAGATTTTTTGGCTATAGTCCCTATGTCTCTCCAGTACCAGTCTGTCACCTGTGTTGGAGGAGAATAGTGTGTATTAGAGTGAGAAAGGAGTCTTCCCTAATCTGGCTTTTCTAGAGATATCACATGAGCAGAAATTTAGAGCAGCACAGATACTGGTCTAGGCCAGTGAATTCACCACATTTGAAAACAGTATATCCACAAGGAGACCTATAACAGGATCCTGTGAAGCCCCTTGGTTTTTTGACTTAATGGAATATCAGTGCAGCAACTAAAAGAGAAATTTCTCAGATAATCTGTTAAATCTTGTCTATAGGTATACTATAGGGTAGAAGAACTTTCCTAATAAGGGAATGGGCAAACTAAAAAGGAGTGAAAGCTTGCCTGTGGGCAAATGAGACTAAGAAAACACAGTGATTTTTCCTTTTTTTAAATTATCCTATATATTGCAGTAATGAGAAAGAATCAGTCCATTACAGATACTTGCCATTGAGAGGCACTAAAAATGCTTCATCTGGACTTCTTTTCAGTAAACCTTTGGCTTTCACATCGTTGCCTTACATCTGTGATTTCCCAATCATTATACTATTGCCAAGCTATTGTACACATTTCAGGATGCCAGCCAAATTCTAATAATGGCATCATTAAGAGAGTGATATTGCAATGGTAAGTGCGGTATTACTTTGCTCATTTTGGCAATCAGTGATGTCAGTAATATCCTGTTCCTTAGGAGGCCTAATTAAATTCTTTCATTGAAATAATCAACATTCGTGTTTCCAACCACTTTGCAACTACAGTAATTCTTTGTCCGCCAGCTGTGAGAATTTCCTATCCTACCCTATTACATCAGTAACCAAAGGGAAAAAGTTCACTTCACACTTATATAATATAGTCAAGATTGAGGTAGGTAACAGACATATTTTACGTGTAATAATAAAGCTTAATTTACAAACTAAGCTTGAAATAGACTCTAGTCAAAAAAATAATGTATCAAATTCAGTCATAACAAAGTATTTTCAGAAACCACTACCTTTGAATTAGTAGATCAAACAGCTAATCCAGTCACTGATGTAAGGAGCATATGATGAGTCTTCATTTGGATCTAAAGCAACCAAAACCAGCAAACAGTAGAATTTAATTGTATTAAAAGTCATTTGCAGAAGACTTATGTGTGACTAGGACTCTGGATCACAAATTCTAAAATATAAAACTGGCCCTAAACCATGTCAGAAAAATATATTAAAAACAAAGACATACTAACTGGAAAATAAACTAGAGAGAAAAGTACTGCTGTGCACTTTTGACCCTCTTTCTACCAGTATTATACGGCATAATGGCTTGAATCTAGAGCTAATAATTATTTCCTCCATAATGCAGAGCCTCATGTCCGAACTTTAGTCTGAATCCAGTGCCAAGGACAGCCATTAGCTCACTGTAGAAATCCAGAAAAAAAATCTGTCTAAGCAGAACTCAAGATGCCAAAAAAATACTATGTAGGAAATGTGAAAGAGGAACATGGGCACCCTTATCTGTCTGTTATCCACAGCTTAAAATCCTTTTCTGAAACAAAAGGATCTATTAAAAATCCCTTTAAAGAGAGATTCTTGCTTTTCTCTATACACAATGGGAGAGGATAGATATAACTCTCCTTCTTCAAAGCCCCACACAGGAAAATCTTGGAGCCCCACAGGACGATAACTGAAGCCATCTTGGATCCTATCAACTTACGTTTTGGAACTGTGGAGAAAAGAATGCAGGATTCTACATGCAGAAAAATCCCAGAATCATAAAAATTTTAAATTGTAAAGACCTCTGGAGGTAGTGTAGTGCAACCCCCTGTTCAAAAAAACCTAATATAATTTCTGAGAAACTTAATCTAACTTCATATTCACTTAAGGCTTTGCCCAGACAAGTTTTGAAGATGTCCAGGGCTGGAGATTCCACAGCCTGTTATACTGCTTGATCATCGACAGTGAGCAGACTTTTCTTTCTTTATGTCCAGTTCTATATTAGTGTTTCTTGTCCCTTCATCACAAATCTCTGAGAAGAGTCTAATTTTATCTCGTCTATAACTGTACATTAGGTATTGGAAGACTCAATTTGATGAGTGTAAGTCTATGCGTCATATTTAGAAAGTATTCAAATGCTCATCTCAACATTTTTTTGGATGCACAGGGGAAGGAGAAATGCACAGCTCAACACAATCAAAATTGGTCAAAATTTTTCCAGGCACTATAAAGCATAATTTTTTTTTTAAGTTTTTACTTCCCTTTGATTCACAAAGCAGTAATCATATCTTTCCTTCTTTTTGTAGGGTTACTTTGTAAAAATAGGAAGACATTTCATAAATAGCTAATTGGAGAATATCACATTTGTAATTGAAACAGTCTGAGCTGAATTTGCTGACAACAAGATAAATTGTGCCAAAGCTGGGAAACTTGGAATAATATTGCTGGCATGCACAAGTAATAAAAATTTTAAATTTGGTTCTCACATTTTAGAGTATCTAAAATTACTGGTCCATGGGATTCACTAGCAAAAAAAATCATGAAGTATGTAAAACCATTCAACATTTTGAATATTTGTGAAAATGCTGTGTAGCATTCAGCTGCTGTTAGCAGTTCTAAATCCTGCAAATTGCAGGCTTTAGAGTAGGCTAGTTAATTGAAAGATAGAAACAACTTCAGCAATTTCTTCAAATTCAGAAAGATGATTCAGTATCAGGAACCATTTTTTCCTGGTTATTCCCTATTACCTGAGAAATTATCTATGTATAAACATTTGACTGAAAACCAGTTTAGTAATTAAGCTTCAAAGAAAATCTTAATGCCTTTACGTGGTATTTTCACAAGCTGATACTGAAATTTCTACAAATTCTTCATGGAGCCACTGCGTTCAACACATTAGCTCTTTGTAACAGATTGCATGATGGTACATACTACATCTGAAGCTAAAGGCTTCCTCTCTATCCTCTCTAGTCAAACCTGCCCTAGTTTAATTAAAGGTGTGATTTCAACTCCACAAGACCAGAAATGTGATATCTTTGCCTTCTCTAATTTAATTCACACTTCACTGGCATTTTTTAGGTAATTTTCATCTCGGGTTAAATCAACATACATCAAGATTGCACTGAGTGCAACCCCATGGATGGACAACCTAAATTTTAACCATCTGAAAGCTTCAGTGTGTTACACACTTACAGGGCTGGTAGCTGAAGCAAAAATGGAAAAAAAAAAAAAAAAGACACTATCCATCTATTACATTACATAGCCAAACGTGAAATTCTGTATCTCTAAAAAAGAGTCTGGGGAGAAGGTAGCAAAAAACCAGATCATTATTGCCTAAATAGCATAACAAAGATTTCCAGCTTGTACCATCTGAATCTTATTTTTACTGAACTCCTTGAACATACTTTCACTGTTCTATTTTTCAATATTAAACATATTAATTCACCTACTCTTTGGTATTGTATGGTTTTCATAGCTAAAGTGCTTAATTAGGCTTTGATTTGCAGTTTCTAATTAGTAGCAGAGGCAACAAGCTGTAGTACAGAACTACCAGATTTAAGGAGGCAAGAGGCATAATAATTTAAATTACTCATGCATATTTTTGGATCCTAGAAACATAATCACTTAGGAAAAAGATATGACCATATTCTAGGCAAATCACCCAAAAGAAAAATACTATAGTGCAACTGAATTTTTAAAAATGAAGCTTAAAAATTCTTGTCTAAAAATCCAGATTTTGAAATAATTTTTAAAATCTGTATTACAAAAACCTGAGAAAACAAGCATAATTTCTTCAAGTGCTTTGTTCTATCTCATAACAGATATAGCAGATGCAAAAGCAGGACTGCGATGAGCAGATAGATTATTACACTAGATATTGAGACTATTAACTAAATAGAAGACTTTTGATACATTATAAATGTGTGCACATTGTCACACTATAAGAATTTCTTCAACTTCCGTACCAAAAATCAAGGAGTCCTGGATCTGACCTGAGAACATCTCAAAAACCGAGGAATGGGGATAGGGATATTTTTTTCCTTGTTCTAGTCTCCAGTTCCTGGAGCGGGATCAAATCCTCACTTACAAAGACTTTCATTCATTGTAATATATTTTTGTTATTACTACTTATTTCAATAGTCTTGCTCAGTTCCTTCTTGAACTGCTAAATCCATTGATTTGAGGAGTCAACACTGCCAGTGCAACAGATACTTTTGCTCTGTGTCCTAAGAAAAGATAAAAGAGACAATCTGAATCACAAAATTCTTCAACTATTGAGTTCACTTTTATTTGCAGCTAAGTAAACATAGCTAGATTTCAAACTGCCTTTGGGTTAAAGTGTTTCTCCCTGTACCCCTTCTTGTCACCTTTATCTGACCTCTCCATAGTTCCTCAATATCTTTTCTGAGGCCAAGTAAGAATCACAGTTTCATTGCTGAGATCAGATTGTTGATTTATTGGTATAGCAGCACTACACTGTATTCCTTACTATTCCCCATCCGATACTTTATTACAAGAACATCTTGTTTTGATTTTGTACAACTGCTGCTCATTAAACCAGACTCTTCATCCAGCTATACTCCAAAATAGGCAGGCCTGCTTCCTTAGTTATTACAGGTAATTTGGAATCCTGTATGGCAACTAAAAGGTCTATATTACAGTTCTGGATACATTTAAAGACATCTTTTCTCCACTCTAGAACTACAGGAAATAAATATTGCTTTCAGATGTCCTACAGGCCACAAATATCAAACATGTCATCCAGAAAACAATTCAAATCATAAAGAAAATATGAGAGATGGATTTACTGGGACTACTCTGACTTATCCACTAGGACAAAAAAAGTGTATGAACTTTTCATTTCAAAGACTTTAGCTCATGCAGAGATGCAGCCACATTGGGAAAAAAAACAAACATCAGTTTTATTTCAGGTCTTGATGAGTAGAAGAATGTTTACCTAGGTTGCAGAAACTGGAAAAGTAGGCAGCTGGAGCTTGACGTACCACAGGCACCAAGGTGTCATCTCATTTCAGGCAATGTTAGCAATGGATTTGGATCTCATAGTAGTATATCTAATAGTCTGACATGACCCATGGCTCTGTGAGCTGTGGCCTTTCTAGAGTTTTGAATCTCCAAGTCAGAAGTGATGTAGAAAAACTTGAAGAGATCAAATATCTGCCAAAATTACCTGTTCAAGAGTTTGTGGAGGTGGGAGAGAGCCAGTTGAGGGCAATCTGACTATGATGTAGCTGGAAAGCAGATGAGTGTTTCTAACAGCCTGAAACCAAACTATTCTGGGTGGTGACAAACAGTGTAACAAGAGAGAATGTTTGCAAACCACATCATGGGAAACTCAGATTGGACACAAGGAAAGATTTTCACTGGGAGGATGAAACCCTGGGGAATAGTGTCTATACGTCTTGTGAAACACCTGTTCTTAGAGGCTTGGAAGATTCAAGTCAACAAAGATGATATGGTTGAAAGATGTCCCTGTGCATAGCAGGGTGTTTGGGCTGTGTATCTTTAGAAGTCCTTACCAACATTTCTGTGTTTTTATGGATCCAAATATGTTTTTTCCTCACTCAGAAAAAACGTCCTAAATTTACTCTTTCCTGTCCTTACTCATTTAGAAACATCTCTTTTTTACAGAGTCCAAATTGAAGCCATTAATCTTTGTAGTACAAGAAATGGGATTGAAATGTCGTCCCACAATTCTCTACAGTACTGCACAATTCCTGCAGACATAACTATACAAATTAACATTTCCTTATTGGCTCAGACACCAGCAATGGCATTATTGTAGCAAGAGGAGAGTGCAGGCACACTTTGCAGCCACCTCTGTGAAGATGTAACTACATTCTCAACAGAATCTAACACAACTAGGTTAAAGTAGACAGGATTTGTCTGCAATAAGTTGGAAATAATTCCTTTCAGCAAGTTTGAAATAGATGCACTCATTCTTAAATGAGGTAAAGTGACAGCAAAAATCAGGTTTTTCTGATTTTTTTTCTGCTTCAGACATGAATGCAGCTGCATGGGCAGTACATTTCTCATAATGTTCTCTGGTTAGAATTAACTGCCTTTAGATTCTGTCAAAAGTGGTTCAATTATAGTCACCAGAGTTTTTCATTCTTCACCTACTTTCATGCATTTGACATCACATTATGTTAATGTCTCTTACAACAAAGCTTATTTCTGAATTATTTGCAAACAGAAAGATTTGTCCATTTACCCCCAAGGTCACCATGTTCATCAGAGGAAGAAGCACATCATATGGATGTCACAGTGTTCCCATGCAGTTTCCTGTCTGAATGCAGGCAGGAGTCTTGTGTCAATCTGTGCTACACTGAGAAATCCTTGAGAAGACACAGCTTTCTCACTATTGTGAACCCGTATCTGTCATTATTTTTTAATTTTATCACTGCTACTAATTCTGGTAAGGACATTTGGGACTCACAGAGTGGGGGAAGATGATGTGTTATTAGAAAAATCAGTGCTGCCCTACCATATTAGTGCACCTGAAAGAAGTAATACTAACATGCAGAGCAATCAGAAACAGACTGTGCCAGTGATGAGCTCCAACTGAATGCTTTGTGGTTACTCAGCAACCGAATTACTGAGAATAATGACCCAATTCCTCATAATATCATTATATGAATGTTCAGCTCTCCCTTTGCTGTCTCAGGCAAGATGCTACAAAAAAGGAAATAAATAAAAGATTATGTAACCAGGTAACCATGTAATACTGTATTGCCATTGCTAACAGACCATATGCTCCATGCAGAATTACAAAGGCTTCAGGACTCAGGCTTGTCAGGCTTGCTCTGCCTGAACTTCTCTTGACCTGTCTCTGGTTTTGTTTTACCTAGTTTAGATGTGACAGCAATTTCTTGTATTGACCACAAGCCTACGGCTGATTTATTTTACTTTTCTTTATCTTTGTATAGTGCAACTTTATATCCTTCCACTTACAAATCAATAACAAGCAGTTATCCTATGGAAAATTGAATATTTACAATTCCAGCATGTCACATAGCGCAGAGAAAAACAGGCCTTGAGTATTGAAGACAAGATGCAGTGAAGAGGGCCTCAAGCTGAAGGAGAGGGCACAGGCTGGCATTGGAGGTCCCTTGACTATAAAAAACTTACCACAGTCAGTTAAAGACATGCAGACCTAAAGCTGGACAGAACTCATTTTAGGAAGTAACAAAAAACAAGAGTCTAACATAAGGAAAATCACCATATATTGTAAATTTAGGTGTAATGGAGAACTACAGACCAATGAAGAAAAATGAGAGGCATAAAAGTATGTTAGAAAATTTATAAATATCACTCCTGATCAATCCTAGAACAAGCAAGAAGAAACTAGCTACACAAACATGTTCCTCATGCCATGTCAAGATGCTGACTGTTGACTGTAATGCCCCACCAATAACATCAGCAAGAAACCATCAAGTTCAGCAGCCAGACCATCAGTAGACACATGAGGCTAACACATGAAATGGAGTAGGAAGTAGGAATTGTACATGTAACAAGTTTACCTGTGTTGTTGGTATCACTTTCTTTTTCTATTAGAACTACACATAGAATTTCTTGAATTAGATGGTTAAATTTTCACTTATTATAACAATAAATTCTTGTCTATAAATGGAGATGTTTCTACTGTGCCCATAAACAAGAATTTGAGTGTAGAGAGTGTAGCAATGAGCAAAAAACCAGTTTTCTATGTGCTAAAAATGAAAAAAACCCACCTTTCTGAAGTAGGAGTACTCTAATTTCCATCAACAGTTGAATATACACAGATTACCTCAGCCAGCTAATTTAAAACACAGACAATATTAGTACCCACAGGATGAGCTATGATAGCAGCACTTAAAATGTAGCATGATACAAACAGAAGGCAGGTCAGAAAGTTCTGTTTACATTTTGATAGAACCCAACAACTTGGAAGGATTCAATGATATCAAAGCATATTGCATTCAAGCCTGGCTACTAAAATAACTGTAGGTTGTACATAATTAACCTCTAATATTCATTGCTGTGATGGATGTAGGATCACTTCATAAGATTCTAAGAAAGTGCTGGAGGTTTAAAACAATAAGCACATCTTAGGAAGGATAAAACGGACTGAAAACAAAGATTGTATTCCTCCTGCCAAATAGCAGATTCTCATCTGAAATGAAGTGGCACAGAGCCACTGATCTCCATCGGGGTGATCTGTTACAGGTACAGCAACTCACGTGTTGTAAGGCACAAAACCATCTCTAGTGGCATTTAAGGACAATCCGCATTTCTGTTACTCTCTACTATTACTTGTTTGCTTGCCTGGTCCTCTCTGTTTAAGACACTACTCTAAACTACAGAGAAAACTCATCTGATTCCATAGAGCAATGAGTAAACATCCAAACACTATCCTGAAGACCTAGAAGAAATTGGTTCTGATTTTTAAAACCACTGTAGATCAGTGACACTCAGTACATATTTTCTTGCAATACGAAAGCACTCACTTTTCAAATTTGAGTTACCATATAACTCATTGTCCTTTTCATATTGAAAAACTGCTTCAGGAAAAATAATAATTTAGCTTGTAACCATTGACAGAAAAAGGCATTTAAAGAAGGTGCTGAAAAGCGAGAAATTTATATAATCTTTATTTGAGCCATAAATACATTTTCTGTATTTTTATGTAACTGATGAATTTAGGATTACCTTATTAAGAAAATTATTTCCTTCATGTAATTATTACTACACGGTTACCTAGATGTCCAAAATTCTTTTAGTGTTCATTCAAACTACACCTGTGGATTTGTTATTAACAAGGAGAGGAACACACAAAGGTAAGCAGCCTTTCTGATATCAGTTAGAAGAATCAGTTTGTATTTAAGCAATGTACAGACAACAGAAATAAGATTTTTATATAAACCTGCTAAAGCATAGAGCTCAGGCTGTCAGAGTCAGTGAGAAAAAAAATTATCCATATCCTGTAATTAAACCAGATGAATGATACATAAATTGTGGTCAAAAGTACAGTATGATGTCTTCCTTAGCCATATGATAGTGTTTTCTGGTAAAACATTGGATATTAACCAAGCAGAAGGTGTCCTTTAGCATAGGGAGACAAGAATTTCTTTTTTCATAATATTTCTCTGGGTCAAACATGTTTCAGCTTTCAGATGTCAGCTACCTGTTTTTCCAGATATAGATTTCTCACTTGTGTTATTTCTATGCCAGAAATTCGGGTCCAGAGATAATCCAATGCTGCCTCTGGAATAAAGTGAATGGAGATGTCAAGTTTCTGAAGATAGATTTGATAGATTTGAAAAAAAGAAAACATGTTTCCACGAGTAGCTACTCAATTTCATAAAAAAGAAAAATTAATGGACCACACAGAACCTTAGAGAAACACCACAGTTTGTCATAATGCTCTTTCAATAATGGGTGAACATTTTTGCCTTTAAGTTGCCAACTCCTCCTTGCTGACTGTAAAGCAAAGCTTTCTGTAACCTCTTGGTCTAATTTGATCACAGCTCAAAGACAGGCACTTAACCAAGCACTTGGTAACCTAAAATGCTATTTGTGTACTCAGGAGAGCAGCTCAGGAAAACTTTCTCAACTTGTTTAGACATTGAAGATACCTTGGGAATCTAGTTTCAAGCTTTTACAGAGCAGCAGTAGGAGAAAATAATGGTCTTCATCAAGGTAAGAGTAAGATTGCTTGTCTGTCATTTTGCAAGTGTATTTGTTGAAGCACCCTAAGAAAGCAAGGTGGGGATGGCATTACTGTCATTCCCCTGAAGGTCATGTTGGTCCTCTCTCAGCCACCACAGCTGCTTCCTCTGCTGCCTTCTGCATTTTCCACTGCTCACTCAAACCTTCTATTTATAACAGAACAAGGCATATGATTTTGTATTGAATCTTAAGATAAGCCAATTTTGTGCCCAAATAAAATTGATAATAACACAATCCTGAGCTAAAGCCATCATCTTCTATTTATTCCCAACCTAAGATTTGCACAGGGGTACTGAATTCATCCTCAGCTGTTGACAGAACTGGCAACAAAGTCACTTAAGGTTCTCTACACAAAAAAAAAAAAAAAAAAAAAGAAGGCAGAATCTGATGTTTACTTTTCCAAGCTTCATTTCTAAAACTCTGCCTTCCGTCCACAAAGGAGCAATTTGACTAAGTGGTTTCTCTGTAGGCAGTCTTCAACAGCCTTGTCAGGAAGCAAAAACAAAACAATCAAATGAAGCAAACAATACAATGAGAAATAATGGCTAATAAACAGGGAAGTGCAGCAATCTAATCTTATTATCATTTTCTATTTTTATACACTTGGGACCAAATCCAGAAGTGATGTGAATCATTCAAGACTGAAATTGGTCCTAATTCTTGCTGTCTAAATCTCTCAGTGAATCAGAGTCAACTGGGATGGGTGGGGGAATCTATCTAGTTGAATATTCACCTCCCAGTTCTTATTTTTATATAGTTGGGTTTCCAACATGGAAATTTTAAAACATTTTCTGAAAATTCTAAATGTGCAGATAGATAGGCATGTATATACATAGGTTCATATCAACATATGTGCACACATACACTATACAATGCATTGGTTTCAAAAGCCAGCTTATTGTTTTACTATTTTTCCGTCCTTGGAATCACTGGAATACCTAATATATACAATCAGTATATAGTCAAGGAAGTAATAAGTGATGTTGAGCAGTTCAAACAGCAACAGTGGCATTGTTTTTTGCAATGCACACAGGTTTCACTGAGAAAAACAACAGAATCAAGGTGTTCCCCACACTTTGTCTGGCCTGCACTTAAATGATTTGCCAATTGTGGGGTCAGCTGTTGTAATATAACCAGATTTAGGCAACTGAGCCTTTGTCATAGAATTGTCTTGAAGATAAACAATGCAGCATTCCCTGGGTTTTCCCTAACCAACAAGATGAAGAGTTTTATATCTTCTTTTTCCATAATTGTGAACAATCAACTTACTTCAGCAGACACATGGAGAAATACTGCAGAGAGCAAGAGATGTGCACCACCACCAGCTTTCTGGGTGTGCATGTCAGCATCAGTTCTGCCGTCAGATTCTTGCCAGTGCAGTTCTGCTTGTATGCCATTACTGCTTTGCCTTCCTTTCTTATTTCATTCTGGTCACATACTGGGCAATATTTGGTATAAGGGTTTTTTGTTATTATTTTGAATTATTTTATAGTTCTCTTTCCTACCTCCTTAATAAACAAACAAAATATTTCAGCAAAAAGAATATTGTATTCTTCTTCATTGTAACTTTAATGGCTGTTGGCCATTCTTTGTTTGATGAAGATTTGCCAAGCATTAGATAAATTTGGCCCCCACTAATGAATAAAATGTTTAACTTCTTTTTTTCCTGAATAGTGTCTATCCTGCAAAGAAAAATCGAGCTGGGTGTAGGTAATGCTGCAAGAATAAAGATTCCTTTTGTACTTTTTGACTTCTGCTTTGTTATTAAACTTTCTCATTCCATGTGGCTAGTAGGTGGATTTGGTGCTCTGAATAGTAACCACAATCCTATCCAAACTGGACAACCTCTTAAATTTCTGTCATAACACAATATCCTGTCATTGAATTACTTTGGACTTTGTAGGAAAATAGGCCATGATTTGATGATGCTCTTGAAAATGCAGTTAGACTTAACAGAAGTTAGATGATGAATAATAGGGACAAACCATGAGGATTCCTTCCTGTAGGAAAAAAAATACGAGAATATCTCCTCTAGAAATCAATCTGTATAAAATTATCACTCTTGCTTTGCCTTGCTTACTGTATAATGACAGTTCCTATATAAAATTGTCTCCAATCACTGTAACAGTATTGGAAACATTTCTGCTGGTCAAAAAAACTGTTAGGTCTTAATATCTCTGGGTTGGCCTTTGACAAAAAGCATGTTGTCTTAGCAGAATACAGCATGTTCTTAATGAAACTAAATGTTTGAAAGGAACAAAATATCTGATATCTGTGATATCTGATATCTGTGATATCTGTGCCCAGATTTCTCATATTCTCATGGGGTATCAAAATATCTGATATCTGTGCCCAGATTTCTCGTATTCTCATGGGGTAAGGAGTCCCGGTTTTGGCAATTCTGGTAACCAGTTATAAGTCTGTCCCTACATATATGTGAATATTCAGAATCAGTCTCATTAGTGAATTCTTTTGCTGAATTGACTCAGTAATGGAAGAATTCCATTTAAATATTTCCAACAATTAAGCATCATTTCTCTGTTGTGTGGATGTTTTTTTAATCTCTCTCATACTTACAATCAGGGAAAAGAGATATTGATCTCTCTCTAATGAGACCAGTGTGACATGCAGATAGGTCTTACTCTTTTGTACATTTTTCTAATCTCAGACTACAAATTGCATAGCCAGGTCAGCTATTGAATAGCATGCATTCATTGAACGACTTCTAATTGCTTTTCTAAGTGTCATTTAAAACATTCAGTCATAATAATTTCATAAAATTCTCATTAGTTATACCACAGTCACTGTCACTTTAAAATTAACCTAAGATATGTAGGAGATAAACAGATAGGAAAAATTATTTCTCATAATATGGTTTATGAGTTTTGTTTCTAATTTAATCCAGCAAAGAAGCCTGAACCCAAAGGTTCCTATTCACAACTTTATTGAACTCAAGCAACCCAAATTATGACTTCAATAAGTGCTTCCTCTCATGAACACAATGACTTAAATTACTTTGTCTCAAATTTGCAATCTGATATAGAATTCTGCTGTTAGCTTCACTTCAGTCTTTCTACACTTGGGTGCTTCTCATAAGCCTTTTGCATGTTTAATTAGTAGTGAGGAACACTTCTTATACCTGAAGGGTAAGAGGTGTAAACTGACCATTAAGAAAAATTTTTCAGACCATTGTAAAATCATATATTGGCAGGAAAGTGGCTTTAAATGGAAAGAGAACAGATTTAGAGTAGATATGAGGAAAAAAATCTTTACTGGAGAGGTGGTAAAACAGTGGAACAGATTGTCCAGAGAAGCTGTGGATGTCCTATCCTTGGAAGTGTTCAAGGCCATGTTGAATGGGGTTTTGAGAAGCCTGGTCTAGTGGAAGGCGTCCCTGCACATGGCAGGGGGTTCTGAACTAGCTAATCTTTATATCTTTTTCAAACTAAACTATTCTACAAATCCGTATTTAGGCTTTTACATTAAATTGGCTTAAATTTTGATAGCTTAACATCCATGACTCCTACATACATTAGAAAGATTTTCAGAAAGATTATGCTACTTTTATTAAGACACCATATGTCAGGGGATTTATTCAAGGTCTGTACACAATAGTGATATAGGATTTTTACACTTCGACATTAAATATTAAAATAATACTACAGTTTTTAGGGATTATTATACAAATTAAGGGACTCCAAGGACAGAATATCAAAGACAACCAAATCTGTAATAACTCCTGCAGAACGTCACCCGCAAGCCAGGTGCAAGGGAGGCCACTATATTCTCTAACCCTCTGTTAATCAGAGTTTACCAAAATTAGGCCATATCTATCTATCTCTCTATCTAATCAATCTATCTAACCTCTGCTGTTATTTCCTTTTTCTAACCTGTCTTTCTAATAAATAGCTTTTCTATATGCTTAAGACAAGCTATTTACCCAGCTTCATGATGGCTTACACATTTTGTGTTTGAAAAATACACATTCCATTTTCAAATAAATAAAAAATCAGACAGAAAGTGGTACTGTGTCCTACAGGCCTCACATGTCCATGATTTGAAGTACTTGAACCAAGCTCCTCTCTAGAATAGAAAACTAAACCCTTCCTGCCCAACCCAGCTCACAAATGAAAAGATCCTTCTGATTTTATGGTCCTCATTAAGAAACCCATAACTGCAAAACTCTTTTTCTAATAGCGTTTCTGCTGCCTGTTACTGGTTGTTTTTTAGATAAAAGTTGAATTGTATGTTCCTTTGAATGAGCTGCCACCTCCACTCAAACACTCATCAGCATCCTTAAATAAAGTTATTTCTCATTTGAACCAGGAGAACTGGAATTGTTTGATGACAAATATAGGCAAACATGGGGTGGGGGTGTCTCTGTTAATTCAACCACAAATATCACATACTTTCTATTTAACCTCTCACCCTTTCAGCTTCCTGGGGGAATATGAGCTAAGGAAAACAGGAATCATTACCTTTTCACCTTACACTTATTATTGTTAATAATAATAATACCTTATTATTGTATATAAAACTGCCAGTTGGAATGTACACTGGAATAACACTTACTCCATTAAAATAATACATGAGTGTCCTGGTTGTGGCTGATACATATCATCAGAACCTTGAGAATACAAAGTTTAAATTTTTTTTAAATCACTGGGATGTAAGTTATTGTTATTTTTGTCAATGTTGAATTTTATGGTCATTTTCCACTTGTTTTCAATCCAAATATTTATTATTAATATGTGGGAATACTAAGCCCTTTCTCAGATTTTGACACTTTCATCATGTTACACATTCATACACCTATTATGAACCTTTATAAGCAGCCAGCCTGTGAAAGCAACATTTTGTCAAAAAAACTTGATTCTCAATGAACCTGCCTTAACAGAGAGTATAGAGAGATCAACTTGGTGCAAGGATTTTGTCTTTAATTCAGTGGGAGAAGCAGCCTGCTGTTTTAATGAATAACCACTAATGACTTCTACACTAGCAGATATTGATTTCAGTGGGGGCTACTTGCCTCCTAGGCTGACATTTAATATCTGTTAAAGGGAATAGCCTGCTGACTGACTTCAGCAAAAGCATTACATTAGGACTTCAGCCAACCTTGTTGGTTAGTAATTCTCCTTGAAAAGATCTTTCAATCAGCATTATGAAAAGCTAAAAGCAAGGCAAAGTTTGACTTGGCAAAATTAGAGTGAATAGTAGTAGAACACAGAAGAGGGAAAAAGCCTCAACAGTTAATTCTGATAGTTTTCTGCGCTGCACATAATAAGTTAAGAGATCTCCTAACAGAAAGCATCCTGTCCTGATAGCGTTGCAGATACACTGCACTCCCACATCACTTGTTATGCCTGTTTCAGTGTAGAGTCTTCTGTTCAGATAACAGGATAACAGATAACAGGAATAACAACTGCCTTGTCCTGTAAGAAGCAAAAAACATGCATTCACAGCACAGTACAACACATTGCTTTCCTCTGTTTAAATCAAATGGGCAACTCTAGTTTGACACCATTTTTTGTTCATCTTTCTATTACACTCAAAGTATGACTCCAGTCTTAACCGGTATTTTTTTTTCCTTACTTTGGTAGTTTTCATTCAGCCTTACTTTAAATATTTCCTCTGCTCTGGCTACTAAGAAGATGCATTACATGTTTACGTGTCTAAATCCAAAACTAAAA
This sequence comes from Pyrgilauda ruficollis, assembly GCF_017590135.1. Taxonomy (NCBI): domain Eukaryota; kingdom Metazoa; phylum Chordata; class Aves; order Passeriformes; family Passeridae; genus Pyrgilauda; species Pyrgilauda ruficollis. Next base: position 6,463,981 of record NW_024519206.1, on the reverse strand, counting down.
GTTTAAGAGTTCAAACAGAGGATATTTAATTTTTGTGATGTACGTAATTTCTTTTCTGCTTTTTGACGCAGTCAAAACCATCCAACTCCTATAATGTAGAAGCTGGCATCAACTTTTCAACTGAGGCTATCCTGCACCTAGAACTGGATTTCTCCACCTTCAGAGTCTGACTCCCAAAATTTCTCACCATCTGCCACAAAAAGGCTATCACAGTATATTTCCCTGTTTCCTTCTTAGAACAAGGACAGTAAAAAATAAAAGACCGTGATAGACTGCATGAGATAGCCCAGTACCTTGCAATGAAAGGATAAAATTTACCTGAATGATGAGAAACCATGCTGAATGCCACTTTTTCTAGTTTGGTAGAAGATGAAGGATACAGGGCTTCCAAATTTGAGGGAACTAACTCAATAATAATTGTTATGTTTTAGGAGTGAAATACATCACAACTAAATCTAAATCCTCTCTTTCCATTTCTTTTGCTAGAAAGATTAAATTAGCCAGGGCTGTGAACTTTAGTGATGACTGTAATAGGATTTTCTTATTTTGAGGTTTTTATTTGTTTGCTTTATCTTTTGTCCACTCATTATGCTTCTCTTCCCCAAAGGAGCAACAGGATGAGATTAATTTCTGTGGGCCAGGGGTCAGGCACTTCTTCAATTCTTATCTGCTCAAGGCTACCAGGCGGGCCAGATAGGAGAGTCACCGCAAGGACTGTGTGCAGCTGGGTGCACACAGCAGAAGCCAAAGGCCACAGTGTGTAGTTTGCTGCCACTCAGAAAGATACAGAGCTGTCTGGAAATCAGAACCTTCCACAAAGGTGGGAAAGAAAAATGCTTATATGATCCTTACATCTGCTTCCCCTGACTTACTCTGAGTTTTCTGCTTTAAACAGTTTTCTTGCTAGTTTTCCCTGAATTGTGTTTCCAGTGAGTCTATATAAGCATCAACATAAAACTTTTCCCCTGAAGTGTATTTTTTCATTGCTATGCCCTTGTGTAAAACTCATATTTTGATTTTGTTCATGCTACCACAATGCTAATAGCATTTTAACCCACGTTGCACTGTCATGAATGATGATAAAATAGAAAGCAGTGATAAAACATCTCAATAGATAGGTTTCCTAGGAAACTAAGATTACAGAAGCTTTTTAAGAATCAAAATTTTAAATTAATATATAAATAAAAAGCAAATGGTTGCAAGACTTTTTTCTTTCCCATGATGATTCTAATGGGATCTCCTCTGAGAATTTGCTCTTATGATTGGCCAGAAATCTGTATGAATGTCCTCTCCACATTACTGTGTATTGTAATAATCTCCTGCTGTTCTGTTCCAGATCAACAGGCAAATGGGAAAAGAAATAATACCTTTTATACAGAAATGTATATAACAAGTTTTATTTTCTATCAAGTTTTAAGAGATGAATTTCTTGGAATTTTGTCATAAAAATTTGCCAGTGAGTCTGCTTTTTATTTATAACCAAAAAAAACTATAAAACCCCCAGAGGAATACTGCAAGTGAAAGGGTAAATTCCATTTCTGGGACATACTGTTTCTGATTTTAACTTCATTTCCCTAACAAGAGTTGAAGAAGTTCTTAATGAGCTTGACATAAATACATTTTACTGAGTTAGAGCAGCAAATTAGACATAAATATTTTTTTTTTAACTCATGTACCACAAAATACCATTTTCTAAATTGGATTGAACCAATGATGGCCATGATATCTTTTAGTATAACAATAGTTGCTTCAGTGTAACTTAAACATACAATGTGGTAGAGTTCTGTTTGATTCTTTCAAATATTTTAGGGCCAGAAATTCTCATGTCTGAACTCTTCTCTAAGACAAACTCACAGAGCCTTATTGCAGTACCAAGTTCAGCCTGATGACATTTGCATCCTTTACAAAAACAACCAGCATTGATGTTAACTGTACAAAAGTGAAAAATAGTTCTCAACATATAAGGATTTCTTACCAACACTTTTGAAAATATGAACCTTTTCCAGTATTTGACTGACTAGTTCTAAAACAGACCTTGCTGTACTGCTGTATTTATATAGTGCTAGACTAAAACCTGACAATTATCTACTTCTAGAAGCTTGATCCTGTGCTAACTCTCCTCAAGTCATCACTAAAAGATCCCTTGGAACAAATTAACAACACTCATTTTCCTGGGCCTCTCAAGGCAGGTGAGGCTCACCAGGTAGTGACCCTGGACCACCCCTACTATTCCTTCAGGACCCCTTCGACTTTGGAGAAAGGGATGTTCTCACACAGGAATGAAAGGCAGAACTGGAAATACTCTGTGTATGAGGCCAGACTCCATCTTGTGCAAGGCCTTGTTCAGTGTTGTTTCACTGCTTAAAAAAGAAAAAAAAAAAACAGGTGATTTGAGTTATTATTCAGTGTGCTGTGAAGTGATCACAAACGTGACACATTTGACTCATTTCCACATGATCTCTTCAGAGCTTTTACTCTTTCTTCTTGTTCTTTTGGTTCTTGTAAATTAGAAGATTGTGGTTTTTGCAACATATGAGGAAGAAAGCTATTTTTTCATTCATACATCAGGAGGAGGAGGTAAATAGAAAAAGGCAGATCATTTCTCAAGCACTTTAGCAGATCATTAAATAGCAAAATAAAATATTTTTCTAAGTTTCAAGAGTTGATAAGAGAGCAGGAACAAATAACTAATCTATATATTCTGCAAAATCTAAATATCAGTCATTGTAAAGTTTCCTTAAATTTTACTGAATATTCCAGATTAATAGGCTTTTTTCTGTTTTAAAATACAATATATAACAGAGTTAAAGCAAGTAGCACCTAACTAACAAATCTGCACAATGTACAAGGGAGAAAGAAACTCTGTGTGAGAATGAACGACAACAGAAGCACTTGGATATTTACCAGAAACAAAGTAAATGCTCACATTTAATGCTCACACATTTTTCTACAGCCAACTTCTCTGCTGAAGTACACTATCTTACAAGATTTCTCCTGTGCAATTCTTCCCGGCACTAGGATTTTGATCCAAACCCTGCTAAATACAGCCCTAATCTATAGATTCACTGAAGATCAGGCCTTATACAAGCAGAAAGCAGAAAAAGATTTCTGAATTTCTTTTAACACTTGCATTGTAAAGGCATTTCAATCTGTAGGACAAAGACCCCCAAAAGAGCCATCTATGATTTGCAGTTTCTAATAACTTGCTCTAGGAGAGCAGGAGAGCTCTACATCCCATTTTTTTTATATTTGTGTCGTCTCTTGAGAGCAGTTCCCAACATGAGCAACACTCTCCTATTTTCATAACATTTCAGAAATGTGCTGGCCTATTGCCCCTTCCAGCTCTCTGTCCTCAGGGCACTGTTCAGCTCAAATTGTACTGCTGAGAGTGAATTAGGTCCAGAGCACTTTGCTATCAATATATTAGCTAAGATCCACATGTTATAACTCAAGCATGGAAAATTTCTATCCTGCAATGCTGCTGTGCCCCTGGGCTTGCAGCTAAGCACTTTGCCATCTCAAGCACTCCTTCCATTAGCTATGAAGCTTGGGATGCTTTGGTGATCTTTTTTTTTTTTTTTTTTTTCTCCCTTCTCTGATGGTTTGTGTCTTTGTTTTGTTTTCCCTTCAGCTTCTGGCATCCTTCAGCTATGGAAAGATACAGATTTGTTAAAGTGCAGTAAGGCTGCTGCTTCCAATGAATAGCTTCCAGTGCTGAAAATATGAGAGTCTCAAAGTGCTCCATTAGTGAAACTTTCTAGAGTCAGCTGTCACATGGGTCTAATACCACCAGTGCCCCTTTTTATGTTTTTCCTCAGCGTTTGTATACTTTGAAAAGTGCTATAACTCTTCTTTCCTTCTCAAGTGTGCCTGGCAAAATTTCAGAAGTCCAGATCTTTCTTGGTTAGAAAGCTGGAATCTAGGAAGAATGCACACCAACATGAACTACAGTTTGATTGCATATTCAAAGTATATTTTAACCAGGGCTCTCTGCAAGTTTTGCAAACATTAATTAATTACTCTTTCTGTGAGGCACACACACATCAGGGTCTAAATTATATAGCTGAGGAAACTGAGGTTCACCAAATGTCAAGGCCTAGCATTTACGGAGACTGGTTACCCACTGGTCCCAACAAATCAGAATTGAAAGCACTGAGTACTTGCAAATACCTTTCTACAGGGCTACCCATAAAAAGCACCACAGATCCGGAAATAAACCAAGAGCCCTAATTGCAGCCATACGTTCATTGCTTTTCCCATGATTAAAGAAAACGACGCTGGTCATGATGCTTGCCTCCATCCATTTAGGAGATCTTCACTTAGTGACCACGGCCAAATCACCTACTGCAACTGCTGTTTTAGCATAGACAAGTCAATGCTTATCAGAGACTGTAAAGTTTCTGTTTTGAAAAAGAAGCATAAAGAGACTGATCTCCATGATTCAAAAAAAAAAAAATAGAAAAGTTAAATCCTACCCAGTGAAAACAAATAAACAAAAGTTTTCCTCATCTCACTGACAGTATTCCATGTTCATGGCAAAATACTCTGCTTGAAGTTCTGCATCTAACAGTATTTCAGGATAGGGGAATTTCAAGGGTAATTTCTTTTTAAGGTAAGACAATTCTACTTTGATCTTAAGTGCTTTATGAAACAGGTAAAAGTCAGAGCAAAGTCCTCTCTTGCTGCTTTAGTCTTTTCTGTGGTAAGAGGTATTTGCTTGGAATAAAGCCTGGAGTTTATTTGCTATTCACATGATGGAATAATCCTTTGCATTTGTAACCATAAATATTGGAGCTCACAGCATCCTTTTGCATCACTTTCTAATATTGTGTATGGTGCTTTTTCCCAGATTTCACATTCTGATTTTCAAGCAGAACAGATTAAAGACACCAAGCAAGTCCAGGGAGAAAAAAAATAAAGGTATTTGTTCTTCATGCATACTTTTGAGATCTGATGATGAAAGATTTTTTTTGTGATTCTTAACTGATCTGATAGTTTCATCTTTTGGATAAAAATTCTACTCCTTTTCCCCCCAGCAGCAATACATTACGAAAGAAAACATCCCTCACAGAAGCACTGGGATATGTAATTTTTGCAAGTCCTGGATCTGTTCCCTGCCACTGTGCTAGAGATAGAAAAAGTTTATCTGAATATCGCTGCTGATATGATTATAGGGACATATGTTTTTTGAAATCTGAAGCCTTAGGAGTAAATAACGTTTCATTGAATGTGGATTAAATACAACTTCCAACTTTCATTATTCACTATTTAAAACTTCTGTAATAAAGTGCAAAAGTAGTTCATAGTTTCTGCTGCATCATTTTTTTCCCTTGTGCAGGAAGATACACTGTTTTAACAGGGGATGTGATGTTATAAACTTTCTCACCTGTTTTTTCTTTTTTGTTTTGTTTTTGTTTTTTTTTTTTAAGTGGGTGGTGGAGCTGTGATGTGGAACCAAGAAAGAAAGGATAAGGTTATGCAGAATGGAAGATTTTATTAAAAGCCAAATACTATTCATCCATTCACTTCTCCAATCTGATATTTGTAACTATAAACAGAGTTAGAATGTTGACATTATCTTTTTGCATGTGGAAATTCAAATGAACTCTTTTGCCATGGACAACATTAGTTTAATTTTGTTCCTTAATTAAATCAATCCCTGGAGATGCTTACATTATGAACTCTTCAGGCTAGATAGCATGGTATCTACATCTTGCACAGCACTGAACACGCTATCAGATTTAAGCACAACATAAATAACAATAACAATAAATTGTACACACAATAAACCATCATTTTCCTGGCTTTAAAGTGTGCCTGGCAAAATTTCAAAGGTCTGGAACTTTTGTCTGAATACACGTGTTGAGTCAAAACAAAGCTCCCAAGTCTTCCTTTTAAACAAATCCATTTCCCCAGACTGTTTCAAGCCCAACTGTGAAATCCAGACTTCAGGATTCAGTACCTGGATATAAGTGAGTTAATCCATGTTTTCCATGTCTCAGTTCACTAAGAGAATACTGGAGCTGGTGTCAGTGTTACAAACATATTTCCTACCATATTTTTAATAAGAAAAAGCATTGAATCTTGGGAATATATAATTTTGTTCTTGGTTACTTCTATTGTGAGTGTCCATAGAAATAAAATTGTAAAAAAAGCAACACGAAAAACCCCAAACCAAAATAAACCTCAACAAGAGGACTTTCAAGTTTTTTTCCCTCATTCTCTGATTCAGAGACAAGAGTGCTCTCTGGAAACTAAATATGACTAGACAGAGAGGGGAAAAAAGACCGTAAAAGGCAAAACTCAACTTTCAAGCCAGATTTTTTTTCCCATAAATTTTAAATCATGGTTTTCATGGCCACCTTCTACTGCTTTTCTAAGCCCACAAGGCCTAACTTTACATCGTCTCTAGGCACTGAAAAACCTTTTTTTATGACTAGCTCTCTAATGTTTGACGTACATTCATTTCATAAAATTTCCTGCTCCCTTCTGACAGACCAACCTGTCCTCTAACTATGCATTCCTTCTGATGTCTCCATCAAATCACTCCCATCATCTCCCTCATCATTCTATTCCAAATGAACTCCTACCTAACACATACATCAATGAAGTATCCCAAATTCTGCATTGTGTGTCAGTGACAAACAGAACTCCTGATAGTTCATTTGTTAAAAAGCATTAAGAGAAGAGCTAGCCTTTCCCCTATGAATTAGTTATCATCCTTAATCTTATTTCTGAGTCAGATTATTGTATCAATGTAAAAGTATAATGTACATTTTTCCTCTGCTGATTCAATTTATTGTTCATGTGGAGTGTTCTGGATAAGATACTATTTTTAATTTTAGAAATAAAGCAAGAAAATACACTTAACCAGAGCTGACAGAATTTTAATGAAAAACACATAAAGGGAACTATAGAAAATAATTAGAGCCTCTTGCTGCCCAGACTTATTGTCCAAATAATTTTAAATCATCAACATGAGCTGTAACTAAAATAAAATTGCATAACTGTGTTTTGCTTAACAGTGAGTTCAAACTGCACAATAACTAAATATTGTTTAATTTTTATGAGATTTGGATAACTAATTCACCAAAGCTCCTTTGAAAATCCCAGCCTGACCTGTGTTAATTCACACTCAAAGAAGAGAAAGGAATGTGTATGCTGGTGCAAAAGTTAATTAAGAGGTGATTTTACAGAATAATTTATTTCCAGATAAATGCTATAATGTTCTGGACTGGATTGGGTGGATACCAGGAATAAGTAACACATTTTCCCCTGCATTGAGGATCAAAGCAAAAGCAAAACATGGCTCTGATCAGGAATTCAGCTATCAGAACTTCTTTCCGCAGAACACACTTTATACCTCAAGATTATATATGTATGTATGTATGTGTATATATATATATGTATATATCTACACACATACACGTTACAACCTATCCAAACCCATTTAAAAATCTGTTTTGGTAAGTCTTTTCAGTTGCTTTTCAAAATGAGATATTTCTATTTACTCTTTTCTCTTAGAGTAATAAATTTTTCTTGAATTCCCTGCCACCCATGTCACCAGTTCACAATTTTCCACCACTGTAATCTACAGCAGTACCTCTGCTAAACTCTTCTAAATAAAATTCTTGGCATTTCACCCAAAGAAAGTTTTTCTTTTACAAAACAACGCTGATATTTTTAGAACATATGCAAATCTTTGAGAGCACATGCAAACCAAATAAACTAAGTGCCACTTGTTTATGGTTGCTTGGGTTGTAGCATTTTAGAACTGCCAACAAAGTATCTGGGTACCATATCCTGTTTACAAGAGTGAAATCATCAACAAATCCAAGACAGACAAAAGACTTTTGCAAAGTTGACATTTGATCACTGTGATGAAATAAAAGCCCATGTTCCCCTTCAGAGACTCCTGGCAGGAGGACCAGGGTTGAGTAACTTGCTGATAACTTTCTGCTAGTGCTACATACATGATGGTTGCTTCCCATCTTTCTCCTTTGCTCCAAATACTGCACAGCAAAGAGCAGAAGACCCTTGGTAAGGCAGAGGCTGCCCAACAGATGCTGACCAAATGATTTCAGGATCACAAGACAATTCTGGCAGCTGTAGTGGAAAAAATCCACTGAAAAATCCCTGAACTCAAATCGTGTAAGCAGTGAGAAAATCAGCCTCAGGAATCCTTAAGGCAATCACACTGCATACTCCAACAATTTTAGTGATCACAAAACACGAGACAAGTTATACAAAAACAAATTCTAATTCCTCACTGACTCATTAGTATGTGGAGACACGGACAAGTGGTTCATAAATCTGTGGGAAAATGATGTGAGGAGTTGGGGGAATGTTCCAAGAGAACAGACAAGAGAACAGACAAGAGAAATTACTAAAAAACCTTTATATGTCTGAGGCCAGGCTATTGTTTCAAGCAGTTCTCTGCGGTAGGATCGTATTGTTCCTCACTAACCCAAGTGATACAAATCAGAATGGTGAAAATTACAGCTCCTTCTCCATGTGCTCAACAGTTGCTGATGGCCACTGGGACCCCTGCCTTTCCTTGTGAATTGCTGACACCAGGAAGGAGAAGCTGGAAGGACTGCAGCCAGCGCAAAGGAAAAAGCTCTTTCCTCCTTTTTCCTCTCACATAAATGTGCAGAACCAAAAGGCATAAACCAGCACTTGAATAAATGATTTTATTATGCAGGATACAAGAATAGGAAAGGGCTGAGTAAACACATGGAAAGAATAAAATTCCAAAGCTTGGTGTCATTAAGAGGCCCAGACTCCCCACTTCACATGTCTGTATATCATTTCCTTTCCTACAGAGGCTAAAGTCAGTACTGTGACTGTCAGTGTAGGAAGCTGGAACAGTAACATTACTGGGCAATTGTTTGCAGCAGCAAAGCTGTGTCACAGAGGCAGTGGACTTCATGGAAGAAATCTCCCAGCACTTTTAAGAGTTTGCCAGCTGGAAAACACTGCAACATCGGGTTCATAGATTTCTGACTCTTTTTTTTTTTAATAGGAACTGTATTTACGTGCAGAGAGAAGGAAGGTTTTGATAGTGCAGGATTAAGGTGTGTTTATTTCGTGCCTGATTTCTACCATACAAAGGACTTTGTGTTACTTGTGCAGTCATACAATAGTTTGGAGGGTAATAGAAAACTCCTGAATAGAAGGAAAGAGAATGGTATTGCAACAGGAAGACAATCACCAATTCAAGAGAAATACAAAGGAAGCACTGTGAAGGCCTGGTCCGTAACCTTGAACAAGTTTTACATCATCTACATTTGATTCAACTTCATGATTTATCTGTCCTCTGAAATTAAATAGTTTAAGTAATGTTACTCTGAAAAAGGAAGAGTATAAGAAAGGGGAAGGGAGTTCCAAAGCAGTGGTACAATACGCCTCTTCTTTTGTCTTTGTACAGTGTGCAGTCTACAAAGATACTGAAAGTGCCTCTGGGTTTCCTGTGTTGAAGAGGGAAATGTGATCACACAAGAATTATCCATTGAGCATCTTAAACGTGGTTCAAAACCACATAGACATTAACACAAAAGTTCACTTTCAAAATTGCAGAATACAACAATTCAGCAGAATCAATCCAATAGAAAATTTTGGCTTCATCTAATAAAGTTCTTTTGTATATGCAGCTTTATACTGTGGCACCACTTCCTCTGAATGTGCATTTTCTGAAGCCACAGTCAGTAAGCCAGAGAGGAAGGTGAGCTGTAGGGTGGAAAGCAAAAACTAGTCTCTTTTGTAATATTTCTGTCACACAGGGATTGTTAGTGTTCCCACATTTGCAATTTCTAAAATAATTTATTATCTTCTAATTATTTATTTGTTGGACCCTGAATATTAATGATAAAAATATAATTTTAACATGTTAGCTCTTGCTTTCTCCATGAGCTTCTAGAGAGAGTGTAAGTGCACGTAAGTGCTGCAGGGTTCCCAGCAGAAAGGTTGTCACTCTGTGTGCAGAGGATCTATGATTTCCTGACTGCTGAAATCTGACCTTAATTCTGCTAGAATTATGGTTTTCTGAATAGGAACCTGGCAGTCAATTTGGAGATGAGTTGGAGATAGAAAAGTTGGTTCTGGGCTAAAATCAACTTCTAGATCAATAAAACATGCTGTGTAACAGTGTGAGGATTTTGTTTCATCTATTGTAAATATGAACACCTACAGAGCTCCTCTCAAAGCTAGGATTTCAAAAGCAACTGGCCAAGTCCATTTGAAGAGATGGGATAGAAGCCCTCTTTTCTTAGTTCAACATGAGCAATGGTTCAGTGATGCTGCAAGGAGGACTCATATCTTGCTGCCTGTTCTGTGACCCCTGAGCCTCACTCTCTGCTGCCCTGCTGTGGAACACTTTCCAGAAAGAGTACAAGCCTTTGTCTTGTAGCTCTTTTGGATTTGAAGCCACTGCAGAAGCATTAGGAAGATCTGCTCCTCCATTTGTCTCGTTCATGGAAAAATACCATTTCCTTTGGTTTACGCCTATGGGTGACTGTGAGTTTTGCTTTTGTGCTTCAGTGAATATCTAGCCTGAATCTGTCTCCTCTGCTGAGTACTTCAAGCTTAAAGTAAACCCCTGGCAGGACATGCTGTGTAGGATTCCTGTGTTCAGTCTGCAGAATCAAATCCCTCTTGTTAAGACAAGATTTACTGAAAAATCAGAGCATGAAATGCTTGTACTTTTCTACTATCAAGTGTTAACAACACGCAGATGCTAGCATGTTCCTACCTGGAAGCACTGACCACTAGAACAATTGATCTAAAACTTATGCCAACTTTTGCACTTCAAAATCTTGTGAAAAAAGGAAGAATAAGAAAATGGATACAAAAGGCTTGTTTATCCCAAAGACATATTCTGCAACTTATTCTCTGATTTCATGTTATAGAGTAGGGAACATCTAAGGCATGACAAAAGTGTCTTTTGCCCATGTCTGAATTGTCTTTGTGGAAAGCACAAAAGGGTACAAAAAAGCAATTACAGTCTTGTTCCAGCATGAAGCTGATCCACATTCAGACTCAAGAGCTACAGTATTGAAATATTGGGTATAAAATCCTTCCTTATCAAGGAAAATCCAGTGATGACATCTCTTTTGAATCCAGTACCAGATGCTTTTGGAAGAGTCATTTGAGGAAAAGACAACTGAAGCCTGATATGGTTTAATTCACATTTCATAGGATGTTAATTATTTGCAGAAAACCTTGTGATTTACAACTATTTGTGGAAATGCACAGATGCTAACACCATCATTTATTTCTTACTATAGATAGGATTAATCAAGTCTGTAGTGCAGAAAGCAATGGCTATAGTATCGCAATGGCTGCACACAACACAATCTGTTTTCTGGAGTGTTGTCTTATAGATAAGAAGCTACAAATTAATATTTTGTATTTAGATCAGATATCAAAATTCCTAAAAATTTACAGTAGTGCAAGGTTTTTTTCCCCCTCTGGTTTAATTCCAAGAATCTGGGATGCGTCCACTGAAGCACACAGCTGCAGTGGCTGAAGATATTACTGTACCCACGACTGTCTCATCTCTCCTCCTGAGACTGCTAAAGGCAAAATTATCTGCCCACAGTTCAGCCACTCTGTTTCATAGTTTTCACACAAATTGACCTCTGCGAGTAGTTTAAGCTCATGTGTGAACAGCGGCAGCAGAGATCTGAGCATTATCCTGCTGCTGCTTCTCAAGGGCAGACGCGCAAGGAAATGAGCTGCGACAGCTGTAGCTGCAGGCTCTGCAGCAGGGCACAGTGTGACAGTGGGAGACCACGGGGAAAAGAGCTGCCACCCCCGGCTGTGCACTGCCATTGCTCTGCAGAGCTGCTGCAGGAGCTGCCTTTGGCTTCAGAGAACAAAGGTTACCCACTACCTAATATTTAAACAGTCTGAGCTTAAACATAAGTTGTTAAGTCAAGTGGCTTAAGGTGAGCTTGTAGAAGAGTCTCTGTAAAGAGATCTGAGAGAGAGAAAACAGGAGTCTTGAGAAGGAGGGCAGTTCTACAAGAGGGTGTCTATTCACACAGCACTAAACCTCACAGAGAACAAATTCCACTAGAATGAAAGTACTGTGGCTACCAGCAGCCTTTGGTCATGGAAAGCACTGCAGTTCTGCAGTGTCACTGTTAGCTAGCAGACATTTTTATTAACTAAGAACTATGGAAAAGGAAAGTCCTATGACAAACAGACTATTAAAAATGCAGAAGAGGTCAGCAAAGAAGAAACAAGTTTTCAAACACTTATATTTTTTTACACTTGAAAAAAAATTTGTTACACTTATAAAAAATTGAATAAGCTTGAATGCTCATAAACTCCTGGAATAGCTTAGTCTGGAAGGAAGCTCTGCAGCAGGCCCACATTCAGAGCATAGACAAAGCCAAATTTAAAGTTGGACTCAACTTGTAGATTAGGTCTGGTTGCTCAGCTATTAACAATGACTAACCAACCTGAAAATTTTGAAACAGCTGTTTAAAGGGGTAGCTTTCTCATCCTTTAAATAAATGTTCACTGTGCATCTTATTTTATGTCACAGCAGAAGGAAGAGCCCAGACTTCATTCAGCAGACTATCATAAGTTTGACATCACAACAGAGTTCTGGAAGAGCTATGCTGAGAGAGCAATCTCCACACCCAGCCTGGCTTTAAAACACGGTGACTGTAAAGACATGCTGAGGTAAACTGCAGCGTGCAGCCTGTCTGGGACAGACCTCAGCAAGCATCTCTCACAGCTCAGCTAAAGCACCTCCTCAAGGGATGACTCACAGCATTAGGCAAACTGGAGTAAAAATATGGCTTCTTTAGCATTTAATTAAAGGTCTTAAAAAGAAAACTATGTTATAGAAAAACGTTTTAAATTAAAAAAAATACAGTGCTATACCACAGAGAGAAGCAAGAAGAGACCTGCCTCAACAACTTTGGCTGCATTTGAACTGTTTTCTCTGAAATCACTATGCAAATAAAAACTCATTTGATGCAGTTTATGCTCTCAGCTACTAGGTCAAAAAGTCAATAGAGAAAAAGCCTATTATGAAAATCTTATGTTTGACTGCAAACTCCATTCTTAGGAGAATAACACTATTCAGTGTAGTACAGATGATGGACACACCTGCCCCAGTGTGGAAAAAAATGAAGTTTGAGAAGTCATGTTTCCATGGATGACTGAAGACAAACAAAAGAGTGCACAGTGAGATTTCCAGCCTCAATACATCAAAGTAGATTTGACACTGTTTGTGAGATCTTATTTCTGGACCAATGTTTCAATCTCAGAAATAAAACCTCTTACTGTTAGTAGACCAGTGTTTGAAAAAAATAAAATATAAAATATGTTTAAACCTATCTATGCAAGATTAATTGTATTGCTGGATTCAACCCTTCTAATTTATTTATTTATTATTTGGCCAAAATTATTTAGTAACAAGTTCTAGCTCTTTTAATCTTTCTACCTCTCTGGGAGTTACTGATAATGGACAATATTTCTGGCTCTCCAGCTGCAATTAAGTGTTACTCTTCCCAAAAGAAAGGGAAACATCTCTGTTTGCATCATGTTATGTTAACCACCTAGCACCTGGATCACAGTTCAAGGAACATAGCCTGGCAACTCTAAAGAGCTCTAGAGAATTAGAGCCCAGAGATCATATGATAGTGACAAGAATTTGGTACAGAGCCATATCAATCTGTTTTGAAAAAATTCCAGGTTATCATGGGTGGTTGTCCTAGCATAAAACTACATAAGGTATGTTATGCTAAATCAGCTTTACAAGCAAAGGTTGTAAAGAGAAATTAGATACATCTAAACAATACTGCAGAGATTGAAACTACGATGTCAAAACTTGTCTTTTTCTTTATTTTTTTCTTTTTTCTTTTTTTTTTTTTTGTTTTTGTTTTAAGTGTAGGTAAATTTAAGTTTGCTTACAGAGCAAATTATTATTTAACTCCTTTCCCTGACAAGCCTTGGTTGTCTGGACAAACAAGTTCTGACAAATCTTCCTGGGAGGGTTTAAGGAGAATTCAGTTAACCCTGTGCTATCCATCCGGCCCCTTGGAAGGAAACATTGCCTGGCCATGGAAAGAAGTATTTAAGCCAGTAGAAACATTCAGCCCAGGAGAGGTAACAGCTTAAATTGCCAGCTATTTTCTTCACTGCACATGGTTTGGAAACTGAAGGTTTATAAAGACCACACCTACTCCAGCCAAGACAGCCTTGCAGATTATCTTTACCAGAAACTTCATGCTTTGGTAGTCCTGAATGAGTCTGCTTTGATGGCTCATAAGTTAGAGTATGAGCACTGATGATTATACCGATGCTTTGATGTTTTCTGCCTTATGTCAGTAAGGTTCACTAGGCCCTTGAAAAATAGCTTGGTATTTAAACTGCTCATGCTTATACTCTCTGAAGTTTAATTTCCTGTAACTGTGACCTTAACGGCTACTTTTAACTTATTTTAATAATTTTCACTCCTGAATTACTACCATCTATCTCAGTTTTTACAGAATTCTTGGAAAGCTATTTCTGAAGAAATATACACATTTTAATGGCCTTAAATGAAACTTTGGTTCAGAATAATACCCAGAAGCTTGCTGGCACAGTGTACTGTGCCAAATTAAATAACAAAAATTTGATGGTTTTTTGTTCTGTCATCGACTGAGCGAGACCTGAAAATTCTGTATGGAAGATCTGCAGAATAACCTGTATAATGTCATTTTGTATTTAAGTAGCTTTCAAGTTAAAGAAGCTATCCTTCTGCCCACTCTCTGGAAGCACATTCAGAACACAGATCTCTTCCCTACAGCTGCAAAGCAACATGCTGCACAGCCCTTGTCATCAAAGCAGCTTATTCCTTCCTGAGCAAGCAGCTACCAGGCACACAGCTCTGCCTGCCCTGCAGAAGGATTTATGGTGTAAATAGATGTCAATGGCTCTATCAGATGCTCAGCTGGAGAGATCCTGCCTGCTGTGTGCACACCAGAGAGCATGAGGGTGTCCAGGCTCAATGTAGGACTGTGAGAATGCCTGAAAGAATGGGATATGTCACCGTGATGGCATATGAAATTAAATCCTTAATTTTGATAAAGCTGCAGGGAACAAATAGTTTCAATGCCAGTTTAAAAAGGAAGGCATTTCAAGGCAATACCTTGAGATATTTTTCTCTTTCTTTTTCACCATAATTAATGATTAGACTAAACTAAAGCACCACAAATCTGTTTCCTATCACTTCTTCCTCCTGTAAACTAAAAAAAGGAAAATGTTTATAGGTCTGCCAACTACAGAACGCTGTATATTTATTTTGTTCACTGGGAATTTTACACACTACAACAACACATAATTGTGCAAGGGTTAGTAGGAAACGCTCTATTGTTTATAAAATATACATTGAGATATTAGAAAGGGTTATAGACTATTTTTGCTTTGATGCTAAAAATAAATTAGACTAAAAATAATTTCTGCAAAAAAAGGAAAATGTTTATAGGTCTGCCAACTACAGAACGCTGTATATTTATTTTGTTCACTGGGAATTTTACACACTACAACAACACAGAATTGTGCAAGGGTTAGTAGGAAACGCTCTATTATTTATAAAATATACATTGAGATATTAGAAAGGGTTATAGACTATTTTTGCTTTGATGCTAAAAATAAATTAGACTAAAAATAATTTCCGCAAATAATTTCTCTGATTATCTGTACATTCAAGCACGTCTTAATTTTTTTTCCACTATAAAAAAATTATATTATCCACCACCATATAGGCTGGAATACAGATATTTAATACATATTGCTCTTTTCCCAGCACAACTAACTTGTAGGCAGTATGTGAGGTAGGTCAACTCAGGCACATCCATTTACTTCTCCTTTGGAATGTCCCACAGGGTCAGGCAGTGCACAGAGGAAAGTAGTTTCTGGGTGTGATGTAACATTTGTAAACCCATTGCACGCATCTGTCTGCATTGCTCTCATGTTTTAAACACTTTTATGTGTATTGCAGCAACTCTTAGCAGCCCCAGACACACACCAGAACTAAGTGCTACACCTGTACACACCAACCAGCCACCCTGGTCTCAAATATTAAGCCTGGAGCTTGTTTTCTAGGTAAACATTTGACTGCTTTTCTTCCCCACACACACTGATGTTAAGTCTGACTAGTTGCAGCTAACAGTTCCAGGGAGGTCTGTTTTCAGGATACCTCCTCAGCCTAGAGGTAGGACTTGGCCTTTATTGTTCCCAAAGGCTGTCTAACATCAGATCAAATCAACACACAGCTCTGTGACAATTGATTTAGTTTCATAAAAATAGCCAGTACAGTACTAAAAAAATACTATTTCTAGCAGCAATTTCTCACAATTCAATTGCACAGCCAGTGGATACTCTCAAAATACCCCAAATATTCAAGGAGTTAGCTGTCATGAATGTCAAGAAAGAGACTTAGCCATATGCTCCAGGGAAGGTAGTCAAAGAGCACAAGAGAAAGACCAGCTTATTTGACATAAAGTTGCTTTCAAGCACTTCAGAAAGTTATAGGGACACTATCATGATGAAGTTAAGGATGAACATTGTCCAACACCTTGGCCATTTTTCCAATTATAACTCTTCCAAATGTGGAAATGCTGCAGTGCTGCCATCCAAAATCCATTCCACAGTCTGCCTGGGCTTTTTCATAGAGTGAAAACAAAAGTAATTTTTCTCCCATGCCTAGAAGGTATCACTGTCTAGGCCCCAGGCCAGATGGTGTCATATGCTGCAAATGCTCTTGGTCACCCAGACAATTGCCTGCTGACATTCAAATCCACTCTTCTAGCCTTTCATATCTGTGTTATTCTCCTGGGTCTGTGCCTACAGAGATACCATTTAGGATCAGATCACATAGTTATGTGACAAGCAGGGAACTTTAGTCCAGTCTGGTAACGGAACCTTTGACACCATTTCTGAACTTAAAACACACAGAAGAAAAAGACAGCAAAGGAGATGAAGGCATGGCTGGAACTCACTGGGTACTCTTTGACACAAAGAGACACTATCAAGAGTAGTCAATATCTAAAGTCACGTGTAGAAATTTCAAAGGCTTGTTTTCCAGATTGGCATTTTGACTACATTTTAAATGTTCTGTTTGCCAGGAGCAAAATTTCCACTGCCTGCTAGAGTCGAACTCACCTACTACATCTATATCCAAGACTGACCTGAAACTGTCCAGCTCCTGACAATACAGGTCTTCCATACTTCCAGGTTCCTTTGAAATAGCCCTCCTCTTCCCATGATGAAGTAGGAACTACAAATCCAGAGAGGTTTGGGCTTAGGTTGTTGGGTTTTTTGTAGGGGAGTGTTTGTTTGTTTGGGGTTTTTTTCAGAAAATTTGTTCATAGTATTGACACTGAATATACCTATTTTATAAATGTGATTCTGACCCTTCGCTAACCACTCTAATTAATTCAATAAATGTTAGAAGGATAAATTACAGTTTGTTTGGAACATCTATATATGGACACATCTCATATAATTCAAACACAATCATCTGCTTAAAAAGTAGAATTGAATAGATATATTAAGTATAACGTAAACTACTGAAAGCTTAATCAAGTGCTGATGAGTTTCCCATAGGCACACCCAGTCCATGAAATGTCTATATATATATATATATATATTTGAAAGCCTCTTGATACGCATATAAAAATATGTCTCTTCCCCTATTTATGGGTGCACAAGCTCTACAGGATATCATAATCAACATCAGATTCAAGAAACTTTTCAATTTAAACACCAGACAATTTATTGTTCACTAATATTTAATTTACAACTGTATTATTGTTGCTGCATTTAATGCTGTGAAATTTTCATAGTAAGCTGTATAGAGTTGATTGGAACCATATTGTATAAATATGTGGCAATAATCTGCATGAATTGTTCGCTTACTGTGTTCTAATTTTGATGTTACAACAAATGCTACTTTGAGAAAAAGGATATATATCACTTCAAGTTATGTTTATTATGATTGATTCAGGAAAACTAGAGCTGTAGAGAACTTGCGGGCCTAAGAATATTTTTCAGAATACAGAACTGCCAAGTGAGATGATAGCTATTAATTAAACACACTGGAACTCACACTGTAATTTTAATAGTTACACACTAATAACTAAAATACAATTATTAAGATAGCAATTCAAAACCAAATATTTTTTCCATTTTTCAAAATTACTGAAATAGTTTTAACTTCAGTAGGAATTTTCCATGCAGTTCCAACAGGTTAAGTAGTATTTATTAGCCAAACAAACTTACAAGTTTAAAATTACTCAGGTTAAGCCTAGCAAACATTCGTGGAAGCAAAAAATAAATAAGCTTTAAACACCTTTTATTAAACAAGCTGGCTGAAAATCAAAGAGAAAAAAAGAAAGCCAAACAAACAGCATAGCTCAAAGCACAGGCAGACTGAGCATGCGCTTAAAGCATGTGCACAAAACTTTAATTAAGTGTCTCTTGTGGCTGACTTACAGAATTTGTCTATTTTCCTAGAAACCTGCTTTTCCAAAACTTGGAAGGATCTACATTCTATCTGAGAACTCAACAACCTCGTTTTCAAAGCATATGAAATCAACACTCAAAACTGACTTGAGATCACCCACACACAGCATGAATTTTTAACATATCTTTCTTTGACCTTATAAACTTAGTAAGGCTGGAGTTTTTCTGGCTTCAGTAAAATACTTAAAAATGCGTAGGACAAGGTGAAATTTTGCAAGAGGATTAAAAAGGAACCTTTCCTTTTATGATTTCACACAATTTCTGGTGACAAATTTTTCTCACACTGGACATGAACAGTTTTGCAATCAGATCACTCTCTTCCTTCTGTCTCATCATCTTCAATTTTCCACCCTCTGTAGCACATCTATTTCAGGCAGGTACTTTCTTTTCCTCTCTTTGCCAGTACAGTGTTTAGCTCACTAGGAATAAATATGTGAATGAGTTTTCCAGTCTTACCACAATATAAAATTATTATAACAGTTCTTTGCACTCTCTGATTTTGTCCACTCTGAACACAGACAAGAAGCAATTAAGCCAAATAAATTGACCAGGAGTAGTTCTTCCCTCATTGAACCGCACACAGTCATTGGCTGCAAAATACATGTGGTATCCAAGCCTTCACTTCATTTTTTTTTTTCTGACTTTGTAGCTTGCTGTGGCAGCAGACAGCTTTGGTATAGTTAACTATAAAGTAATATGCTAAATATGCAAGACCTGTCATCTTTGCCATCCAAGCTATTCTGCAGCCATACAAGCAACCCAAAATATAAACAAACACACAGGCAATGGCTAGCTAATTTAGGAAATACCCCATCTTTCTCAAAGTGCAGAGTCAAGTAACATCCCCCTTTTGCTCTGGAAAGAATGCTCCTCTGGCCAGCAGACTCCAAACCATAGCAGATGGGCCCACAGCAGCTGCTACTGCAAGGCCCTCACAGGCAAAATTCCCCCAAATCTCTTCCCACCATGATTTTGGATGCCAAGTCCAGTACCACAGTCTTGATTAGCTTGGGTCAAAAATCCCCAAGCCTTTTTTTTTTATTTTCTAATGCGCATTTCTTATCTTCAGTGACTGAAGAATTGCAAGAAAATAAATAATTTTCAACAAGAAACATTATAGAATGAGTTACTGGCAAATTTCTGCCTTTTTTTTTTTTCCTTAAAAAGCTCCAAACCTTAAAACAAATAAATGATTCTCCATACAGATTATAAATTGCTTACTTGAGCCCAGAATGAATGTGAATTTTGAGATTTGGAAGGATTGTTAAGTGCAAGGAGTACAAGGAGAGGAAAATAATTAGAACTTTGTCAACTTCATAAGGAAATCAAAGACAAGCTGGAAAAATTAGCTGCCTTCTGCAAAGAAATATATTGAATATACTTTCCTTGAAACTGTTGAATAGATAAATTCCATATTTTCTGAATTTAAAAGTTTCTGTGGGAGGAAAAAAATATTTTCAGCTGTCTAGCCTGTTGTCTCTCCCCCTCAAACACACACCCCCCCTCAAATCCCAACAAATGAACAACAAGAACTCTATAATGGATTGCCTAAATTTATTGCCTAACCTAAAAATTTTGACTAAAGATGTAGTAGAAAATCTGAGATCCTTTATAGAAGAATAATTACACATTAACCAATTTAAGAGAGATATAGGCTGAACCAAAAGAAGTCTTTTTATAGAACCCATAGGCAATCCCACTTAGAGTCTTGTTTAACAGGAAGATAATCAGTTTTCTATGTTTTTTTTAAGCAGCCTTCACCGTTTTGAGACGTGCTTTTCTCTAGCATACTTTAACTCATATAAATAATGATTTTGTGTATAAATTCAATTTGGTCATGAAGTAGCTGCTACTTCATCTCTAGAGACACAAACAGCCTTACTGGGCATAGTTTTTGTTTGCCATGATATTGATGGCTGGTGCAGAGCTTAGCATAATACTGATCTCAGGTGACTTCCTGTCAGGAAAAATGCATTGATTAGAGGCCTCAAATACAAAACACTAAAGGAATAGCAGTAAGAAGGCATTTTTGTCATTGATGCATGGTTTCTGGGCAAAGCCCCAGTGAACAGGCTATTTAACAAAAATGTTTGCATGCCTTTTGTCTCTTTATTCTGCTTCTGAATGCTGAGAAAAACTGCAGCCCTTATATGGAAAAAACCCACAGGAATTGCTCAAAGCAAGAGTACGATAATTACTGGTCTCTCTGACAGCAGCAACATGTGTGAGACAAACCTAAAACTCTAACCCTGCTCTAGCCAGTAGGAGCGAACATTTCTACTCTTGCAGTTTCACCTGTTTCTTGACTTTGTTCCTGCTGTGTCCTTCGACAGAGACATTGACTTTTGTAGGTCATTCTTTCTTCTCTGTCCTCTAGAAATAAAATTTTAAAAAATCATAACAGTGAAATCAAGCAAGTTCTAGTTGGTAGCCATACAAGTATTTATCCTGTTATCTAAAAGGCAGGTCTTTGGCATACAAACAAGTTAGACAGAACACAGGTGACAGAATTCCTGCAATAACTAATAGTTGTTCTGACTGATAGAGTAAAGCCTTCACTCTTCTGTACTTGTAGTTAACAGTGGTCATCCATAGCATTAGTATAACATAGGTTTTCCAAAGTAGTCTGTAATTCATAATCAGTTTCTTTCTAAATGCATGATTTTCAATATACAGAAGCTATATTTTGAAGATGTGTCGTGAGCCTGTAACTTAACGAGTGACCTAATATCAGCTGAGAGGTAGCTGAAGATAGATGCCACCTTCAACAAGGGCAGCCTGGAAATAGGATATCAGGTTTCTGCTCCCTGCCATTCTGCACCACCAATCCCCCTGATCAGTTACTTGAATCAGGTGTAGAGAATGGTCTGTATTTATCATGAGCTCTTGGATAGTAACACACCACCATTTGCTGTGATGCCCTAATAAGTAGGTTTCTAGCCCTATCCCACAAAAGTCAGTTACTGAGTTCTGTTAGGACAGTGACAGAACCCACATGCCAGAGAGCACATTCTGTCCTAACCAAGAGCAAGTTTATTTTGAAGCTAGATAGAAGGTTTTAGTAAGGACAGATGACAACTCAATGCCTAAAAATACCTACACAATTCTATGATGATCTTATTGAACAATACACACAAAGGTGGCTGTACCATAAGCATGGTGATATGTTGTCACCCCTCTTTAAACATTCATAGATCTGGGTACTTACAAATGCACACAGAGATGCAAAAAGTCTGGTTTTTGGTCTCTTGTAAAGAGATTGTAAGAAAAGAGTTGCAGTATGTCCCCTGGGACCTGAGTACCTGAACCAGTAGGTACTTCTGATCAGCCAAGGAATCACAGAATGGGTCAGGTTGGAAAGAATCACCATGGGTCACCAACCTCCCTGCTAAAGCACATGGCACAAGATTGCATCCAGATGGTTCTAGAAGTCCCTTCTGAGCAATTGCACACTTTGTAACAGTATAAAGCAATTACAGCCCTTGTTTTTATGCAGATTAAAACATAACTTCCAGATGATCCTTCATGGAAATATTTCTGTAGGGGTTACTTCTTGATTTTCTGTAGTAGCAAACAGACTCCTACCCCATCCAGTTAATAAATTTAGTAAGCAAATTGCAGTGCAGTGCAGATGCAATTTGCAAAGTTCACTGCTCTTCAGTTTGAAAGGAAATATGATTGCCTTTAAATAGGAAAAAAAAGTGTTCCTAGGACTGCTACTGTAT
Source organism: Pyrgilauda ruficollis (assembly GCF_017590135.1). NCBI lineage: Eukaryota > Metazoa > Chordata > Aves > Passeriformes > Passeridae > Pyrgilauda > Pyrgilauda ruficollis. The sequence goes on along the minus strand of NW_024519206.1, from coordinate 6,441,728 downwards.
AAGTAAGAACATCAAACACTGTGTTAAGGCCAAGGTTTGGTATGTGCTGTAATCTTGAGAAATTGCGTATATATAATGATTTATGTGATTATTCTTTGCACCTATGGTCTGTGGAGAGTATGGCCTCTTTTGGCTGTTACTTATTAACAGCAGTCTCTCCCCAATACAGATAAACACAGCCAAAGTACTTTTAAACACATAGGTCCTCACAGCACAGCACTTGCCATGCAAAGAGCGTTCAGCTCTATACAAGCACAGCAAGCTCCCAGGTACTTTTGCTGAGGCCACATAGAACTGCACTGATCAGAGCTCGATGCAGAACCTGTCCTACACAAACAGTTCATTACCCCCATTGCACTGTCCTGTGCTTGCAGCAGCAGGCAAGGTGAGACAGCAATTTACATGAGAAATCAGACAAGTACTCTGTGCTCAGAACACATTAAAGAACACATTACACATTTATCTGTGTACAGACTAGAAGTGCTGCTGTACAGTTGCCACTGTCCCACCCTGCACAAATGGGCTAAGATGTTTATAGGCTCTTAGCTTTTTCCACAAGGCAGATAACAAAACAAGTTATGCTATTCATATATTTATATCCTAGGCATGTGCTTCTTTTTGTGTTTCAGCTTTGGGAACCAACAAGCAGCTGTAGCAGCCTTTAGCAAGAAGTTTGCTGAATTCCAGTCATACTTATTTCACAGCTGTGCTTTCAAATCCTGTGCTACTCACACAGCTTTACTTACACTGCTGCAAATGACAGCCCTTCCAATGGACAGCCCTCACTGCTGGGGCACAGCTTTTCTCTTTGGACCACTTTCCTACCTTGTAGCTGTAAGATCGTGTGAAAGACTAAGCAAGAGAAAAATCAGCAGAACAGTACAGACTTCATTTCATTTAGGTCATTAGGAAATGGTGCAACTTCTTCAACAGAAGCATGAATTTTGTACATTTAACACCACCATTTCCTCAGAGAATGGATTAATTACCAGATTGAGGACAGATATTCATGCTTTTTATAAAAGTACATAGAATTAATGAGAAACAGTAGTGCTAACATCCCATTTACTATTTAAATTACTGGAAGTCTAAGCTTAGTGCAGGCACAGAATCCTTTACCCTGTGACATACTGGAAACTGCAGAGATATTTAAAGAAACTGATGAGTTTGCCATTTTCCCTATCCCAAAGAACTGAATTGCATTGCAAGTTGAACAAACTGTTATCCATAATTAAATTCTTTCATTAAAGACACATGGAATTTAAGTCAGTCCATTCCACAAAATGTATAAAATAATCTATGTAGAATAACTTTGATGTTGTTTCTATCCATGGTTACAACTATGACTAAAATTAAAATAACATTATAATTTGTTATGTAGGAAAACACAAGCCTGTGCACAGTACAACAGAATCCTGGTCAACCCCTGGAGAAACACTACCACCATCATATACTGCAGGAAGAAAATCCCCTAGCAGTAAAAAAAAATCCTATTCTCACAACTCTGACAGGGGAAAATGGTTGTTTGGCTTTTCAGAAACTACCAAAAATCCTGAGCTAATCACTATTCATTAACAAGGAAAAACAAAAGTTGAATTGGGATCAGTATTGGGTATGTACTATATTTTAAAAACTGCTGGCTAAAAAAATGGTGAAGTATCTAATGATGCTGAAAGTTCTTAAGAATATTTTATTACTTCTTTTCTTGAATGGTATTTTCCAGTCCCCATCCATAGGTGTGGATGTTAAAAATTTAAACATAGCTTTGATTTGCAAATACAGTCATTACCCTGTAGTCATCAAAAAACAGACTTGTAAATATGCAAGTAATGTAAATAATGATATCTTGATGGAAGTAGTGAATGTTTACTTCTCCAGGGGAGTATGATGAGCTTCCCAGAAAAGTGGGTTTGAAATGTCCTAGGAAAAGAATCTAGTTAAAGACTAGTTAAAGTTAGGTGATTATACAGCTCCAGAGAATATTTAAATTATGGATGGGGTCTGGATTGGTTTCTTTGATCATTTTGATCTTTACATAATTTATTTATTTGGATCTAAAATGTAACTGTTAATGTCATCAATGAATTTCATGACAGTATAAAATTAAATTCTTGACACAAAACATTCTTTCCAAAGAAAAACTAGTAAAAAGATCACTAATTTCCTAGAAAAATCCTAAACATGAAACTATTGTGAAATTTTTTTTCAATATTCAAGCACCTTTGCATAAATCCTGACAGACTTCACTTCAGCTTGTACATATTGGTGGAGCTCCCAAGCCCATGGAGATGAGGGCCTGTCCACCATTATCTTAGGTGGGAAACATGGTTGTCAGGGCACATGATGGCCAGTCTGCCTAGTGATCATGGCTGTACTTCAGCCAGATGGTCAATCTAAGATTAATATTTTACAATGATAGAAGGGAGAAGAGATGAATCCAGTAGCAGGAAAGGGAAGTCCATACAGAAACACAAGGCTTCATGTCCCAAGGAGGAAAGGTCTTAAGGGGGCAGTAGAAGAAAAAACTAAATACATAGCGAGATTTTCGCTCATGTGGAATAAAATCCTGCAAGTACATAACACAGTTCTCATTTACTAGAGCTTTTCATTACTAAAAAAAAGAGAGCAAGCCAAGCTTTGCTAAGACATTCTGGTATAGCAGGGTTCTACAGCACACTACAGCTTTTCAAGCATTCCTCAATATCTCACTCCAAACTCCTTTAGAACAGACTCAAACAAATCCCCAGGGTTTTTCTGGCACCCCAGTCTAGGGAGCAGCTCAGTCTGGGATGAGTTTTGCCCTCCCTCCATGCCCAGACACAGGCTGTCATCACCCACACACACTGAGCTGTCCCAGGAACATGAACCATCACTTCTTGGAAAACATGTTGGAGTTGTAACCATTTCAGGTATGGCTCCCCAGTGTGGATCACTGCAGAGCCACTGGAGATTGCATGAGGAAGAACAAAATAAGCAACCAGGAAGAGGAAAGAGTAGAACCATCTCTTTCAGCAGATAAACGATTGTCTGAATTTTGTTAGCCATTTGCTTATTTCCTCAGAATTTTAGTTGAAAAATAATGGCATAATATAATACTGTGACATTATACCATTATATCCTATATTTAAATCAGATTCACCCCATGAGATTAATGAAGGGCATATCACAAAACACTATGAGGTTCAATTCTAAATATGAGGAGAAATTGAATGACTCATCTATGATCCCATACAAAATGAAAGCACATTAAAACAGTGTCACACTAAAGCTCCAGCAAAAGAGTATTTTACTGCAGGTTGGTTCCAAAAAATGTCAAAATAACAAAGAATATACTGCATAAACAGAGCATTTTTTCCTGAATTTTCACATCACTATAATAGCACTTTCACAAGAGTTCAAGTTAGATTTGGTTTGAGATATTATAATACTGTTTATGATCAGATGGAGAAAACAGAGAAGTTCATTCATTTTGCAAACACCTACCACATTACCAGTAAGCAGAAGCACACTGACTTGGTTGCCTTGGGAACATTTACTGGCTGTGACACTTTTGAGGAATATTTGTTTGTTTGCTTTATATTTATTTGCTACCTAACCATCCCTTTGAAAATTTTGTGCAATTCAGGAATGGTCAGGCATTTTTTCAAAAACATGCTCCTTAGGTAGTCACATGCATGGGCTGGTGAGGGGAAAGGCAGGGTGGTGTTTCTGCCAGTAACACAGTACTGAGGCTGAGGTTATTTCCTTATGAACTTTACATTTCAAACAACACAACATGTTCCTTTTTTGGATAAATTTCCTAGAAATAACACCTTCCCAACTGTGAGCTGTACATTTTGTACATCTCAGTACTACTACTCATGTGATGACTCTTACAAATTTACATTTTGTGTTTTTCCCAAATATTGATTCTTGGGAGAATTCACAGTAGATTCAACTTTTATGAGATATCTGGGGAAAAAATATGTTCTGTCCACAGTTTTCTTAAGAGTCCACAACTACAGAAAGCAATGATCCTATTAAACTGTTGCATGAATATGTACAAAAGCTAAATAAGTAACCATGTAAATTATTGGTTCCTCTGAAGCTAAAACACAACAGTTTCTGAAATAAGAGAATCTAAACCATAAGTTTCAAGTATTTTCGAATAGCAGTGAGATAGTGTCAAAGTTTTGAATTCAAAGAACATAGTACAAAGGCCATGGGACTCATTTTAGTTGGGCATGCACGTTTATGCAAAAAAATTATCATTATTCGGTTTCTAAAATATTATTAAATAGGCATTGACTTCAGGCTGGCAAACTGCATTTCTTAACAGTGTTCATCAGTTTCTTTGGAATGCATCTAGAACAAATTTAATCACTGTGAATTTGCCCCATTGGGTTAACCTTTTCTCTTTTTTTCCACCAGTGAAACCCTAGGCTCATTCAACTAAAGCAAACAGCATTATCAAGGTATACACCTGTGTAAGCATAATTCAGCTCTGCCTTCTCCTATACCAAGGTTTTTCTGCTGTAACAATTCACTGACAATTTTTGTTTCTTTCTAGTTACTCCAAAGTCTGTTGCAAAATGTATTTCTGAAGTGAGTGTCAGCACTAGCTGTGTCTGGGGATTGACCACCAGCATGGTAGACTTAATTACCTCTAGTGAATTGAAAGGAAACAATAGAATATAATTGAAATTTAAGAACAAAGGATGCTAAAACTCCAATTCTCTATTATGTGCATGCCTTTATAAATCTAGTTTTCACAACATGATTAAAGGCAACCTAAAATATGAGGGAGTACAGCTTATTATACAAGTATATTTTGTTTGTTCTTGAACTAAATGGAAGCCTTTGATTCTGCTTAATGACAAATCACTTTTAACTGAGAACAAAGAAGTCTAACCTTAATTACCACTTGGACATTGGTGATTTGTTTTAGTAGCACCTGTGAAAGACAAAAAAATAAATGGAGCACTTGCAAGGTGCTCATGTACTTTTTATTTGTCACCTTTTTAAAAGTCACTTCAGGTACTGCAAGAAAATGTCCCTCTTCTGATTCTTAAGAAATAGCAGGAAAGTCTGTATAAAAATTATTTATGAACCAGCAGGTTTAATCAATGCTGAATGTTGAGCTATTCTTTACAACCCAGTTAAATCAAACAAATCAAGATTTTTACTGAATAAAAACTGTATGTTTATTTCCCCTTATACATTTTAGAGTTTGGGGATAGATGATGTAAAATACAGCCCCGTGACTCGGGAGCACTGAGAGAAGTTGACTTAATAATAGACTTCTTTTGGGCAACTGAAGAATGACAAGGATGGATATCAAAGTGAGTCTAAACTTCCCTAACTTTGCTGATAAAACCCTATAGGACATTGTGAAGTCAAGAGAGCTGCTCTTCAGCTTTCTTCTGCAGAAGAAAAACCATGAACTTTTAAGAAAACTAGCCTTGTTGTCTTGAAGAATTACTTTAATTTGAGGTACTTTTAAGGGTTTCTAAATGTGTACACTGAATTTCAAGGGAGAAAAATTAACACGTAGTGCCTGCTAGAATAAATATTGCATAATATATGCAGATGAATACAAAAGTCTAGGAAAACATCTCAACCATTTGTAGACTTTCTGCCACGCAGCTGTACTAAGGTGCTATACGAAGCACTTTTGTTATATCAACCTTTAATATCTTAGTTCTCTGTCAGACAGCCAGTCATGCAGATTTTTTTTCTTCCTTGTAAGTCTTTGAAGCTTGACTGATGAGTGAAGTATATCCAAGCTTCTTGGTTTTCCCATTTTCCTGTGCCAAAATGCATTTCTCTCAGAAAACTACAAAAGCCTTCTGATTTTTATTCTACTCAAATCTGTTACTTTTATTTTAGTCTTTCCCATGACCAACATACAGCAGAAAAACAGAGACAGTTCTAATGAAGTCTATTAAAAGAAATACCCCAAACACAACATTCGTTCCATGGAATCCTTCTAAGAAGCAGCACCACTGCTATCTTGTGGAGAACATGAAATTTATGAAAGATCAGGATGTCATATTCCCCGAACACATTTGAATAAATTATTTTAAGAGCAGAATTTACTTCTGGTCTACAATGTCAGCAGCACCCTTAGAGAAATGGAAAAAGAGAACCAATGAATCAAAGGGCTGTGTTCCTCTTGCCTAGTGTTTACGGTGTAAAAGTTTGTTATCTAGTCTGTGCTACTCACATTATCTCCCTCTATTCTCAGTGAAAGCCAATATATCTCTGAATTTATCCCTGTTTAAGATTACTGCAGAATAAAGCCCAACACTCTCTTTTCAGTGCTACAGAAGGCTGTTTCCATCCACTGGCAAGATGAAATATCTGGCCACCTAAAACCAGGATGTGTTTCTTAGGGGGGGCATTGGGTTTTTTTTTTAATCAATCCCACTCAAAATCCACAAAGCTCCTGAGGGTCTGTACATGTCCCTGAAATTTCAGAACTAGGACATGGACTTGGATAATATTATCTGCCAGTCATTTTTGTCCATTTGCTCTAGTCACTTGTTTGCCAAAACATTCACCTTGCATCAAAATAAAAACCTCTAGGCAGAACACCCAGGTAATTTTGGCAGGTTGTTCAGAAATCTGATGCATTGGGGTTTCCTCACCTAGAGCTCTGGGCTCAGAACATGTCCTTCAGCTGAGCAGAATCCAGTATTCATTTTTATGTCACTATCTTACTTTCTTAATTTTTTAAGAAGGGACCTTGCAGTTGCTGTAAGAAATTTCAGGAGCAATGCAATTCCCTGACATCACTTCCAAATCTTTCAAACAACTTTTGCTCATTGTTTTTTAAGGACCAAATTCCTACTCCACTCTCAGATCACTGATTCCCATGAACATGTAACAGTGGTAGCAAAAATGTTCATGTTTGATAAAAGTACTAGGAATTTCTCCATCCTTTAACTAACAAAATAAATATCAGCATTCCAGGGAAAAATGCCAACATTCTTTTCCTGGCCTCCTCGTTCTTGAGAGCCCTCAGTGGCCATGTCAGAATCCCTCAAGATCCTCCAGGATCTTCCATTATATCCACTTACTTGCCTTCAGCTTTCTGTCTAAAACTGTGAATTTCTTTCTTTTCACTTGACAAGCTGAAAGCTGCTTTTTTCTTTTTGTGGACATTGCTAACTGATCTTGTTGACCAAGTAAATCAACACTATGTAGTGATGAATCTGTTAAAGCATTTCCAATACATCCATCTTCTATGCATGGAGAAGACAAATAACTGGAAATAGGAATACTGGCCTGTGTGGATAAAACAATGTAAAAGACAACAGTGTAATTTTCTTCATTTAAAACAAGCAGTAGCGTATGGCAATGTGCATTGGTTAGCTTGGATATTAATCCTTGGAGATTGGACTGTATGGGTCTGGAAATAAAAATGAGAAAAAAACACTGAAAAAGAGATAGATGCAAAAAAGTGAAATCCAACAAAAGTCTGACCATAGAATAAGACTTGGAATCACATGCTTTCAAAGGACCCCCTCTGGAATCATACATCATATATCCCTCTTTTTTCTTTCTCTACAGAATCAGTGGCATCACTTCTATTTCTCAGTCTTGTCTGTGGGCATGCAAGCTTCCCTGAATACTACTGAAGGTGCCCAGTTTGTTTCCAAAACACAGAGGTTCGCTGACTACTATTACTGCTTGCCCTCCCATTCCACACAGAAAACCTGACAGTTTGAAAGAATTTTAAGCTCCAGGTTACAGAAAAGTAGGGCAATTTTTTCTAAATTGGATGCCAGAATTAGCGGAAGGCTTTTCTACATGCAAAAGGCACAGCATGAGCGGAGCTACTTTCAGAAATCTGCCCTTCTTTCAGCTTTACAGCATTGTGTGTGCAATGTCTGTTCCACTTTGGGAAGTCTCTCTGCTGTCATGTGCAAGCTGACAATGAAGCAGAGGATTCATTCAAGACTCCAGGTAATCATTCACATGCACATTTCCTTCCACCCTCCCAGAGAATACCTCTGTTACACATTTCATATGGGAGTAGTTTGGTGATGGACATGCTCTCCTAGTATTTCAGCTGTTCTTTGTACACTAGGTCAAGTGAGGTATCCCATCATTTGAACACTTACTCAGTCTGCTCCCACTCCTTTAGACTCAAGCAGCTTCAGGACCTAATGCTTGCTGTAATCCTACTCATTGTTGCTACTCAAACAGCTTGAAAGAGGCAGAAAATGGAGGTTTCTTGAGCAGTTCTTCCTAAGCATCTCAGAGTGACCTGCTTGAGTTTCAAAGAACAAATCCAAAGCAGGCACTCAGAAGCATAAAAGAATAATCACAGAAGATCACTGCCCAAACCTTCCTGCCCTATGTAAAAATCTTGGCTCTCCACCACTACCCATCTGTCACAACAGCTCATTCTATGCAGCTGAGCCTATCTGAAAATTTGGGTGTATCAGTCTCCAGAACACTACTAATCACCAGTTCCCAAGAGAGAGACAATTATCAGACTACATCAAAATATTGGCCTTGTTATGGGAATGTGACCTAATTCTGCAATATTTTCTTGCCTAAAGTTCAAGTAAGTTTTAAGACAATGGTGTGTTTTGGGGTTTTTTTCTCAACTATCCTCCTGCTTAATTAGATGAGATTATAAAAAAAAAAATATAATCTGTTTAATCTAACTGTGCTTTTATGAAAAAGAGTGGTTAAGCACTACAACAAACCTTCAAAAGTAAGTGGAGGTGGACTGGAGATAGGATGGCAGCTATACATTCACATAAATCAATAGGTATTACAAGCATCTATCCCATCCTTAGCTTTATAGGTGCTGTGCACGTGTTTCTCGTATCCACTCCTTTCTACAAGAAATACATTTCATAATTACTTTGATTTCATATTAAAACATTCTAATCCATGAGGAGAATCTACTTGCCTGAAGGAACAAGCAAGCGTAAGAGAGACTCAATGCTGTCAAAACTTGCACAGTCCTGCAAACACACAGAGAAAACCCAGCTGTCTCTTTCCCTGTGACAAAGTTATGGATAGTCTCAAACTGCCTCTGGCAATAAATTTGCTACACACTGTACCACCACATAATAGAAAACTCAACTTGAGCTAAGAGGATGACAATAAATTAGTTTTGAAGCTTGATATATCAAAACATTATTCTTTCAAAATATAGTTTAAGAGTGCAAGTTGAAAACCAATGCAACACCCAGATCTAGATTAAAAAGCACCTGATCACATTATAAACACAGCCTTGGTGAAAAGGTACTGATCATTACCAGGGTAATTTGGGAGCTCCTCACAGTCCAGACTATAGCTTCAGCATAACACTGATTTTCAAACTAGAATAGCCATTGTAAGAGACTTTTTAAAAAATCTGTATAAAAACAGAGACGTACACATGCAGGTGTGAACCCCTCCAAGGCAGTGCAGATACTGCCATTGCTTATACTGAAGTGTTTCATTTTCCTTCAGATCAATGAAATTTCTACTAAATGCTTTTTACTTCATCAAACCACATGTAGACAAATGCAACTCTTGTCAACTGCACCTTTTGGTTCATGGTCATGAATGTTAATGCTGCAAATCCCTGCTGGGTCCATGGCACTCAGTAAAGCACAACACATCACAGGGCTCCACTGAAGGACATTCATCTGTTCTTCTGATGAATGCCCAAAACCTGTAGGTATTTGGAAGCACTGGTGACACCAGCAACCCTGAGGCTGCACTCAGTGGTCGTGAACAGCCTGTGGTTGGTGACTCCTTCATTTCACAGAGTTCACAGTGCAGATACATGCATGCAGTGGCACTTTCCTCAGAATTAATTTCTTAATCTACTTCATATTAAAATGCACATTTTTGGAGAAAGATAACATGCTTATGTTTGATAGATAAAGTTTAGTAACACAACATAAATTAGCAGTGCAGACTCTGTCATGGAGCACACAGGTTTTTACAATCTGAAATTATAGACTTCATTCAGAGTTCCACAATCTTTAAAAAGCACCTGCTTATCAGCACACACTCTGCAGCATACTGTAAGGGTTCTGATACAGCACAATAAAGATAATTTTGTTATAGGGACTAGTAATTATGAATTCACCGTACCAGATTAAATCTGCAGGGGCAATTTGGAAATAAGATGCTTACTAAATGTGTTAAATTTTTTAAATTTTCTCTGAAGACTTACTACAGCTGAATGCATCTCTGTCACTCATTTCTGAGAGATTGAAAGATGAGCAGAAAATCCTGCTTTTCACTTTTCAGAGTGACTCTCACATGCATGTATTGCACTTCCTCTATCTGAAAAAATGTCTTTCCAATGTGAGCATTTCTCATGCAAAATAATTAATTTGGGCAACATTCAGTTCTACAGACCAAAAGAGGAGTGTTTCTGCACACTATGGGATAATTCAAACTCTGGGTCATAGCTACAAAGAATGTGATGTTTTGCTTCCTTTTCATTTGCCATCTAATAACTTGTATGTTAAATATAACAGAAACGTGGAAAACACCGTAAGTGTACTCTTGGTATTAAACATTTAGATCTGCACTAAATATCTCACAATAAATATTTTAAGGTACTGCACACATTCCTGTTGCCTTATTTTGAACATTGTTCTGAATTTTATGGGCAAAAAACAATGCTACACTTTTTGAAGGTCTGCCAATATTAGGTCTCAACTCATCTTCAGCTTAGGTTCTCTACTACAAACTTTGGTCACTATTATGCAAAGTTAACATAGCTTGTTTCTGGGATTCAATGCTTTAACACCAGCACACGTGCACCAACAATAGTACACAGCCATGCCAGCAAGTCTGTACAAGTTTACTCTAGTACAAAGAATTACAAAGCAGTCAATCAACTCAAGAAATTTGAGAAGTGTACACAAAGCAAAAACAAAAGGTTATCCCATTAAAAATACATTATTGCTCATCCACCTGGTTGTATTTTTCAGTAAATAGCCCCCATTCCCCAAAATAGTTCAAGAGGACTAAAGAACTGCTGCCAGTTGCTTCAAAGGATTTTTTTTCACTAAGACCCAGATTGTTCCAAATCACTAAAATGAAGTTAATGCACAAAACCCACAACAAAGTTTAACAATTTAATCCTGTATGCAGTATTTCTCTCTCAGAGTAGAAACCAAAATGTTGCCTTTTTATTGCTACATCTTTACCCATGTGAGAATAAAATTCTACATCACAAGAGTGAATAAGGGCTGAATAATATCCAAAATCCAGATGCCATGTGAACAAAATAGTCATTACTGAAACATCACAGCATTTAGTTATTTATAGACTCTATTCAGGCTCCACCACAAGCAAGACAGCACATGCTACGACATTCTTTTTGAATAGCCTTTCAGAGCACTTGAAAGATCTATTTTACAAGCCTGTACCACCATCCAGAGAAGAGTCATGTATATAGGGTAGAAGTAAAATACAGCAGGCAAACACATGCACTTGAAGGAAAAAAGAGCATCTAATCACTTTTCATGTAAAAAGAGTGTTGAAATGTTTTCCTGTAATACTGACATTCAGTCTGAGAGCTCTTCTCATAAAAGATCTATTACCCTTAGAGATGCAGCATTTTGGAAACATGTGCTGATACTTTCTAAGAGACCACTTGAAGAAAAAAAGAAAACTGCCTATTCCCAGCTGGCACAGCCAATCCATTGTATGTGTTTTTCTGTGAGTAAAGACTCCAAGACAAACTTCATCAAGAAGTATAACTTTCCCTTTTGACCCAACCAACTAATCTTTTCAGTGTGGTCCTGCCTGCAGGGCAACCTGGTGGAAAAAATATCTTTGCAAATAAGTAGATCTCTTCAAAAGTAAATGTATGAAATCCTTGTTTCCACAGGCAAATGGAAGAATCAGGAAAGAGGGACTTATGAACAGTGATGTCCAAAATTTGCTTTTAGGCTGTTTTTGGTCTAAAACCTGCCCCTGTCATTGCTTTATTCAAGGTGGAAAGAATGACAGAGACTCACAGGCAAGCACAGACCTACTGAACTCCTCAGAGGATTCACACCCAGTACACAACTACCCCTCTGGAGCATCTCACACCACATTGCACCATCAGTCCTCCTTTGTTTTCTACCACTTTTTTTTTGTTTCTCCCCCTGGTGCACACACATACTTGCCAATACAAGCCAGTGCCAGGGGCCACTATCCAAAAAGTAATTTGAACTCTCAAACTCACACCTTCATCTTCAGAGCTGCTGCAAAGATACTCTTTGGTTCCCAGGTAGTGAGATGCTCTCCTGACCAGCCAATGCACAGGTCTCCTGCTCCAACAGGTCTGTGGGCAAGAAAGGCCCAGAGGCAAAGGGCCTGCAAAGATGGTTCTGGTTGCAGTGGAGAGATGACTTTCTAAGATTTGTCTTGGAAGGCACAATGCTTACCCAAAAGTAGAGAAGGAAGCAGTGGTACAGCAATTGTGGTCACGAGCCTGGAGCTGTGATGGCATTGTTATAATAAAGTGATGGGGCAGTGTGAATAATGCCTTTGTCTGCCAGGCAGCTCTGCCATCCCTGTGCCATTAAGACAACATGGCCACCTGCCAGACCTAACTGCTCTGGCATAAACATGCCAGGCTTATGTGAAAGCAGTATTTGATTTAATGGTTTTTACACTTGGATTTTTACATGCAAAAGAAGTCACTACTTCCCCTTGACTGTATCACTTCTGTTGTCCACAGTGAGTTAAATACAAAAACATCTGAAGGCAGGAGCTGACACAGCAGCAATAGTTGTAGATCTCTGCTCAGAAATGAAATGAGGACAGATGATAACCACTGGTGTTTGACTCTTCCCTGTTTTCCTGGTTCTGGGACAAAGCACCATAATTTATAAGCAGACTCCTAAAAATACAATATGTACAAAATAGCAGAGGTGTAATACTGATATGAGGACTGTGAATTCATTTCATAAGAATGATGCTAGGCCCCTCAGCTACCTAATTAATGAGTCAGAGGTGAAGAAGTTTATTAGAGTTCTCCCACTACATTCTGTTTCACATTTGCATTTTTATACCTGTTGTTCTGCCACACTCACAGTTCTCCAATAGCCATACATCTTAGCCAGTGAATGAAAACACTGGTAAAGGAGAAAGGGAAAAAAATTATTTGACTTGGTTTTGTTGTATTTTTTATCTTGTCAACACACTTTTAAGGAGTTTTTATTTAGTATCTGATAATGTTTTGACCTTTCACTTCCTTGGCTAATACTCAGGTCAGTAATGGTGTCTCATATATAATGTATGCCATCAGGTTGCGTCTAGGGAGTTTATTATTTTCAGGCCAGAACCACTGATGAGATACTATTTACCCCCAAATTTCTCTCACTCTTGCTGGCCAGGCTGCCTTACTAGCACTGTCCATTTTTGTCCTCAAATTCAAATACTTGTTTGAGATTTGAATTTCATACAAATTTTCATTCTGCACTTCATACATATTGCTCATGTGATTTCTTTATGCCCCCACAAATGTTGGTGAATGGGGTTGTCAGCTATGGGGAAGATGTAATGTTCCAATGTTGCACAGGTTGAGCACATAAACCTTGAACAGTGTTGTCAAAATTTAAGCTGAATGTATCAATGCTGTGTGTGCATTTTTCCAATTCCTCTGCCCTCCTACAGTTAAAAAATTCTAAATTGGACATACCACAGAGCATTTAAGGGCCAAATCTTTGTCTTTCCAGTTATTAGATGTGTTTCTGAAACAACTGTAAAAGTAGTTTTTCTATAAAAATGTATTATTTTCTATGCTGTCATTTTCAAAGGAAATATGAAGCAATATAAATTAAACATTAAATGCAAAGCTTTTCTATAAGGCTGTTCAGTCAGAAACAGAAAGGCAGATAATTAATGAGAATATCTGTCCTTGCATATTCACTGCCCTCTCCAGCAGAGGCCATTAATCTTTAAATGGGTATGAAAATTGCACACATGTCAGCACACAAAGAGCATGTATTAAGGATAGCTCACGTGACAGAAAAAAAATGTATATTTCTAATCTCTCCAAGCCACTTTTGCACAGTCACCTTCCCACTCCTGTTACACAGATAACCAGGAATTCCTGGGAAGAGGAACAGGGAGAATCCCAGCTCTTCTCCAAACTGTTTCAATTTTTTATAAGTGATTATTTAGACATCTATTTTGGTTACCTTATAAAGCATTTTATCTTATGGATAGATGCACTTAAATGTCACAAATGGGGAAAATCATAATTATTAACTGAGTTGTTGAGGCAAATTTTCTTGCTTCTGGCAGAAAAGTTCTTACAGTCCCTTCATTGCCAGAGTCAAAATGTTTATAGTGAGGAGGAGATATACCTGTGCTTTGAAGTTAAACAAGACTTTTTAACAAGACTAATTCTGATTGTAAAAATAAACAGGGAGATGAAGGAATGACAATACTTAAGTGTTCTTACTCCTTATCTGCCCCAAGATCTTCAAACACTTCAAAACCTGATACAGTCTGTTACACCTCAAAACATGCTCTGTGAGGACAATTTCCAAGCAACTTACTGGGATGGCTCATGGGTAGCTGGATTTTTGAAATTCCTTAACTTTCTCCTGCACCAAACAATCATTTTGCCAGGTAAAACAATTTCAGGACTAAATTTTTTTTTAAAAAAAAGCACCACCAAAAAAATCCCACCAACCCACGAAATAAAACAGCCCACTGCCCAAAAAACTCCAATACCAAAGAAATACCTCAAGACAAAACTTTTTTCTAAGATTCAAGTCTTGGTGCCTAATTACTATGGGCTCTGTCTCTCCACCAAAGGCTAGGTTGCATTTCACATTCTTGGGGTGAAACACCTCATTCTAATCTTTAGTTCCTTCCAGAACACTCATCTGGGTTTGGATTAATCCCATCTACATTTTTATTTGAGGCTGCAATCAAGAAGTTCTGCACTGCAATAAAAACATCTCCTCAAGCTGCCAAAATTTTGCATCTTAAAGGCTATATACATGGTCATTTCATCTTCTGCTTTTTCTCAACCATCTTATGGACTTCCATGTGACCAGTTGCAGCCTCTAGTGCCACTTGTTCTGCACAAGAAATTGTAGATAGCTCCATACTCAATTTTTTTTTTAAATCTAATTTCTCCAGTCTGAAAAGAAGAACTCTATCTCCTGTCTGTGGCCTCAGGTCACACAACTCCAGCAGCCACATCTCACACAGGAAGACCTTTGAGATCTATTACTCTGACTTGTAGGTTAGAAATTGAAGTCACAAAGAATGGGGGCAACTAAAGATGTCTCAACTGCTTTTCAGTAAAACTTCTCAGTGGAGAAAGGGGTTTTTACAAAAAAGACAAGTCTGATATTTGTGTTATTTTGTCTGAAATAGTCTAAGTTTAGAAGTTTTTCATTAATTTTAAGGTTTGCATTAAAATGTCATGAAAACCAGACAGTGGGTACGTTTTTCTGGTTGAAAATTTCCACATGAGAATAATAATAATAAAAAAATCAACTTAACTTCACTGAAGATTAACTACTAAAAAAGGAAAACAGAGTAGAGCTACAGAAAAGTTACTTTCAGACTTTACCTTAATCATGTGGTCATCCCATTGTAACAATCTGGACATCCCAACAAACAAATATGTAAATTATCTGGCTAAAAATGCTGCAGTATTTGTCATCCTGAAAACAGAAAGGCATTTCAACCAAAACAGCAAAGCTGTGGGGATTTTCTGTACTCATTATTATATTAAGAATCTGTTTACTCAGATGTATGTGAAAACAGTATCCATTTTTCAGAGATCTCTTGTCTCCTTTGCAAAGAAAAAGTAAGCTTGGCTTCAGAGTGTTCCTCCTCAGATCTATATTTCATGATAATGTGAAAATAAGGAAGTTAGTGCTGCACACGGTTGGGAATTTTCTGAACAAAAATGGTGAAAATGGGAATAAAAATAACATCTTAAAAGATCTTTTTTTGTGGAGGTTCATATCTCTTTATGTTAGATCTCTAGACCCTAGGCAGATTTATAGTCCCACTGGAGAATTATTTGGCCAAAAATCACATCATCATACGTCTTCTAACATTGAATTAAACAACATTCTGCTCACTTATGGCCCCTACATGAAAGATTGGGAAATGAGATGTTCTACTGCTTAATGCAAGCAAGGACTTAAACAAAATTATCAAAAGCAAAAATTATTGGGTTCTGGGATCCAACTAGGCTACAGGAGTTCTTTAACTACAGGATGATTCCATTTCTGACAGCACTGGAAAGAATCTGCTGCTTCTTTTTTTTTTTTTTTTTTTTTGTTCTTCATTCACAAAAAGCTTCAAAAGAGCAGAGCTTTCCTTTAGTTAATATTAAAAAGAGAAAAAAAAATCTCTAAAAATTCCATGGGTATGAAAGCTGATATCAAGAACTACAAGATCTTTAGGCAGGAGCTGCTGCCCAACAGCAAACACAGCTGTGAAGTTCCACCTCGCAGGACTGCAGGCAGCAGCGTTTTCAGTCACTAGCCAGCCAAAGTGCCCAGAAAGGAGCTCTGGCCCTGTGAGGATTGCATCAAGAGCTGCACGGTAAAAGTCTGTCCCTGAGCTGCTCTTCAGTCGTCACCTGCCACCCAAGATACATTTCAGTAAAAACCACTCCAAAATTTGCAGCTCTAAAGGATTTGCCCTGATCGGGGAGCAGTGGCTGGGCAAAGTGTTACCTGCAAGTGCCAGCCAAGGAGTGAGATTGCACTTGCCAGCTCAGGCAATTTCAGTTTGCAACCTTAAGAGGAAAGCTTCCCACCTCTAAAACTTTCACCACTCCTGCCTGCACACTTCCTCTTCTACCTTCACATCTGCTCTGATGTTTCATGGGTCCCTTTTGTGAATTAAATCATTTGCTAATCTGGCAGAAAAGTAACCAGCAAAAACAACTGGGTGGTTTCCTATGGAGCTGCTGAGTTAAACAGCTCCACGAAGTAAGGTCCAGAGCCACCAGGGAGCTGGGCATAGGGGTCAGCCTGGAGGATAAGGCCAGAGAAGAGGTGAAGCAACACATCCCCTCCACAACAGAAATGCAGCTCTGACTCAGCTCAGTTTGCTCCTGAAACAGCAAACTATACTCCTGCAAAAAAAATAATCAGGGCAATGCTCATAATTCACATTAAGTTGGTTAAGGAAAACTTTTCTTATATGCTGTGAGATCAATAAGATTGGGAAATAAAGGTAGCTTTTTATGAGAGATCAAATTTAACAGTTTCTAATCACCCCAAACTGAAGGGCTTAAAGGTTACAACCCTTTGTAAGATTTGCATTTGCTTCAGTTAAATTAGGATCAAAGTCTGGAACTTTTACCATTCCTTTATAATTTCATTGTCTCAGATGCATGCCTACAAACATAAAAATACTACCAGCATCTGATATGGAGAAACACATTCACACAAAGTGCTGTTTTGATATGCATTGCTAGCACATTCCTATTTCTGTTGTTATTCTTGGTTCAGTCCTGGTGGGTTTGACCAAATGAAAGCACAAGACTCTTGCACAAGAACACTTATGAAGTCATCTTTGCATGCCACAGAATAATGAGTTTGAGCATCCTGGGTTTGATGCCAGGTTCATATTTTACAGAAAAAGGAAAAACTAATTTAAGCTTTTATTTTAGGTATATTTGTATTATCATTAAGTACAATACAGTCATGAAAAAAACAATGAGCTAGGACAAGAATGAAATGGGAATACCACAGTATGTTTACAAACAATTTACATTACATTTACAATACTGAGTAAAGAGTTCAGATCTTGCGAAACAGCTACAATTTTTTTTCTTAGCTCACTAAGATTCATGTTCACAGAACTGTTATAAAAACATTAGCAGAACTGGAGTTCTGATGTGGTCTTTAAGGCCAAGAAGATTAAGGGTTTTTTGGTAAAAGCATCATCAAAATTAGGGAGGTTTTAGCAAACTTAAACGATTTCATCTTCCTACACTACCAAGAATCACAGGTGTAGAACAAGTGATATTGACAAAAAGAACAGAAAAATTCTGCACTTTAAAAAGCAGGTCATTCTCACTTCTTTTTTCCTTGGATTACCTCACTGAACAGCACTACTGTGCCTACTGTCCAAAAATACAGTCTGTGCTTGTTTCTGGACTGTATTATTCTGAGTGGCATTCATTACCCCACCTGTCATTGACATATCCCAGGTTTAAACACAGGCAAACTAGAAAAGTTTTACTTCAGAAGTCCTCATGAACAAGTTAAAGCAGAAAATAGTTTCATATTTCAGATACATCTCAAATATTGAATCAAATCAGATGAACAATGACAAACAGCCCACCTAAACTTCATTTAAATTGGAATTCTGCTAACAAGATTGCTAACACAAGGGAGTACTGGAGCATGCTGAATGCAAGAAATTTTTGCCTTTTAGCACCACAGTTGTTCATCATAGCTTTATCATAAGTTTTCCTGATTAATGAGGAAATTCCTAAAATTCATCTTTATCATACCTATGTATGTATACCTATGTATTTTCTCAGCATTTGCAAAATGCACCCACAACAGAGCACACAGGGGAAGGGTGTGGAGCACCCTGGTCACAGCCAAAGCACAGGTTCTGACAGAACTCTTTGTCCTGCTCTGATGGTATATGCCCTCCTGCCCCTTCCGTTAAATTAAGGGACCCTGACCCTGAATATTCAAAGTAAATTATTTAAGCAATTAACCTTGCTGGAAGGGAAAAAAAAAAAAACACACCTGTCTTCTCTTTGATTATGCATTGAGCTTGTTCAGCCTAAAAAAAAAAAAAAAAAGAGAGAAAAAAAAAGTCAGCAAGACCTGTGGGTCAATAGATAGCAGGTCATCAGTCACAGGGGAGGATATGAGCAGCCTGGTCCTTTCCAGTGTCACCTTTCCATCAGATCTATTTAAGTTTAAGGTCACAGAGCACAAGCAGTGTGGTTTCATTCAAGTTCTTTTTGCCTGGGTATGAACCAGACCAGGGAGCCCTGGAAGCTGAGATGTGTGTTGGATTTTTGATTCATTTGACACTGAAGGCAGGAGGTGTGCTGTGCCTGGGGAAGGAAAACAGACATGGGATAGTTTGATGACTCTCTCTAAACTCAGTTTCTGTCCTCTTCATCTTGCCCATGTGTGATGAGAAAGAGGTCATGAAGGCAACTTCTCACATATGGTTGCTAATTGTGTGCACCCCAGTTTTTGGCTGATAAGTGGAGCTGCCAAGTTATTCAATAGAACATTCACCTAAAAATCCTAATCCAGTAAAACAGACCAGGGTTTTCCCCACCAGTCTGTCCAGGTGCACAGCCTGCTATCAGCCCCTGCCTGTCCCAGCTTGGACATCTCTCCCCCATAACCATCTCAGAGGTAGCTCTCATGCCCTCAGCATCTCTCTGCGCTGGGTATGCTCCCATCTCACCCAGCACTGACACAAAATTATGCCCTGCTGGACCTTTTGCACCAGAAACTGAAGTCCAGAAACTGAAGGTCTGATTCATTGCCAGGCAATTGCAGACTTTTGACAGGATAATTTCTCAGACAGCCTTTGCACAAAAAGCAGCAACACAATCATGAATTATTCCTTCAGCCTTTCCTAGGTGATATTATATACTGTCCAAGACACAGATCCTTCAGATACTCTTAACGTACTTGACAAAGAGTGCAAATATATCAATTGAGCCTTTCTGAGCCTACTCTTGACCATTCTGCTGGAAAGAACATTTCTGAGCTCACAGTATGCTGATTATCCATACTAGGAGAAAAGGTGAATTATTCAGATACTACATTTAATGCAGTAAGATCTTTAGTGTCATTGACTGCAAAGCTTATTTGCTAGTTTATTTAAGAATATAGTTTTACCTTAAGGGATTATTCATCCAAATATTCTATGTATAATATTGCAAGTGTTTATAAATGCATACCAGAAAATAATCCCAGCAAAATTAATCAGGAGTAATGTAATTAAACTTCTAATATAACTGAAATCAGCAACCTAGAAAAATGAAATGTCTATTCCCAGTTTTATTTGGAGCTGCATGACTAACACCTTCAACAAAAGCTTGTTCTCAGGCTGTGATGATTTACAATTCAGCACTGTCTTCTGATAAAGTACCACTATTTCTTTAAAATTTACTAGGGTTTTTCAATATTTAATACCACTATTTTCCACTTCAAGCTTTTGTTTTAAATATAATCTGCTCCAGTAAGTCATGCTGGTTATGCATATAAACCCATTATGAAAAGAAAAAGTGACTAAAATTAATAAATTGTGAAAGCCTAGAAACATCTCTCCCCTCCTTACATTTACCATATCATTTCTGGAATGTGAAAAGATGCTATTTTAGACCTGAGTAGTTCTGGATTCAGAAATGGATCCTGGTTTAAAGTCAGGGTTCATTTGCCTTCCTGAGCTGCCAGGATGTTTGGTACACACATATATGTGAATATATTTGGGGGAAACAGATTTTAAGTCCTGTAATAAGAATTACTCTAGCAAATTATTGGTGCAATATTTAAAATGAATTATGAAAATAGCTATATTTAGTCTGAAGTTCTAATGTTACATGGTGTCCTCACCATAGTAACAAAATCTTTTAAAGCAAGAGAGGAGAGGAAGGAGCTTGAATTCTTGCACTGCAGAGATTAAGGAAATCAGGGGGGAGGGAAAATCCCCTTTCACAAGCTTATGAACTTCAGATAGTAATAGAAGGGCAAAAAAACCCACAAAGGAAAAAAAAACCCAAACAAATAAAAAAAACACAAAACCAAAAGAAAAAAAAAAGAAAACCCAAATCTATAATTGCATTTATTCTGTGTTTCCAAGATCTCATTATAAACTTCTAGAAACAGATGAGAGAAAGAGTGAATATCCAATTTTAAAAAAATCCTATTTTTTTCCAGCCAAAATTAAGTAGGTAAATTAAGGGAACACATTCCACAGTATTCTAACAGCAGTTAAGGAAGGTTGTTTTTTCAGTATTTTATGCTTCACAGACAGAAATTTACTTATTCTACAAACTGAAGCAGGAAAGAAAATAAAACAGATCTTCATGAGGTCATGGCCACTTGGTGATAGACAACTTCGAGACTACTTGGTGCTGCAACAGAAGGATTCTGTTCAGCAGAGTAAAGCTACAATAATGAACAATAGACCCTTCACAACTGCCAAAATAAAAGTTGATGCTGGAAGGGTGATGAAGTCAGTGACCTTTCAGTGCTGTGATAGGGAAGCATAATTTATGATCTCCTGGATTTCACTGACAGATTTCACATTTAGTCAGACAAGATACAGGAAGGGGAATTTTGCAAGCTAGACTCAGTTAATATTTATACTGTATATTTAATGGTCAGCACCCAGCATTTTGTCTACAGTGACTCTGCCTGGACACAAAGTTAAGATACAGGCTGCCTGCAGCACAGTGCACAATGTCCTTGCAGTACAAAGGCAACGCCAGGGAACCCGCTCTGCCTTTCTACAGGCATCAGGCAGTGCTGCCAGGCAAGGGCATTGCTGCCTCCTCAGAAGGACGTGCAGGGTGCAGGAAGGTGCTCAGGCTGCTGCTAAGGTGGAGCTCACAGCTGTGTCCTGCTGTGCACCAGTGTCTGCCCTGAGCCTGGATCTGAGCATGGGCCTATTGACATATCACGTGGATGCTAAGGGAAATCAGGGTGAGTTCAAGTGCAGACACCTCCTGTGTAGTCATCTAAAACTCAGAGATAAAATCCATGCAGGACAATGTTAAACTTTTGTTTGAAGTGCAGTATTGATCTAGAAGACAGCTTTCGTTTAGTGGTATGACTTTAAAAGAAAATTAAATTAAATTATCTTTTTCTTTAATATATTTCAACATTTCAACCAGTAACTCTAGACTGGCTGCACTCAGATAGAAACAGACCAACAAACAGAGTAAAAACACACAAACCACAAACAAACATAGGAGAACACACATCATTAACTACTGCTTTGGAGGAATGTGGTAGAGCAGGCCAACCATGTTTAGTGCTAGATCCACACTCTCAACACAAAGCAGCATGACTCCATATAGCCTAAAAAGGGATTAGAGTGTCTTACAGCATTGTATGCTATTATTATAGGATATATCATGAGTACATAAGAATAGGATCATGACCGCATGCACGCCCACTCCTGATGATTCTTTGTTTTCCTGCAGATTATCTGCAGTTACTACCCCAAGTTCTTTCCAATATATATCTGTATCCTTCATGCCCTTGTCTGTACAGTCCACATCTCTAATATCAATTGCAGTGGTAAGTAGCACTGACAAGAGAGGTGAACTCAATATATCAGCTAATTCAGCTGTATAGATTACAGTTATCTCAACATCTCTTTATTAACACTACAGGATTAAAAATTACTTGCAGTGACAGAGCTTTTCCTGGTTGCAGTGTTATTGTCAGCAGGCAAAAGAAAATCATTGTGAAGTACCGGATGCAGAACAGTCGGTTAAAACTATGTAATAATGCATAGTTTATGGTTTATTTTGTATGGGTTTTGTGGTTGAAAGGGAAATAGGACTGCGAAACAGATTTAGAAGAGAAGAAAAACTCAAGAATGTATTCTTCACATTCTTTACGTTTGCTAAGGTATTAATGACAGGTTCCTTATTTTTAAGTAAAACTCCTTTGAAAATAGGCCGACAAATACTTTTTAATTTCAATTTCTCTGCTTAATAAACAAACTCAAGCCTCAAAATACCGGGCATCAGAACAGCCTACCCAGGTATTTAGACCTCTGTAGAAATGGTCTAATTAAAAATAAATACATAAATAAAATAAATGCACCTCACAACAGTGCATATTTCTAGGAAAGAGGTTTTGGTACTCTGCCCCTCTCTCTTTGTTGCATAATTGTGGAGGGGTAAGACTCTTCCTAAGCTTCCGCAGATGTTCATTTTCCCTTTCTTCAGAATATGGTGTGAAGTCTGTTCACTAATCCTATGTCCCTTATTCAGACAGTGCAAAGGGTGTTTTAAAAAACAAAGCAACACTTTTAGCTGAAGTACGGCCATTTGCAAGCTCATTACACAAGACTGTCTCTGCAGGAGTCTCACCATTCCAGTTTCTGCTCCCAGCAGCACACCTGTGGTTTGAGAACCTGAGCATGGTCTCCTGCCCTATTAGTCACAAACTGTCACAAGGAGCTGGAACTGGTGTACAACACTTCCTGAGCAGCTGGGGCTCCTCCCTTGCTCAAATCTGACTTGATAATTAACTGATAGTAGCAAACCAAGTGAAAAATTCTTCATTAGGATTTTCTATTATAGCCATGCATGCTACAGGGTCTCTAGACAATAAAGCTGTCACTGCTTACGTATCCATTTAACATATTAAATGTTGTACAGTGTCTGTCGTTTAAAATAAACTCAATTGTGTATGTACTATACTCCACATATGTTCATATTCTATTGTTGCCAAGAAAAGTAAACAACATAAAGCCATGTAGGCATAAAAACAAATTTCATCAGTGCTCTGAATAATTTCAATGACAAGACCCACATTATCTTTAAAGAATAATCAGCTTCAGTGATTATTGTTTCCATAATAATAAGTAAAAATACTGGTTTTTTCAATCTAAGTAATCTTCTTCTAGAGAAAAATTTCCAAAAATTAACTCTGATTGTCTTTCTTTGATAACTTATTTTACCTTAGATTTTGAGTTTTGCCATTCTGCTCTACAGATGTTTTACTACTCTTATTTCTGAGCAAGGCTGAACACCTTGGGAATTAAATTTTATTTTCAAACACTATAAAACTTAGCATTTGGGAATTCTTTACTCTTGCTCACTAAGCCACTATATCAGCTCTAGTTCTCAATTTTACTGAGAACAGCTGGCTTTAGAAAAAATTCCTAAATTTAGACTACAAGTAGATTACATGAGAAATAATTAGGTACTGTCACATGATTAAAAAAAAAGAAACAGGCTGTCAAAGACTCATTCCACTCTTAGACTCTTAGTAGGGATGTGAATAATTATATACTCATTTCACAGTAACTTTGTTGAATCAGTCACTGAAATATACAGCATCCTGGAACAAGATATCTGTTTCAAAGAGCAATGGCAAAATAGCAAAATACCTCAGCATTTCATGTAACACTTCAACCATTGGAAGACTGGATATCTTCAGTATATCTTTACCTTATAAGCTGAATTTCCATTTCTCTCAAAGTTAAGCAGCTCAGGTCAATACAGAATTATCATGTTTTTTCTCTTGTATGTCACAGAATTAAACATGGATACATGATCTGAGTAACACTGCAGGTCTGAGTTCTCTAAGACACATGGAAGCTCTTTCACACAGAACAGATCTGACACCAAGCAGAAGTACAAATCCACTAAACAAAGCAGAATTACAAGTTCATTAGAAGAACATCATGAAACCTCCCTGCGTACATTCAGTTGGTGTACTGGGATTTCTGCGTGGCTGTAGCCCTGACATGTAGCTGGAAATTCCAGCCAAATCACAAAATTCCTGACTCTACTAGAGTAAAAATTCCTAGCAGAGAATGAACAGAGTGCAAGGATGACTATGGTATATGGTTATTCCTACACTGGCCAGAGTATGAGCACATATTTTTATGATGAGGATACAAGGTTTGGTTTTTTATAAAGAGTCCATAATTACTTAGTTATGATTCTTAAAAATATTTACCTCTATTATTGCTTATAACAATATGCTATGTGGATCAGCCTTGACATCTGAAAGCAATTTTATCCTGAGAGTTAAATCACAACATTTAGCAAACCTGTGGCAGAATTTTCCCAGCTTTTTCCCAATTTTTTTGAGTTAATGTAGATTTAAGAAGATGAGTTAATGTTCTAGAATTTTATAACAAGCATAAAAGAAGAACAGGACTCAATTTATCCTGGGTGAGAGAAATAAGAAACTCATCTAGAGATGGCCACTTCTTTGAACCTATCTACTAGGAAAATATCACCTTTCACAGGCTGCAGAATCTGTGTAAATGTGAAACATAATATGAAAATCATGAAAGAGAAATCAAATAACATTTTAGTCCAAGGTCATAGCAATGTATCAAGCATCAATATGTTTTGACACAATAGGTAGAATTTCTCTAAAATCCACAGCTGTATTTTTAAACAAACTCATCAAATGGTGGTTTAAAAATTACAAAGTGTCAATTTAAAACAGAATAAATCCAGAAAATACAACAAGAAGCAAATTACCTCCTGTGCTAATTCAGACATTCTGCATCCATTTTCAGTTAAGCACTTCCAAATTCCCAGTCCTTATTGTTACCCATATATTTTTCCTATAAAATTACTTTAATAAGTTTTAATAAATCCTATAATGTTACTTTAATAATTTTAATAATGAAAGATTTACATATTAAAAAGCATCTAGATTATTCAGATGCATATTTCTGGGTCTATCACACAAACTGCATAAAATTAATTTTATATTGGGACCATCAGATGGTAGGGAAATAAGAGATTTCCCAGAAAATGAGTCAATTTAAATATGCACAGAGAAATGCTGCACTGTTACTGAAGGGCAGGCACAACCTCAGCCTGCCCCCACAGTAGTAATTATACAGCCCTGGATGGCACCTCTGGAAAGGGGAACTGTATAAATTCATATCTGTTATTTCCTGGTTCACAAACCTAGCAAAACAAAAGAAAACAAAACAAACAAAACTTAAACAAAACAAAATAATTGAATACTGCAGTCTTGTGAAGGAAGGAAAAGGCAGAAGAAGACCAGAAAATTGAAATATTATTGTGTAGGAATAATGAAGGTAACTACAGTAAACCTAATTTTAACACAGAACTCATTAAGTTAAATGGCAGCATTTCTCTTAAGTTAATCAAATCAGGTCAATATAGGATTGTCATGGGGTTGTTTTTTTGATTTTTTTTTTTCATAAAGACAAACATGCCACAGAATTAAACATGGATACATGCTCTGGGTAGCAGTGCAAGTCTGAGCTCTGAGGCACATAGAAACCTTTGGAAGAGAGAGTTCTAGGAACTCTTCCTTTGGAGAGGAGTGGAGCAGCCTGCTCCCAAAATGTCATCCCCAGATGAGAACTGCCGCCTTCTCCCTCTCCTCCCCATGCTGAAGGAATTCAGAGTTTCATTCACGTGGAAAAGAAAAGGTGGTGAGAGCAGGCAAAGCAGCTGGTCCAACGGGTCACCAGCTATCCAAAAAGATTGAAAGAATAAAAAGATCACAAGTGAGTGAAAAGGACATTTTTGTCTGTTTCAATCAGTTTAAGTTAAATTAGGATTTTATTTTTTTTTTTTTTTTCTGCAGGAGATGTGCCATATCATCTTGGGCAGATGGGCCATTTAGTTTACCCCACAACAACACGGGATCATGATGCTAAATTCAAATTTGTACACAGCACTCTCAGACCTCAGGCTCATCAAGTATTCTAGTATCTGATTTAAAACAAATTTAACATAATAAAGGAAAGCAATATGGTGGCAGGTGAGTTCAATGCCCTCAATTGTAAAGCCTCTACAGCAGCTGTCAAAAAGAGTAAAGGAAAAACATGCAGCTAAATTTGATCAGCTGAGATGGGGGTAAGTGCTGTCACTGAGAGAGCATGCTGTGAGAACTAGAATACTAATCAGCAGAACAACAAGTAGAGGTCAAATGCAGAATGGATTTCTTTCCCCAAGCTGGAGAAGTGATTTTTTTTTTTTTTTTTGCCAGTACTTAAAACATTTTAAATAATGTGAGAAGCTTGGGAACCTTTAGAAAATGAGAAGTTTGAAGAGTGAGAAAATATTCCTTTTCTAAAAGAGAGACCTGCAGAGAAGTGAAGGGTAGGCCTTTAATCGAAATCTGGGGAGTTGCTCAGCAATGATCTCAGGAGAGCCTAAGGCTGCTCCATTTCACTAAGCAGGCATGTTGGGTCAGATGTCTTACCTGTTTCTGAAATGTTACCTGCCCTTGTGTAACCTCTAATTATAAGTTTCAGTGAGAGTCTTTATAAACTGCACTGCAGCTGGCCTTATTTGAGCATGGTAAGACTTGAAATGGTTCAGGACCTCTGATACACTTCCCTTTTTCTTTTGTGTCTATCAGCCTTTTATCTTTCTCAACTGTCTCTTCCTGCCCCTACCTCAATTTCAATAGGATCAGTCCTTACAAAACCATTTCTTTCTGTGGGATACTAAAACCAGGGGAAAAGTAAGTTGGAGAATCTAAGAAAGTAAGTAATAAAAGAGATTAGAACTATACAAGTGATTAGAGCAGCGTAAGCCTGGATGATTCCTGCATGATAATAAGAAAAAATCCACTTCCTTAAAACTGTACATCCAATTCCTGACCATGTCCCTGAAGCAGGATATGTCAGTTCATGTAAATCTACTCCACCATGCAACAATGTCACCTTGTTACTCAACCACACAACTCAAGAGCATTAGGATTTGATGCAAGACCTCTGCAACCTGGTTCAAAAGGACAAAGGTTGATAGGGTTTCTCCACCTGACAGCCTCCCACACACAGCCAACAGAAGCTCTGTGCTGAGCTAGAAAAACAACATCAAACACCCAACATTTTGTATATTATTCACGACAACACAGTTGTGGTTTTCACCCCCAAAAAAGCAAATTTTCTTTGATGCAATGGCAACATAGCACCTCAACATTTCAGCTGTTGAATACAAAATATTTTTGAATGCACAAAAAAATAGTGTCAGAGTCTGCAAAACCCTGACCCTCAGCTCTTTAGCTATTGAGACTAAAAGACTCTGTTGGAACAAAGGCTATTTCAAAACAACCTTCTGTAACTGCATATTCAAATCTAATTTGAGGCTTCAAGTAACACTTGCATTTGGTTTGACACTTGTTTCTTACACATGAACCTCAGATGGAAGACTGCCAAAAAATACTTATTATTCCAATTATAAACAAATGGTTCTGCTTGGGGAACAATGGGTCTGACACAGGGAAGCTTCACGCACTCCCAGGTATTTGTACCATATCGGGAGTTCTTACATGCTCACATCTTTCTGTGTTTTCCCTATGAAAAGCATTTAAGCTAAAACAAAGCATGGCACACCCACTCTGCTTCAAGGTACTGCCTCACAGGTAGTGACACATGACAGTAATTAGAAGGGTTTTTGTAATGCTTTGATGGCCAGCCAAATGTGTATGTGTCCCTTCTAGTAACTCCAGTGAGAGCAAAACAAGTTCAAAGCATTCAATTTACTCTTCAGAAAAGTAAATACTGCAAACTACTAACTAAGCAGACTATTAACTGAGAATTACTGGGGAAGAGATTTAAATTCACAAATATATGTGTATACATATTTGTGTGTTTACGTGTCTGTATCCACCTATATACACACAAACACACGTAACTTGTCCTTTCAAACAACAAAAAGAAGGCTGAGACCAAAAGCTTGTGACCAAAGACAGTGGCTGGCAAACACACAAAAGGGATAATGAGGAGCATTCATTTCCACAGTCTCCTGTCCTACAGGCACCTGTGGAATGCAGTGAATTAATCTAGAGTGTTTGCTAAATTCAAAATTAAGGCCTACAGAAAGTGTGTTGCCTACAGAAAAATAAGTGAGCTGTAGGAAAAAAAAAAAAAATCCAAACAATTGAAATGCACACTTTGGACTGGAAAGAGTGATAATGAGAAACAGGGAGAGTTCAATATCTAAGGGGAGGCAACACTAGAACAGACCTAATGTAACAAATTACCTTTAAATAAGATGTACTTGAAAACAGGAGGTTATCTTTAAAGAAGAAAGAAAACAGTTTTTCAGACACAGCTACCAATGCCAAAGGTGCTTAACACCAGCCCAGTTTGTGAAGTACCTCAGGGCTTTCATACAGACCACATAAACAAAATACCTCTAGAGTTAAATTGTGGTGAAGAATACACACTTATAAAAATAGCCAGATGACACCCTATATACAACTGCTGAAATAATGGGAGTAGTCATTTTTCTCACACAAGAAAACCCAAATATATCCATGCAAAAAAGAAAAAAGTTAACACAGATCTGGGAATTCAGTAGGGAATCCAAACATTTCAAATGTTCTGAGCAAAAGGCAAAATGGCACAAAACAAAACAAAGCAAAAAGGCCATTCCCAGGAAAAAACAAACAAATTAACAAAAAAAAAAAAAAAAAAAAAAAAAAAAAAAAACCAAAAAAAAAAAAAAAAAAAAAAAAAAAAAAAAAAAAAAAAAAAAAAAAACAGCAGATCAGCAGTTAAGAAACACAGTTTGTGGCAGACAATTTTGAATTCTCAGTCTGCAGGTCAGGTCCTGACATGCTAGCAGGGCATGCTCTCACCATATGGCTATGGGTGGTACACTTTCTTTCCCTCTTCCCTACCCCAATTCCAAACAATATTTTGTCAGATTGTATCCCTTTCAATAAAAATTAAAAAAAAAAAAAAAAAAAAAAAAAAAAAAAAAAAAAAAAAGTTTTGACAACTCAACATGTTTCAAAATCAATACAATTTTAACCAGAGACTTTCTAACAAACTCTTTCTCCTATGATGAAGCAACCACCATGACAAAGATGAGAGACACATCAAGAAACTGAGCAAACTGCTAATAGCCCAACATCTATTACTCTGGTTAATTGCACATCTTTCCTTTGAAAATCTCACCTTTGGGGCATACTGCTTTTATGTTTCTCTTGCTTCCTTACTATTTTTCTGGCTTGTCTGGTCATTTTTATGTCTCAAATTTTCTAAATTGCTCTTTTCAACTTTCATTAATATTCTCGTGTCTCCTTTCCTCCTTTCCTCTTCTCACCATCCTTGCCAAATTTTATTTGCACATTGAATGCTCTGAAGTTGTTTACTGTATTTTCTTCCTACTCCCAGCTCTACGTTTCTCTCCTATTTATTTCCTTCAACTGAAATTTATTAATTTCAATTTGGAGCATTGGAGCAGATCATCTATCCTAAATTATCTCTTAAAGAGGTAGAGAAGTGTTACTGAGGAAGAAGTAGCTTTCCATTTCTTATATTTTTCAGGAAAAAAGGAGTAAAAGGAAATACACCTAGTGTAACATCCAGCTGATGTGCACAGTTATGCTATGCCCTTGATTACAGTGCTAAATATCTGTGTTCTTTCTTGCTTTGTGTCTCTTTTTAAGTGATAGCCATTTATTTTCTGATTAAAAAATGCCAATTTATGTTGTTATATTTTTAAGATAAATCCATAAACTAAAACACATTAAAGACATTTCACTTCCCTTTTGTGGTAGCTTTCAGTCACTTTTAAATATCGAAAGTGACAATCAAACCTGGTAATTACATTACAAGGATGCAATTCAGGATAATCATAACTCCCAAATTTGGGCAGCCAAATCCACACTAAGACCCTTGGTGCCTCATCCAAAGGTATGTTTGGGTCTTACATGTGCAGCTAAAATACAAGCCCCAAGTACAGCACATTTCAGAGCTGTCACAGGTGCACACCTGCTGTGGAAGTGTGAGCTGGCTGTGCTGACCCTCAACAGGAACGCACTGAGAACACCGGCTACAGGAAGAATTACACTCAATGATCCCACCAATTCTTTTAGTTTGCCTGTAGATTTAGGATTCCCACACCACTTCTATGTAGCAAGGTCTCTTCACCTTTTTCTGATATTCAAAAATCCCAGCTTGCCTGTTCCCAGAAGCCTGGGCACGATTTACCCTTTTTTTTTTTTTTTTTTTCCAATTTGGTGCCTGACCAAAGAGGAATGGCCTTCTAATGGGTTTCCAAGTGGTACTCACATTAAGGAACTATGAGTGGGATTCTTCTTGAATCTGACGAATATTTGGCCTTCCACAAGGGTCACTTTGGAAAGCAAAATGACACATTCTTACCTTGAGATCTCTGAGGGAAAAGATCAGCTGAGTTATTACTTACCATCATATAATTAGTCTGTCCAAAGGCCAGTACGAGATGCATTAGGTTTCTAAATACTTTATATCCCACTGCTCTGCCACAAATGAAACTAAGTCCAGCAGATTGCCTGTTTTAATTCCTGGAAACTCTGCAGTATCAGAGTTTCATAGGAGATGCCCTTCATTCCCCTTCACAGAAATAATGGTCTTTATTATATTACCTATAACTTGTTGCCCTGTCATTGCCCCTTGGTTCTTGTTTCGGTATTGAAATTTCTTATAGCAGAGCAAGTGAAAAGCCCAGCATAAACACTGTTAAAATAGATACTAACAAGTTGCTTATTTCTAGCACACAGTATTTACCATTAATCAACTTTAACAGATTGAATACACTAACGAAAACACAGTCACTACTCACCATCTTTTCTGTAGGAAAGCCCTGTGACCTTTTTTCAAGGAGGTGGTTTGTATTCCTGGCATTACCTGCTGTGTAAAGCAGGTCCTTTCTATAAATTTTTGATAGATGCATACCTGCTGCTAATTTATAGTGTAATACCCCATTTACTCCTTTTGTATCTTTAGCAGCTTACACACATGAATTTTCATATTGAACTTTTGCCTTCATATTGGGCAAAAGATTTAGGGCAGAAAATGTTTTCAGGGGCTATATGTCAGAAAATGCAATAAATTATTACAAAATTAGTCATTTACTCTCCAACAGAACAAAAGAAATCTGCAGAATAACATCCCAAACCACAGATTTTAAATGGTGTATTTCAAAGAACCTTCATCCCAACCAATCACAGACCACAGCTTGTACTTAGAATACCTTTGGTTCAAATGAGAGAACCAAGAACGAACGTCTTATTCAAACAGATAAAAAGAATTTCCTAAATGATGCAGTCCTAACACTTCAAAACAAGAATAATTCAGAATTCAGACTGCACAACTACCAGCTTTATTTCTGCCTGGTAATTTTTCTCCAGTAGTCTGTTTGGAATTAATATTTATGCTGCACAATACAGGTTTTTCTTTGGGTTGTTTTGTTACATGATCTTGCTCTGCAGGAGAAACACAGGATCAGCAAAGCTTATCCATTGTTTTCTTTGATGACAGATTACTAACAATGATAGATTTTTAATGATACGCCAAAAAGTGTATGAAACTGAATGGTTATGAGACAGCAGCTGTCAAAAGAAGCTGCTCTGAATGCTGCACATAGAAAGTATATATTATGGTTCACTTCTGTCACTGACAGCCAATTCTGATGGTGTACATTTTACATTAGGAAACTGTTCCTTTCCCTACATGAGTGAGCTCAGATGACCATTCAGAGGACTGTTTCTTTGTTTTTTTGCAATTTGTGTGTAATATATTTTAAGGAAGCTAGCAGAAACATTTTTTTCTTCCCCTAAAACTACAGCAATTTTTAAAAAATCCAGATTTATAAGGGAATTTGGTATGTATTATGAAGACAGTAAAACATGGACCACTATAGCAAGAAAAAGTGGAATTTAATTTTCATACACAGATTATTTTGTGTATTTAATACACTGAAATGCCACTAAGTTCTTTGGTTTGTTATAAATAAAACACTAGAGTAGCTACAGACACATTGCAGCACTCTTTTATCCTTTAGAGTCAAAAAATAAAATGACAGATGCAATACATGCTGGTCAACAATAAAGATTTCCCTCAGACATGAAAAACTGCACCAGCTGTCTCTTTATTCCAATTTTACACGTAGTTTCCATGCTATCATAGAACTACCAGGCAACAGTCCAACACATGCCATGCTGGAACTGATTCACCTATCAGGTCATGTGGCTCATGCCGTTTGCACACAGAGGCGGCAGACGCGTTTCTCCACAATGCACCAAAAAACACTCCACAGGGGCACGACTTCCTGAAGCACCAGAAATCACATCTCATGCCTCTAAAACTCTTTGCGCCACACATAAAGGAGTGCAGGAGGTAGAGGGGTGCTGATGTCTGGCACTGTTCCCACTACCCCCCTTATCTGCCTCTCCTCACTGTCAGTGCACCATCTCTGGAACCGAACGCTGCTCTCCAGACAAGGTAATACTGACGTGGAGCATAGAGGTGACTGTCTCTTTTACATGAGCTCCAGGATTTCTCTATGGCAAGGATGTCAATAGAGTCCCAATTAACAGCTAGTTTACAGCCTTGAAAACAGCAGGTAGAATCCCTATAAATTATTCTGTATTTATACAATTTATGTCAGCTTAGAAAAGAGAAAGTTTCTCTGGGTCCACTGCAAATGACAGAAATTTTACCTATTTACATGAAGTGTGTAGGTAGTATCATTCATATGCTGGTAGCTTAAATACAGAAACTTCAAGGAGAGTCTAACATGATCTGCCAGTACATCTCTGAGCCATTCTTTTACACCTTCGGGAGCTAATCATCTTGATACAAGAACTGATTCACAGCACACTTTATGTCTGAAGTGAATGTCTTTGCCACTGAACCTGCCATGACAAGGACATTGGATGTTGCAACCGTTGTCTGATTATCCCCACAGCAGTACAGGAGATTTAGTCACATTAGAGCTGTTAAAATGAATGCAGCTAAGTGGCTTGTACTGCTTTAGAAAGCTCTATCAGAAGCAAATTAGCTGTTGACCTCTTAGAGCATATGTAATCTCTTCAAAGCTCTGTCTTCTATCAGGTAGTTCAGCTGCTCTCTTGTGAAGAGGTCTGCTTCTCACTACAACCGCTGTGTTGAATTTAAAGAGTAAATACCGTTTTCAGAGGCTTTAATTAAAAATATTTCAGAAGTGTGAGGGTGCACTTGAAACCTACCAAGCAAGATTTTAATCTCCTCACCTACAGTAGTAATCACTTCACAGCCTGTGTGCTAATGGAGGCAGCAAGGATGGCAGATACACTGATGAACCAATTGAAGCCAAAGAAAAATACAAAATATTTTCTCTTAAACAGGCCTTGCCCAGCAATGACAACAAGCAAGTAACCAAAGGTTAATCTGGTTATTTTGATATGTCTCAAAGACGTGCAGAGTCAGTACTTACTAGCAATCTTGTAAACTTTCCTTGCTGTGTTGAGATTGATTTCAGGTTGTGCTGCTACAAAGGGCTTTGCCAAAGAAAAACCCGGAGGCCCCAAACATATCAGTGGGTTTGTCTGAGTGCACAAGTCTCATTAGCAAAAGAAATCATGAGATACTCTCACAGAACCGTATATTTTCTGTTTAGTTTACCTGGCTTCCTGTTCAAAATAATCTAAAATGTTGCAACTTCAAATATTTGTCTTATCAGTTCAGTCCAAGACCATGCAACAAAACTGTCTTAAAACAAACAATGAGATGCTTTCAGTTCCACTGCACAACACTACATTTTCTGCATTGCAACATAAAGAAACTTGTGAGAAACACCCAAACATGCACACACACTTAACATCTTGGCAGCCTGTGCTGTTTTGGGACATTTGGATTGAAATTCCTCCTCTATAAATCCACAACCATTGCTATCTTTCCTGAAAAAGGAGAAGTTGCCATTTTCTAACTCAATGCTGATACGCTTTAGAATATTCTTTCTGATCACCACCTGGACACCTACTCTGAAAAGCAGATAGCAGCTCTTGAATCAAAAGGGATCAGCTTCAAATAATCCAGTCTGATAGTATGTGTATACACACCTCTTAATCTAGACATGTAGCAATTTTTATTGGCATCTGCATAGTAGGAAAAATAGGGACCACCAACCCATTGTGTCCTACTGAGACCTCAGGAGATGGCAGATACAGAAGCTCATATACTCAAATACAGCATGGCAAAGCATTTGAAAGCCAAGGCACAACTGCTTTATGATTAAGGTTCTAGGCAGTGCTATTTAAATATTGCATGTATTTAAAAATATATATTTGGTGTTGCAACAGAAAAACTTATGAGTATCATCTCTTCACTACTTGTACAGTACAAGTACCTTGCTGAAATGAATTAACATGTCAGAGAAACAGAGAAGATAATTGTTTTGCTTATTATCAGGGGAACACCTTAAGCAGAATTGATCCAAAAAAACACGCACTCCTAATTTTAACTGAGAGTTCAAATGCATCAGAGAATCACAGAAAGGTTTGGATTGGAAGGGTCCTTAAAGGTCACCTAGGTCCAAAGCCCCTGCAATGGGCAGGGACCCTTTCCATTGCTCAGAGCCCCATCCAACCTGGCCTTGAACGTTTCCAGGAACAGGGCATCCACAGCTTCTCTGGGCATTATATGTGGAGCATTCCCATCTCCTCTGAAGTACCCTTAACAGTAGGTTCATTCTGGTGAACTCTACGGTAAGCACAGACAAGAGCAAAACCAAAAATGAGAAATAATAAAATTCCAAGCATAAAATCTTCAATACTTTTCCTCCATTTAAGGGAGCAGTTAGTCCTGTGAATTAACACTTCTGTTTATAGAGAAGGCCTTCAGGAATCAAACTACTAAACAAATTGTCTTCAATGGTGGGTGTCATTAACACCAATTATTTAGTGAGGAAAAAAGCACCAACAAAATGGAGCAAAAAAAAAAAAAAAAAACCAACAACACTTAAGAGCATTTAATTAACTTCCTTGTTGAATATGTTCAGCTCTGCATTGATTCTCATACATAACAAGATCATCAGTCTTTCCACATACAAAACATAAAGCAGTCTGCATGTACTGAGAAAGATCAATACAAAGACAGGGAAAAATGGCAGAACTCTCTCTGAAAGATCATCCAGAGAGAGCAGATGTCCTCTTCTGGTTCTATTTCATGATCTATTCTTTAGGAGAAAACTTACATATAAATTTAATACTGGCTAGAGACATCCATTTCTGAATTAAAGTCTTCATGCTCACCAGTAATAGTAATACTATATTGTTATATATTATTATGAACTATTGAGTACTTAATCATTATTATATATTAAATATTTAATATATGGCTGACAAGTTAGGTCAGTACTAACACTATTTCAATAGACACTAGGTTTCAGTAACAAGTTTTACTGCAAGCAAGCTGAAATTACATTAGTATTTCATGTGAATCCCCTTTCCATTTTTATTTCTGCAAGTCTTTCTACAGCACTAGATGATTATAGGCAGAGTACTGGAAGCAATTAGCTTGCATCTTTACATCTGTATTTACTGAGATAATATTCTCCTAAAGTCAGCTGCTTTGTGCTGTTTTGGTTCTTAATTGTAAAGTAAAACTCAGAATTGCAACAAAAAAAGTGTTTGGTTCACAAAGTTCATTTATCAACATCATTAGCCTGCGATGAAAAGTTAAGCTGATATAGGATTTTTTGTTAAAATTGCCAAATTCACTCACTGGAACTAAAAGTTTTCTCAGGGGACCAAACTTTCTCAGAAGTAAACATGCTGTTAACAGTATTCAGAGAGTCTCTCTCCCTTAACCTGGTTTCTCATGAAGACACTTAAAAACTGCCAATCTCATCCTGGGTGGTGAAACAGGAAAAGTGTAATCACAAAGTGCTTTATAGAATCAGAAACCACTTCCTGCCCAGGTCCTTTGATGCATTTTGAATAGAGAAAATAAAAATAAAAATAAAAATAAAAAAAAAAAAAAAAAAAAAAAAAAACCCAAAAAAAAAAAAAAAAAAAAAAAACCAAAAAAAAAAAAAAAAAAAAAAAAAACCCGAAAAAACCATTATCACACAGATCCCTTTGCAGCATGAAGACAGAGCTAAGCAGGAGTACAAATATATCCACAATTATTACTTAAATCAGGACAGCACTACAGAAGCAGATCTCCCAGTAATGTCCATTTCCTGAATTCTCTTTCATATTGCAAAATCCACTGATTGGATTTCTTTCTGAGAAAATAGGCTGAGAAAGGCATCCAAATTTATTTGGACCTATCCTTCATCAGCAGTATGATAGAAAGTTTGGGGGTTTTTTTATAACTTTCATATTTCTATGAAGAATAAAGACTCCAAAGTTCAGCACAGGAATAATGGCCATGGTATTCCATGCTCAAAGGGAAAGAAATTTTATTATATTAGTTTGACGAGTAATGTGTACCAAAATTAATGGTGTCATCTAAAGTTCAGCTCACTCAATCTGTACCAATTTGCTTGGCAAACACTTGTTCTCTGGACAAATAGCACCAGGTCTTCACCTTTATAAATTAGGTCAGTGGCACAATGGTTCCCCAGATTATTGCCTGCTGAATGATGGCTTGGGATAATACACAGGTGCAGGTAATGAAAACGCTGTTAAATACACACACTTTCATGAGCACTAAGGCATAACCAGGGAGGGACCTGATTCACCAATACCTGCCATCTTGTAATGAGAGTAGACAAAGCAGCATTTTGGAAGCACTCTAAAGTGCCTGATGATCTTGAGTGAATTTGGAGCCAAGGAAAGCTGGTTCTTTTGGAGGACATCAGGCGCTCTAGATTTGCATCTCCCAGACATAAGCTGTGGCCTTAGAAAAGGAGTCTCCATCTAATGTGATTTCTTAAATTGGTGTTTCACCACTTTTAGATTTATTTTGAAAAGTAAATAAATAAAAATACCGTCTCATCTGCTAAATTTGTTTTTATTTCTGAAATTATTAAAATAAAGTTTCTGGTACCTCTTCACAAGAAAATAGCCTTACTAGTGTCACAGATATTTCAAAATACTTTTTAAGAGTTTCTTGCTTAAAAAAGACTAATACAAAAGTAGCTCTTGAGCACCTATAACTCCTAAAAATAAATGCTTTTGCTACTTCTGAGCAAGAGAATGAACTGTTAAGGTTAAAAGATCACTTTTATTTGGCTTAGAAATAGCTCTACGGCACCTCACTTTTGCTGGCAAAAAACAGTGTGGTGTAAACTACATGTTCCACAACAGTCATATTTATCCTTCTTCACTCAGCATTGGAGTTTCAGTAGGAAACCACTATTTCAGAATATGCTATGGTCAGAAACAGTCAGCAAGTTACCTTTAGGCAATAAACGTTTTATCATCCCCCTTGAAAAGGGGATTTTGCTGGGGAGTCTACCCGTTAGAATCAGCATGGCAGGTTATGGGCCACAATGGGCTTGTTGGGCAGAATGTTGATTGGCAAAATTTTGCCTGTTCAAAACCAAGAACAGTTTGCAGAACTCATCAAAAACTTTCTGGGAGATTGACATTTTTGGATAGGCCTTTCCTTTTATTTTCATATTCCTGATAGAATACCAGAAACCTCAGCAGGACACCAGCTCCTGTGAAATTTGTATTCCATTTTCAAAACAAAACTTTGGTTAGTTCACTTAAGATGAAGGTTATCAAGCCAAACTTTTGGTTGCTTAGCTGAACAACAATGGATCATATATTTTGAGATTCCTTTCAAATTACTTCACTGACAGAAAACAGAAAAAGATAAAGATAGTTAATCTTCTCCTGTCAATAGACAAGTTTGTTTATGGGCTTGACTTTCTCCCAAATATAGCATCCCAAAGGACTTCCCACAGAACAATTAATAATGATATATTTGTTTTGTTTCTACACTGTTTTTATTGAAATTATGAAGTCAAGGGTTAACCACTGTGCATGGATATATATTAATGGTGAAATGAATGCAGGGGGAAAAAATCCAGCCTCATCTGAAAGTGACCCTTATACATAACACTGATTTTTTTTTTAACAGAAGCTGAGAAAGATCCACAGGGTTTTCTCTGCAGAGATGTTGTTGGAGACATTAATGAGAATAAATATATTAGAGTTATGGTTGACTTTGAAGAAAGACATTGTGACATACAGGAAAATTCACAGAAAAATAAAATAGCCCTTTTATTGATCAAATACAGAAAGGGAGGCATGTTAAAAAAAAAAAAAAAAAAAAAAAGGAAGCAAAACATGCCCAACATCAACATTATGCCATTTATTGATGTTTTTGCTGCTGTAAATATGTCCCCCAATAAGGGATGATGAAATGCAGAAGTATGAGGTCGCACTGTGCACTGTAACAGCTCAGACCACCAAAAGGTACAGATCCTCTAACCTCTTCCCACCTTTCTCATCTCTTCCACTACCTTTCTATCAGCTCACCAGACAACCTGTGAGAACCAGGTTGAACTCCATGGGAAAAAAAATCAGAACAATGAAAAAACAAAAAAACAACAACAAAACAACAGCACAACAAACAAAAAAACACAACAAGCAAGTGAACATTTTGCTACTCTTTAACTGAGTTAAGGCAGATCAAAAACAGATCTGGAAATCTTCAGGGAAGCAAACTAGTGAGACCAAGAGAGCTGGGAATCAGGGAGAGGAACAGAAAGAACACCATGTAATGGGAAATAGCTGGAAAAAAAGTAAGTTAAAACACCTAAGTAGCATATTCTCCGTTATATTTTTCATGGAAGAAGTGAAGGTACATTAGTTTTATGGTATTACTTCAAATGATGCATAATCAGGATGAAAGTGTTCATAATGACTAGAATCAGCATAATGATTTCTTGGAGGTTCACTCCTCCCTTATAGCTCAGCTAGCTTCTTAAAATAGCCATTACCTGTGTCTGGACAGAATTTCTCATGAGATTTGCTTATTTATAATTTGTAAAAGGCACACATATAAAACATGATGATTTCTAATATTTTGGCCAGAAATCCAAGGTAACTGAAGTATTCAAAACACTTTCAGGATAAATTTAATCCAAATATCAGGAAATGGGAAGAGGTGACAATTAAAATATGATTGCATAATTTAGGTCCAAATGCAGCAGTTTAATCCGTGACACAACCAGGCCCAGGACCCGGCGTTTTAGGAGAGAACATTCAGCTGAATATTTGCTACTGATACAGCTCCTGATTCCTTATGGGACTAGCTTTGGAGCAGTCAGTGAAAAAGCCCACAGCTATTGATGCTAATTGCTGATCTCTTTTTCAGGAAATTACCCAGATTACTCCCTTTATGAGCATAGATATAGCTACTCTTCTCCTCCTCCAGGAAGAAGTTTCCCGCGTCATTAAGATATTTTCTACAGACACTCAGCTCATGGCTTGAGCAAGATAATAATCACCAAAACACATATATTTCAAAGATCATGACATCCTTAGGACCTCCTTTTTGATGTTATCTGCTATAATCATTTGGTATACTGTTTGGGGCTAACTATTAGTGTAATCTGGATGAGAAGTTTGAAAAATGAAAGGCAAAAAAAAACCTTAAAGTGAATTTTTGAATATAGCACTCTGAACATTGCTTAATTTTCAAAAATAAACTAAAAATTACATTCAATATTAAACAGAACTCTGTGTGAACAGTTTGAATGTGTTTGAGGTTAAATGAAAATACCTCAAGAATAAAAACAAACTAATTACAGAAAAATGGCAACACCAAATATTGAAAATTTCAGCTGCACTTTTTGACTAGGGTGCCAGTTCCCAAGATTAGATTATATGAAAGCTTAAGTTTTTGTTTCTAAGAAATACACACTTGGTTTCCTGACTGCAAAGACATATAATTTGAACTAATAAAGTTTCAGACACTAGAAAGCATGTAAGAAATCTAAAACTAAAAATAACAACAACAAAAAAATAAAATACAGAAATAAGACAGCTTCACCCTTGAAAACTACATCAAGATTTTTTCATATGTAGCATCATTTATAATGAAGATGGCCATGTGACTTTCCTATGCCCCCCCAAAAAAACAAGTAAGGTTATGATTATGTCTGTATAGAAGACCAAATAAAATACAGAAAATGTAATAGCACCAATAGCACACAGAGTAACTTTCTCATCAACGAGAGTAACACAGAGAATTTTCTCCTGAAGGAGAAATTTCTGAATTGATATAAAGTCTCATTAGCTATTTTTGCTTTTCCTGAAAGCCTACAAAATTACTTTCTATGAATACTAAAATAGTTGGGTACAAAATACAGAGTGAGGAGATAACATGGAGATCAGTGATAACAATCAGTTTCTGCAGTCTCTCCCACTCATGCAACACATGACACTGAGCTGCATCTGCACAGAACCCTAGCAAAACTCCCAGGTATTTACATGGGTCTATCCTAGCTGCAGGAGTATAAATATACACTGAAGAGGAAAAAAAAAAGCCCTGCCTAAATCAAGAGTAAAATGAAATTATTTCACAGTGAAAGACAACAGAGGACCACCCTGTAATTTACCATCTTCTGACATGATAGTTTCTTTCATGTTCTGTTGTGTGCCTTTAGAAACATTTGCATTATCAGCTTTTGCCATATTTTATCATTTGGTATTTAGGATGCAGACAGTTGTGCCAAAAAAAGATTTGGCTGTAATAATGGTCATGCTATCAGCACAAGCAATGTCACTGACCGGACCAATAGCTCTTTAACAGCTAAATTCTCCCAGAGAAATGCCAGTGTTAATCCCTTTGGGATATTTTGTGGCATTATAACTCTGTTTATTCTCAAGTATTTAATTTTCAGAGTACTCATACTTTCTTATTTATTATATCAATCAACCTATTGAACCAAATTATTTGGGATTAAGTAAATTATTCCACAATGGTTATTCAGACAGAACAGAGTTTATTTCCACCATGTCCAGGCTAGATCTCATCTCCTCAACTGGATATACTAAGTTGCAATATAGAAACCCAGTTCTTAGACTCGATTTCCTGTTGTGGTTATGCTCAGGTGAACAGTGTTACAGCATGCAGCTCCCTATGACCTGACAACCCTGCTACCCCCACCCCTTCCCTTCCCAAACACATCCATTCACAGAACAGACTTCCCGGATCACAGGCAAGTAGCAGATTAGCAGGGATTATACACCCCAACTACTTCTTGAAAAGATACTTTTATTAGAGCATTATAATACAGCACTTCTTTCACTAAATATGGACACTCCACCCACAGCTTGTAATCACTTGCACTAAGGCCTCCTTTACATTGGAATTTTGCTTGTACCCCATAAAGACTACCTTCAAGATGAAGATTATAGTGGTTGCCTGTAGATACAGATCACAAGTGATTGCATCCTGTCTTCTATGCCCAGCCCAAAGTCTGAGTAAACCTGGACACCACAGAGAAAAAGTTCAAGTAGACTGATTGTAACAAATAACTACAAGACTAAGATGAACTGCTAAGACTCTGCAAACATCATACAAAATGGTTGACCTGGTAAAAAAAGGCCTTACTCTTCTCTTGCACAGCTGACTACACCAGAGTTACCCTGCTTTACCAAGAAGTTTTAGGAGGCTAAAACTGATGCCAGTTAGATCTGAATCTGGCCAAATGCCTACAACTGGAGTAGCTTCAGATGCTGGCTTAAACTGAAATGGCAGATGTACTGTCACATGGCAATCAGGAAATTCGTTCTGCTTTCTTTCCCAAATTGCTACTGACCCCAGCCATATCCTTATGTCAATAAGGAAGTGTGAAAACGGGAATCTGAGGAAAGAGCAGACTATTAAACAGCTTAGAAATCTGTTTTTAAAATTGTGGTTTTATCAGCAAGACTTAAATATCTAGTAGCCTTGCTTCAATACTATTTATGTCACTAAAAGCAGTTACTAAAAATTTTGAGCTTTTTCCCCTGGCTGCTTCCTGTCTTTTACTTTAATTGCACAAAAACTAAATAAAAATCTCTTCAGACACAAAAGAAGGCTGAATGCACTGTAAATAACTGACCCATTTCAGGCTTTATCTTCCATTGTGCCTAATTCCATCTTCCAGGATAAATGGATAAAAGACTGTCTAATCAGAGAAGCTTTTACAGTTACAATGGACTTTTATGACAGTTGCCATGTATTGATGCATTTGTAACAGCAGGGGCTTGGGCCAGCAGCAAAAGTACCTTACCACTTTCCCAGATCATCTAACTCATTGACCCCACTGGGGGAAGAGCTACAACAGAACACAGAACAACCTGGCAAAAAGTGGCCCTTTGTTAGTAAGAGAAAATGTACAAGTCAGAGAAAGGAAGGGTTTATAAATCTTGAGACCACAGAACCACTTTGCCAGTGATTTTGTTGTACAACTCCAAGAATTTCAGTATGAATGCAGCTAATACCAGAAATCTGCAGCCTGGCTAAGGCTGTTCTGTGTGGTAGCTAATCTTGTCTTTTCAAGGCTTCTATTTATGAGCAAGAAAACACATCCACAACAGTCATTTTGACAAAATAGTTTTATCTGCCCCAGGTTCTTTCACCTGAAGAAACCATCATAGTCAGCAGTTCTGCCATTAAATATCCCTAATATTCCCATCTCTAGAAATCTTTGTTTTCTATAGCAAGCACAAGTCTTGAGTGGTCCAAGGTCATTGCTGGCCTGCAAGTAAGCTACATAAACTGAAAATTTGTAAAGTGTTGTTTGTATCACAAAGACAAGACAGACCTTGAAGTAGAGGCATGACCAGGTCTCAGCTGAAATAGACAAATCAAATAGAGGAAGTTAGCTGCACCATTGCATGCCTCATGAAGAGGCTGTCCTAATGACCCATACTGAGATTCTACTATGGGCTGAAGGGCAGCTACAGATGACAACGCAGCCAAACTCTTGTGAGCAGTGGTAAGCAAGCTAAACATCGACCAGAGGCACAAACTGAGCACTGAGACAGGCACACACACACAAAACTCCCCACCAAAGGGGACTACAATGAACAAATCTGAGAGGGACACGCAGCACGGAGACAGGTTACTAGAGCACTCAGAGGACAGTTTCCAAAATCAGAACAAGTGGTGGCAATAATCCCTGTTTAAGGAAACGTTTAAGGAAACGACTGGGTTTCAAGCCAACCTTTCTAGCCACCCTTGCTATGATTTTGGGAAAACAGAGAGCTAGGTAACCTGTTTAAAGATGTTTAAAAAGTTTTATTAACCTTTTGTCAGAGCCAGGCAAAGCAAGGAGGGGTAGGAGCTGGAGGCAGCCCCTCTGTCAGGCCAGGGAAAAGGAGACTCCAGGGAAGTGTCTTGTGACACTAGGGCACAAGAGTGTAATAAGAAAATAGTGTTAATCATTACTGGGACAAAGTAAAAGTGATAAGTAGAAGGAATTAGATTAGTAAAATGATGTGAATAATGATTCTTTTCCAGGTCTTCTTGAAAAAGGAGTGAAAGAGACAAACCTGTTACAGAAGTGAAGCACACTGAACTGCCATAAAAAATGGGTTCTAGGATAGAAGTTTGTTGAGTACAAAGGGAAATGTTGGCTAGAACAGTTACGTGTGACAACTTCCTTTCCAGA
The DNA here is from genome assembly GCF_017590135.1 of Pyrgilauda ruficollis. Taxonomy (NCBI): domain Eukaryota; kingdom Metazoa; phylum Chordata; class Aves; order Passeriformes; family Passeridae; genus Pyrgilauda; species Pyrgilauda ruficollis. The sequence goes on along the minus strand of NW_024519206.1, from coordinate 6,397,708 downwards.
GTTATGGCTTAAATAGACAAAGAATTTCTCAAAACAAATAGATAAAAACCATTTTATGGGCTTAATATCACCACTGTAGTAGACATGAGTCACATTCAGAGGGACTTCTTCCACTTTTAATATTGTAGGTTATAAACTATATTTATTAAAGAAAAAAATAGAATATCCTTACTCATTTAACTTGTTCTTTTGTAAGACCTGTTTCAGGTAATAAAATTAATGATAAGCACCTAAAAAAGTAATTTTCTTTGACTAGCCAAGGCTTATTGGAATAAGCCCTTTGTCCCTGTCTTGCAGATATCACGCAGATATCACCCTTGTGCTGTAATATCAGTAGCTAATTTCCTTCATTGTTCAGCCCAGATCCTCTTCCTTGTTTCAATCAATTACACTGTATCACCCAGGCTGATTGATCCAGGTTAAATGTGACAGGACCTTTGAGAGAGTCTAGCATCGAGTGATCTTCTGATGACACGGAGTGGTCACATCAGTCCATTAGCTGTGATTTAGATGAGTGAATGCTCCATTAGGCTCTCCCTATTTCTTAATAATTTCTTCCAGACACACTGGCAACTGCCCTGTAGTGGACAGGGAGGGAAAAAACACCCTCCAGGACAATTGTGCTGGAAAATATGAGACCTCTCAGCTTCAGTGATTGCAAACAAGAGATAGACGTCACTCCATCAAAAGGAGACTATTGTAAGGAACAGTGGAGTGGGATCCCAGCCAGGGTGCTGTACTGTCAATAGTACAAGCCAGTCTTTTTGTCTCATACATGTCTTACTAGTCTGTGACATATTAATCATTATTGTTTAAGCAATTAAGTATTTCAGAAATTGTTTAAGAAATTAAAAATAAGCAGAGGTCCATCCTAAGAGAACGGGATGTACTGTGTTAAACTTCCTGCATGCAGGGAACGGGAAAGAAGAAAAAAAGATAGTTTCCAGCTAATTGTTTATGTCCTATTCTTTGGCAGCTATGCCAATAAAAGCACTGAATAATGATCCTGAAAGGACCAAAACAAGAGAAATTACATGTTCAGCAGTTCTTGTTATTTGAAATCCAGTAGTGTTTTATTTGCTTTTCAGCTTTACTTTGGTGTGGCCTTTCAAAAGGAAATAATCCTGTGAACAAAATATCTGGCTGAGAGACAAAAGGGCTGCCAAGTCTGATCCACAGGTGATGAGTAGTTGGCCAGCAACCAAACTTAGGCTAAATTAAATACAATTAAAACAGACAAAATTGTCCATCTGCTTGTACAGTAAATATAGACAGAGTGTAAAAAGGTGCTAATAATGACTAAAGAGAAAATCTTACACTACATGCTGAAGACCAAATGTCCAGCAAAAAATTTTGCTACACAAAACAAGCCAAAACCAAAAAACTTGTACAAAGGGACTCTAGCAGAACACTAATATGAAGTGCCTAATTTAAGTCATGTTTAGTAGCAATAAAGTATAGACAAATTTTTCACCTCCTCTGTGAATGGCAGAATTTGATCCTCAAATCTAACATCTTTTTCCATTTTAACTGTAGTAGCTAAAGGGATATTTACGAAAATCTTAAAAGTATGAATCAACCTGAAACTAGCATGTATACTGAAATAATGTGAGCATCTTTTGAGTCCTACACATGCAGTGTGCTTAAATTTAAGTCCATGAAAAGAAGTCATGTATCGAGAAGGAGGAATATAAATAACAAAACATCATAACCACTTAAGTTTTATATAACTGAGATTCAATCTCTGTCAAAAATCTAGCACGGTTAAAACAATTTTTCCCCCCTAGTTTTCAGCCACATGTATACCAGCACATTTTTCAAATGACCCAATAGTACAGTAGCTGTGTTCTTTAACAGCAAGTGGGACACCCAAATTGAATTCCTTGCTCTGACTCAAATCCACAGATTTTACTCAAATCCCCTCTGTCGCATTTTAGTCTACAGCTAAATCTGTCGTAGTTTTCCACCGCCCATAACTAATCCATGTGTCCCAAGCTGCATGTTCATACTCTCTGATTTCCCTGCACCCTTAACACACTGGTTTAGGAAATCAAAGCAAAAGACCATTCCTTGCCAGTGTTGTGTGTCTTTTCTGGGTGAGATGCCTGAACAGGTCCACAGTTAATTCTAGTGCTGGAACAAGGGAAGCAGCTGAGCACACAGCATACCAGGAATGAGCAGGGAACCAAGACTGCCTCTTTCAACAATAGCCTGTGGTTCTGCCTCCTGAGTGCTATCCTAAAACTATATCTTTTATTTCATAACTGTTTCAAATGAGACAGCTGTGGGTTGATGCCAAAAACAGGTTGATGATGCCTTGCTCACTCCTTTCCTCCTGCCAGCATTCAGGCAACCATGCAATGAGCCACATTTGCAAACTCATGCTGGGTTTGGTTACAATTTTCTCCTATTAAAAACATGTTTATAAAGACATGAAGAATAGGAATACTTTTTGGATATTCAGGAGTTTTCAAAAAGTGATATTATTACTTTCAAAGAAGAGATGTATATTTTTAGCAAATAATCAGTGCCTCATAAGTGAATATTCAAGGCTTAAACACTTTAAGAAATGCAATTTTTGTGATTTAAAATATTTAAATAGCTTATTTTTTCTTTCCTTCCTTCCCTCCTTAAAGAGATATACTAACTTGGGACGAAGCCAACACCATTGGATGAAAATACTTCCAAGGTGACCACTAATAGGGACTGGAGAGTTTATCTTACCAAGTGCCCACAGATAGCTTAAATCACTCCTAAAAAAAAAGTGAAAGTCCAAAACACCCAACTTTGTGCATTAGCAGGACTCTTGCAACCTGAATCCAGCTGCAGAAAAAATGTCACCAAAAAAACCCAAAAACAGTCACTGCCAAGACATTGTATTTTATCTCATGAAACTGTTAAATTAAAATTAATTAACCCCTCTAAGAAAGGACACCTTGGCTGGCATGTTTAGTTTGGTCTCCCAGGGTCACTGAGCAGACTGCACAAGCTCCCTGCTTACTGAACTGAATACTGCTCTGGGCTGAATCACACTCCATAGTGCAGAAGGAGCCTAACACTTCCAGACCAGCAGCACCATGGGTTTCGGTAATCTAGGCCTAAACTCATCAAAACCAACTCTAACTTATAGGTCTTTTAATTCCTGATCTTTATCAATTCTTCCTCTAACACTCAGAAAGGAATAAGCAGAAGAAGAAAGGAAAGGGGGAGAACGATGCTCGATGCTTGTTCCTGAAGTAACCAGCCTAAACATAGCTGTTTCATTAGATGAGGACAACATTTTACACACATTTAGATAATTATTCCAAAACAGAGTAGCAAAGAATTCTTTCTGTGAATGGAAACTAATTTATATTTCACAGACGTCAGTAATTTCACTAAAAAACATATAAGAAAATAACAGCTAGTTCTTTTCTCTGTTCACATCCACAAGCAGTAGCTACTCATCAGAGATTAGGCAAGATTAGTTAAAGGAAAGTAGCAGGACAACATAATGAGTAAAGAAAATTTTAGGAAGTTACTGTTTCTGGAAAATCCATCATCTGAGTGCAAAGTTTAAATATGCTTCCTCCCATGCCCAGCCTTAGTAGAGACAGATTAATTTCTTGGATCATTTTTTTAAATTTGTACTGAATCACTGGTAAATATTTCTGATAAGCCTTTCTACTTTATCAAATGCTCTAACAAAACAAGCACAGAAAGCAAGTGTACATCATGGTTTCCTTTCTGAAAAACAGACAATTTAGAATAGTACCCATCCCTCAGGCTGGATATTAATCCTCATTTTTGAGAAGAGTAAGATTCTTATTAATATTTTGAGAAGAGTAAGGTTCTTATCTGTGGATATGCTCCAAGGGGGAGGAGGGTAGGGTTGGCTGGATTTTTTCTACATGTGCCTATCTTCATGCACACAACTATCTTACCAGAGGGTTTAATGCATTCCCTTAACCTCCAAAGGTCTGGGCTTACGCAAAGCTCCTGAACTCTGTCATTCCAACTCAAAGCTGTTTATACCAGAGGAATTGCAGAGCAAACACACCAATCATATCTTTATCAGCCCCAGCCTCACAGCTCTGCATCAATCATTTTTGTTACTGAACAGTTAGGGGTTTTGGTTTTTTTTCCCCTTCTTTTAAAGCCATGCTAATTAAGAGAATCCAATGAAGTATATTGTACAATTTCTCCAGCAGAACCCCAAGGGCTACTATTTCAACTAGAAGGCAATCTCATAAGCAGAGTTATTATTGGTAGGGAGAGATTAGCTTGCCTCCAGTAGCACTGGAGTACTGATAGCCAGAGGTATACACACAGTGAGCACACCAGCATGGTATGAGAAACCAGCCAGGATTGCAAATAAAGCTGCTCTGCTAATGAGCAGCTGAAGGAATCGGAGCATGAGGAACCACCAAATTAAGATGCCTTTCTGTCTCAGCAGTGCTCACTTTAACTGCCTCAAAGGGCCAAGTACGTTTAAGTACCCGCATCAACAACATTATACTTACTTCAGGTCTAACCCAGAACTTTATTCCCTCAAATCTCAGATCACAACCTTTTGTATTTTGCTCAATGGCTAAAAGAGCAGGTGCTTGCATTTTATATAAATATGCTGTTAAAAACCAAGTGTACTACACTCGCAATATCTTCTTGTGGCAAACATAAGTGAGCTACAAACTGACCTTCTCAATTGCCCACAAAATTGACACTACACATTAAGACAACAAAAATAATTCAATACTGGAATTAATCCAATATTTGAAACTTTTTTGATCTGTCTTCTCTGCATAAGGCAGATGATTAACTGGGAAAAAAAATTAATGGTAAAAATCAAATAACATAAAAATTTAATCACACATGAACTATGTCTTATATCCTCTCCACCACAGACCTTGCAAGAGCACAGCCTGTGAAGGACAAAAACAGTGTTCCAAGAAGGAAAAGTAGCAAGTGTTTGACTAAGGGCTGTCCAGTTTATCAGTACTTGATGAGACTGTAACTCTAGTTGTTTCATTTTTATTTTGTGTTGAATTTGGGCTCCTCAGAGTTACTAAATGCTTCTTGGAGCCTATTCTGTTAGGCCTTTAATTGATAATTGTAATCTGAAACAATAACTAGAAAGGAAGAGGAACATGATGTAGAGTGGACTTTGACAATCTCCAAAGAGTATCCTTTGCTGAGGGGAGGAGGCAAAACAGGACACATGCTTGGATCTCTGCTCACTACTTGTCATGTTTACACAAAGCTGCCTTTGCTGGCAGGGCACAACCATCAGCCAGGCAGTGACCAGCAACACTGCAGGATCCACACACACACTTTCCTTTCCCCCCTGCCAAACCCACTGGGGGAAGGAGTAATGTCTTACACTTCGATAGGTGAACACCCATCAGAGACCAACCCTCTGACACCCTACTGAAATAATCACATCGTGTTATGAAGCAGTTGATGGAAAGACAGAAACTGTTAGAGATTAAGATAGGACTAACTAGTATTTATTACTTCTCTGTAGGCTTCAGGTGAAACCACACTGAAGGGAACTCCCTCCCCACCCTCCACAAGTTAATAGCGTCTCGCCTCAAACACGTCAGCTAACAAAGCTCCATGTCAATCCAAATTCTTTCATAACCAATATCTGGCCAAAGCTTTACCCTGCTTTTACTTTTGCAATGGGGAGTGGGGACAGCTAAATGGCCTGTGAGCAATCTCAGACAAGCCTTTTCAGAGTGAGGGGAAAAAAGATTGTGCCAATTGACTGTGAAACCCCAAAGACTGTGTTCAAACAGCCATAACTTGAAAGCCAAGGTAGTCTGTGCAGTTAGGCAAAAAACAGGCTACCTAAAATTGTTGAACAAGGCTTAAATCCAAACCTGTGGAAAGTGCTTTCTTTTTCCCCATATTATATGAATTCTATGAACACGCTTCTAATTGCTCACATTATTTGCTGTTTACAAAACTGGCCAAATACCACTTGAATAAATAATTTTGGAAAATGCTAATGAGTTGTACAATTATTAGAACTACGGCTGAACAAATACTAGTCCCCAGTGGAAATGGAAGATATCCAGTTGATGCAAACAGGTTTACCTCCCTTCAAACACTTGAAGCAGCACTGACTTATCCAAGCGAGGAATCTCTGTAGAGTTCAGACTTATTTACAAACCTTCTGCTGTTTCTATCTTTTTCCTTTAGCCAGTCTTTTAATAATGACAAACATGTTTCAGCCAGTAGATTGTCCACTGAATATTCAACACCAATAATATTTGTTATGTTAGCTACTAAATGACCACAAGAGAGAAACAGTTTTTTCTGTTTCTCAGTGGGGTTGCTTTCAGGAATGGGACTTAAACAATTTTAGTCCAAGCACTTGTACACGTAGAGGTTTGTGCAAATACTTGCATGCTGAGGTTGTACTGACCATAATTTTCACATCCAGTTTTATTGACAGAGCTTTATTAAATAACAAATTCTACTGAAAACTAATCTGATCACTATAATTACTCATAGAACAAATTTAATTTACATGGAATATATTTGCTAATGCTTTTTCCAGTAGCTACCAGATGCTATTTATAAGGCAGAGGCTGAAATATAGACAGAAAAGAAATGAAACCCATGAAACAAGAGATAATAGGTGATCCTTCTATGAGCCTCTTATTGTTTTCTGTCTAAAGATGAAACTAAGCATTAGTCAGTTATTTTTGTCCTAGGGCATCATGTGGCTATTACACAATACTGGACTGAACAAGTCTAACATCTCAAAGCTGCAGAAAGATGGATGTCCTTCCTCCATATCTCCTTCCATTCACTCCCAGCTTCGTGTTCCCTGCACTGACATAAATACACGTATCCTTACAACAGACTACTTCAACTCACTAGTCCAGTCAAAAAAATAATTTTAAAAAGCAAACCCAAATATGTAATTTTTTAATAGCTTTTTGTTGGGTTAGTGAATTTAATCACCAGCCATTGTGGTGACTCACAGAACAAGGACAAGACAGAAGAAGACTGGGCGCAGGAGACAGATAAAAAAGGGGAAGAAATAAGGACAACCTTTTAGTTACAGCAAATCAACTGGCTTAATGCCAAGGTTATAACTCTCCATTATGTTAGAAAGGAGTGCAGTCTTTTTGCTTATGCGTACACCTGCAATGTAGTCACCCTAGCAAATATTAAATAGATGCTCACTTACAAGACATTTCCAGGAAATAAGCTTCTAAAATATTTAGAGACACCCATTCTCATCCAACAAAACCATTTTGTATGGTGTCCTGTTTTCATGACAGGTAGAAAGGTAGAGTAGAAATTACACTGGAAATAAGGTTACCTCTTTCAGTTAAAATTAGTTCTGCTTCAGTGTTTCTAGTGCCACTTTCATACACAAGTACATGCAAGATCCATTTATATATCTTCATCCATAATACAGGCACTACCTCGACTAGCCAAGTATTTTCCCCATCTCCCCACTTTCATGGCCAAGAGAAATGTCAAAGCATCATTGTTTTGCCTGTTTTCAAGCAGGGCAAAACTAGAGTCCCTTCACTCTAAGAGTCACATTTACTCAAAATCATTCTGTTGCACCTGAAAAGCCTTTTGAAAGAAGCATCGTCAATGCTCAAATTGTCCAGAGGGCTCAAAATTAAGGACCAGATTGAGTGCACCATGGAAGACTAGAAGATACAGCAGCAGATGACAATTTCTTTCTTTTTACATTTGTCCTATTGTCACGAAAATTGGTAGGAAAAACTTAACATCAATGTAGCATTAAGAATCAGGCATTATTTATTCAGCACTGGATGCACACGGGATATTTCCTCTTACGGTACATACAGAGTTCCTCTTCTTGATTAATATTTAACATTATTTTGAAAAACGACCACTGTAGTTTCCATAAGTTAGGCAAATTGTTCATCTGGTGACACTATGAAGCATTAAATTGCCTGTATCAGCCACCTGTATAAGCCCAGCACATGTCATTTCTACAGGAAACAAACAGCCCAAAGGGGTCAAAATGAGAGGAGAGAGATCAATGAGTCAAACACTCAACAACCTAAAGTCTACACTGCACTGCCATTTTCAGCTTTGCCATACAATTTACCTCAGCTGAGACTCAAATATTGCTGGCCTACAGCAGTTTTGCATAAAACACCTGGATAAAATTAGTTATGACATCTCTAACCCAGCTGAAGCACAGAGTCACCCCTCTGCTTCCCGGAATCTCACCCTGTACTACTCCATTTCCAACCTCAACCCACTGGCAAACCACCCATGAGGCCATGATGTACACCAGGGAATGTTCACTGATCCACTGCCAATTGCCCACAAAAGAATTTCACAACTTTCAGGTGATTTTGGAAAATTTAAGTGTCTTGGAGGATCTATTTTTTTAATACAAAACAACCAGATTGCTGTTCAAATCTCTGACTCATCATTTTTACAGCTGTACATGAGTAAAATATTTTAGGAGCAATTCGTCTTTCTTGTTTTCTAAAGTAATTTTACTGATAAGACAGTGCTTTCCACCGAGCTTCCATGCAATGAAATACCAGACAGGTTTCCTTTCTCTTATGGATTCTGATCGTCTGAGAGGCATGAGGAGGGGGACAAGGCAGTAATCTTCATTGTAGTCCCTGGATATTACACCACTGGTTTGCTCCCAGTTGCATTAAAATAATCCCAAACTGTTCAGCAAAACTAATTCTTCACTGCCAGAAGTTGTGGCTGCCCTGTCCGTGGAAGTGTTCAAGACCAGGCTGGATGGGGCTCTGAGCAACCTGGTCTAGTGAAAGGTATCCTTGTTCATGGCTGGGGTGGGGTGGGACTGAATGATCTTTAAGGTCCCTTCCTACCCAGACTATTCTATGATTTTGTGATTGCCTTGGAAGAGGTCTGTCTTTAAGCACTTCATAATAATTCAGTGAAGTACTTTCTAACAACACCGTCCTTGGCTCTCCCTCCATGTAATTAGGAAGACAATTGTCTCCATTAATGCAAATGTTAAAGACAGGGCTTATAATTCTTCTACCATCAGCAGTTGCTCATTGTTTTCGTCAGTATCTCAACAGTGTAGAGAGGGGATAACTTGATGACAAAACATCTGACAGATGCCAGGTGAGGAGTCTGGAAGAAGGTCAGCCTGGGTTTGCTAATTAAAGGGATGTACCTCAGAACACATACTCTTGAAATTTGGGGGTTTATATTAGAGGATCTTTACGGTCATCTATTCAGTCTGTAAGTGCTCCTTGTGTTTATCTAGAAGGCCTCATGCTGGAATTCTTTTGACAAACAAACTGCCACTACTTATCAGGTTATTCTTGTCACTGATGTGACAAAATAATTCATGAAGGGATTTTAAACTGTATCTGATTTCCCTCCAGCTAGCTGTAATCTCTGGCATTTAGGGAATAGCTGTATGGAAGTACTTGAAGCAAAAAATAAATGTAGTTTAATAACCTGAATATTACTTTTTAAAATCTCCACCTTATATTGAACAGTCTTTAAAATTAGTCTGTCAGCAAAAGAGCAGCATTTCTAGAGGAAATTCAGAAAATTTACAATTCTACTTGCATTAATCAAGAGAACTAGGAAAGTTGGAATTTTACTCATTTAAAAGAGTCAGATAAAACATATTAACAGAATAAGAATAAAGGTTTAAAAAACACCAGCCTGAATTTTGAAAGGAAAACTGTGAGAATTACTTACAGCATACTAAATTTATATTTGTTTAAATTAGGCTAGATACACAGGTGTTGCCTTAAACTGAATAAATATTTCTGAAAAGTTTTTAGAGCTATTGGGAAGCTACATAAAGAATTTTGGTGGAAAAAATCCTGAGCTTGAAACCAAACCATAACCCAACCCACCCTCTGCATGACCTCACCAACTGCAGAACCACTCTGGGCTGAGCCACCAAGCACCAGGCTCCTATCCCACATGCACAAAGGTCTACAGCTTCTCTACATAAACTCCCAAAGCACCCGGCCCAGTAAGAGGGGCCAGGTCACTACGAGTGTGTTTATTTCTTTTTGACACCTTCAAGTTTCCCAAAAAAAAAAAAAAAAAAAAAAAAAAAAAAAAAAAAAAAAAAAATTTAAAAGTCAACTTATAGATGTGAGTTTGGGTGAGGCTTTGGAATCTGCTCTAGTGGAAGGTCTGCCTGCCCATGGCAGGAGAGCTGGAACTGTGTGATCTTTAAGGTCCCTTACAACCCCAATCTTTCAATGATTCCATGCTTTACTTAGGGAACTTGGAGGTTAGGTACTTGCATGCCAACAGACAATCAGAGGAGCTAAGACTCAGGTACATCCTTCTTAGGAGAGTGCTTTTCTAATAAGAGGAGCAGACTAATTGTACAAATGGTCATTGGAAATGCATGCAGAAGAAAGGACACTCCTGCCCAATATTTCTTTGTTCAGAAAAAGTGTATCTGAGTTTTATAAGGTTTTTGCAGTCATTGGCTAAAATAACTAAGCCATTTGTTTCCTAAATTTCAAGTCCAGATAACGCAGAAGTGCATTTTTCTCTTGGATAATCAGAGGGGGAAGGGTGAGGTGACTGGAGCCCCCTTAAGCCCCTACTCATTAGTCCCAGCCACAAGACACAGTCATCATCATCCAGCCCTCGGATAAGGAAGATTAATGGCAAGAAATTAAGGCTTAAAACAGTGCCAAACATAAGAAATCTCAAACCTAGCAATCTACTGACCCTTGCAAGGCTGTTCAGCAATCCTTGACCATAAGTGTTTCCAATAAGGCAGAATGAGCTTATAGTCCTTACTTCTAAATATGATACATAAGGATACATACAATAATTATCAGGCATGATGTTAACATTGCAATTGTTTCCATAGAATTACTTGAATTATTCAAACTTTCTTTTTCTCTTATTTGTGGGGAAAAAACCCAAAACTGAGATAGTATCTTTTTTCCTCCCATTGTTAATATTTTATGCTAGAAGCCTTAAATATTTATGCATGTTGGGGAAAGTTATTTTCTGTCAAAATGGTCTGCCTTCAGAAGAACAGTCTTTTTTTAGTTACTTCTAAAACAAATTAATGATTGAATGTTTTCTTTTTACTGCAAAACTTGTTCTTGGGCCTTATTTCCAGTGGCAGATATAAGACCATAGGGTTGAGAATATCACCTAAGACTTTTCTCAAGCCTTCAGTTCAAACAGGTTTTCTAGGGATAAAATTTTGATTGCTTCTTTTTTTTTTTTTTTAATCATGAAATAAATTTAGTCAGATTTTGATGCAAAATTAAGTACTAAACAAGAGAACCAGACCATTGAAACAGAGAGGTACAAAACCAGTGTCACTGGTTTTCTTAGTCTTGGGGACAGAAACTTTCATTACAATGCATGCAAGCCAAAGATTTTTCTGTAATGGTTAATATATGTCTCAAACATATTCCAGTTTTGTACATGTATTTTGCCAGATAGCACCAACCCATGCTGCTCTGGTGTGACTCTAATAGTCTAACCAAGCTACTCAGGACAGCTGAGTGGGTTACTCAGGAGACAAGGCCTCACCCAAGGCCTTTAAGGAAAACAACAACTCCAAATTGAAGGAGTTCAGCAGAATTAACATTGTAGGATACCAGAACTCTACCTTAATACCTCTCACCCTGAGTAGACATGTAGTTTTCTCTTCCTCAGCATTACATTAGCGAGTTTTAAGTAGTTCAGCACTGGTGACTCAAGACAACTGCCTGCTGCACAGCCCTGGTATTTGTGGCCTTCTGAGACATCCAGAGATGCCACAAAAAAACACTGTCCGGCCCTTGCTGTCACAGTGAAATTATATGGCTCTTGCAAACCCTATTTATTCTACACCTCCACAGCAAGGTTACCTTCCAAAAGCAGCACTGGCAGACAGGAATGTGTGCCTGCACCACAGGCATGCTGCCACATGGTCTGACAGAGCACATCTCCGGCTTCCTTCCTTAGGCAGGTGTAGCTGGGGCAGCTACTGGGAGCATCTCCCATTGTCCCACACTTCCCTCTACAAAGGTTGTGCCTTGTAACAGAAGCAGCCACAGAGGATGGGAATCCATACCTCAACCGCCAGAGTTTGTAAATGTTCAGTGTAAAGAGTGACAGTTCAGAACCTACTAAGAGCCCTGTCCAGCTCTCCTTCCCAACCTTTTTGTACGGGGACAGGACAGACCCTGCTGGGCATCAGGAGCCAAATCTCCCTGCAAACATGAGACAGCCATAATGAGTCTAAACTGATATTCCAGATTAGGTTTTGAGGTAGTTTTGGTGTGGTTACATTTTGCCTTTGCCAGCTCCAATGTGGACATCACAAATTCCTACAGAGGAACAGAAGATACAACTGCAGGTAGTAACTTCTTAAACTGCCACAGCACATTCTTCAAAGTCCTCTGTGGCACCCTTTGTCTCCCATAGATCAATCCTAGGCACATGGTACACAATGCTTCGGATTGCATTCAGGAGAAGACACATTTACATCTCAGTTGCTATAGCAGCAGCGAAATGGATTGCTTCTTTTCAACTTGATTGTAGAAGCAGCACAGACCAAAATCCAGCATCATTAATACTACTTCAGCATTAATTTTTTTCTTGCCATGCCCTGACACCCTTAACATTTTGGGTTTGCACACACAAACGGCAAAGTTGTAACTACACCCTGCACAGGCTTGTCTGAGTCAACTTGAAACCAGCTCAGGGCACTGTTGCTCTGATACTTTAAGACAATGCTACTGTGAGAAATGGCAAGCCACTCTCCCTGCTTTCAATCCAAACTCTGTGTCAGCAAGCAATTCAACTCAGCAGGCATCTGTGCAACTCTATTTCTGCCTCAAGAAAAAGGAGAGGACTAGCTTAGACTTCTCTTGGTGAGTCAATGGACCTCTGGATTTTGGCAGGAAGTCACACCAACGAGCAGCAGCAATGCTTCAGCTGCAGCAGCTTTTATGTGGAAACAGATAAAAAACCTTCTGGAGCTAAAGATGCTTTATGTTGCAAAATCTATATTTCTTACCCAGTTTGCCGAGCTCAGGTATACGTGGACAAGCTGCAGCCCTGTTCTGACTACAGTGTGAGAAAAGACATGGTGACTAGATGGAGTTCAAATGCCACAATCCAAGTTAGAGACACCATGTCACCTATTGTATATTTTAAAGCAAACAAAAAGAACAAGACAAAACAACAAAAAAACCACCAAAAACAAACCCCTGAGAAACAATCCTTCTTGCAGAGTTCAGGGGAGGTACTGAACAACAGTAATTTTCATTTCCAAACAGTGTTTTTGTTATTTTTATTTAGAGTATCTCAGCTTCTTCACAAATCTCTTCATTGCACTCTGGCATTTCATAAAAAAATGAGATGGACATATTTTGTCAGTGTCCCATTAAGTTTTTACCAAGAATCAGGCAAGGACTGGAGATCAGAACTGACATTCCTCTTTAGTGAATCTGTTCCACATAACATGATGTTAAGTACATTTCATCCAACTTATATTTTCGTCACCTTCAGTCACGGATCAAGTCTCAAGTACTCTTACCTTCCCAAGTTTCTTTGTTGGTTCGTTTTTTAACAATCCTAAACAGTATGCCTGGAGGCAACAGATAGATTGTAAATGCCATGGCATTTACTCTTTCTATCAGAGGAAACTTTTGTAAGGTATGAACAGCCTGTGAACATTTTGGTATCTCTTCAGATCAGATCTAGAACTCTAGTCACATAGATACTGAACTCAACATCAAAATTTTGTATATCCCATCCTGAATTATAAGTTATCTGTATTTGAGGAAGCCAGAGTCCCAAGAGCTTGGAAAGTAGTCTTTGTACAGGCAAATTTCTTTCATTATTTTCTCCATAACAAAATCCTCAATTCTACCCCCAAAAAGACAAAAACCAACCAAACAAACAAGCAAACACAACAACAACAAAAAAACTTAAAAAAAAAAAATCAGCAAAAAAACACTTTTTGAATGCTGGAAAGGAAGGGGAAGGATCTAAGACCTGTAGGAGCTTCACTACTTCAGTTGCATGAGTTACTGTTTGCATATGCTAAGAGATGTTTCTTTATATGCATTTCATTTCAGAGTTCTCCCTCTATGAATTTTAATGTTTTGGAGTTTTATTTTTAAATTTTGCATTTGATGAATTCTAAAAGATGGCAGTGATGATGAGATGTGCAGGTCCAGATCTTAGTTGAAATTGTTACTGCACAAAACCTGATTTGAATGGAGCTGCACAGGAACCTTTTTGAATCAATTCTTCATAAAATAATAGTACATACAAAACATCTATTCTAATAACAGACCTTACCCTTTGAGGCACCATATTTTGTTTTAGGTCAACAAGTAATTAATCCCATTCAGTGATCTATCTTTCAGCCATGAACTATTCTTACCTGAAAGCTTGTTTTTATAGTCGTTTTCATAGAACAGTTCTTTTCAACTGCTTGAAACTGTGTATCTTTAAAATAAAGGTAGAGGTAGGTCTGCACAACCTTAAACAAGTGCATTTTCAGCAGAAATTTGACATAAGATGCCTGAGAGGTTTACCTTCTCTTCATCATAAATTGCTGATAAATTCCCATTTTTGCTCCAGGCTTTGCCAAGTGGGTAGTTTGGCAAACTTGTCTGAACACAAGAATTGGAATACAGAAAATCTTAGTATAAAGAAACAGTCGCTGGGATTTGCAATTCCCACAATGTCTCTTCTAATTGCATTTTTACCCCAACTGATTTGCCTGAAATTAACAGCTCTGCCTCCCCTCTCTTTGGCACTGATTTAATTCCTCAAGAAGACAGACTGTTGCAAAAATTGCTCTTGGCTAAAGGATAAAGACCCAAGTGCCCTCAAAAAAGGGGAGGGAGAAGAATTCCTTCCTCTGGCTTTTTAGTAGAGTTATAATACATTTATGCTCATATCTTTACAGAAATGAAAGCCAGGGACTTCCCTGGTGGGGAGCCTTTATCAGTCAGACACTATCATTTTCCCCCAGACTCCTCATCTCAGACCTGCATGGTTAACTCCCCTTAGTCATTTAGTACAGCCTCATTTACATGGAGCACAATGAATTACATTGACTCCAAGGTCTTGACTATTCAAGAGCAAAACTGGACAAAGTCATGTATATCATGGAGTTTGGTTGGCAAAGACTGCTTCAGTAAAAGAGCTTTGGTTACTTCCAATTAACAAAATGGAGCTTTCTACAGCCCTTACTACCCTGTGTTAATGCCAGGTGCAATTAGCCCATAACAAAAGGGCACAACTGGCAAAAATAAAATTTAATAGCTGAGTCACAAGCAGCTTCATTCCCCTTTCTTCAAATTCAATAGAAATCATATAGCAAAGACAAGTTAATTTCCTCCCACAGTGAGTTACTCTGGATAGCATGCTGCAATGCATGTGATGGTAGAGCAGAAAACAAGGAAAAAATCTAAATACAACCCTTGACCAAGTAACTATTAGATAGTTCAGTCTTATCTTTTCCTTTGTCTCATTCTTAGTCAAGTTCCTATTCAACACAAGAAAAGACAAATGCAACACCTCATTGTGTTTTGCATCTGATAATCATGATAAAGGCCATACCACGGTCTCAGCTTGAAATCCTAATGGAAGAGATCCTCCAAGCCTCTCCAGTCGAGTTTGAAGTTTACCTTCAACCACAGTTCCCAAATTTACCCTTCTATCCCACCTCAGACAATAACCTTTGGTTGGGGATTGTTGTTTAAGAAAAGCTCCTGGAGAGCTACAGAAAGCAGAAAATCTTCCCACCTCCAACACAGAACAAGACTGTGAGTTTGTAAAAGGTGAGCAAAGAATGACCTTTCAGAAGTTCACAATAGGGCAGGTGCAAAATCCAAACAGGATTATAGGCAAATAGCAAAATCCCCTGTTAGGCAAGAACAGATCCCTAAGAATGGGGTGGCCTCACCTGTCTCTGTTTCAACCATAAGAACAAGCTCTTGAATGCATAACTCAATTCCATAGTTTCCCTCTCCTCTAAAACTTCAACCCCTATCTCTCCATGCACTGCTGTTGCTTTACTTGGAACACTTAGTTCTGCATTAAAAAATAATAAAAAGCAGTTTTGATAAGTGATCTCAAAACCTATGCTATTTCTGTAACAAGCAGGGTTCAGGCAAGATTCAGGATTAATAACTAACCAGATCAGACACAGTGGGAGTCAGTCCTCCCTCCCACTCTGCAGCAGGCCAAAGACAGGAGGTACTCTTAAATGAGGTTGGCAGCATCTACTACAACAGGCTGGGGAAAATAGAATGGCTCACCGCATGCCAGCTTTAAAAGCAAACTCCCCAGGGTAAGCATACAGACAAGGAGCCTCTTTCAGTTTTGCACCGTCCCTGATTTTGTTCCCAGGAGAGCCTGCTCCTCCCAACCAGATCCATTTGCCTGCAGTGCCATGGGCACCGTAACCTCCTCTCTCACTGGCACTAAGGTGCTGGCAGTGCAGATGGACATCTCCCAGCTACACCTGGCTAAAACAACCTTGCAATCCCATTATCAATCCCCATCTCACTGTAATGAAGGGCACTGACTATAACTCCTTATCACAGCACTTAGATCAGAAAAAAATTGCCCAGCAAAGAGCTAATTATCTTGCCAGGTCCAGAGAACACAAGCAGACAACAGGAGAGAGGAAAGCCCCTGTCTCGGGCTGAGATCTCAAGACAGAGAAGTTCTGTTGCAATGCCTTGCTCCTCCCATACCAGGCTGAAAAGCCATCCTACACTCACTGACAGCCTGACAGTTCAGGCCCACCATGCCATGCAAGGATGCTGCTGAGGCATTCAGGGAAGCACTGCTCCTTACAGCCTTACAGCTCATGTTCTCACATGCCAGACACTGTTCCAAGTGTTGTCCTGCCACAGCTGGTAAAAGTGGGAGTGCAGCAGGGCACCCATCTGACAGCAACCTCAGTGCTGGAATTGGAGGGGAAGCAGAGCCTGGATGGATCACTTGGCACCAGCCCAAACCAGGAAAAGTGTCAAAAATTAATTTATATAGAAAAAAAATGGCAAACTCAGCAATACTCCCAGATACAGCCAGTTCATTAGGCTGAGACCGAACCACCACTGCCATATCCAAAAAAACATTTACTACCACTGTCATATCACCTCAGCAGGCTTGGCATCTGAAGTGACAGACTTTTATCGCCCTTTTCTACAGAGAGGAAAATGACCTTGCACAGCCTGATGTCACTGTTGGTCGTGTTCTTACAAACAAAGGTCAACCTGTGAACTCACAGTGCTACATGGAGTATATTTGGAATAAAGCAGTCACTCTTTATCAGCATTTTGCTGCCTAATCCACACAGCACATGCAGGACTGTTGAGTGGGGGAAACCCAATACATGCAGTATTTACACATGCATGAGGAACCACTCAGAGATCAGCTCTGCCTGCAGAGAGATGGGGAAACAGAGGTGGCAGATCTCCAGAGGAGCAGGAGCAGTCCTCAGCTGGAAAGGCTTCCTGGAGAGACAGGGTTTCAGGCACTTCCTAGAGCCAGGCTGCTTCGGGAGCTGGATCATTCCCAGTGCGCTGGTTGGGCTGAGGCAGAGTTGGTTTCCTTTGCAGTGTCTGTTATGGGGCTATGTTTTGGATTTGTGCTGAACACAGGGCTGGTAATGACAGATGGTTCTGTTATTGCTGAGTCAAGGCCTTTTCTGCTTTTCCAACTGCCATGCTGGCAGGGGAACTGGGGGTGCATGAGAGGCTGGGAGGAGACACAGCTGGGAGAGCTGACCCAAAGTGACCAAAGGGATTTTCCACACCATGGGACACCATGTTCAGCATATAAAGTAAGGGGAAGAAGGAGCAAAGAGGGATGTTTGAATTGATGGCATTTGTCTTCCCAAGTAACCATTATGTGTGATGAGGCCCTGCTCTCCCAGAGATGGCTGACACCTGCTTGCCCATGGGAAGCAGTGAATTAATTCCTTCTTTTGCTTTGCTTGTGTGTGTGGGTTTTGATTTCCCTGTTAAAGTATCTTTATCTCAACCCATGAGTGCTCCATTTCTTACCCTACCAATTCTCTCCCCAGCTGTGTTTTGGCAGGAGTGAGGGAGTGGCCCTGTGGGGTTTGGCGGCTGACTGGGGTTGAACCATGACACACAGCCTCAGCCCACAGCAGTGGAGATGCTCAACCACTTGATAGTTACTGTCTGGTCAAGGCCACCAAGGCTGCCCATGACCTCAGGGTCATGCAAAACTGAAACTGTGCAGCCTCTCCCCATCTCACCCCTGCAGCCGGGCAGTGGGAAGAGGCTGAAGGGTGGAACAATAATATTTTCTTAAATCAAGGGATTTCCCATAAGTTTGGTACCCTGGAGTACTCAGAAAGCAAAGGTCAGAACAAATGTCTGCAGTGAAAATCTATAAAGAAGGTAAGTTTAAAAGAACCACTGAAGGTGACTTTTGCACTTTCTACCCAACACCATGTTTTCCCTCCACATAGTCCTGCTTCTTTCAAGACCAAAAGCAGAAATGTCACAGTGCCATCAGACCACTGTATTATCACTTATAGCACCTTTTTATTTCAATGTCTTTCACTTTGTCTCTGAAAATCCTTTTCTCTTTCTCTGAAAATCCATGTTTTACTGCTTCAAGAGTGCTATATCCAAGTTCAGTTGCAAAAGTATTTGGAATCTGAAAATAAAACCCATAAAACAGCAAGGACCCAAAATTGCACAGCCACCCCAAAGCAAAATTCATATTACTTTCGTTACACTTCCCTTATGAATGTAACTGAGCAGTTCAAAACATAATTAGATGTTTAAAAGGAAAAAAAGATTTTGTTATGTTGTACTTGTGGGGTTAATAGATGAAGTATTCTTAGTTAAAGTTAGTCTGTTTTAACTTGACAAATGCAGAGTTAGTTTCAGGATTCCTCAGTTCATTCTAGTGAACATCAGTGCAGTCAAACATATTCTGTTAAGACCAAAAAATATAAGTTCTTCTCAAGAGCCCTTTGCAGAAAAGGATATTGAAGTGATAAATTTCTGGATTTTTTGCTTATTAAGAATCTGGAAACCAATACACATGTTATCACACTACCGAGCCTTTTACAGGGACTGGAAGACAGCTCAGGTTAAAAACCACAGACAAGATTATGGCCCACATCACTACTACAGTTAGTAAATGACCTGCCCCAGGCTGACAATCCTTTGTAAACCCCATGACCTCTTTGGAGGTTTTAGATAGGACCAAAAGGGCACTAGACAGTCACCTTGTATTAACATTAAAACTTTAAAGGGAATAAAAAAAACAACCTAAATTATCATCCTTTTTGTCTGTAAACTATGGTAAATTGGGAGATAGCAAAAGCATCCCAGTCTGAATTGTTTTTCTTCTCTGAATGCTGGCTTGCTGCTCAGTACAGTATGTTCCATCTTCCTCTTTTTTTTTAAGAAGACACATAGGAACTTCAGAAAAACAGCACATGCTCACAGAAAAAAATCTCAAAGGACTGGCAGATACTTGTGATTTCTGAGCAGCAGCAGGGTTTTCTAACTGCAAATTGTTCAGATGTTGTGGGCTTGACAGAATCTATTCCAAGCTTGTTGTTTCCCTGCTCTCTTTCACAGATTTAGAGTCTCTGATGAATGCTATGTGTACCAGCCCAGATGCTCTGTTCTAGCTATAAAACAGTTTTAGTCAGCTAACTGGATAAGAGAGCCTAAAATAGTGCAGCTCTTTACTCTTTATCAGCTTAACATTTTCCACTACACACCACCAGACTCGCACAAGTACAAACCAGCCTGGTTATAACTGACATACATATTCTGGGGTATTGTTTAATGTTGCCTTAATATTGGATGGAAAGTAACAAGGATTTAACTCTTTCTCCTGTCATTCTAAATTGGGCCCAAATATCACAGCTAAATGAGCATTTAACCATTAAAACAATTACTTGCAAATTAACAGGCTATTTGGAAGGATTTGATCTTTCTTTCAGTTTTAGAAAAGACCTTTAGGGGATCTGTGCCTTGTGTCCTCAATCCAATTCTGTTTTCTAGATTCTCTCTAAACACCAGAAAGAGCCTTATTATTTTGTTTATTGTTTTTATTGGGTTTTTTTAATCTTTACTAAGACCATTTCTCCAAACCCCTAAGATCAGAAGCAGAGATCTAAAACTTCTCCAGTTCTAATCACTGCAGAATCAAGTATCAAATAGCACTTATTTTAAGACCAAAATAATTTTGACACGTTGAATCTCTCAAATCCCTAGTGACACCATGCCTTTTGGCAAAGCTTGAGACACTAGTCATGCCAATAAAGCAGTTTGAATTGAGCTGCCTTTTTGCCCAATCCCACTAAAACCATAGTAATTGGTTCAGACAAAGAAGCTCAGCTGTTTCAATGAGGGCTAAAGCTACGAGTCAATCTTGACAATGGCTTTTTTTCAAGCCTGGCAGAATGAAATGTAATGCAAATGTTCCTATTCTTGTTACTGGCCTGGAACATTTACATATTTCCAAGCTGTCTGATTTTTCATGTATGTTCACATTCCAGGACATGTTGACCAGTTTCTACCAATTGTACCAGAAGGTGAAAAGTCCCACACATTTCAGAGAACAGAAAAGAAAACCTCATTATAACCCAGAAATCCTTATAGGAGGAAGATGAACCTCAAAACAAGAAAAAGATTCCTTCAAACTCAAACACTTTAATCAGAAAATTCATTAAGAGACACAAACCTTAAGAAGCCATGACACAACAGCCAGACCCTTTGTGTTGTGGAACTATTTGACTTAGCAATAGTTGAGTGGTTTTTCCTCCTCTAATATATGATTTAGAATAATTCGTGCTCCTTATAGAATAAATTTTCCAGCTCTAGGAGGGACTGGATACTGCTGTGCTGCTTGACTTCTTATAAAAGTAGCAACACCATGCACATTCACCTTGGGCACTCAGAAAACACTCCCTGTCAGAAGTGCTATATCAGAACCTGCTGTTTTGTGGCTCACTCAACACATCTGTCTAGATATGGCTGTCATTTTTATCAAACCAAATATAAACACAACAATAATTGCTCCCTACAGGAGTTTCAAGTGTTATGTAAAAATGTGACGCCTTTTTCAGGATTTTCATTATTCTGTAGTGTCACACAAGCCAATCAACACCAGGAACATAAACACGCAGTACCAGGGACAAAACCTTGGTAGTATTTTAATATTGAAACAGTGACGGTACTTTGCCTGCTATGTGTAATCCCTATGAGAGTTTCAAATGCAATTTGTTTTCACCAGTCCTTCCCAGTAGCAGTTTGATGTTTCAAGGAAATTATGAAATAAGGAAATTATGAATTTTTTTCAAGGAAATTATGAAATAATTTATTCTACATTTTTAAGTGAATTATTTGACTCTATGAAAAAACATCTAAGGAGATAACTAAGGCAAAATGCCGAAGTGGGGGTTTCTGTCCAGCCAGATCAGAACTGCTTTGTTATTCATCTTGTTTATAAAGAAGACTGGGGACAGCTCTAATTAGAAATTCCCTCCTGCCCACCTTCTCTTCTTCTAGTAGGACTCTTCTAATCCACTTGGGAGCAGCAATCATACAGAAAAGCATCAAACTGATAAAGTTTTCCTTCCCATCATTCTTTTTTGCTTTTACTGACCCAGCACCTCTCGCATTTGAGTCTTTTGCCTGCAATGTAAATGAGCAATTCATTCAATCTAATCTAGCATCCTGATGAAATATCCTTTTCCCTTGCTGAATTCTTATCCTGTGGGACTTATTCTCCAGTTCTACAGTAATCTCTTCCAGGATAGACAATCCACATCTAAAAGAAACATTAATTTTAAGTGGTTTATTGTTTTATAATCTGTCAGTTAATGTTACATACTAGAAAGAGAACTATGCATTCAGAAGAGGTATGAAAAATTCTTCACTTTTGCAGACTGTTTTGACTCTTCTCAATACAGGAAAAAGAATCTTCCAGTTCCTCCTTATTTGGAGCTGCTCTGTAATTTGTTTCTTACAGAAACCTCTGAAGCATTGCAGACTCCAGGAATTCTGCAGGTGCCCCTAACTGCAGTGCTGCACATTTCTAAGTACAGAAGAACATTCGGTTATGCTACCAAAATCTTTTCTCCCTTTGTGTGCATCAATAAGATTCAACAGCTTTTTGCAACTGAAGATTTTCTAATGTAGCTCAGATCTCTTCAAAGTGGCAGACGTACGGATTTCCCCTGGCAAAACTCCTAATGACGAACAAGTCTTACCGTAACCAGACAGGAAGGCATGCTAATTTCCCTTACTCTGACAGTAAGATGCAGCACATGGCACAACCTGGCTTCTGCTCTCATCTGCATCTCCAGTATCCACTAACTGTGGCAAGCCTGCTGTAATGTAGGATAATGCTTTTGTAAGAGCATGTCTGAAGGTCCCTCAAACTGCAGCAAAGCAAAATTCTGCATCAAAAGAAAGGCAGCTTCACCATGAAGAACTACAAATCTCTTTTATAAAAATATGGAAAAAGCAAGCAGTTGTGTTGTATTCACAAATACTTATATTCCAGTCAGATACATGGCATTCCTGACAGTACAAGTAATCTGAATGCTGGCTACTACCAGAGTCATAACAGAGTCATAAACAGTCAAACATGGCTACCATGCTCCAGTAGCCTTTTGGTTTCTGGCATACATCCTAACTAGCTGACCTGAACAAAAAAAAAACCAAAACAACAACAAAAGAAAAGGCAAAAAATATTACACAACCCCAAACAAAAAGCTTGATTTCAGATTAAGAACTTTGAAAAATTTTGTCTAGCCTCTCTCAAAACCCTAAGCAGAACCTCCTGAGTTACTGCTGATGTGCAAAGGGGTCCTGTACTATCAGGATTCAGTGAGGCCATGCAAAGATCGGTCAATCTTTCTGTGGTTTCAAGCATTTTTCCTCAGATTTGTCAAAAACATGTATGCAGTTACACATGGTTTCACACTTCCTATTTTACAGAACCCTGTTTTTTTTAGGCACCACACCTCAGGCTTAGAGATCAGGGGGGCACAGAAAGATAGAAAAGTCCTCTACTGAAAGAGCATTTCTTGTGAAATGCTCACCCTCTAGAAGAATGCTTCTCTTAGAAGAGCATAAAATATTCCGTCAGAGAAAGGGGGAACCTGTTGAAAATCCTCATCTCAACACCAAAAGGATGGGCAGGTAAAAAACCAAAATCTCTAGTCCTAGGGAGTGTAAAACAGCACCCAGAATCTGAACTTCTGCTTCTCATGTAAAAGACAGTCAAGTTCCCTTTTGTTAAGAACATACTCAGTGAAAAATAAAAAAGAGGGGGGAAACTGAAAATAGGAAGCCAGGCTACAGCTACCCACTTGACAGCAACTGCAAGGACCAAAGAAGTATCTGTCTGTAAAGAACAGACTTAGATTCATTGCAAGTGTTTTTGGCCTTCTTCAGAGCATCAACACAATATGCTTTGATACCAAAGGACAGTGTAGTCTGAGATTTATTGCAATTGGGGCATATAAGGCATTGTAAATAGAATTAGTGGTGGCACTAATGGGTCTGTCCTCCATCATCTGATTAAGAACAATAAGACCAAAAGGAAATAACAAGAGGACCAGTTCAGAATTGCAAAGGTATAACTGAAGCCCAGGATACAATGAGCCTTGGGAAGGTAGAAGAGACTTTTGCTTCTTCCTACTCGAGTCTTAATTTTATCTATTCTAAGAGCACTTGGGGACTTCTTCACATCACACTTCCAGCTAGAAGGGCAGTAGGGATGACCAATGCCTGAGATGGTACAGAAGCAGCTGCAAAGTCTGTTTGCATGTATTAGTAAATGTTGAAAGTCAAATCTGTAAAGGAAACCTGAAGTGGTTTGAAAAATCAGGTTATGGCAAGATATGCAGGGCACAGAGTAAGAAACAGGATTTATTCTTTCTTCCTCCATTGAAGCCTCATTCCTGTTTGTAACAGATGGCACATCAAACATGTGCTGGGTGATCTTTGTTAACATTTAACATTTTGGAAACTGGCTTCCTTTAATCTGGCTGTTCAGGGAGGTACATGTGACAGCTGTGTGTAAAAGCTGCAGGGCTGCGTTTCTGGGCTGCTCCTTGCTCGTAAAGAAAACTCTCCCAGTGAGGAGGAGGGAATTGAGAATGAGGGGAACAGGGCTGGAAGCTAATACAGGTAGTTGTCTCTAAAGCTTTAGGAGAAAAGCCCCAACAATGCCACAGCCAATAACAGCAGAATAACTCCTTGAAAAACCTGTATAAAGAAACCTATAGGAGCTTACTGGCTGTAAAACTCCTGTACAGGGAAGCTTTTGCAGCGAGGCTAAAGCCTTTGGTTAGAACAAAAGGAGACCCCCTCCACACTTCTAGAGGACTATGTAATAATGGTAAAAAAATAAAATCAATATGGAAAGCACTTTTTAATGGAAAAAAGTACTGTTTCCTTATAATAACTAGAGATACTAGAGAGGTTCTTACAAAGCAGGGTATGAGTCTAAGGCAAGAAAAGTACAAACAGATGCTTACCTTTCCTGTCCATACTTGTTTTAGCAGACAGTGACCCTTTCTGAGCTGTCTACAGTTTTACAGGGAAGAAGGAAAGGAGACCAGGGGAGCCCAGTACTACATAAATTGAAGCTGAGCAGAGGGAGCAGCTGGAATTATGATATTATAAAGTTGGATTGGATTAGATCAGCTTATATGAACCTTCCTTTTCTTTTGCTGCTTGCTAAAGTAAGAGTGAAAACTTTTGATGCTGTGCATCAGAAACAGTCTTCAAAATTCACATCTTCATTAAAGTGAAGTGTTTGGTTAAACATCCTTCTTTTAAATATTGTTATTTTAATTTTATGCATCTATTATTTAAATGCAAGATATAAAAGACAAAAGGTCTTGCATTAAATTACAGTTTATTCCTTTCAGTGGAGGTATTGCATTATGTAAATGGTACCTTTTGACGTTGGAATAGAAATTGCCACAAGGCCCTTCTGGGATCTGTTCTGATTTCCCAAGTATTTGTTCTATTTCTATACACAACTGATGGAATTGCACTGAAATAAGGGGTTTTTTTTTTGTTGCTATCACTGCAAAAGGGAGAAGAATGGCAAGCAACAAATGAGCAATGCAACAAAAGCCTCTAAATTATGCACTTCAAAGACTATGGGATGAATTCCGATGATTTACTTCAGCACTGCAAAGATATACAGACCAACAGGGTGACTCCATGAACCTATGCTAGGAATTTATGTTTCCCCTACAGTCTCTGTAGAAAGAACTGGATACCTCTAGAGAATAATTCTAAAGCGTATAATGGAGGTATCATTGGCTCCAAACTCAGCCATTTCATAGGGAATCAGAGTAGCCTGTAATGTACATTGAGTAATTAAAACACAGGCATACATCAAAACCTGGTGTACCTGCATGGAGCAACACCTATATTCTCCAGAGGATATCCCAAAAACGAAGCACACACACTCACGAGAAAAGGTGCTACGTCCTTCTCTTGACTTGGTGTCATCACCACAAGA
Organism: Pyrgilauda ruficollis; assembly: GCF_017590135.1. Classification (NCBI taxonomy): domain Eukaryota; kingdom Metazoa; phylum Chordata; class Aves; order Passeriformes; family Passeridae; genus Pyrgilauda; species Pyrgilauda ruficollis. The sequence continues at coordinate 6,372,202 of NW_024519206.1, read as the reverse complement.
AACAGCTGACACAGCTGGAGGCTAAGGACTTGTCCACACTGTGGAGCTGGATGCTTGTGAGGATGCCACAAAAATCAGACACAAGGGTACTCCTCATGGATGGACAGTACTGAGGGGTAGGTGTTTCAACAGTACTATCACACTCCCACAACCCTGCAAGAGTGCATAATCCAAGACCAGGTGTGGCATCCCAGCATCTCTCAGCTGCAATTTGAAAGAATGACCCTAAAACAGAGCTTGGAAATAAGTCTGACAGGTTGAAGCAAGCAGATCATGGCTAAGCTGTGGAAGTGTTTTCCTGATGGCAATAACACAACCTCCAAGAGGGGCATCTATGCCTGAGAGTTTCTCTGCTCCCAGGAGGACTGGCTGGCTGAACAGCAACAGCTGCACTGCTGGGAGTGCTGACCATTGACACAATTTAAAAAAACAGTTGGGTCTTGCAGTGTCGACAAGACTGATCCGCTGTTACTGATTTCCCTGAGCCCTTCTGACCTTCCAATGAGAAACTAATGAGACACAGTTCCAGAAAACCCCATTTGAACACTCTCAGGGGGCTGCTGTTTCGATGTGTACCAGTGCTCCAGTACAAGAGGCACGATGAGACCTTTGTCTTCAGAAGCAAATTAAGGAGGCTTTTGCCCCACTGTTTCCTTTCCATCCTCCCAGGAACAAGCATGAGATTGACATGGACGAGGAAACACAAGTGGCCCTGCCAGGGACAGTATAAGGAGTGTGAAATCCTCATTCAAATACTGCTATTTTCAACTGATTACGTGACAAGCACAAAAGTGAATCTCAGCACCACTCACAATGAGCCCAAGAAACTTGGCAGGTTTCTGACACGTCTGGGAAGCAGCCTGCTGCCATAGTGATTCTGCTCCTCCCTCAAACACACTCTGCTGGGAAGATTTGGAAATATAAACAGAGATCAGGGACCATTTGCAAGGGGATTTAACAAAAACCTTCTCCTTAGGCAGAAAAAATTTGATTGTTTTCAGTGGGGAAAAAAAATGAAAAAGATAAAAGATGAAAAATATCAAAGTCCCGCAAAAAAACTTACTAGCTCTGTTTAAAACAGCACAGGAAGAGTAAATGCAGAATTGCTCTGTATTTGCTTCTGAAAGTCTATTTCTAAGGGTAGTTGGGGTGTGACCAGTATTTTTTTTTCCTCCTGAAAAGATGCCAGCTGCTGCTACCTCGAGAACACCTCTGAGTCAAACAAGTGGGAGCATGTCAGGTGCCTGCCAGACTTTAATTCTAAGCCTCATGTAAACATTTTTGGCTCATCTCCACAAAGATGAGAGTAAAGTGCCTCAGAGTGGATTGTGCTTGCACTAGTGGAGATGCATCAGAGCTGACAGTGAAGAAAAAAGGGATGTCTTGCAGCATGAATGCAAGGCAACCATCTTTTAGATCCCCTGCTTAGAGTGAATCAAAGGGTGATGGGTAAAACAGGGAAATCAGAAGAGGACCGGGAATAGTCAGATCAAGAACTCTGTTCCTTTTTGCTTTCATTGTAATCTTTTTTGCTTAATAATCTTTCAATTAAGTTAAGGTTATTCTTCAGATCGAGATACAAGGTTTGAAAAGCACTATTTTTCTGTCATCATGAAGTATCACCACTAATAAGAACTTCTACAGATGCCATATTTCATTTTTATGTTAACAAAATCTTAATTGGAGGAAATATTTTAAATTTTTGACATTCTATGGAGCCTTGTGATAATTATCCTGATGCCAGCACTTTAAAGGGGAAGGTCAAAAGTCAGAAGCAGTCACATGTCATCAAGAATGTCCTCTAGAGACTTAGTCTGCTAAGAGTCTTATCCTAATCCTTCCAAGGTATTCCTTAATGGTAACAAATCTGCACTGAACCCTCTGCAGGAAACTCCTGTGCAGAATGTAATGCCTGCTTAAGTAGCTATTTATTGCAGGAAAGGCAGAATTTTAAATAAATCGCTTCGTTCATACACTGAGATTTTAGCAATAGCTATGAGTGCGATTCAACTTTGGATTTCAGATTTTTCTTTTTAGTCAGGTTACAAATTGTACTTTCCCAATACAGAATGAAATCATATTTAGCCTGTGACCTTTAGTCACAGAGACTCCTGGAACAGACAGCCTAATATCAGTGGTGCACAGCAAGATTGAAGGACACAGGCTGCACCACGTGTGCAGCTCTTGAGAAAGCTCCCCCACAGAATGAAGAAAGGAATTAATCCTTCTCCATTCCCCCTTGCACCCCATTTCCTGTTTTACTCTGGAACACCACATTTCAAATATATCTTTTGGAGGGGGGATCAGTGTTCAAATTGATGTTCAGATAAGTCAACATGGGCTGCTTTCTTCCTGCTCTTAGTGCAATGGTGAAATGCCATAGAAAGCCCCAAATACTAAACAGTTTAACACTTCTTTCCTCTGTGTCTTCTGCTTTTTGTTATACATTTTTAATTGAGCAAAGAGGAGTAATGCAAAAGAAATTAAGTTATGACTATTAAACTGTGTCTCCTGGGGAAGCTTTTCAGCATGGTTAGCAGGGAATTAGGCAAACTTCTCCTTTAGCATTAATGAGAGTTTTGCTCCTGGTTCCTCTACAGTGCAGTTCTGACAGCACCTGCTCCAGACAAACCCTTCAACTTGCAGTGAGTTTGTGTGACTCAAGATTGGGCCTGTTAAGGACTGTGACACACACATATTGCTCATTTATCACTGCAGAGATAGGTAGAGGCCCAGGGGGATTAAAGAAATTTGGAAGTGCGTTGTTAAAACAAGGAAGCAAGCGTACAAGAACTGCAATTTTAGTGCAATTTTAGGTAATCTCGTAAAGCACAAACACAGAGCACGGCTCCTCTGTCCAAGAGGCTCTGGAGCACGTCCTGCTTCTCCCTGGCATCCCAGACACCCCTGGCTGCTGCTCAGGATACTGCCTGCCCTCCAGGCTTCTCCAGGCTAAGGGACAGCAGAGCATAAAATGACCCCCCCCAGAGATGTTGGTGGTGGTACTGACGAGCCCAGGCACATTAAAGGCCCCTGACACTGCCAAGTCACTCCCCACATCACACCTGGGTTACACAGACATCACTACAGTGACAACACTCCTCATTTTAAAACAGTTTTCTCCTGTAGGACAGCTAGGAAAAGGTCATTGAGTTGTGCTCTTTGTTTTGGTTTTTTTATTCTCTTTGGTTGGTTTTGTACTACACACAATTCACTGTAGAAGAAAAGCAACTGCCAGAACTGCATTTTTGTTCCCTGGTTCCATCAATGAGAAGACCCTCAGCGAATAGTTTTGATGGATGTTGGTTTTGTCCTTTTGACTCACTTTCCCGTCTTTGATTTTGACAGAACTTGAAAACAGAGAAATGAGAAACTGACAAAGATTACATTTCCTTCTTGACTTAAAAAAGCCCCCAGTTTTTTAGATATCATGATCAAGCAAAACAATTTATGAAAACACACATGGTCTTCAGACACTCTGTGGAACTTATTTGCTTTTCTGACAAGTCTTTTTACTACACACTATCTAAAGTTTAACTTTTAGCATTTAATAAGAGGAGTTCAGAAGCATTTCAGAAAAAAAATTTTTTTTTTTCAAATCAACTGAAAATACTCATAGAAAGGACAATTTCTATTGTTGTAGAATTTCCTAGTGAGATAACATTTTCTGCTTTTTGAATCTATCGAAAGGGGTATTAAAAATTAATCTTTTTTGACATCTATAACATTTACCTGTAAGAAAATAAGCCTACTTCTAAAATTTTATTGAAGCTTGTCTACTGCAAAAATAAGTAACAGTTCAGAAACACATCCCTACAACCAGGCAAGAACTGAAGCAAGTTACTTCCTGTAACTTAACTTCACATACAATGCAGAAAGAACTGAACCTCCAAAGGAATAAAAAATAATTATAGAACTTGGAACCTAAACACACAACCTGAGGCATTCAACTGTTTGCTTTGCTGGAAACTAGGAGTAAACAAATGAACCTAACACATACTGGTTTTTACAGCTACCTCTTCACAAATAATGCATTCCTTCCAAAACCAGCAAGAAACAGAATCGAGTTGGCAAAAAGATGAAATCCCTTTACACACAGTGTTTACGTTGAAAACGCGGGCAATAAAGAGAACGTCAACTGCAGCAGCTCCAAACCTTGTTTGTCACTAGATTAACTAGAGAGCCAGCAAGGACAATGACTCAACCATTCATGCCTATTAGGCTTGCTGTGAAAGGCTCCATTCATCCACCAGCTGGCACCGTGGAAAGATATCTAAAGATGTGAACGAGCGCAAGGGGCAGAGGCAGCCTGGCCCCGCTGCAATCTAAAACCAAAGCTGCAATTAATTATATATGGAATGCAGCCAGGCTCTCCTAGCATTGTAATCAAATGGGACCACACAGAGAAAAGAAAACCCTTTATCACACCACATGCACTCAGACAGACAGACACACAGACTTCTCGCAACAGGAGATTTTTTTTTTCCCAATTCCTCATGGCGCTATCATGGCAACCTGTCAACAGGTTGACAGGCTATAGTGAGTTTATATCTTAAAATTTCAAGTTTGCTGCTTCTGTTTTATTTCCAAAAAAATGCTTTCACGCCTGTTTGTGGATTCTTTTACCACCAAAATCAGCCACTTAACAGAATTTTTCTTTGTTTCATGTATGCTTTTTGTCCCCACACTCATAGCAATAATTTTATACTATTCCAGTGCTTGTACCCTAGAGATATTTAAATCTACAGGATTATCACTCAAACTGCTTGCAAGTTATAAGTCTAACCTGGGAAATTCCTGATAGTCCCAACCACACATTGGCACAGCCCACAGAATTCATCATGCTGTAGGCACATTTTAGATGAGACCAGCCTCAGCTAATTTCCCCTTAGTGTAATTCTCTAGGACTGCACAACCATTTTTCCTTTGGGAAAAAAAAAAATTATCACAAAAACCATGCCTCTAAACCAAAAGCGGAAAAAAAAGTGCCTATGGATAGCCAGAATGATGGAATGCCATCAACATCAACCGTATCACAAAAGCAACAGCATTCCCAAAATTTATCTCCTATGTGTAGTGCTAAACTTCTCTCTTCCCATCATAATCATCATTAAACACTATTACTGTACTATTTTGAGTATGTAACCAAATTAGGACCTCAGGATGTACTCCCTGGCATACACATCAACAGCAAGATACTCTAGCTGAAGAATTTGCAATCAGATAAAAACCCAACCAACCAAAAGAAAAAAAAAAGGTCTATTTTACATTTATTTTGCTTAAAAGGTGGGCACAAAGGCAGTTGATGGCACAAAGAGGAAGCAAAGAAAGCTCATCCTAGGCAGTGACTTAACCCTATATGCCTCCTCCTCTATAGTAATCCCTCTTTGGTCATTATTTCTATCATTTGCTTATTTTCTTGATTAATATAATTTCAATACACTTATTTAACCATGTAATTGCTATTCAGAGTGCAGCACTAAAATCAATGAGAAACATCACATACAGAGAAATAAAATGAGCTACAGTCTTTGCAGAATGGAGTGCAAGTTATCTGAGGATGGGATATTATTTTAAGCTTATTTTTTACAGTGCAAATGTGTCTTGGATTTCTAAGTACAAAAATATTGCACAATAATTAAACTGTTTTTATGATGAATAAAAACTTGTGAAGGCAAAGGCAGGTGTTTTAACAACACAGATAGTGAAGGCTTGCATCTGCTTTGTTACAAATTACACAGAACCAACCCTGAAAAACCCTTTAAAACCAAACCCTTTAAAAAAGGTAGCACTGCAACAGCCATTTCTTATTATGAAGATATGTTATACAGTCACTGTGCAAAAAAAATATGCCATCCTGTAAAAGGCTGAACCAGGCCCAGTTCAGTGCCTGCAGTGCAGCTCTTGTTTCACTGCCTGGTGTACTTCTTGTTGGCAGATGTTATTTTCATGAACTGTCACCATGTATTTTGACACAGAGGAAAAAGGGGCAGATTCAGTGTGCATTCACGGATACAGATACTGCTAAAATAGGCAGAGATCTAAATCCCCACGTAATCCAGCACATAATAGAGCACCAGTCAGCATCTGTCGGGAACACTGGGCTTTTTAGAAGGAAAACACAGGTCTAAGGACTTCTGAGGGGTTTTTGCTTTGTTTATCACTGGTCATTCAGGGTATTCGTAAGACCACAACACATCAAAAATTCAACCTGAGAAGGAGAAAGGGAAGTTTCAAAGACCAGGTCCGGCTGCACCAGCGCCTGTTCAAAAGGAAGCAGAGACTGGCAGAGGAACCTGCTGATGATGTACTGCAAATAACTGTGCCTGAGTCCCTCTCTCCTGTTGGTAGGCTCTGTGCAGGCATTTGGGAATATTATAAGCAGCAATGAGTGCAGAGAGGGGCAGAAGAAAAGCACCTTTTTGAAGCCTGAACCCTCAAGCCCGAGCACAGCTGGCTCAGTACTCGGCAAACCTACATGGAGAGGGGGAAGGAGACACACAAAAGGAGCCTGCTGGCAGCAGTCTGAAGTTACATCATCTCTAGTGCACTGTAAAATCTGAACTTCTCAAAGCTGGAAAAATAGAAACACCTCCACAGCATGACTGTGCAGCCAAGGCAGGTGCCTCCTCCCACACAGGGAAAGAGACTCAAGCACAGCAGAGTGCACTAAAAGGAGGCCCAGTGAAGTGATCTTTTGGTTGGTTTGTTGGTTTTTAACCTCATGCTGGGTATTACTGGGGAAGACCATGTTCCCCCAGCTATGAAAAATTCCTTCACTAAAGAAAGTATCATCATCCTTCATAGATATAAAATGGCCAAGGGCTATATTTTCAACATGATTCCAAAAGAGTAAATAAGCACCAAGTGGGATTTTCAAACGTCTGTAGGTTCTTCAGACTACTGACAACTACACAGAGAGAGAGAGAAAAGAGAGAAAATAGTACTCTGAATCCTGGATAACTAATAATTTGAGTCAGTTGTGGTAGATTTGAAGCACATGGAAGGACTGGATCTATCAGCTGACCACTGTGATCCTCTCTGCAGGGAAGCATAAGCAACATTTTGGCCATGGAGGTGTCTATGCATATGAACAGAAACACACACACACATCTTAGTCCTGTTAAACTGGAGAACCTACAATGCAGTGATGAAAACATTTTGAGAGCAGTTGTCCAGTGATTTGGAGGATAAAGAACCAAACAAAAAGAAGTCCCACATACAAAATAAACACTTGATCTGTAAATACTGAAGAAATGCCACATTCAGATGGACTGACCACTTGAGTAAATGAAGCAGAAATTCTTGTGTTCTGCTTTAGGATTTAAACTTTCAATGAAGTCACACATCACATATGGATATCACGGGCAAGTGCAGCCCAATACAATCTCTTGCCTAAATTGAAAAAGCTAGGAAACCCACAAGCAGATCAACACATCAGTGGGGGATTTATCTGCTTGGTACCCCCTGAATGTATATTAAGGACCAAACTGTGAAAGGAACTCTGACTGTGCAAGGCAAGTGTGACAGATATGTGGTTACAGGGAAGAAAAAAGCCAAGATACTGGAACCAAACATCAAATCTCCTGTTTCTGGAAGGTGTAATTAACCATTGTGCCCAATAGTCCTGTTTGTCTCACTGGATGTCAGGCTGAATCCGAAGCACTGCAGGCCAGGGCCATTTATACTGCTGGTATACAGCAGAAAGCCTCCCCAGGAAATTCCTCAACAATTTTAATTGCTTTTAATTCTCAGTTATTTGATGGTTTCCATTATTCTAAAAAAAAAGAACATGCAGAAGTCTGTGAAGACTGAAGAAAAAAAATACAGAAGGCTGTTCTACTTTGATAATGCTCTTTAAAGTATTCTGCCAGCTCTACTTTTGATAGTAAACCTACCCCTAATTTTCACGAAAATTGTGCTTCTTTTGTAATCAGAGCAAGAAGAGCTACCGAGTACTTGACAGCAACCCTGCTTACGTAGGACTTTCTTTTCTTGTACTCCACAGAAATTATTTTGGGAGCACGGGGAGTTGTGGAAACGTTGGGATGCAAAGTGCACAGAAGCTCCACTGGAGAGAGACTGTCCTCCCATCCAGCAGCAGCCTCCCATCTGCACACTGCTTCAGTGTGACTTATTGGCATTTAGGAGGCCACTACAACCAACCCTGAATAATGTGTTTATAATATCTAAAGAAGAAGAAAAGAAGTGTTAATGAGAAATCAGCTCATTGTCATCCTATTTTTTCCACATATTCAGTTATTTGTCATCTGCTTGTGTCCTCTGACTGACAACATTCATGCCAGCTGCTGGCTGAATGGGAGCCTTCCAGCATGCCTAAATAGACTGTTTGTCTTCATTAGGGCTTTGTAGGAATTCATTCAGCGAGGACTTGCAGACTGTCATTAGGCAGGTCCAGTCTTTCAAGTTCTGCTGTCACAATCCAATATATTTGCTTTAGCAGACTTTCCCTTGCTTTTGTTCCTTTGACAGAGGAGAACCAGTTTCTATTACCCCAAGTTGTTGGGATTTTTTGTTGTTTCCCACAACTGTGGTTTCCAGGCATACTTCCACATTGCACTACAAGGGGAGAGAGGAAATGCACACACATACTCTACATCTTTAGGATAACAGATTTCATTGTATTGCATTTATTTGCTCCCCACCTTTTTTCCATAAAACAACTTAATAATGAGTCCATATCAACTAGATGATTGAACATCAAGGAAGAGAGAGACTTAGCCCGATCTTTGATTTTTCTGCATCAGGAGACAGATGAAATGATACTATATTAAGTGGATAAAAAAGGCACATAACCTCAGTAGCTGAAGTTGAATAAAAGTTATTCTTAAAGTCAGGGCAAGATTATTGTTATATTTCTAAACAAACATTCTTGTCCCTCAGCATGCTTAGGAGAAGACATGCAAAGCTGGAGTCAGGCTTTAGATGCCAGAGGATACTCAAGAGAAACAGCAGCTGTTTTTTCTTTGAATTATTAGAATCTTAGCCTTTAAAAAAAATTTCAACAGCAATAGTAGACACTTCTCCTACTTATTCTCCTTCTGAGGACTGGATCAGTTATTACTTTTACTCAAAAACATGTCATGGTTTAACCCCAATCAGCCACCAAACTCCATGTAGCCACTCATACCCCCAGAAAGAGAATTGGGCAGGTAAAAGATGAAGAAATCATGGGTTGAGCTAAAGATAGGGAAATCAAAAGCCACACACACAAGCAATGCAAAACAAGGAATTAATCCACTGCTTTCCATGGGCAGGCAGGTCTTCAGCCATCTCCAGGAAAGCAGGGCCCCACTACATGCAACGTGTACTTGGGAAGACAAATGCCATCATTTCAAACATCCCACCCTTGCTCCTTTCCCCTCACCGGGCAAGATGTCATATGGCCCAGAATATCCCTGTGGTCAGTTGGGGTCACCGTCCTGGCTGTGTCTCCTCCAGCATCCTTGCTAGACTGGGAGCAGGAAAAGCAGAGGTGGCCCTGGTTCTGTGTAAGCCCTGCTCAGCAATAACAAAACCATCTCTAGATTACCAACCCTAGGTTCAGCACAAAACATAGCCCTGTCCTAGCCACTGAGAAGAAAATTACCCCAGCCAAAACCAGCACAGCATGGTTCTGTGGCATCAAGCTTTTGAGTACAATTCACCACCTTCTCAGACTATTTATCACAGGAAATATATGCTAACCATAGGATGTATGTTATGCATTTCCCTTACAGAGGTTGCTCTCCAAAAAGAGTCCAATTTCATCACAGTTCCAAATCAATACCGAGAGGAAACAATCCTTCAGGGGACATACAAAGTCTACTATTCTGTTATATACACAAGGCACCAGAGGTTTGGAAGAAGTGCTGAAAGGCCATTGCCAGGAAAAAAAAAAAATTAAATGTAGAAAACAATGCTACCCTTAATTTAAAATGTAGGACTAGGTCATTAATGTGTGCCCATATAGATAGAACAAGTAATATCTTAAAATAAATTAGGTTTATCTATTGTATTACAGCATATTTATTTCAGGAATCTATTGGAGGAATTCTTTAGGGTAACACATAGCTTGGATGTCAACTCATGAGGACTCCTTGAAATCACCCTAAATATCTTTTTGCTAACATTTTATTGCAAAACCTATAACTTGAGTTTGCTGGGGAGTAAAATTTTGTTTTCAGAGATCTACAAGAACACTTTAGCTTTCATTTAGTTTGATTTGAAAATAATTAGTTTTAGCTTTATGACTTTATGCTTGTAAAGAAAAGGTTGAAAATATCAAAGAATGCTCAAAGATATAGGTAAAGAGACAAAATATGTATTTTGTGACACTTGTTCAAGGAGGGTCTATGTAAATGACATTTCATTTAGAAAGAGAGTAATGGTTTAAATATTTCTGTAAATTACTTTAAAGGACATAATATTCAGTAAAAATGAAGGAGAACTTAAGAGACTCAGTAACAAAGAAAAAAACACCAACTAGTTCTCAAAGAGAAACAGTCAGATCATTCATAATGAATTAAAACACTTACTGGCAAAGGTAGATTTTCCCGAGGAACGAAAGCATTCCAAGAGTTCTGACACACAACCTTCAATTTTTCAATTTGTTTAAAGGTTGACAAGTTTTTTTATTGGACTTTCAGAAAGCACAGCCTGGTTGTTAACACTGTTCTGTCTTTAGTCTAGGATAAAGTATACATATTAATGCATTTATCCATCATCACAGCACATAAAATAGAAACAGGAATTGCTTCCTCCAATCACAAAGGAAGGCTGTGTTTTCTCCCAGAAGAAATCCTGCACTGCACTGTCTCCTGAGTCTCTTGCAACAGTCAGACCCATCTCTTCTGGGAGGAAGCACAGACTCCCAAAGAGGATCCTTGCACAAAACAGTGGAAAGAAAACTGGTTATTCACCAGAGAAATACAAAGCCTGAAAGGTTCTGAGTAATTTATTCAGTAATTGAGGTAGATTTTCATAAGTTAGGTAATAAAAAACACCTGCATATTTATTCTACATTTGCAAAAACATTCATTTGGCCTTGGACTGTAAAATGGATGCACCACTTCTATCATACAACCTGAGGAATTAAAATCCTCTGTGAAAAAGATGCCAGGTACTACCTACAGCCCACAAAATACTCAACACTCAATTTAGATCCTTTGGATTATATGACTGAACCAGATTTTTTTTTAATATTATAAATACCCTTTATCCCCACAGGGAAGTTTAAAAAAAAAAAAAAAAACCCTCTGTTTTACCTTATTTAGTTATTAAAGTTCAGGAAAGAACATTCTCAAAGCAGAAAGCATAAAAGTTCCTCATGATTTTCAATTGTCTTTTTATACTATCTAGGCATTTACTTCAAGATTGGCATTATGTGGTAAGTAGCAGAATATGCTCAAAACAGAAAACTTCTTCTTTCACCTGTTCTCCCTCAATATCTCCTTTAACAAGACAAACAATAGTAAGGTACATTTCCAGTATTTTTAGAACAATATTTTCTTCTTTAAAGATGACCAGAAGGAAGATGATTTGCTGACTGTTAAAGAATATTAGGTTCTACTATTCATTGCTTATTCTCTCTCTTCATCTAGTTTGGTGTTTGGGGCTTTTTTCCCCTTTTACCACAAATTTTACAATATAGAAATTGTTCTCTTGTTTAAAAAATTTATAGAGAATTTATCTACTCTCCCATTATTTTTCTCCATAATTATAAATCCTGAGAAGAATTTCAATAAGATATTCTAGAGACTGAGTTTTGGTTGTTGAAATGCATTGTAAATTCATTCTATTATTTATCATAGTATATATTATCTTTATTATATATATTATATATTATATTTATTATATTAAAATATATTTATTATTACTTCTAGAATCAACAGTAATAAAATTCACTGTTCCCTGTTGGCTAAAAAAATTGTTTCTAAGCACACAAACAAAATGCACACATGAATTTGAGACACGAAGTTTCCTTTTCAGGGAAAGGGATGATAATTGACACAACTTAACACCCAGTAGGCCTTCCTGTCCCAAGTAGAATACAGCACATGTAGCCTGACAGACACTCAATTCCTTAATTTTAAAGAAGGCTGTGGGACTGAGAGCAGGAAACATGAAAGAGAATTGTGAACTTGAAAACCTGTGGTGTTCTTGATACACAGTGGTTATTGCAGTCTGTTTGTTATTTCTGACATGAACAGCAAGAGGGACTTGCATCACTGCAAACAATACAAAATTTGACACCTACCTGCAAGTACAGAACAGCTTTAGAAGAGTTGTTCAAGGAAGATGTGGAACTTGCACCCTCTGAGGATTCCAAGAACAGAAACAATTACCATACTTCTGCAAAAACTTAAACATAACAGTAACTTTCACAGGTTGCTACTATCTTTGAAGTAAATGAGAATATTTGCATGTGAAAGTCGAAGCATTGTTAAGCCAATAGTCTCTATTTTCCCAAGCTGTGCCCAGAGCAGGCAAAATGAAAAATCAACAGTCCACATTATTTATTTAAACCATAGGAAAAAACCCCATACGTGTGTGTTGTAATTTATTTTAGGAAAAAAAGAGCTTCAAAATCAAAAACTTTATCACTAATTTAATATACTCCAATTATTTCACTTTATTTTTCAGAAGTCCTACTTTTAGAAAAATAGAACAAAAAAAAAAAAAAAAACACAGGAAACCCAGTAAACAATACTGAGGAAGTTGTTTCAGGAAAAGAATATTCTCTTACAAGAAAATTACAAAGCTTTCCATGCTGAAAGATATCAGTCAAGCTCTTACTTGCAGAGCCTAAGCTGACACGAATAAGCAATTTATCAAACATCTCCCAAATGACAAAAGCAAAATGCTTCTCTACAACCAGCACAAGAACTCTAGAAAAGTCAGTTTGGGTCCTAATAAAGTTAAAAATGCCCTCAAAATCTTTTTATATAGGTGAGCTAGAAGAAGAGAAAAAACAAATCCCCAGTTATATATCCACAGATAGATCTAACCAAAATTGTGTCATAAAAAAAGAAACTATAGAAATCCTATCAGAAAAGAGAGAGAGTCAGAAGAAAGCAGTCAACATCCAGAATATGGAAAAACTTCATATCAGAAGGTGCAGTGGCAGCAGCTCCATAGCCTCAAAGTTTATGTATTTGCCTTTTTTCTCCTCACAGTCCTGTAATTGTAAAGACTCCTCCAAGAAGAAACCAAGAATAAATGCTTCTAGAAAAAGTAAATGGATCGTTTTACCCCCACTCTTTATCTATTCATCCTATTATCCTTTGCACCCAGACTACAATGTTCTGGAGCATCCTCTCATGATCCTTCAAAGAATACCAAGTGAACACTTTGAAAGGTAACTTTTGTTGACTTCCACTGCTCAACTGGAAAATGACCAGGAATGCATTGCATTCCCTAAAACTTCCAAGAACCCATTAACCCTATAATTAAAAGTGAAAAAAATACTGCTCCTAACTTCTTACTCTATGCACCGTGTTGCACCGTGCAATGTCTGGAAAGTTTGATAAGGGCAGTATATAAAACTACCAGCTCATAGATTGCTTCTTGGCTCCATGATATGGAATTATCCTGCTGATTTAACACTACATACTGTCCCATTAAGCCTCTATTTATTATGTAACCACAAGTGCTTCAGCACAGAGTATTAATTACGTTTTGCGTTAATGAATCTGGAGACACTTTTCCAAACAGTATTTCCTACAATTGCTTTTCACAAGTCTTTCCCCCCACACACTCCTTGTGTGAATGCCACTTTGCCTAACCTAATTCCAAGCTCTTCTTGTTGCCAGCAACAGCTGCACTCACAGCACCCTCCTCTAAGTGAAAACAGTTTTACAAATGCCACAATTCTGCTTTCTCCTTGCTGTCTGTGGTGAAATAGTTACAGCAGACTGTGGATGAAGCTCCACTTCTGCAGAAATAAGAGCTCTAAATCCACAACAGTGTTTAGCATGACATTTTCTGATGTTACCCTTCTGAAAACCTGCACCTTCCCCGCTGCAGTATGCTGTGCTACCAACTGAACCTCAGACAAGGTTTCTGGGGCCAAACTTTGGCTTAGCTATCAGGTGATGTTAGATAATGTCCAAGACCTAATAATACATCCACCTTAAGGGGAAGAATGGACTCTGTTAAGCAGTTGGGTCAGCAGAGATACAAGCTCAAAACCAGGGAAATTCAGAGGAGTCCCCGGGGGAATAGATAGAGGAATATGGACCCTGTCTTAACTTAATGAGTGCAGTCAATACCCTGAGCAATTTGGTGGATGGTATCAGCACATCAGGAAGTTGATCTTCATAGCTTCTGTGTGATCTCTTGCTCACCACCAGCATGGATTATCTGAGCAGTCAGAGTAAGAACCTTGATCTGCCCTCTCCTTCAGAGTACAGTCATTTTCTTGCAGGCAGGCAGGATTATGTAGCTATTATGTGCGGCAAGATGATTGAAAGCCTAGGAGACCTACTTTTAGCAGGTCAGCCCCAGTGTTGCCAGAGGTGTCCATAGGGATTGACATGCAAATAGCCTTAGAAATGACTAATGGGGATGAAGTAGGGAAGAGAGGAATTGCTGTTGACATGGCAAGGTCCCACATATCCATGAGAATAAAGACAGCATAAGAATTGTACACATTTAGACCTTAGCATTATTCATACCCATCACCTCTCACTATTGTAGGCAAACCACAGTCAGTGATTCAGCAACACAGGCCCTCCGTGCACAGCACTCCTGCTGAATGCAAATGCAACAAACAATGACTAATTTCAGTTCAGCTTTGTGCTCATTCTCCTTGGGAGAGAAACTGGCTGTTCCACTCACACAGCATAAGTGAAATATTTTCTTCTGTTCAACACTTAGGAGTACAACCAAAACTTAAATTGTTCTGCTCTTGCTACAGCCACTGCTCACAGCTACAGGGACACGAGGATAAACAAGCAAGGGATCCTGTTTTGAAGAGAGAGATACTTACAAGAACATTATTTCAGTCAATTTTCTTCCCTTACGACAGACATACCTCGCAATGTCTTGAGGTCTATAATTTACAACTGTTAAGCCTTTATTATAAACCTTGACCACAGATATGGTGGGGGATTTCCTAGCTTTTTGGCTGATTTAGTAAATACCTGTGGTGGAAAAAGCAAATGTTTGCTGCCAAATGCTAATAAGGAGCACAGGACATTGAACTGAAAGAGAGTGCAAAAGTAGGTGAACAAAGGCAGGGACTGATGGGGAATCCCAAACTAGAAATAACATTTAAACTGTTTTTCCACAGTCATATTTAATCAAGAAATCTACATGGGTAATATGATATCATCAATAACTTGAAGCCTTTAGAAAGAGACATCTGGCATTACGTTATATACTCCTGCCCTATCTCAGCTGTGAGAACCAAGATGCCTGTAGGAAATGCAGGGTGAAATTGTAAAGATGATCATAATGGTCTGACTGGTGTTCACACCTCTGAGCCCTTCCTGAATCCACAGGAAAGTCTGGTGTACTTTTTTTGTTTGTGCTTATGCAGGAGTCAAGAGCCTGCTAAGGAATTTAGTTTCCCTTTACCATTTAGCAAGCTCTGCCTTCTTGATTGAGCAGCCGTTCATGTTAAATCGGAGGAACACTTCAGTAAAATTCACCCTTGGGAGGGGTATAGGAAAACCAAGTGAGAGGATGCAAGAGAGATCTGGAAAGGACAGACTGAAATGAAATAGCATTTGGATATCTAGAAAGGAAATCCAAAAATGGAAGCTGTAAGTATACTTGAGTAACTACAAGGGTATATCTTCAGTTTACAGCTCCAATAAAACCTCAGCAAAGTTGAGCTGGTCTGGAAGATCCCATTTCTTCTGCAACAAAACTTCATACAGAAAATTCTGAGGCAAACAAAAGCAGTAAAAACCACCATAAAAAAAAAAAAAAAACACCATAAAAACCTGCCATATTGGATTTGGAAAAAAAAAATTACGCTGGAGGCAGATAAAATATCAGTTTCCAAATAAAATAAGACAGAAAGCAATTATTTTTCATAACCATTAGGAACAGGAAAACAAGAATGTTAGCTTAATTTCCAATAAAATTAAATACTAGAGTGAATTCTGAAGGCACTGAGAAAGGGTTGAAACACAAAGTTACGACTAGCTAGGGAGACTGGAACATCATTCCTGAAGGTTTTCAAGACCAGACACTAGCAGAACATGTTTTAAGGAGGGCTGAGTACACTTGACCTCACACTAGCACAGGCACAGATTAATTGATCCCTGGCATTCCCCCCAGCACACAGCTCCAGTCTTTGTTGAAAAGACAGAATAGGAACTGTCTTATCTGAAGAACAAAGCAAGTTTCTGTTCTTCCTTTTTCTTCAAAGAACACAATATGCCTACCTCTGCTATCAGGTTATCTTTTAAAGCAGTCAGCAAACTATGGCTACTTCCAACGTTGTTGCTGAAGAAGGGAACAGAAATTTCTGCTGTGATTTGAAGTAATTTTCTACCACACGCTCCTCCTCATTAATCAACAAAGAGCTTCAGTGCACACTCGTGCTATAAATTTCAACTCCTTTTTGCAAACTTTGTGGAGAAACCTTTTGAAACCCTCAAGTAGTTTGTCTTAAATAAGGCGTGTCTCTTTAGCAAATTCAGCAAAAGAAATAATGAAAAAAGAATCAGTAAATTTCAGTTTTGCTCCACTGTACACCAGCATTGGCCCAACAGAAACTGCAGCTGGCCCAGAGTCTGAAGCAGCTTCTCTGACACAGATATGAAAACTTAGCGGAGGAAGGACCATGCACACAAAAAATTAAGTAGTTTTAGCTTTCTTTCATGAAGCTAATCACAAACATACAGTTTATTAAAAAACAACAACAATAATACTGTTTGTCCTGCAAGCAGCAATGAAGGAGCAACAGAAATAGTTTATATTATCTTGACTAACTGTATTTGGGAGGGAAGTGTTCAGGCCCACAGTGAAGATAAACAGCTCTATTCTAAGCTCATTATTTGTAAGCATAAAAAGGAACCTAAGTCATTCCTCTTCTGTCTCTTTTATACACTTTGAAGTTACACACACCCTTTGGCCTGTGTAGAACAGTATCCTGCAGACCTCTTTGTATGTGCATAGCATTCCAAATCACTTCTTCATTTTCAAAATTCATTTTCTGTCTCATCCCAACCAGACCTTTCAAGTCATTTTTCCAACAGGACTTAAGATATAACATGCCCGAAGTTATTCAGCAACACTTGCACATTCCTTGCTGCATAAATCAGGGTCACCAAGCACATTTGCTTTCCCTTTTTGCATGGTTGCTGCAAGCAGACTTCCCAGAACTTTCCTGAATAACAAGTGTTACCTGTTGATTTCATGCCTTTTCCTGCTGTTTTCCCTTTGCACTGATCTCCTGCCCTGTCACTCACAGCTGTGTGCATTTCTTTTGGAGTTTCAGCTCTGTGCCAGCTCCTTACTCTATGTTAGGAGTCAGCCTTCCAAAAAGTCCTTCATTCTCCTGCCTTCCATGTCCTCCTACATCTTCATTTCAATCCCACATCTTTCCCACCACTGGCACAAAGCATACCAAACATGTTCAATACCAAACACGTTCAATACAAAAATCACAGCAACCCACTTGCGCCTACGTCTCTATATTAAATATGAGCTTTAAATTTATTATAGAGGCAAACTTTTATGATTTAACTAGTTTTTCTTGGTTTCTAGTAATTTATGAAGTTCTAGAGTAATTAATATTTTTTACAATCTTCTCTGCAATGAGAAAGAAAACCACACATATGAAAAAATCCGCCTACTTCCAAAGATTCCTAACTTCCAGTCTTTGTGGTTTCAGAAATTTATTAACATTGGAGATTTTTCATATTTGAGTCAAATCACCTAAACTCACCATAATACTAAAAGATCTGTTTTATAGGTTTATGTGGCAGAACATCTTCTGTGCCAAACTAGGCTTTTACCCTGCTGTAAACATGGCCCTGCTAGGCAGAAGATCCATTCTGTGGTTTGTTTTCAGTTCAGTAAGCATCAGGGAAGTCATTACTCTGACAGGAACAACCCTACTCTGATCCAAATGGCATCAATCTGTCCTGGCCTTAAAAAGTGGAGAGGTCAGTGACCTGGTAGAAAGAACGCTAAAACAAATGTCATGAATAATTAATTGATCAAGAAATTTATAGCAGGGGAGTGAAGGATGTCAAGTCCACACTCAAATCATCCAGTTCCCATGTGAAGGGGGACACGCAACACCTTAACTGCAAGTCCCCTTCAATATAGGCAAGTTTTAGCATTAGTTTCTCATGAGTATCCTCAAAAATTTTGCAGGTCAATGAAATACAGAGGGAGAGGTATTAACACTTATCCCTTGGAAATAGGAAAGAACTGCTTTGTTTCTGCACACCTGTCTCTAGCATATATCTGTTGTCAACACACCGGATGTGTAAGGTTTTTATTTTTAACCATAAGCCTAAGGTGGCAATGGATGCTTTCAGAATGATGGGCAAACAGCATTCCATTCATAGGGGAGCGGCTACCTCTCCTAAGAGGGCTCTGGATAATTCAATACCTGGCCCTGTAATTAATAGGGAAAAGAGGTGAAAGACTACCCTTTCCATCTGAGCAAGTCTAGGAACTGGTAACTCATGATGCCTGCATGGAGTGAGGGTTTCTGTTGACAGGTATTAGCCAAGAACTCTTTGGCATGCAGGTATGAGTGCCAGGAGCATGCCTGAACTTGACGAGAGGGTTGCCAACAGGAATTCAGGACTAATTTATTTACATCTACACCTCTCTGGAAGAAAATAACTTAAATGATGCTGCTTCACTTGAAATCAGCAAACGCGCTTTGGGCAAAGAGGCTTGCAAGGCTTCATAGCAAAAACAAAAGAAAGCATTCACGTTCCTTTACTGTGCCAGCAATGAATACAAATAAAGGCAAAAAAACAAACAAGCATTAAAAACACCCCAAAACAGAAAACAGAGTAACAGCTGGATGAACTGCTAAGTCTGAACTGCTGCCAGATACTACATTTTGAATTAATCATCAGTTTCACCCAGGATGAGTTTAAGAGTTTTGCTATGCACACTAAACTCAATTTCACATGTAGGTCTTATTGGAGACTTAAGCTTCATGTTCCCTCATGCTTGACACTCCTAGCAGTGACCCCGATGCCTGAACAAGCTCATATGGCCACTCCTGCTCATTTAAAAGAAAATGCTTTAACAGAGCTGCCACCAAGAACAAGACTTAAACCCCATTTCAGAAATGAAGCTCTGTTGCATTTCCAGCATGGAGTACAAGCTGTGGGCTTCTGCATCAGTTGCAGCAGGGTGCTGCCATGAGGCTGAGCAGGAGGCCATCCTGCACACCCTGCTGCACTTTGTGCAGGGCTGTTTACACCCAGCATGCCACCTCTGATAATTCTGCAGCAAGTTCAGGAGCACACTATACTTTCCTTTAAGCCCCGGCTGCTATATGTGGTGAGGGGAAAAAAAAAAACCCACCAACCCTGTGACAGTGTATTTCAGTTTTACTGCATCATTCAGGTTAGGGAGGTGCACTGAAACGGTGCAAACCTCTTGGGTTTCCAACAGTACAATTACAAGACAAAAGACAAATGTTGTGCTAATTACATGTTCCCTGACTCGGGAAATTGAAGCTTTAAGGACAAAACCCAAACAGCCAATGACTCAGCAGGACCAGCATCTGCTTCCTGCCCAGCACACAAGAGCTGGTTTTCCTTAGGACCCTGTGCTTCAAATGGTCCTGTCCCTTCACCTTCAATGCTGAAATGTTCTGCTTATGAACCACCAGGGAAAAGTTTAACCTAAGCCAATCACACACAATTGAAAAGGCACATTTGTTTGCTAGGTAGATGGTATTTGCCTTGTGCTAGGCTGTTCATTCACTGGCTTTACAGGATCTTACTCTTTGACTTAGGAAAAATGATTCCTGTTAGCAGAGAACAGAATCTAGCAAGAATGACAATGCTTCATACAGGAGATAAGGAGATCTTCTGACAGGCCAACTGACATGAAACCAAGTAATAAATTAGCTGCAAAATTAAGTCCCTCCAGATGCAGTGCCTGAGCACATTTGCTTTGTAATTTATTTTGCTAATGCATACAGAAATATTCAAGCTTCAAGACTAAGAAGTGAGGTTATTTGTTTGCAACTGCCTTCTCATTACACCTGTCTTGATATTCTTTTCATGAAACAAAGTGCCTGAGGTGTTGATTCATTAATTCTTATTCAAGTATCTCCCGGTAGCACTCTGGAGAGTCCGGCCCGGTACAGAGTCCATGGATCCCATATGAATGTTTGGAATGGGGGAAAGCACAGTGCAGCTCAGACTACACACTTCCATGAAATTCAGAACTCAGTTTTTCTGGTCACAAAGCAAAGAAAAATTATGTCTTCTGCCACCGTTCCTATATATTCTTCCCTGTGTTTCTGAGATGCAGAGCAGAAAACAGGGGGAAAAATAAAATAAAATGCTCCAAGCTACTGCCTCAGCACCTTAATAAAAGGGAATAAGCCAATAAAAGGCAAATAAAAAGTAAACACACTTCAATGATGTCTGCAAAAATTTAAGCCTCAGGGGTTTGTTTATTTGCATGTATATTTTATAAATAGTTGGCAGAATAAGTTTGCCAACGTGGATGTTGAGTAAATTAAAAGTAAACACTGAAGATCATTTAGAAAAAGCAAATTTTGATGCAGCAATCCCAATATGTATAGGACTTCCCATAGTTACCTTATACAAAAGTGAAGTCTCAAACTACATGAACAGCCCAGCTGAAAGGGACAGTGAAAGGAAGTGAAGTGTTTTTCTGGAGTATTATCTAACACTGAACACTCCTGCCCAGCTACCCATGTGATTTATCTGTCTGATCATAACAGCTCAGCTTTCAAATATCAAAGGTTTTCAAATCATTCTTAGGAAAGCAGCAGCAGCAGACCAAGGCCTTTTCTATAAAGTCAGAGAAAATACCTTTGGGAATAAATGATCTTTCCCTGGAAAGTTGCTCAGAAACTATCCCAAAGAAGGAGCCCCATACTTTGAAGCTTGCAGCCTGGCTCTGTGCAGCCAGAAGCAGATCAAAACCAGTGACACCAAAAGGACTCTCATGGCAATGATTACTGTTGTGTGGGGCCAGACCACCAACTGGAGCAGTTTTAAGGGCATGGGGAGAAAGATGAGACACAGAAGTTGAATCCCAGTTCTGCAACACAGCCCTGCTCAGGTTCTCCTGCCAGGATTTTCATCTTCGTATTCCTTCCCTCTTCTGTTTCCTGTGTAAGAAAGGGACAGGAGGATTATGCAAGTGAGCTCTCTCCTGCCTGCAGAGATGTCTAGAAGGGGTAGGGTGCCATCAGGCAGCTCCAGCACAGGGCAGGAAGGGCACGAGCTCCTGGGGCTCCATCAGCAAGTTCACACAACTGCACTGTCCAAAAGTGCCGCACACAGAGCTCTTCAGTCACACCAGCACTTCTGACAACCACGATTCCACCAGCACCATGTTTGGCTGGAACACAGGGAAAGGCTTTCAGCAAAACCCTGCTGGACTGGCACTGTATCAGCAATGGCCTCTCAAAGGGAGCACACTGACCTCCAAACTTGCAGTACTGTCATCCTGACCTTATGGTCCTACTCAGGTGAATTAGCAAATCGCCATCTTCAGGTGACTACGAAAGAAAAAAGGGGGTTTTTGGGTAACTTTTTTAAAAATAAACAGCTTCCTACCAGTATTAAACTGAAAACATGTTTCTATGGCTCTGAAAAAAAAAAACCAACATGAATTCTTTATCAAAAGAAAACATTTTTCAGGCACGCCCGAAGATATTGCAGAAAAAAAACCCCTTACTTATCTACACAAATATAGCAGGAGGCCAGACTCAGGAACAGAAAACATAGTTCTATGAAGAGAAAACTGTGGATTAGAGATACCTATAGCCCTTATAAATTGTAAGTATGTACAAATATATTCAGCCTCCTGAGGTTTCCAGGTAGCAGAAAACAGCTGAAGCTATGCAAATCATTTTGGAGCTGCCCTTGGTATAAATTTGTCCTCAATGTAGCACTGCTATGTCTCAGTTTCTAATTCATTCTGCTCTAATAATAAATTCTCTTTAGAGACCTTGACTTTCCATAGAAAATTAACCAAAATGTAATATATATTCAGACACCTGGTAGCATATTTGCATATGTGAGATAATGCATGCCAAGATCCTACAAAATAAAAAAACCCAGAGTTTGGAAATGGACATGTTTCTGCATTACAATCCATTTGAGACAGACTTAGAATGAAGGCTAAAAAATTTGCTACAATTTTATATACCCATTGAATTGGTGTGTTTGTTCATTTTGCTCATCAAAATATCCCCTCAATTTGATCTTTCAGAGTGTGCAAGCACTGTCATTTACACCCATAGGAAGAAAAAAAAAGGAAACAGTCTCCACGCCACAAAAAAAAACCTAGAAAGGGAAGAAATAAAAAATTAAAAAAAAAAAAAAAAAAAAAAAGGAAAGAAAGGCCAAACTCTAGGAAAATCTAGAACAGTTAAATAAAAGGTTTCCAGTATAAGAGAAAGTTAAAGATATCGGGGTATAGCTATGCCATAGTTTAACCACAGCTGGCAACTAAGCACCCCACAGCTGGTCACTCAATACCATCAGTGGGATGGAGGAAAGAGAACTAGAAGGATAAAAGTGGAAAACTCATGGGTTTGCATAAGAACAGATTAATAACTGAAATAAAATAAAAACAACTAATTATAATAAAATGAAAAAAAAAAAAAACAAAGACAAATAAAGCCCAAGAAATAAAGGAGATGCAAATTAAAACAATCACTCAGTACCAACACACCAATACCTAGCCAGTCCCTCAACAGTAGCTCCCCAATCCACCTTCCCCCCAGTTTTATTGCCAAGCATGATGCCATACAGTACAGGATACTCCTGTGGTCATTTGGGGTCAGCTGTCCTGGCCATGCCCCCTCCCAAATCCTTGTGCACTCCCAGCTGCTCAGTGTTGGGATGAGAAGCAGAAGCAACCTTGGCTCCGTGTAGGCACTGCCCAACAGGAACGAAAAGCTCCCTGAATGATCACTCCATACTGACCTACGACATACAAATAGCTCCTTACTAACTACTGCAGGATAACTGACCCCAGCCAGAACCAGCACCAGCTATCCAATATTAACAACTAAGTCTGTCTTGCCTCATAGACTCATTTTTGCACTCTTCATGAAACTGCCTCCCTCTACACATATATAAACACATTCAAACTATATCATCCGTCAAGAATTCAGCTATCTGTACTTCCCTCAATTTGACTTTTCTGGTAACAATAACAAGGATGCTGACATGTAACCAAAACCAAACAGACACAAAATCCCCTCTGACCTTCAAGCCATCCTTTGAATTTGACACTGAAGAACACACTCTGAAAGCAGGTGGGGACTTTGGCTGACATATGCTTGCCCCAAATAGAGCATTTTCAGTCATAAGGAACATCTGCCTCACACCTGCATTAGGTGGGAGGCAGTGCCCTTAGGAAAGCAAATAGGGCAACAGGGGAAAGTGAAAAATGAACTCATGAGCAGAAGTTTACATTAAAGCATTTTTTTTTTCTTCCAGACACACAAGAAGTATTAGAAGAGTCTTTATATTTTCCCAGTGGTATCTGACATTGGCTACTGTCCATCTCAAAAATACGTAGGAGAGAAGCAAAAAGATATATCCTAGTAAGTCCTCACCAAAACCAGAAAGAGACCTTGGGAAAAAGTTACAAACGCAGAGAACAACAGATTGTGTGTGGGGTGGAAAGGCTGAAGGCCACAGAGGAGGTCATTTCAGAAGAAAAAAAAGAAAACAGGAAGAAAGAAGAAAATACCTGATCGTTATTCAGCAGCACTGAACAGCTTCTGAAGGTACCTCTCCCAGAGAGAGAAGTGCTGCCCCAGGGCAATAGACATGAGAGCGGATGGGGTACTTATGTACTGATGTAGAAGCCTGGAGCCCCCTCCCTGCCTGCAAGCAATTGACAAAACAAAAAGGCTTTCTGGCAAGAGCCTGCATCTGGAATGCTCTGCCTCACTGCCACCCCCAGCCTGTGGCATGGGGCCGTACAGCGCAGTCTTTGGGAGGGAAGCACGGATCCCTTCCCTTATAAACACCCACTGCCCGCTTCGTGGGGATAGAGCCACCAATTTCTTGGCTTCTATCCTTACTTCTACTCTTCACTCCGACAGAACTGAGGTCACTTTTATGTTTTCCACATCTCTATAGAAAACTTATTTTGCAATACTCTAACCTCTTATTTAGCCAGAACACCACTGAACACCTACAACCCAGCGCTATTGAAGAGTACACTATCACAAGAGCCAAATACCAAGTTTGACCTATCCTTCTTATCCACTTACTGGAATGATTAAAAAAACAAAGGTGGATAGCACACCGCTGTTGTTGCTTGGCTCACTCAAAGAATAGAATAGTATGATAAGGATTAGTACAGTGTACAAGAAGCTAATGTTGATTTTGTTACAGCATAATTAGCTGCAGCTTCAACTTTGTGAGGATAAGTAACCTAGTAAACATTATACCAGCTGCAGAACAGCAGAGCTACACTGACTAGGAACCATCCTGCTCAAACGAAATCCTGCTCATAGAAAATTGAGTGTTGCATTGAATGCAATTAGCTGTCTCTTGATACCGGTTTTAATGAAAAAATGACAGCTGCTAATCCACAGAGTAAATCTTCACATTTTCAGCTTTCAAAGACACAAGACTTTGTCAAGCTTGAACTCACAGTCTTTCCTCCCCACCTTCACCCTCCACATCTCCCCCCAGGTTTGAGGTTTGAGAATCTGTCTTTATAACTTCCCTGAATAATAGCTAGCAGGGCTGGATTCAAGAGCTGGGTATATTTTTGACCAAAGACCCAAAACAGAGAGAAATACACAATTTTCTGTGCCTACACCTTCCACGGACACATCTTGGTATCATTTCAAGTTGTGTGTGTTCTTATTTTATTCAACATTAAGAGATAACAGTAAGATCCTTTATCACTTGTAATTGATGTAGTTCTGAAGATACTGCACAAACTCTGTCAGGCTGAAATTGTTTGAAAAATCCCAACATAAAATAAGAGTAGATAACCAGTCCAACCTCTGTTAAAGTCAGGGAAAGTCCCCTGCTCACATCAATAATTTTAGAAATAGTTCCTACTGTGAAGACAGTAAGGAGACTAAGCAGAGTACAGTGAGGGAGTGTTCAATTGTAGGACCTAAGTTCAACTGATTTTGAACACAAGTTTAAACGAGTTTACTTGTCATAAACAGCACACATCAAACCCGTTGCTAAAGAACATCTGCCTAGATTTGCTGTGATGCTGGAGCCCTGCTATGGTCTGTGCAGCCCCGTGGTCTGTGGCCCTGTGCTTCCAGCTACGTGCTCTCAGACAGGCTTTCCTGAGCACAGCTTACTGCTGCAGTCTTGCATAATACACTTCTGGAAGGGAATACGTGCTGCAGCTTGATGTTGATTTTTATTAACACACAGATCTCAACTGAGAATTGAGTGACACAGGACTAACTCGTTACTGATTAAAAGTTAGGAAACAAATTATGAGATCAAAGTAAATTACTAAAAAATAAAGCCCCACAAAGCCTAATATCACATTCTAGACAGTTAGAAACTCTTAGTTGGAGATGCTGAAAAGTATCCAGCATTGAGGAAACAAACAAAGCATTTTCCACCTTCACAGCCCTTGTACCATTTGTGAAGAGACTTTTCAGCTGCTCAAGCAGATAAGATGCTAGATAAACTTGTATTTTAGGAAATTGAAAAATTTTTATTCCACAGTTTTTCACAGTACTGGACTAAAAGAGGAAATTAGTTCCCTTATGCTTTATATTTTTGTTGGCATATCCAAGGCCTAAGGTTGTGTATTTAAACACAATATGAGACCTGCACCCTCCTAGAACAGCAGCTAGAGACAAAGCAAAAATCATTGGAGTGCCTTATGGTGTTCGAATTATCTTATGTCATTAGACAAATGAATTGAGGATTTTCTGTCAAGATTATCTGATGAGGCAAAAAAAATCTGCAACAGAGCCTTATTTTTGTAGGAGCTCCACAGCTGTCTGAAGTATATTCCTACAAAAGGGACTATTTCCTTTTATACAGACTATTCTTACACAGCTGCTTTCAAAGATATAATCAGGATTTCTAGGTTTATCAAGCCAATGCTCAAAACCTGATGGGTAGCAGATGCAGAGGATACACTACAGTACATATGGACTCCTCGTGGTGAATTGTTGGTACCTAAAGGTTTTACTTCGCTGATTTCCATAGCCCCAGCTGGTTTTTTTTAATACATCCTATGCTGCTAGAGCTAGCATGCAGTTTGGCATTGGTGAGAAAACAACGCACACCCTCTGACAAACACGTACTAAATTAGTTAATACCGTGACTGTTTATACAAGGCTGTATTTGTGCTAGTACTCAGACTGTGAATAGGGTAATCTGCTTCAAATTCAATTACTTAGCGACTTTGCAAAATGCTGCTTATCAGGCATTAATACTTCCCTATTCTTGCCTTAACACCTGCGTCACAGCTCGGAAAAGAGCAAGCTGAGCCAGTGAAAGTGAGAGTCACATGGGGTTGCAAAAGTCCCACGGGACTACCTTCAGTCTCCATCCCAAATCCTGGTTTGTTCAGCCCTAGGAGATCCCTCAAACATTTGAAATACCACAGGGGCTTTCCTAATTAACCCTTGGTTATATGATTATACATAATAAGCACCTGAAGGCTGCATTTCTCTTAATTCAGACACCTTCAGGGAGACCCAAATTCCATTTCTCTCTTCCCAGAGCTGCTGGCAGATACTAGATAATGATTCTTCTCTCATCAAGCTCTTGTAGGACCTGCCAAGAGCAAACTGCTGCTTTGCAATCCAAACAGGTCTCTCACGAGGGCAGAACAAGCCCATGAGAGAAAAGAAAAAAGAGCTAAAAAGAGCTATATATGAAGTTCTTTTGTTTGGGTGTTGGGTTTGGGCTTGGGTTTGCTTTTTTTTTTTTGGTGAGGGGGTGGTCGTTGTGTTGGTTTGGGTTTTTTTCGGAAGAAGTAACATCTCCTTACCACTCCTGTGACTTTACCATCCATGCCTTTTTGAGAAAGGAATGCATGGGAAATAAGAAGTCCTAGAGCTATCTGTGCTGTGGACTAAACCAGCTAATTAAACCTTACAGACACTTAGAACTGCTCTAAACACACTGTTTGATAGGATTTTACTTCTTGCGCTTGCAGCAACCTTTCCTGGCCGGAAAAGAAAACAAAGACACTTTCAAAAGGAACACCAGAGGCAATTTGGTTACAGTGAGACATTACTGATGGATCAATGGCCCTTAGAACAAGTTGCTATCCCCCACACCCAGTGAGCAGTCTCAATGAGACAATGCCAGCAGAAAAAGAAACCTGATTGTTTCAGATACAAACAGCTCTGCTCCTTGCTAAGAAAACCCTCTAACTAAAGACAAAGGCTCAGTTGTACTGGTAGTGAATCGAACATATTCAGAATCAGCTGTCAGAAGCAAAAGTTACTTTTCTTGTCAGGATTCGGAAAAGCATTAGTAAAATCAAGGTCATTCATTAGAGTGGTAAAACAGCAGCAGTATCATGAACTTTGGATATGACTGCTTGAAGAGCAGTCAAAACTCATTCTTCCTCACTGGAGTAATCCCTGAGAGGAAAAGAATTGGGTTGTATGTCAGCAGCATGAGTAGCTAGAAATTATGAGGTACATCCTAACAGTTACATTTTACATCAATTAAACACCTTTCATCCAAACCATCTTCCAAAAGGATGAAAGAATTACCATCATTTTATAGAGAAGAACTGAGAAGGAGTGAGGAATGCAGCCTTGGTGTACTACTCACTTGGATGGCAGACAGGGATCTGTTTGCATTGCATACTGCAGGCTTCTGCCAAGTAGATGAGAGTTTTTTCAGTTCATGTGCCATGCTGGAGAAGAAGCATCCGCATGAGCATGTTAGGACAGCACCAAGCCCAGCCTAGCAGACAAAGCCTTTCACCATGACTTTGTAGCCTCAAGCATGGCCCTACCTCAGCTAACTTGGTCACCTGGCTTTAAACCAGAAAGTATAGGCAGGTATGTGCTCATATGTGCCTTTGTGTCAGATGATGGAGGAGGAAGGGAAAAAGAGATTTACAAGCCTGACTCTGTAGAAATTAGAAATTAATGAGAGCTTGACTACTAACTCAGTAAAAGCCAGATGTTCAGCACAGAGCTGTGACTCACATCAACAGTACCCAAAGTCACTTTGTGCTGTAATATGCAATGGGCAGAGACAAACTTCCCATTGCACAACCTCAGCCACACCAGAGCCCAAGAACAGCTTAGGTGTTAGTCCTCTAGCAAAAAAAAATTGGAAGTGGCAAGGGTCCTTCTCAGTTTTGTTCCAGACTCAACAAATATGCACCTGCACTGTTATACCAGCAAGGCCATTTTGATTTAGAAAGTCAGCTGGTGCTCAAATGGACTGACCCACTTAGAATGCAAAAGGCGGATCAAATTTATTGAGTAAACAATGTGCTGTAAGAAAAAAAGCTTTCTAGAGCTTTCTGAGAGAAACTCCTGGGTAATTATCAAGGGAGGTAGATGTTCTGCTGCTCAGGAAGCTGAGCCCATTATAAAGAAAAAAAAGTCCACCAAACATAATAAAAGGCTATTGTTAAAAGTCTCTGTGTAAAAATAAAATTAAAGCATCAGGTCACAGGGTGGGAGGAGTGGTGCAAGCACCTGGTCCCTACTAGGAATGCTATTTCCTAAGAATTTGCAACTATATACTCAAAATGAAGACGCGTAGGTGAACTATCCTTTTTAGATAACATTCTGTTAAAATATGGATAATTCAAATTAATTTTTCCTACAACTCCCTTCACATCATCACCTTAATTTTTTTTGTTGTTGTTGTTGTTACATTGAACTGTGTCACCAAATATCCAATTAAAAAAAAACAAAAACAAAAAACACCACCACTGGTCAAAAAATGGATGCGAGATTTTGGCATCAGTGCCCAACCGTGATTTGCACTGACATCAGGAAAGAGCTCAAAGCTGCTCTAATGCAATTTACAAACAAGAACTCCATGCTGGTTAACCCACTGTGTGAAAAGAGGCTGCTGTCCTCAAAAGAATAATGTTATCTGAGAGAGGTATGGTGACACAGCCAAAAACTAACACAGACAGACATTGTTAATTGTATCAACTTTCAGCTAGACTGCAACAATGTGGAAAATAGGTCCCTATTGGCCCAAATATTTTTGAGCCATACTTAACTTCCCCCACTATGAACATGTGCAAAAAGTAATTCTATCCCAATAAAGGGGGGAATTAGATTATTATTTGCTGACAGAATCTTTCATATCCCGAACTAGCTGCAGACCATAAAAACAAGCCCACATTTTCGGAAGGCAAAGACAAAACACGTCACTGCTGCTATGTATCCCTGCCAAGGAGAAGAGCGTTTGTGATTCCGAGGGCAACAAAGCCTTTTTGTCTCAGCACCCTGTGCATTTTGCCACGTGTGCTATTTGGAACGACACGTTTCAGAGCAGTTCAGAGATGCCATGGTCCATCACATCATCCTGAGTCACCTTGACATTTCTGATTATGCATTGAGATGATAGCCTCAGGGCTATAAACCTGCTTTTTAATACATTATTAATGATAATGGCTGTTAGAGACTGCACAGTCCTAATGCCTTACTTTCCTCTCCGAATTCTAACCAAAGTATTGTGCACACACAACACAATGATATGCTTCAAATTAGGTATTTCAGAGACTCAAGTGGCTCAGCACTACCTGATGCCTGCACAGCAAAGGGTACTTCAGGTTCCCAGTTCACGCCCTTGCTCTGTGAACCAAAGGACAAGAGAACTACAAAGGCACCAGTACTTTATCATCTAATACAGAGCTTGGATGTGCTTGTTGCTTCAGTTAGCCCTGCAGTTGCAGAAATAATCTAGGCAATGTACTTATTCAACATCAAGAAAAATACATCTGCTCATCTCTCAAATTGTACACAGAATGGAAAAGTAATATTAATAGACAATAAGGAAGCTTAGCTAGGTAAAAAAAAAAAAAAAAAAAATTAAAAAAAAATCAAAATACCCTGTCTGAAGATTGCCACCAGAGTCACGGGTGATTTGCAAAGACACCAGACTGTGCTGGGACTTCATTTTCTTTGCATGAACAGCAAGCTCTGAACATATCCTCTGATCTTTCCACTGACCTAAAAGATGTCCTTCTCAAGGGCTGCATCCACCCAAAGAGCAGAAGGCTGTGTAGTTTATCCTAAAATTTTAGTGCACTGGTCCTACTCCCACCTGACATTGTGCCCACACACCTCACACATCAATTCTATTGATGAAAAAAGCTTGAAAATATCCTCTTCCCTGTAAGAAAATCAACAGCATTGCTGTTTACTCTTATGAGGCTTTTCTAGCCCACCACGTTTTCCTCAGCTTCCCTGTTCATGGGGAGGAGCAGGGAACCAGTCCTGAGTGTGCTTTGCTTAGCTGTGGGCAGTGATACACATCTGTTTGATGTGGAACTTCCTCTCATTACCTGCCTAATTACATACAGAAGCCTAGATACAGCTAAGTTTGGATTGGTTCTGGTTGTCTTAAGGACTACACTAAATCAAGGTCAGAAATTTCATATACATCCCCTTTTCTCAGTACTTAAGTCCAGGCTACTTGTTACAAGCAGAAGAGCTTGGCTGAAAGTCCGAAAGTCTTCCATTATCTCTTGAAAGCCGGTGCTATGTGAATATTAACAGCATTACATGGATATTCATCTCATGCTCCGATAGCATTGTTATCTCCCGGGCTCTTCGCAGCAGAAACAGGCACTCGCGCTCCCGCTCAGCTTTGCACATCAAAGGAAAAGCGACAATAGAGCAGCTTTGAAAGAATGCCACGGACTGGCCGCAGCACAGAGGCCGTAAGCAGACGGAGCGCTCTGTTTATCCGGCAGCGGGCGCGGCCCCCGGGCCCGGCCGTGCGGCCGCTCTGACTCAGCGCGACGCGGTGGGAAAGGAAACGCGCTCCCATTCCAAACCCCGCCAAGGCCACGCTGGCCCTGCTCCGTGCTGCCAGAGCAGAGGAGGAAAGGGGCACTGCCAGCATGGGAAAAAAAAAAAAAAACATTATATAGCATCAATGCACTTGACTCTTTCTTTGACCTCATGCTGACGCTCGTCTTGCACAATTCAGGAGGAGCGAAGGGAGCCACACACTCGGCAGGGCCATAGAAACCCCATAGAAACGCAGGCAGCAGCGGGAGCCGCCCTGCCCCGAGCAGCTGCAGCGAGCAACACCGCACATTGCCCCAAACACACGTGTGTGTATTTGCATACGCAGATATACACACCATTATTTGAAAATTACCTTTGAAGGCCTCTGAGCCACCAGCACCACGAGTTCATTCCTTCAGTATGCTTTAAACAGATGCCAGAGGTCAGGAATATGAAGTTGAAATGTGAAGTTCTTCCATGTTATTTCAGAAAGTCTCATTTCACTTTTTGGACAGGTTTTCAGATATTCAGCTATGTTTTCTTTACACTAAAGTACAGTATTTTTTACATATGTTATGCAAGCAGACACAGATATGACTTTGAAAATAAGAAAAAAAAATCCAAAACAAAATGGAAACATTAAATGAGAGCAACATAACCACACATTTCCTGCTGCCTGCATTTGTTTTACTGAGAACACCACTTCTCAGGTCCGGCTAATCAGCATTCATCAGTAAAACAAGATACCAGAGAGCAGTGAGAGCCCTAGAGATGTTTGTCTTCCTCTTCTCTGAACCATGAAGCTTTTCAGAGAGTATTTTCACAAGACAAGAGAATTGTTCATGAGTATCTTGTAGATCAGCAATGTGATTTGGGAGCAACTGCCAAAAAGCACAAAGGACAAGAAATGCTGCATCTCTCAGGATTCTCTAGCCTTTCCCTATCTGTCCACTTGAGATCATTGTGACACTTTATTTTGTCCCATATCAAAAAAGAACGGCCTGCTAATAGGTAACAAGAATCTGTAAAGATTTTTGCAATGCTATAAATAGGCAGAGCTGTCGTTCTCCGGCCAGCGAAAGCAGTCCTGTGTTTATACCCAGAGAATGTAGACAGGGAAAGATAATGGTTTGTTTTGTTTAAGGTGGAATGGCTTTGGCAGTGAACAGTTGCATTGTTACTAATTTTACACAGTTAAATACGACAATAAATTCTTCGGAGTACATTTCAAGAGAGTTACAACACAGACTTCAACACATCTGAAATAGAGCTTGTATATGCAATCATCAACGTACACACGTAGATAGAGCCACAGTGACTAACACTGACAGGGTGCTTCTTTTATTTGCTTGGTGCACACCACTGAATGGCAATGCTCTGAACCTTGTGTTCATACAAGAATCTTGCAGAGCTGGGTTGGATTAGCACACTGCACATATTTACACTGGAGTAACGTTACCTGTTTGTAAGTCTGCTTCTGCATAATGCCCAGCTTCCTCTACTTCAAACCACTCTTGTTCTAGTGCATTCACCCCTCCATAAATGCTTGGCACAGTTTCAGTCCTCCTCCCTCCCCCCCACCTTTTTTTTTAATAGGCTTTGTCAAGTCTGCTGCTCCTAAATCTTCCTGTTTCATTTTGTTTCAGGGTCATATCTGAGGTGGTTTAAATTAAACAAAAGAAAACCCAGGAGTTACAGGTCAGTTGCTTTTAGGTAAGACTCATGAACTCAGAAGCAAGTAGTTGCAGCTCAGATAACAGCACCCTTCACCACGTAAACTGTGTCGGCTTCCTGAAAGGAAGGGGACACACAGTACTCTCCCTGCAGCTCCAGCACTTCTTGCCATAGTCCCAGCTTTGACAAGCTCTCTCTCTCTCTCCCCAGAGATCCAAACTGGCCAGCTCTGCAGCGTGCAGCATGCCTAAGGCCTGTAAAAATGATTATATAATACTGCAGTACAATACTCTAGAGAAGGCAAGAAAACACCACCAACCAAACCAGAAGTCTGTTGCCAGAAACAGCCCATAATGAAACACCGTTCAGGAATTTGCCCCTAAACTGCTGCTGTTGAGACACAGCACCTGCTCTGTGGTGCAGTGCCTTGCCTTCCCCAGAGGGGCTGTGCAAGCCTCCTGCTTCCCAGCCCAATCCCAGGCACACACTGTGGATCCAGACTTGGATATCAGGTGCCCTCTCTCCCCTCCTCACTTCTACCAGCCAAGCCACACATGCTAATCTGCTACACAAGCACAGTACAGTGTACATCTGCCTAACGTCATTTGGGGGCTAATCTAAAGCAATGTTACAATTTTAACATTTAGACTCAATTCTCTTAATCCATTTTATACACACGAACATAAGCTATACCTTGCCTTGGTATGTGTGTATTCACTCATCAGTGTGTGTAGCTCTTGAAATGTACATTCAGGAAGGTATATCCTGATTAGTTAGAGTACCCCAGGTTAGAAAGCTGTGTCAGCCAACCTCACCGGTTAACTTTGCAGGAAGACATGGCACATTAGTTGAGGAGTAGCATCAGGTTAATGCAGCTACACGGTTTCTCCCCAGAGCTAACATGACTTGTACTCTACCACGTGGACATCAGCCACCACATAGGTGAACAAGAACTCTGAGTTTCACGTCCGAGACTGGGCACACCCATGTGTTGGCAGGTTGATGAGGGCAAAGTACATGCAGATAAATTCTCCATAAAAAGGCTCTCCTACTGGGGGGTGTAAACTTGAAGAGCACTTGACAAAAATCAATAAAGTCACATAACAACAACAACAAAAAAAAACCCACCAAAAATATTAACTTTATAAAGATTAGTGTTCATTAACTCTTACTCTGGAACAGCTTAAGGCAGTCATTGCTTCTACATATGCCACCACATATTCAAATCCATTTCCCACAACTCAGAAGTACAGTGGTCAGAAGTACAATAGATAAAAACCATCTTTTGCTTTTGTTAAACTGGCTGAGATGCCACTATGAAAATAAAAAGATAGGAAAAAGAATAATCAGAAGTCACAGTTGGTGGCTAAAATTTAATTTAGATTTCCAAATGGAGGTACAGAGTATGACCTAGGTTTGAAGAAAAAAAAAAAAATTGAAGAGAATGAAAATAAAAAGCTCCGGACAATAAATTTCTGTTTAAGCAGTCCTTAATCAAGCATTTTTCTTTGGTTTTGATGGCTCACAGTGTTGAGCCCCCAATTACTCCTTCACTAAGCATTACATCAACAGCATTTGTACTCTTACTGTAAGATTTCTGGTTTGTTATCCTACTAGAGACGACAAAGCAGGTCAGCAGGCATGACTAAGGGCAGCAGATGCTGGACATAATACACTCCTGGCTGGAAACTGCCATAAATGTAAGTAACAGGCACACACAAATGTTTAGTAAAAATGTTGCTTCAACACTGGAAAGTAAAACACTAAACTAACATGACTTTCAAATAACAAAGCCCTACACTGCAGACACTACCACTGGAGCTGATATGACATGGGTAAAGTCCACATGAACTTTTTCAGTGGTTTCATCCATTCTTAGTTGAAGTAACATCTCTTTGAAACCAGGTTAATTATAGCAGGATTTGACAAGATTAAAAAAAGGACAGAAGACAACTGTGTGAGCATAAAGCAACTTAAACCAAACACCACCCACCTACACACTGCAGGGAGACCTGTGTAGACAAGAACTCATGGAACCAGATCTCAAGTACCAGTCCAGGACAATAATCCAGTTTAAAACAAATCTGACTCCATCCACTTATTTTAGCTCCAAACTAACACTGTGTGTGACCAGTTCATTACTGCATGCTGGTTTTAGTTCACTGTTTTTCAGAATTAATGTGAAATGGAAAGATTCTCCCACAAGCCCAGTAGCCATCTGGTGCTATTGCTGTACTTCATGAAAAATTCATTGCCTTTTTATCATAGTCAGCTATTTCAGCGATTGTAGAGATTTATGTTTTTGAGCAGAATATTTTATTCACTATTGATGTTTGCAAATCTGCTTCAGCATCACAGTTCAACAGATTATGTTCTTTCTGGCTTCATCCTGGGGATTTCTAGCAGCCTTGAAGGCAGCAGAAGCTGTAAAAAAAGTCAGTTTTAGTAATAGATTTATAAAATGGACGTCACAGTGTTGTCTGTTTTCCCAGGCTAAATAAAGCTAAACTCAGTGCCAGTGAAACATGCTCAAGCACTAAGAGCCTCATTACAGCTCCAAGCTCTCATTCAGCCATTCATCTCCAACAGAGCTATCTGTCAAGTAACACACAACTGAGTTTAATACTCATTCTAGCTCAGAGAAATTTCGTTTTTTTCCTTCATGCTCTACTCATAGGAGATTCTGCAGCCAGAAGTGTTTCAACAGGCTGTACAGAGGCCAAAACCAAGTTCGTGGGTTAAGGAGTGCACGGGCTAAACCCCTCCTCCTGAGTGCTGGGAGAAGCATCAGCAGGGCAGTCATTGCTTCCCAAACTTGTAACCAGTCATGGGGAGCTTGGCAGTAACACCCTACCTTCATCCTGCCCTGTACCACACCGGTAAGAGCTGCCTGTGCTGTGGCTTTTGAAACCCTTAAAATTGGGCTTTTTCTTCCCTCCTCCTCCAGGCTAGCACGAATAAGGCCAAAGAATTCAGATAATGCAGCCTGGCAATTCCTTTAATCAGAATGCTTTTAAGAGTTGGCAACACCTGAAGAGTGGGTGTAGAATCCACCCCCAACAATTCAATGCACAACAGGCTGCAAGAGGAAAATAGGAAATAGCTACTCACACTGAAAAGGAAGCAAGTGAATATTCATAAGTTCTCATCAAAAATAAGATTACCTTTAGCAATCCCTTTACATACCCGCAAATCCCACACAATACTTCTGTCTCAAGCACTTCAAGTTACCTCAGCCCTGGGTATTCATATATGCTGCCAGGGTACTATTTCTGAGTTTCAATCTTAAAAATACTTCTTTTACTGAAGCAAAGTCCCAAGCAGGTATTTTACTTTGTTAGCTTTGAAAAAAACTAAACTCATCCCTGAATGAGTCAGTGAGATGCCACAAAAGCACACCAAAAGCAGAAGGTTTGAGGAAACATGAACAATGCCAGTGTACAGGGAGGGTCCCAGAGAAGCTGAAGCTGCCTCAGAGCCAAAATTAATTAAGTGTAAGAAGAAACAACAAGGTCTTCTCATGGTACAGAGTCATAAAAAACCAATTTTATAGAAAACATGGTTCTGTTGCTCAGTGGGCTGGGGGAACTTGGTGCTAACAGAAGCAGAAAAGGCTTGAGGTTTGAGCTCTGGCCTTTCTAGTTCCTTTGCCCAATGCAAGTGGCTGGGAGAGCAGCCTGAAAATCTGTCTGGTCCAATGGGCTCATGTGACAATTGAGGCCAGTGAGACTGCTGGCCAGCACCACTGAGATGCCATTTTCAATTGCCTTTAAAGGCCATGGCAATTTCAGGAGGGCCCAATTACTTTAGAAATACAAAAAGGTCAGATTCCTCTTCAAGAAGGATTATATTGGGAAATCACAGACTTAATCACAGTCCCTGGAAAGATGTGAAGCAAGTCTTCAAAGCCATTTCTAAGCCCATTAAAAATGAGAAGATCATTGAGAACTGGCAATGGGGAGTTACCTAAAGGAAATAGTGCTCAACTGATATGATCTCTTTCTATGAGGAAAAAGGCGACTTTGAACAAGGAGCAGTAGATATCCTTTAGCTTGGCTCTCCCAAAGCTTTCCCAAAACTCTCCCTCAGTATCTACACCAGCCAGGTCAGACCTATGGGATGAATGGCTGGCATATAAGGAAAGTAGAGAACTGCAGGACCATTAATTGGGCTGAAAGAGTCAGTCATCAGAATCCCTTGAGTCTCATGGGGAGGGGTCAAAGCAAAGATGACCAAATACCAGCCCAGGCTGCCCTTTGTATTATCTCAATCCTTTGAGATTACAAAATAGTTGGGATTAGAAGGGATCTCTGGAGATCATTTTGCCCAAACCCCCTGCCAAGGTAGGATCATCTAGAGCAAGGGAACACATCCAGGTGAGTTATGAATATCTCCAGAAGAGGAGACTCCATAACTTTGCTGGGCAGCCTTTTCCAGTTCTCTGCCATCCTCAGTGTAAAGCAGGTCTTATGTTAAGGTGGAACTTCTTGTGTTTTATTGGTTTTGTATTTTAGAGATATTCACAACTTGACTGGGCAAGGCTCTGAGCAGCTGTACCCAACTTCAGAGCTGTCTGTGCTTTTGAGAGCTGGACCGTGCATACTGCAAGATTTTGATTCCAGGATCATGAATGCCAAGATTCTGGCTTTTTTTGTCCAAAGATCAAGAAGATACCCCAGCACAAACTCACATGAAGTTTCTTTCACCTAAAGAAGGGAAGAAATAGCTTGAAGTAAGACTTTCAGAGGCACTCTGTTCTCCCTACTTCTGATTTACTTTTTGAGATAAACTCCAGTGTGTTGGACATTTTAAGCAGAATCCACAAACATGCAGAAGAGATTGTACTGCCAAGTTCAAAAGAGTAAACTCTGCAAACTGAATAACAGCTTGAACTTTTAACTTTCCTGCACTACAGATGATTGCACAGCCAGGCTCTAGTTGCTCCTGTTCTTTGCAGGAAATACCTACACGCCTAAACAAACAGTAATAGTAGAGACGTAAGAGCTCTCCTGCCTGTCATTCCAATAAAATCACCTGACAATGCACTTACAGGCAAGCCAGTCAGTCAAACAAATCATTAACTTGAAGTTTCATGTAGCATGGAAGAGACTTTCTGCTTTCAGCACAGTTCTTGATCAGTTCTGCCCTGATCAGGGCAGAAAGAGACCATGGCCTCTCTACACATATGGCAACCTTCACACAATAACATTACTGCCAACTGCAATGGCATAAGGCAGGTGGCTGTTTTAGGTATTGCTTTAGGCTGCTGATAAATCATTTCCCAGGGGAGGGACTGCAGACACTGCACCTGCATGAATTCTCACAGACTACTAACACCTCTTTCCTAAGTCAAAAGCATTAGCACGGAAGTGAACATCAACAGAAGGGAGTAAAATCTCCCATTTTCTTCCTGTACATCCTCTGCTGGGAACTGCCTTACCCACTCCAGTCTCCAAGACAAAACCTATGAGTTAAGAGGCTTCAGCGTGGTCATCTAAGGCATTTTAATTTTGTGGCAAAAAAAAAACAACCCCAAAAAACCAATATAATATTCAAATCACTTTATTCCCACTAGGATGAGTCTCATTTAGATGTCAGCAATAGGAAACCTCAGAAGGCAGAGTAGCTCCTATGTTTTGTTTCATTACCAGTATGGTGTAGTTTCATCCCACTTCTGAAGGATGGGTGTCTTACATGAGTCCATATAACACACCAGCATCTGCTCACTGCTCTCTTCTTCCCATTTTCAATCATCCTGTATTCCTCTAATTCCTAGTCATCTTATTGAAATTAGAAGGCTGAGTATTGATGTTTTGGTCTGTGCTTGCATAGCCCTTTGCACAATCATGTACAGGTCCCTAAGTAGGTCTTAAGTACAATGTTCAAACAAATTAGACCAGTTACATCAACTAACTGGGAGAGCACTGGTCCTGTTTCAAGTTCTAATATACTTACTGTCTCAATTCTAAGAACAAAGACACCAGTGATTACATGAATTGCAATAAAATCATATTCCCACATTCTGCACCTGAACTTCTCTCTCAAAAAAAGGCAAAACAGTCTGGCTTCAAATGTGAAACCAAATAGAGTCAATGGCCAACCAAGGACAACAGATTTCAGTCAAAAACCCTTCCTAAGGAAAACTAATCCTAGCCCTCATGAGCCTGAGAGTCCTGTCTCCATCAGTGCCAACCATGGTTGCTCATTAGTATTCCCTGTGCTCAACAAGTTTGGTTAATAGCCTAAAGCTCCAGTGATAGGCAGTATTTACTTAACAAGGAGATAGCCCACAGGCTTCAGTGCATTGCTTATTTCTGCTCATGCTGTAGCAGGCCCACAGACTTAATACAGATGGAAGGAAGGAGATAGGATGTGGTTCTCCTTAGATTACACAAGAGAGTCTTTCTGCTAAGAGGGCATAGAATAAGAATCTGAGTCAACGTTTGCTGAAAGTGATGGAAAGGCTCCCATCCTTTTCTGCTCACTGTTTTTCTCCTTGTCTCCATTTCTCATTCAAGGCTTGGTGCAAGCATGTGCAAGTGAGCAAAATACATTTTTTGGCCACTTACATTAAATCAGACCCAGAAGTTCAGTTTTGGCTTCTTCAGTTTAGTTCAATTTGTTATCATATTGCTCTGGTTGGGAAAATCAGTTAAACAGTTTTTATTGCTTGCCATAGGTAGATATTTCAGGCATCTAACTCAATTTTAAAAAGAATAATTTTTAGACAACACCCCCTCTACACACACAATTTGTTCATAATATATTTCTAAGTTTGTCACAAGAAAGCATCTTCCAGTGCAATAAATTTAAACTTTCACTTTGAAACGGTCTTAGCTAAATTGAGACTGTTCACAAAAAGATAAATATAGGTTTTAAGATAAACACATTCCTACTAGAACATTCAATCACAGTGTTACTGTAGTAACAGTCATACATACTTGCACCTCCTCACAGCTAAAGGAAAAATAAGAGATGGATGACTGTCAGGCAAGTGCTGAAGCAGAGATCTCGGATCACATCCAAAAAGTGGTCACATCAGCTGAGGTGGCATCAAGAAGTGTGACTGATATTTCAATAAGTCACTTTGGTTTTCATTAAGCAAGGAATGCTGATTAACATAATTCAGCTGCCAGGTTTAGCGAGCTAAGCTACTCCAGAATCATTTCCTCAACCTAGAGCTGCCCCTGCACACAGTGCTGGACGCCATTCGTAGTCATTTGCATCAGACAGAACAAATAGGAGTCCAAGGCTCCAGCTGCAAGGAGTCCAGAGCCTACTGCACTTTCAGATATAAAGAAAAGACAGATTTCCTCAGAACTCAATTTAATTTCAGCAACAAAGACCATATACTATTGCCTGTCTGTCTGGAGAAAACTAACCAGAATTAACTATTTCAAGTACACTGACCAAGGAAGAGTGCAAAACCCACAATTTTCCTAGAAATCCAGCTTCATTATTTAGTTTTGTTCAGGCTCCTTACAGTCCCCACTTGCCTTTAAAACATGCAGTGCTTGGCCTGTGTAGAGCAGACCCGGACTATTATAGCTGCCTGACTTAATCCTGTGATACTGATGAAAGGACTTTGCCTCTGCTGTACCCTGGCATGTGCCAGAACATATACTGTATGGGGGCAAAGTGGCCAGCATTTCCTCCCAGGTGTGCCAGAGTCACCCCAAGCACGATCCAGAAGGTGATAACAATTGGAGGCAAGCCCCAAGTCCACTGTACACAGCCAAGAAGGCATGTGATGGAGGTAGAGCAGTGACATCAAGACAGTAACACATGGAGAGAGCAAGTCTTCGTAGTCTCCATGGTAGATGACAGGCTAAGGATGTTGGAAGGAAAGAGATGACTTTTTAGGCACTGGCAAAGGCTTCTCCATAAGTGCAAGTGGCTATAGCAGTGCTAAGAAATGCACCAGCACTGGCCCCATATGCCTCCACAAGCCTTGGAAGGAAAGAGACTTCCAGATAAACATCTAGTTTCAAGCGTAAGTGACAATCTTCCCTTTGAAATTAATCTTTTCTAACTGATTATCCCCATTAGTTTATATGATCAGATTCAGATTAGGTAGGATGAGAAAGACCCACTAAGATCACAGACATATCCAAGACAGACTAGTAAAACTGGAAGATCCTTCCTTATCTGCAACTTCATGTTATGAGTAAAGGTTTTTTTATTGTGGTATAATGCTTTAACTTCTCTTACCTCCCCAGCAAAATTATACCAGCACAAGCATTTTTGTCTGTTGTGATCACATCTACAACACCAGCACACGTAAAAACAACACCAAAGTGTCATTCTGCATCAATGCTTTGCCAGCTGAAATTTCAAAGACGGAAGCACAAAGTCCAGCGTGTAAGAGATATAACTACATCCTTGTTGGATCTTCCTTTTTAATACCCATTACCTCCATCAGAGAATGATTGCTGCAGAAAAGATTACAAAAAGAACAGGTGTATGAAATACGAATAGTGCAAAGATAAGACTACAGCTGGGGACAGCAAGCAGGCAAGTCTCCCACGAGAAGGAGTGAGGGAGATATTCCCAAAGGCACTACGGATCCCTTACATTTGATCTTATCCCCCACATCACAATCTACGCATTGTTTTTGGCAAGATGACAGGTAGATGGAGAACAGTTTAACTCCTCTATCAGTGGGATGGTTTGGCATGGTACAAGAGGCACGTATCCTCACAACTACAAAGTCAGAGGGCATAGCAGAACCACCCTGTTTGCTTAACAAAGTGACGTAAGCCACACAACCACGCAAGCACAGCCTTTGTTCTTTCCTCCAGCTATCCCTGTTTTGCCTCAATGCCCTCCTACTAATTTCAAGTCTAGCCCAGTAGGTTGTAAACCTTAAAGCAGGCACTGCATCTTTTTAATGCCCAGGTGTGTTCTGACTAGGCACCAAGGCTAGCTAATCATAATAAACCTGAATTTAATTGTTGACAACTAGAATGTCCCTGGAAATGCCATATGTAATTTATATATATATGATTTGCCATTAATAAATTCTGCTTTAGGAAGGAGGCTGAGCATAAGAAATGATCATGCCTTACAAAGTATATATAAACATCTATTTACACCAAACAATTAACAGATGTTAATAATTGAACTACCATAAGTTCAATTCTTAATAGAGATGGTTTATAGATAAAAACAGTGAAGCCTCCTATTGAAGTGCTTAAAACATGCTACTCATGTAACAGGATTATGGCATCTATTAGTCAGTTCCACTGAGGATAAATTCCTGATTTCTGAAGTGTGATAGAAAAAACTATTACCTCATACAAAACAGACTAAGCAGAACATAACAGCTATTTTACCTGTACATCACAAAATAAACAATTAAGGTAAGGAGAATCATACCAGTTCTTTTTTTTTTTTTTATTATTGTATATCTCAGCAGGCTTGTTTTCAGAAATTTCAAGATCTTTTGTCATTCCACTATCCAAACACACAGAAATCACAATGAAGTCAGCCAGATTTAAAGGCAAATTACATTCCTCAGATCAGACTGTTTTCACTTTAGATAATACAGCAGAACATCACTATTTTTTTTTTTGTCTAAATGAATTTAGAAAAGGCAAGACTGGTGAAAGTCTATGAGGAACCAAATATGAGTTGTGATTGTTTGTATTTATAAAACAATGAATACATTACTACTGTTTTCTTGTATTAGCCCTATAAGACACTATTAGCCCAGGTGTCTGGCCTGATACAGGCAGCACCACAGAAGGCAAGTGGGTGAGCCCCAAGCTGACTGGGCAGGGGATAGAGGGATGCTATGGGTGGCAGACAATTCCCCCAGCCTGCAGCAC
The DNA here is from genome assembly GCF_017590135.1 of Pyrgilauda ruficollis. Classification (NCBI taxonomy): domain Eukaryota; kingdom Metazoa; phylum Chordata; class Aves; order Passeriformes; family Passeridae; genus Pyrgilauda; species Pyrgilauda ruficollis. The sequence continues at coordinate 6,329,569 of NW_024519206.1, read as the reverse complement.
TGCCAGGGAGGCCAAGGAACATGCAGCATCCAATGGGGACAGCCCAAGCTCCTAGTGCTGTCACAACAAGTTGTTAATTTAGAAGGGAATGGAGAAGCTGAAACTTCTTTAAGTACACACCCACACATCTTTAAACCCTAATAAATCCACGCACAGGAAGTGAGCCGATGGTTTACCGCAAAAGAGGGAGCTCCTCTGCGTAAGCTCCAGTTTACAGAGTCACCAGAGATAGAGAGGCCTCAACAGTGAGTCACCGTTCCCATGGGTCAGATGTGACCAGCAGGACAGAGAGATGCTCTCTGTCTGCCAGAGCACCTCCTCATGCTGGAGTGAGAGCACCCAAGCCACTCAAACCGCCTGGAGGTGGCACCTCACAGGCAGATGTTTGACCTGCCCAGATGCAGCAGCTTGAGGCACAGGGATCTTTTCCAGCCCCAGAAGCAGCCCCTGCTGCCTCTGGCCTCATGGCATGCCCCTCCAGGTGGGGAAGGAAGAGAATGGCAAAGCTCTGGTTCCAGGGGAGATCAATTGCACCCTCCTCTCCCAGATTACTAGGTAATCTAATTACTAATCAAAGAATTTGACAGAGGAACAATAGCCAACACTGTTACTACTGCATCTTGTAAAGAGTTATTTATATCCATCTCAAAAGAAGTTACAGCTCACCTCCATCTGAAAGGAAAATAAACACCATCTGAGACAAATAATGTCTCACTTCAAACACTCAATTCAAAAACTTAAGGAAACTGGAAATAAAAATGACATTTTGCTTCGTTATCACCATAAGCTTTCATACACATCTAAAATTCTCAAGCCAAGAACTGAGTTGAGGCTGTCAGTAGACAGTATCTACTAGATTCTACACACATCACTTCAGAAACTGAATGTGGACCTTGAAGAAAAATAATTTTACATCAGAATTTAAGCTGCAATATTACTTAATACTGAAGTCAGGTATTGTGTATGTTGAACAACCACACAATAATTGAAGACAAAAAGCTTTAAGATAAGGTACCTAGCAATTAGTTAAGAAAGCATAGCATTTCTAAGGTATCATATTTTTTCCTGACAGAGTTGGTGGGGATACAAGAAGAGGGAAAGGAACAAGCATAGGTGCAATTAAGATCAAGGTCTGTCTTCTCTATGCACATCAAGAAAGTTAGGCTGAGGTACCACAGAATGGCCCTCAGGACAGACAGTTCCTTGTCCTGAACCACCACGATGTCTCCAGGCTTGACTTGCCAGCCTTCAGAAGAGGATTAGGTTCTCAATCCTTCCATCCTTGAAGGTTAGGAAAAAAATCCCCAAAACAACCAACCCAAAAAATGAACAAAACTCCACAACTAAACCTCCCCACTAAAACCCAAAACATTAAGTACCACAAAAAATATTTTCCAACTATTTGACAGTCATCACCTATTTTAACTGGCCTCACAAACTTCCTGGTACCTCAGAAATTTTAAAATGTAATAAGAGCTTTCAGCCTCTGATTTTACTCTTTTTGCTTTCCAGACAATTATTTAGAAGCTGAAAAGTGGCTTATAACCTATTAGCCTGTAAAATTCCTCCTGTTTTGCAGAAACAAGCTCATAATCTGATCAACGAATCAGAGAGCAAATCGCCATAAATAACTATTGTGCATTTGCAGTTTTCAGAAACTTAGAATCTTTGCTTTGAGACTGAAAAAAATGCCACCAGTACACTGTACAGTGATATAACAGAAAAAAAAATCAAAACAATATTCATAAGAAACTTTTCTAGATTAAGGCAGACAGTGTTAAGAACTAAGGTTCACCTCTTACTTCTGCTTAAAACAATTCCAGCTCATTACTTCCTTGATGACAGCCAGTGGGACCAACCATACCAGTCTAGGGAGGCTTTCAAGTCAGTAACATTTTTTTCAGCTCTTACAAACAAAGTACCATTTCATAGAATTATGTTTTGTGCACATTGTTACTGCTTTGCAAACATCAAGGCCCTGACTTTATGACCCAGAATTCTTCAGCAGCAACAGCAGTAGTTTAAGGTACTCCCACATATTCATGAAGATATTCAGCCCTATCTTCTCCGCATGACTCCCTCCCTCCAGTTGTGCTGGCATGGAGTCCAGCCAGCTGCAGTCTGAATTGAGAAACTGGAAGATAACCCAGGAATTTCACTGAAGCCAGATCAGCTCACTGTGAGGGCCACAACACAGCTGCACAGGTAACTGTGCCAGTACAGCTACAGCATGCAAATCAACATTTTTATTGAATGCTTCATACTAAAAAGCCAAAGAATCTAGTTGTTTACATTTCTGAACAACTTTTAAACTCCTCTGCTTCATCCTATGCATATTCACGAGTCAGAGATTCCATTTACAAAATGAAATCGAGCCTTAATACTGAGTTTAAGAAATAAATACACCATAATCCCAAGACTGAATAAACCTCTGAAGTTACTTTTAAAGATCATTAAAGCCATTGATAAGGAAATGCTAATACTGGAAATAACACCCTTAAAAGACTGCAAACTTTGGTTACTGGAAGGCCTTTATCCAGACAATATTCCCTGGGAGAAGCAGCACTCCATTGGATTATATCCCTTTCACTTTATGACACGGAAGAAGTTTAGAGGCTGTTAATACTTGGAAGCCACAGACAAGTTTGTAAGAACAGACACTGAAGTAGCTTGCCACAAAAAACCATGCACACACGACAAACCACAGAAATGGCGCTGTGTTGTGTTGAAGCACTGGGAAAAGGTGTCAAGTACACACTGCCCAGACCGGACCTCTCCACATGCCTGGGATAAGCTGTGAGTAAGAACAGATCCATCTCCTGCTCTTAGACAGAATGCCAAGCTTGCAGATAAGATCTGTAAATGTTTCAGCCAGAAGCTGCAATAGGACCCACTGTGCAGGGCAAGGCTAAGCACGGCATTTCCAAAGGAAGTTCTTTGCTCCCCATTGATTATCAGAAGGGCAGAGGGGGAAGGAGGGGGAAGGGACTGCTGGCTTGCCCCTGCCAGATATCTCTATCTGAACACCTTCCAAAGCTGGAACAATTCATTGTCATTTGCAAATACACCCCATACAACAGAGTAAGATCCGCACGGAGCTGGTCTCCAACCCTGCCTACCGAGGAGCTGAGCAGAAGCTTCACACCAAACAGCTCATCCCAGCTCCTTGTAGCACATGGAACACCTCAGACTCAGCATCCACGGGCTGGGCTCTCCCAGCGCTCCCGAGGCGCGGCTGTTCCACGGGAGCAGAGGACTCTGGAGCGCAGGGCTTCCTGCACGGGCTGCGGCCGCACGTGGCAGCGCTGCAGGGCAGCGCTCCAGGCACGCACGGCACTGCCAGGAGACCTGGGCCGTGCTGGGGAAAGGCTGGTGCACCTGGGATATACCCTGGGAAAGGGCAGCACTGCCAGCCCCACCACCCAGAGGGACTTCCTGAGGATCCCTACTCCCCCCATTTTCCATGGAGAAAAGCATACATCTGTTTGTAACCAAAGCCTGTCCAAACACCTACCAGCCAAAGAGTCACCAGTGAGAGTATACAAAAGGGAATCACAAAGAATAGTCACTGCTTTTTTCCATATTAGCTTCAGCAAAAAATTGTTCATTTCACCAAACCGGCACAAACAGAAAGAGAGCACCACGGTGCCCAGAAAAGTCGTAACGAGTTCAAATCACCAGCAATGATAGCATCCTACCAATAGTTCATGCCAGGGTGGCTCTAATCCCTTTCCCCAGGATCCAGTCATAATATCCAAACCTGTGAGACTGTGAGCAGCATGGCACATTTTGGAGCTCACGGGTCAGATGAAGCCTCTGGGTGCTCAGTCAGAGGGAAGCATTGCTCTGCAGGCCAAAGACGCACACTGACAGTCCTAGTCTAGCTGTAGATACCGTGACAGCTGACTGAAGAAGCACAGCAAAAGGCTCTTTAAACACAGTAACAACAAATTAATCACTAAACTCCCCATAAAAATATTTCTTAAGAGATCCTACCCTGGTTTTCCATTCCTTGTGGAAGAATAGCAAGGTCACTGCAATACTCTCAGTGTTCTCTTTGAACTTTAAAAGGCAAGAAAGAGGGAGAAAATTCAGCGTTCTGCTTGGATATGAGATTATTTGATCTGCATCAGGATTTAAATTGAGCTTTCCAGAGTCATAGAAGAGTGCATGGATGGAAATGCATTAGAGTCCAACACCATCACTGCAGGGGACAGGAGTCTGAGAAGTAAGGGGGATTACAAAATTGGATCCTCACTCACAGGTGACCTGCTGCTGGCACTGAAAGAGCTTTTAATTGCTCAGAGCTCTGTTTGGGGCAGTCCCACCACCGAGCTGGGTAAGGCAGACTCCCAGAACTGAAGCCATGCCAGAGTTTGTTAAAAGGAGGGTTTCTGGCGGCCACCAACAAGCTCTGGCTTTGCAACAAAAGTAACCTAACACCTCTGTCAGCTGAGCATGCTGGAAAAAAGCAGCTCTCCTGTGCTTGCCACCAAGCTCACCGCCAGTCTGCATCCATGGAGCTTTGCCGCTGAACTAAATGGCGTGAAAGAGTACAACTGTAGTCCACTTTAAACAGCTAACAGACAAACCCCTACCAAAAAACAACCACACACAAAAATAAACCCACAAACAAACAAAAAAAAAACAAACAAAAAAAACCCAAAAAAAACCCCAAACCACCTCACCAAAAATGCCCCAGCAAAACCCATGCCACTCACTCTATGAGATATTACTATTACCAAACACAGCTCTAGAGTCACTTGTTAGCTGAAGAGTTTTTCGGGCTGTTAGGGTGGTCTTTTTTTTTTTTTTTTTTTTTGTTGTTGTTGTTGTTGTTGATTTGCTTTTGGTTTTTTAAATTTTTTTTTTTTGTTTTTAATTCAGTTTCTTTTTTTGGGGGGGAGGGGTGGGGGAGGTTGTTGTTGTTTTGTTTTGACAATAGCTCCCAAACGTTGTTACACCTTTTTGCAGACTCTATTTTTTGGACTGGTTTAAGTCTTTGCTCCCACATCTCTACTTTTCATTCTGTAACAATTCAAACATGCTAAAAAAAAAAAAAAAAAATCAATGGCCCAAAAATGTCCATAGTAGAAATGAGATGAATGCTTGCTGCATTCCAATCCTAAGAACAAAAAACTCCTAACCACTCTACCCAAGACATCCAAGTGCAGTTTTGCTGGTCCTCTAGTTCTCTGCAGAGGTATAACCCCTGCACCACTCTCTGCTTCTTCAGAACTGAAAACTCTTTGAATGCCTATGCAACCACTTACTAGTGCTGAATTTGCTGTGCTATTCATTATTAATTCACTGCCCCAGGCCTGAGAAGCAATAGATAAAGGTTTTCTAAGCACATCTGCAGTGGAAGAGAGAGGGAGAGCTAACAGGAACAATGCAGGTTTCCAGCAGGTCTCAGTTCCAGTTTCGATGTCTTCACAACCCAGTTTAATCCACACAATACACAGAGTGAACAGGATGTTTAGGGAAGCAGATAATATCTGCTTTGGAGACTATGTACAGTTATTTTCTCACTAGAGATAACTGATAGGATGTCGTAGCACCTGGTCTCACATCAGAGATAAGCCCCCAGGAGGTACACCCTCATTGTGCTTTCACATGATGATAGGATGATTTAGGGGATGCAGAAATCCCCATAAGCCTGCACAACGGCTTTCTTTTAAGATCAAGCAATCACTTCAACAAAACAAAGTCTCACGCTTTGTCCAAGCCTGCAGGAATACACAATATGTTCCACTTAATCATTTGCTAAAACCCAAAGCTCATAACACCATATCCTGAAATCTTTCAAGGTATCTTTCTCCCTCTACCCCAGCTTCCAGCATTTCAGCTGAGTTTCCTAAAGAAATGAGTTATATGTAACTCCAAAATATTATCTGTAGTGGATTTTGAACCTTTTGGGCAACAAGAAGTTTGACCACTATAGATGCATTAGAAAATATGAAACTATCACAACTTTAACAACACAAGGACAAGGAGGCCCCCTTTTCATATCCCTTCCAAAGCTAGGGGTTTCTCATTAGAAAGGTTTTCAGTTACTCATACCTTATTAGACAGAAGGAAACCTTGGAAGCATCACAGCAGGTTGTAATGTCCTCTGTTTATGGAGCTCTCCACTCACATACTGTTTCTATGCTCAGGTCAGCCCTAAAGACCAGCTAACAAACTAACTTTCAGCAACTCCCTCTCGCCCTTTAATGATTTCATGCTGATTGCCAGTAGCCTTTGTGTGGTCACACCAGAGCAATTGCAACTCCCAACACGTGCAGAAGCAGGTGCAGGTGCTGCTAGACTCAATTACAGTATCAATGAGTAGGTGGGGATCTACTTGCATTTTCAAAAAAAAAAAAAAAAAAAAAGGAAGAAAAAAAAAGAATTTTTAATACTTAAAAGTTTTTCTAGATGATTTTCTAGCCAACAGTTGTGTTGCACAATTATACAGCCTTATCTCCCACCCACTGAATTTGATGGAAAATCAACCTTTGCATGTATAAGTAGCTTTACTGAGACACTGTAAGAGGAAGTAATTTGGGTTACAATTTCTCTAACAAGAATATCTGGACTGTGAAATGTAGTGTTCATGGTAAATAAAACGTTTCACTGCACTTTGTAAAATAGATACTATTTAATATCCTGATCTTTGTATTTTCCTTCTACCAAGAGTGCTGCCATTGACCAAGACCTAGAAGCACCGGGGTGGGTTTGCTAAGGCAAAGCGCTGCATGGGGCTCTCAGCTGCCATAGATTGACAAAGATTTCGAATGGCAGACACCTGCATTTCCCAGCAGAGGAGCTGGCACAGATTTGGGGCTATCATTTCAGATATAAATATAGACAGTTGGTGTAAAAGGCAGGTGTCTATATTTGAGTTAATCAGTTTATGCTTTCTGTAGAGCAGAGAGAAAAACAGGCTACAGCACAGGGTGATTTATCTGTCCTCCCTTGGTGCTCCTGAACTAATATGAATCACACCCTAGATAAACATGTTTCTTTCCATTAATTGTAAAAAGACCTAGAGATACCTAAATTGAAAAAGAATGCTTCATTTTTATAGCTCTAATATCAAGTATGTTGAATCCTGACAGCTGTGCCTGTGTTATACTTAAAACACACAGCATTTCTTCTGCAAAGATATTATAGATGTGCTAAGCTTCACATAGGTAAATAAGAGAAAGAAATCAGGTTGAGTGGAAGAATACTCTAAAATTGACCTTAAGTGCTTGAAGTGAGTAAGGATTTTCCAACACAAAGTAGATAATTATGGCCATCCCACTGAAAGTGGGATTTGAATGGAAGGAGAAAAAAAAAAGGTGTTTTTATTTCAACTCTAGAGGTTTTGTATATAAAATTGGCTGGGCAAAGAAAGACTGAAGAGTATGTCTAGTCTTCTGAGCAGATCAATGCTCCTTGGTGAGGAAGAGTGCTTTGTGCAGGCATGTACGTGCAGATGAAATGGATGCAAAGGAAGAATAAAGTATTGCAGATTCAAACAGTCAGATCCTTCACCCCCTGTGCAGAGGCTTAAGTGAATCCATAAGGAAAGAGCCAGAAGTGATTTAGGTCAGACTAAAGCTATCATTAATACAGGATCTCTGTACTAGTTCTGCCTTTAAGAAAAAATAGACATCTATGCAAGATACCATACCCAGGCAAGCTATGCCCTTAGTAACCCTCAGGATAATTTCAGGGTTATCTAGAAGGAGTGAGCAAACATCAAAAGATTCAATACTTCTCTTTGAGACTAGAGCCTGGTCCAATTTTTTTTTTAATTGTTTAGAAAACAGCCTGGAAATTTTACAAGCATGGGTTTTTTGTTTTTTTTTTTTTTCCACAAGATGGAGAAAAACCTGCATTTGATTTACTTCAACATCACCATTGTTAAGAAAAATGTACTTTGTTAAGGAGAGGACTTGAAATTATTAATTAAAAAAACAAAGGAAAAGCATGTTCATCTTTCTCTTCTCTGTACATGTTCAGTTTTACAACTGTTACTGCACAGAAATAGCTCTACTGACGCTGATGAGAGAATTTCACGCGCTGTGAGTGAGCTCTTCAAGTTTGTATGATGTGTGTAGGCCTGATTTGCAAATGCTAACTATTGTGACTTAAGAAAAAAAATTTCAAAGGTTTCCATTTGGAACTGCAAGTTCAAACCATTTCATTTCATAAACAAAATTAACTTTCAGATAGAAGAAACAGCAAAACACAAACTTCTTTTTTGTTTGGTTACATTCCCCTCTAATATATATATATATATATTAATTTAATGTGGTAAAAGGCAAAATGAATACTCTGTGCCAAGTTTCAGACACGTATGAAATTTCCAGGCTTATTAAGCTTCTGAAATAAGGATTTGTATTTATAAAAAAAGTGCTGACACAACCTGAACTCTGAGCAGTGGTAATGCCACCACCAAGAGCACAGTTCCCATGCAATGTGAACAGCCCAGATTACTTTAGCCTAATAAAATGAAAGATTTAAAACAGAGGAAAGAATTTCCAAGAATCATATTTCTGCTGTCATGTTTGCAGTCACATTTGGGTTTAAAGGATGGGAAAACACGAATCTATTTATATATTCTCAAGTTACACCCACAAAACAGGATCCCAGAGAAATTCTCACAAACAGGGTTTGCAAGAATACAGCAGAAGTGTGTGTAGGTAGATGTGGGTGACTGGATGGATTATGTATGAAATCAACATGTAAAGCTCTGTGATACTGAAAATAATAAATTGTTGTGAAGGGGTAAGGGTGGAAAGTGCATTTTACATGGATTATCTGCCCTAGTTCCTGTTCTTATTTTTGGAAAGCAATCAGCTCTTCGTGAGAACTCAGCACCACGCTGAGCCACCCTGGGGCTTTTCATGGCCCAGCCCTTCACTTTGCATTATCATCTGTTAGCAGCCACATCCTGTGCAGACTGATTCATTACAGCCAAGAAAGGCTGCGAGAACAGGAGACCCTCTGAACCCTGAGGTCTGAAATCACACTATCATACTTCTCTCAGTGCACTACATAAAATAAAGCTACTTTTTCAAAGGCATTGCCACTCATTTTGGTAATTATTCCAAATAAAAGCTTATTTTAAAACAATATGTTATTTTAACTCAAGATCCTTGCAAATCACTGTTACTTGAAAACACTCATATGCCTGATTTGGAAGACCATATGTTCATCCCAGTTTAATTTAGACATAGAACCAAATAATTTTGACCACTTTTGCTTAATAGCTATGGTCAAACTGAAACGAAAATCAGATAATCACAAACTGATACAGTTTATGAATATTTATTCATTGATGTATATGAAGTACATTATTATTTTCAACTATGGTAATATTTTTGTTTTCTGTGAAGCTGAAGTGCATGCAGTCAGAGATAATACAGTATGTTAAACTTGTATTTTTAAACTCTAAAATGCATTACTTTTGAAACAGTATGATTTCCTGATGTGTAACTATTGAACACAAATATGTTGCAAGTCAATTGAAAAATCTGAATTAGTGTCACAGTTTATTATTTTCCATTTTACTGTATTTCTAAATACCTAATATCTCACAGAAGTTTTAAGCATGAATTTCAATGTAAGAACAACTATGAGATTCTTGTTTTACACAGAGATGAACAAACTTCAGAAATAAAATTACCAACCAATAGTGGCTGGGCTGGATGTACTAATCTTCAGTCTTAAACTTCCAGTTTGCTGCATTAACTCTGGGACTTTAAATTACATTCTTTGATGTATTTGTTTTAAAGTTGCAATGCACACCTGAGTTTTTGTCCAGAATTTTTTCTGCCTCCTCTCATGATTACAGCAATAGCAGAACATAAGAAAACTCTGTATATAAGCCAGTTCTATGACAGAGTGGCAGAAACACAATTGCTGAACCATGTAAAAACACAGTTTGCTGGTACCAGTGCTACCATAGCAAGCAGTGAGGGATGTGTATTGATGTGGCAATAGGAGAGCTGTCAGAAAGCATCAGTGTGGGCGCAGTCCATGAATCCCATTTGTCTCCTGTGTAACATGACTGATTACAGCTAAATTACAGTGACTTTAAATGTACAAGTCAATTTTCTAAGCTAATTAAAATCAGGGAGGCTAGGACTTCTAAGGTTAGCAAAATTCAGCTCCTATACAGCATAATCAAGAACAATGGAATATATATATATATATATATATCTGATTTAAATAGGAATTCATTGGCTGGAGTTCAAGGGAAACAGTACTACTAATAATCCATAGATTGCCATTTTACTGTATATAAACTGTATAACAGGAACCAAATAGGCATAAACTGTGCTTGCAGAGATATGGATATGCTTCCCAAAGAATCAAGGTTCTATTCGAAACTACACTGACCCACAGAAACACCTCAAGACAACTGAAAATATACATCATAGACATATACATTCAGAAATACTGTGGAGATTTTACACTTATTGTCTGCAAACTGTTGAAGGCATCTTAGAGGTCATCATGCAACTGGTGTCAAGAGAACAGCAGCCCATGCTTCAACAGCATACAATAATTCTAAGATCAGCACAGTTCAGCTAATGTTAAAACAAGAGGATATTTTTAGAAAATTTCCCTCTTTAAGGTCATCTTCATCCCATTAAGCGTGCTTTACAAAAAGACTGGTTTTACCTAAGCAAGTCACTAAAGCACAGGTGAACATTCTTTCCTGATCCTCTCCATTCACAAACTCATGCTTTTGACACCCAATTCATTGATGTTCTAATATCAAAACAACCTGTTAAACTTTCAAGGCAAATGACACTGAAACAGGAAAGGGATGAAAATGTTACACTCCAAAGGAAATCATCCGAAATTATCATTCATAAACTGGTAACAGAAAATAAGTGGTTACAGGGTTGGTGGTACCTCTGGACTACGTGTAGGGTCTGAGGTATCAGGCTTTACACCTTTACTTTGTCTGACCTAAATTCTACCATTCTGGTATTTTTAGAAAGAACCTTGAAATACAGCAGCTTGTGAGCCAGCCAGGAGCCCTCAGCACATTTAACAAGGCTCAGTAGCCCTGCTAACTTTCTCTTTTGTCAATTGAGATTAATGCAGTGATTAGGTGACTTTCTTAAATGAGGTATTGTTTCATTTCAGCAATAGGAAAGCTACAGTGTATAAAATAATAAAGGTTTTGAAGCAATTAAGCAGTCTAAAATCATATCTATTTCCCTAGGGCTCAATGTGTCTTGAAAAGCTAGGAAAACACCAGTTTCAAATCCTCTCTCCCTCCACACACCCCACAGCCAACAACTGTACTTGACCTTCTCCTTTCTAACTATTCTGTCATCTTTAGCTCTTAATTCTAGTGGAGCAGCTGTGTAAATATAGCCAGAACTAAGAAACCATAATCTTCAAAGCACAGGGATTATTCTCTCTTACTTTCCTGAGCTTTTTGCAAGCAGGTATTTGGCCTGGAAATACTGTCTAGCCCCCCTGCCTACTTTTTTGCCTTAGATTTTGGGTTTGCCTTTGAGTAAAATCAGTGTGTGACTACTCAGTGCCATGGGGAGCAGGCAGGCAGCGTCACCCACTCACCCAGAGGCGCTGGGCTCACTCCCAGCCAGCACCACAGAACAGGACACTGGCAGGGAGGAAACCTAAGTCCTTCATGTGCCTTTGGTCAGCTAGGTCTGCAAAACTGCAATTTTTCTTCTTTACAGATGGTTTAAGAAGACTGACTAATGGTTTAAAGGGCAAGGCACCAACTATGTATTGGCCCTTTATTTTGTTCTCAGACAGGCAGGATGGCTGTGGGAGCCCACATGACAACCCCCAGCACCAGCCTGCTGTGAAGCCAGGCTGTGTATTTCCCTTCAGTTTATTCACACAGCTCTGCAGTCTCATACTGCTCCTAAAAATAATCACAGCCTGCAGAGCAGCATGAGGGGCAGGCCTTCACATACCTATGTCAGTCAGGATTTAAAAAAAAAAAAAAAAAAACTTTCCTCAACCCTCAGACTAAACAAACAGCACCCTACACATCCCTCCCAGCAGCAACAAGGGTTGTTTTGGCTTGGGGACACAAATCTATCAGATGCAGGCTGTACACTGTGACCCTCTCAAAAGATGAGTCACCCACCAGTAAAGTGAAAACACTGATCCTAAAAGCACTGATTCATGCCTAGATTTCTCTCAGAAGTTAGGCAGCATTATGAGCACACATTTGCCAGCCTTCGTGCACTGCAATCAGACAGCTGACTCACGACTGCACGTTAGGACTAGTGCCCTATATATGGTGGATGCAAGTCGACTATGTTTTACACACTCTGCATTACCAAGTCCTTTGTAGCATCAATTTGTAGTATCTAAATCCTCCCTCTATGTCAAGAATGACACTCACCTCTCAACAAGTTTCAGCCAGACGCTAATTAACACTCTGCTATTAGAAAACAAATGATCCAAGATACAATAACATCCCCCCAAGGAGACAAAACTGCTTCACTCAGACCTGCTGAGGTCCAGAAGGGCTTAGCTAGCCCCCACCTGACTGCTTCCAGCCCCTTGCTGCTCTGTGGCCAAAGTCCTGGATAATGAACTCCTGCAGGCCCAGAGTGCTGCATCAAAGGCTACAGAAGCACCCAAGTCAGGCTGGGAAGCATGGGCTGGCTGTGGGTATTGCTTTCCACACAAAGGATCGTGTCTCACTAAAGCATGAAAATTTGAAGAGCAAAATGTTTAATTTTTTTTTTTTTTCAAATATAAATGTACATTCAGTACCATGCAACTTAAAAGTGATCTGAGAACCTGGAGCCTCATCATCCTGCAGTATTTTTCCTAGTAGAAACAGTCTGATGCTAACACACAGCTATGCAGCTAGAAAACAGAGACCAGATCCTGAAGGCTGGTTAACTGTGATTGTGTGTAAATAGCCATGCAAACTTCCTAAGCTAAAACAAGTGATAAGATGACAAGACCTTATAGCTTGTTCAATAGCACCAATTCAGATGCAATTCCTTACCTCCTTAGAGAAGCAGGTTAAGATAGTCACCTGAAATCTTGAAGAACACAGAGTTCATGTGTAGCCCTTTGAGCAAAAAGTATTTTCAATTTAGGATTTGTAACTCCAGCATTGTAACAAAATGACATCTGCTTATTCAGCTACTCTGAAGATTTTCTTACATACCAGTATTTAGGGCAGAACTGACCATCATATGGAAAAACGTGATCCACTGTGCCAGCAGGAACTGAATCAGTTCAGATCCTGAATGCTCTCCTGCAATCGTTGTTTTGTTCATAGCTGGAAGACTGTCATAGTAATACAAAACAGTTTCAAAGGTAAAGCTACATTTGTATACTGTACTCTCAAGACTGTCACTGTAAAATTCCAGCAAAACAGTTCTAATACAGATAAAGGCATAGCTTGAATTTAAAAATCATCCCCTAGAGTCTTCTACTTCCAAGTCACTATTAACACAGTAAGAACCATGACATTTTAGAAACAGTACTCTCCACCTTCTCTCACTTTTCCCTCCAGAGTGCTAGAGTACAGATCTGTCACGTCTTTGTAATTAAAATCATTCACTGCTGTTTTTATGCACAGAAAAGTTGAGGGATACTGCCACCAGATAAAACACTAGCATGTTTAATATGCAAAACAAAACACAGTTGTTTTTCTTCAAGCAGTATGCCTTTTCAGCTATTCCCAATAGAAGCCTAATGAGTACTGAAAATGGAGCAATTAGTATTTGGTATCAGTTTGTGTACAAAGAGCCAGCCTGCAATCTCACCTTCCTTAGCCTAGGAGTACATCCAATAGGAAGGAAAGTATTAGTCAGATGATACCAGTTATACACCAAATTCATAGGACTCAGCATCACTAATATAGCTTCTTCCTCAGGACTAAGAGGAATCTACATTTTGATGTGCCATCAGTTACATAAACAAAAATGAAAATATCAGGGTTTTGAGAGAGAGTATTCTGGTATTTGTGTATTCTGGTTCAAACTTAGCCATTTTCATTTGCAGGCTAAACAAAGCTTTTCTTGTCTATGCTTGGGTCCTGAAACTAATGAGAAGCTTACCATATCAACACATTCTACTCATTGCTGTAACACCCAAGAAGAAAATTCACTCAAGGCTTAACTGCAGATGAATCCCTCAGACAGCGTCAGATACACAAGGCTAAAGACATTCAATCAAGTACCACCTGAGAGTACATGTGATATATGCCCAGCATTGCCTGTTAAGTGTGGCATGTAACACAAAATAGGCTCAGCTTTATACAACATGTTGCAAATTTTGCAAGAGCCATCACTTTGGACAAGAGTCATAGCAGCAGGTATTTCTTCCATGAATATAAAGACACCATTGATCCAAAGTTTTCAATGAGATACCTCTAGTTTCTAACACTGTGACATTTATAAGCCCCACCACATTTTAAGACTTTGGTTTTTCAACAGAATTACTGATTCGAGTAACAGCAGAACTGTGTGCACAGAGGTTGATAAGAATGTACCACTGCAGCACAAAAGTCAGACACCTTCTCTCTGCAGGCTTGTTTTCAATTGTTTATTGAGGTTTAAGAAGTCATCCACATTTCTATAAATATAGACATTACTTGAGTAAGTGACTTACAATGTCACCAGTGCAGGTACATATATAACCAACATACAAAAGCTCCACTGGAAGCTACTTCAGTTTATTCAAAAAGGACCAAGATGTCATAAAAAAAACAAACAGCTGTCACTTTCAGTTATCAAAGACACTAAAGTGCATTTTTGGTTATCTCCTGGTCGAACAGCTGCTGGTTAAAAAGCTTGTTTTTTTTTTTTTTAACATAGCTAAATTACATCGATTGACATTCGGTTTGTAGCTGTCATCCTCCTGATACATGGCAGCAGGTAAGAAAAATGTATTACTTTGCTGGTTGAGAGGAGGAAATTTATTTTGCTAGTTTCTACTTTTTTTTTTTTTTTTAGTCTGGTATTTCCAACAAAAGTTTAAAGATAATCTAACATTCTGATTAATTTCTACAGCACCACTAAAGTTAGTCTTAAAAATCCAGGCTCTGCTTTAGCCCTTTTGATTGCTAACCAAGTATCTAAAGAGTCACTTGAAGCTCTGTACCAGTAAGAAAAACTACCCTCCCTTTTCTGTCAAGCACTATCCTGCCCAGTTAACACTGTTTGCACACTCTGTAAACAAGAACAGCTTAAAGCATAATTAAAGCAGAACACAGGCCCATCTTGAAAATCTTCTTCCCCCTTTCCCTCCCCCCCCGCCCCGCCCCTGGTAGTGTCTAATGTTTGAGTGTACAAAGCATTATTACATTCCTAACCACAAAATACTGTAAGAGTCACAACAAAAAAGCATACGTTGAAAGTGACAGCAATACTGCTTTAATAAAATGGGGTATTTTGGGGAGATACAAGATGTGCTCTGCTAATTTTAACTCCATCTTTACCTCATTATAAGTATGTTATATTGCCAGGAAATCACCAATAGGGCAAAGAATGCTGCACTGGTTAGAACCACAGCAGCCACAGTTGTTCTTTATAGCTCCTTTACCGCAATTCATTGACTTTTGATACTAGGAGGACATAAAACTCACCATTCAGAAATAAATTACTAACTTTGAGTAACAGTTTAAACCTGATTAGCACTGTATAATGCTGAATGGCTACTTCTAAAAAATAAAAACCTTATATACCAAAAAACATGCTATATGTTGAGAATCCACTTTTTCATGCTCCATCGTGTTGTTTACAGTTTTTACTTGTCAAAGTCTTTCTTTTACCAGTTGAAGAATCCACAGCACTTAAAATTTCAAGTGTTTGAACTGAATGTGATTCAATTTCAAAAAGTGCCAAATTAAAAAAACCTACACATGTAGCCAAGCTTTCATAAAAAAAACTCAAACAAGGTAAAAAAACAGCCTCAACGAAATTATGGGTTACTAGCTTCATACATGTTTTTAAAGCTGTATAATGTTCACCTAAGCACTCCACTTACGAGCATTAGAAGTTTAAAAACACAGAACACCTTCAATGCAAATTGCTTGCAGAGGGCACCCTCAAACATATGAGTACAACACTAAGCAGAAAACCCTCGTTTTATTTGGCTATTTAGACATCCATGTCACATATACCCACCCATCCATTTCCTGATAGCATTACATCATCTATTAGGGCTTCTGAAATAATACAGAGCCAAAAAATTCAGAAGAGACTAGTTAAAAAAAAAAATAAAATTCCCCAACTGCACAGCCTTCCTGCGCACAGCAAGGTTGTGCAACTGATTGTTCAATGTAACTAAGCTTAACGGCATCCAAACAGGCAGGCCTGGCTTTGGAAGCTGTCTTACGTCAAATTTTGACCACGTAACTACTCTAAAACAGAAAGGTCAAAAAAGAACTCATCTCTTCTTTTTCTGCTGCCTCAACATTTTCCTTCGCTTAATTATCATATCATGTAGTTTCTCCAGTCCCTCTTTAAGTCCATCTCCAATGATTGCACAGGTAGGCTGCAAATGCCAGGGTGTTGAAGAACTCAGCTCACTCATCGCTAACATCTTCTCTATTTCAGAAAGGGAGAGAGAGTTCCTCAGGTCCTGCTTGTTAGCAATGATAAGGACAGGCACTCCTTGATTCTCAGATATCCTAGTAATCTTATGAAGTTCTGTTTTGGCCTCCTCCATCCTCTCAACGTCGACGGAGTCCACCACAAACACGATGCCATCGGTGCACCTTGTGTACGACTTCCACAGCGGCCTCAGCTTCTCCTGGCCGCCCACATCCCAGAAGTGGAAAGTGACCGTCTTCGAGTTGCCCAGCGTCACTTTGATTTTCTCCGTATTAAATCCTTTAGTGGGGACAGTGTTGACGAACTCATTGAACTGCAGTCTGTACAGCACCGTCGTCTTCCCGGCGCAGTCCAGCCCCAGGATGACGATGTGAAAGCTCTGGAAGGAAGGCAGGCTGGAGAGGATCGGCGTCTGGTCCGAGAGTCCATTCCCCATTGCCAGAAGGGAAGGTGACAGCAGGCTGCCACGAGCAGAGGCGGCTCCCGCGGCTGCGCTCGGATCCTGCCAACGACACAAGCGGCGTTACAGCCCGCTCCGCCGGCGCCGGGGCTGCGCGGCCGCAACGCGCCGGCCGCGGCGCCGCCGCCCCGACTGCGGGGGCGGAGCGCGACGCGGAACGCCACACGTCCCCCGCCCCGCCCGGCGGCTGCGGCCGCTCCCGGCACTGCGGCTGGCCCGGCACCTGCGCCCCCGCCGCCCCTCGCCGCGCCCCGAGCCTACCGCTGCTCCCTCAGCGCGGGGAGGGGCGCGCTGCCCGCGACCCCTTTCCCTCGCGCCGCCGCTGCTCCCGCTGCTCCCGCGCCCGCTTCTGCTGCGGCTCCCGCTGCTGCTCCCGCAGTCGCTTCCGCTACTGCTCTGGCTCCCGCTGCTTCTCCCACAGTCGCTGATGCTGCTGCCGCTACTGCTGCGGCTCCCGCAGTCACTGCTACTGCTACTGCTGCTCCCGCTCCGCTGCCGCCTCTCCCGCCGCTAGCGCCGCCGCCCTCGCGACTCTCCCCTGCATCTGGCGGCGGAGCGCCTCCCAGCGCGCGCCTAGCCCCGCGCGCCCCTCCCCGCGCTCTCCCATTGGCCTCGCCGCGTGCAGGGGGCGGGGAGCGAGCCGCGCTCCGCCTCGCCCATTGGCCGCCGGCGCCGGCCGCTCCCGGAGCACCCGAGTATCGTACCGTCCGCAGCCGAGCGCTTCGGGCCGAGCGCGGCCGGAGGAAGGGGCCGCTCCCCTCCCACGCCCTGCCTTGAACGGCCCCCGCTCCTCCTCCTCCTCCCTCCAGGGAGGTGGAGCCGCTCCCTCACGCACCTCGGGGCAGGCCGGCGCGGCCGCGCCCTCCGCCTACGGCAGCCCCTCCGCCCGGCGGCGGGCGGCAGCGCCCCTCCGGCGGCCCGGCGCCCCGCCCCTTCGTGGGAGAGCGCGCGCTCATTGGGCGCGAGTGCCGTCAGTCCATCGCGGCCCCGGCCGCCTTGGGGCTGGCTCTGCGGTGCCCCGCCCCCCTCACACCCATTGGGTGTGGGTGCTGTCACTCTAGCGCGCCCCCTGCCGGCCCCGGGCGGTGCCTCCCCGCGCACCTGCGCCGCTGCCGGGGCCGCGCGGCCCGCGCCGCTGAGGGCCCCGGGAGCGCCGTCGGCACGGGCGGGCTGGGATGGACTTCGTAAATAAAAGTGCGCCGGCCCGGCTCTGTGCTCTCATCGTACGTGCTGTATCTGCCTTTGAGCTCTCCCCGCGAAACCGGAGAGACTGACCGGGAGGGGCCGGGAATAACGTAGTGGGTGACACGGTTCTGACGGACGCTCGGCGCACAGGGATGACAGCAGTGCTCGGGGTGAGGGAACACGCAAGGGTGCCTGGCTAGGTTGTAAGAAAGGTTTCCCACAGCACAGAGATATGTTAAGTAATCCTGCATTTTCATATCTCAGGCTGATTTGAGCAGTGCGATGTTTCCCAGAACTAATTCGGAGTGTCTGATAACACATTGACTACATTTACTGTTTCCAGAGCATACAGGTGTTAAGGAGGCCTGGAGGAGGAGTGTTTGTCTCAGCTCTTCCTGCTGCCATACCACGGTTCTGTTCCTTCCCACCGCTCTGTTCCGCAGCAGCTTTGCCCCTGCAGTTTGCCCGGCTGTGGCAGTGCCCATGGTTGGTTCTGCTGCCCGTGTGGCACCTACCCCGCAGCAGTGTGAGACAGCGCGCAGGACGATCAGGGCAGAGCAGGCTGCAAAAGTCTTCGTCTATAGTCCTTAGATAAAAATTTAATAAATCAATCTTTACAATAAAAACATATGTTTAACTGTTAGCTAAAGCTATTGTGCTTCTCTAGTCTGCCGGTCCAAGTGTATGTTTTTCTGTACTCAGTATCACAATCATAGAATCATAGAGTGGTTTGGGCTGGAAGGGGTTTAAAGATCATCTCGTTACAGCCCCACTGCTGTGGGCAGGGACACATTTCATTAGACCAGGTGGCTCAGAGCTCCATCCAACCTGGCCTTGAGCACTTCCAGGGATGGGGTATCCACAGCTGCTCTGGGCAGCCCCCCAAATCTTTGACCAGCTGGGCTTCAGTAAAAGAGAACTGTCATTTTCAGTATTAGTCTTGCCTTTTTGTCTAGAGGACTTTATTATTTCTTGATGTGGCTGCTGAAAACGGTTAATTTACAAGAATATTCAGACAATGATACTTCTTTTTTTTTCCCTTTGAAATCATTGTAGTCCATATTTTAAATCACAGATAATTTTATGTAAAAGAGAAGTAATTGAATAGTAAAGGGACATATAATAGCAAAAAAAAAAAAAAGAAAAAAAAAAAAAACAAAATCCAGTGTGTGCTGTAGGCAATGTTTCATATTACTAATATTATTAAAGTGTTAAGATACCCATTCTAGTCCTACTATAAATATCAAAATTCTAATTTCCTTACATCTGAGATGAATATTTCACTGCTTTTATCTTTGTTCATTATTTACACCCTGATCTTGCAGCTGATTCTTTTTGGAGGAAGTGGCCTGTTTGTATAGGAAGGTGATTTTACATCTATGGAAAGGAGGGGTAAGTTACTACCCCTAAGGCCAGCTGGTAAGGTTTCTGGTTTGGCAGTATTTTACAGTACTTTTGCATAACATAAAGAACTTCATAGCATACAATGTAATAGGAAAGCATCTATAGTGACAGTAAAAGTGGGCCTTAATTATTTAATGGATGGTTTTCAGTGATTCAAAATTGGGAGGAAACCAGCTAGAAATATCTTGTTAAGGAATATTACTGCAGATAATAGATTTATTCATAAAGCTTGACAAGCTGAAATAAATCAAATTGACCTTTATCTCCACCTACAAAATTAACTATCCCCTATTTTTAATGGAAAAATAAGCCTATTTGATATTACAGTCTCCTAAACCTTCATGTCTGATTGTTACCAAGATCCATTCAAACTTTAACACAGCTTCCTAATAATGCATTTTACAATTAATTCCTTGAGAACGGATATTGGCTAGCTTCTACCCTCATGGAAGGTATTTTGATTTTAAACATAAGATGCATAAGGCTTGTTTTTATCTCTTTTGTTCTGCTGAAAAGCAGTCAATACATAATATTTTATTGGAAAGGGAGGGATAAAAACTCATGTTTTTTTCTAAGGTATAGTGTATCCAACGCAGTAGGTGGAGAAGGAATCTCATAAATCTTGTAAAAAGAGGTTTGTGACATCAGGGAGGTCATTTTAAGATTAGACTGAAATTAATATCTTCAACAACATGAGCATACCTGTATTTGTAAATATATACATAGAAATAATCTGTGCTCTCCAGAAAATGCTTGGATACTCCCTACAGTTAATTTATCACATTTACCTGTTGTAACTTGCTATGAAGTGAATTATGATTTCTCTGGGGCTGAGACTATTTTTCACTGTAAGTCTTCTTTGCACCTTGATCTTAATTAATGCCTGTAGGCGCTTCTGCAAAACAGCTATTAAATAACAATCCAAGTGGATCAGCTCCTCCCATACACTTCATGCTGCTTTAGAAGTCAAACGAGCAGACTGGGCAGGTGTTATGGAGTAATGGTATCTAAATTAGTGGGAGTGTAGAAGAGTTGACACATTCAACTTCTGATAATTGAAGGTAAGGGTAAAGCAAGGCTCTGATTATCCTGTAGAAGTCTTGCATGAAGGAGGTGTACAGAAAGAGCACCTTTTCCACTTTTCAAATGTGTAGCTAAATGGGGAGAACGGGCTGTTCTTAGATAAGAGCTGAAAATAACTGCAAGATACATGTAAGAGGAAACAATGGTGAAAGGCTTAAGCTGCAAGAATTTTCAATGCAAAATAAGGAAGTGCCTAATTTCTGTGTTGGGGTAATTTCACATACTGATACTGATACTTTTCTCATTTCCAATGTAATCTCTACAGATCTGAGTTCTTTCTGGCTCAGCATTCCTTAGCTCATGAAAACAACTGCAACTTCAGCTTCTGTGGGTAAAAACCTTCTCCCCTTTCCTGTTTACACAGTGTACCAGTGTAAAAAGTAATTTAAAGTAATTTAAGTAAATTATTTTCTACATCGGTTTCTTCCATATATGCTATAAATATTTTCCACATAGAAGAGAGCAGGGCCAGGGACAAATCACTGTGTTTCAAGAAAAAGAAGCAGTACCTGCATAACATGCAGCTTCTTCACTATGATAAAGTAGTTTGGCTTTTGGTTTTTTGTTTTGTTGTTGTTGGTTTGGCTTTTTTTTAATTCCTTAATGGCCTGGGGATAATTTTGGTTCAGGGCAGGTTTGAGGGGGCCAGGCTTCCAATGCTGCAATTATTAACTGCTTCTGAGAAACTTAGATAGTCCTTACTAGGGATATGGACCATGAAATTGATTGAAGTGTTGCCAAGAATGAATTGGCTTACAGTGGAAAGATAAGATTCTTGGAAATTTTAATATTATTACCCAGCAGAGACTTAGATTACCTTTTAATACATATCACCTCCTTCACTGCAGGAGCTGTTTCACAGTGCCCAGATAATAAAAATGCGAAGAATCATCAAACATCTACTTGCAAGGTTGTGTGTATTCTTCACAAGAAATCATCTTTCATATGGAAATAGCAATTCATGGAAATTAAATCTACCAGTTCATGAGAGGTTTACTGTAGCAGGACATTAAATCAGACCTTTCATTAGTGCTGGTCATTTTAAAGTTAAATTCCACTCAGGTAGGTATGACTGTTGTTACACATCTAGTGATGCAGGAGATGAGAAATTCCTTCCAAAGCAAAGATAGTGGGCTTGAATTTCCATGGCCAGATATGCACAATATTCCTTTTGTTTTCATTAAATATCTTCATTCTGAAGAACAGGCTAATGGCATTTATTATCCTATAACAGTTCAATAGCTAATCACCTTAGAGTTATTTTTCAATAGCACCACATATTGTGTGTAGCAAGTTTGATTCAAATCAAATGAAAAATGAAACATCAGACCAGTGATCCTGATGCCATGTACTGCAGATGCAGAGGAATATGCAGGGATATTCAGGGTCTGCAGATGCAGACCAGAACTAAAGAACAGTAAAAGACAGAAGCAAATGCTGAAGAAGGGATAGGAAGGAGCCAGCTGCATCACAGGGCTGCATTAGTTGTCAGACACAAATGAATGAAGTCCTAAGAAGAATGAAATTATTGCAAGAACTGGGCACTGTCAAGTGCAGGTAGCTGGCCTACAGCAATGGGATCCCAAACCCCCATCTTCATGAGAGAGATGCGTTAGCAACCTCACACCACCAGTTACTGCTGCTCTGTGTGGAAATGGAGCAGATGTCTCAATGTGTATGAAAGAGAAAATCAGTTGCATTTCAGTACAATGACATGGCAGACCTAGGCTGGGGTAATTTGTATTAATGTTTGTGTAATAGCAATAATGTTTATTATTACAGCAACCAACTATAGTTCAGTTGTACATTCAAAAATTGAAGTTACTTCTTTCCAACTATACTCTAGATCTCAGAGGTAAAAAAGTACTGCTTTGAATTGTTACACGGTTCTGAAAGTATTGCTTGGAGTTGTTACATGGTACATAAAATATTACAGCAGTTTCACCATGAATTTTGAGAACCCCCTTGAATTTGAGCAGTAAGAATGAAATAGCTGACAAATTGCAACACATGAGTTTTTGCTCTTAAGACTATCTCTTAAATTGATGTACAAAATGTTTTGCACAAAGAAGCCTTTTATCATCTTTGCTACGTCTGCTGAATTCTTTTATGATAACTTACATGCTGAATGAACTGCTTTGATTTGATTATTAAAAAGTAGTTGGTGGTAGAAAATCTAATTTCTTTCCTCACAATAAATAAGCTTAAAGCAGTAGGAGATGGAGTCGCTGTGTTAGACCAGTTAATTAAACTTTCTGTCATTTCATACATACCTTCACATGAAGTCTAACATCTATATTTTGCTACTTTCATTTTCATAAATAAACATAATGCCACATAGCAGGCTAAAAAACAAAAAGCCTCCTGTACTGACAGTCAGAGTTTGTTGCATCTTCAATTCTATTCAGGTGTGTTAGCTGAAAGAAAGCTGTGCTAGCTCATAAATGTCCTTAGTCACACTGAGAAAGTGTTGGCTCAGGGTAACTGAAGTTTTAACTTCCTCCTTCCAAGCTCCGTGAATTTTGGTTGTTTCATCCTCTGATGGGATGGCTGTAATGGTGGTGACTCCATGTTTGTGGAACACGGGGAACAGCCTGACCACTTTGTGTACATGTGGCTGTAGGAGAAATGCACCTTCTGTGATAGGGTGGGACAGCAGAAGGGTTGTCCCCAGCAGCATCTTTGTGTTAAGGACTTGAATGACAAAACTCTCAGCCACACTGAATGTTCTTTTAATAGGAGAGTGTAATTAATAAGGGTTTAACGTAGATCCCCTCTTCATATGATACAAAGTTCATAGTCACAAAATCCAAACCTGGACATAGGACTTGTTATGGGGCAGTTTAAAGAATCTAAAAAGCTCTTTTTTTTTTTTTTTTACAGGAACCCCTGGTTTCCACCCCCACTTCACTAAGAAGCTGGTGCTAAAGAACACCCAGCAAATACGTTTAATTAATACATGCACAGAATACCTCCTACTTTAATCCTTCATTACATGAGGTAAGGCTTCACCATGAGCAGTTCCAGTGTTCAATGTGTGATACTACACATGAGCAAGCCTTGGCTTGCATGTTTTCTTCAATGGTTGTATACTGATCAAAGACTTACATTCATCTCAGCAAGAGTTTCCCCACCTCCTACCCCATGTTTGTGACAGCACTTTTGCTTTTATAGGGTTTTTTTCCCCCTCTGGAACTAGTGACTTGAGTCACACACTCTTTTGCTGAGAATATAATGCCAACTCAATGCTACATTGAAAATCCTGCCAGTTAAAAGAATGGCTTCCAATATCTTTTTTATTCCCCAGTATTTTTCCCCCAGAAAAGCTATGGGCACTTCAGGGTTTGTTTTGGTTTTTTTTTTCTTTGGTTTGTTGGGGTTTTATTGTTTGTTTGTTTTTGGGGTTTTTTTGGGGGGGTGGGGGTTGTTTGTGTGTGGTTTTTTTTTTCTATGCCAGAATAATTCTAAACAGTTTAAAATTCTATTAAGCTGAGATTTCAGTATCAGCTGCAATCTTCTCACATTGCTTCATTTGAAAAGGGTTGCAGGATTTTTAAATATAACACTTTAATATGATGGGAACAGTTTGCAAGCAGGTTAAAAGTACTACAATTACAAATATAAGAGCAGCATATTTTATTTTGCCCCTGTATAGATGGATTTAATATGTGAAGGTATTTTCCCAGCTCCAGAATGATAATGGAAATGTTGGTAGCATAACTACTGCTGTTTGAAATATTGCTAGCACAGAGTAACAATGAAGGAAAGAAAAAACTGCTATTAAATATTTTTCTTGTCTAAAGAACTTTATAAATATTGTATAACTATTTAACATGTATAAAGCTGCTGGCATTTGCTGGAATTGTAATAGATAGGAAAAAACAGACCTTGGACATCAGAACAAAGAAGGCTTTTCTTTGATAAATTTGTATCTCAGTTGATTTACTGTAGTGGAAAAAAAAAGTTACAAGTTCTGACTGAAGCTTCTGACTAAGTGTTTATGGGATGAAACATTCATTTAAGCCAGTTCTTTCCTAACAATCCATGTGCTTGCAACAGTTACTTATTTAAAAGCTATGCTTTGTTCTTCAGGTGCTGCATATATCCAAAAGGAAGTACCAGGACAGGAAGAAGCACACAGCACTCACTTCACAGAGTCAGAGTTAGCATATGGTTAATGAAATACTTAAATGACAAATATAGTGCATTGAAAGCTGCCGTGAGAGCATTTCAAAGACAGTCACAAAAGACAAAGCACTGAAGCGCCACTGATTTGCAGGGACTGGCCTGTTCCTGTGGCTGGAGGGAGCAGGGAGCCTGTGCCTGTGTGGTGTGCACAGCCACCTCTTGGATGTGTTCCCACTGTTTTTTGGCAACAAAACTGAGAGGTGATGCCCATCCAATATACAGGGTGCACTGTGAGAACGAGCAGGCTGTTGATCTGTAATAACTTTGTGTAAATCAAGTTAAGTGCACACCTTGAAGAGGAAATTCCGTTGCTCATCTCTCCTAAAATGGCACAGCAGCAATAGGAACAGATTTCACAGAGATTGCACTGTATGAAAATAAAATTTTATGGGAGATATGCCTAAGCTCCCAGGAGGGTTGTGAAAAATTTAAAGTATCTGCTTTAGTGTATAATAATGTAGGTAGTACAGTGATAATGTCACAGCTCCTTGAGCCTGGTGCTCAGAAGCAACAGCTAAGAGAAGTGTCCACTGAGACAATGAAATAGACCACAAACAATTTGTTTTATTTTCTCCAGCCACTGTTTGGTAATTTATCAGTGCTCCTAATAATAGGAGCTTGTGAGTGCTGCTTATAACTCCTGGTCACATACAGAACAAATAGTATGGGATATAACTACTCTCTGGCTTTCTGAAAGCATCTTTCTTATATGAGTGACAAGAGAGACCTGCTGGCTCCCTAGATAGAAGGGAGGTGTTTATTTTTATTTTTTAAAGAAAGAAACAATTTATTATTAATTTTAGACAGATAACTGAGCTCAAATGTAGATTGTAATGTCTTTAATGAGGTAATTATTTGATTAACAATGTTCCTGAAGAGAAACAACAAATACATGCTTTAACAGATAAATTAACTTGGTCTTTTTAAACCACAGAAGACTGGTAAAGCCTACTGAGCATCTGTGCAGTCCACTGGTCTCACTCTCTGCAGTGCTTCCTTCCCTTCCTACCAGAAGTCTTTCCCAGGCACTTAATTTCCCAGGCTCTATAGTTGTGAGGCATTTATGAGTTTTCAGAAACTGTGTCACTGGCTGGATCTTTAACCTGTCCTTTTAGTCAACAGGCATCTGAAGTGCACAGTGAAATACCTAATATGGCCCAGCAAAATAAAACATAATTTTGCACTCAGAATTCTATATGACCCAATTCTTTGCTTGCAAAGAAGGTCATAGTTCTGAGTGGCTTCACATTTGGAGACTTCCCAGGCACTAGGAGTTTTGAGCTAACACTTACCTGTGTTTGCCCCTATTCCAACACAGCAGCACTCCCAAGTGTGCATGCAAACCCTGATACAGCAGGTCCTACAGCTTTGCCAGCTGTGTGGCAACTGCATCCAGTCCCTGTGTATGTTTGGATTTTGACCAATATATTAATTTTTTATTTGAAGCAAGAGAGTGTTAAAAATCAGCTTTCCAGGAGAGGATGGAAAGAGCAAATACTCCTTTGCTTTGATTTCTGGTATGAAAAGTAAACTTCAGTCAGCAGAACATGAATGAGAGCTAAGCATTCTAGATTGGATTTTTCTCAAGCCCAAACAGAGTTGTTTGGCTGCCAGTGATAAGAAGTGCAGATTTTCAGTGCCTCCAAAGGAGCTCTTTCCCCCCAGGGCCATGGATATTTTCACCAGCTAGCCTGAACTGTGGCATGAAGGTTTCAGTCTCTTCCAATGAGAAATGATGGGCACCTTATACTTAAGTACTGGATATTTGTTGCAGTTTCTAAAGCTTAAGCAAAAAAAAAAAAAAAAAAAAAAAAAGAAAAAAGAAAAAAAATCTTTTTCTCAGTTACAGTACTTAAGAGTTTCAGTGTGAAATCTGAGCCTATTACAGTGTGCTATAGCAAAAGGAAAACCAACCCTTATCCTAGGGAGCTCCCAGGTTTGTATTTATGATTAGATGAAAAAGGGAAGAAGAAACAAACAAAGAGAGGACGATGAAAGAATGGTTTCAGGGAAGACAAATACTGTGTGGGTGGGGAGGAGTAATTTCATCTCCTTGCTCAGCTGTAGTCTAGATTTTTTAAATCTTATCAGCTCACCATGTCTTCTTTTAAAGTTAACAGTAAATCTCAAAATTACTTCAGTGAATGCAAGATTAGGCCTACTGCTTGCTAAGTGTTAAGTCATTTGAAAATTGATTTGAAAGCTAAACCCGGGGGTGTTAGGCAGAAAGCTTTCTTTCACATCCTAGGTTCCAATTCCTGGAGGGAAACAACAGTAAACTCACTTTGAAAACCTTGTAAAACCCGTCCCTGCAAAATCGTTTTTGCTTTCCTCTCCCAGGGAATATGATTCAAACAAACCACATCTTACATTCCAATTCCATAATATTGAAAAAGAGAAGCCTTTCAGAGAATCCGGCACAGCTTCTGCCACTAGAATTGTAAACTCGCATGAAACTCTGCCAAAATACTAATTTTTAAATGCATATTTTTTAAGCCTTTTGTTGACATCACAGCATTTTATCAGAATATAAGTTTCCCGTTCTCGGGCTCTCATGGCCACATCACACTACTTAGCAGGCTTTAAACAAAGTAAGGAAGGCAAATAAACAAACTTGTAGAGGAACAGGTTGTTTAGCTGAGATTTTAACTGAACTCCAATGAATGGAGGCAATACTGAGAGAGGCAGCAGTTGAAGTGCTGCAAGGGTAAGCTCTGCAGTTTTCATCTCTTTGGAGCCTTCTTCTTCATCTCTACCAGGACTGATCACAGAAGATTAAGAGTCCAAGCAGGACTTCTAGGGAGCAGAAGCAGCAGTGGGATACTATGAACATAATAAAATTTTTTTCTAACTGAATTATGTTATTCAAGGCCTCTCTACTGATGGAAAAGAAAAATCAAACAAATAATACCTCCTTATGTAAGGAAAAAATAACATGGACATTATCGTAAATAGAAAGAATCTATTTAAGGAAGTCTTCATGCTTTGAAGATTTTGTAATTTACATAAATGTGTGATACATTCAGCACATGAGCAGATGCAACCCCAAACTGAATCTTCAGAGGAAGCATGAGAAAGCTTTAAAGAGGACAAATGGTTGTATCCCTTCCTCCTGGTTTACTGATGGAAGCCCTCTGAAGCCATAGGTCATTCTGTGAAAGCCTGTTACTAAATCTGAGAGAGTCTGCTTGCTGAGGGTCACTTAAAGAGCCCTGCCCTTCTGCTTAGGGACACCAATATCTGCAGTCTTTCATCTGAGCACAACTGTAGATACATGGGATTTCAAGTGAGCATCACTGAACTCCTGCAAATCATTCATCTTTGAGTCCTTGCTGAGGATTGATTGAAGGCACAGCAGTCTGGCACATAAAGCACATATGTGTTTCTGTGTTTTTCAGACCCGTGATAAGTCAGAGTTGAGATAAAACAATAGCCATCATCACCACAGAGGCCCTAACTCCAAGCTTTCCCTGGGCCAGAGTGATGAAATTGTGTCAAACCAATAGTAGCAGCCATCAGACATTTGTTGATGAATGGAGATAACATTTAAATGCAAAACCAAAGCTTCAAAATGAACAAGAAATTTGGTAATCTTCATCCCTCCATCTGTAGTCAGTGAGCACTTTTTGTTTCTCTCAGTTCACGCCCTTGACTGTGGACAGGAGTCCTCATGCTCAGTCTCTGGATTGAAGCCATGTCAGTGGATGTCTGTTACTCAGTATAATTCAGTAATCATGAAAGAAAGATCCCAGTACATTATCAACACTCAGTCCTTAAGTCAACCACAAAACACCATTTGCCAGAAACAAAATGAGCTGTACTGCAGAGAGGCCTCATGTCCTTAACAATAGCAGCAGAAAAGTTTCAGGATGTGGGAGATCAGACAAGATGCCATCCCTTTTAAAAGCAAATCTTTTCATTCTCCAAGTTGAAGTAAGAAGCACCTGAGGATTTTGCTATTTCTTTGTAAACACAGCAGAGCCTTGTCTTCGCTTCATACTTACAATGCCCAGAGCACTTGCTCCTAATCCAGAGAGGAATTTTTATGGACCCGATGCAGATACACCCATAATTACAGCTTTAATGGAGTGTCAAGGCTGAACAGGCGAGGCTGAGAGATCTATTTTAGCTTATATTGTGTTTTACCATAAAAATTTTACTTCTCAGTTGAGCTGGCCTCTGCCATTCTTCTGCTGCCCTAATGCCACAGCTGGTGGAACTGCACCCATTCTTCAGCAGGTCTCTGAGGCATCACACTCACCTCGTTTAATCCTGCTCTGAGCAAGTCTCTGGAGCCTGGCACCAATAACCCGGGCAGCTGTCTGGATTATGAGCAGTACCTACAAGATGACAGTGTTGAGAAGTGACTGGACTAGGTCAAATATTGTACAAACACATGGTAAGAGACAGAGCAGCTTAAATAAACAGGGAAAGGATTGAGGAAATCCTCATTTAATAGGTAGAGAATAGGACAGTGAATTCAATGATTCACTTCACACAGAAAACAGGAAATACAGGTACCAGAATCCCTGTTTGCTGCTTTGAATATCAGACAAGTTTTCATCACCTTTCCTCACACAATCTTAAAAAAGATCACTTTGAGTTTTGGGAATTCACACATGGGATTATTTGGATGCTGAAGTGCATCTGCAGATGCTAGGATGGGACAGAGTCTGGCAGCAGAAGGCTGCCTGAGCCTATCCAGAAAGAGAGTAGGGGATTGTCCGAGTGGGCTTCTTGCCTGTTCTTGGTGGTAGGACATTCACTGCCACTTCTTACCCAAGTATAGTAGGAGAGTAGCTGGTTAGTGTTGGGAAGGACAGCAGTCTTTGGTGCCATTAGAGATATGTGCAGCCCACTCAGCTGGTTGCATGAGGACTCTGAAGTGCTGCAAGACCCACTACAGGAAACCTGTGACCTTTCTGAGACACCTCTGTGAAAATCTAAGCCTTGAGGGAAATCTGTAATCTTCCAATCAGCAGTCTGTTTTTAATCACAGTTGTTTCTGTAGCTGCTTGTTCTGTAGCAAGGGTATCAGACAACACAAAGCATGGTGAACTGTTGGGCAAGTGATACTAAAATCACCGGATTGCATCCAGCCTTGATGTTAGTATTGCCAAATGCTGGGAAATCACCCTGAGTCACCTCTGTGATATCTGTTGAAGAGCAGCAAGGAGAGCTGTGCCCTTCTAGCACCATTAAGAGGCTTTTTTAAAGTAATCAAAGCATTGTTGCTGTGTGTGCCTCTGGGCCTTTCAGTGGGATACTGTTCAGATTGTTCCAGTCTCCCCTGCGTGCCTCCATGCAGCTGATTTTTGAGGCAATGATCTGCAATCTGACAAACAACAAAAAATCAATGCTTTCACTTGATGCTTTCATTTCATGTGTATGGAGGCCCAAATTTCACTGCTGGCTGATTAAATGTGGTGGTATAATGTACGGTGTTGTGGTTCTCAGTACACCCTTAACAATCCTTTGAGGAGAGAATGCTCACAGGGTGGAAGTGTGGATGTGTTTAAGAAGAAGCCTGATACAGACAGTTTCACCTTCTGCTTGTTCCTCTGGAATAACTCTGTCTGCTATTATTAAAAACAAAATCAGGTTACATATTCTGTTCTGTGGGAACATTTTTTTTTCCTCCTAAAATGCAAATATGCTTTAATG
The DNA here is from genome assembly GCF_017590135.1 of Pyrgilauda ruficollis. NCBI lineage: Eukaryota > Metazoa > Chordata > Aves > Passeriformes > Passeridae > Pyrgilauda > Pyrgilauda ruficollis. Next base: position 6,299,020 of record NW_024519206.1, on the reverse strand, counting down.
TCAAGAGGAAAATGACAAGCAGAGGGAGAAGGGCTACAATAAAAATCTCTTAATTTTTTGCCATGGTGGGCCTCCCAGTTGCCATTGGTCAGCCCTTCTCCTCCTTGCACCTTGGAAGCTTTAATTGAAGTGAGTGTAGTATATTCATTTTCAGCATAAGGTAATGGACTAATAGGCAGAGAAGGTCAAAGTAACTTTAGGCCAGTCAAGAGAGGATGTAACTAGACATTAAGGACAGGTAGTAGATTAAAGATCTGATTGTGTTTTCAGGAGTTCCTTTGATTTTAGCATCTGAACTCCTAGCTGTAAGAAGGGAAAACTGTACTATTTCTTTATCTAAAGACAAAATTATTGTCTTTAAAAAAGAAAATGCAAGGATTTGTAGAGTCAGCACAGCAAAGTATTATCTAACTCTGGTTTTATTAGATAATAATTCTTTGGCATTTGGCATATACTTGCATTTGGCTCAATTAAGCCATAAAGGCAGAACTTCAGTGAGATGCTGCTGAAGCAGTTGTATCGTAAAGCAAAGCTTGAATGTTTTTTCTGAAGCTTTCCTATAGAGAAGTCAACTCTGAAGAAGAATTTCAGTCCACAGAAAAGAATAGCCTTGTTTGGGCTAATTTTTTTTCTTTTAAATTCTTTTACATTCAGTAAAAATGAAGACTACAAGAAGATTACAAGATTAATAACAAGAAGTGTTCCTGTAGCCTATGAAGATGTTGAAAGATGTCTGAGAGCATCTCCTGCTACAATCCAGTGAGCAAAACATTTTGTAGGATTCCTCAGTTTTCCTGTGAGAGAGAGTACCATAATCCTGCTGTCTACCACTCCCATCACCAGCATTTTCTTGCTGCAGTTGAAGCCTGTGTGAGGTCTACACTAGCAAGAAATCAAATCATTCAATCGAATTTAGCTGCATTTAACACAATAATTTACAAAAGATATAATTCTATATAGCACTATGTGCTATGGTCAAAATGGGCATTTAGAACAATGATTCCAGAAGCTGACTCCTGTCCTGTGCATCATCTGTAGTTACACTCTAAGATTATAATATTTTATGTAATATAAATACTACATAGTACTGTAATGTCCTGATAGTTCTAAGGATTCCTAACACCTTTCTGTTGGAATGAAATAAAGATGAAAAATGATGCTGTGTTTACAACCAATAGAACATGAATGTTTTCTGTTTGGTTGTAGCATAATGAAACTCCTAAATCAGGGTCTTAATTTTGCCATTGCAAGTAGAGTGAACATATTGCTGTCTGATAATACTGCAAGACAGCTTATTCTTGACTGAATTTGACTGTATACAGATCTGCAAAATTTTTTCTATTGTGAAAGCAAAGCAGATAGGTTTGATATGTGTATTCATAAAGTTAGGTGCTTAAATATTGTCTTGAAAACAGCTTAATTTTTAACATCTCCAAGCACTCATAGTCCATGCTGTCTGTCGTCCTTCATTCTCTTCTTCTTCTTGAGGGAAAGAAATACATCTTTGTGTCTACTGCACACATATTATGAAAAATAAACTTCCTCACTGGCAAGCAAACCCAAGAACAATGTTGCTAGCAGCTGTTGTGCTTAAAACCCAGTGGAGAACACTGTTCCCTTATGAGCTCTCAATGCTCTTCTCAACATCAGCAATCACCATGCCAGAACAATGTATTACAAACTCAAAAGCCCAGGCCAGGAGACCACAAAAGCTCCTCTGTCTTGTGTGAGGGAACTGAAAAGAGGCTTTCACAGTGCTGGAGAATATGCTGGCAGACTGTGCCAGTTCAGAGCCCTCAGTGTCCCAGAAGATGTTTATGTACAAGGAGGACAAATCTTGTCTAATCCTTGGTTCAGAAGTTACCATAACTGTTATTTTTCAAAAATGAGAAGAATCATGTGTATGTGTTGAAGTCGACAATCAGATAATTACAGGCTGCTCAGTGGCTGAGCCATTGAAAAGGTCTTTGTGCTCCTTCCAGCAGGAGAAGGACATCTTATCTACTCTCACAAATAAAAAGCAAGATGTATCCTTTAAAAACAAACATAAACCTATTTCCTCCTATTTTATTATGTAGTTATTTCTGTACTCAATTATTTTTGCAAGCAAAAGGTTATAAAACCAGAGAGTTTGATTAACAACAATGGTGTTTTTTTTCTTAAAGATGAAAATAACAACCTAATAAGCACCCAGTTCTTTAATTTTCACTTAGGTTTGTAATTGTCAAGTTGGTGAGAAGAGTTAAGCTTCCATTGGGTAAAACGGCACCAAAGTCAAAACAAGTACTGTGGACAAGTGGACTGCAGTGTCCATTTAAAAGGAAGCTCCCTACTTAGGTTCAGGAAATCTTGCTGGATGCCAGTGGAAGCACTTCCCTACAATATGTCAGAGAAAGGAAGATCAGCTTGGCATACAGAATACTGGTTTCTGTAACTTTATTTTAAATGAAATCACATTCAGGTACAGCCCAGCTATATTAGCACACATTTAAACAAATGTTTAAAGCTAACTCCTATAATTAATCTCTTAGCTTCACAATTCTTTTGTCATTGATATTATGAGCTCAGACTAAATTCGCTCTTTTGCATTACCCTGATTTAAAATCCCAAGCATGTTAAAAAAATACAAAAATGTCTAAAATTTCACTTTCCAACCTAACTTACAAGAATAATAAAACTGCTGAAATGCTGTCGTTATAAAGCCACATTGGTATGATTTACAGCTGTACAAACTGTTGTTTAAAACAAGCATTACTGGATAAGTGATCAAAGCAGTGCTAAAGATCTGAAGAAGTTTTCCCACTGCCCTTAAATAGATTTTCTTCTGGCTAAGTTACAAATAAAAGTACGTTTGAAAACGTACTTTTAAATTCACCAGAATAAAAAAAAAAACCTCAAATAAGTGTGCCTGAGAGAAAAGAGAAGGCCATATTCTATGGTGCATACTCACATTCTAAATTCCCAGAAATGCTACCGAAACCAGGGGTTTCCTTGCTTTTGACATGCTTGATATTTATCTAACACTTGCAGATAAAATTAGAAAGACATCCTGCACCTGACAAGGTGAACAGTGCATGCTGAAGAAGAACTGAGCACTGCTGAGTAAGGCAGCTGAGGTGAAGTATGGCTTAAGAGCAATCTGGTTAAGGCAGAGTACGTGTTTTCGAAGCTGTTACTTCTGCTTCCACTTCAAAGCACTAGTGCACTACACTGTATTTAAGAGCTTTAGTTAAAAAGACCTGGTGGAGCTGGAGCTGGTTCAGAGATAAATCTAAAGGAATTCATTACAATACGCTAGACAGTCCCTCAATAAAACCTCTGTCAGCTTCATATTCTGACAGTATTCAGTGTAAAGCTCCACGCATCTAAGTATTAACAGGGTAAACAAACATGTTAAGCACAGCTTTCTCCAAATATCCATCCATTATTTGCCTCCTGTGAGCTACAACTCCCACTGTGGATCAAACATTATCTGAAATTTTCAATGAGTATAGTAATACGTGGGCCAGTAACTAAATCAGGTGCAGTCCTTTCCTTGAAATGGGTAGTTTTATTCCTCCATCAGGCCAAAATCTGCACACTATTATCTTGACCTTAATCTAAAGGAATTTCTGTGGCACTAGCATGTATTTTGAAGTGAAGATGGAATTTGGTCCATTTCAGCACATTAAAATAAACTGATCCACAGCTTCTCTTTAAAAGAATCAGTAGATTAAAGAGAAATGTATTTCTTTCTTTTAAGATTGAAAATTGGTAGCACTTTCTGTATTTACTACTAGAAGAGCCCCCCTCACCCCATTTGGCCAGTTTACAATTATCATTTATCCTTTCCAGTGCTAAGAATTTCTAGGTTATTCACAGAAACACATCAAAGCTCAGGAAAGTGTAACAACAAATGCATCATGTTGTTGCATAAGCTTATGCTTAAAAATACTAGAAAGTAGCTGGGCTCTGGTCATTCTTTGGCTTGAAGCTGGAGTCTCCTTGGAGAGATCAGTTCTTCCATTTGTTTGAGTCCCAAGCCAGGAACCAGCCTGTGAATGTGGGGGGTTCATGCCCTTGCTTCACAATTACAATGGGAGTTCCCTTATCTCTGCCAGAAGGATCTGTTTCAATATAGCGTTTGGCTAAAAACAGACAGCAAATAAAACATGGAATGATTAGTTAATTCATTTGGTATAAAAAATACATTAAAAGCTACAGTGAAAGAACACAGGGCTGCTATAATACAGTATTCAATTAATTATTTCAAAGGCAATGAGATGATCAGGTAAAGGTTGATTTTTCCCAGCCGGCAGTGAAGGAATTTTCCATGAAGTTAGGACAGAGGGATTGCTTTTCTGAGCAGTTTGTTGCCATACAACTGGGTTTTGGCTCTTAAACAGGAGAAAGCATTTGCTGGTGCTGTGAGGATGCACAGGCTTCGTTCCCAATTTGTCCATGTAAAAGCCAGTGAGTGTAGTTTCCCTTGACATCTCAACATGACATCAATACCTATGGAAACACAGCCAGGTAACCCCAGCTGCTCCAGGGAAACACATGCAAGTATTTTCGGCATGAACTTTAGAAGTTTGTCAAAATAGCTCAGCTATATTAAGTCACACCAGGGATGACACATGATTTTTCAAGGAAGTACGTGCACATAAATTGTCTTGATTTGTTCTGTTTGTTCTGTAATTGGAATTTCCTCCTGCAAATTTCACTGAGTGAAGGATGGCACTTGCTGGCAATCCTTTCTCTAGATACATTATTGAGGGTGCAGGTCAGTAGGGACCTCCTTTTAAATTCCTTCTCTTTTCAGTGCATTTACTTTTCATAGGGCTCTCCCACATACTATTTAAAAAGCTCTGCAGCCCAATAATGCTATCTTGATTAATTTTATCCTTCATAAACTTCCAGAGTTTTAAAGTGCATTTAAAGGTGAAAACAGTCATCTTCTGTATGAAATCCTAATAAGCTCAGCACTTTGAGACACTGTAAACATAACTAGATTTCTTCTCCATCATATTTTCCTCTTTGTTAAGTAATATCGATGCTATTTCACTCAGAAATCTGCCAAATTTATTTGATTTACCCGATTTAACGGATTCCTGTCGTTCAGTTTCATTAGCATCCTTCCCAATCCAGATGAAAACCTGCAAACAAAGGAAAGACTTAACTCCCCTGGCATTAAAAGGATGTTGTGTACAGCTGGTAAAGTACAAAACAGTTGATTCCTCTAGGAGAAAGAATATCTGCTATGAAAAGACTGCAGAGATACAGAACTCTCACAAACCACAACTGATGGTTTTTTCTCCCTTGTGAGAAAGTGTAGTTATGCCCTCTGAAATTTCACTGCTCTCTGTGACACTGGAAGGCCAGACCTTTATTAATTCTGATGGAAGGATCTCTAATTACCTTTTCCATAGGTATCTTTTAAACTTTTACAAGGAAATTTCTTTTTGGGTGCAGGTAGTAATACTGTCCTTGGTTTGAGCTCTGTGCGCACATCAACATTTGTGCCCTGTGACATGTGCTACCCTGAGTGACTGCTAGATAGCCAACTGAAAAACCCAGCAACCAGAGCCTTGATCTGCAATCCCCCACACCCTGTTTTTCTCTCTCCAGGATTTGCTTGGAAACCAGCTACATGTCCCAAGACTTCTTATCTGAGTCGCTATGTCCCAACTACTTTCCATCCAGCTCTTCCCCACCACTCCCCATCACTCCTTTTCACATGAACCATGGACATTCCTTCTATTTCCAAAAACCTCAGCCTTTTGTTCCTTAAGGGTTAGGGTGAAGAAGACAAATAGGTGTGGGCCTTCTCCTCTTTCCCTCCAAGAGGAGAGGAAGGGTAGAGATAATATACTGTGAGAAACAGATGTGTTCTCTAAATCTGCAGTGAGTTTTCCTGTCATTCACAAAGCTCTCCACATTTTCAGTTTTCAGTGAACTGGGTAATGATGGAGATTATTTCTGTCACTCTCCATTCACTTTCTAGTATGAAGAAATTTTTTTAAGGGTCTATCCAGTGCTGATCCCTTTTTCTACTAGGACTTTTTGTAGGTGGCTCCTGCTACAAGGATTTAGTGGATTCTAAATACATTTAATGAAGTAACTTTTAAAAAAATTAATAAATTTTTGTGATGAAGTCAAAACACTATTGAGAACCTTTCCAGAACATTGCTGGGGCTTATACTCTTGCAGCCTCCATTGGTTTAAATAAGAAGTGCCTGCCATGGTCTCACATGCTTGGCAATTCAATGGTATGTGTGAACACCAGCACATCATACAGCTCAAAAAGTACAGCTCCTTTTGATATAATTTAAAGAAAACAAAACATCTGTCAAGATGATTGTTCCTCCCATCTTACGAACCAAGTGATTAAGAATAAATTATCCTTGCTATCACAAAAAGCAGTGATACACAGCTCACCTGCTCCCAAACATCCAGCAACATGACATCATCTTCAGCCAAATCATCCTGAGTGAATTCTCCTGGGACCTCTTCAATCTAGAAAGGATAACACATTTTGAGGGTGTTTTTTTTTTGTTTTTAATGATTCATCAAGGCATACAATTTTGCAAAGACCTAACCTATTTTTATAAGGTTAAGAGCAGAGGTTGATGAACACTTCTTTTGGCTCCTAAAGGATCAAACCCCTAAACTGATTTGATGAATGCGTTAAAGGTGTTTCTTGCAAACAAAACAAATCACATAATGGCATGTCCTGTAAAATCAGCTCTTGGACTTTCAGAATTGGTAAGATATCCTCAGGAGAGGCAAAGATCTACATTATAATTGTTGACGATTGTTAAGCTGGGACTGAGGTCTGCCAGGAACCTTGAGCCAACTAAGCTGATACATTCATGCAGCTTACATTCATTAATTAGGAAAAGAAACTGCTTTGGTTTGCAGTGGGTGAGCTCAGAGATGAAATACACACCCAACCAAGCTTCCCAGTCACTTGACAATGGGACATTACAGTTGACTAAGCCATTGAGGATTCGTCCCCAAAGAAAAGGCAGACTTCTTACTTCTTCCAAGGACATGCAGGAAGATAGAAAGCAGTTTAATATTATTCTGTATGAGAAGGAGAGATAATAATGGAGCTAATGGTTCCTACTTTTAAAGGATTCTCAAGGGTTTGGCTATGTGTGGTCATGTGGGAGTGCTAAAGGGATGATAACCAGATGGTGAAAAAGACATTCCTTTTCCCCACCCTGTGTTACGGCGGCCAGAAGGTCAGAGTGGTCTCACCTGCCTCTTCTGGGACCTCTAATGGTGGTGATTCAGTTACTAGAGAAAGGCTACAGGAAAGAGGGGATTTCACAGAATTTGGAGGGAACTCAAAATAAAAAGTAAATCCATAGCTCCCAGCAGACTACTGCATAGAGTTTGGTTCCTATTACTGTATTTCCCAGAAGTATTTTAGAAGCTTGTTAGAAGAATACACTTTCCTATTCTCTTAAGATTTTGAAGTCCTTATTAAAGGATCCTATTTGTTTTATCCCTCTCCAAATGACTGGGCTGTGCCTTAAGGAGACTGCCAGCTATGTCCCCTACCTAAAAATGAGTGTGTCCTTGCCAACTGGTGACACAGCATTGCCCTCCAGAACACAGTAAGTAATTAAGTCTGAATCACAGACTTAATACCCAGTACATAGCTCTGGGCATTTCTGCCACGGAAGTAGGTCTTCCTACCTCCCTGAGCACAGGCCAATACCTTAAAGGCATAATTATACATCTTAAATCTCTGTGGAAAATTTCAGACTAGGGATTTTTGGCAAGCAACATTTATTTTCCTTGCCACCACTGTCAAACACGTAAGGGGCAAGGCACTGACCTGCTCTTTCTCAGCAAACTGATAGCAATCTGGTGATGCTTGCAAGAATGAAATTGCTTTTGACTGGGCAAATTTTGCATCTGCGAGCCTCTGTTTCCAGGCTGGAGCAGGTTCTGGATGCAAACTTCCGCAGTAATAATTCTGTTCATCCATTGTATTTGGTTAGCTTAAAGCATCAAACATCCACTCTCTAGTTCATGCCAAGGCTGGCTAACTAAGCCAGATCCCCAAATTCATTTAATGACCACTGATTTCCAAGGCAAAATATACCAGAAACTATATAATTAAACAGAAAGTATCCATAATATACTCACAATAAATCTGCCTGTCTTATTAGAACAACCATACAAGCGAGGGGGATGATCTTCAGCCTTTGTCAATAGCTGGGATGAAGTCTGGTAATTTTTTTTACCTCCAAGTGCTTTCCAGAATTCCTCTAAAATACATAATATATAATTTATCCACCAGCTGATTTAACATTTGATGTTTTAGCTTTTTAGATAGTGTTTCAGAAATCCCCAAAAAATCTCTTTGCTGTCTCAAAGATGAATGACTTTTCTTAACAGTACTTCCTGCAGTTTGTCAAAATATCAATATCAATTGCATACCTAGGAAGAATCATAGAGTTGGAAGGGACCTTAAAAATCATCTAGTTCCAATGCCCCTGCCATGGGCAGGGACACCTTTCAGTACATCAGGTTGCACAGAGCTCCATCTAAACCCGCCTTCAACACTTCCAGGGATGAAGCATCCACCTCATCCTTCTCTGGGCAACCTGTTCCAGTGCCTCACCACCCTCACAGTAAAGATTTTTTCCCTAATATCTAATCTAAACCAACTGTCTCCATGCAGTGCTGTGTATTCTCAGCTGTCTATTAGTAGCCATGTGGCCTCATACGAACCTGGCTCCTGGCCTTCATTAATGTTAGCAGTCTGGCATTTGAGAACATTGGCAATGTACTGAGCTCCTTGTTCCTCTTCTTTACTTGCTCCTTTTCCTATCCACGTGTAGCCAGAGTTGTTTGGTAGTTTCAGAACAAAGACATCATTAGAGTTTAGTGACACTGCATCAACATCAACCTAGATAAAAAAAGAAATTGTTTTATTCTTCAAATCTTCAGATAATATAACTACTATTTTGCATATTTATACATAAAATGTGTAGACATGTTAATCTGCTATGCTTTTGGTCTTCAGTTCTTCCCTAGTTTTATATTGATACAAATTAGAGAAGGATTTAAGACAGGGAGCTGACTTGCAGGGCAAAACTTAGGACTGTTTGCAGTAGGAAAGACCATCTCATAGGATTTGCTGACTTCTCATCTGTTCTTTGTCAGCTGACTGTTCACTGTGTGTATTCTTACAGCTCCTCTGAACGATTCAGACTGATTCCAGCCAGCTACAGCATATTCTCTTTGCTTTATTGGACAGGTTCATCAAATAGAGCAGTGGGTTGGATTTGGAGTTCTGTGTTCCTGCCAGATATGACTACCCAACAAGATTACTCAGGGAAGCTCACGGCAGCTCTCTCATTTCCCACTGGGAATGGCTGCTTTACTTAGCAGGTGACCTTACCTCTGCAATCCTAGTAATGGATGCCAGGTTCCTGCGGATTTGGAAGAGTCGCGTCGGTGGAGCAGGTTTCTGACCTTCCTTCTTGGATGTCCCATCCTTGTAGACTATAAGTGGTTTGTTTTTGAACAAGCTCAGTAAATGTGCAGGCTCTTTGCCTTGACTGACTCGGATCTGTACATATGTGAAGAAATGCAGTAAAATAAACAAAAGGACACAAGTGGTTATTTTTGGTCTTTGCCGAATAGCTATGGGGATCTTAGCCAACAATGCTAAGTGTGTTAGCAAAAACGAGAAATGGCAAGTTGAAAAGATCTAAAAATATACCTTCAGACATACAGAGTTAGAGCATTTGTGAGATTTTTGTTTTTGTCAATCATGGTGACACAAAGACAAGATTCAAAGTTCCAACACAATATTTAGCTGATTAAAATGGCTGCTATAAAAATCACTCATTTTCAAAAGAACTGTCATTTCATAGTGTTTTATAGAATGACTTAATTCTCCTGAAAAACTGTCTTGGAAGTTTAAGTGGCCTGTATTTAAGCAGAAGAGAATGGTTGTTCATTTTATTCATTATTTCTATATGTATTTTATCTGCAAGAGGATGAAAAAGAGTAGCATGAATTTCTCATCCAGAGCATAACATGGATGATGAAAATGAACTTCCATTACAGATGTAAAAGATGCTACTGCCATCTAAAGAAACCACATTGCACTACGAAGAATGACTATTTTAAAGTTAACGTATGATAGAAGTTATTTGTATGCAACCATTTAATTTTCCTTTACAACAGTACCATTGGCCAAGGTAGAGAGCTGCAAGTCCTTGCCTTTCATTCCCAGAAAGAAAGGGAGAAGAGGGAATGAGACATGCTGTGTAGCCAGCAGAGGAGAAGTGGAGAGACCTCAGTGAGGCCTGGGGCAGCTGAGAGCTGGGGTGCCAAGGGGTAGCTGCAGGTGGGCAGAAGCAGGTGCTTTTACTTATTTCACAGGTAGATAGATGCTGCAGTTGTGTAAGGATAGCCTAGGACACATACACTTGTAAGGGACAAAGTGCAGCAGGATTTTACAAATGGGAAAACAAAAACCCCGAACCACAAAAAGACTCCCAAAAAAACAACCCAAATAAACTCAAAAAACCCCAAATGACCCAAACAGCACAGTGAAACATATTCTTGCAAGCCCAACCTTTTAATAGTGACTTGTACTGTCATGCCATCTAGTGATCACACAAAATAGCACACTTAAAGCTTCCAAATAATGCTGATAGACATGTTAGGCACAGGTAATATATTCTATCTGTTTGCATAGAAATGCACACATACCATACGTATGTCCATATATATATACACATATGGATACATACAGATATATATTCCTAAACTCATTACAGGCTGAAAGTACTTTTAAAGTATCACGTCTACTGCAGTGAAATGGAACTTCAGCTTTAATAAAAACACTTTTTAAGCACCTCAATTGCAGCAGTAATATTGTTAACAATGGTAGCAATATTATTATTACTTTAAGATTAACATTAGCCTTAGGTATGAGGCAGAACCACATTGGGCTGGACAAGGTCTAAGAATAGAGCACTTGTTAGGAATATTTCAAGCAGTAATTATCTAAATGTGTTCTAATCCTTCCTTAGTATAATTTCAATCAGAAATCATAACTGATTAGTGGCTAAAGTATGGGCTGCCGACTGAATTAACTCTATCCTGGTGGGTGGAGGAAGCCTTTCGCTTTTGTAATTAAGAAATAGAAATCACAGAACTACCTTCTGCTGCATAGAAAATCTCTGCTTGTCCCTTGTCATCTTACAGCTCACTCTCAGGACTTCACCTTCCTGCCCCTTCTTAGTAGTGATATAAGGAGAACACACCCGATCAAGCTAAGGACTAGCTTATCTACTCACACCCAGTTGCCAGTTTAGTTGCTTTGCACATCTCATTTCTGCATGTGAGGATGTGTATCCTGCTTTCATGGAGCTGCAAGCACTATGGGATGGGAAAGCCCTAGCTATGTTTCTCAATGAGGCAAGACTCTGTTGCACAATTCCAGCAGGCTTTCCTCTTCTGTCTTTCTTGTGGCTTTCAGTTCTCCCAGTTTTGGCCCTCTAAAAGTCAGGAGTCTTGTCTGGGCTAAATATCACAACTTCCTCCACAATCAAAAGGAGACAGGGGAGCTCCCACATGGCTATTGATCTGCCACACTATTGACCTGTTTGGAGTGAGTTGCCCCGGGACAGTCTTATCATTCAGTCTTCACTGGCTATGCACAGGGTTTGTAAGTCTTAGCAGGACTGAAACCTAATTTTAAAACAGTGGAAATCAAAGGAAACAAAAAGGCAGTTTTAAGTTCTGACATATCTGTGTTCTTTTGGACAACTGCATACAGAAAGGACAATTCAAATGGGCAATCTCTGACAACTTTAACAGGATCCCATGGTGCTTGGCTTGATACAGACCTGAACAATTGGCATTTCCAGTCTTTAAATGCTAGCTCCTCCTTTCAATTCTCATCAAAATTTGCATGTATCACATGCTCTGTTGGATTTTATCCAAAAGAAACTAACCTGCACAGCCTGATCATTTAATGACCGATCTAGCTGAACAGTCAGAAATGCAGAAGCAGTCAGTTCATCTTTTGTAGCATGGGCTCCTTGCCTGAGGAAGACAAGGAGAAAGACAATGGTTAAATTTAGCTTCAAAGTAACCCAGAGCTTGTGCTGTATGACAAACTCACAGTGAACAACCTTATATTTACATACGTTCTACTCAAAAGGACATAAAGTCAACATAAAATAATATCCACCCACTGCAGGTCTGTGCAAAGGCAACCAAACATACCACGTGTAGATGATCTTCCCTCTAGGGTAAGTGTAGAGGATAATGTAACAGTCACCCCCATAGAACTGTCCATATGTCTCAGGTCCCACAGGAACTCGGCCACTGCTTTCCACACGCCAGATCTGGGGAAACAGGGAAATCACTGGAGATTGCTGAACTTCATCCTGAGACTCTTCACAAAGTGTTTTACTATCTTATCCCTTGAGTGTCCTTTCTGTTCCCAAGAGTTATTGAACAGAAACAGGGAGGATTATTCATGAAGTAGGCAAATACACTCTGTGCTCACTGAATTAATGAGAACCATCAACAAGGGGCTGCAATACACTTCTCTTTGTCTTGATGCTGTTTTCACACATGATCACAACACCATGCTAAACTTTCTTAACGCCTAAAGGTAACAAAATGACATGGCACAACATTATGATCCATCATTAAACTAACATATCATTTTGGAGAGGCACACTGCAGTCAGATAATGTGGTGTTAAGCAGATTTCTTCCTATTTCATTCACTACAGCCCAGTTCAGCTAACAGTTGGCTGCTCAAGCCTATGTACCATTCCAAGTGTGAGGTCAGAAACCTAGAAAATACACTGATGAGACTGTAGATATTCATCCCTTCTTTTTCTTCCAGAAGCCCAACATGCAATTTGCATTCAACAGGCCAAGTTGATACAATGCCATGCCAGCCCTGTGTAGTCCAAAGATAGTCCTGAAGTGGGATATGGAAAGGTCTAGAAAGACTGTGCAGTCTTCTTTTTTCTCTCCAAGTCCAGGCTACCTGAGAGACACACTAGGGACAAAGGTTCCTCTAGAAACCAGATTGGATACCTACAATAAAGACATAGAATGGATTTCTGATTCCAAGTGTAAGTCTTCCCATTCCAGACTTCAAGCTGATATGAGCTTGAAGGTTTTCCTTTAGACTAAGAATCTATTTAAAGTAAATATTTACAAGGTATTGTGTAAAGAGGTAATATTTCTGGTGTTTGATTTCTCTTGATGACTGTCATAAGCACCAAAAGACACAACCCAGCATACAGCTGATATTCACCTCCCACTTCAAAGCATCTTTTGTGATGCTACAACTACTATAGTGCCAATCTAAACAACAGTATAAAAATTAAAACACAAAGTAGCCGTTTAGCCCACTACAAATAGCAGAATACATTAGTTAAATAAGATAAAATTTATTACAACATTAAAATTACCTCTACTTTCCCTGAACCATCATCTATCATGTTATGCTGGGCAGCCATTTGTGGAGACTCATGTAATTTGGTAGCATCAAATTCAATCTGCTCAATTTTAGCCACTCTCTCTGTAACATAGACTTTGCCAAAACCATCACTTTGATCTTTATCCTTCCAGTCTTTGAAAAACTGTTTGAACATTGGTGTTTCACCTCCTTCAGGAAGGACTTGAATCTGAAATGAAGGAAGACACGTGAAACAGAAGGAAAACAGAACTGACACAGTTACCCAAACAGAAACTTTTCTATATTATATGTGAAATACTGCCCTTAAGTTTTATAAGCCCTTAATATTATTTTTTTTCTGCTGACTTAAACCCAATGTTTTTAACTGAGCTCAGGCTCTCCTGGTACCACCTCCATAAATAGATCACACCTGTGTGTTGGCAGGATAATTCATCTGCTGTATGAATTGTTCAGCATTCTTCATGGCAGCTCTTCTCTCTTGAGGGTTAGCATTTTTGCCTGATTAAAACAGAAGGATAATAGTACATGGGAAAGGGCAATAAGCTCACAGAACCTTCAAAAACAAATAGTTCTCAAGCCAGGTTCTCTTTGACATTGCTCTTCCCTCAGTCTTGAATAAACACAAATGCTGGACATGGCATGAGCAAGAAGATTCTCCTGAAGTTGAATGGCCAAAACAGTACTTTGGTAGCTTTGGAAACAGTTAATTTAAAGGGAAAAAATAGAAAGAGAGAGAAAAAGGGGGCATTTTGTTTTACTTACTGTTTCTATAAAAATAAAAACTGGTTAATAATATCGGCTTGGCTCACAGTACCCTGGGTCTTTTCTCTGACTCTTCCTTTGCTAGGTTGCAATATGGTCAATAAAGCTGAACTGCCTCCACTTTTTCAGGCAGTGCAAAAGAGTAAAAAAACCTCCTGTTTTGTCTGGTTGGGCTTTGCAATTCATCCATTTCCCTATCCACTGCTCCTTGTCCAGCCTTGCTCAGTTTAGATGAAGTGTCTGTGGGATTGACACTGTCCACAGGGTCTGTGTCCCAGCAGGCTGCAGTGACTGCATTCCAAACCTCACACTCTGATCACGTGCTCCGATAAGGTATTCATTTGTATCCCACTTTGAATGAGACCATTTCCGAAGTAATTCACACTTCTCAGCTTAGCGGCCTGAAAGTTTCCTGCAGAGATGATAGCTGCAGTCTCCCGTGCAAGGTTGAGACTCACAGTCTAATGGGGGTTTTCCACACATTATTTTTACCAGCAGTAGCAAAGTGAGGATACCTAAATCATATTTTATTTATTTTATGCCTGACCCTGCTGGCTTGGTTCTTCTAGGAGCTGTCATACAGAATGACAACTGGAAATCAGGGAGACAGGCAGACACAGGCCATCTGAGCACAATGCTCCCCAAGTGTTTTCACACAAAATGTTTACAGTGCCTCCTGGACTGACTTGAGAGACTTGACAATTGCATAACGTAATTATTTAGTGTTCCACATGGTAAAACAAAATAAAGATGCCAAAGAATAATTAATAAGCTGTCTCAGACCAAAAAAAAAAAAAAAGATCCTCAGCACTGGCACTGGATTTAAGGGCAGCACTACAGCAATCCAGCGACAAGGTGTCACCAATCCAGCAACAAGGTGTCAAGACTTAATTCCACAGTAGTAGTATTCTCCAGGGAAACATTCAGACAAAGCAATTGCCAACTGATGATACCTCAGAGAAGTATTTGCAAGAAAAAAAAGAGATATCAAAAGTATTTGCAAGCTCATGCTTTTAGTTTAAGCCCTGGACACACACCTTTCAATTTCACACCTCTGTGGAGACACCTACCCAAATGTGTTCAGTGTCCAGCTCTTGTCCCAGGAGATAGGGATTTGATGACAGTATACAGAACTCATAGAATTATTTATATTTGCTTTGTACTTGCCATTTAGTCAAGCATTTCACCGCCCAAGCTTAACAGATATCTCAAAAATAGGGTCCTTAGACAAGACTCGATCTGGAGGTCCATGCACAAGTGAGCAATCCTTGTCCACAGCCCATACCAGGGAAGAGCTGTGTGCGGGATACAGTGTCCAGCCAGTATTAAATTCTTGCTAGTGTCCCAAGGGTGTTGTGTCAATTCCTTAGGGATCTCTGCGTAGCTTCTGCATGTGCAGGACAGGTGACCTCTTACCTTTCCACACAAAGATCTTCCTGGCAGCACCATTGTCCAAAATGAAGCACTCCTCAGACAAAAGCATAGCCATAGAGAAGGGGTTTTCCTCTGCTACCACGGACACCTTCATGGATCCACTTGCATCTGACACCTAAGAAAACAGTAATTTCAAATTTAGATCAACTCTGGCTTTTATAGACAAATTAATTTCTGCTTCTTAAATTATATAAAAACCAGCTGCCATTCCTATATAACTGGCTATATGAAATTTGTGTACTGCTGGGAAGTAAAGTAGGCTAATGATTATTACTTTTTGTTTCAGTTCATTTTACATCCAATAGAGGGAGATGTAGTGTTAATTTTAGGGAGTTTGCTGGATCCTTGTCTCACAACTTCTTAAAATAAATCCATTTCTCTTCCACTGGTATGGTCCCTGCTGCCAAGCAACTCACACTGAAGCCAAAGGTACATGTACACGCAGAAAAACAGCATTTGGAACCATAATAAAATAGTCCTACACTGACACTAACAGGTGAATTGCCTACATCTATAACCTGCTGTTCTTTAACTGGAAACTCTAACGTATGACCTGTTCCAGAATCTGCTTTGTAACCTCTACCACCACTGTAAGTTCATGTAGACCTTTAAAACTTTTTTAAAATCACTCCTGTATAGCTGAAAAGACCAGTTATTACTACTGAAAATAGATTATTACTACTGTAATTACTTTTCTAATTTGTATTTCCTTTCATGATTAAACATTTATTTTAAACACATCATTGTATCTTGCATTTTATATTATGGAAGTACAAAGAGGAAATTACCACTGCACACAACAAATAAAAATCAATCATACCTATTTTGAGGGTTCAACATAGACCTGTTTCCTGCCTTTGACACTCACTGTTATACTGCAACACATTTAAATCTAGCTAACAGAGCTCTGTTAGCAGGACCTGTGTACTTACACTAATTTATCAGATATCCACTGAAATTTCTGAGAGTTTTTAGGATTCAAAATTCACTTTCCCTTCTCTAGTTATGTTTTACTTCAATGGTGCTGATCATATATGCAGGCCTTCTGTGTGGTTCATAGGCCATGTTTAACTTGTTTCCTGAGCATACAGAAATGTAATCCATTTTTTTCCCTCAAATTACCCAGACTGTCTTGATTGGCATCCTTTGAGAAACTTGTTCATTGGCTGCAAATAAACTAAAATAAGAGCAGTTCTGTAAATGAAGCCAGAACTCCATCTATGAGGAAGGAATGAATAAAAGCATGACTACTGTTGAGCATATCTAATTATAAGTAAATAAATAAACAACTTACCATATATAGTTTAGCACTTCTCCTGTTTGTGATATCAGCCAGCTCATCGTCATCATCATCACACTCAGGAAGCTCTGGCTTTTTCCCTAAAACCTGTATAAGAGAATAACAAAGTCAGTGCAGAGAGAGAGTAGGTGCTGCAGCATAAATATCTGTGACAATACACTGATGTATTGTCACAGAAATCGAATAATTGGGATCATCTTTATATATAAGACAATCTAAAGCCAAACTCATAACTAACACAACATACAGACAGTTTTTAAAAACTGTGTCAGATCTCCACTAACTTTATACCCACATTATGTCTTTTCCTCAGGTCAATTTGCTGGTTGTCTATACACTACAAAATACACATAGAAAGGTGTATGTGATCCTATTCTGTGTGTGTGTTTACCTGTCTTCCTTTTTTCTTCCCAGTAACTTCTGAACTGTTGTCAAGCACACCTTGTAATTTTTGGAATGGCATTACTCTTAAAATGTTTAACAATACTAAAATTAAAACTGACAGAATGAAACAGATTAGCTGAAATTATAAAGTAATTCAATTAGCAATATAAAATATCATATGATGAGTTCATTAATCTTAAAAATTACAGATTCTTAATCCCATTTTAAGGGGAAAATTTAGCTAGGGTCTTGAAAATAATTTATGGTGTGAGAAAAACATTTTCTTGCTCTACCACTAGAATATCAATTTAAACTACTGTGATAGTTTTACACCACGGGCAATATTACAACAATTATTGCTATAAGAAATTTACAGAGGTTCATCAAGAATATGTTAAGTCAGGTAGTCATTATTAAGTCCTAGTTACCCTTTCTTGATGATCTTTTTCTAATGACTCATGTATGTGGACGGATCCAAAGGTTACATATGGAATATTATGGATTCCTATGAAATTATGTCCCAGAGTGAAGGTAGTAATTGATATGTCCGAGAGACTAAATATTAACACGAAGTACAAGGGCAGTACCAGCCTTCCTGTGAACTTGTGCATTAGCTGTATAAAATGCTGTGCAACATAATGTGTAATCACAGGAAAAAGCCTTGTAAATAATTCATAACAGGTAAGCCCAACAAAGCATACAGCTGCAAACAATTTGGAAAGAAAAACAATATAGAATAAATATTTAATATAAATCTGCCATCTGTGGAGTTTTCTTACCTGGTAAGGTCAGTAAAATAGTAACGTAAAATAAAACAAACTAAAAATAGCCTTTTCAAGTGTGATTGTTGCAGTTTAAGCTAGAAAAATTTTATCTGTGATTCACTGAAGAAAAGAAAGCAATGTCCTGTTTAAGAAATATGTTACCCATAGCTCTTCAGTAGCTATCAGTCAGCATTTCCTGATTTACACTACAGGGCTGCAGATTTACTGCTCTATAGGCCAAGCTGGGCTCCATGCCCACCACAGAGTGCCACCTGGTGAACAGCCACAACAGTGGGCATATGCAGTTTATTGGCACCAGGTTTCTAAAAATGTTTCCCTTCCTACCTGTCTTTGTAATGCCAGGGTCACAAAATGCCAAATAACAAACACATCTTTACCTGAACAGACACTGAACAAGTCCGAGGGTTCTGTAACATTTGACTTTCAGTAACCAATAAGAGAGTAAAAGAATCCTGTTAACAAAACCCTCAGAAGTCGGTACTCACTAGTGCTCTGCTTAATTAGGCATTTACAGTAAAAGAAAAAAAAACCAAACAACCCCAAAACCCCAAAAAAACTCCAAAACAAACAAAAAAAAATACCCAAAAAAACCCATAAAAATCTTGGCTTCTGACACAGTTAAAGTCAGTGTTTTCCCTTGCTGTGCCTACAGAATACCTGTGGCACCACAATTATTTTGCAGCATCTTTGTAAGTCATGCATGTTGATAAAAAATCCCTTTTTCTTTTAACTATGCAAGTATCATACTGAACATTTCAAAGCAAATAGTGCCTGTTAGTGTTTGTGAAAGCATCCTGACAGAGCAGCCTCTCTATTTACAGCTAGGTCTGGGTGCTGCATTCTGGTGGCAATTGAAGTAAGCAGCCCCTATAATTTAAAAATTGGGTTTTAAATTGGGGCCCAGCACAGGTTAGATTGCTGGCCTGACCTGTTGCTGTCTTAAAACCAAATGCAGAAATGTTTTTCTGAAGTAGATAGAGAATTATTGTCAAACTCACAAAGCTGGTCTTAGGAAATCTCAGTTCATGGGTACTGACACAGGGAGAGGGGTTAGAACCCCCTCTGTGCAGGTGCAGTTAGAGATAGGAGACTTTCTGGTTCCAGGGAAACCCCTCCACAACTCATTGCACAGCAGCTTCTCTGGCCAAAGAGAGCTTCTCTGCCTAGCTTCTTAAGCCCTGTGCTTCAGCACAGGAAAACAGAAAATACAAATTATTAATTTCTGTAACTCTTTTTCTCAGAAGAACCCAAAAACAAATGGAGAAGGGCCTTAGGAGTGTCCCCTTCTCCTGCATTTTAAGCCACAGTTGCTTGTAGATCCTGGCATTATGGTGACCCTTGTTAAGGACGTAACGTGCTTCTCCTCCCACCAGGTGAGAAAAGCCAGGACTTGTGAGGAGGGCTGTGCAGCCAACACAGCTGTCAGAAAATGCCTTGAGCTGAATCAGTAGTGGTACCTGCACGTGTTGGTATCAAAATCGGAAGATGATACAAGGTTAAATGACCTAAGGTCTGTGAAGACACCAACTGTGGAGACATGTAGCATACATACATATAGATATATACTCACTACATGAAGTGGTATTGTATGAAATATATATAGTCAGTACACATCTGTATTGCTAGGAACAGTTTATGCCGCTTCCAACATGCATTTATTTGTTGCCAGTTTGTCTTATAGGCTGGAGGATTAGACAGATCATGGAAGGAAAAACTCCATAATTAAAAACAAAGCATGAAAAAATGCTGAAATAATGTTCTTTCCCAAAGAAATGCCTTCCAGAGAAGTTGTCTTTACTCCTCCTAACGCAGACTCCCATGCTATGGCTCCACATGTATATGTCTGCATGTTATGAAAATTAATAGTTTTATCAGTAAGATTACAACAGTATTGAAACAACAAGTAACTGCTATGCTGAAACTGGCTTGTATCATTACATAAGCACCTGCTGGCTGAGTTGTAGCTCTCTGGGGCACCTCCCTTTTTACAGATAATTCCCATGTGGTGGATCAAAAAGAAAACAAATCACTCTAGCTGAGACTGCAGTCACAGGCTCCCAAAGCTTTGCAGCAAGGTACCCCAATGAAATGATTTATACCAACAGACCATTTGAAGGACACTGGGTCTTCTGATACTCATATGCATACACTCAGTTTCACACAAATCCTGTGGCAGTGATTTACACAGGACTATGCTCATATAATCCTTTCTGCATAGCCAAGGCTGCTCCTCTGGATCCTGACACCGTATGCTGACATTTGACTTTCAGTAGCCAGTAAGAGAGTAAAAGAATCCTGTTAACAAAACTCTCAGAAGTTTGTACTCACTAGTGCTCTGCTTAATCAGGCATTTACAGTAAAGGGAAAAAAAAACTACAGAAAACAAAAAACCTCCAAAACCATTTTGATGCACAAACAACACCGTGTGCTGACAGCCCCAGGCTGGCTCTCCTGCGTGCTCTGAGGTGCAAGACCCTGACTCACAAACATGCCAAGAACTCAGAGCCAAAAATCCACCATAGCAATGCTCTCTTGGATACACACAAGACAACCCAGGCACACTGCTCCCCAGATGTCCAACCACCCTGGCAAACTTTACACCTTACACCTCATAAACATACAGCTGCACACACAGGCCTTGAAACCGCTTTTTAAATCATCATCATTATTATTATGTTTATCACATTATCATTATTTATTACTACAGTAATAGCAATAGAAAGAGTAATCAGGGGCCCTGAAAGCATATCCATGCCCCACCTTCTTCATTCTTTGGGCTTAGCATTGTTTTAGCAGAAGTATTCATTAACTCCATACCTTTAGATCTTGTCTGAGGAGGCATATAACAGGAAGTCAGTCTGCATTAATCTTAAAATGTTGGGGTTTTTAAGTTCTGTTAGACTTCTATGTTGACACTCTTAGGTTAGTACAAGACTACCATTATGCAAACCAACATAGAGAACATCAGTTCCTCTACAATTGCCCAAGTTCACTTGTGGTAAATGCAATGTAGCTTATCCTGCCTGCAAAACCTGTTTCATATTTGCATGTGCACAAGCTCTTCTCTGTAAATATCTGCACCCCTCAGATAAGTGCAATATGAGCCAATGCTTTTACTCAGAAGTGAAACTCCACCCTTAAAAAAAGAAGAAATACAGACAAGAAGTTTTTCATCAGAAGGAATGTGACAAGGTAAATAATTTAAAATAATTAAAATAAATTTGGCAAATATTTTCTTCATATCTGGAGAAGCCAGCTCTGCATCATAAAATAGTTGATATTGATTTAATGGGAGCAAGAAGTTTAAGGAGTTCAGTGAGGCTGAAAATCCACCTAGGAAAACAATACCTGAACAGCATGTCAAGTGAAGGTCAATTAAGAAAGAAAACCAGTTTTATACAGTTTAACTTGTGTACACTAGCATTATGTTTGATTTTCTTCTTCATATACACACTTTGGGTTAGGTTTCTGGGTCTGAAACTGAACTGTTTGTTGTGGCTGTGATCCTGAAGATCAGATCTCAAAACCACTCAAACTCCCACCTTTATATGCTAACAGCAGTAGAAAGAAAAGCAAGAAATTGACACAGCTTAAAGCTGCCTAAATGACATTTTATTACTTAATACTTTTGGAAAAGAGTCAGGGTAGTAGCTCATCATTTACCTTCCTGTATGCTTTGACACAAGCAAGTATGTCCTGGTCCACAAATTCAAGGTACACGTGTAGGTTGTGGCAGAGAATAAAGCCACTGTACAGGACTACAGGTCTGAAAAACAGCCACAGGATGAGCTCATTGGTAGATAAAGGTTTAGATTTTTATTAACCTTCAAAGCAGAGAAGAATATTACAAGGAACATCTCTCTGAAGTAAGTATTCTCTCAAATAGGTACTTAAGCAGGAAAAAAAATCCATCAGAGAAAGGAAGGGTTGACCATGATGCAGGCTAGTAACCACCTGGCTGACCCTGGGTACCAGCACAGAGGATTCCCAGGCAAAGGTGGCTTTAGGGTCTCTCTGCTGAAGTAAATAGCCACAGTTTAACTTCTAATTGTTTGGGGTTATTGGTTCCTCTGACAGAGCACAACCACTACCGAGGACATTCTGCACCAGACAAAAATGACTTTTGACACTTGTCAGATAATGAATAACCAAATAGGCTTATTTTACTGGTTATTGTAACCTGGAACTCTTCCCATCAATTTGAACAAATATGCATTGTCTTACAAAAAATTACACTCCCAACAGGAAAAACTTACCCCTTCACTGAACTGCTCACCGGGTTTCTGCCTGAAATGGCCTCTCACTAGCAATTCCAGCAACAACAGATCTCATTACATGTTCACCTTGAGCGGGCAAACTCCCACCCTCCTGAACACAGATTGAAAATAAGATAGAAACAGCCATAATGCACTGAGAAATGGGCAAAAGGATGGTTTATGTTAACATATAATTCTGGCATGCTGTTAGTTTCTGGGCATTTACCATGTAATTTATCAAAAGGACTTTCTGGCATTAATGTCTAAATCTGTTCTGTGGGACTTCAGATTGCTATAAAACAGCAAAACACATCAGCTGCTCATGGCACTTTTGATGCACAAATTATGGCCTACATTTTTAGCCAGTTTGTCTCAGGAATTTCATAATTTTTTCAAAGCTTTGTGCTTAACTGCTTAAAAATAGGGCATTAGGCTTTGGCAGCTTTTAATAAAATATTTGCAACTTTGCATATCTGTCTGGGATAATGTGAATATAAAGCCTTTACTCACATGATAAGAATATTCTAACATTGTCTGTTCTCTGAAACTGGCCATGGATAACATGTTCACAAAAATGTGTCTAGATCAGTCTTGAGGGTACAAGTTTGATTTTTTTTTTTTTTTGATAATTTGGCTGCAAGGCAGAACAGGCAGCTTTCTGTCCTGCTGGCACTGCACAGCTGGCAGTATCTAAGCTAGTTATTTACTTGAAGACTGGGTGTGCATGAAATGAGGAAATCCCCAGCCTACATTATCTTCAAATATCTGGCTTTTAGGATGTCTCCAAGATGAACAATGATCCTGTGCCAAAGAAACCAGGAGGGTGAAAGGCAGTAACTATGAAATGCAGCAGTCTTTTTCTAATCATTACTGCTGCTGAAGGAACACAGGGAATTGAGCTATTCAGCACCTGCCGACCTGCAGCATAATTAAAAATGAACTAGACAATCACCTCCACATCTTTTTGCTTTTATACTAATTCTTTCTACCTAAATTTTTAATCTCACTCCTTTGTTGACATCATCCTCTGATACCAGAAGTAGTATTAAATACGGGACCCAAAGCCTGTAGACACTCACACATGTACTTGAGTTTCCCATTTTTTCTGCTTTATTGGAACATAAATTGAGATACACACTGAAGCCTTTGCAGCTTTGCAGATCTCTGTTTGAAGGCCTTGTGGATAAAATATCTTATGTGCTACGTGACAGTGCATGCTTATGTGTTGGATAATAATGAAATAAATCAGTAACTAATGCCAACAGGGAGCCTCAGCCATAAAGAATATTTATCTGACAAAATCCACAACACTCTCAGCTTTTCATTCTTTAAGTGCCTCCAGTTTTGCAGCTGGTCCCAAGGTTGTGGCTGGACCATACCAATATGGGAGTGAAAAGAGGAGTGCGGCTAACACTCCATGAAGCTCGAGCTGGAGGCAGCAGCCCACGATTGGCAGGCAGAGACCCTGCTAGGAAATCAGTGTTCCCAGGGGATGCACAGCAGTTGGAAGAGCAGCAGGCAGCTGTGACACACAGCACATCAGGGTGACAGACGAGCTGCAGCAAGGTGTTTCAGCACATAGACCATCAGTGGGGAAGGTGGAAAAAGCTACTCAAGGCATTGGAATATTTTTGGAGAGCAACGCTGGCTGTATTCACAGGCTCAGCACTTCCAGTCCCATACAGCAAACAGACCACATATGCCACGGGATCCTCCCTGGTAGGAAACCAAACTCTTTGGTCCAAGACAGAGCACAGATTGGGCTCTAATGTTTAAGAAAGCAATTCAGAGAGCATTTTGACAGATATTCTCTAATGACTCCTGCTGATGCTTGAAATAAATATTTATTAGCACAGAGAGAGCAAGTTCCTTTCACCTGGTTGTCTAGGAGATATATCCTGCTTAGCTCTTTGAAAATAATTTCCTCCTGCTAGTTTAGGTGCCATCCACTAACTGATTTATGTCTTTAAGTTCCTACATGTCCTAAAATTCTGTGTAAAGGAGCCAAAATGTTCAGCTATGATTTACAGTTCTTCAGAGTTAGAAGCTGCTGCACTCATTATTGCAGTATTTAAATCCATCTTAATTTACCTACCTTTTATTTTTAAAGGTAAAGCCAGACAGTACAAAGTCACAGTTGTGTAAGCAGAAGACCTGTCCTAACATAGCCTGCTCTGAAGTACCTGCAATAATTATATTTACAGATTTCTTCAGCATCACACAATGCAGTGGTGAAAATAATGAACTGATCCCCCAACACATGGGATGCTTTCTTCCATACAGCTGTGCTTCATTCTGGTCCAAATATGAGAGGACTCTTATTCCAGTTTTACATGGCCTGGATGGGGAATAGCAATCTGTGCACATGTGGAGTTCTTTTAAAAAACCCAACAAAACTATTACGAAGTTTTTCCTCCCTGAGCTCTTCCTGCACTACAGAACTCTCACTAAGGAAAATTCAAAGGCAACCTTGCACACAGATCCCAGTTGCTCTCCAAGGGGCTGGGAGGAGACAAACCTACAGAAAAAAAAACCAGTAAAAAACAAAACCCTTCAAGGTGCATTTCTGTTAGGGAGATGCAGGATTCCATGAAGAAACTATTTCAGAGCTTTTTATACCACAAAGAAAATCTACCCTTTCAGGTCTTCTCCATGAAATTCCCCTGTTGCAAGGAAGTACCTTGAAATAAGAGCTAACAATCCCATGTGGAGATAAGTGCTAACATCTCTTGTCTTTGGCCTTCTCTTAATTATGCTCATTTAATAAGTGAAAATTACAGTACTTTTTCACCAATAGACTTCTTGATAGTATAGCACAGAAAGGAAAAAAGCCATTACAAACTCTATTCATATTCTAACATGTGATTATAAGATTATAATTGACTTATGTGGTAGCCCTGCAAGCGCTACAGCTGCTAAAGAAGGAAACATAACAAAGATGAGTAGTTTTCTCATCCATAAGAATGCAAACGAGACACATTTGATCACAAGCACTTCCAGAAAATCATTAAGATCTTAGAAATTCCCTAGAATACCTAGTTTAGAAGCAACTTTCCCAGCATAAAAAATTAGGTTTTCAACCACCTGCTAATAGAGTTGTTCATAAAGAATTTAGCTCATGCCATGCAGTATGATACACCTGAACATTTTTTTTCTGAAATTAAATTTCTAATGCAGGCATTGAAATCCGTATTTAGAGACTTAATTAGAAGCCTGGTTTACAGATGTGTTTGGCACCTGCAGCTCCTATTCAGTTCCCTGTCATTTAAGTACCTGGCTTCAGGCAGCCAAGACTGAAAACTGCAGCTTGAAGAATATTATGGGAAACTCCCAACCTTTAGGAAGATTCCTCCTTACCAGCTTCTGCCATTCTCTGGCCAAACTCCTCTTGATCTTCTACATGGGTCTGGGAAAAACGCTGTGCCAAATGCTCAGCTGGTGCAAAGCAGCTAAGATGTACTGGAACCCAGGCCATTCAAGTTTTTGTCTGAGTTGTGTAATTTAGTCATTTAAATGTAAATTTGCATCAAGAAAAGGGACTGTCCTTAATGAAGGAGACAGGCTCCAATACTGTAAAGAACTCCTGGTTTTGACAGTTTGAAACTGGCACCCTGAAGGGCAAGGGGTTTGCACTTTGTACCCATTTTCACAGCCATCATAAAGCTTAATTAAACACTGGAATGTTTGGTGAACTGCCACTCCTCAGACTGAACAGGTGTTGCTATGAAAGGCGCACAGTCATGTGTAAGATTTTTATCCCTGCAGGTTTATTCTCCTGGAATATTTTGAGTTGTAGCCAACAAACTGATCAAAATGACAGGACCCAAATTCTTGCTGGCACCTACCTATACCCAAAATCACTCCAGTGAAGCAGCATATTCGTGTTCCTGAGGGGTAAATTTGACCCATAGTTTCAAAGCAACCTGAGAAAGCTGTCTGTTCATTTGAATAGCCAACACAACTACTAATAGAAACGACATCTAGTAGTTCTGCTATTTTCTGTGCATCAGCTTTCTTAAGTCTTTGTATTCTCATTAAAATGCAGTTGACTGCTCTGTGTGCCTGAGTTACTAAGGCTGCACTGGGGTCTGGTACAACTTCCATTGTTCTCATCCCTCTTTCAATGCATTAATTTTCCTTTGTACGTGACTGTTCAATATTGCCTCTACCCTGGGACTGAAATTCCTTTCTAGTATTTATTTCACTAAATTCCTTGCAATAATGTCTATTTTTTTCCAGTTGTCTCAATTTAGATAATAAAAGACATTACTTTGCTTTACATATTTCCAAAGCCATAGATAGGACTTCATTACTTTTCACATTGGGCATTTTTTTTGGTTGTGAACAGATCAGGCTGAGCCTGAGAGTTACATGCAGTTCAGAGCTGATGAACATGTACCATTTGATTAAAACTGCATACAAGCTACATGATTAAACAATTGTTTAATCCCTAACAAATGCCTGGAATTTGTAGTCCACAGAAAGTTAGAATAGAGGATTATTCTAAAAAGTTACTGCTCTTCCTCCTCTTGCATCACCCATTCCACTGTTCCTTCACTCCTCTGTATTCAAAACAAACAAACCTGCCCTTAGCATGACTTGAGCTCATAATACAACCAAAAGCAAGGGAACAAGAAGGAACACAAATGTTGAGAGTACAAGAGCAGTTTTTTGCTTTTGCAGAGCTGTGATGACAGATCCTGCTCTTGCTGGCTCTGGGAAAGGAGCAGGTACCAAACCAGTACCTTCACCAGTGGGGCACGTGCTGCTCTTCCAGCCTTACGTAAGGATCCATGTGACAGGGCCAGGGACTGCAGGAACCTGCACAGCTCCTTCAGAGCAACACGTCCTTGCACTCTCACGCCCACTTACGTGTCAAGGCAAGCCTCACTTTTCCCCAGCTACCCCAACTGTGCTCCATGCTGTCCTTGAAATTATCTTTCGTTTGTAAAAAATAATTTTTAAGGGCTTGAATTTAATAAGAAAGGAAGAAGTGATCCTGCTCTTCTGTCCATATGGGCAGACATATATCCAATTAATTTAAGGACTACTGGAGCTTCATGTTTTCAACATGTTTGCATTATTTGGGTCTTTGCATTGCAAATGCAAATTACAGAGGCTCTAGACTCCAATCTCTTTATTGTCTGTGCACTTGGGATTCTATTCACAGGGCTGAGTTAGCACTGCACAGTGCTGCCAGTCCCTTTCCAGCTACAAAGGTAGGAAGGTGTGACTGGCTGTAATGTGATCAGACCATTCACCGTAGTATTTATTCACACCATAGGCAAAAACAATCATCACTGAATACAATGGCACTCAGCAATTCTCATGTTTAACCATTGCTTAGGGGCTTTAAAGAAAAAGCAGGGAGGAGAAAGGCTGCTTTACTAGCAAGGAGGAAGAGGTCTCCCTGTTGCTCGGTATTTACACCAGCTGAATCTTTACACAAGTATTTTATGAGATTTTTGCACCTGTTCGTAAGGGCTCTAGAATGCTGACAAAAACAGGCACATGACTACTGCAAATGCTGAGTACATAAAAGTGGCAGAGCTTTATGTTTAAAGGCAGAGGAGTGATTCCAAAGAAGCATACTAACAAGATGATTCATTTTCTTGTGGTTTTGAACCCCAGCTGTCACATTTCTCTGGTTTCATTGTTTTCAGTCATGAAAATCAAAAACCTTTACAAAACCACAACAAAAAGTCTCAGCAGTAAAACCCACAGCAATCATATAGTATCAACAGTTGCAGTTTTAAGGGAGTCGTGTAAGGGAACAATAAATTCTATGAATCAGGCTCAGAGAAAACAGAAGCATCTTGAAAAGCGTTAGCTGAACATGACATATCAAGTAGAGGGGGCAGATGCAGGCTTAACATTTAGTTTAGGTAGAACTCAGTCTATCCTACTTTTTCATTGGCTCTCATACCCTGCAGAATGACACAGCTGCCCAACGTACTTGAAATGTACCACAGGGAGATGAGTCTATGTAGAGAAAAAGTACTGTCAACATAAACATATTTTAGGGTGTCTAATATTTCAAATTACACAAATAGAGGAAAACAAATATACTAAGACTTTCTCCTCCCCTCTACTTCATCTCTAGAATTATGATGCCAGATCAAGGGATTGCTGCACAACAAATGGAGGATTGGGTGCCTTTTCCTTGAGTGACTCAGAACTGAATGCTTCTATGCTTCCTGCATAACTGCAAGCACCTTCAGCTTGCTGGCTCACTAGAAACCTTCACAAATACACTAATTTCTGATTCCTTGTTTCTCCAGTATTGCCATTACAATATTAAATAACAAGATTATGGGAAACTTTTTAAAATACAGCTTCTCCAATTTTGTCATCTCTTCAAAGTTAGAGCAGAGATTCCAACTAGAGTAAGAAAATTGCCTGTCCTGAGCATGGCTGCCAATTAATTTGGCTGCTCTCAGTCCTCAGTGATCTCTGGGACAATTAAAAGCAGTTCTGTGAGATCTCTGCTTACCACTGCAAGCAGTGAGAAGGATAAGTATCAGTGTCAGCACAGGCAGCAGCTACCACACTGTGTCAAGCATTGCTAAGATCTGGTTTTGGATTGGTCCCATGGAAGTAAAAAAAAATTCTGTAACACAATTCCAACATTCAAGTGTAAGATTCAGCAGAATGGGTAACTATTCAGCTGTTTACATGTGAAAAGCAGCACAGAGTTGGCATCTGGTGATTTTTTAATGTTCTGTTTAGACTGGTGGCCAGTCACAGCAACAGCAGCAATTTGTCCAAGGTGGTCTGTTTCTTTTTTAGTTTTCCAAGGCAGCAACCCTATACAACACTGCTTCTTTAAACCTGCCAGTCACTACCTCACCTAAATTTACCTCACCAAATCTGGCACCTAAAGCCAGAATTATGTACCTGGCTTCACCTTCCAAACATGGAGGTGAAGCCAGATACATAAATATCTCTGATGTGCATGCACAGAAAGCTTCTGCCTTGTCTTCACAGTCAGAGTTCTAGTGATCCCTGAAGCATCACGTGAGAACTTCTGCACACCTGCTGCAAGTCTGAGCTTTCCAGAGTGTGTGTCACACTGTGTTTCCAGAGTGCAAGCACAGGATGGTCACTGTGTGGCCTGTGGTGGCAGATGAAAAAGGGCTTGCTGCTGTCAAAACTGCTCACATACCCAGCTTCTAGTAATGCTCCTTTCCCAGGGCGAGTGAGCTGTGTCTTGCTGGTCTGCCACAGCAATTCATCCAGTCCTACAGCAGCTCCAGACAGTTCTCTCCCATGGGCAAACTGGAGCAGTGCAGCCTGTTCCCACTGCTGAAAACGGTAGCTGGGAGCAGTAACTGCCCTTATCAGACAAGTTCACCTCACCCACAGCACCACAGCTCCCAGCAGGACAGTGGGCTGGCTGGGAAACACCTCCTCATCACAGCACTGCTGCCTCTGC
The DNA here is from genome assembly GCF_017590135.1 of Pyrgilauda ruficollis. Taxonomy (NCBI): domain Eukaryota; kingdom Metazoa; phylum Chordata; class Aves; order Passeriformes; family Passeridae; genus Pyrgilauda; species Pyrgilauda ruficollis. The sequence goes on along the minus strand of NW_024519206.1, from coordinate 6,269,194 downwards.
TAATCCTGCAGCAGGACAGACGCGTGGCAGGGTTAGTTCAGCCAGCCTGTGTCTTGCCTTTGTGGTGGGGTGCAGGCACAGAAGTCCTGCTTTTCTGCAGGGAGTCCCAGCTCTATGCTTATGGAGCAGGAATGAGATCAGTACTGGCTCTTTCTGCTGGTACTCATGGTGGGTATGCCAGCCCCTGCCTGAAGCTTCTACTGGCACTGCATGAGCAAGTTTGGCCACTAATATGGAAGCAGATTTCTAGCTCACAGGAAGGGGAATCATTCCTGACATTTGTCAGAGGAGATAATTTTAGGAAATCTCTTTCTGATTTCAGTGGTGTACTGGATGACAAAATGAATATTTAAAGTATGTAATTCTTTTCCCTAGAAAATAAATCAAGCTTTTTCTAAGAAAGCTGGAGATGCCAAAGATCCACCCTTCCCGATGTAGAGGGAAGAAACAAACACAATGTTAGCTCAACAGCAGTTAGCCTGGGAGAGTATAACAGCAAGTTAAGAGACAATTTTGTGGAAGGAAGGAGAAATCTAAACAAAGAGTACTAGGAACTGGAAACAATTTGAGCAGGGGTAAGGATTAATAAATTTTACATGTTTGTGAGGTTAACTACCCTCCTGACTTCTTAGCAGCACATTTCAGAGCGGACTGGGACAGCCACAGCTGAGCTGCAGACCGTGTTATGGAACCAGCACTTATAAAACAAGGCTAGCACGATGCAGAAGAGAAAATAAACCCTGACTGCAGACACACTCACTCAAACTGGGCTCATCACAGTGGCAGCAATAAAAGCAGTTAATCTAATTGCCTTGACCTACCCATTTCTGTTCCCTCCATATTCAGAATCCTAAAAGAAAAGCAGAAACTTCTTCATACACTGCTGTGCAAATGAAGAAAAAATTTATTCCCTGATACAATAACAATGCAGTACAGGATAAAAATGCCACCTTGGTGTTTTCCTGCTCTTACTCATGTGTCAAGGTTGCTACAAAACAACAGTTGCACACAAATGGAAGTCTGGCAAAGAGATGCAGGGGCAAGAGCAGCATATCCCTTCCCCTCAGAGCCTATGGAGGGGGATGGCAGGGAAGCAGCCTGCAGCTGGCCCGTGCCCTCATTGGGGTAGCACAAAAGTCCAACTTATCTGCACCTGCACCACAAAAGGAGCAAAGGGAGCTGTTCTGATCAATGCTCCCAAGTCACTCATGAGTGTACCAGAAGCTCTGTTCAAGCCTCCAGAGGTAAACCCAGGACGGGCTTGGCAGCAGCAGCTGTGGCCAGGGCAGGGTCCCAGTGCCATCCAGACACAGCTGCAGCAGGATGCAACCCAATGCTGTGATTCAAATCAGGAACAGGAGGTTGCTCTCCAATTGTCAATCTGTGCTCTTTTCAAAAGAGTTATACATGTAAAATATGTGCCACATCAGAGCCAGTGTGGAAAGTCCGTACAAGGAAGTAAAAAACCAGTCAGAGGATTGTTTGCTTGGATTTTTTCCCTCTTCAAAAATCTCCAGTACACTGTGTGCCACCTCCCCTCCTTCTGAGCACAGCCACATCTGCACTCACACCCACAGCAGAAAAGGTCTTTGCAAGGATATGGACAGTCCACCCAAAGGGGTCCCCACAGCCAGCACGGCCACGGGCTGGTGGCTCAGCACCTGTTTTGCTCTCAGGCAGTAACCAGTTGTGCTGCATATGACCACACTGAATGAAAGCAGCACAAAAAATAACTGCACTCCTGCATGCACCATTAGCTTTACTTCCTGAACCTAATATGGAGTGCAACACAATGTCCTAGCTGTACATATTCCATTTTATTGAAGGACTGCTTGGTGACCCTGCTTCCCTCTTCCTTCTCTTTAGAGAATGAATGGAAGAGCTTTATTTAAAACACAAATACCAAGTGCCAATGCTTTTATTAGTAGGCCACCTGTAACAACACATGAGTGTTTGTTAATTTTTCAAGATCTGAAATATCCATAAATTGGGAATTTTTCTTCCACTCTACTTTGATCAGCTCAGTTACGATATCTGAAATCTGGGGATTTTAAACAAATTGTTAAACTTTCCAAACATATGAGGAAGGGGCTCACTGGGGTTACTAGAGGCCAGGGGCCTAGGATCTTGAAATAGAAGCAGAAGTATGCAAAGCAGTGTTCTGCTTGGCCCCTAACCAAATCAATAAGCAATTTGCCACATTCTTTTACTTTCTACACACAGTAATTCTGTATCTTTCCTTGTTTGGTGCTGTCCCAGATGGATGTTCCTTCCTCACACAGAGCTGATGGTGTGCTCTGGTGTGAGCCACAGTGTTAATTCAGTCACTGTACAGCTAACTCAATAAAGCAAACATTTGTTCTTGTAAAAGTATTCTCAGATGATCAATTATCTCAGACTGTAATGCCCAATTAACGTAACACTGCCTGGATAAGGAAGGAAGGAAAAGGTATAAACTGGCCTACTACACCCTTTATCTAGCATCACTCCTAGCATCAGCCCAATCTGATTTAGCTCCTGAGGTGCAAAAACTTTTTATTCACAGCTATGTCAGCAACAGGTTTGCACAACACAATACCTCTATGAGCCGGTCTGGCTCACTCCCTTCTTCCACAGTAATTAATTTGGACCTTCCATTTCGTTCGTTGTCCCGAATGCCAACAGCAACCTGTGTAGCCTTCAGCCTCTCATACTTATTGCATGATGAGCCACACCACTGATAGATCTCCTGAAATAATGAAAAGGACACACTTTAGCAATAGGATTCAACACAGCAAAATTATACAATTAATTTCATTAATAATTATCCTATTAGACCTAAACCACCAGAACATCAGTGAATCTACATCTTTCAGAAGTACGTTCTAGAAGAGAGTTGCTCAATCACATAGATATTTGCAGTATCAATCCCTAGTCTTGAACTGCACCAGGAGAGATTTAGGTTGGATATTAGAAGAAATTTCTTCATGGAAAAGGTGAATAAACATTGGAGTGGGCTGCCCAGGGAGGTGGTGGAGTCACACCCTTGGAGATGTTTAAGAAAAGACAGGATGGGGCATTTAGTGCTGTGGTCTTGTTGACAAGATGGTGTTCAGTCAAAGGCTGGACTCAGTGATCTCAGAGGTTTTTTCCAACCTATTTCATTCTGTGATGCTGTAATATGCAAGATATTTACATAATATAATTTAGCTTCCACATAACTAGGAGATCACTAGAGCTCAGAATAGTCAGAATTTTGGTTTGACTGAGCTAATTAAAGAACCAGGAACTCCTAAATTTGCTACTACAATTTTTATACATGTCAGTTCCTCTTCTGTGGTACTTCTGCAGTGCTGGTACTCACCTGTGTCAAGAAACAAACTCATTTCAAAATCTCCAGTAAGATCCAGATTGTATGTGTTACTAAAGCAGAGTTAGACCTTTCAATCCAGATTTTATTTGCTGACCTTTTGCAGAATGCAGCATGTTCCCAGGACACCTCTCAGGAAAGGGAGACACCAGAACCAGCCTAAGACAGGTCACCTGATTCAGCCACACAGACCAAGGGACCCCAGTTTTGGCAATCCCTATTATTCATCCCAAACTTGAAGCATTTCAGAATAAAGAATTTAGATTTTGGTCTTGATGAAAAGTACTAACAAAAGGCATAATATAAGCTGCAGGGATGCTAGAGGCTGGGCTGGAAGGAACCAGTCCAAGGAAATGACTCATTTTGGCTGGTTGCTTCCCCCACCTTCTCCTGGAAGAAGGTAATTTGATTCTTCACATGATTCTGTCAAATAGTTCAAATAGTCCAGCAATAAAGGGACACAGTCCTTTTCAGTTTTAATAAGGTTCAATTGGTTTGTGTTCATCTGCAATGCAAATTTTAATCTGAGCCCTTACTGAATAAATTACTTGGGCTTAGTTTTATGTTGTATATACAACTGTATAAAACAGATTTGAGATGAAAATCTGTTCCATTAAAAAAGAAAAGTCAAGTTATTTCTGCTGACCACTGTTAGTCTTTAACAGTACTTGAAAGGGTGGTTTGAGACAAGTGAGGGATGAAGCACAGCTTCTCCGTACTAGCAGACGCAAATTTTTAGAAGACAACATTCATGGCATCTGCATACAAAACAGAGCTAGTAACTTCCAACAGTTACTTTTCACCAGCCTGGACACGAAACCCCCCCACAGTGAGATCTCAGTGATCTCACTGCTCTCTTCCAACCTCCCTTCCCCCCTTCAAAAGCATCTCTTCAAAGTTTTAAGGATTACACCACAGAGTCACAGAACTCTATCCTTTTCAACTTGCAGATGTTATGCAATGAAAGCTGTAAGGTTTTCAGCTCGCCTTTAGCAACTTGACTGTAGGGTTAAATTAAAAAACTGCTTCTAAGTTCTGGTTTAAATACTGTCAGTTTACCAAGTATCCAGAATCTGGAGACATACCTGGTGTCAGGTCTGAACCTTATCTTAAATCCGACTTTCTACATTTCCCCAGGAAAACAAAACGTCTGTTCATACTTAGGGAAACATTTTTCTAAAGACCTGAATGTGCAGAAAGTAAAACGTTCCAATCTGAGCAGATTTTTAATATATTTTTTATTGCCAGGCACTGCTTCAGCCCTTTTCTACCAAATTAATGAAGGCTTTCCACAACACAGACTCCTTAGCATTATTCTCATCTTGGCCTACATCCGACTAATCGAGCTGATTTGCAATTATGTGAGAAAACAGGAGTCACTAGAGATACTGCAGCATTAAAGAGGAATTCTTTATTTCCCATAGGAAACAGGGAAAGAGGTAAGGCAGCTATTGCCTTATCTCAGTGTTGATGTGGCCATTGGTGGAGATTGCTCATTCAGAAAGATTGGCAGCACAGCTCCAGCTGTACTGATTGACCTCTTGGTTTTTTGGTAACTGGTGATGGAACCTCAAACAAGTAGTTGCATCTACAAAATCAGTATTTTTGCTGTACTGACCACAAAGGATATTGTGAGACTTGAACTGCCACTGCAAATTACAAAGACCTTTACTTCCTGAACAATAAATTCACATTTTCTTTTCTTAGCATCTCCTAAAGGCCCCACTGCACCCAAGTTACTCCACATTCACAGTTTATTCTCCCTGTCTGCTTTCAGCCAGCAAGTGACTAAACTGAGCTCTCCTACAGTCCACGGGCTCTAGGCTTCAAATGAGCTTGGGGAAGGAGAAGGACCTTTAGAAATCTACAGTAATGGATTTCAGATTTTTAAATTTGCAGGTTTCATTATTTTCCTTAAAAATAATGTTCCAGGTTTTCTTCTACTACATAAACCACCACTTGAATCAACAAGCAGTGTCTGAAAACATTATTGATCTGAAGATTTATAAGCTCCATTTTACATGGTTATTTGAAAAATACTGATTTTAAAAGCTAGAGAAATGACAATCTGCTTCTTTTTAACACTAGGGAATAGAGACACTATTCTTTATTAAAAGCCTGAAAGTTACACTTCATGTACTGCATAATCAAATAGAAGGACATAAGCAGCCATAGGCCATGAAAATGTCCCAAAATATATAACATGGTAATGTATTTGCTATGATCACTAAAATATCATAAGCATTCAGTGCTAGGCACTTTCAGGAGCTTGTATTTAATTAAGTTTTCTGAACTCAAATAATCTCATTTTCAATGTATCTAATTTTGAGGCCTCACAGTAAAGAAGATTAATATCTACAAGTTTGCCTTCCTGATATAACCTACCCGTTTCAACCTCTAGGCAGATTCGTTTTTCAACAATTTGAAACCAGAAGAGTTTTAGAAGTTAAAACTACTTCTTGAGAAGGCTAATATTTAGATCTGGATTTACCTGAAATACAGTCAGTTAGTTATCTAACCATATCCAACAACTCATTGAGCTTTTGGGTTGTATTTTGTTATTCATGTATTTATTTTTTAGATATATAAACTAGGGGCAAAAGAAGATATTTAGCTTTAGCTCACTCACTACTTTCAGACTTTCCTAGCTGTACTACACCTTCACTATTTTTGGGTTTGTTTTGCTAACTTTATTTGGAATTGGCAAGTTGACAAAAAATGTTTCCATTAAAATGAAAACAGACTTCAAGTGTTCACTCTCCTCAAACTAAAAGGGCTTCATTCATCAGTAATTCCTGTGCCAAGCCCAGTTTATTTTCAGAAGTTTGCACTAATAGTATTTACTTTTTTAAACCTCTTAAACAGAATTCTGAGAGAGATACCCTGTATTAATATATGTTGATATCAATATAGTTATCGTGGTGGGACAATTAACAGCTGAGGGTGAGAAAACATTATCATGAATAATGTTGTAATGAAGCTAACATTTTAATGAACATAATATATTGAGTAATAATGAATAAATATAATATAATGAGTAACATTGTAATTAATTTAACCTTATAATGAAAAATGTTATAACAAATAACAGTGACAACCCTAGAGCTCCTGAGTGAGGTTGGGAAGGCAAACTGGGTCTGTGCCATGAACACCGTGGTCAGAATGAGCTCTCCCCTGAACTGCACATTTTGGGGAAACAGTTTGGTCTTCCACCCACAGAGAGTCAGAATCCGCTGCTCTTACTGCAAATAGCTTCTGGCCTGCAGAGTAACCTTGTGCAAGTCACATGAGATTTCTACAGCACATTAAAAATGACTGAACATTTAGCTTCTACACAGAGGTTGTGCGTCAGGATGACTATGCATGGCTCATGTGTAACCCTGAGCAAGAGCACCTTGGCACTTTTCCCTGTATGGAGGGGGACTGTGAAAGTACACCTCCTGTTTCCTGCTCCAGCCCCAAATGGCATGCAGAGCAAGAGAAGGAAAAACAAACCAAAAAAATCACTTATTTCAGAAGTGACATAAAAAACAATTTTTTCCCTTCCAACACATAGCCACCTCTGTATTCAACTGGCAGCCTCCTTAGTCTGGAGGCACATGAAAATATACTCTCTTTTCTGGATCTTTTGTGGTCATTTTTGTTGATCTTAGCCAGGACAACAACAGGAAGAGCCAAGAAGCTTAAATCCATAAAGTTGTTTTTCTCTAGTCAAACATGCCCTAAACATGCAAGTGTTTCAAACCTGTATGTCTATCGAAATATCTACTAATTTCCAGGTCTCTACTGTAATTGCTGATTTGCATTCTCTTATATGAAGAGATATTAAAAAGCTAAACAAATTAAATAGGTTTCAAAACTCTAATTAGAAATAATTTGTGGTGAAACTTTCATTTAGGTAGAAAATAACAGTGAAATGTTAAAGTCTCATTAACCTTAAAATACTGAAATAAACTTTAAACTTTCATTAAGAACTTAAGCCAAGCATCACAAGCTGGCATGCATCTATTCTTTGTTTAGAGGCCCTGATACACTTTAAACCTGTCGACCTTTGCCCACATAAGAAGAAAGGCTGATGAGGCTTGTCAGGACAGGTGGGTCAGGAGGAGAAGAGCTGTGCTGTAGGAAGCCCAAAAGAGCCAGCACTCCTAAGTACTCACCTCCTGAAGGAAGTAGAAAAAAAAGCCCAGCAATGCTAGAGGCAGATGGAACACACATGAATATTGGCAAAGCCTTATACCCACCTTATCATGCCACTATCAAAATAATAGGCAGGCATTCAGCTGAGACTCTCCACAGTCATTAGTGAAGAGCTGCTCTGATAAGGCCAAGAGTTCCTTTTAGCTTGTTAAAAGTCCAGTTCTGTAATTAAACTTAGTATGTTCAAAGAAGAAATGGCAATACAAAATAGAAATAAATTGGGAAAAAAGTATGAACTGCAAACAACAGAAATACTTCTAATGCCTTTCTAAGTATTCTAAGTATTCTAAGTAATTCTAAGTATTTGTAAAACATTGGCATATTACGTTGGTATTTGTATTTCAAACACAAAGGTTTTGGAAATAGAACAGAGAGCCCTAAAGCAAGAGTGTGGAGCCTTTTTTTATGTTTCTGTTTTCCTTTTTTAAGTCCTGAAAAGTGCTAAAACAAATAAACAAAATCCACATGGTGGGAAAAATAACTGAACAAAAACAACTGTAATGCAGTGCTTTTTGTCAGTTTACTGACATCCAGGTTTTCTTAAGGAATTAACAATATGTATGTATTAAGAGGAATGTTAGAATTGAACCAGACTAATATAGGCTGCTGAATGCATTTTTCTCCTTAAATTATTCACTTTTTTCCTTTCTTGACTGTTGAATTCTTGACACAGGCAAGGAAAAAAAACCCTCTCATTTCACATATCCATAAAATCCAAATTTGTTGAAACTGCAATACAGTGAACCATTGAAAGTTGTGGAGTTTTGATAATCCAAAACAACCTCCAAATTCTTTCAGCCAGAACACCTCTGAGGGCACCATGAGCTAAAAAAAAATTAAAATTACAATAGTGTCTTTGTAACCAGTCTTTGGTGTCTCCCATTTGACTCAAATGGAACAAATTTTCAGACTAAAAATAAGTCAGATATAGCAGAGTCATGTGCCTGGTACATTCATTTTTCCCCTCATACCTGTTTTGCTAGTATGCACTAGGAATAGTTTTTGCTATACCACAGTGGATTAAGGGGTCAGTACCAGGATAATCTTAATTATAAACAACAGCAGCTCAAGCAGCAAAACATTTGGATTTTCTACAACATCAGGAAGAAAACTAACTTAACTGAGTCCTTGTGGATACATGTGTGTCCAGTCCACCCAAAACTTAAACAGTGATCTCTGGTGCAGTGACTTTTCTGCGTACAAGTGGGGGTGAGGGGAAACTTTCCAGTCCATAGAGTATGAAGAAAAATCCACACTCTGAACACTTTAACTGAAGTAGGGGGCAAAAGGACTTTTTTTTTTTTTTTCCCCTCCATCTGATGACTTTGAGACTACAGCAATTTCTAGAATGCTGGTATTTACACTGCTGGCTAACTGGTTCACAGAATTACAGAAAAATTAAGATGCTTGCTTACCAAGATACACGTTTTATAGACAGAGCAACATTTTAATGCTGTTAATAAGTTAATAAAGAACCTAATCACTTTAGTTCTTCAAGCTCAGCTACTTGTTTGGCAGCTCCCTGCTGCAGCATGAGCAATAGTTTAACTCTCAGCTGGGGGAAACCGGAGAATAGGTTAGTTGTGGGAGGAAACATGTGAATGGAAAACCTACATGAGTCAGTTAGAGCCAGGGAAAGCAACTAAAAATGTACAGTGATGAATGGCAAAATGCAAGAACCTGTTCTCCCAACCCTGCTTATACCTTAACAGTGACTTTGCTTATTAAAGCAATTAATATGCCTATTGTGAGCTGCTTTATCCAATGGAAGAGAAGCAAAGTCACCTAAAAGAAGTAGTGAGGGAAGAAGATTACAAAAACCACCAGGACAATTGTGCTTAAGGTTGCAATGTGATGCTGAATCATACCCCGTGGTCATAACCATAAAGCAAGTATCTGTCCTCTTGCTCTTTAAAAAGCAGAAGTTACTTAGAAGCTACTTTTCTTTTTGTTAGCATAATTTAATCTACACCTAGTTAACAGTTGTTATGAAAAGCAGCTGTCATAAAAAGCCAGCATTTTTGCCTGATGTATTTCTTCTAGTGTCTTTGTTGCAAGGCAGCAATTTTCCTCCTTCTGACATGCTTATTATGGGTTCTATTAGGAACATACTGACCAGATACATGACGACAACAACTCTGTTCAGTCTCATACTTTTGAGTTCTAACTTCATAATTTTCATTTGGATTCATGAAGCCCTTGGAGACATACATACATAGATTGCTAGATAGCACAAGTTGTTTCTAAGAATACTGTGGACTCTTATATTTCAAATCGGCAACCTCTTGGCTGTTTATGGATCAGTTTATCAGCATCTCTATAGGAATAGGAAGAATGGACAACCGAGTACAGTTTACCTTCAAACTTCATTTAGCTTGAGCTGTAGTTATCACCTCACCCATCTGCACTCTTCCTTTGGGAGAAGGGTGATGTTCTGCCTGGAGAACTTTTATTGTACTGACAAAACTTTCTGCAATCAGGCCCAAGCTGAAACCTCAGTGGTAGCTATCACACATTGCCTTCACCCCCTTATTCTAACAACTCTCTCTTCATTTCTTTGAGAAGGCTGAGCACTGCACAGCTCTCTGCCTTCCCTTTGCAGTCACCTAGCTCATGGCACTGCTGCTGTATTGGGAGAAGGGTGATGTTCTGCCTGGAGAACTTCCATTGTACTGACAAAACTTTCCAGATGCAATCAGGCCCAAGCTGAAACCTCACTGGTAGCTATCACACATTGCCCTTCACCCCCTTATTTTAACAACTCTCTCTTAATTTCTTTGAGAAGGCTGAGCAGTGCACAGCTCTCTGCCTGCCCTTTGCAGTCACCTAGCTCATGGCCCTGCTGCTGTCTCCCATCAAGAGATTAATCAGACAGAGGGAGTCAAGGCTTATATTTCACAAAGCTCTATCCAAACACACACACACACACACAAGCAACTCTATTTAAGAATATTTTTGCTGGTCACTAAGGATACAACTTCAGACAGCCTTCATACAGAAGGGCTTCCCAAACTGAGTTAGGAAGCATTCAATAAAATCAGCTGATCAATTAATGTTGCTTTGTTTTACTGTTACTCCCATTATTTCTGCTCCATGTTTCGATAATCACCCCAATTACTGACACACCTCAACACTCCAGTTTCATAAATAACCAGCATACAGGGTTAATGTCACAATACTGACAAGCTTCCTTCCCACTTTAAACCAGGACAATTGACAAAAGATATGAAAGTCTTTAGCACATCTTCTCAGAAATATACATATATAGAGAATGTTTATATATGCATCTAAATAAATACTAAAAAATAGCCTCGGAAACCGTATGTGCGTTATTAACTAAATGGCACAGTGATTTATCCCTCCCTTGGCCTTCTGTGATAATTTTCCATGTCTGCCTGCTCCTGGCTGTTTTGAGAATTGTCTTGGTGATGAAGGAAGAAAAAGGACTGTGTCTGAGGGGAGGTGGCTGGAGGATGGGGTGAAACAGGGAGAGCTGCAGCCGCAGGTGAAGGGCAGCACAGAGCCAGGCCAGGCAGCTTGAGGCCACCAAGAGCTGTCAAACCCATCCTGGTGCGTCTCAGGTGGGATACCAGCAATAGTTGAGGACAGGATTGGAAGGGCCTTGAGGAGAAGCTGTGTGAGGATCAGCTGAGGTCATTTGGTCAATTCAGCATGGAGAAGAGGAGATGGAGGGAAGACCTCACTGCAGTCTACAATTTCCTCCTGACGGGAAGAGGCAGGGCAGACACTGAGCTCTTCTCTCTGGGGTCCAGTGACAGGACCTGAGGGAGTGGCCTGAAATTGTACCAGAAGAGTACAGATTGGATATTAGAAAAAGGTTCTTCATCCACATGGTGGCTGGGCACTGGAATGGGCTCCTCAGGAACATGGTTGCAGCACCAAGCCTGAGAGAGTTCAAGAGGAATTCGGATGATGCTCTCAGGTATATAGTTTGACTCTTGGGGCTGTCCTGTGTGGGACTAAGAGTTTGATTTTATGATCCTTGTAGGTCCTTTCCAACTTAGCATATTCTGTGCTTGTGTGGCAGAAAATAGCAGCTCCTGGGAGGCCTGGAGCAGGCCACTTTGCATAGAAGACCCAAATCATCTATTCCCTCCCAGAGTGAACCCATGGGAGATGGAAGGTTTGGAACTATGCAACTGGACAAGCGGCACTAAGCAGCACCTGACACAGGAAGGTGTGCTCCACTCCAGGCCCTCTCAGCAAATGCCTTGCACTTGTCTTGCCTGCCCAAAGGTTCCCTTACAGAGAGATTCCCAGGTTCACCAAAGAGGTGCCATGGAAATCCCATGTAGAAAAAAACACCTCAACTTAAACCGGGGTCTGGGATGCCAGCACTCTCCTGGATCACTCCCTCTAAGGAAGATCAGTACAGTCACAGCTCATGGTGTTACAGAAGACTGCTTGAGTGAAAGATCTTCACACATTTCCCAGAGATAACCATTCCTCTCATAGCACAGACAGTGCTTTCTCTGCCTTCTGCAGCTATTTTCTCTTCCAGCCAAGAGAGTTCAAGGGAGGCAAAATGAGATATCGGCAGGGTATTTGAAGTGCTGTAATGTGGCTTAGTAACAGATGAGCCAAGGTGCTGTGTGGGCTGTACACATGGAACAGGACCCTATGGGATCCCGACCATTTTTAACAAAGAGAGAGACTGTCAGGAGACAGGCAGTTACAATGCTATTTTTTGATCTTATTTCCGGCCAAGGTTTGACTCCAGTAACTTAGAAGTCTGGATCAAGATGGAACAACCTTCGTTCAAGGTCAGGCTGAAGGGGCTCCGAGCAACCTCAGCTTGTTGCAGATGTCCCTGCTCACTGCAGGGGGAGTTGACCTAGATGACCTTTAAAGGTCCCTTCCAATCAAAACTGTTCTATGATCCAGGTATGCGATAAACATCGGAACTTGAACTGTAAATATGTGAACCTAGCTTGAAATGCCCACACACACTTTTTACTTTTTCCTGTAAAGGAAATCCTAGTAGTAAGTAATGACTTTATTCCTATTCATTATTATCTTTCATAATTTTCCCTTATCTCTTCAAACCACGAGTTTAAAATACTGCAGTAATTGAGAATAACAGGAAAACTGAAATGATTTTTTATTATATTAGATAAGCAGCTTGATAAAATATAACAGGAAATGGACAGCACAAGAAATTTTTCAGTGCCATAGAGACCATCCTTCTGGTTAGTGAAGAGACTGGGGAAAGTAAATCTAGGAAATTCATCTTATTTGACACACTACAATAACTTCATATTAAAAGCACTGACCATAAGCTCATTATTTTATGCAATTACTGCCCATTATTCTTAGACAATGAGTCTGCAGTGGTCTGCAATAAATACCAAGACTAAAAAGCAACCCTATTTAAGATTAACTTTATTTCAATTGTTAAGTAAAGAAATCTACTTTATTGAAAATACTTTCCTTTTTTCAAAGGAACCTTAAATTCAATTAAGAGCTCCTGTAAAGACTCACAAAGCCTTCCGCATTTTCAATGGGCCTTAATCATGGAAAATTTCAATCTGAAGTGCAATTATTTCAGCTTGAAATATAGTTCTTATAAAACTTGAGCAAGGTTTCTCCTGTGACGTTGTATTTTCTATCACACTCCTTTATTTAGAGGTACTTCACTAGACTTGTATATCATCATCCTGAACTATGTCACCCATTTTCATTTCCCACAAGCATGGTCTGGTTTATGCAATAACCTGTGACTGTGAATATCTAGATGTTAAAACACTCTTTCCCTTAACTTGTCAGTACACCCAGAAAAATCTCTTTGTCAACTGACATGACAAGACCAAGAACTGTATTAGACGTGATTTGACTGACATTTCCCAGAGAATGGCAAAAAAACAAGGGATCTAGCGATTGTTCACATCTAATCTTCCTGCAAAGGCACAGGGTTCCATTGTTGCTTGACCTCTGTCTTGTCAAACAGTGAATCAGAAAGCAGTGATGTTACACTATAAAAAGGCTCCCAAAGTACATTCAGTATCAGGTAAAGACTCTAAAGCCATATTACATTTCAATTGCTTAGTTAGAGCACTCTCCTCTCACCAAAAGGGATATGCCCCAAACTACACATGTAACACTGCAACACATCCATAGTGCACTTCATCAGTGCCATTGCCATGCCTGCAGTGTGGCCCGAGCAATTACTCAAGGTCATCTGGGTAACTGCAGCATAATAAGTGTCAGAACAAGTTAAATTCATGGAGTACACCCAGTTCCACAGCATGTCCATGGGAGTTTAACTCCAGAAAACTCAAGCCCCATTACAGCCTTACTGCAAAAGCAGCATTATCTAGCAATGCATAGTTCCAAACCTTCCATCTCCCATGGGTTCACTCTGGGAGGGAATAGACAATTTGGGTCTTCTATGCAAAGTGACATTGAGAGATTACTTTGGATAGTGATCACAAGGCTGTTCCACATGATTAAACCATGCTGACATAAGGAAAGTATGATAATATTCCAAAAACACTGTTTGGTGTTCCATCTGAAGGCTGTGAAGTGTAATAAAAATCAAAGATATATTGGTATCAAGTAGCTATATTGATTATCTTCAACTGTCATACTAGGGGATACTTTCAGAGAAAAAGATACCATGAATTTTCTTATTTCAGAGAAAATTCATACCATGAATTCAGAAGAACCCACTTTTCAATAGGTCAGGGGAATCCTGAGATCTTGAAGCAGCTGACCACTTCCTTGTGAAATACTACAGTTAAAATTAACTGCAGATAAACTATTTCCTTTCACATGCTTTCCATTTTATACATGTGAGTGTAATTTCAAATTGGTAACTAGAATCAAATTAGCGTGGACTACATCCCAGCTGCTACTCTTAGTTTCAGAAAGTCTTAGCATGTATTCTGAGGTGACAGCACTACATTTTAGGCCATGTGAAGCAAGCAGAATTATCTTCTCTTATGTTTTGATATTCTTCTGTGATGTCTGTACTTGTTTTCAGCAGAAAGCCTTGAGCACAGGATTGCTTCTCAAGTGATCTCTTGAAATATTCAAGTAATTTTATAATCACTTTTGCAGCTATTTCTTTAGGGTCTACTGTAACTATCAAAGTTTGACTATGAAGAAATGCTCTGAAGAGAATGGTTTCATCTGTGTTCTGCTCTGTACTAGGACTGATCCCATTCATCTGGTAGAGAGCACCAAAGTCAGACTGGACGTAGAATGAACTGTTTAAGCTGTTCAAACACCAGTAGTGAAAAACCCCAGTGCCCTTCCTCTCTGGAAAAGAGAGCTGTTTCTTGACAGATAATCTGTGCACACTTCAGGAAACATTTAGGGCAGTTTGAAACCTTTCAAGTGGTGTGACACTAAAACAACTTTTCTAAAGCAGATTCTTTCTGCTGGTTCACATGCATGACAAAATCAGTTTTGCATTTTAGAGGATGACTCAAACCTCGGAAGGGATGCAGCTCTTGCTTTTCATGTTTTGCTCTAGAAAATACTTACATTTCCGAGGTCAATAATGAAACAATCTCCTTTGTTGAAGCTGGTCCAAGCCAGGGGGACTTCTGTGGCTCTTACAACTCTTCGGCCCTTGATATGCAGCAGCCTCTGGGCACTCAGATCATTAGTAACAACATGATTAAATCCAGAGGCAACACCACCTGCCTGAATAAAACAAAACAAAGCAGTCAGCTTTATTTCAGCTTAATTTCTGCGAAGTTAATGGTCTGTTTTTTTCCACTTTATTTCTGCGGAGTTTATTTTTTTTTTTTTTTTTTTTTTTTTTGCTACAGCTGAGGAGCTGTGGAAAAAATTAGTTTATGTAGTGAGAAGCAAGCAAAAGTAATGTACTGTTTAAGAGTGCTGACTACAGAGCAGACAGACATCACGGCTGCTGAACTCTCAGGTGTGAGCCTTTAGCCAAGGGAGCAGATGGCACCGTCCTTCAAAGGGTTTTCAGATAAACAGCAAAGGTGAAAGCACAGAATTTACAGCACTCTCCAACCTCCTTCAGAGGATGAGATAATACTGAACCCCATTGTTAGGACAAAAGTCAAGGACTGAGGAAAAGCAGAGAAATACGCAGCTCCTTTTGAAGTTTTTCAAACTTGAATCTCAGAGGTCCAGGTGGTTTTAGTCCCTGGTTACATGTAGATGGAGAGATAATTCCACAGCAGCTCTGCAATTTTATGAAAGGAATATTTGCAACTTAAAAGTCAACCTGGCAAGGAGTAGCAAACTAGGGGAAGTGAGAGCAAACTGTTGATTTACAATCTGTGAGTGTAAAAATAAGCATAATCCTGTAAACTGGCTTGGATGTCTGCCTCTGTGAGGCAGCATTCTCCACTCCTCTGGGAGACTCAGACCTTGTGCTGGAACAGAGAGTGGCTCTTGAAATTACAAAAAAAAAAAAAAAAAAAAAAAAAAAAAAAAAGGGGGCATCACTCCCAACCTTACTTACGCAGAGTTAAAAGCTTGATTGTGTAGACAGAGAGAAGCTACAAACCTTCATAATGGGGGGAGGGAAAAGGCTGATTGAGCCATGGCTCCCAGAGCTTCTACTATGGAGACATTCTCAGGAGATCTATTACTTTATTCTTAAAAAAACCACAGATGTTGATGGGGGGAAAAAAAATTACTTTTCAGCTATTCAGCTTCTGGAAGTGACACAAGGACACTGACACTATACCTTTCCAAAAGCTAAAATTTTTCAAAAAATTTTGGGAGATTGTTTTATCTACTTCAGAAAAAAAACCGCAGTAGGACTGCAATAACATCATTTTTAGATTCAAATGAAGTTCTATGAAGTTCTGGTATTTCCATTCTATTAATGTTTCT
Organism: Pyrgilauda ruficollis; assembly: GCF_017590135.1. NCBI lineage: Eukaryota > Metazoa > Chordata > Aves > Passeriformes > Passeridae > Pyrgilauda > Pyrgilauda ruficollis. The sequence goes on along the minus strand of NW_024519206.1, from coordinate 6,252,801 downwards.
AACCACTTGAGCAAACTGCATTTGAACAAAAATACTTGGTCAGAAATTTTTTCTGTGACATTTAACATCTCCCAGACACAGAGTCCCTACTGTGAGCTCTCTCAGACACACAAGTATGAAATTTCAGGACAGCTTTATTTTGGAGAAAAAAAATTGGGAAAAGTTTTCACATATCAGAAGAGGCACCAGCAAACAAGCTGCTGCTTTCTGTAGAAACACTGGACTCCTACAGTTAAGGATGGGTGGTTCAGATCTAAACCCACAAAGCATTAATAAACTATTTTTAAAATCTCCATTTACAAAGAAAACCATTTTTATTCAGGGAAAATGTTACATACAATTTCAGAATGTATTTTTACAGACTCTTTACCTTGTATTTAATTCCTCCTTTGAAGTAACCCACAAACTCAGTAGACTCATATCCTTGAATTTCTCTACTCTGCACAGGCTTTCCTCCTAGATAGTCATCCAGTTGAACAGCAAAGATAGCTGCAGCTGTGCTTTCATCCTGGGTGCATTCTTTCCCTGAAATAAGGGGAAATATGTCAATAAAGCATTAACATAATTTTGAATTCTGTTGGAGAAATTGTTTCTGCAACAATTGGACACTGCCTTCAGCAGGTTGTATAACCCATGTTTATGCAGAAACAAAGCACTGAATCACAATCTTGTTCACCACCAAATAACATGATCTTCCAGACCATTTCTTGACTACTTGTAGAACTGCGTTCATAAGGAGAAAAGGGAGTAAAAAATAGTGAAGTTCATCTTCTCTTAGAATCTTCAAACAAAAGAATAATTTAACTGAGTTTAGCATGGCAAGTGTCAGCTGTAATTTTTGGACTTTTAGCTGAAGTTCAAAGAAAGAAAGGCCATGTGAAAGGACTGTCCGGATGGTAAAACATATATTTATTCTAAGAACAACTCACCAAGCCATAGAGCCAGAATAATTCAAAAGCAGTCCTCTTGACACTATAACGTAAGCAAGATATTTTGCCTGGTACAGCTGAGAGAAAGAAAAGCAGCTTTGGGGCTCAGATATTTGCTTCATGAGGTCACATTTTGTTTTGCACCTTATAGAAAGTAGCCTATCCCCAAGACTGTGGCAAAATAGCCTTTTGACCTAGTGTGCTGGTGCCTGTACATGCAGAAAACAGGCTGTATAATACACCAAAGATTTTAATGTGTGCCCAAACATTTTCGATGAACATTTTCAGCAGTTTTAATTGTTTCAAGAAAAGCACAAATAGAATCAAGTCTCAAAACCCAGGCTTCTCAGTAACTATAGCAGAAAAAGGAAAGGTGAGGCCTTCCATTTGGGTCCCAATTGTTCCATGATAGAACTTGCTATGTTCCAATATGCTTTTGCAGAACTGGGTACCACCTTAAAAGGCAACGGCAATGTTTTGGATGTTTAAGGGGTGGGTTTTGTTCTTTTTCTAAATAGGGGTAATCATATCCATTAAGACTAGATCTTTCTAAATTACTACTTGCAAATACATAACAGGGTTCAGGGTTGAAGAAAAATGGTTTTTGAACAGTCAGAGATAAGAACTACTATCAGACTAGGTCTCATAGCTGTTATGCAATAAAATACTCAGCAAACTCCAATTAAAAAAAATCAAGTGAGCATCAATCCAAGCATAAGTTAATCAAGCTTGTATGAAAACCAGATTTATCTTACAGTCTAAGGCACAAACACCTATAAATAAGACAGAACATAAAAAGAAAAAAGAACAAGCTTTTACCAAACAGATAACAGATCCTGGGTCACATGGACAGATCTTATGACTTCATCTCTGGGGACAACGGTTAAAAAATAGTTTAAAAACACCATGCATGATTTTATTAAAGATACAAAGTGGGGTATAGCCAATCTCACTTGCACAAGTATTTTCATCCTGGCACAGTGGATGCTATTTCCATTATGGCCAGTTTGAAGTGCAGACAGCTTACTTAGGATTAGTACAGCTACTGAGGCACCCCTCAAGTGCCAGTAGAGACAACTGAGTCAGGATGTCTGAGCAATATTGAAAGTGGATACAGCTGCAGCAAAACAGATACACATTGATTGGTGGGCCATGCCAACAATGTTGATACACCCTGGTTAGCTTGTTCAGAAATTATGCAACCTCAACAGCATCTCAGTGTATGTGAGATACTTGCTGGCTTTCCGAAGCTTCAGCATGGCAGAACAACTGTGGGTCACTTTACCCCACTGATGCCAGTCACAGCTGAAGACTGTCAGCACACTGAGGTCACAGACCATCCTCCCATGGTCTAGCCTTCTTCTAACCCCTTGGGTGTGCCTAAGCAAGGCATTAGGAGGACCTTTGTCACTATGTAACAGGAAAATTTGATGTTGGGGGTCCTTTTTGCGGGTCAGAATCTGTGCACACTCACAGCCACTGTACATGGCTGCCACAATAACATACCACAGATGACAAGCAGGAGTAGGACTGCATCACCAAATGACAAGGGCCTCGTAAGTACCTAAGACCAAAGTCTGTACTGTTTCCCCCATCACAGTAATTCTTTCTTTACATCCCGAAGATAGTGACTGCTGCAGCTGTCCAGAAACACTTATGGGAAGTCTTCAGAAAGACCCTATTGTGATCTTCCTCCCCACAGATTATAAAGTCTTTGCTTACAAGGGAAAAATTTGGTGTACATAACAGCAGTGTAAATCAGTTAAAAACACCAACATTATTCTACAGTTTTTGCCCTGAGAGTGACTGGCCCTCCCAATACACCTTATTTGAAGTCCTGGTCTCCTGTTGTATTAAGTGTGCAGCAGTGTTCGAGATTATTCCACCTTGCTACTGAAATATCTCGCAAGCAGGAAGGGATTTGCCAATAGTGAGCCTCCCTGCTGCCACCTCACCAGCTGCACAACAACAGTGGGTGCCCAGATCACCTGAAGCCATTTAGACTACCTAGACAGCACCACATCAGCACAACATGTGCATCAACGTGTACAACTAAAGCTCTTTAGCCACCAGCAATGAGGTTTTAATTGCTGCAAATGTCAGTCACTGTTCTACCTTCCCTTCCCAAGAGCTGCAAACAGCCCTTACATCACTCTCTGTGATGTGTCTACAAGACCTTCACTAGGACATGAGTAGTTCCAGCTTCATTAACAAAGGTCTACAAAGCCAAACCCTGCTACTAATTAGCAGCACTGCTGACAGAAAAGTCTCTGCCAGAAATTCATTCACACTGCCATCTATGATTATACTCTTACCAGACATAGACACTAACATGCTTGCCAGCTGGAAAACTCCGAAGACATGCAAAATTCAACGCTCAAACATTTATGCAGAAACAATCCAAGCTTTATCTGCAATTATTTTTCAATGCATGCAAAAGTACAATGAGAACTGCAGCAACTCAAGCACGTTAATGTTAATACACCTATCTATGTGCGTTCATTGAGATGATTGCCTACAAACACAAACTTGGTGAAAGAAGAAAAAAGTTGTAAGTTTCAGGCAGCTAAACAGCAATCACTGTGGCAGGATCTGTTGCCAGATGGGGAAGTCACATGAAACCTCCAGGAGATGAGTCACATAAAATAGAACTTTGATGAAAAGCGGGCTGGTCAAAGTGGAAGACATCAGCCCGGTTCCAATCGCAGTAGGCTGTCAGACTGATATTAACGAGGTTTTAAAGAAAACCCGTGTCTGCATGTGATCTCTGTACCAAAGCAAAATTAATCTAGCTGGAAAAGGCACACCCAGACACTAACCAGGGCAACAACACCACAGGGAGATGGTCAAGAGGACATTTTCACCCACATAGAAATAAAGGCAACAAAATTACTCGTGAGTGAAAGCAAGATCTCACTCCAGAACCTCTGTCGCGTGCAGCCAAGATTTGCCTTTAACACTTCAGTACTTTCCCAAACTACCACCACAAAGTAAGCAAGCTTTCACCTTTCTGCCACACCCCACTGTCCCACCACTCAGTCCCTCAGCATCGGAGGAGATGACGCTTGGCACCAGCCCGATCCTCGGTGGCAGCCCCACTTCTGCCTCCACCTCCAGTATCCCTCTTGGAAGCCCCGCACCCGCAGCCTTACTGAGAAGGGCGGGGGAAGCCCAGCCCCGGCGGGATGCCCTGGAGCCCGGCGAGCCCTTCAGCAGCCGGGTGTGCCCTGCGGGCTGCCCTCGCTCCTACCGAGCCAGTAGTGCAGGCGGTAGGCGACGTTGTCCCCGCGGCGCTCCGTGCGCAGCACCAGGTACGCGTCCCCAACGAAGAAGTCGCCGTGGCGGCTCGGGGGCACCGGCACCAGCTCCAGCCGCTCGACGCGCCACACCTGCAGCCCACTCTGCTGCCCGGCCTCGGCGAACGCCGCCGGGAACCGCTCGGGAGCCATGGCTGGGAGCGGAGAAGCGGCGGAGGCTCCGCAGCGCCCGTTTATAGCGCCGGGCGGGCGGGGCCGGCCCGGGCGGGTGCGGAGCGATGCGCCTGTCCCACCCCTTCCAGCAGCGCCCGGGGCCGGCTCGGCTCTCCTTAAATTAATAATTTTTAACACGCCTGTAAAACAAACTCACCCGGAATCCCTTTGGCGTCTGTTGCCCAGCGCCGTAGAGGGGTGTTATAAAGAAATCAGCCACCCTCACTACAAACGTTTCTCTAGTCTAAAATAATAGGAGAAAACCCCCAAAAAGACAAGAAAGAAAAGTACAAGAGGGCTAATCCAGTGTCTGCAGATGTCGTAGCATTGTGCTGTTTGCTTCTGTAATTATCACATTTGCCTTGTATGAACTGCTCATACCAGAATACAGAGTTTCTATAGCTAGTGCTTGCAGCGGAGCGCTTTTTCATCCCCGGCTGGAATGGCAGAGCACAGCTCTCATTGACCCAGTAATCTCATTTCTTTTTGTTCAATACTGATAGGAATCTTTCGGGGGCCGGGGGG